>NC_057803.1:585675835-586962710 GCF_018294505.1 Triticum aestivum | reverse complement strand
GTGCCTGTGAAGCTATCGCGTTTTGGAAAAGGCCCAGAGCCTGTGAAGCAAGGTGAGTTCCTGTGAAGCTATCGCGTTTTGGAAAAGGCCCAGAGCCTGTGAAGCAAGGCGAGTGCCTGTGAAGCTATCACGTTTTGGAAAAGGCCCAGAGCCTGTGAAGCAAGGCGAGTGCCTATGAAGCTATCGCGTTTTCGAAAAGGCCCGGAGCCTGTGAAGAAGGCCAATGCCTGTGAAGCTCGCCGCCCGTGACACTCTCATGTAATAATGAGTTGGGGTTGTACACGCCCCGGAGTCTCAGGAGCGCCGGCCTCAGGCCCTGGGGATCCCTCCCACGCCCAGTGGCAGCACTTAGCTCCGCGCTGGTGAGAAGATGTCAAAGACTAGATTAGGTGCCGGACGCAGCTTTTCATTTGCTTTCCGCAGTTGGCTTGTTCCTTCTCATTTGATGTTTTATTGAAGTTGTTGCCGTCTTTGGCTTGCGGTTCTTCGGATTTTCGCTCTCCTGTCTCGTTTTCTCTTGCGCAAGGCCTCGCGAGGGGGGGGGCAGCTAAGCGCCCTCACGAGCATTCCTATCCTAGTCCTTCAAAGAGTTCACGACCTGGGCCCCTTTCAGGAGCACCCCTCCAGTCCGAGCCCCACGGGCGTCGCGACACAAACAAAGGGCCTGGGTCGGTCGCCCCCCCACGGCCGGGGTCGGGAATTATCCACGCTCGGGCACATAGCCGGAAGGAACGGTAGCAAAGCGAAACGATGATTAACAGCAATAACCCAAACACGCCCCCGCGGGGCTCCGCACTATTGTCTTTGTTGCGCAGGAAGAAGGGAAAAAGAAAGAACAAATCCGGCGCGGCTCGCCTCACACCAGCCCGCAGGGAAGGCCCGGGCTGCCTCCGGAGCTCAGGCAGACTCCCTCTCGCGCCTCACCAGGGCGCGGCGGCATGGAGGCTGATCGCGGCCCCCGCTGGAGGAGTCGCCGACTGAAGAAGAACCAGAGAAGCTTGAGGAACTCCGTGCGCTGCCAGCCGCGCGAGCGCTGCTCCCTCCATCGTCACTGGAGCTAGGTTCCCAGCCGCGGTCGTCACCCTCGGGGCAGCACCCCGTGCGGCGACCATCTTCCCCAAACACCCTCACGTAGAGGGTGGCGTCGCCGTCGAACTTGAAGTGTAGGGTGCACCGGCGGCCCAGGCCACGCGCACGGGCAAACATCTGCCAACCGCGGGCCAGGGACAGGCTCCCGGCCGCGGAGACCTCCAGGGAGACCCACGAGGCCTGGCTGCAGTAGCCGTCGGCCTAGAGCCAGAGGCCGCCCGGGGCGCCGGCCGGGAGCTCGCCTAGGAGGAAGCGAGGAAGCGGGAGCCGAGTGCTAGCCAGCTCCGCGGACCACACGACGAACTCCGGCAGCACTTCAGCAGCACGAACGCGCGGCCTGGGGGGACGCGCAGCTGGAGCGCACCCCCCGGCTGCAGCAACCCGCCCGTCGCCGTGCTAAAGATCACCTCCACGGCCGCGGGGAGCCGCCATGGTGGCCACAGGATGCTTGTGAGGGCGCCCTCTACCGTGCTTGGGTGGGGGAGAGGCGGGCTCAACCCTGCAAGCCTTCCCCTTCTCGGCGGCCGAGAATCTCTTCGACGGGGCCATGAAGAAGAAGGAGAAGCAAGGAGGAATGGACTGGAAGGGCACACGCAGCCCCGTACTTATAGCCGGCGAAGGCAAACCGCCGGCCTCCACGATCGCAGGTAATCATGACACGATTTGCATGCAGGGACTTGTCCAACTCGTGCGATCACCGAGGCGTCGTGGGGAAGTGGAGACGCCCACGTCCCATCAACCGCCACGCGGCTGTCATGACCGGTTTTCCAATAAAAATATTTATTGAGAAACCAATCTTTTGAGTCCAGTATGAGAGAAATCCTCCTCACTGGTAGACAAATACTTGATACAATAAGCCAGTAGCATAGAATATATTACAGGATTGAGCTAGGGCTGCTCAACAAATTATTACAAGCGCGCCAATAATTATACATAATGGCGGATATAACACAATGGTGTGGTGGCATACAACTGACTCGAGGATAAAGCGATGGTGGAATAACACAGTGGGGAGTGTGGTAACACGAGTCTCAAACTGGCATTTCATCGAGCGTCGAGGTGAGGCTCGATAAATTTATTCGGATTGCGGAAGCGGATATAAAACAGTGACCAAGTCCAGCGTCGCACGAGACTGACTGGGATTCCTCTAGGCGTCGGACTCGCTATCGAACTCTTCATCCATGAGATCACTTTCGTCAGCATCTGGCCAAATCAACAAGCCAGTGAGTACTTTGAAAGTACTCGCAAGACAGTTCGGACATAAGATATAACAAATGCATGCATGAATGCGTCATGATTAATCTTTCCAATGCACAATTAAAAATTTGCATAACGAAGTAAGTACGAGGGAAACGGCGGTAGTCCGCCTGAAATCCCAACAAAAATATAAATGAAAACCGATCGGGTGTCAGAAGCGACGCCTCGAAAGGTGAACAAATAATAACAGAAAATCATGCCACAGTCGGGCGTCTTAGCGACACCACATAAAGGGCTTTAAAAGAAATGCCACAGTCGGACGTCTGAGCGACATCACAGAAAGGGCTTTAAAAGAAATGCCACAGTCGGACGTCTGAGCAACATCGCAGAAAGGGCTTTAAAAGAAATGCCACAGTCGGACATCTGAGCGACATCACAGAAAGGGCTTTAAAAGAAATGCCACAGTCGGACGTCTGAGCGACATCACAGAAAGGGCTTTAATCCACAAGTAGATAATACTCATAATAAATATTCAGTTCATGATAATTAAACGGGTTAGTCCATCCACAGGAATAAACTTTTAACCGGGCTTAGCGCTCATGTGATTCACCGGAGTATCTGTCACCAAAACTGGCACTTGTCAGAATAAGTCAGCGCAACATTTGGATATGGATAAGATGATTTGGAGATTTGTGACTCTGCAGAGTTTGTACAAAAAATTTCCCACAGCTAACGGATTTCCGTAGTCTCGAAGGACTAGTTCCGTTTACGGTATTTCGGAAGAAAACACAGCCAACCGGTACACACCCATCCTATCTCTCGATGCTAGGACTCACCCTAGACATCGTCCAAGAAAAACTTTGAGACGGGGAGATCACAATCTCGAATAGCATGGGATCAAATTTATATACGTGCACTCTAAGGGGTGCCCCCCTCTCGGTCCCAACCGGAAACACCCATGCCCCCTGACCGGATGACTGGCTTTAATCCAGGGCCATGGAACCATCATCCCGGCCTGTCCTTTTGGTGTGTACCAGGAAAGCGGTTTGCAACTTACTAATCCATATTCCTTGCGGAAAACATGTGGTAGTACAGGGAAGGAAAAGGGAGGAACTGGACCGATACGATTTGACACTGAAGTCAAATAGTCTGGCATAAGACTGGCATGCTACCACACTGCCATCTTACCCATCCTCATGCCAACACATGGCCATTTATACTCACATCCATCCACCTATGGATTACCGAACTCACTTACCTCAACAATGCATGAAAATAGCGTTCATCGGTATGCTCATCAACATGCCATGAAACCAACTAAATGCAAAACATGCCAAGACACTCATCATATCAAAAGTTCAAACATGCTTGCCTGGTTCAGAGTAGTCGGAGCCTAGCTCGGTGAAGTTTGCGGCTCCGTCACTTCCTTCGGTATCTACGGTATAAAGAAAATATAGGCGCTATCGTAAATACCAAGATGTGCACAAAAAGTATTCCAAATATTTTTCAAATAAATCTGATAAAAAACTAGACAAAATTTCAAAGAGAACAGAAAAAGAATCAATCAAAAATACTTTTCTGTTTAAAAGTTATAAAGGTTTTAGTCCAGGGACTCATCTGTAATGAAACAGAAAGTTTCCAGGGGCTAGCTCATAAAAACGGAAAACGCTTCGGTCTCGAATACGCCAGCCCAGAGAGGGAAACGCATTTTTCCCGAAGGCGTTTTCAGAAAACGAATCGTGTAAAAAGCCCTGAGAGGCTGACTGGCGTGCCCCACCCGTCAGGTTTGAAATTTTAAAAAAGGGGCGGCAGAGCTCGACGGGAGGGAGGTTTACGGCCTGTCCCAACAGAACGGCCGTGCGGCACGTCGGCGGCAGGGAGCACGTTCTGTGCTTGCCGGGCCACGGTGACTGTGCAGCGGGGCTGCGCTGGCATGCATGTGCCACGCGGAGAGCCAGGGAGCGTTGGGAGGCACCGAACGGCGTTGCGCCGCCGTTCTGCTTCCGGTCGGCTGTTACGGTGGATCGGCCGCCGCAAGACACACCGGCGCAGTCGGGCCAGGGCGCCACCGACGCCCGGAAGGTGCCAAGCGCGCGTGTGGCGCTCCAGACAGGAGGAAGAGGCGGCGAGGATCGTGCCAAGGGCACTGTGAGCATGTGACTGAAGATCGACACTGAACTCTGAACTTTTACTGAATTACTGAAAGTGCAATATACAGTGTATGCAAGGTGTTCGACAGAATGATACTGGCCTCTAGGGATTTTTCCTAGAGCTGATTTTTGGTGGAGTGGCTACCCATTGCTCCAGTAGGCTGCCTGAATTTTTGTAGAATTTTTGGGGAAGTGTAGATATGAATTTCACCAAATTTGGCAAATCTGGTCCAAACTTGCAGAGGCTGAAATTTGAAAAATTTGAAAAGAAGGGGAGTGGATCAAGATGGTTCTGAGTTGTGGATGCTAAGGACAATCCAGATGAGTTGGTTTGAGATCAAAACTCAAAGGAAATAAGGTACTTGCTTTGTAAATGACTCAGGCTCCAAATAATTGACAGAAATGGTTTGAGAGGAAAAATGATTGAAATAAAATACAAAACTTGTTTGGATTAGTTGGGACAGAGAACTTAGGTTGTTCCAAGGAGGAGGGGAGGTTTTGGAGGGGTTTTACCACCTGTGATATGGTAAAAATCATGGGTGGTTTCAAAAAGAAAGAAGTCCCAAAACTCCTAGGGTTTCTTTTTAAATGAAAATAAATAAGTTTGAGAGGGAAACAACCAGAAGAAAAGCTTCCAAAAATTCAACACCAAAATTGAAAAGGAAAGGAAATCCTTGCCAAAGGTGAAAGGAAGTTTTTTTGAGAGGAAGGATTTTCTGGAAAAGAAATTTTAAATGCCCTCTTTTAGAATCCAATAAAGTTTTTGATGAAAACCAAATCAAAAATTTTGGAGTGTCACAACACCTACCCCCTTAGGAAAAATCTCGTCCCCGAGATTTCAGCTGATCCTTAAATAAGTGTGGATGCTCTGCCCGAAGAAAATCCTCTGTTTCCCAAGTTGCTTCACTGTCGGTGTGATTGCTCCACTGGACTCTGAAGAATTTGATGGTCTTCTATCGGGTTCTTCTTTCAGACTCCTCTAATATTCTTACTGGATGTTCCCGATAAGTGAGGTCTGGATGCACGTCAATGCTCTCATGGGATACTTGTTTCTCTGGGTTGCTTACGCACTTCCTCAATTGCGAGACGTGGAACACGTCATGGACATCGGATAATTCCTCGGGTAAGTCTAGCTGGTAGGCTACCGTCCCTCTTCGCGCCATTATACAAAATGGTCCAATGAATCTTGGTGCTAGCTTCCCTTTAATCTTGAATCGTTGCAATCCTCTCATAGGAGATACTTTCAGGTATACGAACTCACCGGGCTTGAAGCTGACCCTACGATGTTTCTGATCATAATAACTCTTCTGTCGACTTTGAGCGGTCTTAAGTCGGTCTCTGATTAGCTTGACTTTTTCCTCGGCTTCTCTGAGCATGTCTGGTCCGAAGATGCGGCTGTCTCCGGTCTCTGACCAATTCAACGGGGTACGACATCTCCGTCCGTATAAAGCCTCAAATGGTGCCATTTGCAGGCTGGCCTGGTAGCCATTGTTGTACGCGAACTCGGCGTATGGCAGGCTTTCTTCCCAACTGGTTCCATATGTGAGGACACATGCTCTCAGCATGTCTTCTAAAACCTGGTTTACGCGTTCCGTTTGTCCATCGGTCTGTTGGTGGTATGCGGTACTGAAGGCTAGTTGGGTTCCCATAGCCTGTTGTAAATGCTCAAAATCTCGAGACGAACTGAGTGCCTCTGTCGGATATTATAGTCTTCGAGACTCCATGCAGACAAACTATACGGGAGAGATAAATCCTGGCAAGCCTCTGAGTGTTGTAGGTTGTCTTTACTAGAATGAAATGTGCCACCTTGGTTAACTTGTCAGTGATGACCCATATGGCATCATTCCCATGCTGTGACCGAGGTAGTCCGACAATGAAATCCATCCCTATTTCATCCCATTTCCACTCAGGTATTTTGTTTGGTTGCAGTAGTCCAGCTGGTCTCTGATGCTCAGCTTTTATGCGTTGACAAGAGTCGCAACGTGCAATGAAGGTGGCTATGTCCCTCTTCATACCGTGCCACCAAAATCTTTCCTGAATATCTTTATACATCTTGGTTCCTCCAGGGTGGATTGAGTACGGGGCGGTGTGGGCTTCAGCTAGAATTTGCTGTTTAAGGTCTTCTATGTTTGGCACGCAGAGTCTTTCTCCGTACCACAATATTCCTCCATCGTCTATGACGAACTCCGAGGCCTTGCCCATACTCACCTTTCTTTTGATGCCTTCGATGCTGGGGTGACCGGGTTGAGCTCCTTTAATTTCCTCCACAAGGTCGGGTTGTATTTCCAAGTTTGATATGGTGCCTTCTGCGACCATTAACAAATTGAGCTTGGCAAATTCTTGTTGGAATTCGGGCCTCAAGCTTTGCAGATTGCTTTCGTCGGAGTTGGGGTTCCGACTAAGAGCATCGGCCACTACATTTGCTCTTCCTGGATGGTAATGGATACCAACATCATAATCCTTTACCAATTCCAACCAGCGTCTTTGTCGTAAATTTAGTTCTGGCTGCGTGAAAATATATTTGAGACTTTTGTGATCCGTATATATTTCACATCGGTTCCCAAGTAAGAAATGCCTCCATTCCTTGAGTGCATGAATAACTGCTGCCATTTCTAAGTCATGAGTGGGATAATTTTCCTCATGCTTGCGAAGTTGCCTTGAAGCATAGGCGACAACCTTGCCTTCCTGCATCAACACGCATCCGAGACCCTTTCTGGACGCGTCACAAAACACTTCAAAATTTTTGTGTATGTCTGGCACAATTAATACTAGTGCTGTTGTTAATTTCCGCTTTAGCTCTTGGAAACTTTTTTCGCAAGCTTCTGTCCATTCAAACTTCTTCTCTTTCTTGAGTAACTACGTCATAGGCTTGGCTATGGTGGAGAATCCTTCAATAAATCTGCGGTAATATCCTGCCATTCCCAAGAAACTACGTATGTCTGTTACGCTCGCTGGCGACTTCCAGCCAAGTATGGCCTTGACTTTCTCTGGGTCCACTGCGATACCGTCTTGGGTTAGTACGTGGCCTAGAAAGCCTACTTGCTTTAGCCAAAATTCGCACTTGCTGAACTTGGCGTACAATTGGTGTTTCCTGAGTTCTCCTAGCACAATCATGAGATGTTCTGCGTGCTCTTCTGGTGTCTTGGAGTATACCAGAATATCGTCGATGAATACCACAACGAACTTGTCCATAAACTTCATAAATACTTTGTTCATGAGGTGAACAAAATATGCAGGGGCATTAGTTAATCCAAATTGCATTACTGTGAACTCATACAGTCCATATCTGGAGGTGAAGGCTGTTTGGGGGATATCTTCCATTCGCACCTTTAATTAATGGTATCCAGACCTTAAGTCAATTTTTGAGAATACCTTGGCCTGAGCGAGTTGATCAAATAAATCGTTTATCCTTGGCATCGGATATTTGTTCTTGACTGTGACCATGTTAAGTGCTCGATAGTCAATACACAATCTCAGTGTTCCATCCTTCTTTTTGGCAAATAAAATTGGTGATCCCCAAGGTGAGGAGCTGGCTTGAATGTATCCTTTGTCCAGCAATTCTTTTATTTGTTTCTTCAATTCAACCAACTTGGATGGTGCCATTCGGTATGGTTTCTTGTATATGGGGGTGGTTCCTGGTGCGAGCTCAATGCAGAACTCTATCTCTCGGTCTGGTGGCATGCCTGGTAGTTCTTCAGGGAACACATCTGGAAATTCACATACTACTGGAACCTTGTTTAGCTCAGAAACGTCTACCTTATTCAATCTCGGTTGCCGGGGTATTTTTCCTTCCTTGGCTGACACTCTTATTGTCTTCCCGTGGTGGTGTGTGAGGATTACGGTCCGGTTGAAACAGTCAATAAAACCCTTATTGGTGGTTAACCATTCCATCCCTAGGATGACATCCAATCCTTTATTTTCCAACATAATAAGATTTGCGTGAAACTCCAATCCTTCGAACTCAATGACCACATTCTAACAGTAATTCTGAGTAACTTGCTGAATCCCAGGGGACTTGATGATCATGGATTTCTCCAAAGGAAGCATCGAAAAATTATTTTGCAAAGCAAAACTTTTCGAAATGAAAGAGTGAGAAGCTCCAGAATCAAACAAAACCGTTGCAGGTATTGTGTTGACAGGAAACGTACCGAGTACGATATCCGGAGCGTTTTGTGCCCCCTCTTTGGTTACGTGGTTCAGATGACCCTTCCTGTGGTTGTTGTTGGGATTGAAATTGTTTCGCTTGGGCGCTGAATTATTGCCGCCGTTGTTTGGCTTTGGGGTTGAGTTTCTAGGCTTGGGACACTGCTTGGCATAGTGTCCTTCCTCTCCACAGGCGTAACAAGTAACGCCGGGGTGATATATGAACTCCTTGTCCCTTGCATGAATATTCTTGATTTGGCGTGAGACATTGGATGGGAATTTGTGTGTCCCGCTCTTTTGAAAATCTGTCTTGCTTCGGTGATTGCGAGCATGGTTAGTCTGGTCCCTTTTTCGCTTGCGGATATCTTCCAGACTGCGTCTCTCATTTTCCAGAGTAATGGCTTTGTCCACCAGTGTTTTAAAATCAGGAAAAGTGTGCACGACCAGTTGGCATTTAAGCGCGGGCGCCAGACCGTCAAGGAATTTCTCCATCTTCTTGCTTTCAGTCATACGCTCTTCATTGGCGTAGCAAGACAATAGTGTAAATTGACTGTTGTAATCTGCCACTGTCATGTTTCTTTGTTTGAGGTCATCGAACTCTCTTTTCTTGATTTTCATAATACTCTTAGGAATGTGTGCACCGTGGAAACCTTCCTTGAAATCATCCCAGGTTATGTCACCTTCGTTGGGATGCATGTGCAGAAAATTCTCCCACCACGATGCGGCTGCTCCTGTGAGATAGTGCGGAGCATACAATACTTTCTCGGGATCTGAACATTTTGCAATAATTAATTTCCTCTCCATATCCCGAAGCCAGTCCTCGGCTTCAAGAGGCTTGTCAGTATGAGAAAATGTTTGGGGACGCGTCTTCTGTAGCTCAGATAACTTGGAATGCTGCGGATACTGTCCATGGTAATTTCCCATGTTGATGACTTGGTTCATCATTTCATGATGTTGTTGCTGACTCTGTTCATAAAGGCGGCACATTTGGGAAAGTGCCGTTTCACTGCCCTGTTGACTCGACTGCCCTTGTGTGAAATTGTTGCCTGGTTGAGTGTCATAATTTTCCTCTGGCGGAGTAGGCATGGAGCGAGTCCAAGGACGAGACATTTTTCACTCTGGGGATATATTTTGTAAAACTCATAAGAAAAGTGAAGATGGTCGCCAAAAACAACTCCAAAAATGCACAAAAATGGCAAATAATTTAAATGACGAAGATTACTTAAGAAAACAAATTGATTTGCGCATGGAGAAGGACTGCTCATTACATATCTTACACGCGGGCAATAATTATACAGTACATCACTCAGGATATGCGTACATAATCCTGACATGTTATTTAGGCTAGTACACTTCTCCAGTTCTACGTGATGCGCAAACAAGCTACTTCTCACAACCTATGTACATATAAACATATCTTACAAAGCGGTACATCGCATGGGCAAATGCACTCAGCCGGAAATGTCGACGATCTCCTTGGCCCTGCCAAGGGTGAGGCGCAGTGAGGCCGGGGACTCAACCTCCTCCTCACTAATAGGCTCTAGACGTGAAGAGCCGCGTCGGGTAGATGGAGCGGGTGCCAGGGGCGGAGCAACACGAATAGGAGTGGGCACAACGGGTGGTGCGGTGCGCGCTGGAGTGGGCGCAAAGGCCTGGTTGAACCCTCCGGTGGTAGGTAGGTGACGAGTAGGTGCATGAGATGCTGAGGACGAGACAAAAGTCAATGGCGGTGCGGTGAGCAGGAGCTCCCTCCTGTTGGCGGCACAGCCATGGACTGAGTCCATGCGGGCAGCCACGAAGTCGTCCACCAGGTTGTCGAAGGCTGCCTCCAGAGCCCGGAGATACTCAATAAGCATCTCAAAAGCCTCGTCTCGTTCTCCTCTGGGGCAGGAGAATGCGTAGTGGCAGGTGTAGGGCACATGGCATGGAAGATAGCGATAGCGAGGAGTCTTCATTGCGGGAAGGACATCCCTGAGGCGAGCTATCGCCTCGCGGGCTGCCATCTGCATAGCATGCCTCTCCGTAGGCATGGCTCTTCCCACGAACAGGAAGCGGCGTAACTCACCACGCCCTCCCTTGAACTGCACCGTGGCCTGGTGCATGGTCAGACTGTCGTTGACTTTGTGTTGGCGGAGTGTGAAGACTGGGCGCACGGATGGCCCCATCGTGACCTGAACGATGAAGGAGAGAAGCTTGATGAACCCATCGGGTACGTTGGCGAAGGTCTGAGACTCGTAGCTGTTGTCGGCCATCTACAAAAGTAGGCAAAAATCCTGAATGGTCAGATCATAAATTTATGCTGACTGTCAGAAAATGACTACAATTGCAAAAAAAATCGGCTCTATCATGCTAATAACCGATTAGCGATCGCACCTAGTGGCTTCCTACAGTTAGCCTGGCTCTGGTACCAAGCTTGTCATGACCGGTTTTCCAATAAAAATATTTATTGAGAAACCAATCTTTTGAGTCCAGTATGAGAGAAATCCTCCTCACTGGTAGACAAATACTTGATACAATAAGCCAGTAGCATAGAATATATTACAGGATTGAGCTAGGGCTGCTCAACAAATTATTACAAGCGCGCCAATAATTATACATAATGGCGGATATAACACAATGGTGTGGTGGCATACTACTGACTCGAGGATAAAGCGATGGTGGAATAACACAGTGGGGAGTGTGGTAACATGAGTCTCAAACTGGCATTTCATCGAGCGTCGAGGTGAGGCTCGATAAATTTATTCGGATTGCGGAAGCGGATATAAAACAGTGACCAAGTCCAGGGTCGCACGAGACTGACTGGGATTCCTCTAGGCGTCGGACTCGCTATCGAACTCTTCATCCATGACATCACTTTCGTCAGCATCTGGCCAAATCAACAAGCCAGTGAGTACTTTGAAAGTACTCGCAAGACAGTTCAGACGTAAGATATAACAAATGCATGCATGAATGCGTCATGATTAATCTTTCCAATGCACAATTAAAAATTTGCATAACGAAGTAAGTACGAGGGAAACGGCGGTAGTCTGCCTGAAATCCCAACAAAAACATAAATGAAAACCGATCGGGTGTCAGAAGCGACGCCTCGAAAGGAGAACAAATAATAACAGAAAATCATGCCACATTCGGGCGTCTTAGCGACACCACATAAAGGGCTTTAAAAGAAATGCCACAGTCGGACGTCTGAGCGACATCACAGAAAGGGCTTTAAAAGAAATGCCACAGTCGGACGTCTGAGCGACATCGCAGAAAGGGCTTTAAAAGAAATGCCACAGTCGGACGTCTGAGCGACATCACAGAAAGGGCTTTAAAAGAAATGCCATAGTCGTACGTCTGAGCGACATCGCAGAAAGGGCTTTAAAAGAAATGCCACAGTCGGACGTCTGAGCGACATCACAGAAAGGGCTTTAAAAGAACTGCCACAGTCGGACGTCTGTGCGACATCGCAGAAAGGGCTTTAAAAGAAATGCCACAGTCGGACGTCTGAGCGACATCACAGAAAGGGCTTTAAAAGAAATGCCACAGTCGGATGTCTGAGCGACATCACAGAAAGGGCTTTAATCCACAAGTAAATAATACTCATAATAAATATTCAGTTCATGATAATTAAACGGGTTAGTCCATCCACAGGAATAAACTTTTAACCGGGCTTAGCGCTCATGTGATTCACCGGAGTATCTGTCACCAAAACTGGCACTTGTCAGAATAAGTCAGCGCAACATTTGGATATGGATAAGATGATTTGGAGATTTGTGACTCTGCAGAGTTTGTACAAAAATTTTCCCACAGCTAACGGATTTCCGTAGTCTCGAAGGACTAGTTCCGTTTACGGTATTTCGGAAGAAAACACAGCCAACCAGTACACACACATCCTATCTCTCGATGCTAGGACTCACCCTAGACATCGTCCAAGAAAAACTTTGAGACGGGGAGATCACAATCTCGAATAGCATGGGATCAAATTTATATACGCGCGCTCTAAGGGGTGCCCCCCTCTCGGTCCCAACCGGAAACACCCATGCCCCCTGACCGGATGACTGGCTTTAATCCAGGGCCATGGAACCATCATCCCGGCCTCTCCTTTTGGTGTGTACCAGGAAAGCGGTTTGCAACTTACTAATCCATATTCCTTGCGGAAAACATGTGGTAGTACAGGGAAGGAAAAGGGAGGAACTGGGCCGATACGATTTGACACTGAAGTCAAATAGTCTGGCATAAGACTGGCATGCTACCACACTGCCATCTTACCCATCCTCATGCCAACACATGGCCATTTATACTCACATCCATCCACCTATGGATTACCAAACTCACTTACCTCAACAATGCATGAAAATAACGTTCATCGGTATGCTCATCAACATGCCATGAAACCAACTAAATGCAAAACATGCCAAGACACTCATCATATCAAAAGTTCAAACATGCTTGCCTGGTTCAGAGTAGTCGGAGCCTAGCTCGGTGAAGTTTGCGGCTCCGTCACTTCCTTCGGTATCTACAGTATAAAGAAAATATAGGCGCTATCGTAAATACCAAGATGTGCACAAAAAGTATTCCAAATATTTTTCAAATAAATCTGATAACAAACTAGACAAAATTTCAAAGAGAACAGAAAAAGAATCAATCAAAAATACTTTTCTGTTTAAAAGTTATAAAGGTTTTAGTCCAGGGACTCATCTGTAATGAAACAGAAAGTTTCCAGGGGCTAGCTCATAAAAACGGAAAACGCTTCGGTCTCGAATACGCCAGCCCAGAGAGGGAAACGCATTTTGCCCGAAGGCGTTTTCAGAAAACGAATCGTGTAAAAAGCCCTGAGAGGCTGACTGGCGTGCCCCACCCGTTAGGTTTGAAATTTTAAAAAAGGGGCGGCAGAGCTCGACGGTGCCCGGGAGCCGCGGTGGTCGCCGGCGGCGATCCACGGCGAGGTAGGGGGATCGAAGGGTACCTCCGTGTTCAGGGCGCCCTTCCGCGTCGGTTGGTGGTGGTGGAGGTCGCCGGCGAGTACCACGTCGACGGCGAGCCTTGCTCCGGCGGAGGGCGGCTCGGGTGGAGATGGATCTCGCCGGGGAGAGCTGCGAAGGTCAAATTGATGCTTGGGTTAGCTCACTGGGTGCTCGAGGAAACTACTGACGAAGTTTGGGCACCGGGGATGACCTCACCGGAGCGAATCGAGGTGGAGGCCGAGGCGGAATGAGGCGGCCGGAGTCGAGGAAGAAGGGCCCCTCGAGGCTCTTCTAGTTGCTGGTCGGGGTCCAGTGAGGTAGTGGAGGTGTGCAGGGGCGAGAGGGAGCTTGGGGGTGCTATATATAGCCGGCCCGAGGCGGTTCCCGCGAACGGGATAAGTCCGGCGAGTGATTACGGTGGCGCCGTGGTTGGGCAGTGGGATTAGGGGCTTGGGCATCGTCTAGGTGGAGTAGTGGTTCCATTTCAGGGTCCAGCTCAGCACGGGAGGGAGGTTTACGGCCTGTCCCAACAGAATGGTCGTGCGGCACGTCGGCGGCAGGGAGCATGTTCTGTGCTTGCCGGACCACGGCGACTGTGCAGCGGGGCTGCGCTGGCATGCATGTGCCACGCGGAGAGCCAGGGAGCGTTGGGCGGCGCCGAACGGTGTTGCGCCGCCGTTCTGCTTCCGGTCGGCTGTTACGGTGGATCGGCCGCCGCAAGACACGCCGACGCAGGCGGGCCAGGGCGCCACCGACGCCCGGAAGGCACCAAGCGCGCGTGCGGCGCTCCAGACAGGAGGAAGAGGCGGCGAGGATCGTGCCAAGGGCACTGTGAGCATGTGACTGAAGATCGACACTGAACTCTGAACTTTTACTGAATTACTGAAAGTGCAATATACAGTGTATGCAAGGTGTTCGACAGAATGATACTGGCCTCTAGGGATTTTTCCTAGAGCTGATTTTTGGTGGAGTGGCTACCCATTGCTCCAGTAGGCTGCCTGAATTTTTGTAGAATTTTTGGGGAAGTGTAGATATGAATTTCACCAAATTTGGCAAATCTGGTCCAAACATGCAGAGGCTGAAATTTGAAAATTTTGAAAAGAAGGGGAGTGGATCAAGATGGTTCTGAGTTGTGGATGCTAAGGACAATCCAGAGGAGTTGGTTTGAGATCAAAACTCAAAGGAAATAAGGTACTTGCTTTGTAAATGACTCAGGCTCCAAATAATTGACAGAAATGGTTTGAGAGGAAAAATGATTGAAATAAAATACAAAACTTGTTTGGATTAGTTGGGACAGAGAACTTAGGTTGTTCCAAGGAGGAGGGGAGGTTTTGGAGGGGTTTTACCACCTATGATATGGTAAAAATCATGGGTGGTTTCAAAAAGAAAGAAGTCCCAAAACTCCTAGGGTTTCTTTTTAAATGAAAATAAATAAGTTTGAGAGGGAAACAACCAGAAGAAAAGCTTCCAAAAATTCAACACCAAAATTGAAAAGGAAAGGAAATCCTTGCCAAAGGTGAAAGGAAGTTTTTTTGAGAGGAATGATTTTCTGGAAAAGAAATTTTAAATGCCCTCTTTTAGAATCCAATAAAGTTTTTGATGAAAACCAAATCAAAAATTTTGGAGTGTCATAGCGGCGCCCAAGGCCGCAGGCTGTTAGGGCCCACGGCACTTCGCCCTTGCCCTTTCACCTCTTGGCACGGCCAAGCCCGGGCACGCCTTGGGCCCGGGGGCTACTGTCGGCGTTCTGGGAACGGGGGTCCCCAGACTTGCCTGCCTGCGGCCTGCGGCGTGGCTCAAGGGAGGCCCAGCACGGCCCATCTTCATCAGCACAAGACTCAAGACCCTCACGAGGGGCCAAGCCTCGCGAGGCGGACGACATGGAGCTTCCTCAGGCACGGCCTCATCAGGTTGGCTCGCGAGGAGGCGGAGAGATCTAGGCGGTGTACCTCGCGAGGTGCCCGTGACGCAAGCCATGACGACTCAGGGCGCCAGGCGGGTGCCAGCATGCGCAGCGTCCTTCTTTCCTCTCTGGTGCAAAGGGGGCAAGCGTAGCCGCGGAGTATCGAGGCATCAGGCAAAGGTTGCCATTTCGGTGCAACGAGGCCAAGGCTAGGAGGACTACGAGACGGAGGTCACCGTGGAGCCCAAGACGGCATCATCACCGGAGCTTTGCGCAGGCGAAGACTGCTTTTGTCAGATTAGTTGATACTTGCTGTCCCCCTTCGAATTAGCCTGCCATTGTTGGCTCCCTTCCCTCTCAATATTTGGGAAGAGGACCAGGGCCTCTATAAATAGGACCAGCCGCCCACATAGCAAGGGGTTTGGTTGGTGGGTTTATTCGGTTTGCAAGCAGAGAGAGAGAGAGAGAAGAGAGAAAGGTGGATGAACTCCTCCTAGCAGTTCATCACCCCAGCCAAGAACAGACCCTCGCGAGGCTGTTCTTCCTTGTATTGTTCATCATCATCAGCCCCAGGAGGCAATCCACCAACCACACACTGGAGTAGGTTATTACACCACAACGGTGGCCCGAACCAGTATAAATCTTGTGTCCCTTGTGCAGTTCTTTTAGTAGTTTAGATCTTTGCGAGGCGGGGAGGTAGAAGGCGTAATCTCCACGCGCACCCTAGTGTTCGAACCTTAAGGGTCTGCCGGAACCCGAAATCTGACAACGACGGACCTGATATTTATGGGAATTCGATCCGGCCAAGCACCAGACGCTGCTAAAGCTCTTCGGCACAATGCACGAGGATATCTGGAAAGTGCTCTTCAAGGCCGGCGAGACACCACCACCTACAACCGAGGATCGTTGGCTTAGCTCAAAGCGCCAAGACAACTCGGTAAGCTCTTTCACGCTCTCAAGGCATAATCTTTACTAGCGTATTGCGAGAAAGAAGTGTAAGCTCTATTGTCAATCTTTTCTTGGGCCTGGACCGACATAGCGAGGCGGATTAACTGTCCAGCCCCGCTACCCGAAGACAAAGAGACCCCACTCCTGACGAAGATGTTGTTCCGGACGCCTTATGAAGTGCTAGAGAAGAACACCAAGAAGGCAGCCAAGGGGACCAGGAGTGGCCTTCATCGAAAGGATACTTTGGACCTATTGTCCGAAGACGAGACTGACCCTCCGGTCGCCGAAGACGACGACGAGGAGGAGGAAGAAAACAACTCCCCCCTTGGGGGGGGAAGGAAGAAACGGGTGTCCACCACGAACCTAGAGGTGAAGGCCCCCAAGAGGGGGAAGGGCTCCCTCGCGGAGAACTCCGTGTGGGATGTCGATAGTAGTCTGGAACGAATGCCCCGGACCAAGCCTCGGGCCGCTTCGTAAGTACCAAAGACCTTATGCTCATCCAAATGTATGGCCCTTCCCCTTTGCCATATTAATATGTTTAATTTATGCTATTGTAGTCCGGCCCACGACAGTTCTCCGCAATCCTCGACAGAGGGCTCGCTGGACTCAAAGGAGATGGCTAGCATGTCGCCACCACCTGCTCACTCTACCTCGCCCAAAGGTGATGATGAGGTGGTGTCCCAAAGGGCCTTTCCCAACCAAGAAGAGGCTCCGGAAATCGTCAGGGCGGCGTCCAAGGATGACTCCATGGCCACCGGACACATGGGGGAAGAAGCCCCCATGGGGACTGATGGTGGGGGCCGAGTTCCATTCGGCCCCCAGCCGGATATTGTTCCGGAGACCTGTGCGGCTCTGGAGTCCGACGAACGGCCTTCCCTGAAAGGAGGGGGTGTGCCTGTTCAGCTGGTGACCTCCATCCAACTAGAGGCGCCGGATGATCTACTGGAAGCACTGCAAGGTGCTTCTATTTTAGATGAACACTGTGTCCTCATGGGTACGGTGGTAAAAAAGGTTCAGTATGCCAAAAGCAGGCTGACCGAAGCCTGCACTAGCCTTTTAACAGGATTTGAGGTAATAATAATTGTAGAAAGAATATCACAGCATAGACAGTAGCCCCTGATGCCCTGTTCGGGGTTCAGAAAGAAAAGTCGAACAGAGGATCACAATAATTTTTGCAGGAGTCTAATATATGATGTCTATGAAAATAAGCAAGCATCGCTGCTGGCTGCTGCCACTCATACTGCGGAAGTCTCCAAACTGAAGCGGAGCCTGGAGCGGGCCGAGGAAGAGCTCAGCCGTGTGAAGAAGCAGCTGGAGGACAACCAAGGTATGCAGTAACCTTTGCATGTACGTTAGGAAGGATGAATACTTCATGCTGACTAAAGTGTCATGGACTATGCTAGGGGCCACGAACGAGGTGGCGGCCCTCAAGAAGGCATTAGCCGAGGCCGAGGACAAAGTGGCCAAGGAACATGTTGTACACGAAAAGCACGAGGCCCGGGTCAGCGAGGTTCAGCAATAGCTTCAGGATGGCGTCAAGAAGTACAAGTCCCTGGAGCGTGATTCGAAGACGCAGGCGTCTGAACTTGCGAAGGCCCGCCAGAGCGTACAAGAGGCTCAAGCCAAGGCCCAGAGCACCCTTCAGGAACTCCAAACGGCTAAGAAGATTGCGGCGGGTAAGGATTTCATTACGCAAGGCAAGTCTGTGAAAGAGACACTCCTTTTACTTACCTGAATTTTGTGCTCTACAGGGGTGTTTACGGATTTGCCGCACAATGTATCCGATGCTGCTAAATTCTATCGAGCCAAGGAAGGGAGTTTGACGAAGAAGCTGTTCTGGTCTCAATATCTTGGGCCAGAACATCCGGTATCCTTCAGTGACCAACTGAAACAGTTGGTAGAGCTGCACAAGGCGGCCGAGCTAGCCATGAGGGACCTGATAGTCCGGCTATGGCCTGCCGCGCCGGTACCCAGCAGCTACTTTGGGCTTGTGAAGCGGCTTGTTAGTGCCTGCCCGCGGCTTGAGGTCGTCAAGCGGTCGGTCTGTATTGAAGGTGCCCGGATGGCCTTTGCTCATTGCAAAATGTGGTGGGCGAAGATGGACGTCGTCGAGCTGACCAAGGGGCCGCCGAAGGGCAAGGAGCACTGTACACCCGAGCGCTACTTTGTAGATTTCCTAGAGGGGTCTCGTATTGCAGCCGCGCAGTGCGGGCAGGATGTTACTTTCGAGTGAATACACTCCTATTTTGTCTTGTATGGTGAAAACAAATCCGTTTTGTAATATATTTTTTATTATGTTTTAATTGTATCCTCCTGTGCGGCCGTGTTGTATGAAATCTGAGGGTCGGCCAGTCGTCGGCTTCTGCCCTCACGTAGGTAGTACGGAGGTGTTTGGAATGGTATCTAAACAATCTTGATCCAATTATAGGGTACTTGAAGGAGTTGTTTAGCGCAACGAACTAGGCAACCAGACTATACGGCTTGAACACCCTCACTTAGCCATAGGAGTTTTATAATAAAACATAGGCGCAGCCCCTGGTATACGAACCAGGGTGTTGTCAGCGTCTGATTAGGAAGTATCGATCCTTCACAAAATGCGGAAAAACCTCCAACGATTTGATACCTCCGAACAGCTGACCGGCTCTCGCCGCATCATGACAGTCAGTTTTTGGCTTTCTCTACTGAGGTGCTCATCCGGTTAAGACCAGGGCACAATCGCAGTAGTTCTCCCTTTACTACCCTAGCCGATGTAGCGGAACGTAGGATAGCAAGCACAGGAGCCGGGCAACCCAACTATTGACCAAAGACATGATTCGGAGCCAATGCATATAATGCTAAATTCGGGGTGCCGAACTAGACTTACAAGAAGTGTTCAGACTTTTGTTGCCGTAATGTGGGGTGCTATAAAGCCCCTGGCAAACATCAAAAGGTACCAAAGTGTACGGGCGCTACCTGATCGGGTTATCCACAGGGAAACTTGAAAAATAAAGCAAAGAGAGAAAGAAAACAGAAAAGATGTAACGGTAAAAAGTTGGGGTCCTACAGCTCCAGCTACAAATTGTTTTCACTGTAATGTAATTAGTATGTCAATGCGCATTGATACAAGTAGTGCAATAAGCAATAGGCTATTCAACATGCCGAAACCAGGGAAGAGCTGCATGTGGATCCTGGAAGACATGTAGAGTTATCATTAACGGAATCACCTAAAAAGTCCCCGTATGTCTGCGCGCCTCGCCATCTTGGTGCGTTCATCCTTCAAGAGGACCGATAACCAGACCACCCGATGGGGTCTGTGGGATTACAACCTGTAATAAAATAAGCAAAAGTGAAAGTATATGTGTATCCGATGTCGGTTGAGCCGTGTCGTGGATCACAAGCTAGATATGCCTCCGTCGATGCCCATGGAATTTTGAGTGCGTAGTTATGTATGCGCGGCACGCAGGCCACTGCCTGATCGGGACTAAGACGGAGGTCGGATTGCTAGTCGAGCTCCTGACGAGCCGAGCTCTCCTGCTGCAGAGTAGTCCAGACCCTCTTAAGAGTGTCTGAGGGCTCGGCAGCTAATTAAAGGTTCTGCTTGAGAAGGCCACTTTGTACTTCTGTTGCTACGGCGGTTTTGTGCTCTTCTGTACGGAGAGAGCATCCCGTATTGCCATTGACTGTTATGACACCGCGTGGGCTGGGCATCTTGAGTTTGAGATAAGCATAGTGTGGCACTGCGTTGAATCGAGCAAACATAGTTCGTCCGAGCAGTGCATGATAGCCGCTACGGAATGGGACGATATCGAAGACTAACTCCTCGCTTCGGAAGTTGTCCGGAGATCTGAAGACAACCTCTAATGTGATTGAGCCCGTACAACGGGCCTCTACGCCTGGAATGACTCCTTTAAAGGTAGTCTTTGTAGGCTTGATCCTTGATGGGTTAATGCCCATTTTTCGCACTGTATCCTGGTAAAGCAGATTGAGGCTGCTACCGCCGTCCATAAGGACACGAGTCAGGTGGAATCCATCAATTATCGGGTCTAAGACCAGTGCTGCTGAGCCTCCGTGACGGATACTGGTCGGGTGATCCCTGTAACACCCTCGATGCGACTATATCTCCCACGTGTCGAGGCACGACTTAGAGGCATAATCGCATTGAAGGCATATGTCGCAAGTGAGGTAATCTTCACACAACCCATGTAATACAATAAGGGGGAAAAGATACATAGTTGGCTTACAATCGCCACTTCACACAATTACATGAATAAAGCATTACATCATACAAATACACTCAAGGTCCGACTACGGAACCCAAAATAAAAGAAGAACCCCAAATGCGACAAAGGTCCCCGATCGACCCCAACTGGGCTCCACTACTGATCAACTAGAACGAAACAACATAAAGGACAAGATCTTCATCGAGCTCCTCCTGAGCTTGGTTGCGTCCTTTGCACGGACTCATCGGCACCTGCAAACTGGTTTTGGAAGTATCTGTGAGCCACGGGGACTCAGCAATCTCGCACCCTCGCGATCAAGACTATTTAAGCTTATGGGTAAGGTAAAGGTATGAGGTGGAGCTGCAGCAAGCGACTAGCATATATGGTGGCTAACATACGCAAAAGAGAGCGAGAAGAGAAGGCAAAGCACGGTCGGTAAAAGTATGATCAAGAAGTGATCCTGGACTACCTACGTCAAGCATAACTCCAACAACCGTGTTCACTTCCCGGACTCCGCCGGAAAGAGACCATCACGGTTACACACGCGGTTGATTCGTTTTAACTAAGGTCAAGTTTAGGTTTTCTACAACCGGACGTTAACAAATTCCCATCTGCCCATAACCGCGGGCACGGCTTTCGAAATTTCAAACCCTGCAGGGGTGTCCCAACTTAGCCCATCACAAGCTCTCACGATCAACGAAGGAATAGACCTCCACCCGAGACATTCCGATCAGACTCGGTATCCCAGTACAACAAGACATTTCGACAGGGTAAAACTAAACCAGCAACACCGCCCGAATGTGCCGACAAATCCCAATAGGAGCTGCACATATCTCTTTCTCAGGGCACACTCAGATGAGCTCTCCATACAACTAAAACCAAACCTCGAGTTTCCCCGAGGGGGCGCTGCACAGGACTCTAGTTTGGACCAACACTCAGAGGAGCACTGGCCCGGGGGGTAAAATAACGATGACCCTCAGGAGCACGACTCCCAAGGGAAAAGAAAAGGCTAGGTGGCAAATGGTAAAACCAATGTTGGGCATTGCTGGAAGAGCTTTACTTAAGGCGAACTGTCAAGGGGTTCCCATTATAGCCCAACCGCGTAAGGGACGCAAAAACCGGGAACATAACACCGATATGACGGAAACTAGGGCGGCAAGAGTGGAACAAAACACCAGGCATAAGGCCGAGCCTTCCACCCTTTACCAAGTATATAGATGCATTAATTAAATAAGATATATTGTGATATCCCAACAAGTAACCAATGTTCCAACCAGGAACAAACTTCAATCTTCACCTGCAACTAACAACGCTATAAGAGGGGCTGAGTAAAGCGATAACATAGCCAATCAACGGTTTGCTAGGACATTGGTGGGTTAGAGGCTGAACATGGCAATTTGGGAGGCTGACAAGCAAGTGGTAGGCATCGTAGCATTGGCATAGCAAAAGAGCGAGCAAACTAGCATAGCAAAGATAGTAGTGATTTCGAGGGTATGATCATCTTGCCTGAAATCCCGCAAGGAAGAAGAATGAGACCATGGAGAAGACAAACGAACGTAGACGAACGGGTCCTCACAACGCGACGTTATCGGAACCAACCCGAAGAAGCAACACCGGAAAGGAGCAAAACAATCATGGTAAACAACCACCACATAAACATGGCATGATGCACAACCAAGTATGATGCATGTCCGGTTTAATGAAGCATGGCATGACAAAATGCACAAAACAATCCTACAAATTAAGTGGAGCTCAATATGCGACGAGTTGCATATTGACGAAACACCACATTCAAGTTATTTAGTTCTCTCCCGGTAATGTACCCAACAATATTAAATGTTATTAAGCATGGAAAGAGGTGAAGCATAAAAGAAACTATCTAACTAAGCAATTTAAATGGGGCCGGATATAACAAACAGCAAATCCGGTAAATCCCCATATGCATTAGTAATTTATTGCAACAACAATTTAAACATATTAATTGTTGTTATCATGATGCGGATGACATGAACAAGTTTATGCAATTTTTATTAAAAGTTGACATGAGCATTATGAAGCATTTAGTCGTCATGGCGGAACAAAAAGGGTGCCACGCCAACAACTCAATGAGACGTCGGTGCAAAAGAAAGTGACGGGAGCGTGTCATGTGATGAACGGTGGGGTGCTCCCGGTAACCGGGTTCCCACGGGTTAGGGGCATGGAAACGAGTGTCAAAACGGACACGGTGCAGACAAAGGGGTGCGTCTCATACAACACAAGCATTCGTTCTCGGACGTATCTCGGTGGCTATACCTTTGTAGCGTGCAAACGGGACGGTTCTTGTTCGATGCCAAGTAGAGGAAGTAGACGTTCTCGAGATGTTTGTCGTGGAAGTAGTCGTACAACGTTTTCATAGAGGTTCGGGATCACGAGACGGAACTTGACATCCACGGGGTCTTCGAGGGTCGACGGTAGTGGTACACGTTTGGCGTTTCGTAGTCGTCACCGTTCGTAGTTAAAGTAGTTGAACTTGACGTAATCCACGCAATCGGTGCTTGTTCGGGCATCGGTCTTGAAGAAGATGTACTTGGAGAATCCGCGTAGTCGTTCGGGCGCCTGTGGAGGAACTTGACATTCACGGTGTCCCGGTCTTGGCCATCGAGAGGGGCGCAGCCCACACAAGGAGGGGAGACCCTGGTGGGTGCACTGGGCCTGCGCGTGCAGCGGTCAACGGGGCTGGGTGCTGCTAGTCATCTCCTTCGCTAGGAGACGGAACGAAGGCGCGGCAGGAGTGCAAGCAGGGGGGATGGCGCTGATCGTCATCGTTCGGCGCAGCAGAAATGGGATAGGCCAGCGACGGGGGTTTGGGGAGGTCGATCCGGTCGCCTCCGAGGCTTGGGCACGCCGGAGCTTCAGACTGGAGGCGGCGGGCGGCATCCACGGCCATGGCTGCTCCCGGAGCTTCGTCACAGGCGCACGGACAAAGGCAGGGCACTGGAGCTCGAGGTCGATGGCGTCGGGCGCGATGGAGCTCGGTGGGCGTGCGGCAGAAGGAGCAACTCCGGTAGGACGAGGGGCTCGGCGACGCGGACTTGTGGCACCGGCGACGGGCGCGATGGCTGCAGGCGCAGGTGCTCGAGGAGCTCGTCTCCTCGGGCGCCTGGGCGACGGGGAGCTTGGTGAGGAGGAGGCGCGGAAAGGTGGCTCCGGCCAGGGGCACGGCCTGCTGGGCGGTCGGTGCGGGCGCCATGGCCGGAGGCCAAGGTAGTGGACAAGGGGTTCGGGGGAATGGGAAGCTGCTCCTCTGCGTGCAAGTGTTGGGAGGAGGACGAGGGAAAAGAGGCAGCGAGTAGGGAAGAGATCGAAAGGGAGATGGGATCGAGAAGATGGGGAAGATGGGATCGAGCGCGGGGGCTCTCCTGGCGGCGTGAGGGGAAAACGAGAGGGAGAAGGGAGTCGGGCTAGGGTTTAGGTTAAGGAGTGGGCTGCGGGAGGCCTTGGGCCAAATGGGCCTAGCTGGACACAAGTGGCGGCTGGGCTTCTCTCTTCCTCCTCTCTCTTTTCATTAACAGAGAATTAGAAGAAAGGAAAGAAGACAAGAGAAGGTTGGAAGAAGAATTAGGGCATGTGGTTAATTTCTTCGGACTCACAAAAATGCGCCCGGTCAAAGAAAAGTAGGATTGGACATGATTGCAAGAATTAAATTCAAAGTCATTTAAATTTAATTGAAAAGGTTTGAACAAGGGATAGGAATTAGAAATGTCCAAAAATGTTGAGAATTTAGGTGGAGCTCCGGAAAATGACGAAAGGATATATGGCAAAGTTAGAAGCCAAGAATTGAAATAATAAAAGGCATTGGGATTTTTGCAAGTGTGTTATGGTGACTCCAAAGAATGGATTATTTTATAATAGCTCCACTAATATCGGGAGGATATATTATAAAGAGAAGTCATCCTTCCCTCGATTTAAATGGATCGAAGATCCATAAAATTTATTTAGTTGAGTAAGAAAAGAAAAGACATGATGGCATGATGACATGATGCAATGCACATGATGCAATGATGAATGCAACACGCAAGAAAAAGACAACGCAACAAGATCGAATAACTGCATGACACCTGGCACATCGGTCTCGGGGCGCTACAACACTCCACCACTACGAGAGGATCTCGTCCCGAGATCTAGAATGGCACCGGAGGGAAAAACGGAAGAGAAAGAGAAGAGGTAAAACAAATTGCTCCTTTGACAAAGGAATGAAACCAAAGAACCTTGAAAAGGTTAAGCCATTTCGAGAAAACAATACAACGAAGGTGAACAAGGTCGAAAACACTCCGTTAGAAATGAGGGACAAAGAGCATTTGCGAAAACCTTGAGGTTGAAGGGAAGATATATATTGAAAACACTCCAGTTAAGGAAGGGGATCAAGGAATACCAAATTCGGGCAGCACTCCGGTTGGAAAAAAAAGAATTGAATAAGGTCTTGATAAGATGAGAAGATACTTGATGAAATCACAACACACTGCCACCGGAACTATTGAATGAATGGAACAAGGAGTAAGAAAGATCTCAGACCGCACTCCGGTTGAGAAGGGAGTCAAAATTTGATAAGATGAGAGAGCTCAAATGAAAACACGACACTCTGGTTGAGAAAGGGATGCAAGACTTGATAAGGCAAAAAGAACTTGAACAAAGGGGCACAATACTCCGGTTAAGCAAGATAAGGAAGGAATAAGAGTGATATAATTTGGACAGCACTCCGTCTGTAAATGGAAGGAATTGGACTTGACAAGATGAGAGGATACTTGTAAAGAGGACACAACACTCAGATAAAAGTATAGGCATGGAAAGATCATGATCTTTGACAAAACGAGATGATGGGTTGAAAAGATGAACATCACAATGCCTCCAGAACAAAAGTAAGAATGGAATGGAGTGAACGAAGGAAAACAATATCTTGAGAGAGCACGGTTACAACAGAAGCTAGAACGGAGTTGTTGGAAAACCCACAATGAAAATAATAAGCTTGATATGGTCTTATGGAATACCTCTCAAATTAAGAGATGAAAAACCTGCCACTCATGGGAAAAGAATTGGATTGATAAGAACAAAGAGACGAGAAACTTATTTCACCGGGAGGATAAAAGAAGAACTTGGGTCATTTATAAACACCATAGATAGCAACAATCCTTAGGGAAGTCTTTAGGTGAAATATAACCCAAGATAGCTCCAATGACGAGATTGATGGATTTGAAATATCCCAATCTTGACAACATGTGAATCATGAAAACAAGAACTGAAATTATCATGAATGATATAATACCACCTCCAATAACATGGAAGAAAGAATTGCACTCCAGATAGCAAGATGAAGAAAGCTTGAGCTCCTTTGAAAAGAATCTCAATGAACACTTCGAGAAGGAATTAAATCCTTTATGAACCATCATGTAGAACCTCCATGAAGAACTCCGGTAACGAAAGGATGATAAAAGCAAAAGAAGTTGAAAACACAAGGTGAGACCTTGTAATGATTTAGAAGGAGCTTCACAACGAGATAATGCAGAAAAGGTAAGAACTCCGGAAAGAAATGATAAGATGAGCAATTGAGATCAAAATCTTGATGAACCTCTGGAATAAAGAATAGATCACTTGGATGAAACAAGAATAAGAATTATGTTATGCGTATCCTTCACCAATTAAATTGATGACACTCATGGATTTGGCACACTACTTATTCTCGTAGAAAGGATTAAGATAGATATAGCACAACTTGAGAATGCCTTCAACGAAACACTGGTGGAATCGAAACAACCAATGCATCGATATGATAACGCAAGAAGAGGAATCTTGCACGAACCACCGTAAGAAATGAAAATGAGCGAAGAAAAGATAAAGGGACAACGGGAAAAATTAGCAAATGGACGAAGATGCTTGAGAGAATTTAGATGGAGTTTAATATAATAGATCATGGACCGATTAGAGATCACTTGAACGCTGCACCGGTATGATTTAGAGTATGAGAGCTGAAAGCTGGAATGAATAAGTCTTCTTAAATTATGGGCTCCGGATGAAGAAACTGAAAAGTCTCCTGAATTACTCTGGATTGTTGAAAATAATATCTCACAATCGCAAATAATTATGAGAGGATGGCAACAAGCTAGAATCATGACTCTTAAAGAGAATGGAGCAAGATTAAAGAGAAACTCTTCTTCGGTCTTCAAATGTTGAGAATGACAACGAGAAACACGACCATGAATTATTTAGGCACTCCGGAAGAATCAAAATGAATAGGTTGAGTCAACGATGAAAATAATTTAACCGACCTTGGAGAAAGACATTTGACTGATGACAATTCATTCTTACGTCAAACTTTAGAAAAGAATTAGAAAAGCTCCGGAAAAATGGAAGAGTCAGGTAAGATCCTGGGAAAAGACCTGTGGGTTAGGGCCCACTCAACAGAAACACCATAGAATGATTACTTGAGAAAGGAGATTGCACCGGTTGAATTAAATGGCTTGAATAAGATAACAACCTCGAAATATATTGAATGAATGCAGAGTGAAAAACACGAATCTTCGAGATATCTTTAGCACTCCGGAACAATTGAATAGCGAGAAGTGAACGATTAAGAATTACACCGGCATGAGAAAACATTGAAATACGGAAAAGAGTATGATCAACACCGAAAGCTTGAATTGGTTCCACCGGAGAAGAAAAGAACGAAAGATGATGAACTTGAAGCTCCGTTAGAATCCTCATGAGAATATCCGGATAACAATATTGATAGAAAAGAATGGAGAGACTTCACATCAATAAGATGGATACTTGAATAAGACATTGGATTCCTTGAAGAAAAACAAAGGGAGGGAGGGTGGGAAAAACAAAGACAATTTGGAATGGAAGAAACAAACACTGTTGAGGAACTTAGAATTGATCTTGCGGATGTTGAAAATGAACGGATCCACTTGAAGAGAAGCACACCGGTTAAAAGGATTGACATGACAAACTCGATGATCGAGAAGGATTAGTATTCACATAGAAGTATGAGAACACCATTTGGAAAAGGTATGGAATCAACATTTGACTTCGAAGCAACTCGAATACCACAACTCAAAACAAAAACAAAGGATTGGCTTGCAGAATAAGCCGGAACAAACATATGATAGAGATTTCGTCCGAAGTTTTCGTGGTGGGACCTACACGGGCTCGATCGTGCAGCACCATCATGTACAAGGCAGTGCACATGATATACGAAGCGTCCCCGAGTCAGCATAGCCAAGGACTCTTTAAGACACAACGAGACCACTGTAAAATCGACCGTGAATAGGCGAACCACTAGACGTCGAACCCCAATTTCATATCATACATCTGTCGGAAAGATATCCTAAGAGCTACTAGAATTCCCACCTATGAAACTCCCGAAACTTTTCAGTTATGCAATCAGGTGTTGGGGATACAGGGGAAGCATAATATCTCACCCAAACTAGCAAATCCTACATCCAGCTGTATCCATCCTTCAACACATAACCAAGAAACCTTCGGAAATCGTCTACCTCAACCTTCGAAAAGCATCCGTTATACAAGTTATGGCGATACTCCCGAACTCCAGCCCCAGTACTGGGTGGCGTCGAGGTTATCTCACCAACGAACTGCATAAAAGAAATTTTCGATGTCGGCGTACTAAACTCAGGTATTCCAGAATTGCAACGATAAAATTATGATGACAACACCTCAGAGCTCAACTCCCCGGGACACTTCCACAAAACCCCTGACAGGAGGCACCAAGACAATGTTCTCATCATAAAACCATCGGAACGATTCCAAGATACCCGCGTGATCCTAAATTTTTTTAGTGAAATTTGAGAAGAGAATAGTCAAAACTCTATGTCAGGATGCCTTATCAGAGCGATGAAGGGACTGGGAAGTAAAAAGAATTCCTAAACTCTCCGATATATATAATTCCTAGAAGACTCAAAACATTTTCTAGACACAACTCGGCCGCTAAAAACGATCAAGCAATGGGGTCTCCTAAGGTCGGGGAAGGATCTGATTACCAACTTGTAACACCCTCGATGCGACTATATCTCCCACGTGTCGAGGCACGACTTAGAGGCATAATCGCATTGAAGGCATATGTCGCAAGTGAGGTAATTGTCACACAACCCATGTAATACAATAAGGGGGAAAAGATACATAGTTGGCTTACAATCGCCACTTCACACAATTACATGAATAAAGCATTACATCATACAAATACACTCAAGGTACGACTACGGAACCCAAAATAAAAGAAGAACCCCAAATGCGACAAAGGTCCCCGATCGACCCCAACTGGGCTCCACTACTGATCAACTAGAACGAAACAACATAAAGGACAAGATCTTCATCGAGCTCCTCCTGAGCTTGGTTGTGTCCTCTGCACGGACTCATCGGCACCTGCAAACTGGTCTTGGAAGTATCTGTGAGCCACGGGGACTCAGCAATCTCGCACCCTCGCGATCAAGACTATTTAAGCTTATGGGTAAGGTAAAGGTATGAGGTGGAGCTGCAGCAAGCGACTAGCATATATGGTGGCTAACATACGCAAAAGAGAGCGAGAAGAGAAGGCAAAGCACGATCGGTAAAAGTATGATCAAGAAGTGATCCTGGACTACCTACGTCAAGCATAACTCCAACAACCGTGTTCACTTCCCGGACTCCGCCGGAAAGAGACCATCACGGTTACACACGCGGTTGATTCATTTTAATTAAGGTCAAGTTTAGGTTTTCTACAACTGGACGTTAACAAATTCCCATCTGCCCATAACCGCGGGCACGGCTTTCGAAAGTTCAAACCCTGCAGGGGTGTCCCAACTTAGCCCATCACAAGCTCTCACGGTCAATGAAGGAATAGACCTTCACCTGAGACATTCCGATCAGACTCGGTATCCCAGTACAACAAGACATTTCGACAGGGTAAAACTAAACCAGCAACACCGCCCGAATGTGCCGACAAATCCCGATAGGAGCTGCACATATCTCTTTCTCAGGGCACACTCAGATGAGCTCTCCATACAACTAAAACCAAACCTCGAGTTTCCCCGAGGGGGCGCTGCACAGGACTCTAGTTTGGACCAACACTCGGAGGAGCACTGGCCCGGGGGGTAAAATAACGATGACCCTCAGGAGCGCGACTCCCAAGGGAAAAGAAAAGGCTAGGTGGCAAATGGTAAAACCAATGTTGGGCATTGCTGGAAGAGCTTTACTTAAGGCGAACTGTCAAGGGGTTCCCATTATAGCCCAACCGCGTCAGGGACGCAAAAACCGGGAACATAACACCGATATGACGGAAACTAGGGCGGCAAGAGTGGAACAAAACACCAGGCATAAGGCCGAGCCTTCCACCCTTTACCAAGTATATAGATGCATTAATTAAATAAGATATATTGTGATATCCCAACAAGTAACCAATGTTCCAACCAGGAACGAACTTCAATCTTCACTTGCAACTAACAACGCTATAAGAGGGGCTGAGCAAAGCGGTAACATAGCCAATCAACGGTTTGCTAGGACATTGGTGGGTTAGAGGCTGAACATGGCAATTTGGGAGGCTGACAAGCAAGTGGTAGGCATCGTAGCATTGGCATAGCAAAAGAGCGAGCAAACTAGCATAGCAAAGATAGTAGTGATTTCGAGGGTATGATCATCTTGCCTGAAATCCCGCAAGGAAGAAGAACGAGACCATGGAGAAGACAAACGAACGTAGACGAACGGGTCCTCACAACGCGACGTTATCGGAACCAACCCGAAGAAGCAACACCGGAAAGGAGCAAAACAATCATGGTAAACAACCACCACATAAACATGGCATGATGCACAACCAAGTATGATGCATGTCCGGTTTAATGAAGCATGGCATGACAAAATGCACAAAACAATCCTACAAATTAAGTGGAGCTCAATATGCAACGAGTTGCATATTGACGAAACACCACATTCAAGTTATTTAGTTCTCTCCCGGTTATGTACCCAACAATATTAAATGTTATTAAGCATGGCAAGAGGTGAAGCATAAAAGAAACTATCTAACTAAGCAATTTAAATGGGGCCGGATATAACAAACAACAAATCCGGTAAATCCCCATATGCATTAGTAATTTATTGCAACAACTATTTAAACATATTAATTGTTGTTATCATGATGCGGATGACATGAACAAGTTTATGCAATTTTTATTAAAAGTTGACATGAGCATTATGAAGCATTTAGTCATCATGGCGGAACAAAAAGGGTGCCACGCCAACAACTCAATGAGACGTCGGTGCAAAAGAAAGTGACGGGAGCGTGTCATGTGATGAACGGTGGGGTGCTCCCGGTAACAGGGTTCCCACGGGTTAGGGGCATGGAAACGAGTGTCAAAACGGACACGGTGCAGACAAAGGGGTGCGTCTCATACAACACAAGCATTCGTTCTCGGATGTATCTCGGTGGCTATACCTTTGTAGCGTGCAAACGGGACGGTTCTCATTCGGTGCCAAGTAGAGGAAGTAGACGTTCTCGAGACGTTTGTCGTGGAAGTAGTCGTACAACGTTTTCATAGAGGTTCGGGATCACGAGACGGAACTTGACGTCCACGGGGTCTTCGAGGGTCGACGGTAGTGGTACACGTTTGGCGTTTTGTAGTCGTCACCGTTCGTAGTTAAAGTAGTTGAACTTGACGTAATCCACGCAATCGGTGCTTGTTCGGGCATCGGTCTTGAAGAAGATGTACTTGGCGAATCCGCATAGTCGTTCGGGCGCCTGTGGAGGAACTTGACGTTCGCGGTGTCCCGGTCTTGGCCATGGAGAGGGGCGCAGCCCACACAAGGAGGGGAGACCCTGGTGGGTGCACTGGGCCTGCGCGTGCAGCGGTCAACGGGGCTGGGTGCTGCTAGTCATCTCCTTCGCTAGGAGACGGAACGAAGGCGTGGCAGGAGTGCAAGCAGGGGGGGTGGCGCTGGTCGTCATCGTTCGGCGCAGCAGAAACAGGGTAGGCCAGCGACGGGGGTTTGGGGAGGTCGATCCGGTCGCCTCCGAGGCTTGGGCACGCCAGAGCTTCAAACTGGAGGCGGCGGGCGGCATCCACGGCCATGGCTGCTCCCGGAGCTTCTTCACAGGCGCACGGACAAAGGCAGGGCACTGGAGCTCGAGGTCGATGGCGTCGGGCGCGATGGAGCTCGGTGGGCGTGCGGCAGAAGGAGCAACTCCGGCAGGACGAGGGGCTCGGCAACGCGGACTTGTGGCGCCGGCGACGGGCGCGATGGCTGCAGGCGCAGGTGCTCGAGGAGCTCCTCTCCTCGGGCGCCTAGGCGACGGGGAGCTTGGTGAGGAGGAGGCGCGGAAAGGTGGCTCCAGCCAGGGGCATGGCCTGCTGGGCGGTCGGTGCGGGCGCCATGGCCGGAGGCCAAGGTAGTGGACAAGGGGTTCGGGGGAATGGGAAGCTGCTCCTCTGCGTGCAAGTGTTGGGAGGAGGACGAGGGAAAAGAGGCAGCGAGTAGGGAAGAGATCGAAAGGGAGATGGGATCGAGAAGATGGGGAAGATGGGATCGAGCGCGAGGGCTCTCCTGGCGGCGCGAGGGGAAAACGAGAGGGAGAAGGGAGTCGGGCTAGGGTTTAGGTTAGGGAGTGGGCTGCGGGAGGCCTTGGGCCAAATGGGCCTAGCTGGACACAAGTGGCGGCTGGGCTTCTCTCTTCCTCCTCTCTCTTTTCATTAATAGAGAATTAGAAGAAAGGAAAGAAGACAAGAGAAGGTTGGAAGAAGAATTAGGGCATGTGGTTAATTTCTCCGGACTCACAAAAATGCGCCCGGTCAAAGAAAAGTAGGATTGGACATGATTGCAAGAATTAAATTCAAAGTCATTTGAATTTAATTGAAAAGGTTTGAACAAGGGATAGGAATTAGAAATGTCCAAAAATGTTGAGAATTTAGGTGGAGCTCCGGAAAATGACGAAAGGATATATGGCAAAGTTAGAGGCCAAGAATTGAAATAATAAAAGGCATTGGGATTTTTGCAAGTGTGTTATGGTGACTCCAAAGAATGGATTATTTTATAATAGCTCCACTAATATCGGGAGGATATATTATAAAGAGAAGTCATCCTTCCCTCGATTTAAATGGATCGAAGATCCATAAAATTTATTTAGTTGAGTAAGAAAAGAAAAGACATGATGGCATGATGACATGATGCAATGCACATGATGTAATGATGAATGCAACACGCAAGAAAAAGACAACGCAACAAGATCGAATAACTGCATGACACCTGGCACATCGGTCTCGGGGCGCTACAACACTCCACCACTACGAGAGGATCTCGTCCCGAGATCTAGAATGGCACCGGAGGGGAAAACGGAAGAGAAAGAGAAGAGGTAAAACAAATTGCTCCTTTGACAAAGGAATGAAACCAAAGAACCTTGAAAAGGTTAAGCCATTTCGAGAAAACAATACAACGAAGGTGAACAAGGTCGAAAACACTCCGTTAGAAATGAGGGACAAAGAGCATTTGCAAAAACCTTGAGGTTGAAGGGAAGATATATATTGAAAACACTCCAGTTAAGGAAGGGGATCAAGGAAGACCAAATTCGGGCAGCACTCCGGTTGGAAAAAAAAGAATTGAATAAGGTCTTGATAAGATGAGAAGATACTTGATGAAATCACAACACACTGCCACCGGAACTATTGAATGAATGGAACAAGGAGTAAGAAAGATCTCAGACCGCACTCCGGTTGAGAAGGGAGTCAAAATTTGATAAGATGAGAGAGCTCAAATGAAAACACGACACTCTGGTTGAGAAAGGGATGCAAGACTTGATAAGGCGAAAAGAACTTGAACAAAGGGGCACAATACTCTGGTTAAGCAAGATAAGGAAGGAATAAGAGTGATATAATTTGGACAGCACTCCGTCTGTAAATGGAAGGAATTGAACTTGACAAGATGAGAGGATACTTGTAAAGAGGACACAACACTCAGATAAAAGTATAGGCATGGAAAGATCATGATCTTTGACAAAACGAGATGATGGGTTGAAAAGATGAACATCACAATGCCTCCGGAACAAAAGTAAGAATGGAATGGAGTGAACGAAGGAAAACAATATCTTGAGAGAGCACGGTTACAACAGAAGCTAGAACGGAGTTGTTGGAAAACCTACAATGAAAATAATAAGCTTGATATGGTCTTATGGAATACCTCTCAAATTAAGAGATGAAAAACCTGCCACTCATGGGAAAAGAATTGGATTGATAAGAACAAAGAGACGAGAAACTTATTTCACCGGGAGGATAAAAGAAGAACTTGGGTCATTTATAAACACCATAGATAGCAACAATCCTTAGGGAAGTCTTTAGGTGAAATATAACCCAAGATAGCTCCAATGACGAGATTGATGGATTTGAAATATCCCAATCTTGACAACATGTGAATCATGAAAACAAGAACTGAAATTATCATGAATGATATAATACCACCTCCAATAACATGGAAGAAAGAATTGCACTCCAGATAGCAAGATGAAGAAAGCTTGAGCTCCTTTGAAAAGAATCTCAATGAACACTTCGAGAAGGAATTAAATCCTTTATGAACCATCATGTAGAACCTCCATGAAGAACTCCGGTAACGAAAGGATGATAAAAGCAAAAGAAGTTGAAAACACAAGGTGAGACCTTGTAATGATTTAGAAGGAGCTTCACAACGAGATAATGCAGAAAAGGTAAGAACTCCGGAAAGAAATGATAAGATGAGAAATTGAGATCAAAATCTTGATGAACCTCTGGAATAAAGAATAGATCACTTGGATGAAACAAGAATAAGAATTATGTTATGCGTATCCTTCACCAATTAAATTGATGACACTCATGGATTTGGCACACTACTTATTCTCGTAGAAAGGATTAAGATAGATATAGCACAACTTGAGAATGCCTTCAACGAAACACCGGTGGAATCGAAACAACCAATGCATCGATATGATAACGCAAGAAGAGGAATCTTGCACGAACCACCGTAAGAAATGAAAATGAGCGAAGAAAAGATAAAGGGACAACGGGAAAAATTAGCAAATGGACGAAGATGCTTGAGAGAATTTAGATGGAGTTTAATATAATAGATCATGGACCGATTAGAGATCACTTGAACGCTGCACCGGTATGATTTAGAGTATGAGAGCTGAAAGCTGGAATGAATAAGTCTTCTTAAATTATGGGCTCCGGATGAAGAAACTGAAAAGTCTCCTGAATTACTCTGGATTGTTGAAAATAATATCTCACAATCGCAAATAATTATGAGAGGATGGCAACAAGCTAGAATCATGACTCTTGAAGAGAATGGAGCAAGATTAAAGAGAAACTCTTCTTCGGTCTTCAAATGTTGAGAATGACAACGAGAAACACGACCATGAATTATTTAGGCACTCCGGAAGAATCAAAATGAATAGGTTGAGTCAACGATGAAAAGAATTTAACCGACCTTGGAGAAAGACATTTGACTGATGATAATTCATTCTTACGTCAAACTTTAGCAAAGAATTAGAAAAGCTCCGGAAAAATGGAAGAGTCAGGTAAGATCCTGGGAAAAGACCTGTGGGTTAGGGCCCACTCAACAGAAACACCGTAGAATGATTACTTGAGAAAGGAGATTGCACCGGTTGAATTAAATGGCTTGAATAAGATAACAACCTCGAAATATATTGAATGAATGCAGAGTGAAAAACACGAATCTTCGAGATATCTTTAGCACTCCGGAACAATTGAATAGCGAGAAGTGAACGATTAAGAATTACACCGGCATGAGAAAACATTGAAATACGGAAAAGAGTATGATCAACACCAGAAGCTTGAATTGGTTCCACCGGAGAAGAAAAGAACGAAAGATGATGAACTTGAAGCTCCGTTAGAATCTTCATGAGAATATCCGGATAACAATATTGATAGAAAAGAATGGAGAGACTTCACATCAATAAGATGGATACTTGAATAAGACATCGGATTCCTTGAAGAAAAACAAAGGGAGGGAGGGTGGGAAAAACAAAGACAATTTGGAATGGAAGAAACAAACACTATTGAGGAACTTAGAATTGATCTTGCGGATGTTGAAAATGAACGGATCCACTTGAAGAGAAGCACACCGGTTAAAAGGATTGACATGACAAACTCGATGATCGAGAAGGATTAGTATTCACATAGAAGTATGAGAACACCATTTGGAAAAGGTATGGAATCAACATTTGACTTCGAAGCAACTCGAATACCACAACTCAAAACAAAAACAAAGGATTGGCTTGCAGAATAAGCCGGAACAAACATATGATAGAGATTTCGTCCGAAGTTTTCGTGGTGGGACCTACACGGGCTCGATCGTGCAGCACCATCATGTACAAGGCAGTGCACATGACATACGAAGCGTCCCCGAGTCAGCATAGCCAAGGACTCTTTAAGACACAACGAGACCACTGTAAAATCGACCGTGAATAGGCGAACCACTAGACGTCGAACCCCAATTTCATATCATACATCTGTCGGAAAGATATCCTAAGAGCTACTAGAATTCCCACCTATGAAACTCCCGAAACTTTTCGGTTATGCAATCAGGTGTTGGGGATACAGGGGAAGCATAATATCTCACCCAAACTAGCAAATCCTACATCCAGCTGTATCCATCCTTCAACACATAACCAAGAAACCTTCGGAAATCGTCTACCTCAACCTTCGAAAAGCATCCGTTATACAAGTTATGGCGATACTCCCGAACTCCTGCCCCAGTACTGGGTGGCGTCGAGGTTATCTCACCAACGAACTGCATAAAAGAAATTTTTGATGTCGGCGTACTAAACTCAGGTATTCCAGAATTGCAACGATAAAATTATGATGACAACACCTCAGAGCTCAACTCCCCGGGACACTTCCACAAAACCCCTGACAGGAGGCACCAAGACAATGTTCTCATCATAAAACCATCGGAACGATTCCAAGATACCCGCGTGATCCTAAATTCTTTTTAGTGAAATTTGAGAAGAGAATAGTCAAAACTCTACGTCAGGATGCCTTACCAGAGCGATGAAGGGACTGGGAAGTAAAAAGAATTCCTAAACTCTCCGATATATATAATTCCTAGAAGACTCAAAACATTTTCTAGACACAACTCGGCCGCTAAAAACGATCAAGCAATGGGGGCTCCTAAGGTCGGGGAAGGATCTGATTACCAACTTGTAACACCCTCGATGCGACTATATCTCCCACGTGTCGAGGCAAGACTTAGAGGCATAATCGCATTGAAGGCATATGTCGCAAGTGAGGTAATCGTCACACAACCCATGTAATACAATAAGGGGGAAAAGATACATAGTTGGCTTACAATCGCCACTTCACACAATTACATGAATAAAGCATTACATCATACAAATACACTCAAGGTCCGACTACGGAACCCAAAATAAAAGAAGAACCCCAAATGCGACAAAGGTCCCCGATCGACCCCAACTGGGCTCCACTACTGATCAACTAGAACGAAACAACATAAAGGACAAGATCTTCATCGAGCTCCTCCTGAGCTTGGTTGTGTCCTCTGCACGGACTCATCGGCACCTGCAAACTGGTCTTGGAAGTATCTGTGAGCCACGGGGACTCAGCAATCTCGCACCCTCGCGATCAAGACTATTTAAGCTTATGGGTAAGGTAAAGGTATGAGGTGGAGCTGCAGCAAGCGACTAGCATATATGGTGGCTAACATACGCAAAAGAGAGCGAGAAGAGAAGGCAAAGCACGGTCGGTAAAAGTATGATCAAGAAGTGATCCTGGACTACCTACGTCAAGCATAACTCCAACAACCGTGTTCACTTCCCGGACTCCGCCGGAAAGAGACCATCATGGTGACAAACGCGGTTGATTCATTTTAATTAAGGTCAAGTTTAGGTTTTCTACAACTGGATGTTAACAAATTCCCATCTGCCCATAACCGCGGGCACGGCTTTCGAAAGTTCAAACCCTGCAGGGGTGTCCCAACTTAGCCCATCACAAGCTCTCACGGTCAATGAAGGAATAGACCTTCACCTGAGACATTCCGATCAGACTCGGTATCCCAGTACAACAAGACATTTCGACAGGGTAAAACTAAACCAGCAACACTGCCCGAATGTGCCGACAAATCCCGATAGGAGCTGCACATATCTCTTTCTCAGGGCACACTCAGATGAGCTCTCCATACAACTAAAACCAAACCTCGAGTTTCCCCGAGGGGGCGCTGCACAGGACTCTAGTTTGGACCAACACTCGGAGGAGCACTGGCCCGGGGGGTAAAATAACGATGACCCTCAGGAGCGCGACTCCCAAGGGAAAAGAAAAGGCTAGGTGGCAAATGGTAAAACCAATGTTGGGCATTGCTGGAAGAGCTTTACTTAAGGCGAACTGTCAAGGGGTTCCCATTATAGCCCAACTGCGTAAGGGACGCAAAAACCGGGAACATAACACCGATATGACGGAAACTAGGGCGGCAAGAGTGGAACAAAACACCAGGCATAAGGCCGAGCCTTCCACCCTTTACCAAGTATATAGATGCATTAATTAAATAAGATATATTGTGATATCCCAACAAGTAACCAATGTTCCAACCAGGAACGAACTTCAATCTTCACTTGCAACTAACAACGCTATAAGAGGGGCTGAGCAAAGCGGTAACATAGCCAATCAACGGTTTGCTAGGACATTGGTGGGTTAGAGGCTGAACATGGCAATTTGGGAGGCTGACAAGCAAGTGGTAGGCATCGTAGCATTGGCATAGCAAAAGAGCGAGCAAACTAGCATAGCAAAGATAGTAGTGATTTCGAGGGTATGATCATCTTGCCTGAAATCCCGCAAGGAAGAAGAATGAGACCATGGAGAAGACAAACGAACGTAGACGAACGGGTCCTCACAACGCGACGTTATCGGAACCAACCCGAAGAAGCAACACCGGAAAGGAGCAAAACAATCATGGTAAACAACCACCACATAAACATGGCATGATGCACAACCAAGTATGATGCATGTCCGGTTTAATGAAGCATGGCATGACAAAATGCACAAAACAATCCTACAAATTAAGTGGAGCTCAATATGCAACGAGTTGCATATTGACGAAACACCACATTCAAGTTATTTAGTTCTCTCCCGGTTATGTACCCAACAATATTAAATGTTATTAAGCATGGCAAGAGGTGAAGCATAAAAGAAACTATCTAACTAAGCAATTTAAATGGGGCCGGATATAACAAACAACAAATCCGGTAAATCCCCATATGCATTAGTAATTTATTGCAACAACTATTTAAACATATTAATTGTTGTTATCATGATGTGGATGACATGAACAAGTTTATGCAATTTTTATTAAAAGTTGACATGAGCATTATGAAGCATTTAGTCATCATGGCGGAACAAAAAGGGTGCCACGCCAACAACTCAATGAGACGTCGGTGCAAAAGAAAGTGATGGGAGCGTGTCATGTGATGAACGGTGGGGTGCTCCCGGTAACCGGGTTCGCACGGGTTAGGGGCATGGAAACGAGTGTCAAAACGGACACGGTGCAGACAAAGGGGTGCGTCTCATACAACACAAGCATTCGTTCTCGGACGTATCTCGGTGGCTATACCTTTGTAGCGTGCAAACGAGACGGTTCTCATTCGGTGCCAAGTAGAGGAAGTAGACGTTCTCGAGACGTTTGTCATGGAAGTAGTCGTACAACGTTTTCATAGAGGTTCGGGATCACGAGACGGAACTTGACGTCCACGGGGTCTTCGAGGGTCGACGGTAGTGGTACACGTTTGGCGTTTCGTAGTCGTCACCGTTCGTAGTTAAAGTAGTTGAACTTGACGTAATCCACGCAATCGGTGCTTGTTCGGGCATCGGTCTTGAAGAAGATGTACTTGGCGAATCCGCGTAGTCGTTCGGGCGCCTGTGGAGGAACTTGACGTTCGCGGTGTCCCGGTCTTGGCCATGGAGAGGGGCGCAGCCCACACAAGGAGGGGAGACCCTGGTGGGTGCACTGGGCCTGCGCGTGCAGCGGTCAACGGGGCTGGGTGCTGCTAGTCATCTCCTTCGCTAGGAGACGGAACGAAGGCGTGGCAGGAGTTTAAGCAGGGGGGATGGCGCTGGTCGTCATCGTTCGGCGCAGCAGAAACAGGGTAGGCCAGCGACGGGGGTTTGGGGAGGTCGATCCGGTCGCCTCCGAGGCTTGGGCACGCCAGAGCTTCAAACTGGAGGCGGCGGGCGGCATCCACGGCCATGGCTGCTCCCGGAGCTTCTTCACAGGCGCACGGACAAAGGCAGGGCACTGGAGCTCGAGGTCGATGGCGTCGGGCGCGATGGAGCTCGGTGGGCGTGCGGCAGAAGGAGCAACTCCGGCAGGACGAGGGGCTCGGCAACGCGGACTTGTGGCGCCGGCGACGGGCGCGATGGCTGCAGGCGCAGGTGCTCGAGGAGCTCCTCTCCTCGGGCGCCTGGGCGACGGGGAGCTTGGTGAGGAGGAGGCGCGGAAAGGTGGCTCCGGCCAGGGGCACGGCCTGCTGGGCGGTCGGTGCAGGCGCCATGGCCGGAGGCCAAGGTAGTGGACAAGGGGTTCGGGGGAATGGGAAGCTGCTCCTCTGCGTGCAAGTGTTGGGAGGAGGACGAGGGAAAAGAGGCAGCGAGTAGGGAAGGGATCGAAAGGGAGATGGGATCGAGAAGATGGGGAAGATGGGATCGAGCGCGAGGGCTCTCCTGGCGGCGCGAGGGGAAAACGAGAGCGAGAAGGGAGTCGGGCTAGGGTTTAGGTTAGGGAGTGGGCTGCGGGAGGCCTTGGGCCAAATGGGCCTAGCTGGACACAAGTGGCGGTTGGGCTTCTCTCTTCCTCCTCTCTCTTTTCATTAACAGAGAATTAGAAGAAAGGAAAGAAGACAAGAGAAGGTTGGAAGAAGAATTAGGGCATGTGGTTAATTTCTCCGGACTCACAAAAATGCGCCCGGTCAAAGAAAAGTAGGATTGGACATGATTGCAAGAATTAAATTCAAAGTCATTTGAATTTAATTGAAAAGGTTTGAACAAGGGATAGGAATTAGAAATGTCCAAAAATGTTGAGAATTTAGGTGGAGCTCCGGAAAATGACGAAAGGATATATGGCAAAGTTAGAGGCCAAGAATTGAAATAATAAAAGGCATTGGGATTTTTGCAAGTGTGTTATGGTGACTCCAAAGAATGGATTATTTTATAATAGCTCCACTAATATCGGGAGGATATATTATAAAGAGAAGTCATCCTTCCCTCGATTTAAATGGATCGAAGATCAATAAAATTTATTTAGTTGAGTAAGAAAAGAAAAGACATGATGGCATGATGACATGATGCAATGCACATGATGCAATGATGAATGCAACACGCGAGAAAAAGACAACGCAACAACATCGAATAACTACATGACACCTGGCACATCGGTCTCGGGGCGCTACAACACTCCACCACTACGAGAGGATCTCGTCCCGAGATCTAGAATGGCACCGGAGGGAAAATGGAAGAGAAAGAGAAGAGGTAAAACAAATTGCTCCTTTGACAAAGGAATGAAACCAAAGAACCTTGAAAAGGTTAAGCCATTTCGAGAAAAGAATACAACGAAGGTGAACAAGGTCGAAAACACTCCGTTAGAAATGAGGGACAAAGAGCATTTGCGAAAACCTTGAGGTTGAAGGGAAGATATATATTGAAAACACTCCAGTTAAGGAAGGGGATCAAGGAAGACCAAATTCGGGCAGCACTCCGGTTGGAAAGAAAAAGAATTGAATAAGGTCTTGATAAGATGAGAAGATACTTGATGAAATCACAACACACTGCCACCGGAACTATTGAATGAATGGAACAAGGAGTAAGAAAGATCTCAGACCGCACTCCGGTTGAGAAGGGAGTCAAAATTTGATAAGATGAGAGAGCTCAAATGAAAACACGACACTCTGGTTGAGAAAGGGATGCAAGACTTGATAAGGCGAAAAGAACTTGAACAAAGGGGCACAATACTCCGGTTAAGCAAGATAGGGAAGGAATAAGAGTGATATAATTTGGACAGCACTCCGTCTGTAAATGGAAGGAATTGAACTTGACAAGATGAGAGGATACTTGTAAAGAGGACACAACACTCAGATAGAAGTATAGGCATGGAAAGATCATGATCTTTGACAAAACGAGATGATGGGTTGAAAAGATGAACATCACAATGCCTCCGGAACAAAAGTAAGAATGGAATGGAGTGAACGAAGGAAAACAATATCTTGAGAGAGCACGGTTACAACAGAAGCTAGAACGGAGTTGTTGGAAAACCCACAATGAAAATAATAAGCTTGATATGGTCTTATGGAATACCTCTCAAATTAAGAGATGAAAAACCTGCCACTCATGGGAAAAGAATTGGATTGATAAGAACAAAGAGACGAGAAACTTATTTCACCGGGAGGATAAAAGAAGAACTTGGGTCATTTATAAACACCATAGATAGCAACAATCCTTAGGGAAGTCTTTAGGTGAAATATAACCCAAGATAGCTCCAATGACGAGATTGATGGATTTGAAATATCCCAATCTTGACAACATGTGAATCATGAAAACAAGAACTGAAATTATCATGAATGATATAATACCACCTCCAATAACATGGAAGAAAGAATTGCACTCCAGATAGCAAGATGAAGAAAGCTTGAGCTCCTTTGAAAAGAATCTCAATGAACACTTCGAGAAGGAATTAAATCCTTTATGAACCATCATGTAGAACCTCCATGAAGAACTCCGGTAACGAAAGGATGATAAAAGCAAAAGAAGTTGAAAACACAAGGTGAGACCTTGTAATGATTTAGAAGGAGCTTCACAACGAGATAATGCAGAAAAGGTAAGAACTCCGGAAAGAAATGATAAGATGAGAAATTGAGATCAAAATCTTGATGTACCTCTGGAATAAAGAATAGATCACTTGGATGAAACAAGAATAAGAATTATGTTATGCGTATCCTTCACCAATTAAATTGATGACACTCATGGATTTGGCACACTACTTATTCTCGTAGAAAGGATTAAGATAGATATAGCACAACTTGAGAAGCATTCAACGAAACACCGGTGGAATCGAAACAACCAATGCATCGATATGATAACGCAAGAAGAGGAATCTTGCACGAACCACCGTAAGAAATGAAAATGAGCGAAGAAAAGATAAAGGGACAACGGGAAAAATTAGCAAATGGACGAAGATGCTTGAGAGAATTTAGATGGAGTTTAATATAATAGATCATGGACCGATTAGAGATCACTTGAACGCTGCACCGGTATGATTTAGAGTATGAGAGCTGAAAGCTGGAATGAATAAGTCTTCTTAAATTATGGGCTCCGGATGAAGAAACTGAAAAGTCTCCTGAATTACTCCGGATTGTTGAAAATAATATCTCACAATCACAAATAATTATGAGAGGATGGCAACAAGCTAGAATCATGAATCTTGAAGAGAATGGAGCAAGATTAAAGAGAAACTCTTCTTCGGTCTTCAAATGTTGAGAATGACAACGAGAAACACGACCATGAATTATTTAGGCACTCCGGAAGAATCAAAACGAATAGGTTGAGTCAACGATGAAAAGAATTTAACCGACCTTGGAGAAAGACATTTGACTGATGACAATTCATTCTTACATCAAACTTTAGAAAAGAATTAGAAAAGCTCCGGAAAAATGGAAGAGTCACGTAAGATCCTGGGAAAAGACCTGTGGGTTAGGGCCCACTCAACAGAAACACCGTAGAATGTTTACCTAAGAAAGGAGATTGCACCGGTTGAATTAAATGGCTTGAATAAGATAACAACCTCGAAATATATTGAATGAATGCAGAGTGAAAAACACGAATCTTCGAGATATCTTTAGCACTCCGGAACAATTGAATAGTGAGAAGTGAACGATTAAGAATTACACCGGCATGAGAAAACATTGAAATATGGAAAAGAGTATGATCAACACCGAAAGCTTGAATTGGTTCCACCGGAGAAGAAAAGAACGAAAGATGATGAACTTGAAGCTCCGTTAGAATCTTCATGAGAATATCCGGATAACAATATTGATAGAAAAGAATGGAGAGACTTCACATCAATAAGATGGATACTTGAATAAGACATCGGATTCCTTGAAGAAAAACAAAGGGAGGGAGGGTGGGAAAAACAAAGACAATTTGGAATGGAAGAAACGAACACTGTTGAGGAACTTAGAATTGATCTTCGGATGTTGAAAATGAACGGCTCCACTTGAAGAGAAGCACACCGGTTAAATGGATTGACATGACAAACTCGATGATCGAGAAGGATTAGTATTCACATAGAAGTATGAGAACACCATTTGGAAAAGGTATGGAATCAACATTTGACTTCGAAGCAACTCGAATACCACAACTCAAAACAAAAACAAAGGATTGGCTTGCAGAATAAGCCGGAACAAACATATGATAGAGATTTTGTCCGAAGTTTTCGTGGTGGGACCTACACGGGCTCGATCGTGCAGCACCATCATGTACAAGGCAGTGCACATGACATACGAAGCGTCCCCGAGTCAGCATAGCCAAGGACTCTTTAAGACACAACGAGACCACTGTAAAATCGACTGTGAATAGGCGAACCACTAGACGTCGAACCCCAATTTCATATCATACATCTGTCGGAAAGATATCCTAAGAGCTACTAGAATTCCCACCTATGAAACTCCCGAAACTTTCCGGTTATGCAATCAGGTGTTGGCGATACAGGGGAAGCATAATATCTCACCCAAACTAGCAAATCCTACATCCAGCTGTATCCATCCTTCAACACATAACCAAGAAACCTTCGGAAATCGTCTACCTCAACCTTCGAAAAGCATCCGTTATACAAGTTATGGCGATACTCCCGAACTCCCGCCCCAGTACTGGGTGGCGTCGAGGTTATCTCACCAACGAACTGCATAAAAGAGATTTTCGATGTCGGCGTACTAAACTCAGGTATTCCAGAATTGCAACGATAAAATTATGATGGCAACACCTCAGAGCTCAACTCCCCGGGACACTTCCACAAAACCCCTGACAGGAGGCACCAAGACAATGTTCTCATCATAAAACCATTGGAACGATTCCAAGATACCCGCGTGATCCTAAATTTTTTTAGTGAAATTTGAGAAGAGAATAGTCAAAACTCTACGTCAGGATGCCTTACCAGAGCGATGAAGGGACTGGGAAGTAAAAAGAATTCCTAAACTCTCCGATATATATAATTCCTAGAAGACTCAAAACATTTTCTAGACACAACTCGGCCGCTAAAAACGATCAAGCAATGGGGGCTCCTAAGGTCGGGGAAGGATCTGATTACCAACTTGTAACACCCTCGATGCGACTATATCTTCCACGTGTCGAGGCACGACTTAGAGGCATAATCGCATTGAAGGCATATGTCGCAAGTGAGGTAATCTTCACACAACCCATGTAATACAATAAGGGGGAAAAGATACATAGTTGGCTTACAATCGCCACTTCACACAATTACATGAATAAAGCATTACATCATACAAATACACTCAAGGTCCGACTACGGAACCCAAAATAAAAGAAGAACCCCAAATGCGACAAAGGTCCCCGATCGACCCCAACTGGGCTCCACTACTGATCAACTAGAACGAAACAACATAAAGGACAAGATCTTCATAGAGCTCCTCCTGAGCTTGGTTGTGTCCTCTGCACGGACTCATCGGCACCTGCAAACTGGTCTTGGAAGTATCTGTGAGCCACGAGGACTCAGCAATCTCGCACCCTCGTGATCAAGACTATTTAAGCTTATGGGTAAGGTAAAGGTATGAGGTGGAGCTGCAGCAAGCGACTAGCATATATGGTGGCTAACATACGCAAAAGAGAGCGAGAAGAGAAGGCAAAGCACGGTCGGTAAAAGTATGATCAAGAAGTGATCCTGGACTACCTACGTCAAGCATAACTCCAACAACCGTGTTCACTTCCCGGACTCCGCCGGAAAGAGACCATCACGGTTACACACGCGGTTGATTCATTTTAATTAAGGTCAAGTTTAGGTTTTCTACAACTGGAAGTTAACAAATTCCCATCTGCCCATAACCGCGGGCACGGCTTTCGAAAGTTCAAACCCTGCAGGGGTGTCCCAACTTAGCCCATCACAAGCTCTCACGGTCAATGAAGGAATAGACCTTCACCTGAGACATTCCGATCAGATTCGGTATCCCAGTACAACAAGACATTTCGATAGGGTAAAACTAAACCAGCAACACCACCCGAATGTGCCGACAAATCCCGATAGGAGCTGCACATATCTCTTTCTCAGGGCACACTCAGATGAGCTCACCATACAACTAAAACCAAACCTCGAGTTTCCCCGAGGGGGCGCTGCACAGGACTCTAGTTTGGACAAACACTCAGAGGAGCACTGGCCCGGGGGGTAAAATAATGATGACCCTCAGGAGCGCGACTCCCAAGGGAAAAGAAAAGGCTAGGTGGCAAATGGTAAAACCAATGTTGGGCATTGCTGGAAGAGCTTTACTTACGGCGAACTGTCAACGGGTTCCCATTATAGCCCAACCGCGTAAGGGACACAAAAACCGGGAACATAACACCGATATGACGGAAACTAGGGCGGCAAGAGTGGAACAAAACACCAGGCATAAGGCCGAGCCTTCCACCCTTTACCAAGTATATAGATGCATTAATTAAATAAGATATATTGTGATATCCCAACAAGTAACCAATGTTCCAACCAGGAACGAACTTTAATCTTCACTTGCAACTAACAACGCTATAAGAGGGGCTGAGAAAAGCGGTAACATAGCCAATCAACGGTTTGCTAGGACATTGGTGGGTTAGAGGCTGAACATGGCAATTTGGGAGGCTGACAAGCAAGTGGTAGGCATCGTAGCATTGGCATAGCAAAAGAGCGAGCAAACTAGCATAGCAAAGATAGTAGTGATTTCGAGGGTATGATCATCTTGCCTGAAATCCCGCAAGGAAGAAGAACGAGACCATGAAGAAGACAAACGAACATAGACGAACGGGTCCTCACAACGCGACGTTATCGGAACCAACCCGAAGAAGCAACACCGGAAAGGAGCAAAACAATCATGGTAAACAACCACCACATAAACATGGCATGATGCACAACCAAGTATGATGCATGTCCGGTTTAATGAAGCATGGCATGACAAAATGCACAAAACAATCCTACAAATTAAGTGGAGCTCAATATGCAACGAGTTGCATATTGACGAAACACCACATTCAAGTTATTTAGTTCTCTCCCGGTTATGTACCCAACAATATTAAATGTTATTAAGCATGGCAAGAGGTGAAGCATAAAAGAAACTATCTAACTAAGCAATTTAAATGGGGCCGGATATAACAAACAACAAATCCGGTAAATCCCCATATGCATTAGTAATTTATTGCAACAACAATTTAAACATATTAATTGTTGTTATCATGATGCGGATGACATGAACAAGTTTATGCAATTTTTATTAAAAGTTGACATGAGCATTATGAAGCATTTAGTCGTCATGGCGGAACAAAAGGGTGCCACGCCAACAACTCAATGAGACGTCGGTGCAAAAGAAAGTGACGGGAGCGTGTCATGTGATGAACGGTGGGGTGCTCCCGGTAACAGGGTTCCCACGGGTTAGGGGCATGGAAACGAGTGTCAAAACGGACACGGTGCAGACAAAGGGGTGCGTCTCATACAACACAAGCATTCGTTCTCGGATGTATCTCGGTGGCTATACCTTTGTAGCGTGCAAACGGGACGGTTCTCATTCGGTGCCAAGTAGAGGAAGTAGACGTTCTCGAGACGTTTGTCGTGGAAGTAGTCGTACAACATTTTCATAGAGGTTCGGGATCACGAGACGGAACTTGACGTCCACGGGGTCTTCGAGGGTCGACGGTAGTGGTACACGTTTGGCGTTCCGTAGTCGTCACCGTTCGTAGTTAAAGTAGTTGAACTTGATGTAATCCACGCAATCGGTGCTTGTTCGGGCATCGGTCTTGAAGAAGATGTACTTGGCGAATCCGCGTAGTCGTTCAGGCGCCTGTGGAGGAACTTGACGTTCGCGGTGTCCCGGTCTTGGCCATGGAGAGGGGCGCATCCCACACAAGGAGGGGAGACCCTGGTGGGTGCACTGGACCTGCGCGTGCAGCGGTCAATGGGGCTGGGTGCTGCTAGTCATCTCCTTCGCTAGGAGACGGAAGGAAGGCGCGGCAGGAGTGCAAGCAGGGGGGATGGCGCTGGTCGTCATCGTTCGGCGCAGCAGAAACAGGGTAGGCCAGCGACAGGGGTTTGGGGAGGTCGATCCGGTCGCCTCCGAGGCTTGGGCACGCCAGAGCTTCAGAGTGGAGGCGCCGGGCGGCATCCACGGCCATGGCTGCTCCAGGAGCTTCTTCACAGGCGCACGGACAAAGGCAGGGCACTGGAGCTCGAGGTCGATGGCGTCGGGCGCGATGGAGCTCGGTGGGTGTGCGGCAGAAGGAGCAACTCCGGCAGGACGAGGGGCTCGGCAATGCGGACTTGTGGCGCCGGCGACGGGCGCGATGGCTGCAGGCGCAGGTGCTCGAGGAGCTCCTCTCCTCGGGCGCCTGGGCGACGGGGAGCTTGGTGAGGAGGAGGCGCGGAAAGGTGGCTCCGGCCAGGGGCACGACCTGCTGGGCGGTTGGTGCGGGCGCCATTGCCGGAGGCCAAGGTAGTGGACAAGGGGTTCGGGGGAATGGGAAGCTGCTCCTCTGCGTGCAAGTGTTGGGAGGAGGACGAGGGAAAAGAGGCAGCGAGTAGGGAAGAGATCGAAAGGGAGATGGGATCGAGAAGATGGGGAAGATGGGATCGAGCGCGGGGGCTCTCCTGGCGGTGCGAGGGGGAAAACGAGAGGGAGAAGGGAGTCGGGCTAGGGTTTAGGTTAGGGAGTGGCTGCGGGAGGCCTTGGGCCAAATGGGCCTAGCTGGACACAAGTGGCGGCTGGGCTTCTCTCTTCCTCCTCTCTCTTTTCATTAACAGAGAATTAGAAGAAAGGAAAGAAGACAAGGAAGGTTGGAAGAAGAATTAGGGCATGTGGTTAATTTCACCGGACTCACAAAAATGCGCCCGGTCAAAGAAAAGTAGGATTGGACATTATTGCAAGAATTAAATTCAAAGTCATTTGAATTTAATTGAAAAGGTTTGAACAAGGGCTAGGAATTAGAAATGTCCAAAAATGTTGAGAATTTAGGTGGAGCTCCGGAAAATGACGAAAGGATATATGGCAAAGTTAGAGGCCAAGAATTGAAATAATAAAAGGCATTGGGATTTTTGCAAGTGTGTTATGGTGACTCCAAAGAATGGATTATTTTATAATAGCTCCACTAATATCGGGAGGATATATTATAAAGAGAAGTCATCCTTCCCTCGATTTAAATGGATCGAAGATCCATACAATTTATTTAGTTGAGTAAGAAAAGAAAAGACACGATGGCATGATGACATGATGCAATGCACATGATGCAATGATGAATGCAACACGCAAGCAAAAGACAACGCAACAACATCGAATAACTGCATGACGCCTGGCACATCGGTCTCGGGGCGCTACAATCCCGGCAATCAAAAGTGATCAGGCATGATGACCATGGATTGAATTTTGGTGCGACTGGCTCAATTGCGTAGACGTCCCTGAGCGCACGCTTGCGCTCCATCTTGGGGATGTGGGTAGCATATATTGTGTTCACCGTTTTGACTTGAGGGGGAAACTTCTTCTACCCCCCTGTGTTCTGTTGTCATGGCTCTTTGTCATCATACTCGCTTTGCGATCCCTTTTCCTGTTCTCGGCGTTTAATTTTCCGGCCTGTTTGAAAACCCAACACTCTCTATTTGTATGATTAGGAGGCTTTTCGGGGGTGCCGTGAATCTGGCAGGGACGATCAAGTATGCGGTCCAAGCTGGATGGGCCCGAATTGTTCTTTTGGAATGGCTTCTTCCGCTGACCGGACTTAGAGCCGCTGAATCTGGCATTGACCGCCGTATCATCGGTGTTGTCACTGTTGTTTCGGTGCTTGTATCTATTGTGTCGAGACTTGTCTTTGTTGTTTTTAACTACAAGGGTGCCGGCATCGCTTGCATTGTTTTTGCTATGGGCCAACCAACTGTCCTCGCACACACAAAAGCGGCTCATGAGTGTCGTGAGGGCTGCCATGGATTTTGGCTTTTCTTGGCCGAGGCGGCGAGTGAGCCATTCGTCGCAGATGCTATGCTTAAAAGCTGCTAGAGCTTCGGCATCCGGACAGTCGACAATTTGGTTCTTTTTAGTTAAGAACCTTGTCCAGAATTTCTTGGCAGACTCTCTGGGCTGTTGAACTATATGGCTTAAGTCATCAGCGTTCGGAGGTCGAACATATGTACCTTGGAAGTTATCGAGGAAAGCCTCTTCCAAGTCATCCCAGCTGCCAATGGAATTTCAGGCAGACTATTTAGCCAATGCCGAGCTATCCCTTTGAGTTTTAGAGGGAGGTATTTTATGGCGTGAAGGTTATCTCCGCGGGCCATATGGATGTGGAGAATGAAGTCCTCGATCCATACCGCGGGGTCCGTGGTTCCGTCATATGATTCTATGTTCACGGGCTTGAATCCTTCTGGGAATTCATGATTCAGGACCTCATCAGTGAAGCAGTGAGGATGTGCGGGGCCTCTGTATCGGGTCGTATCGTGGCGCGGCTCTGATAGAGTCCGTCTGCGGTATTCAGCCCGCCCATGACTGTGTTTGTCACGTCCGGATAAGTGGCCGTTGTCGTGTGTCAAGGCACGTCCTTGCGATCCGTAGATTGATCTGGTGTGTCCTGCTTTATTGATCAGTGTCTTCTAGAGGTCATATGTATGTCCGTGGGCTAACTTACCTCTACCTAAGTGATGAGGTGGGGCGGACTGGTGTTCGGCATGAGTTGTCGTTTTGTCCCGACCACGTGGTGGTCGATCGGCTGTATCGTGCGATGGTGGTATGTACTCCGGTGCCTCCTCGTCGAACTGAGGTAGCAATTTGCGTTTTGGGTAGCTTTTGGTTGGGCGCTTGAGGCCGTATTCTTCGGCTGCTAGGACATCCGTCCATTGTTCATTGAGCAGATCCTGATCAGCTTGAAGCTGCTGCTGCTTCTTTTTCAGGCTCCTTGCCGTGGTTATTAGCTGGTGCTTGAAGCGCTCCTGCTCAAGAGGTTCCTCGGGCACGATGAAACCTTCGGTGCCGAGGCTCACCTCATCTTCGAAGAGCCGGAGGTAATTATCGTCCTCCGAATCTATGTGCTTGGCCTGTTTAACAGGGCTAACCTGCTCTTCTTCCCGTTCATCTTGCTCGTTTGCTTTATCAACAAGGTCTTCGTTGTCTTCGGCACCTTCCAGAGTGTCATCTTCTCCTGTGCCGGTGTTGCTGTCTTTACTGCGGCGTGACTTAGAGCGGTGCCGCTGACGACAGCGCTTTGACTGTATTTCGGAAGGTTTATTCTCAACTGGATCTTCCTTATCGTCGCTGCTGTTCTCCTTTGCTGCATCCACCATGTATACGTCATACGAGGAAGTGGCCGTCCAGCGTCCGGTAAATGGCGGATTCTGGGTGACCAGGAGCGGCCACCACAGAATCGAATCCGGCGAAGATCAAGTCTCCACGGATGTCCACAATGTAGTTCAAGCTCCCGAATCTGACCTGATGGCCAGGGGTGTAGCATTCGATCTGCTCCAGATGGCGAAACGAATTAGCCCGCAGTGCGAAGCTGCCAAACACAAAGATCTGCCTAGGGAGGAAAGTTTTTCTGTAGACAGTGTCATTATTGACGATTGAAGGGGCCATCGAACCTTTCAGTGATAGCACAGAGGAACTCTCAATGAAAGCACCAATGTCGGTGTCAAAACCGGCGGATCCCGGGTAGGGGGTCCCGAACTGTGCGTCTAAGGTGGATGGTAACATGAGACAGGGGACACGAAGGTTTACCCAGGTTCGGGCCCTCTTGATGGAGGTAATACCCTACGTCCTGCTTGATTGATATTGATGAATACGAGTATTACAAGATTTGATCGACCACAAGATCGTAATGGCTAAACCCTAGAAGTCTAGCCTGTATGACTAAGGTATTGAGTATATCCTATCCGGACTAAGTCCTCCGGTTTATATAGACACTGAGAGGATCTAGGGTTACACAAGGTCGGTTATAAAGAAGGGAATTTGCATATTCCGTCGCCAAGCTTGCCTTCCACGCCAAGGAGAGTCCCATCCGGGCATGGGTGTAGTCTTTCGTCTTCGTATCTTCACAGCCCATCAGTCCGGCCCATAGATAACAGGTCGGACGCCCGAGGACCCCTTAGTCTAGGACTCCCTCAATCGCTCGCACAGTTCGTCTTATTTGCCATGTATCACTGTGTCGTCCGCTGCTGGCGTCCCTCGGCAAGCTCTGCTCGCCGTTAGGCGCCGCAACGCGCTGTGCTCGCCGTTAAGCACCGCAGCGCACTCTGTCGCGTCCGTTGGCGCACTCGGCTTGTGGACAAATTTTCCTTGAGGCGACCATGGAGCGCTCTACTCGCATCCCTCCGCGCACGCTCTGCCAGCGGTTGGGCGTGCACACGATCACGCTGGGGGCCCCATATGCATGCGGTTGCGCCGCGCGCGTTGCCACGCGATGCAGTTACGTGCGACACGATGGAGTTACGCGCTGCAAATAAGAACTGCCATCAGGGCCTGCCGATACTCCCGGTCATCCGGCGTCCCCTTAATTCCCGCGGCCATTATAACATTAGTCTCTTCAACCGTTCGATCGCGCCCCACAACACAACAAGCACACCCACGACGACACATAGAGAGGGGATGTCCGGCGGCGCTCCAATGGAGTTCGGCGAGCATAGAGTGGAGACCCACGCGAGGGAGACAGATCTCTCGGTGGTGTACACCATCGATCCGGCCATGGTGGACGAATACATCAACAGCGTTGAGCTGTTGCTTGCTGGAGACAAGTACAAGGTGGTCGGCATCGACCTCCAGTACACCGTCGGTCGTCCTGGCATAGATCAGAAGGTTGCCATCGCCAAGTTGTGCATGCGCCATCATGTCCTCATCTACCACTACTGCATGGCCACAGAGCCTTGTGACCGTTTCAACAGGTTTGTCAACAGCATGGACTACAAGTTCGCCACGGTGGATACCAAATACGATGTAAAAGAGCTCAATGTTATGGGCTTGGCCTGCAAGAACCTTGTTGAAATATGTGACCACTACAGGGTCTGGGGAAGCACAAAGCAGGACTCCCTGGTTGAACTCGCTTCGATCATCATCGACCCCTACTACGAAAATATGAAGCAGGATGCCTAGAGAACAAGTGCCGTATCCTGGCACAAGGCCTGGATGCGGCAACTGGATGAACCTCACCTCAGGTTCGCGGCCAAGAGCATGTACACATGCTATGAGATGCACAGGCGGATCGTTGACATGAGGAAGTGCCTTGTTACCCAAATTGACAAGCCCGGATCTAGCCACAAGAAGAGCAAGCGTCACAAGAAGTAGATCATGATCAGATGATCGTTTATGCTAGTTAACCAAGCATGTAATATATAGTTTACTTTATTGGTGTGTGTGGAAATGTCATGTGTGTAGTAGCCACCTATGTAATTGTGCATGTAATAGTTTACTTTGGTGTGTGCAAATGACATGGTTGTAGTAGCCACCTATGTAAGTGGATGTTTAATTTGGTTATGCAAGCATGCCCTTATAAGTGTGCGTGTGTGTGTGTGTGTCTATTGGTACTATTTTAAATAAATGTTAAATTGAAGCTATTGTATTGCTGTCTTTTCCCATTAAGTAGTGAACAAAAATGGGACCAACCCAGACATGATGCTTGTTTCTTTGTTACAACAAAACTCTACATCACCCCCTTTATAAGTAGATGGAAGCACATGGTGTTGTTGCGCCCACTTCCCCCTGGAACTGTTTATGCTTTTTGTTAATCTAATGCCGCTGGTAAAATTAAGCAATGCCACTCTCAGAATTAACTACTGAATCTTAGTTCAAAACTGCAACACTTGTTAGGGATTGGCGGGATTACCATTTTTGTGGCCTCATGTTTCATCCTCCTTTATTGGCCAGGAATTGATTCCTTTTTTGCCTCTGTTAAAACAAGGATATCCATTCAACTTGTTGCTATCGCGACATTTTGCTTCGCTACGTGAAACACTTTTGTTTAAAGAGTGTTTTGCGCATTTCAACTTGAATGTCACACCGGCTACTTTGCTTAATTTTGGTTGAACTACACAAAAGGAGATCGGATTCCCATATATGTGTTGAGAGATTTCGTTCAAATCCTCCTCACGAGTTGTTTCAAATCTTGGTCGACTTTCATCCACATGATGGTGCAGTGTGCTTTGAGATGTTGTGCTACTTTTATTAGTACTATTTTGGATAAATGTTGAATTGAAGCTATTGAATTGCTGTCTTTTACCATTAAGTAAGCAAAAATTGTTCCAACCCACACATGATGCTTGTTTCTTTGTTACAACAAACTCTGTATCACCCCCTTTATAAGTAGATGGAAGCACATGGTGTTGTTGCGCCCACTCTCCCTTGGAACTATTTATGCTTTTTCTTAATCTAATGCCGCTGGTAAAATTAAGCAATGCCACTCTTAGAATTAACTACTGAGCTGTTTTAAGAGAATTTCTCTGTTAATATGAATCAATGAAACCATTTTAGAAATTGTACTGTCCTACACTTTGTTTTCCATCAAGATAAGGTAGATGCTTCTTTTTGTGGCCGCATGTTGCATCCTCCTTTATTAGCCAGTAATTGTTTCGTTTTTGCCTCTGTTAAAACAGGGATATCTATTCAACTTGTTGCTATAGCGAACTGAAATGTCACACTGGCAACTTTGCTTGATTTCAGTGCAACTGCACAAAATGAGATTGGATTTACTATACGTGTTGGTAGATTCATATTTTGTCTTGTCTGTCTCATGAAAGGTCAGTACATGCCTTCATCCACATGATTGTGTAGTGTGCTTTGAGATGCTGTGCTACTTGTATTGGTACTTCATAACCCACAAGTATAGGGGATCGCAACAGTTTTCGAGGGTAGAGTATTCAACCCAAATTTATTGATTCGACACAAGGGGAGCCAAAGAATATTCTCAAGTATTAGCAGTTGAGTTGCCAATTCAACCACACCTGGAAACTTAATATCTACAGCAAAGTATTCAGTAGCAAAGTAATATGATAGTAGTGGTAACAGTAGCAAAAGCAATAGTTTTTGGTTTTGTAGTGATTGTAACAGTAGCAACGAAAAAGTAAATAAGCGAAGAATAATATATGAAAAGCTCGTAGGCAATGGATCAGTGATGGATAATTATGTCGGATGCGATTCCTCATGCAATAGTTATAACATAGGGTGACACAGAACTAGCTCCAGTTCATCAATGTAATGTAGTCATGTATTCTGAATATAGTCATATGTGCTTATGGAAAAGAACTTGCATGCCATCTTTTGTCCTACCCTCCCATGGCAGTGGGGTCCTATTGGAAACTAAGGGATATTAAGGCCTCCTTTTAGTAGAGTACCGGACCAAAACATTAACACATAGTGAATACATGAACTCCTCAAACTACGGTCATCACCGGTAAGTATCCCGATTATTGTCACTTCTGGGTTAACGGATCATAACACATAATAGGTGACTATAGACTTGCAAGATAGGATCAAAAACTCACATATATACATGAAAACATAATAGGTTTAGATCTGAAATCATGGCACTCGGGCCCTAGTTACAAGCATTAAGCATAGCAAAGTCATAGCAACATCAATCTCAGAACATAGTGGATACTAGGGATCAAACCCTAACAAAACTAACTCGATTACATGACAAATCTCATCCAACCCATCACCGTCTAGCAAGCCTACGATGGAATAACTCATGCACGGTGGTGTGTATCATGAAATTGGTGATGGAGGAAGGTTGATGACGACGACGGCGACGGATTCCCCTCTCCGGAGCCCCGAACGGACTCCAGATCAGCCCTCTAGAGAGAGTTTAGGGCTTGGCGGCTATCAGCATTCTGGGAACGGGGGTCCACAGACTTGCCTACCTGCGGCCTGCGGCGTGGCTCAAAGGAGGCCCAGCACGGCCCATCTTCATCAGCACAAGACTCAAGACCCTCGCGAGGGGCCAAGCCTCGCGGGGCGGACGACACGGCGCTTCCTCAGGCACGGCCTCATTAGGCTGGCTCACGAGGAGGCGGAGAGATCAAGGCAGGGTACCTCGCGAGGTGCCCATGATGCAAGCCATGATGATCGAGGGTGCCAGGCGGGCGCCAGCGCGCGTAGCGTGCTTCTTTCCTCTTTGGTGCAAAGGGAGCAAGGGCAGCCGCGCAGTACCGAGTCATCAGGCAAAGGTTGCCATTTCGGTGCAACGAGACCAAGACCAGGAGGACTACGAGACGGAGGTCACCATGGAGCCCAGCGCGGCGTCACCACAGAGCCTTTGGCAGGCGAAGACCAACTTTAGTCAGGATAAGTGTACTAGATGTTCCTCTTCGAATTGGCCAATTGTTGGCGCCCTTCCCGCTCAATATTTGGGAAGAGGCCCAAGGCCTTTGCCTATAAATAGGACTAGCCACCCCCAGGGTAGAGGCATCTGGAATCTGGAAGGGCAATCCGAAAGAGAGAGTGAGTGAGAGAGAGCGAGGGGTGACTGAACTCCTCCTAGCAGTTCATCTCCCCAGCCAAGAACAGACCTTCGCGAGGCTGTTCTTCCTTGTATTGTTCATAAACATCAGCCCCAAGAGGCAATCCACCAACCACACACTGGAGTAGGGTATTACACCACAATGGTGGCCCGAACCAGTATAAATCTTGTGTCCCTTGTGTAGTTCTTTTAGTAGCTTAGATCTTTGCGAGACGGGAAGGTAGAAGGTGTGATCTCCGCGCGCACCCTAGTGTTCGAACCTTAAGGGTCTGCCGGAACCCGTGATCTGACATTTGGCGCGCCAGGTAGGGGTGCGCCGGAATCTTTCTTCCACCACTCCGCTCTCCTCCGACCGTCGCATCCATGTCTGACGCTCGTCGGGCCTGCGCCGAGCGCCGGGCCGCCATCGCTTCCCGCGTCGCCCAGACGGTGCCCGTCGGTCGGCGTCCTCGTCGTTCCCCGTCGCCCGCCGTCAACGCCGCCACCGGCCTAGCAGGGGGCGAGCAGCAAGCATCGTCTCAGCATCCATCCATGCGGCAAGACGGTCGCACCGCTACTCCATCGCTCGCCCCAGCCGGCTGTTCATCCCGCACGCTCCGCGCACCCTTGGAGGCATGAGCTGCGCTCATCGCGGCAAACGAACTCCTACGCTACCGCCCCGTCGACGACGTCTACGAGGAGTGGCTCGACTGCGTCGCCGAGCTCGTCCGCGCCGCAGGGGGCTCTCCTGCGCCGTCCGCTCCGCCGCGCCGCACCCCGCCCCGCGCGGGCAATGAAGCTCCGGGGGCGTACCAGCCACCTCCTCTCCAAGAAGACGCCATGGCTCCAAGGCGCGTGGCCCCTGGGAGGAACCCGCTCCGCCAGGCGCCAGCATAGCAAGAACGGAGCTGCCAAGAAGTCCCTCGCCCACAAGGAGCTGCCCGGGCGCTCCCTGCTCCGGCACGCCGCGACCCTGCTCTAGCTCCGGCACGCCAAGACCCCGCTCTGCTCCTAGCCGCAGCGCGTGGGGACCCTCAAGGCCAAGCTCTCCCTCAACCGAAGCCTCCCGTAGCCACTGCAGGCTGCCATGCCTACACCACCGAGCTGCACAGCGTTGCGTGGCCCGGCAAGTTCAAGCCAGACCTGCCTCCTCGCTATGACGGCACAACTGATCCCGCCGAGTTCCTCCAGCTCTATGAGCTGGGCATCGAGGCTGCCAGCGGGGATGAAAAGGTCATGGCGAACTGGTTCCCCATGGCGCTCAAGGAAGGAGCTCGCACCTGGCTCCTGAATCTGGCTCCGGGCACGATCTCCTCCTGGGACCAGATGCGCAACCGCTTCATCGCCAACTTCCAAGGTACCCGCGACCGGCCGCCCACTGTGAGCGACATGCGCCGCATCAAGCAGCAACCTGGGGAGACCCTGCAAAAGTACATCCAGCGCTTCAACAGTGCGCGCCTCAAGATCCCCAAGGTGTCCGAGGAAGCCATCATCTCGGCTTTCTCTGATGGTGTGCGCGACGTCAAGATGAAGGAGGAGCTGGCGATGCATGAAGACCTCTGCAACTCCCTGGAGCTGTTCAACTTGGCGACCAAGTGCACCAGGGCTGAGGAGGGACGTCTCTCCCTCCTCGAGCTGCCTGCCGCAGACCCAGAAGAGAAGAAGCCCAAGGCCAAGGACGTGAAGCGCAAGGGGGCTGCCGTACTCGCAGCAGAACCAGACACCAAGCGGCGCAAGGACCTGCCCGAATCCTCTAGGGGCAGCCGGTACTGTGTGTACCACGACCTCCACACCCACAATACCAACGAATGTCAAGAACTCCGCGCCGTGTGAGAAGGAAGGATCGGCCGTCGCCCTGACCGTGCTGACTAGGGCTACGGCCGAGGAGGAGGAAGAAACCCAGGACGCTGGGAAGATCGCGGCCCGCGCCAGGGGTGGCGCGACCAACCTCGCGAGGACCGCTGGCGGGACCTGCCTCGCGAGGGGGACTGGAGGGATCAGCCTCGTGAGGATCGCCCTCATGGCAACGCAGGCCTACCTCCGCTGCCACCTCAGCCAAGGAGGAACGAAGACCGCCATCAAGACGAGGGGGCTGGGGGCTTCCAAGAGCCGCGCGCAATCACCTGCATCCTGGGCGGCGCTCAAGCCCCAGCCTCTCAATGTATCTTCAAGCAGTTTGCCCGCGAAGTGAATGCAGTTCTCCCCAAGCTCGAAGCAACGCGCCCCCTCAGGTGGTCGGCGTGCGCCATCACGTTCAGCTCAGCAGACCAGCTCAAGTGCGCGGCCACAGCCGGAGTCCTCCCGATGCTTTGCTCCCCAGTCATCAGCAACGTGCTGGTCACCAGGACCCTCATCGACGGAGGGGCAGGGCTCAACGTCCTGTCCGTGGAAACATTCAACAACGTCCAAGTGCCCTATGACCTGCTTCAGCCAACCAAGCCTTTCTCCTGAGTCACCGACGGTTCCACAGTCCCGATCGGGTAGGCCCGCCTCCCTGTCACCTTCGGGGCACGCAACAACTACCGCACCGAGCTCATCGACTTCGACGTCGCCCACATCCGCCTGCGTACAACGCCATACTCGGGTACCCAGCGCTGACCAAGTTCATGGCCGTGACTCACCACGCCTACAACGTCCTCAAGATGCCAGGAAGTGGCGGCGTCATCATAGTGCCCTGTGAAGAGAAGGATGCAGTGTGTTCCCTGGAGCGAGCCTTTCAGGCCACGTCGCTAGAAGACCCAGATCGCGGAAGCAGGATGCTTCCGGAGACCACCCCCAAGAAGAAGAAGACGTCGTCAGGCTCAACCCCTCAGGAGGAAGGACCTTCTGGGCCCGTGTCTGCCTGGGAGGACCCCCCTTCCATCACATAGGAAAGCGCGCCCGGTGCCCTCCTCAGGCAGGGCTCGGGGGCTCTCACCTAGAGGGCCACCGACCTAGCCAGGGTCACGAGGGAGGCGCTTGGGCACCATGTGGAGGCGTGCTTAGAAGCACGTTTCCCTTGAGAAGGAGCCAGGCAAGGAAGGTCAGACCAGCAGGAGTTCGTTAACAAGGCCATTCAAGAACTACAGGAGTCGAGGATCATGAGAGGTTGCCGTCGTCCGCCAGTTGTGGCTCCACATCCAGGCGAGGATGGTGGGATGCGCGTTTGCGTCGATGTACCAGGGCTCCATCAGATCGCCACGACGGAGCACCTCTGGCCCTCGGAAGTGGGACGCTGCGGGGGTTCACCCCACAGCTATGTTCGCATGCCTTACGGCCTGCCAAGCATAGCTGCGGCATACCAGCGCCTCATGAGGGGCATCATGGAGGCTCAGGAAGACAGGCGTTCCGCGGCCCTGGCGGAGATGAAGACAGCTCGCGAGGATACACGAGTGCCTCCGGAGCCTCCCGAGGCCCCGGGGCCTGGGGGCTCGTGAGGATCGGCTTCCGCAGCCAACCGAGTCTGCTGCACCAACGCCACTTCACCGACGACACCCTCAGGTGACATCTTTCAAGCTTCATTCCCAGCTGGGAGCGCCCTCCCAGGGTTGCATCACTCCCAGGCCGCGTGGGTCCGTCCCTGCGACATGTATCCCCTTTTATTTTTCAATCGTTAGTTTGCCTTGTTGGGGGCGCCCCTCGGGCTGCATCATCCCCAAGCCGCTCGGGCTAGCCCCAGCGGCGTGTATCTCCCTCGCGTTTATTTCCAACTATGCATTCGCCTATCATGCTTGATTACTTGACGCCTGTCCGCGGCATCCCTTCTTATCCATGTCGACTACTTGCACACTAAAGGGGGGGGGTGCCTGAGCATCGCGACTCAGGGCTCTTCCTGGCTCTCCAGCCCTCACCCTCTAGCCTTGCCCACGGCATCGCGACCTGGCATACCAGCGACGGCTGAGACAAGCTCGAGGGTCGGGACCCGAGGACGTAGAGTACCGGCATCTAACCAAATTTTGCAGGGACACATCTCAAGATACGGCCCAGTGCCAGGCGCAACCCGCCTAGTGGTAGGGCCTCGTGAGTCCCGTGCTGGCTCACGGGTGCCCAGATACACCTCACCTAGCCCTACCGTGCCGGCCACATGTCAGGGCAGGGTTGTACATGCCCCGGGGGCTCCTGCCGGAGGGGAGCCCCCTCCCACGTACCAGTCGAAGCACCATGCTCCGCGCTGGCTGATGACACTGCCGAGGAGCGGCTATGCCCGTACACATACGGAAGTGCTATGCTCCGCGCTGGTGATAAACAACTGAGGGTGGCCTCCGGGCCGCATTAACCTCAGGGAGCCCAGAGCTCAGTGGCTGGCCTCATCGCAACGCCTCCCCTCGGGAGTGCCGCGCGAGGGGGCTAGGCACGGGGGCTACGACTGGGTCACGCCCAGACGTACGCCGCCCTGCCAGGCCCCTCGGGCCTGGTTCGTCGCGCGTCTCTCCCTGAGCGGAGCCAAGGTATGCAGGCCGTTTGCGCGTCACGCGGGACCCCTGAGCATCGCGACTCAGGGGCCTAACTGGTCCCGTAGCCCCTCACTCCTTAGATCCGAAAGGCTATGCTAGGTGAGGTACGCACGGGGCCGGGCTCTGCAGACGTAGAACGGTAGCCCCGCTTACATCTCACCTCAGCACCCGCTGTTTGCGCGTCAAGGGGGACTCCTGAGCATCGCGACTCAGGAGCCTAACTGGCTCCGTAGCCCCTCACTCCTTAGTTCCGAAAGGCTATGCTGGGTGAGGTACGCGTGGAGTCGGGTTCTGCAGACGTAGAACGGAAGATACACCTACATCACGCCTCCCTACTTGTTGTTCACGCGCCAAGGGGGACTCCTGAGCATCGCGACTCAGGAGCCTAACTTGTCACGTAGCCCCTCACTCCTTTGGTTCCGTCCTGGTTTCCGGTCGGGGCTAATGCTGGGTGAGGCACGCGCGGGGCCGGGCTCTGCCGGCGTAGAACACAAGCAAGTAGGGAAGAAAAGCATAAAATTCAAGGAATTTAAAAGCAAATATTATAACCCATACTATCGTCTTAGTACCAAACGCAAGTTTAAATGCCTCCCCGAGGCGTGATGCATGTGCAGGAATTGAAAGAAGAATAGGGATGGAACGGAGTCACTCGTCGGTGGTGAAGCTGTGTGGAGTGGCTTCGCCTCGTGGAGCAGCAGGGCCGGCAGCGCCTTGCTTCGGACTGGTGCTGAAGGCCCGGAACTACCCCAGCAGCGCCTCCGCGCGCCCCTTCACAGCTTCGTGAGTGGCGGCAGCACCCTCGCCGCTCACCGGTTCCAGCAGGCCGTCGAGGTCGGCGCTGGGATCGCGAAGGTAGATGTGGGCGAAGACCCGCGTCAGTGCAGCAGAAGACAGGACGCGCGCCTCGGCCTCGGCCGTGGGGCCGATGCCAAGGGCGACATCCCCAAGGGCCTTAACCAGGAAGGGAAGCAGCTTGGCGGGGCCGTCCCCGTCACCGGCTAGCGGGCTGTCCAGGCCGCTCTCGTAAAGCGTCTTCAGCGAAGCACGGGCATCTTTCTCCATGTCCGCGAAGGCCACGCGATCCTCGGGACCCGGGCCTTGGCGTCTAGCTCGGCCTTCGTCACCTCCAGCTCCTTCTTCAACACGCCTAAGTGGTCGCCCCCTTCTCCTGCTCTTGGCGAAGGCGGACCTCCTCCGCAAGTTGGCCTCGCAAGCCTTGCAGCTCATCCTCCAACGCCTTGCAATGATCGCGGACTTCAACCACCTCTCCCAGGGCCGCGTCTCGGGCAGCCTTCGCCTCGAGGGTGGCCTCCCTCTCTCCGTCACAGGCCATTGAGGCCTAAACCAACACCGCCCGAAACGAAGCATCAGAGCGAATCCACCCCGAAGCCAGTTCCAGGCGCCCGGCCACCAGGCGAGGGTCGGCGCCGAGAAGATCCTGCCGCAGCCAGTCCAGTTGAGCAACGGCACGCTCCAGGACGGAAGAAGAAGGCGGAGAAGCATCGGTGCGCTCCAAGACGACAGGAGGAGTTGGGGAAGCAACGGTCGGTGGAACGGGAGGAGAAAGTAGCGGCGGTGAGGCCGCAGTGTCCCAAGGCGGAGTCTGCTGCGCCTCCACAGCCGTAGCAGTGGCGCCAGACGAGGGCACCTCTGGAGTCAATTGGGCCATGGGGTCTGAGCTCGCCCCAGCCAGCTTGGCCAGGCCTCCCGAGGACGACCAGGCAGGAGAAGCCCGCGCGCCGCGGTCACCCCCCTCCACAAGGGGAGGCGCTGCCGCGGATGGAGCCTCAGGAGCCCCTTCGGCTTCTTCACCATGGGCGCCAGCCTATTCAAGAGAAGCAGTCATCAAGCCTTGTCGGCAGAACGAGAAACAAAAGATCAAGGATCAAGCACTTACGGGTCGTCGCCAGAAAGTTCTAGCTGCCTCCGGCCATACTTGAAGCCTAAGAGCCGGCTGGACGGGTCGACCTCACAAGCAGAAGGCGCGTCCATGGTTCGCCCCGGAGTCAGGACGGACCCGCGGGGGATCGACCCGGTCCTGCCCCTCTTCAGGATCGAGGGCGAGCTCCCGCTACCCAGCACATCATCATCATCATCGCTCAGCGAAAGGCGGAGAGTACGGGACCCGCGCCGGGGGAGGGGAGCCCTCGACTCTCCGTCGGTCGCCCCAGAGTCGGGCCCCTCTCCCCGCTCCTCTTCGCCCACCTCTCTGCTGGAGTCGCCGGAAGACACATCCATCGGTCCTTCAGAAGCCGCCACGGGCACGAGCCCATCCCCGTTAAAAACGGGCAGGGACTCCACCACCTGCTTCCAGTCGTCGCGAAGGAACAAGGGCTTGGGGCGCCCTCCAACCTTGCCACCTCGCCCCGACCAGAGATTGGAGGACCGTGGCCAAATCTTCGCCTCTCAAGGCCGCAGGGCTCGGATGAGGCCTCCACATTGGAGGAGAGTACCACCGGAATGGAGCCAGCTAGTGCTCCAGGAACTCCTTCAGCAGCGACGCACCGGTCAACTTCGCCGCCGCCATGCTGGCCGGCCTCAACTCCGCGTCCATCTTCTCCAGCACCAGTTTTGCGCGAGGGTCCGTGAGCTCCGCTCGGCACCAGTTGCTGGAGCTCGCGGGCTGCTCCGCGGGCAAGATCAGCCGAGGGTGGATGCACCCGGCATCTACCAAGACCCACTTGCTCCTGAAGCCCTCAATCCTCTTCCAGGGATTCGAGATGGCAATGGTGCTGCCATACGCGACGAAGCCCGCGCACGCGGAAGGAGAGCCGCGAGAGACCCGGAGGGAGAAGTAGTGGCGCAGCAAGTCCACCGAAGGCTGCACCCCTACGTGGGCCTCACAGTAGTAAGCGAAGATCGCCAGAAGAAGAACGGAGTTGGGGTGGAGATGCAGAGCCTGCAAGTTGTAATGGCGGAGGACAGGGAAGAAGAACTCGAAGAAGGGAGGCACCAGGCCCGCAGCAATGGAGCTTACAAAGAGAGGATAAAAGGTGCTCCCTCGGCCCTCCGGGGTGGCGGAGCCAGCCTTGAACACCTTCGTCTCGTTGATGCCCTGCGCCGCCGCCATCTGGCGCAGCCGGGCTAGGCCAGCCTTGGACACATTCGGCGAGTCCAGAGCAGAAGAATACCAAGCTTCGGCCGGAGGCTGGCGAGGCGCCATGGCTTCCTAGGTCGTGCAGCCGGAGTAGATCTGGAAGTTTGGAGGAAGAAAAGGAAGGTGCAAGAAAGGGGATCTGAGCAGCAACCGGGGGAAGCAAAAGGCAAAGTCTGGGAAGATGCCGCTCCTTTATCAACCTGCGCGGTTGCTGAAGCACTTGCGTCCAATCAACCGCCACGCAGCGCCCAAGGCCGTAGGCTGTTAGGGCCCGCGATGCTTTGCCCTTGCCCTTTCGCCTCTCGGCACGGCCAAGTCCATGCGCGCCTTGGGCCCCGGGGCTACTATCGGCGTTCTGGGAACGGGGGTCCCCAGACTTGCCTGCCTGCGGCCTACGGCGTGGCTCAAAGGAGGCCCAGCATGGCCCATCTTCATCAGCACAAGACTCAAGACCCTCGCGAAGGCCAAGCCTCGCGGGGCGGACGACACGGCGCTGGGATCGCGAAGGTAGATGTGGGAGAAGACCCGCGTCAGCGCAGTAGAAGACAGGACGCGCGCCTCGGCCGTGGGGCCGATGCCAAGGGCGACATCCCCAAGGGCCTTAACCAGGAAGGGAAGCAGCTTGGCGGGGCCGTCCCCGTCACCGGCTAGCGGGCTGTCCAGGCCGCTCTCGTAAAGCGTCTTCAGCGAAGCACGGGCATCTTTCTCCATGTCCGCGAAGGCCACGCGATCCTCGGGACCCGGGCCTTGGCGTCCAGCTCGGCCTTCGTCACCTCCAGCTCCTTCTTCAACGCGCCTAAGTGGTCGCAGCGCTTCTTGAGCTTGGCCTCCCGGTCCTTGAGCGCCGCCTCGCGCGCCTTCGCCCCCTTCTCCTGCTCTTGGCGAAGGCGGACCTCCTCCGCAAGTTGGCCTCGCAAGCCTTGCAGCTCGTCCTCCAACGCCTTGCAATGATCGCGGACTTCAACCACCTCTCCTAGGGTCACGTCTTGGGAAGCCTTCGCCTCGAGGGTGGCCTCCCTCTCTCCGTAACAGGCCGTTGAGGCCTGAACCAACACCGCCCGAACCGAAGCATCAGAGCGAATCCACCCCGAAGCCAGTTCCAAGCGCCCGGCCACCAGGCGAGGGTCGGCGCCGAGAAGATCCTGCCGCAGCCGGTCCAGTTCAGCAACGGCACGCTCCAGGATGGAAGAAGAAGGCGGAGAAGCATCGGTGCACTCCAAGACGACAGGAGGAGTTGGGGAAGCAACGGTCGGTGGAACGGGAGGAGAAAGTAGCAGCGGTGACGCCGCAGTGTCCCGAGGCGGAGTCTGCTGTGCCTCCACAGCCGTAGCAGCGGCGCCAGACGAGGGCACCTCTGGAGTCACTTGGGCCATGGGGGCTGAGCTCGCCCCAGCCAGCTTGGCCAGGCCTCCCGAGGACGACCGGGCAGGAGAAGCCCGCGCGCCGCGGTCACCCCCCTCCACAAGGGGAGGCGCTGCCGCGGATGGAGCCTCAGGAGCCCCCTTCGGCTTCTTCGCCATGGGCGCCAGCCTATTCAAGAGAAGCAGTCATCAAGCCTTGTCGGCAGAACGAGAAACAAAAGATCAAGGATCAAGCACTTACGGGTCGTCGCCAGAAAGCTCTAGCTGCCTCCGGCCATACTTGAAGCCTGAGAGCCGGCTGGAGGGGTCGACCTCAGAAGCAGAAGGCGCGTCCACGGTTCGCCCCGGAGTCAGGACGGACCCGCGGGGGATCGACCCGGTCCTGCCCCTCTTCAGGATCGAGGGCGAGCTCAAGCTACCCAGCACATCATAATCATCATCATCATCATCATCGCTCAGCGAAAGGCGGAGAGTATGGGACCCGCGCCGGGGGAGGGGAGCCCTCGACTCTCCGTCGGTCGCCCCAGAGTCGGGCCCCTCTCCCCGCTCCTCTTCGCCCACCTCTCTGCTGGAGTCGCTGGAAGACACAACCATCGGTCCTTCGGAAGCCGCCACGGGCACGAGCCCGTCCCCGTTAAAAACGGGCAGGGACTCCACCACCTGCTTCGAGTCGTCGCGAAGGAACAAGGGCTTGCGGCGCCCTCCAACCTTGCCACCTCGCCCCGACCAGAGACTGGAGGACCGTGGCCAAATCTTCGCCGCTCAAGGCCGCAGGGCTCGGATGAGGCCTCCACATTGGAGGAGAGTACCGCCGGAGTGGAGCCAGCTAGTGCTCCAGGAACTCCTTCAGCAGCGACGCACCGGTCAACTTCGCCGCCGCCATGCTGGCCGGCCTCAACTCCGCGTCCATCTTCTCCAGCACCAGTTTTGCGCGAGGGTCCATGAGCTCCGCTCGGCACCAGTTGCTGGAGCTCGCGGGCTGCTCCGCGGGCAAGATCAGCCGAGGGTGGATGCACCCGGCATCTACCAAGACCCACTTGCTCCTGAAGCCCTCAATCCTCTTCCCGGGATTCGAGATGGCAATGGTGCTGCCATACGCGACGAAGCCCGCGCACGCGGAAGGAGAGCCGCGAGAGACCCGGAGGGAGAAGTAGTGGCGCAGCAAGGCCACCGAAGGCTGCACCCCTACGTGGGCCTCGCAGTAGTAAGCGAAGATCGCCAGAAGAAGAACGGAGTTGGCGTGGAGATGCAGAGCCTACAAGTTGTAATGGCGGAGGACAGAGAAGAAGAACTCGAAGAAGGGAGGCACCAGGCCCGCAGAAATGGAGCTTACAAAGAGAGGATAAAAGGTGTTCCCTCGGCCCTCCGGGGTGGCGGAGCCAGCCTTGAACACCTTCGTCCCGTTGATGCCCTGCGCTGCCGCCATCTGGCGCAGCCGGGCTAGGCCAGCCTTGGACACATTCGGCGAGTCCAGAGCAGAAGAATACCAAGCTTCGGACGGAGGCTGGCGAGGCGCCATGGCTTCCTAGGTCGCGCAGCCGGAGTAGATCTGGAAGTTTGGAGGAAGAAAAGGAAGGCGCAAGAAAGGGGATCTGAGCAGCAACTGGGGAAAGCAAAAGGCAAAGTTTGGGCAGATGCCGCTCCTTTATCAACCTGCACGGTTGCTGAAGCACTTGCGTCCAATCAACCGCCACGCAGCGCCCAAGGCCGTAGGTTGTTAGGGCCCGCGGCGCTTTGCCCTTGCCCTTTCGCCTCTCGGCACAGCCAAGTCCATGCGCGCCTTGGGCCCCGGGGCTACTATCGGCGTTCTGGGAACGGGGGTCCCCAGACTTGCCTGTCTGCGGCCTACGGCGTGGCTCAAAGGAGGCCCAGCATGACCCATCTTCATCAGCACAAGACTCAAGACCCTCGCGAGGGGCCAAGCCTCGCGGGGCGGACGACACGGCGCTTCCTCAGGCACGGCCTCATCAGGCTGGCTCACGAGGAGGCGGAGAGATCAAGGCAGGGTACCTCGCGAGGTGCCCATGATGCAAGCCATGACGATCGAGGGTGCCAGGCGGGCGCCAGTGCGCGCAGCGTCCTTCTTTCCTCTTTGGTGCAAAGGGGGCAAGCGCTGCCGCAGAGTACCGAGGCATCAGGCAAAGGTTGCCATTTCGGTGCAACGAGACCAAGACCAGGAGGACTACGAGACGGAGGTCATCATGGAGCCCAGCACGGCGTCACCACAGAGCCTTTGGCAGGCGAAGACCAACTTAGTCAGGATAAGTGTACTAGATGTTCCCCTTCGAATTGGCCAATTGTTGGCGCCCTTCCCGCTCAATATTTGGGAAGAGGCCCAGGGCCTTTGCCTATAAATAGGACTAGCCACCCCCAGGGTAGAGGCATCTGGAATCTGGCATCTGGAATCTGGAAGGGCAATCCGAAAGAGAGAGTGAGTGAGAGAGAGAGGGGGGTGACAGAACTCCTCCTAGCAGTTCATCGCCCCAGCCAAGAACAGACCCTCGCGAGGCTGTTCTTCCTTGTATTGTTCATCATCATCAGCCCCAAGAGGCAATCCACCAACCACACACTGGAGTAGGGTATTACACCACAATGGTGGCCCGAACCAGTATAAATCTTGTGTCCCTTGTGTAGTTCTTTTAGTAGCTCAGATCTTTGCGAGACGGGGAGGTAGAAGGCGTGATCTCCGCGCGCACCCGAGTGTTCGAACCTTAAGGGTCTGCTAGAACCCATGATCCGACAGCGGTGGCTCTGTATTGTAAAACGCGATGAATCCTTCTCTCTGCTTTTTTTCTCCCTGAACGTGAATATATGGAGTTGGAGTTGAGGTCGATGGAGCACCAGGAGGGCCACGAGGCAGGGGGCGCGTCCAGGGGGGTAGGCACGCCCCCACCCCCGTGGACAGGGTGTGGGTGAAGGAAATATGCCCTAGAGGCAATAATAAAGTTGTTATTTATATTTCCTTATATCATGATAAATGTTTATTATTCATTCTAGAATTGTATTAACCGAAAACTTAGTACATGTGTGAATACATAGACAAACAGAGTGTCACCAGTTTGCCTCTACATGACTAGCTCGTCGAATCAATGATGGTTATGTTTCCTAACCATAGACATGAGTTGTCATTTGATTAACGGGATCACATCATTATAGAATGATGTGATTGACTTGACCCATCCGTTAGCTTAGCATGATGATCATTTAGTTTGTTGCTATTGCTTTCTCCATAACTATACATGTTCCTATGACTATGAGATCATGCAACTCCCAAATACCGGAGAAACACTTAGTGTGCTACCAAATGTCACAACGTAACTGGGTGATTATAAAGGTGCTCTACAGGTGCTCCGATGGTATTTGTTGAGTTGGCATGGATCAAGATTAGGATTTGTCACTCCGATTGTCGAAGAGGTATCTCTAGGCCCTCTCGGTAATGCACATCACTATAAGCCTTGCAAGCAATGTTACTAATGAGTTAGTTGCGGGATGATGCATTACGGAACGAGTAAAGAGACTTGCCGGTAACGAGATTGAACTAGGTATTGAGATACCGACGATGAAATCTTGGGCAAGTAACATACTGATGACAAAGGGAACAACGTATACCGTTATGCGGTTTGACCGATAAAGATCTTCGTAGAATATGTAGGAGCCAATATGAGCATCCAGGTTCCGCTATTGTTTATTGACCGGAGATGAGTCTTGATCATGTCTACATAGTTCTCGAACCCATAGGGTCCGCACGCTTAACGTTCGGTGACAATCGGTATTATGAGTTTATGTGTTTTGATGTACCGAAGGTTGTTCGGAGTCCAGGATGAGATCAGGGACACGACGAGGAGTCTTGAAATGTTCGAGACGTAAAGATCGATATATTGGAAGGCTATATCCGGACATCGGAAAGGTTCTGAGTGGTTCGGGTATTTATCGGAGTACTGGAGAGTTACAGGAATTCGATGGGGAGTATATGGGCCTTATTGGGCTTTAGCGGAAAGAGAGAGGGGAGGCGGTGCGCCCCCCAATGCCTAGTCCGAATTGGAGTAGGGGGAGGGGCAGCACCCCCTCCTTCCTTCTCTTCTCTTTTCCCTTTCCTTCTCTCCTGCTCCTACTACATGGAAGGTGGGAATCCTACTCCCAGTGGGAGTAGGACTCCCTAGGGTGCACCATAGTAGAGGGCGGGCCCTCCCCCTCCTCCACTCCTTTATATACGGGGGAGGGGGCACCCCATGAACACACAAGTTGATTGTTTCCAGCCGTGTGTGGTGCCCCCCTCCACCATAATCCACCTCGGTCATATCATAGTGGTGCTTAGCCGAAGCCCTGTTCCGGTAGCATCATCATCACCGTCATCACGCCATCGTGCTGACGAAGCTCTCCCTCGACACTCTGCTGGATCGTGAGTCCGTGGGACATCACCGAGCTGAACGTCTGCAGATCGCGGAGGTGTCGTACTCTCGGTACTAGGATCGGTCGATCGTGAAGACGTACGACTACATCAACCGCATTGTCATAACGCTTCCGCTTACGGTCTATGAGGGTAGGTAGATAATACTCTCCCTCTCGTTGCTATGCATCACCATGATCTTGCGTGTGCGTAGGAATTTTTTTGAAATTAATGCGTTCCCCAACAGTGGCATCTGAGCCAGGTCTATGCGTAGATGTTATATGCACGAGTAGAACACAAAGGAGTTGTGGGCGTGGGTCTATACATATTGCTGGCTGTCACTAGTTGATTCTTGATTCGGCGGTATTGTTGGATGAAGCGGCTCAGACTGACATTACGCGTACGCTTACGCGAGACTGGTTCTACCGACGTGCTTCGCACACAAGTGGCTAGTGTGTGTCAGTTTCTCCAACTTTAGTTGAATTGGATTCAATGAACAGGGTTCTTTCTAAAGATCAAAAAGCAATCACTATACCGTGTTGTGTTTTTTGATGCGTAGGTAAGAACGGTTCTTGCTCAGCCCGTAGCAGCCACATAAAACTTGCAACAACAAAGTAGAGGACGTCTAACTTGTTTTTGCAGGGCATGTTGTGATGTGATATGGTCAAGACGTGATGAGATATAAATTGTTGTATAAGATGATCATGTTTTGTTAAAGTTATCGGCAACTGGCAGTAGCCTTATGGTTGTCTCTTTATTGCATAAGATGCAAGCGCCATACAATTGCTTTACTTTATCGCTATGTGATAGCAATAGTTGCAAAAGCAATAGTTGGCGAGACGATCATGTGACGACACGTTGATAGAGATCAAGATGATGGAGATCATGGTGTCATGCCGGTGACGATGGAGATCATGACGGTACTTTGGAGATGGAGATCAAAAGCACAAGATGATGATGGCCATATCATGTCACATATTTTGATTGCGTATGATGTTTATCCTTTATGCATCTTATTTTGCTTAGTTCGATGGTAGCATTATAAGATGATCTCTCACTAAACTTCAAGGTATAAGTGTTCTCCCTGAGTATGCACCATTGCTACAGTTCGTCGTGCCGAGACACCACGTGATGATCGGGTGTGATAAGCTCTACGTTCACATACAACGGGTGCAAGCTAGTTTTGCACACGCGGAATACTCAGGTTAAACTTGACAATCCTAGCATATGCAGATATGGCCTCGGAACACTGAGACCAAAAGGTCGAGCATGAGTCATATAGTAGATATGATCAACATAGTGATGTTCACCATTGAAAACTACTCCGTCTCACATGATGATCGGACATGGTTTAGTTGATTTGGATCACGTGATCATTTAGATGACTAGAGGGATGTCTATCTAAGTGGGAGTTCTTAAGTAATATGATTAATTGAACTTTAATTTATCATGAACTTAGTCCTGATAGTATTTGCATAACTATGTTGTAGATCAATAGCTCGCGATGTAGCTACCCGTTTATTTTGATATGTTCCTAGAGAAAAACTAAGTTGAAAGATGTTAGTAGCAATGATGCGGATTGGATCCGTGATCTGAGGATTATCCTCATTGTTGCACAGAAGAATTATGTCCTTGATGCACCGCTAGGTGACAGACCGATTGTAGGAGCAGATGCAGACGTTATGAACGTTTGGCGAGCTCGATATGATGACTACTTGATAGTCTAGTGCACCATGATTTACGGCTTAGAATCGAGGCGTCAAAGATGTTTTGAACGCCACAGAGCATATGAGATGTTCCAAGAGTTGAAATTAGTATTTCAGACTCATGCCCATGTCGAAAGGTATGAGACCTTTGACATGCACTTTGCCTACAAGATGGAGGATAATAGCTCAGCTAGTGAGCATGTGCTCAGAATGTCTGAGTACTACAATCACTTGAATCAAGTGGGAGTTAATCTTCCAAATAAGATAGTGATTGACAGAGTTCTCTAGTCACTATCACCAAGTTACTGGTACTTCGTGATGAACTATAATATGCAAGGGATAACGGAAACGATTCCCAAGCTCTTCCTGATGTTGAAATCGACGAAGGTAGAAATCAAGAAAAGCATCAAGTGTTGATGGTTGACAAGACCACTAGTTTCAAGAAAAGGGCAAAGGGAAGAAGGGGAACTTCAAAAAGAACAACAACAAGTTGCTGCTCAAGTGAAGAAGCCCAAGTCTAGACCTAAGCCTGAGACTAAGTGCTTCTACTGCAAAGGGACTGGTCACTGGAAGCAGAACTTCCCCAAGTATTTGGCGGATAAGAAGGATGGCAAAGTGAACAAAGGTATATCTGATATACATGTTATTGATGTGTACTTGACTAGTGTTTATAGCAACCCCTCCGTATTTGATACTAGTTCAGTTGCTGAGATTAGTAACTCGAAACAGGAGTTGCAGAATGAACAGAGACTAGTTAAGGGTGAAGTGACGATGTGCGTTGAAGTGGTTCCAAGATTGATATGATCATCATCGCACACTCCCTATACTTTCAGGATTAGTGTTGAAATTAAATAAATGTTATTTGGTGTTTGCATTAAGCCTGAATATGATTTGATCATGTTTATTACAATACAGTTATTCATTTAAAGTTAGAGAATAATTGTTGTTCTATTTACATGAATAAAACTTTCAATGGTCATACACCCAAGGTGAATGGTTTCTTGAATCTCGATCATAGTAATACACATATTCATAATATTGAAGCCAAAAGATGCAAAGTTAATAATGATAGTGCAACTTATTTGTGGCACTGCTGTTTAGGTCATATTGGTGTAAAGCGCATGAAGAAAATCCATGTTGATGGGCTTTTGGAATCACTTGATTATGAATCAGTTGATGCTTGCGAACCATGCCTCATGGGCAAGAAGACTAAGACTCCATTCTCCGGAACAATGGAGCGAGCAACAAACTTGTTGGAAATAATACATACTGATGTATGCAGTCCAATGAGTGTTGACGCTCACGGAAGGTATCGTTATTTTTTGACCTTCACAGATGATTTGAGTAAGATATGGGTATATCTTCTTGATGAAACATAAACCTAAAACATTTGAAAATTTCAAATAATTTCAGAGTGAAGTGGAAAATCACCGTAACAAGAAAATAAAGTTTATACGATATGATCACGGAGGAGAATATTTGAGTTACGAGTTTGGTGTTCATTTGAAACAATGTGGAATAGTTTTGCAACTCACGCCACCTAGAACACCACAGCGTAATGGTGTGTCCGAACATCGTAACCGTACTTTATTAGATATGGTGCAATCTATGATGTCTCTTACCAATTTACCATTATCATTTTGGGGTTATGCATTAGAGACAACTGCATTCACGTTAAATAGGGCAACATCTAAATCCGTTGAGATGACGCCATGTGAACTGTGGTTTGGCAAGAAACCAAAGTTGTCATTTCTTAAAGTTTGGGGTTGCGATGCTTATGTAAAAAAGTTTCATCCTGATAAGCCTGAACCCAAATCGGAGAAATGCGTCTTCATAGGATACCCAAAGGAAACTGTTGGGTATACCTTCTATCACAAATCCGAAGGCAAGATATTCGTTGCTAAGAATGTATCCTTTCTAGAGAAGAAGTTTCTCTCGAAAGAAGTGATTGGGAGGAATGTAAAACTTGATGAGGTAATTGTACCTTCTCCCGAATTGGAATGTAGTTCATCACAGAAATCAGTTCTAGTGATTCCTACACCAATTAGTGAGGAAGTTAATGATGATGATCATGAAACTTCAGATCAAGTTACTACCGAACCTCGTAGGTCAACCAGAATACGTTCCACACCAGTGTGGTACAGTAGTCCTGTTCTGGAGGTCATGTTACTTGACCATGACGAACCTACAAAGTATGAGGAAGCGATGATGACCCCAGATTCCACGAAATGGCTTGAAGCCATGAAATCTGAGATGAGATCCATGTATTAGAACAAAGTATGGACTTTGATTGACTTGCCCATTGATGGTGAGCCATTAAGAATAAATGGATTTTCAAGAGGAAGACAGACACTGATAGTAGTGTTACTATCTACAAAGCTCGAATTGTCGCAAAAGGTTTTCGACAAGTTCAAGATGTTGACTACGATGAGACTTTCTCACTCGTAGCGATGCTTAAGTCTGTTCGAATGATGTTAGCAATTGCCACATTTTATGAAATCTGGCAAATGGATGTCAAAACTGCATTCCTTAATAGATTTCTTAAACAAGAGTTGTATATGATGCAACAAGAAGGTTTTGTCAATCCTAAAGGTGCTAACAAAGTGTGCAAGCTCCAGCGATCCATATATGGACCGGTGCAAGCATCTCGGAGTTGGAATATATACTTTGATAAAGTGATCAAAGCATATGGTTTTATATAGACTTGCGGTGAAGCCTGTATTTACAAGAAAGTGAGTGGGAGCACTACAACATTTGTGATAAGTATATGTGAATGACATATTGTTGATCAGAAATAATGTAGAATTTTCTGGAAATCATAAAGGAGTGTTTGAAAAGATTTTTTTCAAAGAAAGACCTCGATGAAGTTGCTTACACATTGAGCATCAAGATCTATAGAGATAGATCAAGACGCTTGATAAGTTTTTTCAATGAGTACATACCTTGACAAGATTTTGAAGTAGTTCAAAATGGAACAGTCAAAGAAGGAGTTCTTGCCTGTGTTGCAAGGTGTGAAGTTGAGTAAAGACTCAAAACCCGACCACAGTAGAAAAATAGAAAAGAATGAGAAGTCATTCCCTATGCCTCAGTCATAGGTTCTATAAAGTATGCTATGCTGTGTACCAGTCCTATTTTATACCTTAGCCAGAGTTTGGCAAGGAAGTACATTTTTGATCTAGGAGTAAATCACTGGACATCAGTCAAAAATATCCTTAGAGGACTAAGGAAATATTTCTCGGTTATGGAGGTGATAAAAAGAGTTCGTCGTAAAGAGTTACATCGATGCAAGCTTTTTAGATCGATCTAGATGACTCTAAGTCCCGATCCGGATACATATTGAAAGTGGGAGCAATTAGCTAGAATAGCTCCGTGGAGAGCATTGTAGACATAGAAATTTGCGAAATACCGATACGTCTCCAACGTATCTATAATTTTTGATTGCTCCATGCTATGTTATCTGCTGTTTTGGGAAATATTGGGCTTTATTATCCACTTTTATATTATTTTTCGGACTAACCTATTAACCGGAGGCCCAGCCCACAATTGCTGTTTTTTGCCTATTTCAGTGTTTCGAAGAAAAGGAATATCAAACGGAGTCGAAACGGAATGAAATCAACTAGAGAAGTTATTTTTGGAAGGAAAGCTACCGGATGGACTTGGACCCCATGCCGGGAGCCAAGGGAGGTGCTCACGAGGGTGGGCCCCCCTAGGGCGCGCCCCCTGCCTCATGGGGCCCCCGAAGCTCCACCGACGTACTTCCTGCACCCATATATACTCACGTACCCTAAAACTTCCAGAAGAGAGAATAGATCAGGAGTTCCGACGCAAGAAGCCTCCGTAGCCACCGGAAACCAATCTAGACCTGTTCCAGCACCCTGTCAGAGGGGGCCATCCTTCTCCGGTGGCCATCTTCATCATCCCGGTGCTATCCATGACGAGGAGGGAGTAGTTCTCCCTCGGGGCTGAGGGTATGTACCAGTAGCTATGTGTTTGATCTCTATCTCTCTCTCTCTCTCATGTTCTTGATTTGGCACGATCTTGATGTATCGCAAGCTTTGCTATTATAGTTGGATCTTATGTTTCTCCTCCCCCTCTCCTCTCTTGTAACGAATTGAGTTCCCCCTTTGAAGTAATCTTATCGGATTGAGTCTTTAAATATTTGAGAACACTTAATGTATGTCTTGCCGTGAGTATCTGTGGTGACAATGGGATACCACGTGATTCACTTGATGTATGTTTTGGTGATCAACTTGCGGGTTCCACCCATGAACCTATGCATAGGGGTTGGCACACGTTTTCGTCATGATTCTCCGGTAGAAACTTTGGGGCACTCTTTGAGGTTCTATTTGTTGGTTGAATAGATGAATCTGAGATTGTGTGATGCATATCGTATAATCATACACACGGATACTGTCGGCGTTCTGGGAATGGGGGTCCCCAGACTTGCCTGCCTGCGGCCTGCGGCGTGGCTCAAAGGGGGGCCCAGCGCGGCCCATCTTCACCAACACAAACCCAAGACCCTCGCGAGGGGCCAAGCCTCGTGGGGCGGACGACGCGGAGCTTCCTCAGGCACGGCCTCGTCAGGCTGGCTCACGAGGAGGCGGAGAGATCAAGGCGGGGTACCTCATGATGTGCCCGTGACGCAAGCCATGACGATCGAGGGTGCCAGGCGGGTGCCAGCCCGCGCAGTGTCCTCCTTTCCTCTTTGGTGCAAAGGGGGCAAGCGCAGCCGCGGAGTACCGAGGCATCAGGCAAAGGTTGACATTTCGGTGCAACGAGACCAAGACCATGAGGACTACAAGACGGAGGTCACCATGGAGCCCAAGACGGCGTCATCACCAGAGTTTGTGCAGGCGAAGACTACTTTTGTCAGGGTAGCTAGTACTAGTTGCCCCCCTTCAAATTAGCCCGCCATTGTTGGCTCCCTTCCCGCTCGATATTTGGGAAGAGGACCAGGGCCCCTATAAATAGGACCAGCCACCCATAGAGCAAAGGGGGGTTTTGCAGAAGGAAATAGGGGGATCGAAGGATAAAAGAAAGGATCAGAGAGAGAGAGAAGGGTGACTGAACTCCTCCCACCAGTTCATCGCCCCAGCCAAGAACAGACCCTCGCGAGGCTATTCTTCCTTGTATTGTTCATCATCATCAGCGCAAGAGGCAATCCACCACACCACACACTGGAGTAGGGTATTACACCACAACGGTGGCCCGAACCAGTATAAACCCTATGTCTCTTGTGTTGTTCTTTCCTTAGTTTAGATCCTAGCAAGGCGGAGGAGTGCAGGTAGGCAGGAGGCGAAATCTCCATGCGCACCCCAGTGTTCGAACCTCAAGGGTCTGCCGGAAACCGAAATCCAACATTTGGCGCGCCAGGTAGGGGTGTGCCGGGATTCGTCTTCCACCACCCCGTTCTCCTCCGACCATCACGCCCATGTCTGACGCTCGTCGGGCCCGCGCCGAGCGCCGGGCCGCACTCGCTTCCCGCATCGCCCAAACGGCCCCTGTCGGCGGGCGTCCTCGCCGTTCCCCGTCACCTGCCGTCAACGCCGCCACCGGCCGGGCGGGGGACGAGCAGCAAGCATCGTCCCAGCATCTGTTCGTGCGGCAAACGGCCGCACCGCAACTCCCTCGCTCACCCCAGCTGGTTCTTCATCCCGCGCGCTCCGCGCGCCCATGGAGGCTCGGGCTGCACTCATTGCGGCGAACGAGCTCCTGCGCTACCGTCCCGTCGACGACGTCTACGAAGAATGGCTCGACCGCGTCGCTGAGCTCGTCTGCGCCGCAGGGGCTCTCCTGCGCCGTCCGCTCCGCTGCACCGCACCCCGCCACGCGCGGGCGATGAAGCTCCGGCAGCGCCCTGGCCGCCTCCTCCTCAGGAAGGCGCCATGGCTCCAAGGCGCGTGGCCCCTGGGCGGAACCCACTCTGGCAGGTGCCAGCACGGCAAGAGCAGAGCTGTCAAGAAGTCCCTCGCCCGCAAGAAGCTGCCCGGGCGCTCCCTGCTCCAGCACGTCGCGACCATGCTCTTGCTTCCGCGCATCAAGACCCCGCGCTGCTCCCAGCTGTAGCGCGTGGGGACATGCAAGAGCAAGCTCCCCGTCATCCAATGCCTCCCGTGGCCATAGCAAGCTGTCGCGCCTTCACCACCGAGCTACGCAGCGTCGCGTGGCCCGGCAAGTTCAAGCCAGACTTGCCTCCTCGCTACGACGGCACGGCTGACCATGCGGAGTTCCTCCAGCTCTACGAGCTGGGCATCGAAGCTGCCAACGGAGACGAGAAGGTCATGGCGAACTGGTTCCCCATGGCGCTCAAGGACGGGGCCCGCACCTGGCTCCTGAACCTGGCTCCAAGCACAATCTCCTCCTGGGACGAGATGCGCACCCGCTTCATCGCCAACTTCCAGGGCACTCGCGACCGGCCACCCGCCGTGAGCGACATGCGCCGCATCAAGAAACAGCCCGGGGAGACCCTGCAGAAGTACATCCAGCGCTTCAACAACGCGCGCCTCAACATTCCCAAGGTGACCAAGGAGGCCATCATCTCGGCCTTCTCCGACGGTTTGTGCGACGCCAAGATGAAGGAGGAGCTAGCGATGCATGAAGACCTGTGCACTTCCTTGGAGCTGTTCAACCTGGCAACCAAGTGTGCTAGGGCCGAGGAAGGGCGTCTCTCCCTCCTCGAGCTGCCTGCCGCAGACCCACAAGAGAAGAAGCCCAAGGCCAAGGATGTGAAGCGCAAGGGGGCTGCCGTGCTCGCAGCAGAACCAGACACCAAGCGAGGCAGAGATCAGCCTGTTCCAAGGGCAGCCGATACTGTGTGTACCACGACCTCCACACCCACAACACCAACGAACGTCAAGAGCTCCGAGCCGTGCGAGAAGGAAGGATCGGCCGTCACCCAGACCGCAGTGACCGGGGCTATGGTCGAGGAGGAGGAAGGAACGCAAGACGCTGGGAAGACCGTGGCCCGCGCCAAGGGTGGCGCGATCAACCTCGCGAGGATCGCTGGCAAGACCCGCCTCGCGAGGGAGGCTGGAGAGATCAGCCTCGCGAGGATCACCCGCAAGGCAACGTAGGCCTCCCATCGTTGCCGCCGCAGCCAAGGAGAAACGAGGACCGCCACCAGGACGAGGGGTCTGGGGGCTTCCGGGAGCCGCACGCGATCGCCTGCATCCTGGGCGGGGCACAAGCCCCAGCCTCTCAGCGCATCTTCAAGCAGTTCGCCCGCGAAGTGAATGCAGTCCTCCCCAGGCTCGAAGCCACGCGCCCTCTTAGGTGATTGGCATGCGCCATCACGTTCAGCTCAGCAGATCAGCTCAAGTGTGCGGCTACAGCCGGAGTTCTCCCGATGCTTTGCTCCCCGATCGTCAGCAACATGGTGGTCACCAAGACCCTCATCAATGGCGGGGCAGGGCTCAACGTCCTGTCCGTGGAGACATTCAACAACCTCCAAGTGCCCTACAGCCAGCTTCAGCCAACCAAGCCTTTCTCCGGTATCACTGACGGCTCCACAGTCCTGATTGGGCAGGTCCGCCTCCCTGTCACCTTCGGGGCACGCGACAACTACCGCACCGAGCTCATCGACTTCAATGTCGCTCACATTCGCCTGCCGTACAACGCCATCCTTGGGTACCCAGCGCTGGCCAAGTTCATGGCCGTAACTCACCACGGCTACAACGTCCTCAAGATGCCAGGAAGCGGCGGAGTCATCACGGTGCCCTGTGAAGAGAAGGACGCGGTGTGTTCCCTGGTACGAGCCTTTCAGGCCGCGTCACTGGAAGACCCGGATCGTGGGAGCAGGAGGCCTCCCGAGACCGCCCCTAATAAGAAGAAGACATCGTCCGGCCCGACCACTCAGGAGGCAAGCCCCTCTGGGCCCTCGCCTACCCAGGGGGAACCTCCTTCCATCGCATAGGAAAGCGTGCCCAGTGCCCTCCTCAGGCAGGGCTCGAGGGCTCTCCCGTGGAGGGCCACCGCCCTAGCTAGGGTCACGAGGGAGGCGCTTGGGCACCACATGGAGGCATGTTTCGAAGCACGTTTCCCTTAAGAAGGAGCAAGGCAAGGAGATCCAGACCCTCAGGAGTTCGTCAGCAAGGCCATTCAGGAGCTACAGGAGTCAAGAGTCATGAAAGGCGGCCGCCGCCTACCACCAGTGGCTCCCCATCCAAGCGAGGATGGTGGGCTACGCGTCTGCATCGACACACCAGGGCTCAACCGAGTCGCCTCTCTGGAGCGCCTCTGGCCCTCGCGAGTGGGGCGCTGAGGAGGCCCACCCCACAGCTACGTTCGCATGCCTTACGGCTTGCCGAACGCGGTTGACATGTACCAGCGCCTCATGAGGGGCATCACGGAGGCACGAGAGGCCAGGCATTCCGCAGCCCTGGCAGGGATGGAGATGGCCCGCTAGGAGCCGCCAGCGCCTCCGGAGCCTCCCGAGGCCCCTAGGCCTGGGGGCTCGTGAGGATCGGCTCCCGCAGCCCACCGAGCCTGCTACATCAACGCTCCTTCGTCCTCAACATCATCAGGTGACATCTTTCGAGTTTTATTTCCAGCTGGGAGCGCCCCCCCAGGGCTGCATTATTCCAGGCCGCGTGGGTCCATCCCTGCGGTGTGTATCCCTTTTTTATTCCATGTTGTTAGCTTACCTTGTTGGGGGCGCCCCTCGGGCTGCATGATCCCCAAGCCGCTCGGGCCAGGCCCAGCGGCATGTATCCCATTTGTGTTTATTTCCGATTATGCGTTAGACCCACCATGCTTGATTATTTGATGCCGGTCCACGGAACCTCTTCTTCTCCATGCCGACCACTTTCACGTTAAAGGGGGGGTACCTGAGCATCGCGACTCAGGGCTCTTACTGGCTCTCCAGCCCTCACCCTCTGGCCTTGTCCATGGCATCGCGACCTGGCATACCAGCAACGTCTAAGACCAGCTCGAGGGCCGGGACCCGAGGACGTAGAGTGCCGACATCTAACCAAATTTGCAGGGACACATCACAAGATAAGGCCCAGTGCCAGGCGCAACCCGCCTAGAGGTAGGGCCCCGTGAGTCCCGCGCTGGCTCACGGGTGCCCAGATACACCTCGCCAGGCCCTATCGTGCTAACCACGTGTCAGGGCGGGGCTGTACATGCCCCGGGGGCTCCTCCCAGAGGGGGGCCCCCTCCCACGTACTAGTGGAAGCACCATGCTCCGTGCTGGCTGACGACACTGCCGAGGAGCGGCTATGCCCGTACACATATGGTAGCGCTATGCTCCGCGCTGGTGATAAACAACCGAGGGTGGCCCCCAGGCCGCACCAACCTCAGGGAGCCCAGAGCTCAGTGTCTAGCCTCATCGTAACGCCTCCCCTCAGGACTGCCGCGCGAGGGGGCTGGGCATGGGGGCTGTGCCTGGGTCCCACCCAAATGCACACCGCCCAGCCAGGTCCCCCTGGGCCTGGTTCGTCGCGTGTCTCTCCCCGAGCGGAGCCAAGGTACGAAGGCCGTTTGAGCGTCAAGGGGGACTCCTGAGCATCGTGACTCAGGAGCCTAACTGGTCACGTAGCCCCTCACTCCATGGCCCCGTCCTGGTTTCCGGTCGGGACCAACGCTGGGTGAGGCATGCGCGTGGCCGGGCTCTGCAGACGTTGAACTGTAGATCCATCCGCATCACACCTCCCTACTTGCTGTTCGTGCGCCAAGGGGGACTCCTAAGCATCGTGACGCAGGAGCCTAACTTGTCACGTGGCCCCTCACTCCTTGGCCCCGTCCTGGTTTCCGGTCGGGGCCAACGCTGGGTGAGGCATGCGCGGGGCCGGGCTCTGCCAGCGTAGAACATAAGCAAGTAGGAAGGAAAGGCGCAAATTTCAAGGAATTCAAAAGCAAATATACAGTCCACACTGTTATCTCAATGCCAAACGCAAGTTTAAACGCCTCCCCGAGGCATGATACATGTGGAGGAATTAAAGGCAGGACAGGAGCCGCAACGGAGTCACTTGTCGGCGGTGGAGCAGCACGGATTGGGTACGCCTCACGGAGCGGTGGGGTCGGCGGTGCCTTGCTTCGGCTTGGTGCTGAAGGCCCAGAACTTCCCCAGCAGGGCCTCTGCTCGACCCTTCACGGCCTCGGCAGCGGCAGCGGCACGCTCGCCGCACACTGGCTCCAGCAGGCTGTCGAGGTCGACACCGGGATCGCGAAGGTAGATGTGGGTTAGGATTCGCGTCAATGCTGCAGAAGACAGGACACCCGCCTCGGCCTCGGCCGTGGGGCCAAGGCCAAGGGCGACATCTTCAAGAGCGTGAACCAGGAAGGGAAGCAGCTTGGAGGGGCCATCCTCGGCGCCAGCCAGTGGGCTCTCCAGGCCGCTGTCGTAAAGCATCCTCAGTGAGGAGCGAGCCCTCGCCTCCATCTTCATGAAGGCCACGCGGTCCTCGGCAAGAACTAGGGCCTCGTTGTCCAGCTTGGCCTTCCTCGCCCCCAACTCCTGCTCCGGCGCACCTAGGCGGTCGCGGCGTTTCTTGAGCTTGACCTCCCTCTCCTTGAGAGCCGCCTCGCGAGCCTTCACGCCTTCTTCCTGCTCTTGGCGAAGGCGGACCTCGTTCGCGAGCTGGTCCCGCAAATCTTGCAGTTCGCCCTCCAGCACCTTGCAACGTCCATGGACGTCGACCACCTCCCCCAGGGCTGCGTCGCGAGCAGCCTTCGCCTCAAGGACGGTCTGCTTCTCCTCATCGCATGTCGTTGAGGCCTGCACCAGCGCCGCCCGAATCGAAGCGTCAGAGCGAACCCATCCTGAAGCCAGCTCCAAGCGCCCGGCCACCAAGCGGGGATTGGCGCCAAGAAGATCCTGACGCAGTCGGTCTAGCTCAGCAACAGCACGATCCAGAACGACAGAAGAGGTCGGAGAGACAGCATCGGGTGGAGTAGGAGGAGAAGGCAGCAGCGCGGCCCCAGCATCCTGAGGCGGAGCCTGCCGCGCCCCGGTAGCTGTAGTGGCGGCGACAGGCGAGAGCATCTCGGGAGCCACTTGGGCCGTGGGGGCTGAGCTCGCCCCAGCCGGCTCAGCCAGGCCTCGCGGGGACGACCGGGCAGGAGAAGCCTGTGCGTCGCGGTCACCCTTCTTCGCAGGCAGAGGCGCTGCCATGGGTGGAACCTCGGGAGCTCCCTTCGCCTTCTTTGCTGCGGGCGCCAGCCTATCCAAGAAATGCGTACGTCAAGCCTCAAAAGCAGAGCAAGAAATAAAGACAAGAATCAAATGCTTACGGGTCATCACCAGTGAGCTCAAGCAGCCTCCGGCCAAATTTGAAGCCTGAAAGCCGGCTGGAAGGGTCAACCTCGGGAAGCTTGGAGGCGGAAGGTGCATCTGCGGTCCGCCCCGGGGCCGGGGCAGACCCGCGGGAGATCAGCCCGGTCATGTCCTTCTTCGGAATCGGAGGTGAGCTCCCGCCGTCCTGCTCGTCGTTGTCCTCGTCATCGTCTTCGTCGTCATCCTCGTCGTCATCGCTCGGAGAGAGGCGAAGAACGCGGGACCTGCGCCGGGGGAGGGAGCCCTCGACTCTCCGTCAGTCCCCTCGGAGCCAGGCCCTTTTCCCCGCTCGCCTGCTTCCTCCTCTTTGCTGGAGTCATTGGAGGGCACGTCCACCGGTTCCTCGGGAGTTTCCATGGGCACGGGCCTATCCCCGTTGAAGACGGGCATGGACTCCACTACCTGCTCCCGGTCGTCGCGGAGGAACAAGGGTGTAGGAGCGCCCGCCAACCTCACCACATCGCCCCCGACCAGAGATTGGAGGACCGCTACCAGATCTCCGTCGGCTAAAGCCGCATGGCTCAGACGGGGCCTCCACATCGGAAGTGAGTACTGCCGAAGCGGAGCCAGCTGGTGCTCCAGGAATTCCCTCAGCAGCGACGCGCCGGTCAGCTTCGCCGCCGCCATATTGGCCGGCCTCAGATCCGCATCCATCTTCTCCAACATCAGCTTCGCGCGGGGGTCCGTGAGCTCCGCTCGACCCCAATTGCTGGAGCTCGTGGGCTGCTCCGTGGGCAAGATCAGCCGAGAGTGGATGCGCCCAGCATCCACCAAGACCCACTTGCTCCTGAAGCCCTCAATCCTTTTCCTAGGGTTCGAAATGGCAATGGCGCCACCATACGTGATGAAGCTCGCGCACGTGGAAGCAGTACCACGAGAGGTCCGTAGGTAGAAGTAGTGGCGCAGCAAGGCCACTAAGGGCTGCACCCCTACGTGAGCCTCGCAGTAATAGGCGAAGATTGCCAGGAGAAGGACGGAGTTGGGGTGGAGATGCAGGGCTTGTAGCTTATAGTGGCGGAGGACAGAGAAGAAGAACTCGGAGAAGGGAGGCACCAGGCCAGCAGCAATGGCACTTACGAAGAGCGGATAGAAGGTGCTCCCTTGACACTCAGGGGTGGCGAAGCCGGCTTTAAACACCTTCGCCCCATTGATGCCCCGCGTCGTCGCCATCCGGAGCAACTGGGCAAGGCTCGCTTCCGACACGTTCGGCGGGTCCAGGGCAGACGAGTACCAAGCTACGGCCAGGGGCTGACGAGGCGCCATGGCTTCCTAGGTCACACGGTCGGAGTGGATCTAGAAATTTTGGAGGAAGGAAGGAGAGACGCAAGAAAGGGGATCTGAGCAGCAACTAGGGAAAGCAAGAAGCAAAGCCTAGGTGGATGTCACTCCTTTATCAACTCCCGCGGTTTCTAAGGCGCCCACGTCCAATCAACTGCCACGCGGCGCCCAAGGCCGCAGGCTATTAGGGCCCGTAGCGCTTTGCTCTTGCCCTTCCACCTCCCTGCACGGCCAAGACCGGGTGCGCCTTGGGCCCGGGGCTACTGTCGGTGTTCTGGGAACGGGGGTCCCCAGACTTGCCTGCCTGCGGCCTGCGGCGTGGCTCAAAGGGGGGGCCAGCGCGGCCCATCTTCACCAACACAAACCCAAGACCCTCGCGACGGGCCAAGCCTCGCGGGGCGGACGACACAGAGCTTCCTCAGGCATGGCCTCGTCAGGCTGGCTCACGAGGAGGCGGAGAGATCAAGGCGGGGTACCTCATGATGTGCCCGTGACGCAAGCCATGACGATCGAGGGTGCCAGGCGGGTGCCAGCCCGCGCAGTGTCCTCCTTTCCTCTTTGGTGCAAAGGGGGCAAGCGCAGCCGCGGAGTACCGAGGCATCAGGCAAAGGTTGACATTTCGGTGCAACGAGACCAAGACCATGAGGACTACAAGACGGAGGTCACCATGGAGCCCAAGACGGCGTCATCACCAGAGTTTGTGCAGGCGAAGACTACTTTTGTCAGGGTAGCTAGTACTGCCCTTCAAATTAGCCCGCCATTGTTGGCTCCCTTCCCGCTCGATATTTGGGAAGAGGACCAGGGCCCCTATAAATAGGACCAGCCACCCACAGAGCAAAGGGGGGTTTTGCAGAAGGAAATAGGGGGATCGAAGGATAAAAGAAAGGATCAGAGAGAGAGAGAGAAGGGTGACTGAACTCCTCCCAGCAGTTCATCGCCCCAGCCAAGAACAGACCCTCGCGAGGCTGTTCTTCATTGTATTGTTCATCATCATCATCAGCCCAAGAAGCAATCCACCACACCACACACTGGAGTAGGGTATTTCACCACAAGGGTGGCCCGAACCAGTATAAACCCTGTGTCTCTTGTGTTGTTCTTTCCTTAGTTTAGATCCTAGCAAGGCGGAGGAGTGTAGGTAGGTAGGAGGCGAAATCTCTGCGCGCACCCCAGTGTTCGAACCTCAAGGGTCTGCCGGAACCCGAAATCTGACAGATACTTGAGGTGACATTGGAGTATCTAGGTGACATTAGGGTTTTGGTTGATTTGTGTCTTAAGGTGTTATTCTAGTACGAACTCTAGGGCTGTTTGTGACACTTATAGGAATAGCCCAACGGATTGATTGGAAAGAATAACTTTGAGGTGGTTTCATACCCTACCATAATCTCTTCGTTCGTTCTCCGCTATTAGTGACTTTGGAGTGACTCTTTGTTGCATGTTGAGGGATAGTTATGTGATCCAATTATGTTAGTATTGTTGAGAGGACTTGCACTAGCGAAAGTATGAACCCTAGGCCTTGTTTCAACGCATTGCAATACCGTTTACGCTCACTTTTATCATTAGTTACCTTGCTGTTTTTATAATTTCATATTACAAATACCTTTATCTACCATCCATATTGCACTTGTATCACCATCTCTTCGCCGAACTAGTGCACCTATACAATTTACCATTGTATTGGGTGTTGTAGGTGTCAAAACCGGAGGATCTTGGGTAAGGGGTCCCGAACTGTGCGTCTAGGCCGGATGGTAACAGGAGGCAGGGGACACGAAGTTTTACCCAGGTTCGGGCCCTCTCGATGGAGGTAAAACCCTACGTCCTGCTTGATTAATATTGATGATATGGGTAGTACAAGAGTAGATCTACCACAAGATCAGAGAGGCTAAACCCTAGAAGCTAGCCTATGGTATGTTTGTCGTTGTGTATGTCATCCTACGGACTAAAAACCATCTGGTTTATATAGACACCGGATAGGGTTAGGGTTACATAGAGTCGGTTACAATGGTAGGAGATCTGCATATCTGTATCGCCAAGCTTGCCTTCCACGCCAAGGAAAGTCCCTCCCGGACATGGGACGAAGTCTTCAATCTTGTATCTTCATAGTCCAGGAGTCCGGCTGAAGGTACAGTCCGGCCATCCGGACACCCCCTAATCTAGGACTCCCTCAGTAGCCCCTGAACCAGGCTTCAATGACGACGAGTCCGGCGTGCAGATTGTCTTCGGCATTGCAAGGCGGGTTCCTCCTCCAAGTACTTCATAGAAGATTATGAACACAAAGATAGTGTCCGGCTCTGCAAAATAAGTTTCCACATATTGCCGTAGAGAGAATAATATTTACAGAAATCTAATCTGCTGAAGTATTCCGTAATGTGACACACCACGGCCAAGCCTTTATCCGAGTCGTTTCCTTATCCCACCTCAGCGCGTCATGCGAGGCGGTTTCCTTGGCACGTATTGTTAAAGCAGAGATCGTGTCCCCTTATTCCGGGATTCTCATCAATACGGGCGTGGGTAACCCAACCGTGCCATTGATTAAGGCACTTGGAGATAAGCGAGTTTACCAGGCTGGTGGGGACACGTAGTTGCGTCCACCCATATAAGGGGATAATGATCCACCTTTTCACCTACGCCTTCTTCCTCCTTTGCTTATCCATTCTCACGTACTCGAGCTCCAGCGCCCAAGTCCGCACTCCCCACCTCAACCTTCTCCAGCCATGTCTGGAGCGGGAGGCAAGTGGATGGTCTCCTCCGTCATGGAGGGACACATAAAAAACTAAGGAAGGCCGGAAACTTGTCTAACGACATTGCGTACCGGCTTCCCGAAAAGGGGCAGCTCATCCCCACCCCTAGGACCCATGAGAGGGTGGTGTTCCTCCCCCATTTCCTCCGCGGACTGGGCTTCCCTCTTCACCCATTTGTCCGAGGGCTCATGTTCAACTATGGCCTGGATTTCCACGATCTGGCCCCGAACTTTTTCCTCAACATCTCGACGTTTATCGTCATGTGCGAGGCTTTCCTCCGCATCCGCCCCCATTTCGGCCTATGGCTCAAGACTTTCAATGTCAAGCCGAAGGTGGTGCGCGGCAACCAGGCGGAGTGCGGAGGCGCCATGGTGGGCAAGATGGCCAACGTCTTATGGCTCGAGGGCTCCTTTGTGGAGACCCTGAAGGGGTGGCAATCGGCGTGGTTTTACATCACCGAGCCGCGCGACCCTGAATGGGTCGCAGCCCCTGAGTTTTGATCCGGACCCCCTACGCGGCTCACCTCCTGGAAGGAGACGGGCCTATCGTGGGGTAAAAAAGGAGAGCTGACCGGACTCCAATCATGCGTCCAAACCCTGGTGGACAAGAAGCTCAAACTTGTCAACGTAGTCCAGGTTATGCTCATCCGCTTGATCCTCCCGTGTCAACAATGGGCTTTCAACCTGTGGGAGTTTGACCCGGCGCGGCACCAAACTCTGAGCAGGCTCTTCAACACGATGTACGAAGATGCCTGGAAGGTGCTTTTCAAGGGCGCCGTGTAACGCCCCGAGACCGATGTGCCAGGTGTCTTCCAGTTATTCGTTGTCGTTGCCATGTCATTTGCTTGCGTGTCATGCATTGCATATCATGTCATCATGCGCATTTCATTTGCATACGTGTTCGTCTCATGCATCTGAGCTTTTTCCCCGTTGTCCGTTTTGCAATTCGGCGTTCCGTTCTCCTCCGATGGCCATTTCTATCTTTCTTTCTTGTGTGGGGGTTAAACATTTCCGGATTGGACCGAGACTTGCCAAGCGGCCTTGGTTTACTACCGGTAGACCGCCTGTCAAGTTTCGTACCATTTGGACTTCGTTTGATACTCCAACGATTAACCAAGGGACCGAGAAGGCCTCATGTGTGTTGCAGCCCAACACCCTTTCAATTTGGCCCAAAACCCACCTAACTCTGCTCCATCATCTCGGTCGTTCGATCACAATCGCGTGGCCGAAAACCGCACCTCATTTGGACTCTCCTAGCTCCCTCTATGCCTATATATACACCCCCTCCAAAATTCGCGGTTCATTCTTCCCCTGACCCTAAAATTCTCAGATCCGCGCCGCCGGACGAAATCCCCACCTTCGCCGGACATGTCCGCGCCCCTCCACGCCGCTCCAGCCAACCAGAGGCTGCCACGTCACCTCGCTGCCGCCGCTAGCCAACCAGCGCAAGCCATCTGTCCGCTCAGTACCCCACTTCGCCGCACCACGCCGCGGAGCCCGCGAGGCCCGCCGCAGGCCCTCCCGGGCCCGAGGCTCCCCGCCGCGCCTCTCCTTCGTCCCCGCCGCCTCAGGCGCTTCGCGCCGCCACCGACCCTCGCTGGAACGCCGCCGCAGTGCCACGCCGGACTTGGCTCCGGTCATCACCGACCCTCGCCGGAGTCCGCCCCCGTCGCCCCTTCGTTTCCCAACCGCCGTCCAGGGGCGCCTCTGCCTCGATCCGGCCCCGGGGAGCCGAACCCCGCCGGATCTGGTGCTCCTTGGCCTCCCTTCCTCGCCGCACCCTGCCGGAATCTTCCAGCTACGCCGCCGCCATGGATCGGGAGGAGCCCGATCCAGCCACTCCCTCGCCGGCTTCGTTGACCTACCGCGTGGGCTGCGCCCGAGTCCGGCCCAGCATCGCCGGCCTGCTTCCCCGACCCACTCAGCGCAGTGCCAGGCCAGCCGGGCCAGATCCGCACCACGCCAGCCAAATTGGCCTCGCCTCCGGCCCAGTGTGCCGCTCCCACCGGCCTGCCTCCTCCCCGCCTTGGCCTCCCAGGCCCATCTCCAGCCGACCCCGACGGCCTGCTTCCCCTCTGACTGGGCCAGGCCCAGGGTGAGCCGACCCGTAGCGCCCCCTCCTCCTATTTTTTCCCTCCTGTTGGGCCAGCTTGTTTCGGCCCGATGCATGTTTTTTCCTCTGTTGCGATTTTGTCTATTATTCCAGGGATTGTCAGTTTTACAGATTAGACCCTCATGTTCATGCATTTAATAACTCACTAACCGTGCATCGGATTAAAATGATTTATATATGAAACTTGCTCCGAATTTTGTGTAGATTAATAATATCCAACTTTCATCTATGTTTGAAATATTTAAAATGATGTTTGCATTAATTTGCTCCTATGCCATGCTAAAATGATTAAATTCATAACTATTCAACCGTAACTCCGATTTTAATAAACTTTATATGTAAATGGGGTAGAATTTTGCCTAGTTTAACATGGTGGCATCATCTTGCATGTTTAACAACTCTAAAATAATGTTTAGGGCAGAACAGTACCAAATCTATTATATGCCTATGGGGATTTACCGGAATTGTTGTTTGTTGTTCCGGCCTCATTTAAACTTGCCTAGATAGGTAGTTTTGTTTTGCTTCACCCTCTTGCCATGTTTAATAACATTTAATATTGTTGGGTACATAAACAAGATCGAACTAAATAACTTGTTGTGGTGTTTCGTCAATATGCAACTCGTTGCATATTGAGCTCCACATAATTTGTAGGATTGCTTGTGCATTTTGTCATGCCATGCTTCATTAAACCGGACGTGCATCATACTCGATTGTGCATCATGCCATGATTATGTGTTGGTTGTTTACTATGTCGTGTGCTTCTTTTCCGGTGTTTGCTTCTTCGGGTTGATTCGGTAACGTCGCGTTTGTGAGGATCCGTTCAACTTCGCCCGTTTGTCTTCTTCACGGACTCGTTCTTCTTCCTTGCGGGATTTCAGGCAAAATGATCATACCCTCGAAATCACTACTATTTTTGCTATGCTAGTTTGCTCGCTCTTGCTATGCCAATGCTACGATGCCTACCTTTTGCTTGTCAGCCTCCCAATTGCCATGTTAAACCTCTAACCCACCATGTCCTAGCAAACCGTTGATTGGCTATGTTACCGCTTTGCTCAGCCCCTCTTATAGCATTGTTAGTTGCAGGTGAAGATTGAAGTTTGTTCCTTGTTGGAACATGGAGTTCGTTCCTTGTTGGAACATTTATTTTCTTGTTGGGATATCACAATATATCTTATTTAATTAATGCATCTATATACTTGGTAAAGGGTGGAAGGCTCGGCCTTATGCCTAGTGTTTTGTTCCACTCTTGCCGCCCTAGTTTCCGTCATATCGGTGTTATGTTCCCGGATTTTGCGTTCCTCACGCGGTTGGGCTATAATGGGAACCCCTTGACAGTTCGCCTTAAGTAAAGCTCTTCCAGCAATGCCCAACATTAGTTTTACCATTTGCACTAACAACCTACTACCTTTCCCTTGGGAGTCGCACATTCCGAGGGTCATCTTATTTTAACCCCCCTGGAGCCAGTGCTTGTCTAAGTGTTGGTCCGAACTGAGTAGATTGCGGGGCCACCTCCGGGAAACTTGAGGGCTGGTTTTACTCGTAGGATGTCTCATCCGGTGTTGCCCTGAGAACGAGATATGTGCAGCTCCCATCAGGATGTCGGCGCATCGGGAGGTGTTGCTGGTTTAGTTTTACCCTATCGAAATGTCTTGTTGTACCGGGATACCGAGTCTGATCGGAACGTCTAGGGTGGAGGTCTATTCCTTCATTGACCGTGAGAGCCTGTGATGGGCTAAGTTGGGACTACCCTGCGGGGATTTGAACTTTCGAAAGTCGTGCCCGCGGTAATGGGCAGATGGGAATTTGTTAATATCCGGTTGTAGAAAACCTGAAGTTGACCTTAATTAAAATGAATCAACAGCGTGTGTAACCGTGATGGTCTCTTTCCGGCGGGGTCCAGGAAGTGAACATGGTTGTTGGAGTTATGGTTGACCTAGGTAGTCCAGGATCACTTCTTGATCATACTTTTATCGACCGTGCTTTGCCTTCTCTTCTCGCTCTCTTTTGCGAATAGGTTAGCCACCATATATGCTAGTCGCTTGCTGCAGCTCCACCTCATACTTTTACCTTACCCATAAGCTTAAATAGTCTTGATTGCAAGGGTGCGAGATTGCTGAGTCCCTGTGGCTCACAGATACTTCCAAAACCAGCTTGCAGGTGCCGATGAGTCCCTGCAGTTGACACAACCAAGCTCAGGAGGAGCTCGATGAAGATCTTGTCATTTGTGTTGTTTCGTTCTAGTTGATCAGTAGTGGAGCCTAGTTGGGGTCGATCGGGGACCTTTGTCGCATTTGGGGTTCTTCTTTTATTTTGGTTCCGTAGTCGGACCATGAGTGTTTTTGATTGATGCAATGCTTTATTTATGTAATTGTGTGACGTGGCGATTGTAAGCCAACTATGTATCTCTTTCCCTTATTTATTACATGGGTTGTGTGAAGATTACCTCACTTGCGACATATGCCTTCAATGAGATTATGTCTCTAAGTCGTGCCTCGACACGTGGGAGCTATAGTCGCATCAAGGGTGTTACAAGTTGGTAATTAGAGCCTTCCCCGACCTTCGGAGCCCCATTGCTTGATCGTTTTTAGCGGCCGAGTTGTGTCTAGGAAAATGTTTTGAGTCATTTAAGAATTATATATCGGAGAGCTTAGGAATTCTTTTTACTCCCCAGTCTCCACATCGCTCTGGTAAGGTATCCTGACGTAGAGTTTTGACTCTTCTCTTCTCAAATTTCACTAATTTTTTTTTAGGATCACGCGGGTATCTTGGAATCGTTCTGATGGTTTTATGATGAGAACATTGTCTTGGTGCCTCCTGTCAGGGGTTTAGTGGAAGTGTCCCGGGGAGTTGAGCTCTGAGGTGTTGTCGTCATAATTTTATCATTGCAATTCTGGAATACCTGAGTTTAGTACGCCGACATCGAAAATCTCTTTTATGCAGTTCGTTGGTGAGATAACCTCGACGCCACCCAGTACTGGGGCGGGAGTTCGGGAGTATTGCCATAACTTGTATAATGGATGCTTTTCGAAGGTTGAGGTAGACGATTTCCGAAGGTTTTTTGGTTATGTGTTGAAGGATTGATACAGCTGGATGTAGGATTTGCTAGTTTGGGTGAGATATTATGCTTCCCCTGTATCCCCAACACCTGTTTGCATAACCGGAAAATTTCGGGAGTTTCATAGGTGGGAATTCTAGTAGCTCTTAGGATATCTTTTCAACAGATGTATGATATGAAATTGGGGTTCGACGTCTAGTGGTCGGCCTATTCACGGTCGATTTTACAGTGGTCTCGTTGTGTCTTAAAGAGTCCTTGGCTATGCTGACTCGGGGATGCTTCGTATGTCATGTGCACTGCCTTGTACATGATGGTGCTGTACGATCGAGCCCGTGTAGGCCCCACCACGAAAACTTCGGATGAAATCTCTATCATATGTTTGTTCCGGCTTATTCTGCAAGGCAATCCTTTGTTTTGTTTTGAGTTGTGGTATTCGAGTTGCTTCAATGTCAAGTGTTGATTCCATACATTTCCTAAACGGTGTTCTCATATTCCTATGTGGATACTAATACTTCATGATAATCGAGATTGTGTTGTCAATCCTTTTTAACCGGTGTGTTTTCTCTCAAAGTGGATCCGATCATTGCAACATCCGCAAGTTTCAATCTCAGCCTTCTCTATGGTGTTCGTTTCATCCATCCCAAGTTGCATTTGTTTTCCCGCCCACCCACCCTTGTTTTCTTCAAGGACCCAGATTTCTTATTCAAGTATTCATTTTATTCTTGCGAAGTCTCTTCATTCTTTTCTTTGAATGTTCTACCCGGTGGTTCTCATGAAGATGCTCTTCAAGTTCATCATTCTTCATTCTTTTCATCTCCGGTGGTCTTCAAGTCAAGCTTTGTTGATCATATCCTTTCCTCGTTTCAATGATTTCTCATGCCGATGCTCCTCATATTCATTCACTTCTTGCTATTTGTTATTCCGGAGTGCTGAAGATATCTCCAAGATTCGTGTTTCCACTCTGCATTCGTTCAAGCTCTTTCGAGATTGGTATCTCATTCAAGTCATTTAATTCAACCGGTGCAACCTCCCTTTTAAATCATTTCAATGGTGTTACTTTTGTGTGGGCCCTAACCCACAGGTTTTTTTCCCAGGATCTTACCTGACTCTTCTATTTTCCCAGAGCTATCCTAAATTCTTCTCCAAGTTTGACATAAGAAGGAATTATCATCAGTCAAATGCCTTTCTCCAAGATCTTTCAAATCCTTTTCATCGTTGGCTCAACCTCTTCGTTTTGATTCTTCCGGAGTGTCTAAATAATTCTTGGTGGTGTTTCTCGTTGTCATTCTCATCATTTGAAGACCGAAGAAGAGTTTCTCTTTAATCTTTCTCTATTCTCTTCAAGATTCATGGTGCTATCTTGTTGCCATCCTCTCATAATTGTTTTCGATTGTCAGAATCTTTTCACCCATCAGGAGATATTCAAGAGTCTTCTCAGTTTGTTATTCGGAGTCCATCAATTCAGGTTTATTCATTCTCAGCTGTCAGTTATAATTCTCCTATCTTGCCAGGGCATCAATCAAATATCCTCTAATCAGTTCTTGATCTCTTCGTTCTCATGTATCTAGTTTGTCTCAAGCACCTTCGTTCATTTGCTAATTCTTACCGGTGATGCACCCCTACTTCAATCATTTTCAATTCTTATGGTGGTTCTTTCAAGATCTCTCTTCCTTGTTCATCATATCAATTCATTTGTTGTTCCAATCCTACTGGTGGTTCGTTGAAGATGTTCTCAAGTTTATGTTATATCTCTCTTAATCCTTGATACGAGAATAAGTAGTGTGCCAAATCCTTTGATTGTCATCAATTTAATTGATGAAGGACGAGCATAATGTAATTCTTATTCTTGTTTCATCCGAATGGGTAATTCCTTATTCTGGAGTGGTTCATCATACTTATTCTTGGTTTCAAGTGCTCATCTTTCTTTCCTGGAGTTCCAAGCTCTTTCAATTATATCACGAGGATCCACCTAAAGCATTACAATGTTTCACTTTGTGTTTCCAACTTCTCTCTATTTTCGTTATTCTTTTGATTACCGGAGTTTCTTCATGGAGGCTATACATGGTGGTTCATCAAGGATTAAATTCCTTCTCGAAGCGTTCATCGAGATTCTTTTCAGAGGAGCTCATGTATTCTTCATCTTGCAATCTGGAGTGCAATTCTTTCTTCCGTATCATTGGAAATGGTATTATGTCATTCTTGATAATTTGAATTCATGTTTCTTGATTCACATGTTGTCATCAATGAGATATTTCAAATCCATCAACCTATTTGTTGGAATTGTCCTGGGTTATATTTCACCTAAAGCCTTCCCTAAGGTTTGTTGCTATCTATGGTGTGTATAAATGACCCAAGCTCTTCTTTATCCTCCCGGTGAAATACTTTCTCGTCTCCTTGTTCTTATCAATCCAATTCTTTTCCTGTGAGTGGCAGTTTGTCACCTCATAATTTGACATGTAGTCCACAAGACCGTATCAAGCTTATTCCTTCGTTGTTGGTTTTCCTACAACTCCGCTCGACCCGTCTCCTAAGGATGCCTCCTCAAGCTCTTTTGTGGCATAAGAGGGCATTTTCTTCTCCATTCTTCTATTTCAATTATCTATCTTCTATTCTTTTGTTTCGGAGGTATTGTAATGTTGCTCTTCTCAACCCATCATCTCTTTTGTCTAAGATCATGTTTTTTTTTCATGATTGTCCATTTAACCGGAGTGCTACCCGAATTTTGGTCTTCCTTGATCCCCTTCCTTAATCGGAGTGTTTTTTTCTATATATATCTTCCCTTCAACCTCAAGGTTTTCGCAATGCTCTTTGCCCTCGTTTCTAACGGAGTGTTTTCGACCTAGTTCACCTTCGTTGTATTCTTTTCTCGAATTTGTTCAACCTCGCAAGGTTCTTTGGCTTCACTCGTTTGTCGAAGAAGCAACTTAGTTTTACCTCTTCTCTTTCTCTTCTGTTTTCCCTACGGTGCCATTCTAGGTCTCGGGACGAGATCCTCTCGTAGTGATGGAGTGTTGTAACGCCCCGAGACCGATGTGCCAGGTGTCTTCCAGTTATTCGTTGTCATTGCCATGTCATTTGCTTGCGTGTCATGCATTGCATATCATGTCATCATGCGCATTTCATTTGCATACGTGTTCGTCTCATGCATCTGAGCTTTTTCCCCGTTGTCCGTTTTGCAATCCGGCGTTCCGTTCTCCTCCGGTGGCCATTTCTATCTTTCTTTCTTGTGTGGGAGTTAAACATTTCCGGATTGGACCGATACTTGCCAAGCGGCCTTGGTTTACTACCGGTAGACCGCCTGTCAAGTTTCGTACCATTTGGACTTCGTTTGATACTCCAACGGTTAACCGAGGGACCAAGAAGGCCTCGTGTGTGTTGCAGACCAACACCCTTTCAATTTGGCCCAAAACCCACCTAACTCTGCTCCATCATCTCGGTCGTTCGATCACGATCGCGTGGCCGAAAACCGCACCTCGTTTGGACTCTCCTAGCTCCCTCTATGCCTATATATACACCCCCTCCGAAATTGGAGGTTCATTCTTCCCCTAACCCTAAAAATTCTCATATCCGCGCCGCCGGACAAAATCCCCACCTTTGCCGGACATGTCCGCGCCCCTCCACGCCGCTCCAGCCAACCAGAGGCTGCCACGTCACCTCGCCGCCGCCGCCAGCCAACCAGCACGCGCCATCTGTCCGCTCAGTACCTCACTTCACCGCACCACGCCGCGGAGCCCGCGAGGCCCGCCGCAGGCCCTCCCGGGCCCGAGGCTCCCCGCCGCGCCTCTCCTTCGTCCCCGCCGCCTCGAGTGCTTCGCGCCGCCACCGACCCTCGCCGGAACACCGCCGCAGTGCCGCGCCGGACTTAGCTCCGGTCATCACCGACCCTCGCCGGAGTCCGCCCCCGTCGCCCCTTCATTTCCCAGTCGCCGTCCAGGGGCGCCTCTGCCTCGATCCGGCCCCGGGGAGCCGAGCCCCGCCGGATCCGGTGCTCCTTGGCCTCCCTACCTCGCCGCACCCTGCCGGAATCTTCCAGCGCCACCGCCGCCATGGATCGGGAGGAGCCCGATCCAGCCACTCCCTCGCCGGCTTCGTTGACCTACCGCGTGGTCTGCGCCCGAGTCCGGCCCAGCATCGCCGGCCTGCTTCCCCGTCCCGTGCAGCGCAGCGCAGCGCCAGGCTAGCCGGGCCAGATCTGCACCGTGCCAGCCAAATCGGCCTCGCCTCCGGCCCAGTGCGCCGCTCCCACCGGCCTGCCTCCTCCCCGCCTTGGCGTCCCAGGCCCATCTCCAGCCGACCCCGACGGCCTGCTTCCCCTCCGACTGGGCCAGGCCCAGGGTGAGCCGACCCGCAGCGCCCCCTCCTCCTATTTTTTCCCTCCTGTTGGGCCAGCTTGTTTTGGCCCGATGCATGTTTTTTTCCTCTGTTGCGATTTTGTCTATTATTCCAGGGATTGTCAGTTTTACAGATTAGACCCTCATGTTCATGCATTTAATAACTCACTAACCGTGCATCAGATTAAAATGATTTATATATGAAACTTGCTCAGAATTTTGTGTAGATTAATAATATCCAACTTTCATCTATGTTTGAAATATTTAAAATGATGTTTGCGTTAATTTGCTCCTATGCCATGCTAAAATGATTAAATTCATAACTATTCAACTGTAACTCCGATTTTAATAAACTTTATATGTAAATGGGGTAGAATTTTGCCTAGTTTAACATGGTGGCATCATCTTGCATGTTTAACAACTCTAAAATAATGTTTAGGGCAGAACAGTAACAAATCTATTATATGCCTATGGGGATTTACCGGAATTGTTGTTTGTTGTTCCGGCCTCATTTAAACTTGCCTAGATAGGTAGTTTTGTTTTGCTTCACCCTCTTGCCATGTTTAATAACATTTAATATTGTTGGGTACATAAACGAGATCGAACTAAATAACTTGTTGTGGTGTTTCGTCAATATGCAACTCGTTGCATATTGAGCTCCACATAATTTGTAGGATTGCTTGTGCATTTTGTCATGCCATGCTTCATTAAACCGGACATGCATCATACTCGATTGTGCATCATGCCATGATTATGTGTTGGTTGTTTACTATGTCGTGTGCTTCTTTTCCGGTGTTTGGTTCTTCGGGTTGATCCGGTAACGTCGCGTTTGTGAGGATCCGTTCAACTTCGCCCGTTTGTCTTCTTCACGGACTCGTTCTTCTTCCTTGCGGGATTTCAGGCAAGATGATCATACCCTCGAAATCACTACTATTTTTGCTATGCTAGTTTGCTCGCTCTTGCTATGCCAATGCTACGATGCCTACCTTTTGCTTGTCAGCCTCCCAATTGCCATGTTAAACCTCTAACCCACCATGTCCTAGCAAACCGTTGATTAGCTATGTTACCGCTTTGCTCAGCCCCTCTTATAGCGTTGTTAGTTGCAGGTGAAGATTGAAGTTTGTTCCTTGTTGGAACATGGAGTTCGTTCCTTGTTGGAACATTTATTTTCTTGTTGGGATATCACAATATATCTTATTTAATTAATGCATCTATATACTTGGTAAAGGGTGGAAGGCTCGGCCTTATGCCTGGTGTTTTGTTCCACTCTTGCCGCCCTAGTTTCCGTCATATCGGTGTTATGTTCCCGGATTTTGCGTTCCTCATGCGGTTGGGCTATAATGGGAACCCCTTGACAGTTCGCCTTAAGTAAAGCTCTTCCACCAATGCCCAACATTGGTTTTACCATTTGCACTAACAACCTACCACCTTTCCCATGGGAGTCGCGCATCCCGAGGGTCATATTATTTTAACCCCCCCGGGCCAGTGCTTGTCTAAGTGTTGGTCCGAACTGAGTAGACTGCGGGGCCACCTCGGGGAAACTTGAGGGCTGGTTTTACTCGTAGGATGTCTCATCCGGTGTTGCCCTGAGAACGAGATATGTGCAGCTCCCATCAGGATGTCGGCGCATCGGGCGGTGTTGCTGGTTTAGTTTTACCCTGTCGAAATGTCTTGTTGTACCGGGATACCGAGTCTGATCGGAACATCTCGGGTGGAGGTCTATTCCTTCGTTGACCGTGAGAGCTTGTGATGGGCTAAGTTGGGACAACCCTACAGGGATTTGAACTTTCGAAAGCCGTGCCCGCGGTTATGGGCAGATGGGAATTTGTTAATATCCAGTTGTAGAAAACCTGAAGTTGACCTTAATTAAAATGAATCAACAGCGTGTGTAACCGTGATGGTCTCTTTCCGGCGGGGTCCGGGAAGTGAACACGGTTGTTGGAGTTATGCTTGACATAGGTAGTCCAGGATCACTTCTTAATCATACTTTTATCGACCGTGCTTTGCCTTCTCTTCTCGCTCTCTTTTGCGAATAGGTTAGCCACCATATATGCTAGTCGCTTGCTGCAGCTCCACCTCATACTTTTACCTTACCCATAAGCTTAAATAGTCTTGATCGCGACGGTGCGAGATTGCTGAGTCCCTGTGGCTCACAGATACTTCCAAAACCAGCTTGCAGGTGCCGATGAGTCCGTGCAGTTGACGCAACCAAGCTCAGGAGGAGCTCGATGAAGATCTTGTCATTTGTGTTGTTTCATTCTAGTTGATCAGTAGTGGATCCTAGTTGGGGTCCATCGGGGACCTTTGTCGCATTTGGGGTTCTTCTTTTATTTTGGTTCCGTAGTCGGACTATGAGTGTATTTGATTGATGTAATGCTTTATTTATGTAATTGTGTGACGTGGCGATTGTAAGCCAACTATGTATCTCTTTCCCTTATTTATTACATGGGTTGTGTGAAGATTACCTCACTTGCGACATATGCCTTCAATGTGATTATGTCTCTAAGTCATGCCTCGACACGTGGGAGCTATAGTCGCATCGAGGGTGTTACACGCCGAGGCTCCCGCATCCGCTACCGAGGATCGCGGATTCAGTACGCAACGTCACGCTCTCGCAGTAACCTGTTTTTTCCTTTTACAGGGTATCAGTTTTTCATAGTTTGACTCCATGCGGGATCTAAGCTCCCTTACCTGTGACAGGATTGGCAGGCGACGTCCGGACAGATCAACTGTCCGGCTCCTTTGCCCGAAGGCCCAGCGGACGCTCGCTTGGCGAAGCTGCTGGTTCCGGCACCCTATGTGGTGCCGGAGAAGGCTGCAAAAAAGGCCACGGGGACTCGAAAGAGTGCCTGGCGCCAGGAGGTGTCGGGTCCATCATCCGACGGTTCTGAGGCGCATCCTCCCATGAAGACGAGGAGGAAGAAGAAGAGACTTCTCCCCCTCCAGCGGGAGGAGCGAAGAAAAGGAAGGCCGCCCTCTCTGGGAGGCCAGAGGGTCCAAGAAGGGGAAACCCCTTCCTCCGGACTACTCCACCGATGACGGCAGAGAGGAGTGGCCGCCCAGGGCCAAGCCCCTGGCAAAATCGTAAGTATCCGGATACCAGAGTAATTCATAGTAATCGTTTATTGCACAACTTTCCCTTATGTCGAATATGTTTATGCAGCCCACCCAAGGACCGGCTCGACGCGTCGTCGAGCGGCTCACTGGACTCATCGGATGTGAACTCGCTTCCGACGGCTTCCTCCCCCCGCCCTACAGACGACACCGAAGTGTTGTCCCAACAGGTTCCAAGCCGGGAGGAGGTGGTCCTGGAGGCGCCGCAAGGCGACCTCCCGGACTCCAGGAGTAAAGGGGATGAAACCCCCCAGGGCTCCAAGTTCAGCTCTAGGCCGGACACCGCTCCGGAACCTTCAAAGGTTCCAGAGTCCGGCGGGGGACCTCCTTCCAAGAGGAGGAAGGCCACCGTGCCGGTGACCCCCGTCCAACCAGAGGCGCCGGACAATCTGTTGGAGGCGCTCCAAGGCGCCTCCATCGACGAGGAGCACCGCACCATTATGAGTGCGGTGGTCCAGAAGGTTTAGTCCACCAAGAGCGGACTGACTGAAGCATGTACTAGCCTTTTAACAGGCTTTGAGGTAAGTAAAGAATGTGTAAATAATATTACCGCATAGACAATAGCCCCTGATGCTCTGTTTGGCGTTCGGGAAGAAAAGCCGAATAGAGGATCAAATAAAATTCGCAGGACTCTAACAAAAAGGAGTCAATATGCCTATGCAGGCTTCTCTGCTTGCGTCCGCCGCACTGACTGCGGAAGTGGACACGCTAAAGCAGAACCTCGAGCGGTCCGAGCAAGAGCTCGGGCGTGCCAAGAAGCAGCTCGAGGACAATGAAGGTAAGAAATACCTTGTTTTAAATATATATAAAAAGGTACAATTGCAAAAAATGACAGGATTATCGTGGCTATTGTAGGGGCCACGTCTGAGGTGGCGACCCTTAAGCAAGCGCTGGTCGAGGCCGAGAAGAGGGCGGCCACGGAGTGCACCGAGCGGGAGAAGTATGAGGCCGAGGTTGGCAAGGTACGGCAAGAGCTCCAGGCTCTCATGGAAAAACATGAGAGTTTGGAGCTTGACTCAAAGACGCAAGCGTCCGAGCTCGCGGTGGCTATTGAAAATGCCAAGTCTGCCAAGGCCGAATCCCAGAAGACCCTCCAGGAGTTGGATGAGGTGAAGAAGATAGCGGCGGGTAAGGCATTCTTTATGCAAAGCAAACACATAAACGTGAGTTACTTGTTACTTACCCGAATCCGGAGCTCTCCAGGAGCGTTCGCAGATCTTCCCCGGAGTGTGTGCAATGCCGCCGCATTCTATCGAGCCGAGGAGGGCAGCTCAACAGAGAAGGTGTTCTGGTCTCAGTATGCTGAGGCCGGACACCCCGTGCCCCTGAGCGACCAGCTGAAGCAACTGGTCGAGCTCCACAAGGCCGCCAAACAGGCCATGAAGGGCCTCATAGTTCGGCTGTGGCCTGGAGGGGCTCTGCCTGGGAGCTATTTCAGGCTGGTGCGGCGGCTGGTGGAGGCCTGTCCAAGGCTCGAAGTCATCAAGCGCTCTGTCTGCACTGAAGGTGCCCGTATGGCCCTTGCCCGTGCTAAGGTGCACTGGGGCAAGCTGGATGCTGTGAAGCTTGTGAAGGACGGGCCACCGCCGGGGAAAGAGCATCGCAAGCCCCAGAATCATTATAAGGATGTTCTGAAGGGTGCCTGCCTTGTGGCAGATGAATGTTCTAGGGATGTAATTTTTGAGTGAAACTTGCTCGTTTTGTCCTGTGCGCTGAAAACTTGTTCATATGCGCTAAGCAATGCTGTTGGAATTTAAAATATTGCCTTCTGTGCGGCTGTTTATCAATTCTGAGAGATGGCAAGTCGTCGGCTTCTACCCCCATGCCGCTAGTGCTGGGGTGTTCGGGGATAAACCTAAGCGCTCTTTTTCCCATGTTTGGGTCCTTCGAGGGAGGCGCTCAGCCCAATGAATAAGGCAATCAGACTATAATGCGTCAACACTCTCACTTAGCCATAGAATTCTATAATTTTAAATTTCGGCAAAGCCCCTGGTATTCGGAAGACCGAGTTTGGGGCGCTATCCACGCCTTGGCCGGACAGAGCTGGCTCCTCGCTCTAAGCGGCATAAGTCGTTAGGGACTCGAAAAAACCTCTCGAACAGCGACCAGCTCTCGCTTCATCATGACAGTTAGTTTTAGCTTTCTCCACTGAGGTGCTCGACCCAGCTCAACTGGGGCACAATCGCAGTGGTTCTCCTAGTGCTACCTTAGCCGATATAGCGGAACGTAAGGCACCAAAACATAGGAGCCGGGCAAACCCAACTATTGACCCAAGACATGATTCGGAGCCGATGCATATAATGCTATAAGTTCGGGGTGCCGCACTTGTTAAAGTGTTCGGACTTCTCACACCATATTGAGGGGTACTAAAGCCCCTGGCGTATTTAGGCCGTACCAAAGTGTATGGGTGCAATATGTCATTAAGGAACATATATATATATATATATATATATATATATATATAATAAAAAATGTAATGCAAAAATAGACAAAAGCTATGCACTGTTTATTAAAGAGGGATGCGATCAAAGCAAAACGATACAAATAATGCGATAAGCAAAAGGTTGGACGATGTAACATGTCTGGTCCAGGGGCAAGCTGCGGAATAGTATGCGAAGCAGGTATACTGCTCGTGATAGAGACCACCTGGGAGTTCCGTAATGCGGCGTGGCTTGTCTGCTTCCCTGGTTCTTGCATCGTTTGTGCGGCAATTGAACTGCCGGACAGGCCTTCCAAAGAGTGGAGACCTGAAAGTAAGAGAAAATTAAAAAATCGGCAGCCCAGGTGCGGTTTAAGCCGTGTTTCGGGCGTGCCGTGATGGTGCCCCTCCCCCTATACCCATGGTATTTCTAGAGCGTAGTTATGTACGCGAAGTACTGGTATCGCATTTTTGCGAGGGCTGGGGTTGGGGCTGCATTGCTACGCCTGCTCGGGTCGTGCCAGGCGGTCTTGTTGTAGGTTACTCCGGGCGCGCTTGACGTTGTCCGGTCGTTTAATGGCCGGACTGGAGAACTGCCTGGAGAGGCTGCTTTGTACCTCCGCTGCAAGGGCCTCCGTGTGCTCCTCCGTTTGGAGGGAGCGTTCGGTGTGTCCATTGACTGTAATTACTCCTCGAGGGCCTGGCATCTTGAGCTTAAGGTATGCGTAGTGCGGTACCACATTGAACTTTGCGAATGCAGTTCGCCCGAGCAGTGCGTGATAGCCACTGCGGAATGGGACTATGTCGAAGATTAACTCCTCGCTTCAGAAATTATCCGGAGATCCAAAGACCACTTTGTAGGCGTTCTGGGAACGGGGGTCCCCAGACTTGCCTGCCTGCGGCCTGCAGCGTGGCTCAAATGGGGGCCAGCGCGGCCCATCTTCATCAACACAAGACTCAAAACCCTCGTGAGGGGCCAAGCCTCGCGAGGCGGACGACACGGCACATCCTCAGGCGAAGCCTCATCAGGCTGGCTTGCGAGGAGGCGGAGATATCAAGACAGGGTACCTCGCGAGGTGCCCATGACGTAAGCCGTGACGACTCAGGGCACCAGGCGGGTGCCAGCACACGCAACGTCCTTCTCTCCTCTTTGGTGCAAAGGGGGCAAGCGCAGCCGCGGAGTACCGAGGCATCAGGCAAAGGTTGCCGTTTCGGTGCAACAAGACCAAGACCAGGAGGACTATGAGACGGAGGTCACCATGGAGCCCAGCACGGCGTCATCACCAGAGCCTTTGGCAGACGAAGACTGCTTTTGTCAGGATAGATGTACTCGCTGTCCCCCTTCAAATTAGCCCACCATTGTTGGCTCCCTTCCCGCTCAATATTTGGGAAGAGGACTAGGGCCTCTATAAATAGGACTAGCCACCCACATAGCAAGGGGTTCGGTTTGGTTGGGTTCCGGATCATCGACAAGAGAGAGAGAGAGAGAGAGAAGGGTGACCGAACTCCTCCTAGCAGTTCGTCGCCCCAGCCAAGAATAGACCCTCGCGAGGTTGTTCTTCCTTGTATTGTTCATCATCATCAGCCCTAGGAGGCAATCCACCAACCACACACTGGAGTAGGGTATTACACCACAACGGTGGCCCGAACCAGTATAAATCTTGTGTCTCTTGTGCGTTCCTTTCAGTAGTTTAGATCCTTGTGAGACGGAGAGGTAGAAGGCGCGATCTCCGCTCGCACCCCAGTGTTCGAACCTTAAGGGTCTGCCGGAACCCGAAATCCGACATTTGGCGCGCCAGGTAGGGGTGCGCCGGAATTCGTCTTCCACCACTCCGCTCTCCTCTAACCGTCGCATCCATGTCTGACGCTCGTCGGGCCCGCGCCGAGCATCGGGCCGTCATCGCTTCTCGCGTCGCCCAAACGGCCCCCGTCGGTGGGCGTCCTCATCATTCCCCGTCGCCCGCCGTCAACGCCACCACCGGCTCGGCGGGGGCGAGCAGCAGGCATCGTCTCAGCACCCGTCCGTGCGGCAAGATGGCCGCACCGCTACTCCGTCACTCGCGCCAGCTGGCTCTTCGTCCCACGCGCTCCGTGCACCTTTGGAGGCTCGAGCTATGCTCATCGCGGCAAACGAGCTCCTGCGCTACCGCCCCGTCGACGTCGTCTACGAGGAGTGGCTCGACCGTGTCGCCGAGCTCGTCCGCGCCGCAGGTGCTCTCCTGCGCCGTCCGCTCCGCTGCGCCGCACTCCACCCCACGCGGGCAATGAAGCTCCAGGGGCGTGCCTGGCGCCTCCTCTCCAAGAAGACGCCATGGCTCCAAGGCGCATGTCCCCTGGGCGGAACCCGCTCCTTCAGGCACCAGCGCAGCAAGAACGGAGCTGCCAAGAAGTCCCTCGCCCGCAAGGAGCTGCCCGAGCGCTCCTTGCTCCAGCTCCGGCACGCCAAGACCCCGCCCTGCTCCTAGCTGCAGCGCGTGGGGACCCTCAAGACCGAGCTCTCCACCAACCGAAGCCTTTCGTGGCCACCGCAGGCTGCCGCGCCTACACCACCGAGCTGCGCAGCGTAACGTGGCCCGGCAAGTTCAAGCCAGACCTGCCTCCGCGCTACGACGGCACAACTGATCCCGCAGAGTTCCTCCAGCTCTATGAGCTGGGCATCGAGGCTGCCAGCGGGGACGAGAAGGTCATGGCGAACTGGTTCCCCATGGCGCTGAAGGAAGGAGCTCGCACCTGGCTCCTGAATCTGGCTCCGGGCACGATCTCCTATTGGGACCAGATGCGCACCCGCTTCATCGCCAACTTTCAAGGTACTCGCGACCGGCCGCCCGCCGTGAGCGACATGCGCCGCATCAAGCAACAACCCAGAGAAACCCTGCAAAAGTACATCTAGCACTTCAACAGTGCGTGCCTCAAGATCCCCAAGGTGTCCGAGGAGGCCATCGTCTCGGCTTTCTCCGATGGCGTGCGTGACGTCAAGATGAAGGAGGAGCTAGCGATGCATGAAGACCTCTGCACCTCCCTGGAGCTGTTCAACTTGGCGAACAAGTGCGCCAGGGCTGAGGAGGGATGCCTCTCCCTCCTCGAGCTGCCTGCCGCGGACCCAGAAGAGAAGAAGCCCAAGGCCAAGGACGTGAAGCGCAAGGGGGCTGCCGTACTCGCAGCCGAACCAGACACCAAGCGGGGCAAGGATCTGCCCGACTCCTCCAGAGGCAGTCGGTACTGTGTGTACCACGACCTCCACACCCACAACACCAACGAATGTCAAGAGCTCCGCGCCGTGCGAGAAGGAAGGATCGGCCGTCTCCCTGACCGTGCTGACTGGGGCTACGGCCGAGGAGGAGGAAGAAACCCAGGGCGCTGGGAAGACCGCGGCCCGCACCAGGGGTGGCGCGATCAGCCTCGCGAGGACCACTGGCGGGACCTGCCTCGCGAGGGAGACTGGAGGAATCAGCCTCGTGAGGATCGCCCTCATGGCAACGCAGGCCTACCTCCGCTGCCGCCTCAGCCAAGGAGGAACGAAGACCGCCATCAAGACGAGGGGGCTGGGGGCTTCCAAGAGCCGCGCGCAATCGCCTGCATCCTGGGCGGCGCTCAAGCCCCAGCCTCCCAACGTATCTTCAGCAGTTTGCCCGCGAAGTGAATGCAGTTCTCCCCAAGCTCGAAGCAACGCGCCCCCTTAGGTGGTCGGCGTGCGCCATCACGTTCAGCTCAGCAGACCAGCTCAAGTGCTCGGCCATAGCCGGAGTCCTCCCGATGCTTTGCTCCCCAGTCATCAGCAACGTCCTGGTCACCAAGACCCTCATCGACGGAGGGGCGGGGCTCAACGTCCTGTCCGTGGAAATGTTCAACAACCTCCAAGTGCCCTATGACCAGCTTCAGCCAACCAAGCCTTTCTCCGGAGTCACCGATGGCTCCACAGTCCCGATCGGGCAGGTCCGCCTCCCTGTCACCTTTGGGGCCCGTAGCAACTACCGCACCGAGCTCGTCGACTTCGACGTCGCCCAAATCCGCCTGCCGTAAAACGCCATCCTCGGGTATCCAGCGCTGGCCAAGTTCATGGCCATGACTCACCACGGCTACAACACCCTCAAGATGCCAGGGAGTGGCGGTGTCATCACGGTGCCCTGTGAAGAGAGGGATGCAGTGTGTTCCCTGGAGCGAGCCTTTCAGGCCGCGTCACTAGAAGACCCAGATCGCGGAAGCGGGAGGCTTCCTGAGACCACCCCCAAGAAGAAGAAGATGTCGCCAGGCTCAGCCCCTCAGGAGGCAGGCACCTCAGGGCCCGTGTCTGCCCGGGAGGACCCTCCTTCCATCACATAGGAAAGCGCGCCCGGCGCCCTCCTCAGGCAGGGCTCGGGGGCTCTCACCTGGAGGGCTACCGACCTAGCCAGGGTCACGAGGGAGGCGCTTGGGCATCATGTGGAGGCGTGGTTCGAAGCACGTTTCCCTCGAGAAGGAGCCAAGCAAGGAGGGTCAGACCAGCCGGAGTTCATTAACAAGGTCATTCAAGAGCTATAGGAGTCAAGGGTCATGAGAGGTTGCCGTCGTCCACCAGCTGTGGCCCCACATCCAGGCGAGGATGGTGGGTTGCGCGTCTGCGTCGACGTACCAGGGCTCAATCAGATCGCCACGACGGAGCGCCTCTGGCCCTTGCAAGTGGGGCACTGTGGGGGTCCACCCCACAGCTATGTTCGCATGCCTTACGGCCTGCCGAGCATGGCTGTGGCGCACCAGCGCCTCATGAGGGGCATCATGGAGGCTCAGGAGGACAGGCGTTCCGCGGCCCAGGCGGAGATGAAGACAGCTCGCGAGGAGCCACCAGTGCCTCCGGAGCCTCCCGAGGCCCCGGGGCCTGGGGGCTCGTGAGGATCGGCTTCCGCAGCCCACCGAGCCTGCTGCACCAACGCCACTTCGCCGACGACATTCTCAGGTGACATCTTGCAAGTTCCATTCCCAGCTGGGAGCACCCTCCAAGGGTTCCATCCCTCCCAGGCCACGTGGGTCCGTCCCTGCGGCATGTATCTGCCTTTATTCTTCGGTCGTTAGTTGCCTTGTTGGGGGTGCCCCTCGGGCTGCATCATCCCCAAGCCGCTGGGGCTAGGCCCAGCGGCGTGTATTCTCCCTCGCGTTTATTTCCAACTATGCATTCGCCTATCACGCTTGATTGCTTGATGCCTGTCCACGGCATCCCTTCTTCTCCATGTCGACTACTTGCACGTTAAAGGGGGGGTGCCTGAGCATCACGACTCAGGGCTCTTACTGGCTCTCCAGCCCTCACCCTTTGGCCTTGTCCACGGCATCGCGACCTGGCATACCAGCGACGGCTGAGACAAGCTCGAGGGCCGAGACACGAGGACGTAGAGTACCGGCATCTAACCAAATTCTGCAGGGACACATCTCAAGATACGACCCAGTGCCGGGCGCAACCCGCCCAGAGGTAGGGCCTCGTGAGTCCCGCGCTGGCTCACGGGTGCCCAGATACACCTCACCTAGCTCTACCGTGCCAGCCACGTGTCAGGGCGGGGCTGTACACGCCCCGGGGGCTCCTCCCGGAGGGGAGCCCCCTCCCACGTACCAGTGGAAGCACCATGCTCCGTGCTGGCTGACGACACTGCCGAGGAGCGGCTATGCCCGTACACATACGGAAGCGCTATGCTCCGCGCTGGTGATAAAAAACTGAGGGTGGCCTCCGGGCCGCATCAACCTCAGGGAGCCCAGAGCTCAGTGGCTGGCCTCATCGCAACACCTCCCCTCGGGAGTGCCGCGCGAGGGGGCTAGGCACGGGGGCTACGACTGGGTCACGCCCAGACGTACGCCGCCCAGCCAGGCCCTCGGGCCTGGTTCACCGCGCGTCTCTCCCCGAGCGGAGCCAACGTATGAAGGCCGTTTGCGCGTCAAGGGGGACCCCTGAGCATCACGACTCGGGGGCCTAACTGGTCCCGTAGCCCCTCACTCCTTAGTTCCGAAAGGCTATGCTGGGTGAGGTACGCGCGGGGCCGGGCTCTGCAGATGTAGAACGGTAGCCACGCTTACATCTCGCCTCATCACCCGCTGTTCGCGCGTCAAGGGGGACTCCTGAGCATCACGACTAAGGAGCCTAACTGGCTCCGTAGCCCCTCACTCCTTAGTTCCGAAAGGCTATGCTGGGTGAGGTACGCGCGGAGTCGGGCTCTGCAGACGTAGAACGGAAGATACACCTACATCACGCTTCCATACTTGTTGTTCACGCGCCAAGGGGGACTCCTGAGCATCGCTACTTAGGAGCCTAACTTGTCACGTGGCCCCTCACTCCTTTGGTCCCGTCCTGGTTTCCGGTCGGGGTAATGCTGGGTGAGGCATGCGCGGGGCCGGGCTCTGCCGGCGTAGAACACAAGCAAGTAGGGAAGAAAAGCATAAAATCCAAGGAATTTAAAAGCAAATATTACAATCCATACTGTCGCCTTAGTACCAAACGCAAGTTTAAATGCCTCCCCGAGGCGTGATGCGTGTGCAGGAACTGAAAGAAGAGCAGGAATGGAACGGAGTCACTTGTCGGCGGTGGCTTCGCCTCGTGGAACGGCAGGGTCGGCAGTGCCTTGCTTTGGCTTGGTGCTGAAGGCCTGGAACCTCCCCAGCAGCGCCTCCGCGCGCCCCTTCACGGCTTCGACAGCGGCGGCGGCACCCTCGCCGCTCACCGGTTCCAGCAGGCCATCAAGGTCGGCGCTGGGATCGCGAAGGTAGATGTGGGCAAAGACCCGCGTCAGCGCAGCAGAAGACAAGACACGCGCCTCGGCCTCGGCCGTGGGGCTGATGCCAAGGGCGACATCCCCAAGAGCCTGAACCAGGAAGGGAAGCAGCTTGGTGGGGCCGTCCCCGTCACCGGCTAGCGGGCTGTCCAAGCCGCTCTCGTAAAGCATCTTCAGCGAAGCACGGGCATCTTTCTCCATGTCCGCGAAGGCCACGCGATCCTCGGCAAGGACCTGAGCCTTGGCGTCCAGCTCGGCCATCGTCACCTCCAGCTCCTTCAACGCGCCCAGGTGGTCGCGGCGCTTCTTGAGCTTGGCCTCCCGGTCCTCGAGCGCCGCCTCGCGCGCCTTCGCCCCCTTCTCCTGCTCTTGGCGAAGGCAGACCTCCTCCGCAAGTTGGCCTCGTAGGCCTTGCAGCTCGTCCTCCAACGCCTTGCAACGATCGCGGACTTAGACCACTCCCCCCAGGGCTGCGTCACGAGTAGCCTTCGCCTCGAGGACGGCCCGCCTCTCCTCGTCACAGGCCGTCGAGGCCTGAACCAACGCCGCCCGAATCAAAGCATCAGAGTGAATCCACCCCGAAGCCAGTTCCAGGCGCCCGGCCACCAGGTGAGGGTCGGCGCCCAGAAGATCCTGCCGCAGCCGGTCCAATCCAACAACGGCATGCTCCAGGATGGAAGAAGAAGGCGGAGAAACATCGGCGCTCTCCAAGACAACGGGAGGAGTTGGGGAAGCAGCTGTCAGTGGAACGGGAGGAGAAGGTAGCGGCGGCGAGGCCGCCGTGTCCCGAGGCAGGGTCCGCTGCGTCTCCACAGCCGTAGCAGTGGCGCCAGACGAGGGCACCTCTGGAGTCACTTGGGCCATGGGGGCTGAGCTCGCCCCAGCCAGCATGGCCAGGCCTCCCGAGGGCGACCGAGCAGGAGAAGCCCACACGCCGCGGTCACCTCCCTTCACAGGCGAAGGCGCCGGCGCAGATGGAGCCTCAGGAGCCCTTTTCGGCTTCTTCGCCCTAGGCGCCAACCTATTCACAAGAAGCAATCATCAAGCCTCATCTGCGGAACGAGAAACAAGAGATCAAGGATCAAGCGCTTATGGGTCCTCGCCGGCAAGCTCGGGCAGCCTCCGGCCCAACTTGAAGCCTGACAGCCGGCTGGAAGGGTCGGCCTTGGAAGCAGCAGGCGCGGCTGCAGACTGCCTCGGGGTAGGGGCAGACCCACGGGAGATCAGCCCGGTCCTGTCCTTCTTCGGGATCGGGGGTGAGCTCCCGGTACCCAACACGTCATCATCATCATCATCATCATCATCATCGCTCGGCGAAAGGCGGAGAGTACGGGGCGCGCCGGGGGAGGGGAGCCCTCGACTCTCCATCGGTCGCCCCAGAGTCGGGCCCCTCTCCCCGCTCCTCTTCGCCCTCCTCCTCGCTGGAGTCACCGGAGGGCACGTCCACCAGTCCTTCAGAAGGCGCCACGGGCACGAGCCCATCCCCGTTGAAAACGGGCATGGACTCCACCACCCGCTTCCAGTCGTCGCGAAGGAACAAAGGCTTGGGAGCGCCCTCCAACCTTGCCACCTCGCCCCCGACCAGAGCTTGAAGAACCGCATTCACATCCTCTTCGTCCACAGCCTCGGGGCTCAGATGAGGCCTCCACATTGGAGGAGAGTACCGCCAGAGTGGAGCCAGCTGGTGCTCCAGGAACTCCTTCAGCAGTGACGCACCAGTCAACTTCGCCATCGCCATGCAGGCCGGCCTCAAGTCCGCGTCCATCTTCTCCAACACCGGTTTCACGCGGGGGTCCGTGAGCTCCACTCGGCACTAGTCGCCGAAGCTCACGGCCTGCTCCGTGGGCAAGATCAGCCGAGGGGGGATACACCCGACATCTACCAAGACCCACTTGCTCCGGAAGCCCTCAGCCCTCTTCCCGGGACTCGAGATGGCAATGGTGCTGCCATACACAACGAAGCTCGCGCACGCGGAAGGAGAACTGCCAGAGATCCGAAGGGAGAAGTAGTGGCACAGCAAGGCCACCGAAGGCTGCACCCCCACGTGGGCCTCGCAGTAGTAAGCGAAGACCGCCAGGAGAAGGACAGAGTTGGGGTGGAGATGCAGAGCCTGCAAGTTGTAATGGCGGAGGACAGAGAAGAAGAACTCGGAGAAGGGAGGCACCAGGCCCGCGGTAATGGAGCTTGCAAAGAGAGGATAAAAGGTGCTCCCTCGGCCCTTAGGGATGGCGGAACCGACCTTGAACACCTCCGTCCCGTCGATGCCCTGCGCCGCCGCTATCCGGCGCAGCCGGGAAAGGCTAGCCTTGGACACATTCGGCGAGTCCAGGGCAGGAGAATACCAAGCTTCGGCCGGAGGTTGGCGAGGTGCCATGGCTTCCTAGGTCGCGCGGCCGGGGTAGATCTAGAAATTTGGAGGCAGAAAGGGGAGGCGCAAGAAAGGGGATCTAAGCTGCCATAGACTTCGGCTTTTCCTGTCCAAGGTGCCGGGCAAGCCACTCGTCATGGATATTGTGCTTGAAGGCTGCTAGGGCCTCAGCGTCCGGACAATCGACTATTTGATTTTTCTTTGTTAGGAACCGTGTCCAGAATTGCCTGGCTGATTCCTCTGGCTGCTGAATTACGTGACTTAAGTCATCGGCGTATGGGGGTCGCACATAAGTGCCCTAGAAATTGTCGAGGAATGCGGCTTCCAGGTCCTCCCAACAACTGATTGATCCTGTTGGCAAGTTGTTAAGACAATGCCGAGCTGGTCCTTTAAGCTTGAGTGGGAGGTATTTGATGGCGTGGAAATCATTGCCGCGGGCCATGTGGAGATGAAGGAGATAATCCTCGATCCATACCACAGGATCTGTTGTGCCATCATATGATTCGATATTTACGGGTTTGAAACCCTCGGGGATTTGATGATCCATTATTTCGTCTATGAAGCATAGTGGGTGTGCGGCCCCTCTGTACTGGGCTATATCACGACGTAGCTCCAATGAGCTTTGTCTAATGTGTTTGGCCCTGCCGAATTTGCGACCGGCGTGATGGTAACCGTCTCGAGCCATGGGGTGCCCGCGTGATCCGTAGATCGATCTTGTTTGCCTTGCCTTGTCCTCCAACATATCTCGTAAGTCCGGCGCATATTCCCGTGCCTTGGTACGGGGTGTGGCTTGAGTGGAGGGCCAAGAGGCCTCTCTGTCGCGGCCACGAGGTGGCCGGTTGGCCGCATCAAGTGCTTCCTCCTCTAATCGGGGTAGCAACCTGCGCTTTGGGTAGCTCTTGGAGGGGCGTTCGATTTTATGATCTTCGGCCGCAAGGACTTCAGTCCATCTGTCGACTAGCAAATCTTGATCAGCTCTGAGCTGTTGCTGTTTTTTCTTGAGGCTTCTTGTCGTGGCCATAAGCCTGCATTGAAAACGCTCTTGCTCGACGGGATCATCTGGCACGACGAATTCGTCGTCGTCGAGGCTTGCCTCATCTTCAGAGGGAGGCATATAATTATCGTCCTCGACCTCTCTGTCTGCCGCTCTCTCATGAGGGTTGGTTTCTCCATCCTCCTGTGCTAATTCTTGCTGGACGGGGTTTTCTTCGGCACTTTCCGGAGTATTATTATCTCCCGTGCTGGAATTGCCGTATTTGTTTTGGCGGGATTTTGAGCGGCGCCGCTGACGCCGGCGCTTAGGCTGTTTCTTGGAGGGGTCATCCTCCGCTGTTCCATCGCCATCTCCTTCTTTTGGGGTGTCCACCATGTATATGTCATATGACGAGGTGGCTTTCCAGGGCCTGATAGGCGCTGGTTCTTCATCGTCTCCTTCATCGGCGTCCATACCGTCGATGTCTTCGGAGTCGAAGTCGAGCATGTTGGTTAAGTCGTCGACAGTGGCTACAAAGTGGGTGGTGGGTGGGCTTTGAATTTCTTCATTGTCCGAATCCCAACCTTGCTGACCGTAGTCCGGCCAGGGCTCTCCTGATAAACAGAGGGACTTCAGTGTCTTCAGAATATCGCCGAAAGGCGAGTGCTGAAAGATGTCCGTGGCAGTAAACTCCATGATCGTCGCCCAATCGGATTCGATCGGCAGGGGCGCGGAGGGTTTGGAGTCCGGAGAGGAGTCCAGCTCCTTGGAGTCACGAGTCTCGCAGCGTGCGGGGCTGGTGTTCGGCTCGATCACCGTTGGGATCGCAACACCCGAGGCGGCGTCCAACCACCCATCCTCGATCGGCGCAGTTGGCTCTAAATTAAGGGTCGAAGCCGATGCGGGTGCGGCCTCCAGGGCACTGTTCGGCGGCAGAGCTAGATCATGCTCGTCGTGACAGTGCGGCGCGCTCGGTAGTGGCTCGAATCCATCGAAGATCAAGTCCCCGCGGATGTCAGCCGTGTAGTTTAAGCTTCCAAATTTGACGTGATGGCCAGGGGCATAGCTTTCGATCTACTCCAGATGGCCAAGTGAATTGGCCCGCAGTGCGAAGCCGCCGAAGATGAAGATCTGTTCGGGGAGGAAGGTCTCACCCTGGACTGCATCGCCATTGATGATCATAGGAGCCATGAAGCCTGACGGCGACGACACATAGGAACTCTCAATGAAAGCACCAATGTCGGTGTCAAAACTGGCGGATCTCGGATAGGGGGTCCCGAATTGTGCGTCTAGGCCGGATGGTAACAGGAGGCAAGGGACACGAAGTTTTACCCAGGTTCGGGCCCTCTCGATGGAGGTAAAACCCTACGTCCTGCTTGATTAATATTGATGATATGGGTAGTACAAGAGTAGATCTACCACGAGATCAGAGAGGCTAAACCCTAGAAGCTAGCCTATGGTATGATTGTCGTTGTGTAAGTCATCCTACGGACTAAAAACCCTCCGGTTTATATAGACACCAGATAGGGTTAGGGTTACATAGAGTCGGTTACAATGGTAGGAGATCTGCATATCCGTATCGCCAAGCCTGCCTTCCATGCCAAGGAAAGTCCCTCCCGGACATGGGATGATGTCTTCAATCTTGTATCTTCATAGTCGAGGAGTCCGGCTGAAGGTATAGTCCGGCCATCCGGACACCCCCTAATCCAGGACTCCCTCAGGTGTGTTGGGGACACAAGAGACTCTTTGTTATTTGGTTGCAGGGTTGCTTGAGAGAGACCATCTTCATCCTACACCTCCTACAGATTAATAAACCTTAGGTCATCCACTTGAGGGAAATTTGCTACTGTCCTACAAACCTCTGCACTTGGAGGCCCAACAACGTCTACAAGAAGAAGGTTGTGTAGTAGACATCAAGCTCTTTTCTGGCGCCGTTGCCGGGGAGGTGAGTGCTTGAAGGTATATCTTTAGATCTTGCAATCGAGTCTTTTAGTTTCTTGTTTTATCACTAGTTTAGTTTAAAAAAGAAAATTACAAAAATTGGAATTGAGTTTGTCTCATACGCTTCACCTTTTTAATATCTTTCGTGAGTATGATGGAAAGGATAATTGTGCTCAAGTGCTAGAAGAAGAAATTTATAAAATGATTGGCACTAAATCTTTGAATGATGAGCATGATTGCTATGTTGTTAGTATGAATTCCTTGAATATCCATGATGCTAATGATATGCAAAGCCACAAGCTTGGGGAAGCTATGTTTGATGAAGATGATATTTTTTGTCCCCCAAGTTTTGATGAGCAAATTTATTATGATGAAGGCATGCCTCCTATCCATGATGATTATTGTGATGACACATATGCTTTAAAGAATAATGATAACAATGAAATTTTCATCTTGATTTCAATTTTCAATCCCACGATAGTTACTTTGTTGAGTTTGCTCCCACTACTATTCAAGAGAAGAAATTTGCTTATGTGGAGAGTAATAAAAATTCTATGCTTGTAGATCATGAAACGAATGCTTTAGGTGCTGGTTATATTGTTGAATTCCTTCATGATGCTATTGAAAATTATTATGAGGGAGGAATATATGCTTGTAGGAATTGCAATAATATCAAGTTTCCTCTCTATGTGCTTAAAGTTTTAAAGTTATGCTTGTTTTACCTTCCTATGCAAGTTGATTCTTGTTCCCACAAGTTGTTTGCTCACAAAATCCCTATGCATAGGAAGTGGGTTAGAATTAAATGTTCTAGTCATATTCTTCAAGATGCTCTCTTTATGTTTCAATTCTTATCTTTTATGTGAGCATCGTGGAAATCATCATGCCTAGCTAGGGGCATTAAACGATAGCGCTTGTTGGGAGGCAACCCAATTTTATTTTAGTTACTTGCTTTTTGTTCCTGTTTAGTAATAAATAATTCATATAGCCTCTGTTTAGATGTGGTTTTATGCTTTTAATTAGTGTTTGTGCCAAGTAGAACCTTTGGGAAGACTTGGGAAAAGTCTTGTTGATCATGCTGTAAAAAACACAAACTTTAGCGCTCAGGAGAATTGCTGCCATTTTTATTTGGAGAGTGCTATTTAGTTAATTCTTTTTTTCAGATGATTAATATATAAATTCCTCAGGTCCAGCAATTTATTTGATAATTTTATGAGTTCCAGAAGTATACGTTTGATCCAGATTACTACAGACTGTTCTGTTTTTGACAGATTCTGTTTTTCGTGTGTTGTTTACTTATTTTGATGAATCTATGGCTAGTAAAGAGTTTATAAACCATAGAGAAGTTGGAATACTGTATATTTAACACCAATATAAATAAATAATGAGTTCATTACAGTACCTTGAAGTGGTGTTTTGCTTTCTTTCGCTAACGGAGCTCACGAGTTTTCTACTTTAAGTTTTGTGTTGTGAAGTTTTCAAGTTTTGGGTAAGGATTCGATGGACTATGGAATAAGGAGTGGCAAGATCCTAATCTTGGGGATGCCCAAGGCACCCCAAGGTAATAATCAAGGATAGCCAAGAGCCTAAGTTTGGGGATGCCCCGGAAGGCATCCCCTCTTTCGTCTTCGTTCATCGGTAACTTTACTTGGAGCTATATTTTTATTCACCACATGATATGTGTTTTGCTTGGAGCGTCAATTTATTTTGTTAGGATTTGCTTGCTGTTATTTAGAACAATGTTTTGCATCTTTTATTTCAATAAAAGTGGCATATATAGCCTTTACTATGCCTATTTTAGAAGTCCACATGTTGCTGTTTGAAAACAGAAAGTTTACCGCTGTTGCAATAACTCCCTAGAAAAGTCATAATGTGATAAAATGTTGAAACCTTTTGCATTTTAAGGTCTTATAAATTTACTACAGTTGGAATTTTCTTTCATAATTTTTGGAGCTAGGGAAGTATGGATGTTGCTGCATTCTTTACAGACTGTCCTGTTTAGGCAGATTGCTGTTATGTTTGCATTGTTTGCATATGTTTGCTTCTTTCATGATTCTATTTGCGGATAGGACTATTAAATATGCAGAGGCATTTAGTATGCAATGTTAAATAATAATTTTAGTGGTTTGCTACAGTAGAGTATGATAAGGTTTTGGCAATGGTTTATACTAACTTATCTCACGAGTCATTGTTGAGTTTTGTGTGGATGAAGCTTTTGAGATTTACGGAGACCGTGATATGAGAGGAATTAAGGAGACACACAAGCTCAAGCTTGGGGATGCCCAAGGCACCCTAAGATAATATCTCAAGAAGTCTCAAGCGTCTAAGCTTGGGGATGCCCCGGTTGGCATCCCACCTTTCTTCTTCAACAACTATCGGTTAGTATTGGTTGATCCTAAGTTTTTGCTTCTTCACATGATGTTTGGCATTCTTAGAATGTCATTTTATTTTGCTTTGCATGGTTTTTGAATAAAATACCAAGATCTGAAATTATTAAATGTTAGAGAGTCTTCACATAGTTGCATAATTATTGGACTACTCATTGAGCTTTACTTATATCTTTCAGAGTACTTTGTCATTTGCTCTAGTGCTTCACTTATATCTTTTAGAGCATGGTGGTAGTTTTATTTTGAAGAAATATATAAACTCTCATGCTTCACTTATATTATTTTGAGAGTCTTTAGAATAGCATGGTAATTTGCTTAAATAATCCTAATATGCTAGCCATCCAAGAATAGTAAAAACTTTCATATAAGTGAGTTGAATATTAAGAGAAGTTTGATGCTTGATGATTGTTTTGAGATATGGAGGTAATAATATCAAAGTCGTGCTAGTTGATTAGTTTTGAAATTGAGAAATGCTTGTGTTGAAGTTTTCAAGTCCCGTAGCATGCACGTATGGTAAACGTTATGTAACAAATTTGAAACATGAGGTGTTATTTGATTGTCCTCCTTATGAGTGGCGGTCGGGGACGAGCGATGGTCTTTTCCTACCAATCTATCCCCCTAGGAGCATGCATGTTGTACCGAGGTTTTTTATGACTTGTAGATTTTTGCAATAAGTATGTGAGTTCTTTATGACTAATGTTGAGTCCATGGATTATACGCACTCTCACCCTTCCATCCTTGCTAGCCTCTTCGGTACCGTGCATTGCCCTTTCTCACATTGAGAGTTGGTGCAAACTTCGCCGGTGCATCCAAACCCCGTGATAACATACGCTCTATCACACATAAACCTCCTTATATCTTCCTCAAAACAGCCACCATACCTACCTATTATGGCATTTCCATAGCCATTCCAAGATATATTACCCTGCAACTTTCCACCGTTCCGTTTATCACGACACATTCATCATTGTCATATTGCTTTACATGATCATGTAGTTGACATCGTATTTGTGGCAAAGCCACCGTTCATAATTCATACATGTCACTCTTGATTCATTGCATATCCCGGTACACCGCCGGAGGCATTCATATAGAGTCATCTTTGTTCTAGTATCGAGTTGTATTCATTGAGTTGTAAATAAAAAGAAGTGTGATGATCACCATTATTACAGAATTGTCCCAAGTGAGGAATAAAAAAAGAGAAAGGCCATAAAAAGATAAGGCCCCAAAAAGAGAGAGAAAGGCCATAAAAAGAGAAGGCCCAAAAAATGAGAGAAAAAGAGATAAGGGACAATGTTACTATCCTTTTACCACACTTGTGCTCCAAAGTAGCACCATGATCTTCATGATAGAGAGTCTCCTATGTTGTCACTTTCATATCCTAGTGGGAATTTTTCATTATAGAACTTGGCTTGTATATTCCAACAATGGGCCTCCTCAAGTGCCCTAGGTCTTCGTGAGCAAGCAAGTTGGATGCACACCCACTTAGTTTCTTTTGTTGAGCTTTCATACATTTATAGTTCTAGTGCATCTGTTGCATGGCAATCCCTACTCCTCGCATTAACATCAATCACTGGGCATCTCCATAGCCAATTGATTAGCCTCGTTGATGTGAGACTTTCTCCTTTTCTGTCTTCTCCACATAACCCGCTCATTATATTCTATTCCACCCATAGTGCTATATCCACAGCTCGCGCTCATGTATTGCGTGAAAGTTTATAGGTTTGAGATTACTAAAGTATGAAACAATTGCTTGGCTTTTCATTGGGGTTGTGCATGATGAGAGCATTCTTGTGTGAAGAAAATGGAGCATGACTAAACTATATGATTTTGTAGGGATGAACTTTCTTTGGCCATGTTATTTTGAGAAGACATAATTGCTTAGTTAGTATGCTTGAAGTATTATCATTTTTATGACAATTTGAACTTTTGTCTTGAATCTTATGGATCTGAATATTCATACCACAATTAAGAAGAATTACATTGAAATTATGCCAAGTAGCACTCCGCATCAAAAATTATGTTTTTATCATTTACCTACTCGAGGACGAGCAGGAATTAAGCTTGGGGATGCTTGATACGTCTCCAACGTATCTATAATTTTTGATTGCTCCATGCTATGTTATCTACTGTTTTGGGCAATATTGGTCTTTATTATCCACTTTTATATTATTTTTGGGACTAACCTATTAACCGGAGGCCCAGCCCAGAATTGCTATTTTTTTGCCTATTTCAGTGTTTCGAAGAAAAGGAATATCAAACGGAGTCGAAATGGAACGAAATTAACTGGAGAAGTTATTTTTGAAAGGAAAGCTACCGGATGGACTTGGACCCCACGTCAGGAGCCAAGGGAGGTGCTCACGAGGGTGGGGGCGCGCCCCCCTAGGGCGCGCCCCTGCCTCATGGGGCCCCCGAAGCTCCACCGACGTACTTCCTGCACCCATATATACTCATGTACCCTGAAACTTCCAGAACAGAGAATAGATCGGGAGTTCCGACGCCAGAAGCCTCCGTAGCCACCGAAAACCAATCTAGACCCGTTCTGGCACCCTGCCGGAGGGGGCAATCCTTCTTCGGTGGCCATCTTCATCTTCATCTCTCTCTCTCTCTCGTGTTCTTGATTTGGCACGATCTTGATGTATCGCGAGCTTTGCTATTATAGTTGGTTCTTATGTTTCTCCTCCCCCTCTTCCCTCTTGTAATGAATTGAGTTCCCCCTTTGAAGTAATCTTGTCAGATTGAGTCTTTAAAGATTTGAGAACACTTGATGTATGTCTTGCCGTGAGTATCTGTGGTGACAATGGGATACCACGTGATTCACTTGATGTATGTTTTGGTGATCAACTTGCGGGTTCCGCCCATGAACCTATGCATAGGGGTTGGCACACGTTTTCGTCGTGATTCTCCGGTAGAAACTTTGGGGCACTCTTTGAGGTTCTATGTGTTGGTTGAATAGATGAATCTGAGATTGTGTGATGCATATCGTATAATCATACCCATGGATACTTGAGGTGACATTGGAGTATCTAGGTGACATTAGGGTTTTGGTTGATTTGTGTCTTAAGGTGTTATTCTAGTACGAACTCTAGGGCTGTTTGTGACACTTATAGGAATAGCCCAACGGATTGATTGGAAATAATAACTTTGAGGTGGTTTCGTACCCTACCATAATCTCTTCTTTTGTTCTCCACTATTAGTGACTTTGGAGTGACTCTTTGTTGCATGTTGAGGGATAGTTATGTGATCCAATTATGTTAGTATTGTTGAGGGAACTTGCACTTGCGGAAGTATGAACCCTAGGCCTTGTTTCAACGCATTGCAATACCATTTACGCTCACTTTTATCATTAGTTACCTTGCTGTTTTTATAATTTCAGATTACAAATACCTTTATCTACCATCCATATTGCACCTGTATCAACATCTCTTCGCCGAACTAGTGCACCTATACAATTTACCATTGTATTCGGTGTGTTGGGGACACAAGAGACTCTTTGTTATTTGGTTGCAGGGTTGCTTGAGAGAGACCATCTTCATCCTACGCCTCCTACAGATTGATAAACCTTAGGTCATCCACTTGAGGGAAATTTGCTACTGTCCTACAAACCTCTGCACTTGGAGGCCCAACAATGTCTACAAGAAGAAGGTTGTGTAGTAGACATCAAATACATACGGCTCTGAATGTGGCAGACCCGTTGACTAAATTTCTCTCACAAGCAAAACATGATCACTCTTTGGGTGTTAATCACATAGCGATGTGAACTAGATTATCGACTCTAGTAAACCCTTTGGGTGTTAGTCACATAGAGATGTGAACTAATCACATAAAGATGTGAACTATTTGTGTTAAATCACATGACGATGTGAACTAGATTATTGACTCTAGTGCAAGTGGGAGACTGAAGGAAATATGCCCTAGAGGCAATAATAAAGTTGTTATTTATATTTCCTTATATCATGATAAATGTTTATTATTCATGCTAGAATTGTATTAACCGGAAACTTAGTACATGTGTGAATACATAGACAAACAAAGTGTCACTAGTTTGCCTCTACTTGACTAGCTCGTTGAATCAATGATGGTTATGTTTCCTAACCATAGATATGAGTTGTCATTTGATTAATAGGATCACGTCATTAGAGAATGATGTGATTGACTTGACCCATCCGTTAGCTTAGCATGATGATCTTTTAGTTTGTTGCTATTGCTTTCTCCATAACTATACATGTTCCTATGACTATGAGATCATGCAACTCTCGAATACCGGAGGAACACTTTCTGTGCTACCAAACGTCACAACATAACTGGGTGATTATAAAGGTGCTCTACAGGTGTCTCCGATGGTATTTGTTGAGTTGGCATGGATCAAGATTAGGATTTGTCACTCCGATTGTGGGAGAGGTATCTCTGCGCCCTCTCGGTAATGCACATCACTATAAGCCTTGCAAGCAGTGTGACTAATGAGTTAGTTGCGGGATGATGCATTATGAAACGACTAAAGAGACTTGCTGGTAAAGATATTGAACTAGGTATTGAGATATCGATGACCGAATCTCGGGCAAGTAACATACCGATGACAAAGGGAACAACGTATACCGTTATGCGGTTTGATCGATAAAGATCTTCGTAGAATATGTAGGAGCCAATATGAGCATCCAGGTTCCGCTATTGGTTATTGACCGGAGATGAGTCTCTGTCATGTCTACATAGTTCTCGAACCCGTAGGGTCCGCACGCTTAACGTTCTGTGACGATCGGTGTCGGTGTCAAAACCGGCGGATGTCGGGTAAGGGGTCCCGAACTGTGCGTCTAAGGCGGATGGTAACAAGAGGCAGGGGACACAATGTTTTACCCAGCTTCAGGCCCTCTTGATGGAGGCAAAACCCTACGTCCCGCTTGATTAATATTGATGATATGGGTAGTACAAGAGTAGATCTACCACAAGATCGGAGAGGCTAAACCCTAGAAGCTAGCCTATGGTATGATTGTATGTTGTCCTATGGACTAAAACCCTCCGGTTTATATAGACACCGGAGAGGTTAGGGTCACACAAGGTCGGTTACAAAGGAGGAGATATACATATCCGTATTGCCTAGCTTGCCTTCCACGCCAAGTAGAGTCCCATCCGGACACGAGACGAAGTCTTCAATCCTGTATCTTCATAGTCTAACAGTCCGGCCAAATGGATATAGTCCGGCTGTCCGAAGACCCCCTTATCCACGACTCCCATAGTAGCCCCTGAACCAGGCTTTCAATGACGATGAGTCCGGCGTGCAGTAGTGTCTTCGGCATTGCAAGGCGGGTTCCTCCTCCGAATACACCACGGAAGAATTTGAATACAAGGATAGTGTCCGACCCTGCAAAATAAGTTCCACATACCACCGTAGAGAGAATAATATTTCCACAAATCCAATTTGCTGACTTGTTTTGGCAACACAACATTATCTCATGGCCCGGTGATTATTCGAACCATTTCTTTTAACTAGCCCTGCACATAACGCAAGGCAGTTTTTTGACACATCTCATCAAAGCAAAGATCGTGTCCCCTTATCATGGGATTCTCATCAATACGGGTGTGGGTAACCCAGCCGCGTCTAGGACTGCTAGATTATAGGCAAGCCCCAAACGGCCACGGAGAGGACGCTTGGTATTCACCCTCTTTATAAAGGGCCAAGGCTTTCAATTTTTTCCCTCCCGTGCTCAATCGAATCCTTCCCCTGCCTCCAGTTCTAACACCCAAAGCCCAGGTCAGGTGCTCCGGATCTTCAACCATGTCCGGATCCAGCCTTCAAGGCCGATGGATGCCCTCCTCCGTCACGGAAGAAGATATCAAGAAACTGAGGGAGGCCAGATATCTGACCGCCGAAGTTTCGCCTCGGCTGCCTGCCCGAGGGCAGGTCGTCCTACTCCTGAACTCAACGAAGACGTCGTGTTCATCTCCCACTTCCTCCGAGGTCTAGGCCTCACTCTGGATCCCTTCGTAAGGGGTTTGATGTTTTACTACAGGCTAGACTTCCAAGATCTAGCCCCAGACTCCTTTCTTCACATCTCGGCATTTATTGTCGTGTGTGAGGCCTTCCTCCGCGTTACCCCTCACTTCGGCCTGTGGCTCAAGACTTTTGATGTGAAGCCGAAGACAATCGAGGGATAGCACGCAGCGTGCGGAGGAGCATTAATAAGCAAGATTGCGGGAGCTCCGTGGTCAAAAGGTTCCCTTCCAGAGGTGTCCGGATTATGGCAACGGGAGTGGTTTTACATCACAGCTCCCAGAAGTGCCAAGTGGGCGGCTCCCCCCGCTTTCTGCTCGGGCCCCCCACCACAACTGATGTCATGGATTAGCAGAGGGCTGAGCTGGGGTCCAGCCAAGGACGTGCCTGTACTGCAAAGCCGCATCCAAGATCTCTTTGAGGGAGATTTTAATTTGGTCATGGAAATGCAAGTCATGCTGGTTCGTCGAGTCCAGCCCTGCAAACGCCGGCCCCTTCACTTGTGGGAGTTCAACCTAGAAGGACCACGTGCTATTCAAAGCTTCCTCGGCCTGATGCACGACGAGATGTACAAGTCATTCTTCGGACATCAAACAGAGTGTCCGGATACTACCGAGGACGTGGGCCTGAGTAGCAACCGTGCCACCGAACAAGTAAGTAATCCATTAGCCGGACACACCGTCTTTTATTTACCATGATGTCATTCCCGAGAAATCGCCCTTTGACCAGGACTGGAAAAGATGCTCGAGCTCGCACCTTGCCCGGAGCCCTTGAAGGAAGATACAGGGGGAATAATATGGGCGAAAGCGGGCCCCCATCGCTGCCAATTCCAACCGAGGGAATGAGCGCCTCCATAAGGGAGGATAACCAGGGAGAAGTTTCTAACATTTTCTCGCTACGGGGGAGGAAGAGTACTGCCTCTAAGGATCCGGAAACCGAGGCCTCCAAACGGGAGAAGAAGTCTCCAACAGAGGGTCCTGCCTCGGGGGGTGCTTTTGCCACACAAAGTCCGCGCGGGATCGGCCCTCCAACGAGTCGTAAGTGATCAAAAAATACTTTAATAGTGAAGGTATACTACCTTTCCTCTGAGGGAAATAACCGAAGCATATATCTTGCAGTTCGGACCTGAGCCCTTCTCAGCTGAGCTCGTCTTTGGGGGATCTTCTTCCGGAGATGATGGAGAGCAAAAAGCCTCCCCCGGACTCCCCCGCTCAAGAAGCGGGCGACCTCGAAGTGTCGTCACGGAGGGCCTCTCCGGATCCGGTGAGGCCAGAAGATAATCCCATAGTCACCCGAAGTCCCCAGCGTCCGGCTCTCGAAGAGAGCAAACAAAAGAGTCCGGCACCATCTGGTATGCGGTCGGACGTTCAGAGGGAGCTGTTGGAGCGAGCGGCCATCTCAGAAGAACACCGTACGTTAATGGGTAAGGTGATGGAAAGAATTTCGTCCGCCGAAAGCGGATTACATGAAGCCTTTATGAGTCTACTGATGGGCTTTGAGGTACGTGAAATGATATACTTTTTGATAGTACCGCACATGTTAGGTGTGGCCTGTGTAGATAGTAGCCCCTAAGACTCTAGTTGTCGTCGAGAACGGCAGCGAACAGAGGACCATAGTCCCAGGTAATAACCAGTACTGCCTTTATGTGCAGGTGGTGGAAGCTCTGGTGGCTAGCCGGACTAATGAGTTTGCCGAACTAAAGCGGCAACTGGATGCGGCATACACCGACATCGAGCTTGTTAACAAGCGGCTTGATGAGTCACAGGGTAAGTAATGTTTTCTGGTGAATGTCACATAATAAGAGCAGCATGATGCCAGTATCTTTAATATCTTGTGACTGTAGACGGAGCTGCCACCGTGGAGACCCTTCAGTCGGAACTTGCCCGAGCCAAGGAACAAGCAAGAGTTAGTAATGTGGCTGCTTTGAAGGCGGCCGAAGAGTTAAGAGCCGAGGAGGCCGCGCATTGCGAAAGCAAAGAGAAGATGGCGAAGATGGTCATAGAATTAAAATACACTGCCGACCGTTGCCAGTTCCTTGAAGAAGAGAACCAAGTGAAGGCAGCGGACCTTGAAAAGGCCACGATGGCGACCAAAGACACTCGCTCTGCTATGAGGGCGAAGAACGAGGAGTTGTGCGAAGCCGGGGATATTGCGGCTAGGAAGCCCTTTCTGCTACAGAGGAAGTTCGGAGATCCGCGGTATGCCCCTCTGGATCGGCTGTGGAGTTCGGCAGACACATATATGGACTTGGCGGCAAGCGCTATCGATGCGGTCGAATACTTCCGAGATCAGACGGATCGTGAAGTGGACAAGCTGTTCTGGTCAAAATTTAACGTTCCAGAGCGTCTGCTTCCCTTGACCGATCAGCTAGCCAAATGGGCCGAACTTAATAGGTTGTCCGGACTTGCCATGAGGTCCATCGTAGATCATTTTGGCTGGAGAAGCCGAAGACGAACAGCTATTTCAGCTTAGTGCAGCAGTTCCTTGGTGCGGTGCCGCGCATGAATGCGATGAAGAGGTCGGCGTGCATAGAAGGCTCGCGGATGGCCTTTGCCCGTGTCAAGGCATACTGGGTGGAGATGGATGCTTCCACTGTTGCGGCGCAAGGTTCGGCCATAGGCCGAGTAGCTGTCGAGCACTATTTTGAAGAGGTTCTTGAGGGTGCTTGTTTGATAGAGGCCCAATGCTTGAAGAATATTATGTTTGAGTGACATGTATCCCCATTGTAAACACAATGTTTTTATGAAATGTAGTAAGGCTGTATTTATACTTTTGCCGGAAAGTAATATGGTGCCTCCTATGCGGCCATTTATGTATATATGTATATAACCTGAAAGATTGCAGTCGTTGGCTTCAGCCCCCAGGCATATAATGCGGAGGTGCTCGCAGAAAACGCATGTTCACACTTAACCCAATGTCTTGGTCCTATCAAGGAGGTGATAGCGCAGCGAACGAGGCAACCGGACTATGATGTTTTAACACTTTCACTTAGCCATAGGAGTTTGACGGTGGGGCTACTATATAGCCCCCGGTGGCTCCGAACTCTCCCGAACTCGGGGTGCGTATATGCCTGGCCAGGAAACGGCCCTTCATTAAAGCGGAGGAATTCTAACATTCCGATAGGTCATCGAGTGGTTGACCAGTCTCACGCTATATCATGATAGTCAGTTTTCGGCTTTCTCTACTGAGGTGCTCATCTGGACGAACCAGGGCACAATCGCAGTAGTTCTCCTGGTGCTGCCTTAGCCGATAGAATGGAACGTAAGGCACCAAAACACAGGAGCTGGGAAAACCCAACATTTGACCAAAGACATGATTCGGAGCTCATGCATATAAGGCCAAACTCGCGACGCCGAACACTCCCTAAGGTATTCGGTCTTTATGGTATAAACCGGGCCTAAATAGTGCCCTTTGTAAGAAGCCCCTTGTGTCCGGGTACGTGCGTTATTCTGACATGGCCACATGCCAAGACGTCAGCATCCTTCTCAATTTGTACTGCGAATCCGAGGGATGTATATCAACAAGAGACAATAAAAAAGGTTTACGCAGGGTCTTAATCTAAAAAGAATCCTTGGAGCGGGTCCCTGCTGCACGTCTGCGCCTGTGTCTCCGTTGTGCCGTATCCTGGACGGGTGTAGCACGATGGTCATCTGTAAAAGGGAGGAACTTAGGTGAAAAGTTGTCGTGCAAAAAGGTGGTTTTTAAAGAAACCATGTATAATTAAAGATAAGTAAAAATTGCCACTTGTCTGCGCGCGTTGAACCCCTTGTATTTGTAATAGGGGTGTGGCCATCAATCTGGTATGAATTACATATAGCTGCGCCGGACTCGTCCTAACAGTGTCCGTGGTCTTGAGGACCTATCAAATGCTTTAGTTGGTGAGGCCGTTTTTAGTGTGCGGCTGCCAAGGCAGTCGCACTCTCTTCGGCATGCAAATATCGCTCAATATTTCCATGCACTGTAATGATGCCACGTGGACCGGGCATCTTGAGCGTGAGGGAAGCGTAATGCGGTATTGCATTAAAGCGAGCGAAAGCTTCGCATCCAAGTAGTGCTTGATATCCACTTTGGAATGGAGCAATGTGGAAGGTCAAATGTTCGATACGGAAGTTATCGGGGAAGCCGAATACAACCTCTAGTAGCAGGGAGCCCGTGCAGTGAGCCCCTGGGCCTGGCGTTACTCCTTTAAGGGTAGTGTTGCTATGGAAAATATTTGTTGGATCTATCCCCATTCCGCGGATTGTATCCTAGTATATCAGGTTTAAACTGCTGCCACCGTCCATCAGGACTTGTGTAAAGTGGTATTGGTCAATTATTGGGTCTAATACCAGGGCAGCCCATCCTGCACGCCGGATACTTGCTGAGTAATCACGATGGTCGAAGGTGATCGGTTGAGATGACCAATGGCAGGACTCCGCGGTGATAGGCCCTTGGGCATATTTTTCTGGGAGTGCCGCTTTGTTTCTCCCCTTGATCACGTGTAACACGCTGACTGTTTTGACTTCTGGTGGAAACTTCTTTTGTTCCCCAGTGTCTTGCTTGGGAGGCTCATCCTCGTCTTCGCTTGGTGTATCCTCCCCCTTGTGTACGGAGTTCAGCTTGCCGGACTGCTTGAAGACCCAACATTCTCTGTGGGTATGATTAGCAGGTTTACCAGGGGTGCTATGGATCTGACATACTTGGTCCAGAATTTTGTTTACGCTGGACAGTTCGTCTCTGGCGCCTTTAGAGGGCTGCTTTTGCTGACTTTGTCGAGAGCTTCTAAATCCGGCGTTTACTGCCGTGCTCTTCGTGCTGTCTTCTTTATTCCAGCGTTTGTTATTGTTGTTGCGCCGTGATTTCCCGTTTCCATCTCTAACTTTGGATGTACTTGGGTCGCTGATGCTGCATCTGGCTAGCCAGCTATCCTCTCCCGCGCAAAAGCGGGTCATGAGGCTTGTTAATGCTGCCATTGTTCTCGGCTTTTCTTGGCCGAGGTGTCTGGCAAGCCATTCGTCACGGACGCTATGCTTAAAAGCTGCCAAGGCTTCGGCGTCCGAACAGTCGACTATTTGGTTCTTTTTAGTAAGAAACCTGTTCCAAAGTTTTCGGGCTGACTCTCCGGGCTGTTGAGTTATATGACTCAAATCGTCCGCGTCCGGAGGTCGGACGTAAGTCCCCTGAAAATTTTCCCGAAAAGCATCTTCGAGCTCTTCCCAGATTCCAATGGAACTTTTGGGGAGGCTCTTAAGCCAGTGCCGAGCTGGCCCTTTGAGTTTGAGGGGTAAATACTTAATGGCGTGGAGGTCATCTCATCGAGCCATATGGATATGGAGGATATAATCCTCAATCTAGACACCAGGGTCTGTTGTTCCGTCGTATGCCTCTATATTTACGGGTTTGAATCCCTCTGGGAATTCATGATCCAGCACCTCATCGGTGAAACATAGGGGGTGTGCGGCACCCCTGTATCCGGGTGTACCGTGTTGTTCGAATGTTTGTTGTGTTGCGTTTTATGCTGGAGCGCGCTTACGTGGTCTATAGATTGATCTGGTTGTGCCGTCCTTTTGATGCGAGTCCTCGCGCGGATCGCGTATTGGCTTATGTGCGGCGTTGTTTGCCACTCTATGTTGTCCGTGAGGTCGCCTATCCGGCTAGATGGCTGTTTTGATTTTTGGTTGTGGGGGATCTGAGGCCTCCTCATCGAATTCAGGTAGCAACTTCCGCTTCAGGTAGCTCTTGGTGGGGCGATTACCGCCGTACTTTGCTGCTGTGTTGAGTACTTTGCTCCATCTGATTTGGAGTGTCTTGCACAGCCTTGAGCCTTTGCTTCTGCTTTTTTAGACTCCTCGCGGTGGCAATGAGCCTTTGATGGGCATTCTGTTGCTCCGGGTGTCCGTTCGGTGTGACGTCATCTGGACTATGATCTTTGATAGAGTCGGGTTGTTCGGCTTGATTCTCCGTGTTGCCGTGGTCCGACAATGGTTCCCCCTGCTCGAACGCTGGGTCTGTATGATCGTTGTTTCTGCCGAGGCGGGATTTGGGGCGGCGCTTACGCTGCCGTTTTGACTGCTTCTCGAGGGAACAACCCTTCGTTGCCTCCTTCCGTTCCTTGTCGTTGTTTTCCTTTGGTGTGTCCACCATGTATACGTCCTATGGTGAAGTGGGCGTCCAGTGCCCTGGGGGCAGTGGTTCCTGTTCGTCTCCTGCATCGTCGTCCATACCGTCGATGTATTCGGAGTCGAAGTCGAGCATGTCGGTTAAGTCATTGATAGTGGCTATTAAGTGGGTGGTGGGTGGGCGGTGAATTTCTTCGTCATCCGCATCCCAATCTTGCCGGGCATAGTTCGGCCAGGATTCTCCTGACAAGGAGAGAGACTTTAATGACCGCGGTATATCACCGAAGGGCGAGTGTTGAAAGACATCCACGGAGGTAAACTCCATGATTGGTGCCCAACCAGATTCGATCGGAACGGGCGCAGGCGGTTCGGAGTCCGTGGCCGGAGAAGTATCCGGCAGTTCAACAACACGACTCTCGTGCAAGGTAAAGTCAATGTTCGGCTAGATCGCCACTGAGGGTAAGGCCTCCATGGCGGGGTCCATCCACCCGTCCGCGTAAGGCGCAACTGGCTCTGAATTGAGGGTTGGAGCGGCCGCCGTTGCGATCTTCTTAACACTGTCCGATGGTAGAGCTAAGTCGTACTCATCGTGACGCACAAGGCAGAGGCTCGAATCCGTCGAAGATCAAGTCTCCATGGATATCGGCCGTGTAGTTTAACCTTCCAAACCTGACCTGGTGGCTAGGGGCGTAACTTTCAATCTGCTCCAGATGGCCAAGCGAATTGGCCCGCAGTGCAAAGCCGCCGAACACGAAGATCTATCCGAGGAGAAAAGTCTCACCCTGGACTACATCGCTATCGATGATAGTAGGAGCCATCAAGCCTAACGGCGACGGCACAGAGGAACTCTCAATGAAAGCACCAATGTCGGTGTCAAAACCGGCGGATCTCGGGTAGGGGGTCCCGAACTGTGCGTCTAAGGCGGATGGTAACAGGAGGCAGGGGACACAATGTTTTACCCAGGTTCGGGCCCTCTTGATGGAGGCAAAACCCTACGTCCTGCTCGATTAATATTGATGATATGGGTAGTACAAGAGTAGATCTACCACGAGATTGGAGAGGCTAAACCCTAGAAGCTAGCCTATGGTATGATTGTATGTTGTCCTATGGACTAAAACCCTCCGGTTTATATAGACACCGGAGAGGTTTGGGTTACACAAGGTCGGTTACAAAGGAGGAGATATACATATCTGTATTGCCTAGCTTGCTTTCCACGCCAAGTAGAGTCCCATTCGGACATGAGACGAAGTCTTCAATCCTGTATCTTCATAGTCTAACAGTCCTGCCAAATGGATATAGTCCGGCTGTCCGGAGACCCCCTTATCTAGGACTCCCACAATCGGTATTATGAGTTTATGTGTTTTGATGTACCGAAGGTTGTTCGGAGTCCCGGATGAGATCAGGGACATGACGAGGAGTCTCGAAATGTTCGAGACATAAATATCGATATATTGGAAGGCTATATTCGGACATTGGAAAATTTCTGAGTGGTTCGGGTATTTATCGGAGTACCGGAGAGTTACGGGAATTCGCTGGGGAGTATACGAGCCTTATTGGGCTTTAGGGGAAAGAGAGAGGGGAGGTTGCACACACCCCCAAGGCCTAGTCCGAATTGGACTAGGGGGAGAGGCAGCAGCCCCTCCTTTCTTCTCTTCTCTTTTCCCTTTCCTTCTCTCCTACTCCTACTACATGGAAGGGGGGAATCCTACTCCTGGTGGGAGTAGGACTCCCCAGGGCGCGCCATAGTAGAGGGCTGGCCCTCCCCCTCCTACACTCCTTTATATACGGGGGAGGGGCACCCCATGAACACACAAGTTGATTGTTTCTAGCCGTGTGCGGTGCCCCCTCCACCATAATCCACCTTGGTCATATCGTAGAGGTGCTTAGGCGAAGCCCTGTTCCAGTAGCATCATCATCACCATCATCACGCCATCGTGCTGACGAAGCTCTTCCTCGACACTCTGCTGGATCGTGAGTTCGTGGGACGTCGCTGATAACCCACAAGTATAGGGGATCGCAACAGCTTTCGAGGGTAGAGTATTCAACCCAAATTTATTGATTCGACAGAAGGGGAGCCAAAGAATATTCTCAAGTATTAGCAATTGAGTTGTCAATTCAACCACACCTGGAAACTTACTATCTGCAGCAAAGTGTTTAGTAGCAAACTAATATGATAGTGATGGTAACGGTAACAAAAGAGTAATGAAAGCAAAGTAATATTTTTCGTGTAGTGATTGTAACAATAGCAATGGGAACGTAAATAAGCGTAAACCAGTATGTGGAAAGCTCGTAGGCATGGGATTAGTGATGGGTAATTATGCCGGATGTGGTTCATCATGTAACAGTCATAACATAGGGTGACACAGAACTAGCTCCAATTCATCAATGTAATGTAGGCATGTATTCCGAATATAATCATACGTGCTTATGCAAAAGACCTTGCATGACATCTTTTGTCCTACCCTCCCGTGGCAGCGGGGTCCTAATGGAAACTAAGGGATATTAAGGCCTCCTTTTAATAGAGAACCGGAACAAAGCATTAGCACATAGTGAATACATGAACTCCTCAAACTATGGTCATCACCGGTAAGTATCCCGATTATTGTCACTTCGGGGTTAACGCATCATAACACATAATAGGTGACTATAGACTTGCAAGATAGGATCAAGAACTCTCATATATTGATGAAAACATAATAGGTTCAGATCTTAAATCATGGCACTCGGGCCCTAGTGACAAGCATTAAGCATAGCAAAGTCATAGCAACATCAATCTCAAAACATAGTGGATACTAGGGATCAAACCCTAACAAAACTAACTCGATTACATGGTAAATCTCATCCAACCCATCACCGTCTAGCAAGCCTATGATGGAATTACTCATGCATGGCGGTGAGCATCAGGAAATTGGTGATGGGGGATGGTTGATGATGACGACAGCGACGAATCCCCCTCTCCGGAACCCCGAACGGACTCCAAATCAGCCCTCCCGAGAGGTTTTAGGGCTTGGCGGCGGCTCCGTATCATAAAACGCGATGAAATCTTCTCTCCTATTTTTCTCCTGAAAGGAGTTATATAGAGTTGGAGTTGGAGTCGGGAGGTCTCCAAGGGGCCCATGAGGTAGGGGCGGCGCGCCCTAGGGGGGGGGCCCACCCTCGTGGACAGGGTGTGGGCCCCCTCGTCTTCATCTTTGGCGAGGATTTTTTATTTTTTATTGTAAGATATTCCGTGGAGTTTCAGGTCATTCCGAGAACTTTTGTTTTCTGCACATAAAACAACATCATGGCAATTCTGCTGAAAACAGCGTCAGTCCGGGTTAGTTCCATTCAAATCATACAAGTTAGCGTCCAAAACAAGGGAAAAAGTGTTTGGAAAAGTAGATACGTCGGAGACGTATCAACTCCCCCAAGCTTAAACCATTGCTTGTCCTCAAGCAATTCAGTTGACAAACTGGAAGAAATAAAGAAAAACTTTTACAAACTCTGTTTGCTCTTGTTGTTATAAATATGTCAAGCTAGCATTCAAGTTTTCTGCAAAGATCATAACTAACCACATTTGCAATAATTCTCAGGTCTCATGATTACCCATGTCAATAGCATAATCAACTAGCAAGCCATAATAATAAATCTCGGATGACAACACTTTCTCAAAACAATCATAATATGATATAACAAGATGGTATCTCGCTAGCCCTTTCTAAGACCGCAAAACATAAATGCAGAGCACCTTTAAAGATCAAGGACTGACTAGACATTGTAATTCATGGTAAAAGAGATCCAATCATACTCACACCCAATATAAATTAACAGTGATGAATGCAAATGATAGCTGCGCTCTCCAGCTAGTCCTTTTAATAAGAGGGTGATGACTCAACATAAAAGTAAATAGATAGGCCCTTCGCAGAGGGAAGCAGGGATTTGTAGAGGTACCAGAGCTCGGTTTTGAAATAGAGGTGAATAATATTTTGAGCGGTATACTTTCATTGTCAACATAACAACCAAGAGATAGCGATATCTTCCATGCTACACACATTATAGGCGGTTCCCAAACAGAATGGTAAAGTTTATACTCCCCCTCCACCAACAAACATCAATCCATGGCTTGCTCGAAACAATGAGTGCCTCCAACTAACAATAGTCCCAGGGGGAGTTTTGTTTTGCAATTATTTTGATTTAGTTTGCATAAAGCATGGGACTGAGCATCCCGGTGACCAGCCATTTTCTCGTGAGTGAGGAGCGGAGTCCACTCCTCTTGAGAATAACTCGCCTAGCATGGAAGATACAGACAACCCTAGTTGATACATGAGCTATTCGAGCATACAAAACAGGAAGATTATTTGAAGGTTTAGAGTGTGGCACATACAAATTTACTTGGAACGGCAGGTAGATACCGCATATAGGAAGGTATAGTGGACTCATCTGGAATAACTTTGGGGTTTAAGGGATTGGATGCACAAGCAGTATTCCCGCTTAGTACAGGTGAAGGCTAGCAAAAGACTAGGAAGCGACCAACTAGAGAGCGACAACAGCCAAGTACATGCATTAAAATTAATAAACATTGGATGCAAGCATGAGTAGGATATAATCCACCATGAACATAAATATCGTGAAGGCTATGTTGATTTGTTTCAACTACATGCGTGAACATGTGCCAAGTCAAGTCACGTAAATCATTCAAAGGAGGATACCACCCTATCATACCACATCATAACCATCTCAATAGCATGTTGGCATGCAAGGTAAACCATTATAACTCATAGCTAATCAAGCATGGCACAAGCAACTATGATCTCTAATTGTCATTGCAAACATGTTTATTCATAACAAGCTGAATCAAGAACGATGAACTCATCATATTTACAAAAACAAAAGAGGTCGAGTTCATACCATCTTTTCTCATCTCAGTCAGTCCATCAAATATCATCATAATTTCCTTTCACTTGCACGACCGAATGATGTGAATAATAATAGGAGTGCACGTGCATTGGACTAAGCTGGAATCTATGAGCATTCAATAAACAGGAGAAGACAAAGCAATATGGGCTCTTGGTTAAATCAACAATAAAGCAAATAAGAGCCACTTCAACAATTTAATCATGGTCTTCTCCTACTGACCACCAAAGAAAAGAAATAAAACTATTTACACGGGAAAGCTCCCAACAAGCAAAAGAAGAACAGGAAATATTTTTGGGTTTTCTTTTTAATTACTACTACAAGCATGGAAATTAAACAAATTAAAAGTTACAACTAATTTTTTTGGTTTTTCTTAAGGTTTATTAAACACACAAGAAGAAAGCATAAAAGGAAATAAACTAGCATGGATGATACAATGAAAAAGTAGGTGGTGAGTTCCTAGAATGAAAATGAAAGTTTTTCACAAAGGTATTTGTGAGTAAGAGATACTGATCGCATTGGTCGTGGAGGAAAGCGGTGAGGCCTGCATTATGAGCCAATTCATGAAAATCTTCATAAATCCCGGCTGCTCTCAAGAAATCCTCGGAAGGCCATTCACACGCCCGAACCTCCGCGGTGCGCGGCAAATTATACTTAGGCTTCGGTGCCTTTTCCTTCGAGCTTTGGCTCGATGAGCCCCTCAATAATCTCCTCATCATTTTCTGAAAAATTCTGAAACTTTTAGTAACTTCAAAATAAAAGTAAACCAAACTCAATAATATTGATAGCAACCACTCCTACAAGTGCCTAGAGCCTATATCATGCATCAAAACTACTTTTGACCATATAAATTTGACATGCAAGCTCAAGAACAGGGTCACCTAAGCAACAAAAATTTGCAATGAATAAAGCACTAGAACAAAAACTAATTGGACCAATGGAGGAGTCACATACCAAGGAACAATCTCCCCAAGCAATTTTGTGAGAGGTGCTTTGAGCAAGTAGATCGAAAATTATAGCAAAGAGGGCTGGAACTCGTGCTTGAGTTGGTTTTTCGTGTTTGTGGGAGGAAGAAGAAGAGGATGGGTGCAGGAATAAGTGGAGGAGGGCCACCGTGGGCCCACGAGGCAGGGGGCGCGCCCTCCACCCTCGTAGCAAGGTGGTTGGCCCCCTGGTGTGTTCTTTGTTCCATAAATCCTCAAATATTCTAGAAAAAATCATATTTAATTTTCTGGGCATTTGGAGAACTTTTATTTTCGAGGTATTTTTATATTGCACGGATAATCAGATAACAGACAGAAAATTATTTATTTTTACTTTATTTAAACTAAATAATAGAAAGTATAGAGAGGGTACAGAAGGTTGTGCTTCTAGTTTCATCCATCTCATGCTCATCAAAAGGAATCCACTAACAAGGTTGATCAAGTCTTGTTAACAAACTCATTCCGATTAACATGAAACCGGAGAAATTTCGAATAACACTAGGTTACCTCAACGGGGATATGCACATCCCCAATAATAAGTATATCATATTTCTTCTTGACAGTAGGAAGAGGAAATTCAAAACCTCCAAATATAATCGATGGAATTTTTCCGATAGAATTGATACTATGAACTTGAGGTTGTTTCCTCGAAAAGTGTACCGTATGCTCATTACCATTAACATGAAAAAGTGACATTGCCTTTGTTGCAATCAAGAACAGCCCCTGCAGTATTAAGAAAAGGTCTTCCAAGAATAATAGACATACTATCGTCCTCGGGAATATCAAGAATAATAAAGTCTGTTAAAATAGTAACGTTTGCAACCACAACAGGCACATCCTCACAAATACCGACAGGTGTAGCAGTTGATTTATCAGCCATTTGCAAAGATATTTCAGTAGGTGTCAACTTATTCAAGTCTAGTCTATGATATAAAGAGAGAGGCATAACACTAACACCGGCTCCAAGATCACATAAAGCAGTTTTAACGTAGTTTCTTTTAATGGAGCATGGTATAGTGGGTACTACTGGATCTCCAAGTTTCTTAGGTATTCCACCGTTAAAAGTATAATTAGCAAGCATGGTGGAAATTTCAGCTTCTGGTATCCTTCTCTTATTTGTAATAATATCTTTCATGTACTTAGCATAAGGATTTGTTTTGAGCATATCTGTTAATCGCATACGTAAAAAGATAGGTCTAATCATTTCAGCAAAGCGCTCAAAATGCTCATCATCCTTTTTCTTGGAATTTTTGGGAGGAAAAGGCATGGGTTTCTGAACCCATGGCTCTCTTTCTTTACCATGTTTCCTAGCAACAAATTTTTTCTTATCATAATGTTGATTCTTTGATTGTGGGTTATCAAGATCAACAGCAGGTTCAATTTCTACATCATTATCATTACTAGGTTGAGCATCATTTGAACATCATCAGTAACATTTTCATTAGGTTCATGTTCATTGCTAGATTGCGTTTCAGCATCAGACATAGAGATATCATTTGGATTATGAGGTGGTTCAGCAGTAGGTTCACTAGAAGTTTGCATAGTTATATCATTTTTATTTTTCTTCTTTTTAGAAGAACTAGGTGCATCAATATTATTTCTCTGAGAATCTTGCTCAATTCTCTTAGGGTGGCCTTCAGGATACAAAGGTTCCCGAGTCATTCTACCAGTTCTAGTAGCCACTTTAACAGCATAATTATTTTTCTTACTATTCATCTCATTGAGAAATTCCTTTTGAGCTTTAAGTACTTGTTCTACTTGAGTGGTAACCATAGAAGCATGTTTGCTAACAAGTTTAAGTTCACCTCTAATATTAGCCATATAATCACCCAAGATTTAATCATATCAGCATCTTGTTTTAATTGTCTACCAAAATAAGCATTGAAGTCTTCTTGCTTAAACATAAAATTATCAAACTCATCCAAGCACTGACTAGCAATTTTAGTAGGATGGATTTCAGCTCTATCATATCTATAGAGAGAATTTACCTTTACTACCTATGTCGGTTTATCGAGGTCTGGAGGTTCTTCAATAAATAAGGGATTAAGATCATATGTTTCTTCAATAGGCGGTAAATTAAGACCATGTATTTCTTCAATAGGAGGTAAATTCTTAACATCTTCAGCATTAATACCTTTTTATTTCATAGATTTATTTGCCTCTTGCATATCTTCGGGACTGAGAAATAGAACACCTCTCTTCTTCGGAGTTGGTTTAGGAATAGGATCATTAACTGGAGCAGGAGCTGGCTCAGGAGGTGCTTGATTATTTTCATTTGTCAACATATTATTCAATAAGATTTCAGCTTCATCCGGTGTTCTTTCCTTGAAAAGAGAACCAACACAACTATCCAGGTAATCTCTGGAAGCATCGGTTAGTCCATTGTAAAAGATATCAAGTATTTCATTTTTCTTAAGAGGATGATCAGGCAAAGCATTAAGTAACTTGAGAAGCCTCCCCCAAGCTTGTGGGAGACTCTCTTCTTTAATTTGCACAAAGTTGTATATTTCCTTTAAAGCAGCTTGTTTCTTATGAGCAGGGAAATATTTAGCAGAGAAGTAGTAAATCATATCCTCGGGAGTACGCACACAACCAGGATCAAGAGAATTAAACCATATCTTAGCATCACCCTTTAGTGAGAACAAAAATATTTGAAGGATATAAAAGTAGCGAGATCTCTCATCATTAGTGAACAGGGTGGCTATATCATTTAATTTAGTAAGATGTGCCACAACAGTTTCAGATTCATAGCCATGAAAAGGATCAGATTCAACCAAAGTAATTATATCAGGATCAACAGAGAATTCATAATCCTTATCAGTAACACAGATAGGTGAAGTAGCAAAAGCAGGGTCAGGTTTCATCCTAGCATTTAGAGATTGCTTATTCCATTTAGCTAATAACCTTTTGAGTTCATATCTATCTTTGCAAGCAAAAATAGCTAAAGAAGCTTCTTGATCAAATAAATAGCCCTCAGGAATAACAAGTGATTCTTCATCATCACTTTCATAATCATAATCAGATTCAATATTTTCAATCTCTCTAGCCCTAGCAAGTCGTTCCTCGAGAAAATCACCAAGTGGCACAGTAGTATCAAGCATAGAAGTAGTTTCATCATAAGTATCATGTATAGCAAAAGTAGCATCATCAATAACATGCGACATATCAGAACGAATAGCAGAAGCAGGTTTAGGTGTCGCAAGCTTACTCATAAAAGAAGGTGAATCAAGTGCGGAGCTAGATGGCAGTTCCTTACCTCCCCTCGTAGTTGAGGGATAAATTGTTGTCTTAGCTTCTTTCAAATTCTTCATAGTGTCTAGCAGATATAAATCCCAAGTGACTCAAAGAATAGAGCTATGCTCCCCGGCAACGGCGCCAGAAATTAGTCTTGATAACCCACAAGTATATGGGATCGCAACAGCTTTCGAGGGTAGAGTATTCAACCCAAATTTATTGATTCGACACAAGGGGAGCCAAAGAATATTCTCAAGTATTAACAGCTAAGTTGTCAATTCAACCACACCTGGAAACTTAGTATCTGCAGCAAAGTGTTTAGTAGCAAAGTAATATGATAGTGATGGTAACGATAACAAAAGAGTAATGAAAGCAAAGTAATATTTTTGGTATTATGTAGTGATTGTAACAATAGCAACGTGAAAGTAAATAAGCATAAACCAGTAGATGGAAAGCTCGTAGGCATCAGATCTGTGATGGATAATTATGCCAGATGTGGTTCATCATGTAACAGTCATAACATAGGGTGACACATAACTAGCTCCAATTCATGAATGTAATGTAGGCATGTATTCTGAATATAGTCATACGTGCTTATGGAAAAGAACTTGCATGATATCTTTTGTCCTACCCTCCCATGGCAGCAGGGTCCTAATGGAAACTAAGGGATATTAAGGCCTCCTTTTAGTAGAGAACCGGAACAAAGCATTAGCACATAGTGAATACATGAACTCCTGAAACTACGGTCATCACCGGTAAGTATCCCGATTATTGTCACTTCGGGGTTAACAGATCATAACACATAATAGGTGACTATAGACTTGCAAGATAGGATCAAGAACTCTCATATATTGATGAAAACATAATAGGTTCAGATCTGAAATCATGGCACTCGGGCCCTAGTGACAAGCATTAAGCATAGCAAAGTCATAGCAACATCAATCTCAGAACATAGTGGATACTGATGTCTACTACACAACCTTCTTCTTGTAGACGTTGTTGGGCCTCCAAGTGCAAAGGTTTGTAGGACAGTAGCAAATTTCCCTCAAGTGGATGACCTAAGGTTTATCAATCCGTAGGAGGCATAGGATGAAGATGGTCTCTCTCAAGCAACCCTGCAACCAAATAACAAAGAGTCTCTTGTGTCCCCAACACACCCAATACAATGGTAAATTGTATAGGTGCACTAGTTCGGCGAAGAGAGGGTGATACAAGTGGTATATGGATAGTAGATAAAGGTATTTGTAATCTGAAATTATAAAAACAGCAAGGTAACTAATGATAAAAGTGAGCGTAAACGGTATTGCAATGCTAGGAAACAAGGCCTAGGGTTCATACTTTCACTAGTGCAAGTCCTCTCAACAATACTAACATAATTGGATCACATAACTATCCCTCAACATGCAACAAAGAGTCACTCCAAAGTCACTAATAGCGGAGAACGAACGAAGAGATTATGGTAGGGTACGAAACCACCTCAAAGTTATTCTTTCCAATCAATCCATTGGGCTATTCCTATAAGTGTCACAAACAGCCCTAGAGTTCATACTAGAATAACACCTTAAGACACAAATCAACCAAAACCCTAATGTCACCTAGATACTCCAATGTCACCTCAAGTATCCATGGGTATGATTATACGATATGCATCACACAATCTCAGATTCATCTATTCAACCAACACATAGAACCTCAAAGAGTGCCCCAAAGTTCCTACCGGAGAATCACGACGAAAACGTGTGCCAACCCCTATGCATAGGTTCATGGGCGGAACCCGCAAGTTGATCACCAAAACATACATCAAGTGAATCACGTGGCATCCCATTGTCACCACAGATACGCACGGCAAGACATACATCAAGTGTTCTCAAATCTTTAAAGACTCAATCCAATAAGATAACTCCAAAGGGGAAACTCAATTCATTACAAGAGAGTAGAGGGGGAGGAGAAACATAAGATCCAACTATAATAGCAAAGCTCGCGATACATCAAGATCGTATCACCTCAAGAACACGAGAGAGAGATAGATCAAACACATAGCTACTGGTACATACCCTCAGCCCCGAGGGAGAGCTACTCCCTCCTCGTCATGGAGAGCACCGGGATGATGAAGATGGCCACCGGAGAAGGATTCCCCCTCCGGCAGGGTGCCGGAACGGGTCTAGATTGGCTTTCGGTGGCTACAGAGTCTCCTGGAGCGGAACTCCCGATCTATTGTGCTCACAGATGTTTTTAGGGTATATGGAGATATATAGATGGAAGAAGTACGTCAGTGGGGCCATGAGGGGCTCACGAGGGTGGAGGGCGCGCCCAGGGGGGGTCGCGCCCCCCTGCCTCGTGACCTCCTCGCAGATCCCCCGACATGCACTCCAAGTCTTCTGGGCTTCTTTCCTTCCAAAGATGAGTTCCGTGAAGTTTCAGGTCAATTGGACTCCGTTTGATTTTCCTTTTCTTCGAAACCCTAAAATAGGGTAAAAACAAAAACTGGCACTGGGCTCTGGGTTAATAGGTTAGTCCCAAAAATGATATAAAAGTGTATAATAAAGCCCATAAACATTCAAAACAGTAAATAATATAGCATGGAGCAATCAAAAATTATAGATACATTGGAGACGTATCAGCATCCCCAAGCTTAATTCCTGCTCGTCCTCGAGTAGGTAAATGATAAAAACAGAATTTTTGATGCGGAGTGATACTTGGCATAATTTCAATGTAATTCTTCCTAATTGTGGTATGAATATTCAGATCCATAAGATTCAAGACAAAAGTTTAATATTGACATAAAAATAATAATACTTCAAGCATACTAACTAAGCAATTATGTCTCTTCAAAATAACATGGCCAAAGAAAGTTATCTATACAAAATCATATAGTCTGGCTATGCTCCATCTTCACCACACAACATATTTAAATCATGCACAACCCCGATGACAAGCCAAGCAATTGTTTCATCCTTTTTGATGTTCTCAAACTTTTTCAATCTTCACGCAATACATGAGCGTGAGCCATGGACATAGCACTATAGGTGGAATAGAATGGTGGTTGTGGAGAAGACAAAAAGGAGAAGATATTCTCACATCAACTAGGCATATCAATGGGCTATGTAGATGCCCATCAATAGATATCAATGTGAGTGAGTAGGGATTGCCATGCAACAGATGCACTAGAGCTATAAATTTATGAAAGCTCAAAAGAAACTAAGTGGGTGTGCATCCAACTTGCTTGCTCACAAATACCTAGGGCATTTTGAGGAAGCCCATCATTGGAATATACAAGACAAGTTCTATAATGAAAGATTTCCACTAGTATATGAAAGTGACAACATAGGAGACTCTCTATCATGAAGATCATGGTGCTACTTTGAAGCACAAGTGTGGTAAAAGGATAGTAGCATTGCCCCTTCTCTCTTTTTCTCCCATTTTTTATCTTTTTTTTATTTGGGCCTTCTCTTTTTTTATGGCCTCTTTTTTTATTTGGGCTTCTTTGGCCTCTTTTTTTAATTTTTCGTTCGGAGTCTCATCCCGACTTGTGGGGGAATCATAGTCTCCCTCATCCTTTCCTCACTGGGACAATGCTCTAATAATGATGATCATCACACTTTTATTTACTTACAACTCAAGAATTACAACTCGATACTTAGAAAAAGATATGACTCTATATGAATGCCTCCGGCGGTGTACCGGGATGTGCAATGATGCATGAGTGACATGTATGAAAGAATTATGAATGGTGGCTTTGCCACAAATACGATGTCAACTACATGATCATGCAAAGCAATATGACAATGATGAAGCGTGTCATAATAAACGGAATGGTGGAAAGTTACATGGCAATATATCTCGGAATGGCTATGGAAATGCCATAATAGGTAGGTATGGTGGCTGTTTTGAGGAAGGTATATGGTAGGTTTATGGTACCGGCGAAAGTTGCGCGGTACTAGAGAGGCTAGCAAAGGTGGAAGGGTGAGAGTGCGTATGATAACATTATTCATAAAGAACTTACATACTTATTGCAAAAATCTATTAGTTATCGAAGCAAAGTACTACGCGCATGCTCCTAGGGGGATAGATTGGTAGGAAAAGACCATCGCTCGTCCCCGACCGCCACTCATAAGGAAGGCAATCAATAAATAAATCATGCTCCGACTTCATCACATAATGGTTCACCATACGTGCATGCTACAGGAATCACAAACTTCAACACAAGTATTTCTCAAATTCACAACTACTCAACTAGCATGACTCTAATATTACCATCCTCATATCTCAAAACAATCATCAAGTATCAAACTTCTCTTAGTATTCAACACACTCATAAGAGAATTTTATTAGTCTTGAATACCTAGCATATTAGGATTTTAAGCAAATTACCATGCTATTAAGACTCTCAAAATAATCTAAGTGAAGCATGAGAGTTCATCTATTTATTCAAAATAAAACTACCACCATGCTCTAAAAGATATAAGTGAAGCACTAGAGCAAATGCCAAACTACTCCGAAGGATATAAGTGAAGATCAATGAGTAGTTGAATAATTATGCAACTATGTGAAGACTCTCTAACATTTAATAATTTCAGATCTTGGTATTTTATTCAAACAGAAAGCAAAGCAAAAGAAAATGACATTCTAAGAATAGCAAACATCATGTGAAGAAGCAAAAACTTGGGATCAACTGATACTAATCGATAGTTGTTGAAGAAGAAAGGTTGGATGCCAACCGGGGCATCCCCAAGCTTAGACGCTTGAGACTTCTTGAAATATTATCTTGGGGTGCCTTGGGCATCCCCAAGCTTGAGCTTTTGTGTCTCCTTAATTCCTCTCATATCACGGTCTCCCTAAATCTCAAAAGCTTCATCCACACAAAACTCAACAAGGACTCGTGAGATAAGTTAGTATAAACCATTGCCAAAACCTTATCATACTATACTGTAGCAAATCACTAAAATTATTATTCTACATTGCATCCTAATGTCTCTGTATATTTAATAGTCCTATCCTCAAATAGAATCATTAAAGAAGCAAACATATGCAAACAATGCAAACATAACAGCAATCTGCCTAAACAGGATAGTCTGTAAAGAATGCAGCAACATCCATACATCCCTAGCTCCAAAAATCATGAAAGAAAATTCCCACTGTAGTAAATTTATCAGATCTTAATATGCAAAAGGTTTCAACATTTTATCACATTCTGACTTTTCTAGGAAATTATTGCAACAGCGGTAAACTTTCTGTTTTCAAACAGCAACATGTATACTTGTAACATAGGCATAGTAAAGGCTATCAATGCCACTTTTATTGAAATAAAAGATGCAAAACATTGTTATAAATAACATCAAGCAAATTCAAACAAAATAAATTGATGCTCCAAGAAAAACACATATCATGTGGTGAATAAAAATATAGCTCCAAGTAAAGTTACCGATGGAAGCGGACGAAAGAGGGGATGCCTTCCGGGGCATCCCCAAGCTTAGGATCTTGGCTATCCTTGAATATTACCTTGGGGTGACTTGGGAATCCCCAAGCTTAGGCTCTTTCCACTCCTTATTCCATAGTCCATCAAATCCTTACCCAAAACTTGAAAACTTCACAACACAAAACTTAACAGAAAACTCGTAAGCTCCGTTAGTATAAGAAAATAAATCACCACTTCAAGGTACTGTAATGAACTCATTCTTTATTTATATTGGTGTTAAACTTACTGTATTCCAACTTCTCTATGGTTTATAAACTCTTTTACTAGCCATAGATTCATCAAAATAAGTAAACAACACATGAAAAATAGAATCTGTCAAAAACAGAACAGTCTGTAGTAATCTGTCTCAAACGTATACTTCTGGAACTCATACAATTATCAAATAAATTGCTGGACCTGAGGAATTTATCTATTAATCATCTGCAAAAAGAATTAACTAAATAGCTGTAACGCCCCGAGACCGATGTGCCAGGTGTCTTCCAGTTATTCGCTGACGTTGTCATGTCATTTGGTTGCGTGTTGCATCTTATCATGTCATCATGTGCATGGCATCATCATGTTTTAAAACGGGCATTCGTCCGGGTTCTCCGAGTTCTCTCCGTTATCCGTTCTGAGCCCAATCACCCTTGCACGCGCCCGTGGCATGTCCGAAATATTATTTTATAAGTGGCTGAAAAATGTTCTCGGAATGGGATGAGAGTTGGCGTGCGGTCTTGTTATAGTGTAGGTAGACCGCCTGCCAAGTTTCATCGTAATCGAAGTTCGTTTGATGCCCCAACGGATAACTACAGCGACATTATAGTCGGTCTATCGTCGGACGTTTTCGGTCTCCGGAAATAGTCGTTGGGCCTCTCTCTTCTCTTCTCTCAGCCTGAGGACTTCCGCACAGCCCACTACCTACCGTCAGGCCCAACCTAGGCTCTCTCGTCAGTCCGCAGACCTCCTCACGCGCGCGTCTGAAAGCTGTCCCGGACCCGACCCGGACTGTCGTTACCATTGTGTCCGGATCATCCCCAAACATCTACAAAATGTCTCCGTTTTCTTATTTGGGCTCCCTAGCCTATTTTTCCCGACCGTCCGTTTACGATCGATGGGTTCCGTTAGCCTCTAACCTAACCCACCAGCGTATATAATAGGCAACCCTAGGAATTAGGGATCCTGTCCCATCCTTCCACCCATCCAATCCATCCCCGCCTCCACTCTTCTTGTTTTCAGCGCCCAACCAACCACCAAGCCGATCCAATCCATCCCCGACCAACCTCACCAGCCTCTGTTCGATCCCTCTCCTTCCTGACGCCATGGACATGCCGCCGCCGCCTGTAGCTTCCACGCCCCCATACCCGTGCAGCAGCGAGCAGCGCCTGAGCTTGCCTCATCTCCATGCTGCTGATGAGCTTCATTCAAGTAGGAGCTCCCGCAAGACGCCAGGAAAGAAACCTTATGCTCTTCTTTGTTCCAGATCCTCCCCGTGCTCCTCCTCCTCGCCTCGTCATCCGGCGCCGCCGCCATGGACCGAACCAGGCCAGACCACCCGCTCCTTCTTCATGTCCTCCTCTTTTTCTCGTCTCTCCCTTCTCTAACCTCTCCCTCCCTCTCTTGTGCCATAGGAGCAGCGCCATGGATGACACGTGCCCGAGCTCCTTGAGCCTCGCACGGAGCGGCCAAGTCGCCGGAGCTCCATTCCCTGCCTCGACGACCTTCACTGCTATCAGATCCGGCGAGCTCCGCGTGTGAAGCCGCTTCCTGCGTCGAGCACCATGGATTTTCCTCCGCCGCTCATCGCTGCCACGGGACACCAGCTCCCCTGACCGATCCCCGCCACTGACCAAATCGAGCTGCCCCAGGGCCCCTCCGTCCTCTGCTATGTTCGATCCGGAGGATCCCGACCAGAGCTGCCCATGTTGAACCGTCCCTGCCCAGCACGCCTGCAGCTGCTGCCGCGTCGTGCTCTGCATCGAGCTCCAGCGAGTGCTGCGACCCTGCCTCGCTCCCGTTGACCTTTCATCTGGGTCACTTCCATCCAGCCGGCCTGCGAGGCCTCTCCACCAGCTGGGCCGCGCCCACGGTGAGGCCAACCCCAGCACTGCCTGGCCTCTTCACTAATCTGGGCCGAGGCCCATGGTGAGCTCCTAGTGCCCACCAGATTCAGCCTGTGGCTTTTTTTCCATTTTGGCGATTTTATCATTTATTCCTGAGACAACAGTTTTGCAGAAAACCCCTTCATGATCATTCATTTAATAACTTCACAACCGTGCATCGGATTAAAACAATTTCTATATAAAATATGCTTAGTTTTTCATCTAGTTTCATAATATGTCATTTTCATCCATGTTTAAAATGCTTTAAATGCTGTTTGTTTAAATTTGCTTAAATGCCATGTGAAAATGCTTTAATTCATAACTAAGTAACCGTAGCTCCAAATTTAATAAACTTTATATGCAAATGGGGTGGAAAATGCCTATTTTAACATGGTGACATTGCTTTACATGTTTAACAACTATAAAATATGGTTTAGGGCAGAACAGTACCAAGTCCATAAATTGCACATGAGGATTTTCCGGACATGTTGTTTGATTGTTCCGGCCCCATTTAAAATTTCCTAGATAGGTAATTTTGTCATGCTTCACCCCTTGCCATGGTCAACAACATTTAATATTGTTGGGTACATAAGCAAGTTCGAACTAAATAAGTCACGTGGTGTTTCGTCAATATGCAACGGAGTTGCATATTGAGCTCCACTTAATTTGTAGGATTGCTTGTGCACTTTTGCCATGCCATGCTTCATTAAACCGAACATGCATCATACTTGGTTGTGCATCATGCCATGATTATGTGATGGTTGATTACTATGTTGTTTGCTTCTTTCTGGTGTTGCTTCTTCAGGTTAGTTCCGATAACGTCGCGTTTGTGAGGATCCGTTCGACTTCGTCCGTTTGTCTTCCTCATGGACTCGCTCTTCTTCCTTGCGGGATCTCACGCAAGATGACCATACCCTCGAAATCTCTTCTATCTTTGCTTGCTCGTTGCTCGCTCTTTTGCTATGCCTATGCTGTGATACCTACCACATGGATATTTTGTTGGGATATCACAATATCTCTTATTTAATTAATGCATCTATATATTTGGTAAAAGGTGGAAGGCTCGGCCTTATGCCTGGTGTTTTGTTCCACTCTGGCCGCCCTAGTTTCCGTCATATCGGTGTTATGTTCCCGAATTTTGCGTTCCTTACACAGTTGGGTCATAATGGGAACCCCTTGACAGTTCGCCTTGAATAAAACTCCTCCAGCAATGCCCAACATTGGTTTTACCATTCGCCACCTAGCCTTTTATTTCCCTTGGGTTCTGTAGACTCAAGGGTCATCTTTATTTAAACCCCCAGGCCAGTGCTCCTCTGGGTGTTGGTCCGACCGAGTAGACTGCGGGGCCACCTCGGGGCAACTTGAGGGTTGGTTTTACTCTTAGGATGTCTCATTTCAGTGTGCCCTGAGAACGAGATATGTGCAGCTCCTATCGGGATTTGTCAGCACATTCGGGCGGTGTTGCTGGACTTGTTTTACCATTGTCGAGGATGTCTTGTAACCTGGATGCCGAGCCTGATCGGATTGTCTTGGGAGAAGGAATATCCTTCGTTGACCGTGAGAGCTTGTGATGGGCTAAGTTGGGACACCCCTGCAGGGATTTGAACTTTCGAAAGTCGTGCCCATGGTTATGGGCATATGGGAATTTGTTAATGTCCAGTTGTAGAAAACCTGAAGTTGACCTTAATTAAAATACATCAACCGCGTGTGTAACCATGATGGTCTCTTTCCGGCGGAGTCCGGGAAGTGAACACGATGTTGGAGTAATGTTTGACGTAGGTTGTTATAGGATCACTTCTTGATCATAGTTATTTGATCGTGTTTTTGCCTTCTCTTCTCGCTCTCATTTGCGTATGTTAGCCACCATATATGCTAGTCGCTTGCTGCAGCTCCACCTCATACCTTTTACCCTTCCTATAAGCTTAAATAGTCTTGATCGCGAGGGTGCGAGATTGCTGAGTCCCCGTGACTCACAGATACTTCCAAAACCAGTTTGCAGGTGCCGTTGAACCGTGCAGATGACGCAACCAAGCTCAATGAGGAGCTCGATGAAGATCCCGTTCTTTGTGTTGTTTCGTTTCCAGTTGATCAGTAGTGGAGCCCAATCGGGACGATTGGGGATCTGTGTAGCATTTGGGGTAGTCTTCTTTTATTTTGGTTCCGTAGTCGGACCTTGATTGTATCTGGATGATGTAATGCTTTATTCATGTATTGTGTGAAGTGGCGATTGTAAGCCAACTATGTATCTCTTTCCCTTATGTATTACATGGGTTGTGTGAAGATTACCTCACTTGCGACATTGCTTTCAATGCGGTTATGCCTCTAAGTCGTGCGTCGACACGTGGGAGATATAGCCGCATCGAGGGCGTTACAAGTTGGTAATTAGAGCTTTCCCCGACTAAGGAGCCCCCTGCTTGATCGAATCGCTGGCGTTGTTGAGTCTAGAAAAATGTTTTGAGTCTTTTAGGATTATATATATCGGAGAGTAGGATTCTTTTTACTCCTCAGTCCATTCGTCGCTATGGTGAGGCATCCTGGCGTAGAGTTTTGACTCTTCTCTTCTCAAACTTCACTAAATTTTTTTAGGATCACGCGGGTATCTTGGAATCGTTCCGATGGTTTTGTGACGAGAACATTGTTCTTGGTGCCTCCTGTCATTTAGGGGTTGTGGCAGTGTCCCGGGGAGTTGAGCTCCGAGGTGTTGTCGTCACAATTTTATCGTTGCAATTATGGAATACCTGAGTTTAGTTTTGCCGACATCGAAAATCTCTTTTATGCAGTTGTTGGTGAGATAACCTCGACGCCACCCAGTACTGGAGCGGGAGTTCGGGAGTATTGCCATAACTCGTACAACGGATGCTTTTCGAAGGTTGAGGTAAACGATTTCCGAAGGTTTCTTGGTTATGTGTTGAAGGATGGATACAGCTGGATGTAGGATTTGCTAGTTTTGGGTGAGATATTATGCTTCCCCAGTATCCCCAACACCTTATTGCATAACCGGAAAGTTTCGGGAGCTTATAAGTGGTAATTCAAGTAGCTCTTAGGATATCTTTCCGACAGATGTATGATATGAAATTGGGGTTCAACGTCTAGTGGTCCGCCTATCCACGGTTGGTTTTACAGTGGTCTTGTTGTGTCTTAAAGAGTCCTTGGCTATGCCGACTCGGGGATGCTTCATATGTCATGTGCATTGCCTTGTACATGATGGTGCTGTACGATCGAGCCCGTGTAGGCCCCACCACGAAAACTTCGGACGAAATCTCTATCATATGTTTGTTTCGGCTTATTCTGCAAGCCAATCCTTTGTTTTGTTTTGATTTGTGGTATTCGAGTTGCTTCGAAGTCAAATGTTGATTCCATACCTTTCCTAAGCGGTGTTCTCATGTTCCTATGTGAATACCAATCCTTCATGATCATCGAGATTGTCATGTCAATCCGTTTCAACCGGCGTGTTTCTCTTCAAGTGGATCAAATCATTTCAACATCCGCAAGATCAACTCAAGTCTTCTCAACGGTGTTTGTTTCATTCGTCTCCAAGTTGCCTTTGTTTTCCCGCCCACCCTCCCTTTTTTCTTTGAGGACTCGAATTTCTTAATCAAGTATCCATTTTACTGATGTGAAGTCTCTCCATTCTTTTCAATCAATATTCTTATCTCGTGATTCTCATGAAGATTTCTAACGGAGCCTCAAGTTCATCATTATTTGCCTTTTTTCTCCGGTGGATTTAATTCAAGATTTGTTCATCATATCTTTTTCCTCGTTTCAAATACCTTCTCATGCCGGTGCACCTCATATTCATTCATTTCTCGCTATTCAATTGATCTGGAGTGCTCAAGATATCTCGAAGATTCGTGTTTCTACTCTGTTTTCATTCAAGCTCTTTCAAGGATGTTATCTCATTCAAGCCATTTAATTCAACCGGCGCAATCACTCTTTTAAATCTTGTCAATGGTGTTTTTTCTTTTGAGTGGGCCCTAACCCACAGGTCTTTTTCCAGGATCTTACCTGACTCTTCTTATTTTCTAGGAGCTATCCTCGAATTTCTTTTTGAAGTTTGACGTAAGAATGAGTTACCATCAGTCGGTTGGTTTCTTCAAGACATTTCTAATTCTTTCCATCGTGGATCTATGTAACATCCCAAAATTCTAAAATTTGGAATTTTATAATAAATAGATAGATTGATTGATTGTTTGATTGTTGTGTGATTGATTGAGTGAAATTCGAAACGTTTTGAAAGTTAAATGAGAGGGAATAAAAGGACTTTCCCAAACTTTCATTTTTCATTCGTGATATCCATGAATTCAAATTCTTTTCAACACAAAACCCTAGAGAGAAGATGACATGACTTCTTCCATTTAAATTAAATGAAAAGGGTTGTTGAAAATATTTGAATTTCGTTTTAAAATATTTCAAATTCATCAACTTCAAGCAACTCAATGTTTTTCATAAGAGAAGATAAAATGACTTCTTCAAAATATATGAAATATGAGTTGGAAGTTAAAAGGATCAAATTCAAAGTCCTTTTGGATTTTTTTTCAATTTAGAGTTATTTGAGTTTTATTCACATTATTTTTCTCCAAAAAGAAAATACATTGAAAATAGGGTAACGTGATTCCCTACAATAGAAAATTGGAGAAAAATTAATTTGAAATCATTTTGGTATTTTTAAAATGATTTTATTGGATTTTATTAGAGCAGGAGCACTGTTTGAATTATAAGAATTTATGTGTATTTTATTTAATGCAAGAAAAATGTTCAAGTTACAGAAAATCTTTTTCTGAAAATTTTGATATATTATATGCCTATATAATATTTTTAATTATCTCGTTTTATTATTTTAATTTTCTGGAAATGCTTTTTAAAAAAAAAAATCTTCACCGACTGGGTTGGCCCAGCCGAAACCAGGCCACGGCCCAGCCCGACGCCGCGCGCCCCGACCTCCCGGGCGGGACTCCGCCCGCAGCACGCCGCCATGGCCGCCGTCCCCGCCTCGGACTCCTCGCGCCGCCTCGCTTTACCCCTCGCCCACGCCTCTCGCCTCCCCCTCCTCTTAAATACCCCGTCCCCTCACCCCGCGCCGCTCTTCGCAGCAACCGCCGCCGCCCCGGCGAGATCCGCCGCCGCACCCTCGCACCGCCGTCTCCGCTGCCTTGCGCCCCTCCGCTGCTGCCGTCGCCCTCTGCCGCATCCGCCCCGCGCCGCCACCGCCGTTGCTGCACCCCGCCGGAGCCGCTGCAGCGCCATCCCGCCTCGCCGTTGCCATCGCTGGAGAACGCCACCACCGCCACTCTTGGTTTTTCTCGCCACGGTTGAATCCGCGAGAACCGGTACAAAAGCCCTCGGTTTCGTACGGTTTTTTTGGGTTTTAGATTAGAGCGGTTTATTATTTTGTTAGTTTATTTAACAAACGTTTTCTGTTTAGGTAGTTCTAGTGAACATATTCATTAGTTGATGTTCGGCAGCGAATGTTCGTTCGGTAGCATTTCTCTTTTTCTTTTATTTTAGTTTTCGGCCAGGGACCTATTCGTGATAAATTTTCTTCACAGATTAGTCCGTGTACTTCAAACGGCTACAACTTTTTACTCGCTAGTCCAAATTCAACGAAACCAACGCCCACTTCTTAGTTATGATCCCCTCTATCCAGTAAACAACTTAAACCTGTTTTTGAAAATTTTAAAATTTGAATTAGATCAGATTTGAATTCAAACTTTGTTTGATCATAACTTGAGTTTCGTAGCTCCGTTTGAGTTAATTCTTTTTGCAAATCGAAGCTCTTGACCTAAACTTTCTGATTAGTCCAAATTAAAATAATTTTGGTACTGTTAGAAATTGTTTTATGTTGCAAGAGTTATTTGCTTGGTTTTGATGTTTTCTGAATTGTCTTCTTCGATCTTTCTGATCTGTTGAGTGATTGCTTATGTGTGGTTCTATTGCTTGCGTACGATAGATTGACCGGAGTGTGACGAGTAGAACTATCAAGAGTTTTGAGTGCGAATCATCTTCATCAACATTGCATGCAAGTTCACACTTTGATCATATCCCTTTCATACCCAGTTTTTATGCATTAGTTTCAAACCTCAAACATTGCATGAGTAGGATTGATAACATGTGGGTATTGGGAAGTAGTTGATGAGGTAGGAACCTACTGCCCTGCATTCAAACGTTGGGAGTTACTATTATGTTATGCTTATATTGCCATGCTATGCTCGTAGACGTGGATTGGGTTTGAGAGTATTTCATGACAAATGTGAGTTTGTTAATTAATGGTTTACTTAAGGTGGCAACTTTAACACATATCTGGGTGGATTGAGGCACTTGGGTATTCCAGGATTTGCCTGTGTTTTTATGGACCGCCACCGAGGCTCAAAGGGATCATCAGATTATTCATACTAGAAACTTCCATGTGCAGCCACAAGCTATTATGGGCTCTAGCATAGTTGATTAAGTCGTGTGAACTCTTACAGTGGTAGACCAGCAGATGTAGGGGTAGTAGGTGGTACGGTCTACCCATCGTGAGGTGCAAACGCTTCTGAAAGACTATGTCTCGGTCATCTGTTTCTCAAACACCATGTAGTGCGAGAAATCCAACGGAGGAGATCGAGTCTTGTGGGGAAAAGTGTGCAAACCTCTGCAGAGTTTATAAACTAATCATGATTAGACGTGTCCCCGATTATGGACATCTTAAGTATCTAGTGCCTGGATTATCATCTGAATCTCATCATGTGACTTTAAATAATTTTGTTGGGTTTAATGATGTTACTTAATTGGGATTGAGAATGCTGTCAACCATTCTCAATGATTAACAACCGCCATGATAGTTAAATAAAATTTATTCCTTTGCAGTAGGGAAAAATTGGCTTTTCGCAAAAAACCTTATAACCATAGAGCTTTTCCACCAGCCAAATATGCATGTAGTGATAGTCTTTATTCATCATTCTCTATGGTGTGAATTTGCCAGTACATTCAATGTACTAACCCTCTGTGGCTGCAACGTCTCATGTTGCAGGAATTATCTTACGACGAGTAAGTGATACGTTAGGGTTACAATTTGTACACTCAACTTTGCCGTTGGTGTTGATGGGAATCCACAACCTTGTTACTTCCGCTATTTTGGATTGAGGTAATAGTATTTACGTTACTTTACACATGTGATTTACCTCTGTTATAAATCCTCGAGTATTGTGTGTGTCGGCATACCGATCCAGGGACGACACTTAAGCACAGAGACTTGATCCATTCGTGTCAGGTTGCTACAAGATGGTATGAGAGCACATGTTGACTATAGGACGTGACCCTAGAAACTGGCAAGCCCATAGCAAAGCTTTTTCTCTACAACTTTCCCTTTCAAAAAGATCTTTTACCTCTCTTCTCTTCTGAGCTTATTCAAAAATTCCCTTTTAGTGAGACCATATCCCTTTTCCCTTTGGATCACTCGAAGATTCGACGGATAAGACCACTCCAAGAAGTACAAGATATTGTACAACTAAGACCGCTTCGGAATGAAGAGGAATTTAATGTGCATCTGAATAATGGAAACTACAATGGTTGAAGACTCCGAAGACTAGGAGAATTTGAAGGCTCTGAAGAATCCCTAGATTTGTATGACCTAGGAAGGCTATCCTTATGGAACTTGACAGATTATGGAAGTTGTCAATACCCGAGATCAAGGTGTATCGGAGAAAGACTGAAACAAGGAGCATGAGAACTCAAAGTTTTGTCAAGAAAACCCTAAGGCGGGAGATATCAACTATGGAAGATAGCTCATGGCAATGACAAGGGCAGAAACACGGTTATCCATGATGTCATCGCCACTGATACTATGGTTACCGAGCTCAGCTAAGCATGCATTCTTCGGAAGGATTGGATGGTAGAAGGCTGATGGAGCACCTAACAGTAAGATGAAGTTTTAACCTTAGCTGGTGTAACGCCAGAATCTGGTGTAGTACATCAAGAAGTTTAAGGTGGAGCTCCATGAAGCCCTATTAGACAAGGAAGCATTTCATGAAGAACTCAGGAACCAAAAGCTGTAAGTAGCCAAGCTGGAGGAGCTACAACCTCGAGATACCGGAGATTTGTCAGGAACTAAAGGACAGTATGACCATGGTTCATGTGAAGGATGTTGAAACCGGAAGTTTGGAACGCAACTCCAGAATATTAAAGGACATCACGAGAGACTTCGCGTCAATAGAGTTGATCTGGCAAAAGAACTTGAGAAGACAAGCATGATCAGAAGAAGCCATTGGAGGCATGAACAAGGCTTGAAGAGTTTGGAGACGTTGAAGATTTATTGACCTTTAGAAGACCAAACCCCTGTTATATACCTATGTTAGATGCGACGTTTGTGAGCTGTCATTTGTTTGATGTTTTTCCCGATAGCCACAAATAAAATCTGTCTTTTCAAAACTTTTGTTTGTATTGTGTGTATCCCTCTCTATCTCTCTTATCTCACCCCAAACCCATGGACCCAATAGAGGATGAATGAAGATGAGCTTATATTTTCTGGACCGATAAGTCAATTGGAGACGGACCGATGGATTTAGAACATGGAGGATCACATGAAGAATAGCTCTGTAGTCGGAAAGGATATGACCCAACATGCTCTTTAGTGCTTTGAAAGAGGTGCTGCTACTTGGTGGAGGATGTACCAAACCATCAATGGATGGCAAGGAGTAACCACTTGGAAAGAATTTAAGTTGACTTTGCCAAAGTCTCGGCTTGTGTCCCAGAAGTTGAAGCCTTATGGAAAGGATATGAAGAAACCTTGTGCATGCAAGATTCATGGAGAAACTGGACACACCCATAAAGAACACAAGGATGAATGCCCTAATTGTGAAGGAAGTCACCCAGTTGAAGAATGCCCAACTAGGCAGATTACTTGTTTCTTGTGTGAAGGGACTACCCATTATCCTGCTCAGTGTCACATTTACCCCATGGTACAACGAACCATCCAACAGAAGAAAGAAGTAATGAAAGGAGCCCTCACGGAAATTTTAGAAGAAGTTGTGATGAAGGAAGAGATGGAGGACACACCTAAAGAAGACCTGAGTAAACCCTGCACTAAGTCTTGCTATTCATGTGGAGAAGAAGGACACATCTCCCAAAATTGTTTGAATGGGGATCTAGTAGAATTCCCGACAGAGGAAGTAGAGTATGACCCATAGGAAATAGAAGACCTAATTGGAATGGAAAAGTCCAGAAAAAGAAGCAGAGTGGATTCCAAGAAGGATCTGAGTCATATCACATGTTATAGGTGCAAGGAGTCAGGGCACTACCTCAACAGTTGCCCAAAAAGGAAACCTCGATACTTGTCAGGAGTAATATGTTTTAGTGGTAATGGAGCAGGGCACTTTGCCAGAGAATGCCCCAAGGAGAAGGAAAATTTTGCTAGATAGTTGAGTTTGCAACAAAAGAAATGGAGTAGTAGAAGTGAGAACATTTTCTTTTATATTGAGGTGTTGAGTTGAGACATGTAATGGAGGAGCAAGAGATAGTAATCATTTGAGAATGAATAAAGTAGCATCGTTGGTACTGATATGGATTTTATGAGTTGTTACCCTATGAATAAGAATTTTGACCATTTTTGAGGATATGAGAAATATGGTCTATGGAAGATTTGTGCATTTTAAGGGTGGTAGTACCTTGTAAGAACCCTTGACTCCTGGAAAAGATAAGGATACTCCACTGAGTGGATTTCGGACAAAATGAATACGAGTTTTGTCTCGATATGTGTGATGCCCAAAGAGTATGTGGGATGAAGTTGGAGACCGTCAGTTGTTGGACCAAATGTGATCAAGGAGTCAGAAGAGAATGTTAAGTTGATTCGAGATAGACTGAAGGTAGCTCAGTCCAGGCAGAAGAGTTATGTAGACTCAAAAACTCAAGGAGGTAGTCTATGAAATTGGAGATAGAGCATGTCTTTGTGTGCCCCCTCTGCGAGGAGTTAAACGAATTGGAGTTAAGGGAAGGTTAGCCCTGAGATTTGTAGGACCATACCGAGTTTTGGAGCGTATGGGAGAAGTGGCCAACAAGTTGGAGTCACCCAAAGGACTGTCAGGAGTTCAAGATGTGTTTCACGTTTCCCAGTTGAAGAAGTGCCATGCAGAGATGGCCAATATTCCCCTGTAAGGACGCTTGACCCTGGAAAGGATAATGATGTTCCACGAAGTGGAATATGGACTTCATAAGTATAAGTTTTTATCTCGGTATGAGGGATATCCCACGAGGATGAAGAGATAAATTACTATTGGATATAAAAGAGGTATGATGTCGGAAATATGGATCAACGGAAACTCCATGATGAGTCTTAGTAATCATGTCCTAGTTTGGTGCCAATAGAAGGAAGGAAGACAGTACAATTGGATGGATTTAAGAATACTAGGAAGTTGGAAGTTGAAATAATGATCAGTTGCCCGATGATAAGTTCAAGGACTACAAGTGATGAGATGGGCCATAACCCACAGGCCCCTGGACCTGCCAAGAAGCAAGCACATTCTTGCTGAAGGAAAAACCCCGGAGGAAGATACGACGTTTATCGGCAAACGATTTTATAGGAGTAACGCAAAACCTAAGAGTTGTGAAGGAACGATAGATGTTTGTTTGGCTTGCAGAATCAATGGGTTTATCCGAACCTAGTTCGTCGACAAGAGAAATTCTGCAATGCTTGTCAGGATGACCGAGTGTTAGAATGCGAGATATGCTAAACCATGTACAAGGTAATGATTTGGGTGCGGGATGGATTGATCACCATACCGACTTACTCTTATTATTCGCCTTGCTATATGGGATGGTAAATCTGAGTGACTTACCTATAGTAGAGAGACGACGATCAAAACCTTGTTTAAACCTTAGGATGGTATAAGAATTTTTTTCCCTTGTACAAGGCAGCTTTTGCCAACCGTAGGTTATACGGTGAGGATCAACCAGACCCATTTCGTGCAGGAGAAACCCTAAATTGTTAACCACCATGAGATATCAATAGTTATTTAGTATTGGCGCCAGACCCATCAGCTAAGAAGACCCAATCTCAGAATAACCTTACCAAGAAGAAAGGACAGAAGAATTGAGGTAAAGGTTATGCCACTACCGGAAGAGCCACAGAAGGAATTATCTCGAGAATCTGAGAAGACTGACACTGTCAACAATAAGGATGGAGTGTATGAGTTTTGATGGAACCGTAACCATGCTTCTAAGGGTGGTAGCACCCCAGACCCATGTGATGATCGATGGATTTTGAGAAGACCCCGATGTCGGTGTCAAAACCGGCGGATCTCGGGTAGGGGGTCCCGAACTGTGCGTCTAGGCCGGATGGTAATAGGAGGCAGGGAACACGATGTTTTACCCAGGTTCGGGCCCTCTTGATGGAGGTAAAACCCTACGTCCTGCTTGATTAATATTGATGATATGGGTAGTACAAGAGTAGATCTACCACGAGATCAAGGAGGCTAAACCCTAGAAGCTAGCCTATGGTATGATTGTTGTGTATGGAGTTGATTGCCTACGGACTACAACTTTCCGGTTTATATAGACACCGGATTGGGTTAGGGTTACACAGAGTCGGTTACAATGGTAGGAGATCTTGAATATCTGCATCGCCAAGCTTGCCTTTCACGCCAAGGTAAGTCCCATCCGGACATGGGATGAAGTCTTCAATCTTGTATCTTCATAGTCTAGGAGTCCGGCTACCCGAACACCCCCTAATCTAGGACTCCCTCAGTAGCCCCTGAACCAGGCTTCAATGACGACGAGTCCGGCGCGCAAATTGTCTTCGGCATTGCAAGGCGGGTTCCTCCTCCAAGTCCTTCATAGAAGATTGTAAACACCAAGAGTAGTGTCCGGCTCTGCAAAATAAGCTTCCACATATTGCCATAGAGAGAATAATATTAACACAAATCAAATCTGCTGACGTATTCCATAGTGCGTCATCACACTACGGCCAAGTCTTTCACTCGAATCGTTTTCACTTTTCCACCTCAGCGTGTTTTGCGAGGCGGTTTCCTTGGCACGTCTTGTCAAAGCAGAGATCGTGTACCCCCCTTTTACGGGATTCTCATCAATACGGACGTGGGTAACCCAACTGCGCCACTTATCACGGCGCTTGGGAGGCAAGCGAGTTTTACTAGGCAGGTGGGGACGCACAACCGCATCCACCCATATAAGGGGATAAGGATCCACCTTTTTACCTACGCCTTCTTCCTCCTTTGCCTATCCATCTCCTGCGCACCCGAGCTCCAGCGCCCAAGCCCGCACTTCCCACCTCAATCTTCTCCAGCAATGTCCGGAGCGGGAGGCAACTGGATGGTCTCTACCTCCACAGAGGGCAAAATCAAGAAGCTAAGGAAGGCCGGATACCTATCCAAGGACATCGCACACCGGCTTCCTGAAGAGGGGCAGCTTCTCCCCACCCCAAGGCCCCATGAGAGGGTAGTATTTCTCCCCCACTTCCTCCACGGACTGGGTTTTCCACTCCACCCATTTGTCCGGGGGCTCATGTTCTACTACAGCCTGGATTTCCACGATCTGGCCCCGAACTTCATCCTCAACATCTCGGTGTTTATCGTCGTGTGCGGGGCTTTTCTCTGCGTCCGCCCTCATTTCAGCCTCTGGCTCAAGACCTTCAACGTCAAGCGCAAGGTGGTGCGTGGCAGCCAGGCAGAGTGCGGAGGCGCCATGGCGGGCAAGATGGCCAACGTCCTATGGTTCGAGGGCTCTTTCGTGGAGACCCTAAAGGGATGGCAATCCGGGTGGTTTTACATCACCGAGCCACGTGATCCGAAATGGACCGCAGCCCCCGAGTTCCGATCCAGACCCCCCACGCGGCTTGTGTCCTGGAAAGAGACGGGCCTGTCGTGGGGTGACGAAAAAGAGGTGACCGGATTGCAAACATGCATCCAGTCCCTGGTGAACAAGCCAGTCCGGCTTGTTAATGTAATCCAGGTTATGCTCATCCGCCGGATCCTCCCGTGCCAACAACGGGATTTTAATCTGTGGGAGTTTGACCCCGTGCAGCATCAAACCCTTAGCAGGCTCTTCGACACGACGTACGAAGACGCCTGGAAGATGCTATTCAAGGGCGCCGAGGCTCCCGCGTCCGCTTCCGAGGACCGCCGATACAGCTCGAAGCGTCACGCTAGCGAGGTAAGCCATCTACACCTTTTACGGGATGTTTAAGCTTTTTTCATAGTTTGACACTATGCGGGATCTAAACTCCCTTACCTTTGACAGGCTTGGCGGGCAATATCCGGACCGATTAACTGTCTGGCTCCGCTGCCCGAAGACCCAGCCCCAGCTCTACTAGTGAAGCTACTGGTTCCGGCGCCTTATGTGGTGCCGGAGAAGAAGGCCAAGAAGAAGAAGACCACAGGGACTCGAAAGAGTGCCCGCAATGTGGTGGTGTCGGACTCGTCATCTGACGAGTCCGAGATGCCCTCCTCCCATGAAAACGAGGAGGAGGAAGAAGAAAACTCTCCCCCCAGCAGAGGGAGGAGAGAAGAGGAAGGCCGCCCCAACGGGGGAGGCCGAGGGGTCTAGGAAAAGGAGACCCCTCCGCCGGACTACGCTCCCGACGCCGAAGAGGGCGAAGAGGAGTGGCCGAACAGGGCCAAGCGTCCGGTGAAATCGTAAGTTCGGATATCAGAGTAACTCATGATGTTCCTTTGTTGCACAACTTTCCCTAATGTCGAATGTAATTATGCAGTCCGCCCCGGGCAGAAGTCGACGAATCGTCGCGCGGCTCCCTGGACTCATCGGACGTGAACTCAGTTCCGCCCGCTGTCTCCCCCCGCACTGCGGACGATGCCGAAGTGGCACCGCGACAAACCCCGGGGCAGGACGAGGTCGTTCCGGAGGAGCCACAAGGCAACCTCCCGGACTCCAGGAGTGATGGGGACAAGACCCCCCAAGGCTCCAAGTCCGGCTTTGAGCCGGACACCGCATCGGAATCTACAACAGTTCCGGACCGCGGTAGGCGAACTCCTTCCAAGAGGAGTAAGCCTTCTGAGCCGGTGTCCTCCGTCCAGCCGGAGGCGCCGGACAATCTACTGGAGGAGCTTAAGGGCGCCTCCATCGACGAGGAGCACCGTGCCATCATGAGTACGATGGTCCAGAAGGTTCGGTCCGCCAAAAGCGGACTGACTGAAGCTTGTGCTAGCCTTCTAACAGGCTTCGAGATAAGTAAAAATATGTAAAAATATTACCGTATAGACAGTAGCCCCTGATGCTCTGTTTGGCGTTCGGAAAGAAAAGCCGAATAGAGGATCTATTAAATATCACAGGAGTCTAACTAAAAAGGAGTCAATATACGTATGCAGGCTTCGCTGCTGGCCACCGCCGCACTGACTACGGAGGTGGGTGCCCTGAAATAGGGCCTCGAGCGGACCGAGCAAGAGCTCGGCCTTGCCAAACGGCAGCTCAAGGAGAAAGATGGTAAGAAATACCTTACAAAAAAGTGCCTATAAAAAGACATGATTGCAAAAAATAACAGGATTGTACTGCTTATTGTAGGGGCCACGACTGAGGTGGCGACCCTCAAGCAGGCGCTGTCCGAGGCCGAAAAGAAAACGGCCCTGGAGTGCACCGAGCGACAGAAACTTGAGGCCCAGGTGGGCGAGGTGCAGCAGGAGCTTCGGGCTCTCATGAAAAAACATGAGAGTTTGGAGCTTCAGGCCCAGGTCGGCGAGGTGCAGCAGGTGCAGCAGGAGTTTCAAGCTCGCGGCGGCCCTTGAGACTGCCAAGTCTGCCAAGGCCGAAGCCCAAAAGGCCCTCCAAGAGTTGGAGGAGATGAAAAAGATAGCGGCGGGTAAGGCATTCTTTATGCAAAGCAGAAGTATAAAAGTGAAGTACTTGTTACTTACCCGAATCCGGAGCTCTCCAGGGGCATTCGCAGATCTTCCCCGCAGCGTATCCAATGCCGCCGCATTCTACCGAGCCAAAGAGGGCAGCTCGACGGAGAAGGTGTTCTGGTCTCAGTATGCTGAGGCCGGACACCCTGTGCCCTTGAGCGACCAGCTGAAACAGCTGGTCGAGCTCCACAAGGCAGCCGAACAGGCCATGAAGAGCTTCATAGTTCGGCTGTGGCCCAGAGAGGCCCTGCCTGGGAGCTACTTCGGGCTGGTGCGGCGACTGGTGGAGGCCTGTCCAAGGCTCGAGGTCATCAAGCGCTCCGTCTGCATCGAAGGTGCTCGTAGGGCCCTTGCCCGTGCAAAGGTGCACTGGGGCAAGCTAGACGGTGAGAAGCTTGTGAGGGACGGGCCGCCGCCGGGGAAGGAGCATCGCAAGCCCGAGAACTACTATAAGGATGTTCTAGCGGGTGCCCGCCTTGTGGCGGATGAATGTACCAAGGATGTAATTTTTGAATGAACTCGCTCGTGTTTATCCTGTGCGCTGAAAACTTGTTCATATGCGCTAAGCAATGCTTGTTGAATTTAAAATATTACTTTCTATGCGGTCGTTTATCAAAAATTGAGAGATGGCCAGTCGTCGGCTTCTTCCCAAATGCCACTAGTGCTGGGGTGTTCGGGATAAACCTGAGCGCTCTTTTTCCCATAGTTGGGTCCTTTGAGGGAGGCGCTCAGCACAACGAACCAGGCAATCGGACTATAATGCTTGAACACTCTCACTTAGCCATAGAACTCTATAATTTTAAATTTCGGCGAAGCCCCTAGTTCGGAAGACCGAGTTTGGGGCGCTATCCACGCCTTGGGCGGACAAAGCCGGCTCCTCGCTCGAAGCGGCATAAGTCTTTAGGGACTCGAAAAACCTCTCGAACAGCGACCGGTCTCTCGCCATATCATGACAGTCAGTTTTAGCTTTCTCCACTGAGGTGCTTAACCCAGCTCAACCGGGGCACAATCGCAGTGGTTCTCCTAGTGCTACCTTAGCCGATATAGCGTAACGTAAGGCACCAAAACATAGGAGCTGGGCAAACCCAACTATTGACCCAAATCATGATTCGGAGCCGATGCATATAGTGCTATAAGTTCGGGGTGCCGCACTTGTGAAAGTGTACGGACTTCTCACGCCATATTTATGGGTACTAAAGCCCCTGACGTATTTTGCCGTACCATAGTGTACAGGTGTAACATGTCATAAACATATATATGAAAAGGTGATAATGCGAAAAATAGACAGAAAGCTATGCATTGCTTATAGAGAGGCTATTTATCAAAGCCGAATGATACAAATAGTGCGGTAAGCAAAAAATATTGGACTATTTAGTATGTCCTGACCAGGGGCAGGCCGCGGAATTGTGTTTAAAACAGGTATACCACTCGTAATAGAGACCACCTGGGAGTTCCATAATGCGGCATGGCTTGTCTGCCTCCCTGGATCTTGCATCATTTGTGTGGCAGTCGAATTGCCGAATAGGTCGTCCGAAGTATGGAGTCCTGAAAGTAAGAAAAAATTAAAAAAAGAATCCGGCAGCCCCTAGTACGTTTTAAGCCGTATTTTGGGTGTGCCGTTATTGTGCCCCTTCCCCTATGCCCATGGTATTTCAAGGGCGTAGTTATGTACGCGAGGTACTGGTTTCGCTATGTCGCGAAAGCTGGGGTTGGGGCCGCATTGCTACGCTTGCTCAGAGTGTGCCAGGCGGTCCTGCTGTGGGTTACTCCAGGCGCTCTTGGCAGTGTCTGGCTTTTTAATGGCCGGACTGGAGAATTGCCTGAGAAGGCTACTTTGTACCTCCGCTGCGAGAGCCGCAGTATGCTCCTCCGTGCGGAGGGAGCGTTCGGTGTTTCCGTTTACCGTAATTACTCCTCGAGGGACTGGCATCTTGAGCTTGAGATATGCTTAGTGCGGCACCTCATTGAACTTTGCGAATGCGGTTCGTCCGAGCAGGGCGTGATAACCACTGCGAAACGGGACTATATCGAAGATTAACTCTTCGCTTCGGAAATTGTCCGGGGATCCGAAGACCACGTCAAGTGTTACTGAGCATGTACAGTTGGCTTCTACACCTGGTATAACGCCTTTAAAGGTCGTTCTTGTGGGCTTAATCCTTGTGGGATCTATGCCCATTTTCTGCACTGTATCCTGATAAAGCAGGTTCAGGCTACTGCCGCCGTCCATGAGGACTCTTGTGAGATGAAATCTGTCGATGATTGGGTCGAGAACCAATGCGGCGAAGCCGCCATGACGGATGCTAGTGGGATGGTCCCTTCGATCAAAAGTGATCGGGCAGGAGGACCATGGGTTGAACTTTGGGGCGACTGGCTCCATCGCTTATACGTCCCGTAGCGCACGCTTCCGCTCCCGGTTGGGAATGTGGGTTGCGTATATCATGTTCACCGTCCGCACTTGTGGGGGAAAGATCTTCTGTCCATTGTTGTTCGGCGGCTTGGGCTCCTCGTCGTCGCTGTGCAGCCCCTTGTCTCTGTTTTCGGCCCTTAACTTGCCTGCCTGCTTGAACACCCAACAATCCCTGTTAGTGTAATTGGCTGGCCTTTCGGGGGTGCCATGTATCTGGCACAAGCGATCGAGTATTCGGTCCAAACTGGACGGGCCCTGAGTATTCTTTTTGAATGGCTTTTTCTGCTGACCGGATTTATAGCCTTTGAATCCGGCATGGACTGCCGTGTCTTCATTGCTGTCGCTGCTAACATGGCGTTTTTGCTTATTCCGACGTGTCCTACCACTTTTGTCCTTGGTATCCAAATTACCAGGGTTCTTGGATAAGTTGTTACTGCGAGCTAGCCAGCTGTCTTCTCCCGCACAAAAGCGGGTCATGAGTGTTGTGAGGGCTGCCATGGATTTCGGTTTTTCCTGTCCCAGGTGCCGGGCAAGCCACTCGTCGCGGATGTTATGCTTGAAGGCTGCTAGGGCCTCTGCGTCCGAACAGTCGACTATCTGGTTTTTCTTTGTTAGGAACCGTGTCCAGAATTGTCTAGCCGATTCCTATGGCTGCTGAATTATGTGGCTTAAGTCGTCGGCATCCGGTGGTCGCACGTAAGTGCCCTGGAAGTTGTCGAGGAATGCGGCTTCCAGGTCCTCCCAAGAACCGATTGAGTCTGCTGGCAAGCTGTTAAGCCAATGCCGGGCCGGTCCTTTAAGTTTGAGCGGGAGGTATTTGATGGCGTGTAGATCATCGCTGCGTGCCATGTGGATGTCAAGGAGATAATCCTCGATCCATACCGCCGGATCTGTTGTGCCATCGTATGATTCGATGTTTACGGGTTTGAAACCCTCTAGGATTTTATGATCCATTACTTCATTCGTGAAGCATAGCGGGTGTGCGGCACCTCCGTACTGGGCTATATCACGACGCAGCTCGGAAGAGCTATGTCTGTTGTGTTCGGCCCGGCCGGATTTGTTGTATCCGGAGTGAAAATCATTGTCACATGCCGTAGGGCTCCTGCGTGATCCATAGATCGATCTTGTTTGTCTTGCCTTATCCTCCAGTATGTCTCGCAGGTCGGGCGCATTTTCCCGTGCCTTATTTGAGCGGCGTCGGGGGATGGCTTGGGTGGAGGGCCGAGAGGCCTCTCTGTCGTGGCGGCGAGGTGGCCGGTCTGCCATGTCATGCGCTGGTGATGTAGGTGCTTCCTCCTCTGATTGGGGTAGCGGCCTGCGCTTCGGGTAACTCTTGGAGGGGCGTTCGACTTCATACTCTTCGGCCGCAAGGACTTCAGTCCATCTGTCAGCTAGCAAATCTTGGGCGGCTCTAAGCTATTGCTGCTTTTTCTTGAGGGCTGCTTGCCGTGGCTAAAAGCCTGCGTTTAAAACGCTCTTGTTCGGCGAGGTCTCATGGTATGACGAATTCGTCGTCATCGAGGCTTGCCTCGTCTTCGGAGGGAGGCGTATAGTTATCATCCTCGACCTCTCGGTCTGCCGCTCTCTCATGAGGGCTGGCTTTTCCATCTTCCTGTGTCGAATCTTGCTGAGGTGAGTGTTCTTCGACGTTATCCGGGGTAGTATTATCTCCTGTGCCGGAATCACCGTTTTTGCTTTGGCGGGATTTAGAGCGGCGCCGCTGGCGCTTTGGCTGTTTCTTGGGGGCGTCATCCCCCACTGTTCCATCGCCATCTCCATCTTTTGGAGTATCCACCATATATATGACATATGACGAGGTGGCCTTCCAGCGCCCTACAGGTGCTGGTTCCTGTTCGTCTCCTACATCGTCGTCCATGCCGTCGATGTCTTCGGAGCCGAAGTCAAGCATGTCGGTTAGATCGTCGACAGTGGCTACAAAGTGGGTGGTGGGTGGGCTTTGAATTTCCTCATCGTCCGTATCCCACCCTCGCTGACCGTAGTCCGGCCAGGGCTCTCCTGATAAAAGGCGAATGCTGAAAGATGTCTGCGGCGGTGAACTCCATTATCAGCGCCCAATCGGATTCGATTGGCAGGGGTGCGGGGGTTCGGAGTCCGGGAAGGACTCCGGATCCTCGGAGTCACGGGTCGTGCAGAGTGCGGGGCTAGCGTTCAGCTCGATCGCTTTCGGGATCGCAGCCCCCGAGCTGACGTCCAACCGCTCATCCTCGATCGGCGCAATAGGCTCCGAGTTAGAGGTCGGAACCGAGGCGTGTGCGGCCTCCAGGACACTGTCCGGGGGCAGAGCTAGATCATGCCCCTCGAGATAGTGTGGGGCGCTTGGCCGTGGCTCGGGCCCGTCGAAGATCAAGTCTCCGCGGATGTCAGCCGTGTAGTTTAAGCTTCCAAACCTGACTTGATGGCCAGGGGCGTAGCTTTCGATCTGCTCCAGGTGGCTGAGCGAATTTGCCCGCAGAGCGAAGCCGCCGAAGACGAAGATCTGTCCGGGGGGAAAAGTCTCACCCTGGACCGCATCGTTGTTGATGATCAAAGGAGCCATCGGGCCTAAAGGCGACGACACAGAGGAACTCTCAATGAAAGCACCAATGTCGGTGTCAAAACCGGCGGATCTCGGGTAGGGGGTCCCGAACTGTGCGTCTAGGCCGGATGGTAACAGGAGGCAGGGAACATGATGTTTTACCTAGGTTCGGGCCCTCTTGATGGAGGTAAAACCCTACGTCCTGCTTGATTAATATTGATGACGTGGGTAGTACAAGAGTAGATCTACCACGAGATCAAGGAGGCTAAACCCTAGAAGCTAGCCTATGGTATGATTGTTGTGTATGGAGTTGATTGCCTATGGACTACAACCCTCCGGTTTATATAGACACCGGATAGGGTTAGGGTTACACGGAGTCGGTTACAATGGTAGGAGATCTTGAATATCCGCATCGCCAAGCTTGCCTTTCACGCCAAGGTAAGTCCCATCTGGACACGGGACGAAGTCTTCAATCTTGTATCTTCATAGTCCCAGAGTCCGGCTGAAGGTATAGTCCGGCTACCCGAACACCCCCTAATCCAGGACTCCCTCACCCGACCCTAACCTCTTTCTTTCTAGCCTCTCCGAATCTCGAGGACGAGATTCATTTTAAGGGTGGTAGGTTTGTAACATCCCAAAATTCTAAATTTTGGAATGTTATAATAAATAGATTGATTGATTGATTGATTGTTGTGTGATTGATTGAGTGAAATTTGAAACATTTTGAAAGTTAAATGAGAGGGAATAAAAGGACTTTCCTAAACTTTCATTTCTCATTCGTGATCTCCATGAATTCAAATTCTTTTCAACACAAAACCCTAGAGAGAAGATGACATGACTTCTTCCATTTAAATTAAATGAAAAGGGTTGTTGAAAATATTTGAATTTCATTTGGAAGTATTTCAAATTCATAAACTTCAAGCAACTCAATGATTTTCATGAGAAAAGATAAAATGACTTCTTCAAAATATATGAAATATGAGTTGGAAGTTAAAAGGATCAAATTCAAAGTCCTTTTGGATTTTTTCAATTTAGAGTTATTTGAGTTTTATTCAAATTATATTTCTCCAAAAACAAAATACATGGAAAATAGGGTAACATGATTCCCTACAATAGAAAATTGGAGAAAAATTAATTTGAAATCATTTTGGTATTTTTAAAATGATTTTTATTGGATTTTATTAGAGCAGGAGCACTGTTTGAATTATTAGAATTTACCTGTATTTTATTTAATGCAAGAAAAATGTTCATGTTATAGAAAATCTTTTTCTGAAAATGTTGATATATTATATGCCTATATAATATTTTTAATTATCTCGTTTTATTATTTTAATTTTCTGGAAATGCTTTTAAAAAAATCTTCCCCGACTAGGCCGGCCCAGCCGAAGCCAGGCCATGGCCCAGCCCGACACCGTGCGCCCCGACCTCCCGGGCGGGACTCTACCCGCAGCATGCCGCCGTGCCGCCATGGCCGCTGACCCCGCCTCGGACTACTCGCGTCGCCTCGCTTTACCCCTCGGCCACGCCTCTCGCCTCCCCCTCCTCTTAAATACCCCGTCCCCTCGCCCCGCGCTGCTCCTCGCAGCAACCGCCGCCGCCCCAGCGAGATCCGCCGCCGCACCCTCGCACCGTCGTCTCCGCCGCCTTGCGCCGCTCCGCCGCTGCCGTGGCCCTCTGCCGCATCCGCCCCGCGCCGCCACCGTCGTTGCTGCACCCCGCCGGAGCCGCTGTAGCGCCGTCCCGCCTCGCCGTTGCCATCGCCGGAGAACGCCACCACCGCCGCCGTTGGTTTTTCTCGCCACGGTTGAATCCGCGAGAACCGGTACAAAAACCCCTCGGTTTCCTACGGTTTTTTTGGGTTTTAGATTAGAGTGGTTTATTATTTTGTTAGTTTATTTAACGAACGTTTTCTGTTTAGGTAGTTCTAGTGAACATATTCATTACTTGACGTTCGGCAGCGAACGTTCGTTCGGTAGCGTTTCTCTTTTTCTTTTATTTTAGTTTTCGGCCAGGGACCTATTCATGATAAATTTTCTTCACAGATTAGTCCGTGTACTTCAAACGGCTACAACTTTTTACTCGTTAGTCCAATTCAACGAAACCAATGCCCACTTCTTCGTTATGATCCCCTCTATCCAGTAAAAGAACTTAAACCTCTTTTTGAAAATTTTAAAATTTGAATTAGATCAGATTTGAATTCAAACTTTGTTTGATCATAACTTGAGTTTCGTAGCTCCGTTTGAGTTAATTCTTTTTGCAAATCGAAGCTCTTGACCTAAACATTCTGATAAGGCCAAATTCAAATAATTTTGGTACTGTTAGAAATAGTTTTATGTTGCAGGAGTTATTTGCTTGGTTTTGATGTTTTCTGAATTGTCTTCTTCGATCTTTCTGATCTGTTGAGTGATTGCTTATGTGTGGTTCTATTGCTTGCGTACGATAGATTGACCGGAGTGTGACGAGTAGAACTATCAAGAGTTTTGAGTGTGAATCATCTTCATCAACATTGCAGGGAAGTTCACACTTTGATCATATCCCATTCATACCCAGTTTTTATGCATTAGTTTCAAACCTCAAACATTGCATGAGTAGGATTGATAACATGTGGGTATTGGGAAGTAGTTGATGAGGTAGGAACCTATTGCCCTACATTCAAACCTTGGGAGTTACTATTACGTTATGCTTATATTGCCATGCTATGCTCGTAGACATGGATTGGGTTTGAGAGTATTTCATGACAAATGTGAGTTTGTTAATTAATGGTTTACTTAAGGTGGCAAATTTAACACACATCTGGGTGGATTGAGGCACCTGGGTATTCCAGGATTTGCCTGTTTTTTATGGACCGCCACCCAGGCTCAAAGGGATCATCAGATTATTCATACTAGAAACTTCTGTGTGCAGCCACAAGCTATTATGGGCTCTAGCATAGTTGATTAAGTCTCTTATAGTGGTAGACTAGCAGATGTAGGGGTAGTAGGTGGTACGGTCTACCCATCGTAAGGTGCAAATGCTTCTGAAAGACTATGTCTCGGTCATCCATTTCTCAAACACCATGTAGTGCGAGAAATCCAACGGAGGAGATCGAGTCTTGTGGGGAAAAGTGCGCAAACCTCTGCAGAGTGTATAAACTAACCATGATTAGTTGTGTCCCCGGTTATGGACATCTTGAGTATCTAGTACTTGGATTATCATCTGAATCTCATCATGTGACTTTAAATAATTTTGTTGGGTTTAATGATGTTACTTAATTGGGATTGAGAATGCTGTCAATCATTCTCAATGATTAACAACCGCCATGATAGTTAAATAAAATTTATTCCTTTGCAGTAGGGAAAAATCGGCTTTTCGCAAAAAACCTTATAACCATAGAGCTTTTCCACCAGCCAAATATGCATGTAGTGATAGCCTTTATTAATCATTCTCTATGGTGTGAATTTGCCAGTACATTCAATGTACTGACCCTTTGTGGCTGCAACGTCTCATGTTGCAGGAATTATCTTACGACGAGTAAGTGATACGTTAGGGTTACGATTTCTACACTCAACTTTGTCGTTGCTGTTGATGGGAATCCACAACCTTGTTACGTCCGCTATTTTGGATTGAGGTAATAGTATTTACGTTACTTTACACATGTGATTTACCTCTGTTATAAATCCTCGAGTACTGTGTGTGTCAGCATACCAATCCAGGGATGACATTTAAGCATAGAGACTTGATCCATTCGGGTCAGGTCGCTACACTCTACCTCGTCGCTTTTGATTCTTCCGGAGTGTCTCAACAATTCTTAGTGGTGGTTCTCGTCATTTTTTCTCAATATCTGAAGGCCGGAAAAGAGCTTCTCTGCAATCATATTCGTTCTTCCAAAGATTCGTGATTCCAGCTTGTTGCCATCCTCTCGTAATTGTATTCGATTGTGAGAATCCTTTTCACCCATCCAGAGTAATTCAGGAGTCTTTTTCAGTTTGATTCTCCGGAGCCCATCATCTCAGAATTATTCATTCTCAGCTTTCAGCTCTCGTTCCCCAAATCCTACCGGTGCATCGTTCAAATATCCTCTAATCAGCTCGTGCTCTCTTCATTCTCATGTATCTGAATCCCCTCAAGTATCTTCTTTTGTTCTCTTATTCTTACCGGTGATTCATCCCTTTTACTTCATTCATTTTCTATTCTTACGGTGGTGCTTCAAAGATTTTTCTTCCTTCGTTTATCATATCAATTTTTTTGTTGTTTCAACCCGACCGGTGATTCGTTGAAGACCTTCTCAAGTTTGCGCTATATCTCTCTTAATCCTTGCTACGAGAATAAGTAGTGTGCCAAATCCATTATTTGTCATCAATTTAATTGATGAAGGATACGCATAATGTAATTCTTATTATTGTTTCATCCAAGGCATTAATTCCTTATTCCGGAGGCTCACCAATTCTCAGTTTCATTTGTTTCATCTTTTCTTTTCCCGGAGTTTCAAGATCTCTCATTTATCTCGTCGCAAAGCTTCATTCAATCATTGCAAGGCTTCAACCTTATTCTTTTCATCTTTCTTTGCGTTATCCTTTTGTTTACCAGAGTTCTTCATGGAGGCGCTACATGGTGGCTCATCAAAGATTTAATTCCTTCTTGAAGTGTTCTTTGAGATTCTTTTTAGAGGAGCTCAAGCATTCTTCATCTTGCATTCCGGAGTGCAATTCTTCCTTCCCTATCATTGGAGGTGGTATTATGTCATTCTTCATAATTTGAGTTCATGTTTCATGATTCACATGTTGTCAAGAATGAGATATCTTAAATCCATCAATCTCTTCATTGGAGTTATCTTGGGTTATATTTCACCTAAAACCTTCCCTAAGGAATGTTGTTGTTTATGGTGTTTATCAATGATCCAAGTTTCCTCCTATTCTCGCGATGAAAGATGTTTTCATCTCTCCGTCGCTCTCAAGCAACCAATTGTTTTCGTTTGTGGCAGGTTTTCACCTCAAGTTTTTGAGATGTTTTCCATAAGCCCTCAACAAGCCTGTTCTTTTAGTTGTTGATAACCCAACAACTCTGTTCTAGTTTTTGTTGTAAGCGTGCTCTCTCAAGACCTTGTTTTCCCCCTCCGTTCATTCCATTCCATTCTCTCACTCCTTTCGGAGGCATTGTGATGTTGCTCTCTTCAAACCTTCATCTTGTTTTGTCAAAGATCATGTTCTTTCCTTTGCTTATTCATTCAACCGGAGTGTCGTGTTTTCATTCCAGTTCCCTCATCTTATCAAGTTCTTATTCAATTCCTTTTCTTTTCAATCGGAGTGCTGCCTGAAGTTGTTCTCCCTTGTTCCTCTTTTCTAACTGAGTGTTTTTAGCTTCGTCATCTCCGTTGTATTCTTTTCTCGAAATGCCTTAACCTTTGCAAGGTTCTTTGGTTTCACTCGTTTGTCAAAGGAGCAACTTAGTTTTACCTCTTCTCTTTCTCTTCCGTTTTCCCTCTGGTGCCATTCTAGATCTCGGGACAAGATCCTCTCATAGTAGTGGAGTGTTGTAACGCCCCGAGACCGATGTGCCAGGTGTCTTCCAGTTATTCGCTGACGTTGTCATGTCATTTGCTCGCGTGTTGCATCTTATCATGTCATCATGTGCATTGCATCATCATGTTTTACAACTTGCATTCGTCCGGCTTCTCCGAGTTCTCTCTGTTGTCCGTTCTGAGCCCAATCACCCTTGCACGCGCCCGCGGCATGTCCGAAATATTATTTTATAAGTGGCTGAAAAATGTTCTCAGAATGGGATGAGAGTTGGCGTGCGGTCTTGTTATAGTGTAGGTAGACCGCCTGCCAAGTTTCATCGTAATCGGAGTTCGTTTGATGCCCTAACGGATAACTATAGCGACATTATAATCGGTCTATCATCGGACGTTCTCGATCTTCGGAAACAGTCGCTGGGCCTCTCTCTTCTCTTCTCTCAGCCCGAGGACTTCCGCACAGCCCACTACCTACCATCAGGCCCAACCTAGGCTCTCTCGTCAGTCCGCGGACCTCCTCACACGCGCGTCCGAAAGCTGTCCCGGACCCGACCCGGACTGTCGTTACCGTTGTGTCTGGATCATCCCCAAACATCTACAAAACGTCTCCGTTTTCTTATTTGGGCTCCCTAGCCTATTTTTCCCGACCGTCCGTTTATGATCGGAGGGTTCCATTAGCCTCTAACCTAACCCACCAGCGTATATAATGGGAAACCCTAGGAATTAAGGATCCTGTCCCATCCTTCCATCCATCCAATCCATCCCCGCCGCCACTCTTCTTGTTTTCAGTGCCCAACCAACCACCAAGCCGATCCAATCCATCCCCGACCAACCTCACCGGCCTCTGCTCGATCCCTCTCCTTCCTCACGCCATGGACATGCCGCCGCCTGTAGCTTCCACGCCCCATACCCATGCAGCAGCGAGCAGCGCCTGAGCTCTCCTCATCTCCGTGCCGCTGACGAGCTTCGTTAAAGTAGGAACTCCTGCAAGACACCAGGAACGAAACCCCATGCTCTTCTTTGTTCCAGATCCTCCCCGTGCTCCTCCTCCTCGCCTCGTCGTCCGCCGCCGCCGCCAGGGACCGAACCAGGCCAGACCACCCGCTCCTTCTTCATGTCCTCCTCTTTTTCTCGTCTCTCCCTTCTCTAACCTCTCCCTCCCTCGTTGTGCCATAGGAGCAGCGCCATGGATGACACGTGCCCGAGCTCCTTGAGCCTCGCTCGGAGCGGCCAAGCCGCCGGAGCTCCATTCCCTGCCTCGACGACCTTCACCGCTATCGGATCCGGCGAGCTCCGCGTCTGAAGCCGCTTCCTGCGCCGAGCACCATGGATTTTCCTCCACCGCTCATCGCTGCCACGGGACACCAGCTCCCCTGACCGATCCCCGCCGCTGACCAAATCGAGCTGCCCTAGGGCCGCTCCGTCCTCTGCTACGTTCGATCTAGAGGATCCCGACCGGAGCTGCCCGCGTTGAACCATCCCTGCCCAGCACACCTGCAGCCGCTGTCGCGTCGTGCTCTGCATCGAGCTCCAGCGAGCGCCTCGACCCTGCCTCGCTCCCGTTGACCTTTTGTCTTGGTCGCTTCCATCCAGCCGGCCTACGAGGCCTCTCCACCAGCTGGGCCGCGCCCACGGTGAGGCCAACCCCAGCGCTGCCTGGCCTCTTCACTAACCTGGGCCGAGGCCCATGGTGAGCTCCCAGTGCCCACCAGATTCAGCATGTGCCTTTTTTCCATTTTGGCGATTTTATCATTTATTCCTGAGACAACAGTTTTGCAGAAAACCCCTTCATGATCATTCATTTAATAACTTCACAACCGTGCATTGGATTAAAACAATTTATATATGAAATATGCTTAGTTTTTCATCTAGTTTCATAATATGTCATTTTCATCCATTTTTAAAATGCTTTAAATACTGTTTGTTTAAATTTGCTTAAATGCCATGTTAAAATGCTTTAATTCATAACTAAATAACCGTAGCTCCAAATTTAATAAACTTTATATGCAAATGGGGTGGAAAAATGCCTAGTTTAACATGGTGACATTGCTTTGCATGTTTAACAACTACAAAATATGGTTTAGGGCAGAACAGTACCAAATCCATAAATTGCACATGAGGATTTTCTGGACTTGTTGTTTGATTGTTCGGGCCTCATTTAAACTTGCCTAGATAGGTAGTTTTGTCATGCTTCACCCCTTGCCATGGTTAACAACATTTAATATTGTTGGGTACATAAGCAAGTTCGAACTAAATAAGTCACGTGGTGTTTCGTCAATATGCAACGGAGTTGCATATTGAGCTCCACTTAATTTGTAGGATTGCTTGTGCACTTTTGCCATGCCATGCTTCATTAAAACGGACATGTATCATACTTGGTTGTGCATCATGCCATGATTATGTGATGGTTGATTACTATGTTGTTTGCTTCTTTCAGGTGTTGCTTCTTCAGGTTAGTTCCGATAACGTCGCGTTCGTGAGGATCCGTTCGACTTCGTCCGTTTGTCTTCTTCATGGACTCGTTCTTCTTCCTTGCGGGATCTCAGGCAAGATGACCATACCCTCAAAATCACTTCTATCTTTGCTTGCTACTTGCTCGCTCTTTTGCTATGCCTATGATGCGATACCTACCACATGCTTTATCATGCCTCCCATATTGTTAAGCCAAGCCTCTAACCCACCTTGTCCTAGCAAACCATTGTATGGCTATGTTACCGCTTTGCTCAGCCCCTCTTATAGCATTGTTAGTTGCAGGTGAAGATTGGAGCTTGTTCCATGTTGGAACATGGATATTTTGTTGGGATATCACAATATCTCTTATTTAATTAATGCATCTATATATTTGGTAAAGGGTGGAAGGCTCGGCCTTATGCCTGGTGTTTTGTTCCACTCTTGCCGCCTTAGTTTCCGTCATATCGGTGTTATGTTCACGGATTTTGCGTTCCTTACGCGGTTGGTTTATAATGGGAACCCCTTGACAGTTCGCCTTGAATAAAACTCCTCCAGCAATGCCCAACATTGGTTTTACCATTCACCACCTAGACTTTTCTTTCCCTTGGGTACTGCAGACTCAAGGGTCATCTTTATTTAAACCCCCGGGCCAGTGCTCCTCTGAGTGTTGGTCCGACCGACTAGACTGCGGGGCCACCTCGGGGCAACTTGGGGGTTGATTTTACTCGTAGGATGTCTCATTTGAGTGTGCCCTGAGAACGAGATATGTGCAGATCCTATCAGGATTTGTCGGCACATTCGGGTGGTGTTGCTGGACTTATTTTACCATTGTCGAGGATGTCTTGTAACCTAGATGCCGAGCCTGATCGGATTGTCTTGGGAGAAGGATTATCCTTCGTTGACCGTGAGAGCTTGTGATGGGCTAAGTTGGGACACCCCTGCAGGGATTTGAACTTTCGAAAGCCGTGCCCGCGGTTATGGGCAGATGGGAATTTGTTAATGTCCAGTTGTATAAAACCTGAAGTTGAGCTTAATTAAAATACATCAACCGCGTGTGTAACCGTGATGGTCTCTTTCCGGTGGAGTCCGGGAAGTGAACACGGTGTTGGAGTAATGTTTGATGTAGGTTGTTATAGGATCACTTCTTGATCATAGTTGTTCGACCGTGCTTTTGCCTTCTCTTCTCACTCTCATTTGCGTATGTTAGCCACCTTATATGCTAGTCGCTTGCTGCAGCTCCACCTCATACCTTTTACCCTTCCTATAAGCTTAAATATTCTTGATCGCGAGGGTGCGAGATTGCTGAGTCCCTGTGACTCACAGATACTTCCAAAACCAGTTTGCAGGTGCTGTTAAACCGTGCAGATGACGCAACCAAGCTCAACGAGGAGCTCGATGAAGATCTCATTCTTTGTGTTGTTCCATTTCCAGTTGATCAGTACTGGAGCCCAGTCGGGACGATCGGGGATCTGTGTAGCATTTGGGGTAGTCTTCTTTTATTTTGGTTCCATAGTCGGACCTTGATTGTATCTGGATGATGCAATGCTTTATTCATGTATTGTGTGAAGTGGCGATTGTAAGCCAACTATGTATCTCTTTCCCTTATGTATTACATGGGTTGTGTGAAGATTACCTCACTTGTGACATTGCTTTCAATGCGGTTATGCCTCTAAGTCATGCTTCGACACGTGGGAGATATAGCCGCATCGAGGGCGTTACAATAGCACTCTCCAAATAAAAATGGCATCAATTCTCGTGAGCGCTAGAGTTTCTATTTTTTACAACATGATCACAAAGAATTTCCCCAAGTCTTCCCAAGGGTTCTACTTGGCACAGACACTAATTAAAAGCATAAAACCACATATAAACAGAGGCTATATGATTTATTTATTACTAAACAGGAGCAAAAAGTAAGGAACAAAAATAAAGTTGGGTTGCCTCCCAACAAGCACTATCGTTTGACGCCCCTAGCTAGGCATGATGATTTCAATGATGCTCACATAAAATATAAGAATTGAAACATAAAGAGAGCATCATGAAGAATATGACTAGCATATTTAAGTCTAACATACTTCCTATTCATAGGGATTTTGTGAGCAAACAACTTGTGGGAACAAGAATCAACATGCATAGGAAGGTAAAACAAGCATAACTTCAAAATTTTAAGCACATAGAGAGGAAACTTGATATTATTGCAATTCCTACAAGCATATGTTCCTCCCTCATAATAATTTTCAGTAGCATCATGAATGAATTTAACAATATAACCAACACCTAAAGCATTCTTTTCAGCATCTACAATCATAGAAATTTTACTACTCTCCACATAAGCAAAATTCTTCTCATTAATAATAGTGGGAGAAAACTCAACAAAATAACTATCATGTGATTGAAAATTGAAATCAAGATGAAAAGTTTCATGGTTATCATTATTCTTTAAAGCATACGTGTCATCACAATAATCATCATAGATAGAAGGCATGCTTTCATCATAGTAAATTTTCTCATCAAAGCTTGGGGAACAAAAAATATCATCTTCATCAAACATAGCTTCCCCAAGCTTGTGGCTTTGCATATCATTAGCATCATGTATATTCAAGGAATTCATACTAACAACATTGAAATCATGCCCATCATTCAAATATTTAGTGCCAAACATTTTATAGATTTCTTCTTCTAGCACTTGAGCACAATTATCCTTTCCATCATACTCACGCAAGATATTAAAAAGGTGAAGCGTATGAGACAAACTTAATTCCACTTTTTACAATAGCACGCCAACTAGTGATAAAAACAAGAAACTAAAAGACTCGATTGCAAGATCTAAAGATATACCTTCAAGCACTCACCTCCCCGGCAAAGGCGCTAGAAAAGAGCTTGATGTCTACTACACAACCTTCTTCTTGTAGAGGTTGTTGGGCCTCCAAGTGCAGAGGTTTGTAGGACAGTAGCAAATTTCCCTCAAGTGAATGACCTAAGGTTTATCAATCCGTAGGAGGCGTAGGATGAAGATGGTCTCTCTCAAGCAACCCTGCAACCAAATAACAAAGAGTCTCTTGTGTCCCCAACACACCCAATACAATGGTAAATTGTATAGGTGCACTAGTTCGGCGAAGAGAGGGTGATACAAGTGGTATATGGATGGTAGATAAAGGTATTTGTAATCTGAAATTATAAAAACAGCAAGGTAACTAATGATAAAAGTGAGCGTAAACGGTATTGCAATGCTAGGAAACAAGGCCTAGGGTTCATACTTTCACTAGTGCAAGTCCTCTCAACAATACTAACATAATTGGATCACATAACTATCCCTCAACATGCAACAAAGAGTCACTCGAAAGTTACTAATAGCGGAGAACGAACGAAGAGATTATGGTAGGGTACGAAACCACCTCAAAGTTATTATTTCCAATCAATCCGTTGGGCTATTCCTATAAGTGTCAGAAACAGCCCTAGAGTTCGTACTAGAATAACACCTTAAGACACAAATCAACCAAAACCCTAATGTCACCTAGATACTCCAATGTCACCTCAAGTATCCGTGGGTATGATTATACGATATGCATCACACAATCTCAGATTCATCTATTCAACCAACACATAGAACCTCAAAGAGTGCCCCAAAGTTCCTACCGGAGAATCACGACGAAAACGTGTGCCAACCCCTATGCATAGGTTCATGGGCAGAACCCGCAAGTTGATCACCAAAACATACATCAAGTGAATCACGTGGCATCCCATTGTCACCACAGATACGCACGGCAAGACATACATCATGTGTTCTCAAATCTTTAAAGACTCAATCTGATAAGATAACTCCAAAGGGGAAACTCAATTCATTACATGAGAGTACAGGGGGAGGAGAAACATAAGATCCAACTATAATAGCAAAGCTCGCGATACATCAAGATCGTATCACCTCAAGAACATGAGAGAGAGAGAGAGATCAAACACATAGCTACTGGTACATACCCTCAGCCCCGAGAGAGAACTACTCCCTCCTCGTCATGGAGAGCACCAGGATGATGAAGATGGCCACCAGAGAAGGATTCCCCCGCCGGCAGGGTGCCGGAATGGGTCTAGATTGTCTTTCGGTGGCTACGGAGGCTTCTGGCGGCGGAACTCCTGATCTATTGTGCTCACGGATGTTTTTAGGGTATATGGAGATATATAGGCGAAAGAAGTACGTCAGGGGGGCACGAGGGGTTAACGAGGGTGGAGGGCACGCCCCCCTGCCTCGTGACCTCCTCGCAGACCCCCCCACATGCACTCCAAGTCTTCCGGGCTTCTTTCCTTCCAAAAATGAGTTCCGTGAAGTTTCAGGTCAATTGGACTCCGTTTGATTTTCCTTTCTTCGAAACCCTAAAATAGTGTAAAACAGAAACTGGCACTAGGCTATGGGTTAATAGGTTAGTCCCAAAAATGATATAAAAGTGTATAATAAAGCCCATAAACATTCAAAACAGTAAATAATATAGCATGGAGCAATCAAAAATTATAGATACGTTGGAGACGTATCAGATACTAGGGATCAAACCCTAACAAAACTAACTCGATTACATGGTAAATCTCATCCAACCCATCACCGTCCAGCAAGCCTACAATGGAATTACTCACGCACGGCGGTGAACATCATGAAATTGGTGATGGAGGATGGTTGATGATGATGACGGCGACGAATCCCCCTCTCTGGAGCCCCGAACGGACTCCAGATCAGACCTCCCGAGAGGTTTTAGGGCTTGGCGGCGGCTCCGTATCGTAAAACGCGATGAAATCTTCTCTCCTATTTTTTTTCTCCCGAAAAGCAGTTATATAGAGTTGGAGTTGGAGTCGGGAGGTCTCCAGGGGGCCCACGAGGTAGGGGGCGCGCCCTAGGGGGGGCGCCCCCCACCCTCGTGGACAGGGTGTGGGCCTCCTGGTCTTTATCTTTGGCAAGGATTTTTTTATTATTTATTGTAAGATATTCCTTGGAGTTTCAGGTTATTCCGAGAACTTTTGTTTTCTGCACATAAAACAACATCATGGCAATTCTGCTGAAAATAGTGTGAGTCCGGGTTAGTTCCATTCAAATCATACAAGTTAGAGTCCAAAATAAGGGCAAAAGTGTTTGGAAAAGTAGATACGTCGGAGACGTATCAGTCGCCGAGCTGAAGGTTTGCAGATCACGGAGGTGCCGTACTTTCGGTACTAGGATCAGTCGATCTGAAGACATACAACTACATCAACCGCATTGTCATAACGCTTTTGCTTACGGTCTACGAGGGTACGTAGACAATACGCTCCCCTCTCGTTGCCATGCATCACCATGATCTTGCGTGTGCATAGGATTTTTTTTGAAATTACTGCGTTCCCCAACAGTGGGCCCCCTGGCCTTGATTCTTTCGCCAGTATTTTTTATATATTGCAAAAATATTCTCCGTCGATTTTCCAGTCATTCCGAGAACTTTTATTTCTGCATAAAAATAACACCATGGCAATTCTGCTGAAAACAGCGTCAGTCCGGGTTAGTTCCATTCAAATCATGCAAGTCAAAGTCCAAAACAAGGTCAAAAGTGTTTGGAAAAGTAGATACGTTGGAGACGTATCAACTCCCCCAAGATTAAACATTTGCTTGTCCTCAAGCAATTCAGTTGACCAACTGAAAGTGATAAATAAAAACTTTTACAAACTCTGTTTGCTCTTGTTGTAAATATGTAAAGCCAGCATTCAAGTTTTCAGCAAACATTATGAACTAACCATATCCATAATAACACTTAGGTCTCATGTTTACTCATACCAATGGCATAATCAACTAGCGAACAATAATAATAAATCTCGGATGACAACACTTCCTCAAAACAATCATAATATGATATAACAAGATGGTATCTCGCTAGCCCTTTCTAAGACCGCAAAACATAAATGTAGAGCACCCCTGAAGATCAAGGACTGACTGGAAATTGTAATTCCTGGTAAAAGAGATCCAGTCAAGTCATACTCAATGTAAACTAACAATAATACATGCAAATGACAGCGGTGCTCTCCAACTAGTGCTTTTTAATAAGAGGATGATGACTCAACATAAAAGTAAATAGATAGGCCCTTCACAGAGGGAAACAGGGATTTGTAGACGTGCTAGAGCTCGGTTTTGAAATAGAGATGAATAATATTTTGAGCGGTATACTTTCATTGTCAACATAACAACCGAGAGATCTCCATATCTTCCATGCTACACACATTATAGGCGGTTCCCAAGCAGAATGGTAAAGTTTATACTCCCCCACCACTAAGAAGCATCAATCCATGGCTTGCCCGAAACAACGGGTGCCTCCAACTAACAAAAATCCTGGGGGAGTTTTGTTTGCAATTATTTTGTTTTGATTTGAGCATGGGACCGGGCATCCCGATGACCAGCCATTTTCTCGTGAGTGAGGAGCGGAGTCCACTCCTCTTGAGAATTACCCGCCTAGCATGGAAGATACATACATGCCTAGTTGATACATGAGCTATTCAAGCATACAAAAAAGAATTTTTATTTGAAGGTTTAGAGTTTGGCACATACAAATTTACTTGGAACGGCAGGTAGATACCGCATATAGGAAGGTATTGTGGACTTATATGGAACAACTTTGGGGTTTATGGAATTGGATGCACAAGCAGTATTCCCGCTTAGTACAAGTGAAGGCTAGAAAGAGACTGGGAAGCGACCAACTAGAGAGCGATAACAGTCATGAACATGCATTAAAATTAATCAACACTGAATGCAAGCATGAGTAGGATATAATTCACCATGAAGATACAGACAGCCCTAGTTGATACATGAGCTATTCGAGCATACAAAACAGGATATTTATTTGAAGGTTTAGAGGTTGGCACATACAAATTTACTTGGAACGGCAGGTAGATACCGCATATAGGTAGGTATGGTGGACTCATACAGAATGACTTTGGGGTTTATGGATTTGGATGCACAAGCAGTATTCCCTCTTAGTATAGGTGCAGGCTAGCAAAAGACTGGGAAGCGACCATCTAGAGAGTGACAACAGTCATGAACATGCATTAAAATTAATCAACACCGAATGCAAGCATGAGTACGATATAATCCACCATGAACATAAATATCGTGAAGGCTATGTTGATTTTGTTTCAACTACATGCGTGAACATGTGCCAAGTTAAACCACTCGAATCGTTCAAAGGAGGATACCACCCTATCATACCACATCACAACCATTTTAATAGCATGTTGGTACGCAAGGTAAACCATTATAAACTCCTAGCAAATTAAGCATGGCATGAGCAACTATAATCTCTAATTGTCATTGCAAACATGTTTCGTTCATAATAGGCTGAATCAGGAACGATGAACTAATCATATTTACAAAAACAAGAGAGGTCGAGTTCATACCAGCTTTTCTCATCTCAACCAGTCCATCATATATCCTCATTATTGCCTTTCACTTGCACAACCAAACGGTGTGGATAATAATAATAGTGCACTTGCATTGGACTAAGCTGGAATCTGCAAGCATTCAATTCAAGGGAGAAGACAAGGTAATATAGGTGCTTTGTTAGATCAACAATAATGCATATGAGAGCCACTTAACATTTTCATCGTAGTCTTCTCCTCTCGACCCCAAGGAAAAGAAAGGAAATAAAACTATTTACACGGGAAAGCTCCCAAGAAGCAAAAGAAGAACGAGAAATCTTTTTGGGTTTTATTTTAATTATTACTACTACAAGCATGGAAAGTAAACTAGCTAAAAGGTACAACTATTTTTTTTGTTTTTTCTTAAGGTTTTTCAAACACACAAGAACAAAGCTTAAAACAGAAAATAAACTAGCATGGATGATACAATGAAAGAGTATGAGCACCGACAACTGGCATGAGTGTGTGAAGATGAATGTAATGTAGGTGAGAAATATGTACTCCCCCAAGCTTAGGCTTTTGGCCTAAGTTGGTCTATGCCCATGGATCGAAATGATCCCCTCCAGTGTACTAAGGAGGGTCCTCAGGGTGCCACTGGTTAGCGATCTCCACCGGATCCCACTGATAAACAGACTGAAGGTGAGGATCAGATAGTGGCTCTGGCTCTGGAGCTGATGTCAAGCTCTGGTATGCCTGAACGGCCTCCGACAAAACAAGGTACGTTCTGTTCATGCTGGTCATGGAGGAAGTCAGTGAGGCCTGGATTCTCAGCCAAATAATAAAAATCCTCATAAATCCCAGCTTCTCTCAGGAACTCATCACAAGGCCGTTCACAGAGCCAAACCTCCGCAGTGCGAGGGAGATTATATTTGGGCTTCTTATTTTCTTCACTTTGCTTATCCTTCAAGCTTCGGCTCGATGAGCCCCTCAAAAATCTCTTCATCTTTTTCTGAAATTTTCAGTAACTTAAAATAAAAGTGAACCAAACTCAACAAGATTGATATCAACTACTCCTACAAGTGCCTAGAGGCTATATCATGCATTAAAACTACTTTTGACCACATACATTTGACATGCAAGCTCAAGAACAGGGTCACCTAAGCAGCAAAGATTTGCAATAAATAAAGCACTAGAACAAAAACTAGTTGGACCATTGGAGGAGTCACACACTAAAGAACAATCCCCCAAAGCAGTTTTGTGAATGGAGCTTTGAGCAAGGAGATTGAAAATGGCAGCAAGATGAGCTAGAACACGGGTTTGAGCTGGTGGATGATTTTTTCTGGAGGAAGACGAAGTGTGTGGGTGCAAGAATAAGTGGAGGGGACCCACATGGGGTCCACGAGGCAGGGGGCGCGCCCTCCACCCTCATGGGCACATGGTGAGGCCCCATGTTATGTTCTCAGTGCCAATAATTCTTAAATATTCAAGAAAAAATCATATTAAAATTTCAGGGCATTTGGAGAACTTTTATTTTTCGGATATTTTTTATTGCAAGGATAATTTAGAAAACAGACAAAAAAATACTATTTTTGCTTTATTTAAACTAAATAACAGAAAGTAAAAGGAGGGTACAGAAAGTTGTGCTTTCTTACTTCATCCATCTCATGCTCATTGAAAGGAATCCACTAACAAGGTTGATCAAGTCTTGTTAACAAACTCATTTCGAATCGCATGAAACCGGAGAAATTTCAAATAACACTAGGTCACCTCAACTGGGATATGCACATCCCCAACAATAATAATATCATATTTCTTCTTGGCAGTAGGAAGAGGAAATTCAAAACCTCCAATAGTAATCGTTGAAATTTTTCCAATAGAATTGATACTGTGGACTTGAGGTTGTTTCCTCAGAAAGTGTACCGTATGCTCATTACCATTAACATGAAAAGTGACATTGCCTTTGTTGCAATCAATAACAGCCCCTGCAGTATTCAAAAATGGTCTACCAAGGATAATCGACATACTATCATGCTCGGGAATATCAAGAATAACAAAGTCCGTTAAAATAGTAACGTTTGCAACCACAATAGGCACATACTCACAAATACCGACAGGTATAGCAGTTGATTTATCAGCCATTTGCAAAGATATTTCAGTAGGTGTCAACTGATTCAAATCAAGTCTACGATATAAAGAGAGAGGCATAACACTAACACCGGCTCCAAGATCACATAAAGCAGTTTCAACATAGTTTCTTTTAATGGAGCATGGTATAGTTGGTACTCCTGGATCTCCAAGTTTCTTTGGTATTCCACCCTTAAGTGTAACTAGCAAGCATGGTGGAAATTTTAGCTTCCGGTATTTTTCTTTTATTAGTAACAATATGCTTCATGTACTTAGCATAAGGATTCATTTTAAGCATATCAGTCAAACGCATATGCAAAAAGATAGGTCTAATCATTTCAGCAAAGCGCTCAAAATCCTCATCATCCTTCTTCTTGGATGGTTTAGGAGGAAAAGGCATGGGTTTCTGAACCCATGGTTCTTGCTACCTCTTGAGCACTTGCGTTGGTTTTCCCTTAAAGAGGAAATGGTGATGCAGCAGAGTAGCGTAAGTATTTCCCTCAGTTTTGAGAACCAAGGTATCAATCCAGTAGGAGGCTACGCGCTAGTCCCTCGCACCTGCACAAAACAAATAAATCCTCGCAACCAACGCAATAGGGGTTGTCAATCCCTACACGATCACTTACGAGAGTGAGATCTGATAGATATGATAAGATAAGATTTTGGTATTTTTATAATAAAGATGCAAAGTAAAATAAAAAGCAATGAAAATAACAAAGTGTTGGAAGATTAATATGATGAAGATAGACCCAGGGGCCATAGGTTTCACTAGTGGCTTCTCTCGAGAGCAGAAGTATTCTACGGTGGGTGAACGAATTACTGTTGAGCAATTGATAGAATTGAGCATAGTTATGAGAATATCTAGGTATGATCATGTATATATAGGCATCACGTCCAAGACAAGTAGACCGACTCCTGTCTACATCTACTACTATTACTCCACACATCGACCGCTATCCAGCATGCATCTAGAGTATTAAGTTCATAAGAACAGAGTAACGCCTTAAGCAAGATGACATGATGTAGAGGGATAAAATCATGCAATATGATGAAAAACCCATCTTGTTATCCTCGATGGCAACAATACAATACGTGCCTTGCTACCGCTACTGTCACTGGGAAAGGACACCGCAAGATTGAACCCAAAGCTAAGCACTTCTCCCATTGCAAGAAAGATCAATCTAGTAGGCCAAACCAAACTGATAATTCGAAGAGACTTCAAAGATAACCAATCATACATAAAAGAATTCAGAGAAGATTCAAATATTGTTCATAGATAAACTTGATCATAAACCCACAATTCATCATCTCAACAAACACACCACAAAAAAAGATTACATCGAATAGATCTCCACAAGAGAGGGGGAGAACTTTTTATTGATATGCAAAAAGAGAGAAGAAGCCATTTAGCTAATAACTATGGACCCAAAGGTCTAAAGTAAACTACTCACACTTCATCGGAGAGGCTATGGTGTTGATGTAGAAGCCCTCCGTGATCGATGCCCCATCCGACGGAGCTCCGGAACAGGCCCCAAGATGGGATCTCGTGGATACGAAAAGTTACGGCGGTGGAATTAGGGCTTTGGCTCCTGCTTTGATCATTTGGGGGTACATAGGTATATATAGGAGGAAGAAGTACGTCGGTGGAGCAACAAGGGGCCCACGAGGGTGGAGGGCGCGCATGGGGGGGGGGGGGTAGGCACGCCCCTACCTCGTGGCCTCCTGTTTCATGCCTTGACGTGGGGTCCAAGTCTCCTGGATCATATTCGGTGAGAAAATCACGTTCCCGAAGGTTTCTTTCCGTTTGGAGTCCGTTTGATATTCTTTTCTTGCGAAACCCTAAAACAGGCAAAAAACAACAATTCTGGGCTGGGCCTCCGGTTAAAAGGTTAGTCCCAAAAATAATATAAAAGTAGATAATAAAGCCCAATAATGTTTAAAACATGATATAATATTAGCATGGAACAATAAAAAATTATAGATACGTTGGAGACATATCAAGCATCCCCAAGCTTAATTCCTGCTCATCCTCGAGTATGTAAACGATAAAAACAGAATTTTTGACGTGGAATGTTACTTGGCATATTTTTAATGTAATTCTTCTTAATTGTGGTATGAATTTTCATATCCGAAAGATTCAAGACAAAAGTTTAATATTGACATAAAAATAATAATACTTCAAGCATATTAACTAAGCAATTATGTCTCTTCAAAATAGCATGGCTAAAGAAAGTTATCCCTACAAAATCATATAGTATTCAAATCATGCACAACCCCGATGACAAGCCAAGCAATTGTTTTATACTTTTAGTGTTCTCTAACTTTTTTAATCTTCATGCAATACATGACAGTGAGCCATGGACATAGCACTATAGGTGGAATAGAATGGTGGTTGTGGAAGAGACAAAAAAAGGAGAAGATGGTCTCACATCAACTAGGCGTATCAATGGGCTATGGACATGCACATCAATAGATATCAGTGTGAGTGAGTAGGGATTGCCATGCAACAGATGCACTAGAGCTATAAATATATGAAGGCTCACGAAGACCTAGGGCATTTTGAGGAAGCCCATTGAGGGAGTCCTGGATTAGGGGGTCTCCGGACAGCCTGACTATATCCTTTGGCTGGACTATTGGGCTATGAAGATACAAGATTGAAGACTTCATCCCGTGTCCGGATGGGACTTTACTTGGCGTGGAAGGCAAGCTTGGCAATATGGATATGTGGATCTCATCCCTTGTAACCGACTCTGTGTAATCCTAGCCCCCTCCGATCTCTATATAAATCAGAGGGTTTAGTCCGTAGGACAACACACAATCATACCATAGGCTAGCTTCTAGGGTTTAGCCTCTACGATCACGTGGTAGATCAACTCTTGTAATACTCATATCATCAAGATCAATCAAGCAGGACGTAGGGTATTACCTCCCTCGAGAGGGCCCGAACTTGGATAAACATCGTGTCCTTGCCTCCTATTACCATCCGCCTTAGACGCACAGTTCGGGACCCCCTACCCGAGATCCACCGGTTTTGACACCGACATTGGTGCTTTCATTGAGAGTTCCACTGCGCCATCACCATAAGGCTCGATGGCCCCTTCGATCATCGGTAACGATGTAGTCCATGGTGAGGTTTTCCTCCCCGGGCAGATCTTCGTATTCGGCGGCTTCGCACTACGGGCCAATTCGCTTGGCCATCTGGAGCAGACCGAGAGCTATGCCCCTGGCCATCAGGTCAGGTTCGGAAACTTAAACTACACTGCTTACATTCGTGAAGACTTGATCTTCGACGGATTCAAGCCCATGTCAGGTGCGCCGCACAATCACGACGAGCATGACGTAACTCTGCCGTAGGACAGTGTTCGGGAGATCGCATCTGCAACTACTCCGGCCTTCAAACTGGAACAAATTGCGCCATCCGAGGACGGAGGGATAGACCCCGCCATGGAGGCTGCACTCTTAGTGGCGATGGAGCCGGATACTGACTTCACCCCTTACAAGAGCCGTGTTGCCGAACCACTGGATTCGTCTCCGGCCACGGACTCCGAGCCGCCTGCATCCGTGCCTATCGGATGTGATTGGGCACCGATCATGGAGTTCACCTCCGCGGATATCTTTTAGCTAAATTCATTAAGGTCTCTCTCCTTGTTAGAAGAACCTTGGCCGAACTATGTCCGGCTAGAATGGGATGCGGATGAGGAAGAAATTCACTGCCCACCCACCACCCACATAGTAGCCACTGTCGATGATTTAACCGACATGCTCGACTTCGACTCTGAAGACATCGACGGTATGGACAACAATGTAGGAGACGAACAGGAACCACCGCCCACAGGGCGCTGGTGCGCCACCAAATCATATGATATATACGTGGTGGACACCCCAAAGAAGGCAATGGCAACGAGACAGCAGAGGATGACCCCTCCAAGAAGCAACCCGAGCGCCAACGTCAGCGGCACCGCTCTATGTCCCGCGATAGCAAAAGTAGTGATACCGGCACAAGAGACAATAACACTGCGGATAGTGCTGAAGACAACCACAATACCCTCCAGCACGATGTAGAGCGGGAGGGTGAGCAAGCTAGCCCTCCAGAGCAGACAGCCGATGGAGAATCAGAGGAGGAAAATTACATGCCTCTCTTCGAAGACGTGGTGAGCCTCGGCGATGAAGAATTTATCGTGCTTGAGGATCCTGTCGAGCAAGAGTGCTTCAAGCGCCGGCTTAGGGCCACAACAAGTAGCCTGAAGAAAAAGCAACAACAGCTCCAAGCTGATCAAGACTTGCTAGCAGACAGATGGACCGAAGTCCTTGTGACCGAGGAATACAAACTCGAGCACCCCTCCAAGAGTTACCCAAAGCGTAGGTTGCTACCTCACCTTGAGGAGGAAGAATTGAAACCAACATTACTAGTGTACAATGCGGTTGACCGGCCACCTCGTGGCCAAGCCAGAGAAGCGTTTCAACCTGAAGTTCAGCCTGCACCCCGCCGCCACTCAAACAAAAATACCAAGGCCCAGGGCAACACACGGGACCTGCGAGACGTATTGTACAGCAGGGCAAAACATGCAAGGTCAATATACGGCTCACGGGGGCGTACGCCAACGCCGGACGATGACCGTCGCGCAGAATACACTAAAAGTAAATCCGGCCAGGCCGAATACAGCAGACAAGACTCATATGAACTGCGTCGTGATATAGCCCGGCATAGAGGCGCCGCACACCCCTATGCTTAACTGATGAAGTTATGGATCACGAATTCCCGAAGGGTTTTAAACCCATAAATATTGAATCATATGATGGTACAACAGATCCCGCTGTATGGATTGAGGATTTCCTCCTTCACATCCACATGGCTCGCGGTGATGATCTGCATGCCATCAAGTACCTCCCACTAAAACTCAAAGGACCAGCTCGGCATTGGCTGAATAGCTTGCCAGCAGACTCCGTTGGCAGTTGGGAGGATTTGGAAGACGCATTCCTTGACAACTTCTAGGGCACTTATGTGCAACCACCGGATGCTGATGACCTGAGCCATATAACTCAGCAGCTAGGGGAATTGGCCAGGCAATTCTGGACATGGTTCCTAACTAAGAAAAACCAAATTGTCGACTGTCTAGATGCAAAGGCCTTGGCCGCATTCAAGCATAAGATCCGTGACGAGTGGCTTGCCCGGCACCTCGGCCATGAGAAGCCGAAGTCTATGGAAACCCTCACGACACTCATAACCCGCTTTTGCGCGGGCGAGGATAGCTGGCTGGCTCGCAGCAACAACACATCAAGGAATCCGGGCACTTCGGATACCAAAGATGCCAACGGCAGACCACATCGTAACAGACAAAAGCGCCGCAACAACGGCGATAACACCGATGATACGACAGTCGATGCCAGATTCAGAGGCTCTAGATTTGGTCAGCGGAAAAAGCCATTCAAAAGAAGTACTTCGGGCCCGTCCAGTTTGGATCGCATACTTGATCGCTCGTGTCAAATCCATGGCACCCCCGATAAGCCAGCCAATCACACTAACAGAGAATGTTGGGTGTTAAAGCAGGCCGACAAGTTAAATGCCGAAAAAGGACAAGGGGCTGCATAGTGATGGCGAGGATGGGAGGACAAAAGAGGTTCCCCCCACAAGTGAAGATGATGAACATGATATACGCAACCCACATTCCCAAGAGGGAACGGAAGCGTGCACTAAGGGACATCTATGCGATGGAGCCCGTCGCCCCAAAGTTCAACCCATGGTCCGCTTGTCCGATCACCTTCGATCGCACGGACCACTCCACTAGTATCCATCATGGCGGATCCGCTGCACTGGTCCTAGACCCCATCATCGATAGATTTCACCTCACTCGAGTCCTTATGGACGGCGGCAACAACCTAAACCTGCTCTATCAGGATACAGTGCACAAAATGGGTAATAGATCCCTCGAGGATCAAACCCACCAAAACCACCTTTAAGGGCGTCATCCCAAGTGTAGAGGCCCATTGCACAGGCTCAATCACATTGGAAGTGGTCTTCGGATCTCCAGACAACTTCCAAAGCGAGGAGTTAATCTTTGATATCGTCCCGTTCTGCAGTGGCTATCACGCACTGCTCGGGCGAACCGCATTTGCAAAAATCAATGCGGTACCACATTACGCATACCTCAAGCTCAAGATGCCAGCACCTATGGGGGTCATAACAGTCAATGGAAACAACGAACACTCGCTCCGCACGGAAGAGCACACTGCGGCCCTCGCAGCAGAAGCACAAAGCAGCCTTTTAAGGCAAACCACCAATTCGGCGATACAGCCCCCGGACACCGTCAAGCGAGTCCGGAGTAAACTGTAACAGGATCGCCTGGCACGTTCAGAGCTCGCCTAGCAATTCAGCCCCCGTCCCAGTCCCAGTCAAGCAACGAAATCCGTGCCGCGCGTACATAATTACGCACTGAAAATACCATGGGCATAGGCGGGGGCAAGATCAGGGCACGTCCCGCAATGTGGCTTAACCGCCCTAGGGGCTGCATACCTTTATCATTTTTTCTCTTTCAGGACCTAACTCTTTGGAAGCCCTTTCCGGCAGTACGATTGCCGAACACATTACGGGAAGGAACAACCAAGGAGGCAAGAAGCTAAGATGTAAGAGGGAACCCCCAGGTGGTCTATAGCAATAATCGATATACCCGCTTTCTACTATCCATACGCAGCTTGCCCTTGGATAGGACATGTCAAGAAGTCCTATTTTCTGCTTATTACACTACTTGTATCAGTACGCTTCGACGTATTATTTAAATAACAATGCAACACATTAGTATATTATTGCATTATTCATCCCTTTTTCTTATATGTTCATTTACGAAAACTTGCACCCATACATGCTGGTACGGCCAGTACACCAGGGGCTTTCGTTTAACCCATAATATGGCGTAAGAAGTCCAAACACTTTTGACAGTGCGGCACCCCAAACTTATAGCATTATATGCATCAGCTCCGAATCATGTCTTGGGTCAATAGTTGGGTTCGCCCGGCTCCCATGTTTTGGTACCTTACGTTCCGCTATATCGGCTAAGGTAGCACTGGGAGAACTACTGCGATGGTGTCCTGGTTCTTCCGGACGAGCACCTCAGTAGAGAAAGCCAAAAACTGACTGTCATGATAAGGCGAGAGCTGGTCGCCGTTCGAGAGGGCTCAAGTCCTTAAAGACTTTTTCCGCTTCGGGTGAGGAGTCGGCCTTGTTCGATTTAGGCGTATATAGCGCCCCCAATTCGGCCCTCCGAATACTAGGGGCTTAGCCACAATTTAAAATTGTAGACTTCTATGGCTAAGTAAGAGTGATAAAGCCTTATAGTCCAATTGCCTGGTTCGTTGTGCTGAACACCTCCCTAAAAGGACCCAAAATTGGGATAAAGAGCGCTCAGGTTTATCCCAAACACCCTAGTACTAGTTACATGGGGGCAGAAGCCGACACCTGGCCAACTCTCAAATTTTATAAACGGTTGCACAGAAGGTAATATTTTAAATTCAAAAAGCGTTGCATAGCGCAAATGAACTTGTTTCATATCACAGGATCACATGAGCATGTTCATTCAAAAATTACATCTCTGGCACATTCCTCCGCCACAAGGCGGGAACCCTTCAGGACACTGTCATAATACATTTCGGGGCAGCGATGCTCCTTGCCCTTCGGCGGCCCCTCCTTCACTAGCTTTACGGCGTCCAGCTTCGCCTAGTGCACCTTCGCCCGGGCAAAAGCCCTGCGCGCACCCTCGATGCAGACGGACCGCTTTATAACTTCAAGCCGTGGGCAGGGATCCGCGAGCCGCCTCACTAGACCGAAGTAGCTACTAGGCAGGGGATCGCCAGGCCACATCCCGACTATAATACCCTTCATGGCCTGTTCGGCCGCCTTGTGAAGCTCGACCAGTTGCTTCAGCTGGTCGCTCAAAGGCATTGGGTGTTTGGTCCCAGTATACTAAGACCAGAACAACTTTTCTGTCAAGCTCCCCTCCTCAGCTCGGTAAAAATCCGCGGCATCCAATACACTGCGGGGAAGATCTGCGAACGCTCCTGGAGAGCTCCAAACTTGGGTAAGTAAAAGGAAAGTTTCCTTCACATGCTTGCTTTGCATAATGAATGCCTTACCCGCTGCTATCTTCTTCACCGCATCCATCTCCTGGAGGGCCTTGCGGGCTTCAGCCGTGGCGCTCCGTGCGCTCTCGAGTGCCTTCGCAAGCTCGGACTCTCGCGTCTTAGAGTCAAGCTCCAGGGACTTGTGTTTTTTGGCGAGAGCCTCGAGCTCTTGCTGCACCTCGCCTACCCGGGCTTCTTACTTTTCTCGCTCAATGCGCTCCTTGGCCGCTTTGTCTTCGGCCTCGGACAGTGCCTTCTTCAGGGTCGCCACCTTGGTTGTGGCCCCTGACAAATTCATAATGATCCTATTACTTACAACTGAATTCTTTTTAATATATAGACAAGGTATTGCTTACCTTTGCTCTCCTCGAGCTGCCTCTTGGTAAGGCCGAGCACGTCTTTGGACCGCTCAAGGTCCTGCTTCAATGCAGCGACCTCTGCAGTACGTGCGGCAGCGACCAGCAATGAAGCCTGCATATGCACATAGACATATTCTGATTAGACTCCTGAGTCATTATTTGATCCTCTATTCGGACTTTCTTCGCGAATGCCAAACAGAGCATCAGGGGCTACTGTCTATGCGGTAATATTTTCCTATATTTTGATTGCTTACCTCAAAGCCTATTAGGAGGCTGCTGCAAGCTTCGGTCAGTCCATTTTTGGCGGACTGAACTTTCTCGATCACCGCACTCATGATAGTGTCGTTCTCTTCATCGATGGTAGCGCCGCGAAGCGCTTCCGGCAAGTTGTCCGGTGCCTCTGGATGGACAGAGGCCACCGACACGGGCGGCTAGCCCCTTTTAATGGGGGATCGCCTGCCGGAGTCCGGAACCACCGAAGGTTCCGGCGCAGTGTTCGGCTGAGGGCCGAACTTGGAGCCTATGGGAGTCTTGCTCCCTTTGCGCCCAGGGTCTGGAAGGTCACCTCGTGGCGCCCCCAGGACTACCTCCGCTTGGCTTGGTGCCTTTTTAGACAACACCTCGACGTTGTCCGTAGAGTCCAAAGAACCATCCGACGAAGATACGTCAAGACGGGCTCGGGACGGACTGCATAATCATATTCGGCGTAAGAAGAAGTAGTGCAATAAAACATACCATGAATTACTATGGTATCCGGATACTTACGACTTCTCCAGGGGCTTCTCCCTGGGTAACCACTCGTCGCCGCTGTAGGCGGCTGTCGGTGTCAAAACCGATGGATCTCGGGTAGGGGGTCCCGAACTGTGCTTCTAGGCTGGATGGTAATAGGAGGCAGGGGACACGATGTTTTACCCAGGTTCAGTCCCTCTTGATGGAGGTAAAACCTTACGTCCCACTTGACTAATATTGATGATATGTGTAGTACAAGAGTAGATCTACCACGAGATCAGAGAGGCTAAACCCTAGAAGCTAGCCTATGGTATGATTGTATGTTATGGTTGTTGTCCTACGGACTAAAACCCTTCGGTTTATATAGACACCGGAGAGGGTTAGGGTTACACAAGGTCGGTTACAAAGGAGGAGATATCCATATCTGTATTGCCTAGCTTGCCTTCCACGCCAAGTAGAGTCTCATCCGGACACGAGACGAAGTCTTCAATCTTGTATCTTCATAGTCTACTCAATCCGGCCAATGGAGATAGTCCGGCTGTCCGGAGACCCCCTAATCCAGGACTCCCTGAGTAGCCCCTGAACCAGGCTTCAATGACGATGAGTCCGGCGTGCAGTATTGTCTTCGGCATTGCAAGGCGGGTTCCTTCTCCGATTACACCGCGGAAGAATTTGAATACGAGGATAGTGTCTGACCCTGCAAAATAAGTTCCACATTCCACCGTAGAGAGAATAATATTTTCGCGGATCTAATTTGCTGGCTTGTTTTGGCAGCATGACGTTACGTCATGGCCCGGTGATTATTCGAACCGTTTCTTTTAACCTACCCCGCACATAACGCGAGGTAGTTTTTCGACACGTCTTGTCAAAGTAGAGATCATGTCCCCTTATTAAGGGATTCTCAGTAATACGGGCGTGGGTAACCCAACCGCGCCATCAATCGCGGCACTTGGGGGATAAGCGAGTTTTACCAGGCAAGTGGGGACGCTTAGTTTCATCCGCCCGTATAAAGGGTTAAGGATCCGCTTTCTATCCACGCCTTCTTCCTCCCTTACCCATCCGTTTCCGAACACTCGAGCTCTAGCGCCCAAGCCCGCACTTCCCACCTCGACCTTCTCCAATCATGTCCGGAGCAGGAGGCAAGTGGATGGTCTCCTCCGTCATGGAGGGAGACATCAAGAAACTGAGGAGAGCCGGATAGCTGCCCAACGACATCATGCACCGGCTCCCCGATGAGGGCCAGCTCATCCCCACCCCCAGGCCCCATGAGAGGGTAGTATTCCTCACCCATTTCCTCCACGGACTAGGATTCCCTCTCCATCCTTTCGTCCGGGGACTCATGTTTTATTATGGCCTAGATTTCCACGATCTGGCCCCAAACTTCATCCTCAACATCTCGGCGTTCATCGTCGTGTGCGAGGCCTTCCTCCGCATCAAGCCTCACTTCGGCTTATGGCTGAAGACCTTCAATGTCAAGCCGAAGGTGGTGGGCGGCCGCCAGGCAGAGTGCGGAGGCGCCATGGTGGGCAAGATGCCCAACATAACATGGCTCGAGGGATCCTTTGTGGAAACCATAAAGAGGTGGCAATCGGGGTGGTTCTATATCACCGAGCCGCACGACCCTGCATGGGTAGCGGCCCCCGAGTTCCGATCTGGCATCCCCACGTAGCTCACCTCCTAGAAAGAGAAGGGCCTCTCTTGGGGTAATTCGAAAGAGTTGACCGTACTCCAAACATGTGTTCAAAACATGGTGGACAAGAAGCTCAAGCTTGTCAACATAGTCCAAGTTATGCTCATCTACCGGATACTCCCGTGCCAACAACGGGAGTTCAACTTGTGGGAGTTCAATCCGGCGCAGCACCGAACTCTGAATAGGCTCTTCGACACGACTCATGAAGACGCCTGGAGGGTGCTGTTCAAAAGTGCCGAGGTCCCCCCTATCACTGAGGATCGCGGATTCAGTGTGAAGCGCCAAGTCAGTGCGGTAAGCTGCTTTACCTTTCACGGGATAATTATTTTTTATATAGATTGACTCTATGCGGGATCTAAACTCCCATACCTTTGACAGGACTGGCAGAAGATGGCCGGACAGATCAACTGTCCGGCTCCTTTGCCCGAAGGCCCCGCGGACGCTCTTTTGGCGAAGATGCTGACTCCGGCCCCTTATAAGGTGCCGGAGAAGACGAAGAAGGCCAAGGGAACCTGAAAGAGTTACCGACGCCAGGCATCGTCGGACTCGCCGTCCGATGACTCTGCGGCGCACTCTTCTCCCGAAGATGAGGAAGAAGAAGAAGGTGCTCCCCCACCGATTGGGGGAGACAAGAAAAGGAAGGCCGCCTCAACCGGGGAGGCCGAAGGGTCCAAGAAGGGAAGGACTCTCCTTCCGGACAGTTCCACCGCCGCCGACGAAGGCGAAGACGAGTGGTTCCCCAGGGTCAAGCCCCAGGGGAGGTCATAAGTATTCGGATACCACAGTAGCTCATAGGATTCCTTTGTCGCACTGCTTTCCCAAATGCCGAACGCAATTATGTAGGCCGCCACGAGCCAGCATCGATGTATCATCGGACGACTTCTTGGGCTTGTCGGACATGGATAGCGATCCAGTCCCGACCGCCACCTCCCCTCATCCTGCTGACGACGCCGAGGTGTTGTCTCAAGAGGCACCAGCTCGAGGGGAGACAGTCCTGGAGGCACCTCAAGGCGACCTTCCGGACTCCGGGAGCCGAGGGGACAAGGCCCCTAAGAGCTCCGAGTTCGGCCCTCAACCGAACACCGGGCCGGAACCTCCAAGGGTTCCAGGCTCGGGCATGCAGTCTCCTTCTAAGAGGGGCAAGACGCCTGTGCCGGTGACCTCTGTCCATCTAGAGGCGCCGGACAATCTGCTGGAAGCACTTCGCAGCGCTTCCACCGATGAGGAGCACCGCACTATCATGAGTGCGGTGATCGAGAAGGTTCAATCCGCCAAGAGCGGATTGACTGAAGCATGTGCCAGCCTTCTAACAGGCTTCGAGGTAAGTGTTTAAAATGTAGTAGAAATATTACCGCATAGACAGTAGCCCCTGATGCTTTGTTCGGTGTTCACAAAGAAAAGCCGAACAGAGGATCAAATAATATCGCAGGTGTCTAATATAAGTATGTCAATATGCATATGCAGGCTTCGCTGCTGGCGTCTGCCGCACTGACTGCGGAGGTCGCCGTACTGAAGCAGGACCTCGAGGGGTCCAGGAAAGAGCTCGGCCTTGCCAAGAGGCAGCTTGAGGAGAACAAGGGTAAGTAATACCCTGTCTTATATATATATATATATAAAAGAGGACGCGATTGCAAAATGACAGGATCATCATATGTTTACCAGGGGCCACGACCTAGGTGGCGACCCTGAAGCAAGTGCTAACCAAGGCCGAAGATATGGCGGCCAAGGAGCGCATCGAGCGGGAGAAGCACGAGGCTCAGGTGGGCGAGGTGCAGCAAGAGCTCCAGGCTCTCGTGACAAAGCATGAGGCGTTGGAGCTTGACTCGAAGACGCGAGAGTCTGAGCTTGCCGCGGCCCTTGAGAGTGTAAAAAGTGCCAAGGCCGAAGCCCAAAAGGCCCTCCAAGAGATCGACGCGATGACGAAGATAGCGGCGGGTAAGGCTTTGTATATGCAAAGCAAGCATGTAAAAGTAAATTACCGATTACTTACCCGGATCCGGAGCTCTTCAGGAGCATTCGCAGATTTGCCCCGCAGTGTGTCCGATGCCGCACAATTTTACCAGGCCGAGGATGGAAGCTCGACGGAGAAGCTGTTCTGGTCTCAGTATATTGAGGCCGAACATCCGGTGCTAATGAGCGACCAGTTGAAGCAGATGGTTGAGCTACATAAGGCGGCCGATCAGGCCATGAAGAGCTTTATAGTCCATTGTGGCCTGGCGACGCCCTTCCGAACAGCTTCTTTGACCTGGTGAGGCGGCTTGTGGATGCCTTCCCGCGGTTGGAGGTCGTTAAGCGATCTGTCTGCATTGAAGGTGCACGCCGGGCTTTCGCCTGTGTGAAATTGCAGTGGGTCAAGCTAGACGCCGTGAAGCTAATCAAGGAGGGGCCGCCAGAGGGCAAGGAGCACCGCCACCCCGAGATGTACTACGAGGGTGTTCTGCCGGGCGCCTGTCTCATCGCAGACGAGTGTTCGAAAGATGTAATATTTGAATGAGACTTGCTCGTTTTAACCTGTATGTATGAAAACTTGTTTCATATGTGCTATGCAACGCTTGTGTGAATTTAAAATATTACCTTCTATTTGGCCGTTTATCAAATCTGAGAGATGGCTAGTCCTCGGCTTCTGCCCCCATGCCACAAGTGCTAGGGTGTTCAGGATAAACCTGAGCACTCTTGTTCCCATATTTGGGTCCTTTGAGGGAGGTGCTCAGCACAACGAACAAGGCAACCGGACTAATAATGCTTTATCTTTTTTTTGACTGGAAACTGTGAGGCAACAGCCCCACAGCACTTTATTAAAACCCAACCACCAAGCATAACAAAAGGTTCTGTAAAGGAAATCTAACTAAAGGATGAGAGGCTTACTTACCTACTGAGCTATTTACAGCCTATACACAAATATATACATGGATACATACAACCAATTAAGGCAAAGAATTAACCCAAGCTAATAGCAGAGGTCTAATAGTAGACTTGAATCTGTGAGAGTGCAGGGTAGCATCATGAATGAAATTTCTCTTCCAAGCAACAATAGATGGCCTTTCATGTCTGAATATTCTGCCATTTCGGAGGAGCCAAATATTCCAAGCTGCTAGATAAACAACCTCCCTGAAGAAAGGTTTGCCAAAGCTTTTCCTTGCAGCAAATAAACATTGGGCTGGTGTTAAACTAGCTAACCATTGGATTCCCAAGTAGTTCCATACTCTTGTGCTGAATTGGCATGTAAAGAAGAGATGATCTCTATCTTCATGGGCATGGGCGAAGCATAACGAGCAGGTGTTATCATCCTGAGTGGATCTCCAGTGCCTTCTCACTAGCATGTCTCTTGTATTGAGTCGATCATTTAGCATCAACCATGCAAAAACCTTTATCTTCATTGTCGCCTTACTTTCCCAAATCCACTTGGTTGGAGTATCTAATAATGCTTTATCACTCTCACTTAGCCATAGAATTCTATAATTTTAAATTTCGGCGAAGCCCCTGATATTCAGAAGGCCGAATTCGGGGCGCGATACACGCCTGTAAGCCGGACAGGGCCGACCCCTTGCCCTAAGCGGAATAAGTCTTTAGGGACTCAAAAAACCACGTCGAACAACGACCAGTCTCTCGCCTTATCATGACAATCAGTTTTAGCTTTCTCTACTGAGGTGCTAAGCCAAGAAGAACCGGGGCACAATCGCAGCAGTTCTCCTAGCGCTACCTTAGCCGATAGAGCGGAACGTAAGGTACCAAAACATAGGAGCCGGGCAAACCCAACATTTGACCAAAGACATGATTCGTAGATGATGCATATAATGCTATAAGTTCGGGGTGCCGCACTTGTGAAAGTGTTCAGACTTCTTACACCACATTGTGGGGTACGTAAGCCCCTGGTGTATTGGCCGTACCAGAGTGTATGGTTGCAAGGCGTCATTAATGAACACACACACATATATATATAACAAAAATGCAATAATAGTCGTAATTTTATGCATCGTTTATTAAAAAAATGCGTTAAAGCAGAGTGATACAAGTAGTGCGATAAGCAAAGAGTAGGACTATGTACCTTCCAAGGGCAAGCTAAGGAATGATATTAAATTGAATATTTCACTCGTTACTGTAATCAACCTGGGAATTCCGTGGTATAACGTAGTTGCCTGCCTCCTTGGTTGCTGCATCATGTGTTCGGCAATAGTGCTGCGGGACAGTGTTTCTAGAGATTAAGGTCCTGAAAGAAAAAAGAAAAATAACCAAACGGGAAGCCCCTAGTGCGGTTTAGGCCGCGTTTTGGGGCGTGCCGCATTTGTGCCCCCTCCCCACCTATGCCCATGGTATTTTTAATGCGTAATTATGTACACGCGGCACGAGTTTCGCCGCTGGGTTGGGATTGGGGTGGCCGCCGTATTGCTACGCGAGCTCAGATCGCACCAGGCGGTCTATTTGCCGGTTGCCCCGAGCGCGCTTGAAGGTGTCCGGGCTGTGAACTGCCGAACTGGTTGATTGCCTTGAGAGGCTGCTTTGCGCTTTCTGCTGCGAGGGCTGCGGTGTGCTCCTCTGTTCGGAGAGAGTGCTCTGTGTTTCCATTGACTATAATAACTCCGCGAGGTCCTGGCATCTTGAGCTTGAGGTATGCATAATGCGGTATCACATTGAATCTAGCAAATGCAGTTCGCCCGAGCAGTGCGTGATAACCACTGCGGAACGGGACTATATCGAAGATTAACTGTTCGCTTCGGAAGTTATCCGGTGATCCGAAGACCACTTCCAGTGTAATTGAGCCTGTGCAATGGGCCTCTACGCCTGGAATGACACCCTTAAAGGTCGTTTTTGTGGGTTTGATCCTTGAGGGGTCTATACCCATTTTGCGCACCGTGTCCTGATAAAGCAGGTTCAGGCTACTGCCGCCATCCATAAGGACTCGAGTGAGGTGAAATCCTTCAATGATTGGGTCTAGGACCAGTGCGGTGAATCCGCCATGACGGATACTAGTGGGGTGGTCCCTGCAATCGAAGGTGATCAGATAGGAGGACCAAGGGTTGAACTTTGGGGCGACCGGCTCCAACGCATATACGTCCCTGAGCGCACGCTTCCGCTCCCTCTTGGGGATGTGGGTTGCATATATCATGTTCACCATCCGCACTTGCGGGGGAAACCTCTTCTGTCCTCCAGTGTGCGGCTGCCGGGGCTCCTCCTCGTCATCGCTATGCGGCCCCTTGTCCTTGTTTTTAGCAATTAACTTGCTGGCCTGCTTGAACACCCAACAATACCTGGTAGTGTGATTGGCTGGCTTGTCTGGGGTGTCGTGTATTTGACACGAGCAATCGAGTAGACGGTCCAAGCTGGACGGACCCGGCGTACTTTGTTTGAATGGCTTTTTCCGCTAACCGGGTTTAGAGCGTTTGAATCCGGCATTGACTGTCGTATCCTCGGTATTTTCACTGTTAATGCGGCGCTTATGCTTGTTGCGACGTGACCTGCTATTGCCGTCCTTGGTATCTGAGGTACCATGGTTCTTTGATATGTTATTACTGCGAGCCAGCCAGCTATCTTCTCCCGCACAAAAGCGGGTCATAAGCGTCGTGAGAGCTGCCATAGATTTCGGCTTTTCCTGACCAAGGTGCCGGGCTAGCCACTCATCTCAGATGCTGTGCTTGAAAGCCGCTAAGGCCTCCGCATCCGGACAATCGACGATTTGATTTTTCTTTGTAAGGAACCGAGTCTAGAATTGTCTGGCCGACTCTTCTGGCTTCTGAATTATGTGGCTCAAATCATCGGCGTCTGGTGGTCGCACATAAGTGCCCTGAAAGTTGTCGAGGAATGCGGCTTCCAGATCTTCCCAACAGCTAATGGAATCTGCTGGCAAGCTATTAAGCCAATGTCGCGCTGGTCCTTTGAGCTATAGTGGGAGGTATTTGATGGCGTGTAAGTCATCGCCGCGGGCCATGTGGATGTTGAGGAGGAAGTCCTCAATCCATACTACGGGATCTGTTGTGCCGTCGTATGATTCAATATTTATAGGTTTGAAACCTTCTGGGAATTGATGTTCCATTACTTCGTCTGTGAAGCATAAGGGGTGTGCGGCGCCTCTGTATTGGGCTATATCACGATGCAACTCAAATGGGTCTTGCCCGCTGTGTTCGGCCCGGCCGGATTTGCTTTTATTGTATCTAGCGTGACGTTTGACATCTCGCAGAGTGGTGCGCCCTCGTGATCCGTAGATCGGTCTTGAATGCTTTGCCTTGTCCTCCAATATGTCTCGCAGGTCTGGCGTATCTCCCCATGCCTTTTTATTTGAATGGTGTTGTGGTGGAGGCTGAGCTGTTGGCTGGAATGCCTCTCTATTGCAGCCACGAGGTGGCCGATCAGTCGTATCATACGCTTCTTCCTCCAGTCAGGGTAGTAACCTACGCCATGGGTAACTCTTGGAGGGGCGCTCGAGTTTATATTCCTCGGCAGCGAGGACTTCAGTCCATTTATTGGCTAGCAGATCTTGATCAGCTTGAAGCTGCTGCTGCTTTTTCTTCAGGCTATTTGTCGCGGCCATAAGTCGGCACTTGAAGAGCTCTTGTTCGACGGGATCCTCTGGTACGGAGAATTCATCGTCGCCGAGGCTCGCCTCATCTTCGGAGGGGGGCATGTGATTGTCATCCTCCTCCTCTCCGTTTGCCTCTCTCTCAGGAGAGCTGACTCCTCCATCCTCCTGCTCTAAATCTTGCTGGAGGGGTTTGTTGTTTTGTTCGGCATTATTCAAAGTGTTATTATCTCTTGTGCCGGTATCACCACTTTTGCTTTGGCGGGACTTACAGCGGCGCCGCTAACGTCGACGTTTGGGTTGCTTCTTGGAGGGGTCATCCTCCGCTATCTCGTCGCCATTGCCTTCTTTGGGTGTATCCACCATGTATATGTCATATGACGAGGTGGCTTTCCAGTGCCCTATAGGTGCTGGTTCATGTTCATCTCCTATATCGTCGTCCATATCGTCGATGTCTTCGGAGTCGAAGTTGAGCATGTCGGTTAAATCATCGACAGTGGCTATGAAGTGGGTGGTGGGTGGGCGTCGAATTTCTTCGTCGTCCACATCCCAATCCTGTTGGCCATAATTTGGCCAGGGCTCTCCTGACAAAGAGAGAGACTTTAGTGAATTCAGAATGTCGCTGAAGGGCGAGTGCTGAAAGATATCCGCGGTGGTGAATTCCATGATCGGCGACCAACCGGATTCGATGGGCAGGGGCGCGGATGGTTCGGAGTCCGGAAAAGAGTCCGGCACCTTGGAGTCAAGGGTTGCGCAGAGGATTATGCTGGTGTTTGGCTCTATCACCGTTGAGACTGCAGCCCCTGAGGCGGTGTCTAACCACCCGTCCTCGATTGGCACAGTTGGCTCTGAGCTAAGGGTTGGAGCTGATGCGGGCGCGGCCTCTGGGGTACTGTTCGGTGGCAGAGCTAGGTCATACCCATCGTGACAATGCGGCACGCCCGGCTGTGGCTCGAATCCGTCGAAGATCAAGTCTCCGCGGATGTCGGCCGTGTAGTTCAAACTTCCAAATCTGACCTGACGGCCAGGAGCGTAGTTTTCAATCTACTTCCAGATGGCCAAGCGAATTAGCCCGCAGTGCAAAGCCGCCGAATACGAAGATCTGTCCGGGGAGAAAAGTCTCGCCCTAGATCACATCGCTATCGATGATAGTGGGAGCCATCAAGCCTTACGGTGACGACACAGAGGAACTCTCAATGAAAGCACCAATGTCGGTGTCAGAACCCGCGGATCTCGGGTAGGGGTCCCGAACTGTGCGTCTAGGCTGGATGGTAAAAGGAGGTAGGGGACACGATGTTTTACCCAGTTTCGGGCCCTCTTGATGGAGGTAAAACCCTATGTCCTGCTTGATTAATATTGATGATATGTGTAGTACAAGAGTAGATCTACCACGAGATCAGAGAGGCTAAACCCTAGAAGCTAGCCTATGGTATGATTGTATGTTATGGTTGTTGTCCTACAGACTAAAACCCTTCGGTTTATATAGACACCGGAGAGGGTTAGGGTTACACAAGGTTGGTTACAAAGGAGGAGATATCCATATCCGTATTGCCTAGCTTGCCTTCCATGCCAAGTAGAGTCCCATTCGGACACGAGACGAAGTCTTCAATCTTGTATCTTCATAGTCTAATCAGTCCGTCCAATGGAGATAGTCCAGCTGTCCAGAGGACCCCTAATCCAGGAATCCCTCAGTGGCCTTCTCGGAGCAGTCCATAAGGAGGGTCCTTCCCTTCTTGGACCCTTCGGCCTCCCTGGTTGGGTCGGCCTTCCTTTTCTTGTCTCCCCGGCTGGGGGTGTGAGAACTTTCCTCTTCCCCCTCCTCGTTTTCATGGGAGGAGGGCGCGTTGGAGTTATCGGACGATGAGTTCGATATAACCTTGCACCGGAGACCCTTTCGGGTCCCCGTGGCCTTCTTCTTGGCCTTCTTCGCCGGCACCTTGTAAGGCGCCGGAACCAGCATCTCCGTTTGGAGAGCGTCCACAGGATCTTCAGGCAGGGGGGATGGGCAATTGATCTGCTCCGTCGTCTCCACCCAGTCCTGTTAACGGCGTGGAAGCTTAGATTCCGCACATGATTAAACTAGGGAAATAAATATCCTGTGAGATACAAAAACTTACCGGATTGGCGTGGCGCTTTGCGCTGAGTCCGCGGTCCTCGGTAAGGGGAGGATGTACCTCAGTGCCCATGAACAGCACCTTCCAGACGTCCTTGTGCATCGTGTCGAAGAGCTCTCACAACATCTGGTGCAAGGCCGGGTCGAACTCCCACAAATTGAATACCCGTCGTTGACACGGGAGAATCCGGTGGAAGAGCATGACCTGGACGACGTTGACGAGCTTGATTTTCTTGCTCATCATGTTCTTGATGCAGGTCTAGAGTCCGGTCAGCTCTACCGGGGAACCCCAGGACAGGCCCTTCTCTTTCCAGGAGGTGAGCCGCATGGGGATTCCGGATCGGAATTCGGGCCCGCCACCCAGTTGGTGTCGCACAGCTCGGTGATGTAGAACCACCCCGATTGCCACCCCTTTATGGTCTCCACATAGGAGCCTTCGAGCCAGGTGACGTTAGGTATTTCTCCCACCATGGCGCCTTCGCCACCTTCGATTTAATATTGAAGGTCTTCAGCCACAGGCCGAAGTGGGGCCTGATGCGGAGGAAGGCCTCGCACACGATGATAAACGCTGAGATGTTGAGGATGAAATTGGGGGCCAGATCATGAAAATCCAGCCCATAGTAGAACATGAGCCCGCGGACAAATGGGTGAAGGGGAAATCCCAGTCTGCGGACAAAGTGGGTAAGGAAAACTACCCTCTCATGGGGTGCGGGCGTAGGGACGATCTGCCCCACATCTGGTAGCCGGTGCGCGATGTCCGCGGCCAGATATCCGGCTTCCCGTAGCTTTGCGATGTGCTCCTCCGTGAGAGAGGAGGCCATCCACTTGCCTCCCACTCCAGACATGCTTGGAGTGGTTTGAGAAGAAAGACGCAAACTTGGGCGCTGGAGCTCGAGTGCGTGAGACTGGATAAGTAAGGAGGAAGAAGGTGTGGGTAAGAAGGGTGAATCTTTGTCCCTTTATAACGGCGTAAGAGGCGATACACCTCCCCACTTACCTGGTAAAATCGCTTATTCCCCAAACGCCATAATTGATGGCACGGTTGGGTTACCCATACCTGTATTTATGAGAAACCCGTGATAAGGGGACACGATCTCTGCTTTGACAAGACGTGTCAAGAAAACCGCCTCGATATGTGCAGTGCTGGTTGAGAAAAACAGTTCGAATAATGACTGGGCCGTAGTATGATATCATGCTGTCAAGCGTGTCAGCATATTAGATTTGTGGAAATATTATTCTCTCTACGGTGGTATGTGGAACTTGTTTTGCAGAGCCGGACACGGTCCTTGTGTCCAAAATCTTCCATGGAGTATTCGGAGGAAGAACCCGCCTTGCAATGCCGAAGACAAAACTGCGCGCTGGACTCATCGTCATTGAAGCCTGGTTCAGGGGTGTTGACACCCGATTTTGGCACGATACAAAATGCAATAAATATGGCCTCAAATGAAAAAGTTCTCAAAGTGAGAAAGTTTCGTATCATAAAAACGATAAACTTTGATATTTGGGTCATAGCCATTCGATCTCATCTCTAAGGCCGAAGTTGTGTTCGAACCACTGAGATTTTGTATCCAGAACACTTTTCGGCTGATTACACCCCAAGACTGCCCCATATTGAAAACTGATCTACATGAATTGTCTTCGTCTCATCGAGATGATCGATTTTGGTATAAAGACCGTCTCAATCCGAGGTCATATGCAAAAATTAGATCCCGCACAGCGCGACCCTCCAGTGAGCAAAAACATGGCGCCCGGAACCAGACACATATGTGGGTATGTCTGATGTGCTGCGTGAATAATTAGCTGTCTTCCACGAACGATTTGACCCGTGATATGACCTCTGATGAAAAAACGATCAACATGAAAGTTGTTCGTCTCGTTGATACGGTCAAGATTGCTTTTGGACTTATTTCCATCCGAGGTCGTTTTCCACCACAAAAAAGACCCGCAAGGTACAGTTAGTTTAAACCGAACAGTTTTGGCAAGTTTGGATAAACCAATCCGAATTTGACTAGGGTTTTGGACATGAATTGATGTAATTTTCTTGTAAGGAAAGCCTAGATGAATCTTTTGCTTGTACGGGAAGTCCAGCCGCCTCTTATATATGTTGGGGTGATGGCCGATTGAAACAACACCAATCGATCAATTCATCTACCACTTTTTATCTTTTATCTTTTCTCCTTAACCCTAGTTCTTCTTCTTCCTCGTTCTTCGTTTGTTCTTCTTCTTTGCAGGGCGGCGAATCTCGAGGCCCTAGGGGCGATCAGGTCGACCTAGGGCAGCCCATAGCCGCCGCACGTCCAGACGGGGTCCCTCCCAGGCGTGCGGGGTTTCGGGTCTTCAAAAGCGCCCGCCGGATTGCCTGCGTACCGCGCTTCTGGCCAGGTCTCCTTCGACGTGATCTGTGGTGCATCACCCTTAGCGTTGAGGGTACACGGTGACGTGTTCGTGTGCGAACACACTTTTTGGCGACTCCGCTGGGAACGAAGCTTTGAACAGTCTCCAGCCTGTTCTTGCTACGAGGAGAACGTCATCAAGCGGCTACAATCTACAACGGTAACATGTATCATCAATCTCCTTGCGTAGATGCAAATAGCCATTATGTTGATGTTGCTAGATCTTTCAATGGACATGTGATGTCAGCCAACCCTAATGAGCAAAGGCCGACTAGTTATTCCGTTGGAGAAACTTGGAATTTATAGAATCGTGACATGCAACTTATGAATCTGAACTTTCATGCATCGGCTACATCTTTCAATATGCCGGTGAACAACACGATTTGTTCGAGTGATCAATATAGGACACCTCATGTACAGGAGGGCATCTCAAAGTTTTATCCATCGGCAGCCGACTCGCAATATGCGGGTTCATCCCCAAACATGCCGATGAATGGGGGAATCGGCCATGCTTCTGTTAGCTATTTGGCCGATTGTCCTCAAACATCATATACTACACCTCGTCAGATTAATTGTTCAGTGGCGTATGAAACTAAAAATATTCATGACTCGGCTCACCCTCACGGTCATGGCCGAGTGAATGGAGATTCTATAGGAGCATCTGTGCCTAATATTGCAGGAGATGAGGTGGCTCTGGCTGCATTAAATTTTTTATCCCAAAATAAGAAGATTAGTGCTATTTGCCTTGAGCAACACGACAAGGGATGGTTCCTGATTATGCGGCAATAAGAGCTAGGGTTTTGAAAGAAGAAGAAGTGTTGCCGATTGATAAAATTGTCGCGAGAAAATATTCCACAATGATGCACATGCCTTTGATGACCCACAAGTATAGGGAATCTATCGTAGTCCTTTCGATAAGTAAGAGTGTCAAACCCAACAAGGAGCAGAAGGAAATGTTAAGCGGTTTTCAGCAAGGTATTCTCTGCAAGTACTGAAATAAGTGGTAATAGATAGTTTTGTGATAGGATAATTTGTAACGAGCAACAAGTAACAAAAGTAAACAAAGTGCAGCAAGGTGACCCAATCATTTTTGTAGCAAAGGACAAGCCTGGACAAACTCATATATAAGGAAAAGCGCTCCTGAGGACACATGGGAATATCATCAAGCTAGTTTTCATCATGCTCATATGATTCGCGTTCAGTACTTTGATAATTTGGTATGTGGGTGGACCGGTGCTTGGGTACTGTCCTTACTTGGACAAGCATCCCACTTATGATTAACCTCTATTGCAAGCATCCGCAACTATAACAAAAGTATTAAGGTAAAACTAACCATAGCATGAAACATATGGATCCAAATCAGCCCCTTACGAAGCAACGCATAAACTAGGGTTTAAGCTTCTGTCACTCTAGCAACCCATCATCTACTTATTACTTCCCAATGCCTTCCTATAGGCCCAAATAATGGTGAAGTGTCATGTAGTCAACGTTCACATAACACCACTAGAGGAGAGACAACATACATCTCATCAAAATATCGAATGAATACCAAATTCACATGACTAATAATAGCAAGACTTCTCACATGTCCTCAGGAACAAAGGTAACTACTCACAAAGCATAAACATGTTCATAATCAGAGGGGTATTGATATGCATATAGGATCTGAACATATGATCTTCCACCAAATAAACCAACTAGCATCAACTACAAGGAGTAATTAACACTACTAGCAACATAAAAGCACCAATCCCGAACTTGGAGACAAGAATTGGGTACAAGAGATGAAATAAGGTTTTGAGAGGAGATGGTGTTGATGAAGATGTTGATGGAGATTGCATTCTCCCGATGAGAGGAGCGTTCGTGATGACGATGGCAATGATTTCCCTCTCCGGGAGGGAAGTTTCCCCGGCAGAACAGCTCGGCCAGAGCCCTAGATTGGATCCGCCAAGGTTCCGCCTCGTGGCGGCGGAGTTTCGTCCGAGAAGATGGCTTCTTATTTTTTTCCCATCGAAAGACTTCATATAGCAGAAGATGGCCACTTGAGGGCCACACCAGGGGGCCCACGAGGTAGGGGGCGCGCCCAGGGGGTAGGGCGCGCCCCCACCCTCATGGGCAGGGTGTGGCCCCCCTGGTGAATCTCTTCCGCTGAGTATTTTTTATATATTCTGAAAACGTCTTCTGTGAAGTTTCAGGACTTTTGGAGCTGTGCAGAATAGGTCTCTAATATTTGCTCCTTTTCCAGCCCAGAATCCCAGCTGTCGACATTCTCCCTCTTCATGTAAACCTTGTAAAATAAGAGAGAATATGCATAAGTATTGTGACATAATGTGTAATAACAGCCCATAATGCAATAAATATCGATATAAAAGCATGATGCAAAATGGACGTATCAACTCCCCCAAGCTTAGACCTCGCTTGTCCTCAAGTGAAAAGCCGAAATCGAAAAATATGTCCACATGTTTAGAGATAGAGGTGTCGATAAAAATAAAATACGGACATGAGGGCATCATGATCATTCTTAGAACAGTAACTTATATAATTTTTGTCATATGATTTCTTATGCTAGAGTAAATATTCAATCACAATTTCAAGTATGAATCGTAAACTTCATTGAAAACTAACAAACTATAATCTCAGTCATTGGAGCAATTGCAATTTATCATAACATAGGAAAGAGTCAATGTATAAGAGCTTTTCAGCAAGTCCACATACTCAACTATCATATAGTCTTTCACAATTGCTGATACTCACGCAATACTTATGGGTATAGAGTTTTAATCGAACACAGAGAAAGATAGGGGCTTATAGTTTTGCCTCCCAACGTTTTACCTCAAGGGTAATGTCAACCGTAATAGTTCATGAAAACTCACATCCAATTAGCCATACATACCAGGATCTTTCAAACATACTATGCTTGCCAAAGGATAAAATGTAAAAAGGAAGGGTGAAGATCACCATGACTCTTATGCAATGTAGGAGATAAAAGTAAAAGATAAGCCCTTCGCAGAGGGAAGCAGAGGTTGTAATGCACTTTTATGGTTGGATGCACAAAATCTTAATGCGAAAGAATGTCACTTTATATTGCCACTTGTGATATTGACCTTTATTATGCAGTCTGTCACTTTTATTTCTTCCGTATCACACGATCGTATAAAGCTTATTTCTCCCACACTAATAAGTCATACATATTTAGAGAGCAATTTTTATTGCTTGCACCGATGACAACTTACTTGGAGGATCTTACTCAATCCATAGGTAGGTATGGTGGACTCTCATGGCAAAACTGGTTTAAGGGTATTTGTAAGCACAAGTAGTATCTCTACTTGGTGTGATGAATTTGGCTAGAATGAGGGAGAAAGGCAAGCTCAACCATGTTGGATGATCCATGACAATATAATTTATCTCAGATGTAAGAAAACATAACCCATTACGTTGTCTTCCTTGTCCAACGTCAACTCTTTTGCATGTCATATTTTAATCAGTGCTCACAATCATAAAAGATGTCCAAGATAGTATATTTATATGTGAAGACCTCTCTTTCTTTATTACTTCCTATTAATTGCAGCGATGACCAAAACTATGTTTGTCAACTCTCAACAACTTTTATTCATCATACTTTTTATATGTGAGCTCATTACTCTCCATAAGATTCACATGATCTCTTTGTTTCTTTTTATTTCTTTCTCTTTTCTTTTATTCCCTTAGGATCATGGCAAAAATAGTCAAGCCCTTGACTCAACACTAATCTTTATTATATAGCTCACGGACTCGATTACATAGGAGGATTATAAAGAAAAACTCACAACTAGATCATACTAAGAACTTTTATTCTACTAGATCAAGATATTACCAAAAGTATCGAACTAAGGAAAACGGTAAAGATAAAAGTGATGGTGATACGATACCGGGGTACTCCCCCAAGCTTGGCAGTTGCTAAGGGGAGTACCCATACCCATGTGATTATGTCTCCTTTGTTGGTGAAGAAGGTGGAGTTGTTGATGATGGATAGTCGCACATCGAGCGTAGGAGGTCTTCTAACTTGTGGATAATGCCCTTGAGTGCGATGATATGCTCCTTCAAAAAAATATTTTCATGTGTGAGATACTTACTTTGTATACGAGCTAACATAATCATCTTGAAAGCTTCGATTTTTGTTGCCGGAACTTGGTCCTCCATGGCCTTCTTGATCCCTTCATCCTTGTTGATCTCCATGGGTTCTTCTCTTTTCAGCTCTATCTTCATTAGCCAAGCATCGTTGCCCTCATGGTTGGAGGAGGAGGGAGACGACATAGTGCCTGGCCTTGACAACCCTAACAGAAAACAGCTTGAAACAAAGACATGAGATTTTTGCGTGATACATGAGTCAAAACCTCCGGGAGATTATATAATGAATTTTTACCGACCAAAATATGTGTCGTGTATGAAAACAGGGTCCGGAGAGCCCACGAGGTGCCCAGAAGGTAGGGGAGCCTGCCCAGGGGGGTAGGGTGCGCCGTCCACCCTCGTGGAGCCCTCGTGTCCTTCCCGGACTGCTTCTTATTTTTCTATTTTTCTAAATATTCCAAAACGGAGAAATATTGCCTTAAAACTATTTTGGAGTCGGTTTACTTACCGTACCACATACCTATTCCTTTTCGGAGTCTGAAACATTCCGGAAAGTGTCCCTTATGTATCCCTCCAGGGTTACGGTTTCAATAACATTGGTTTCAACATTTATGGGATTACCTGAGATATAATGTTTGATTCTTTGACCGTTCACCACCTTCGGATTTGTGCCTTCGAAGTTGTTGATTTTTATGGCACCATAACGATAGACCTCCTCGATAACGTAAGGACCTTCCCATTTAGAGAGAAGTTTTTCTGCAAAAAATCTTAAACGAGAGTTGTATAGCAATACATAATCACCTACTTTAAACTCACGCTTTTGTATCCTGTTGTCATGCCATCTTTTAACCTTTTCTTTAAACAACTTGGCATTTTCATAGGCATGGGTTCTCCATTCATCAAGTGAGTTAATATCAAATAACCTCTTCTCACCAGCAAGTTTCAAATCATAATTGATTTCTTTAATAGCCCAATGTGCCTTGTGTTCTAGTTCGAGAGGTAAGTGACATGCTTTTCCATAAACCATTTTATACGGAGACATGCCCATAGGATTTTTATATGCAGTTCTATAGGCCCATAATGCATCATCAAGTTTCTTGGACCAATTCTTTCTAGATCTATTAACAGTCTTTTGCAAAATTAATTTGAGATCTCTATTACTCAATTCTACTTGACCACTAGACTGTGGGTGATAAGGAGATGCAATTCCATGATTAACATCATATTTAGCAAGCATTTTAAGGAAAGCATCATGAATAAAATGTGAACCACCATCAGTCATTAAATATCTAGGGACTCCAAATCTTGGAAAAATAACTTCTTTAAGCATTTTAATAGAAGTTTTATGACCAGCACTACTAGTTGGAATAGCTTCTACCCACTTAGTAATGTAATCAACAACAACTAGAATATGTGTATATCCATTAGAGGAAGGAAAAGGTCCCATATAGTCAAGCCCCAAACATCAAATGGTTCAATAACTAGTGAATAGTTCATAGGCATTTCTTGACGTCTACTAATATTACCAATTCTTTGACATTCATCACAAGATAAGACAAACTTACGGGCATCCTTGAAGAGAGTAGGCCAATAAAAACCAGATTGCAATACCTTATGTGCAGTTCTATCTCCAGCAAGGTGTCCTCCATAAGCTTTAGAGTGACACTTGCGTAGGATCTGTTCCTGTTCATGCTCAGGTACACAACGTCTAATAACACAATCTACTCCTTCTTTATAAAGACATGGGTCATCCCAAAAGTAATGCCTCAAATCATAGAAGAACTTTTTCTTTTGCTGGTATGTGAAACTAGGTGGTATAAACTGAGCAACAATGTAATTAGCATATTCAGCACACCATGGAGCAGTATGAGAAGCATTTATGACATTTAATTTCTCATCAGGAAGCTATCATCAATAGGTAGTGGGTCATCAAGAACATTTTCTAGCCTAGACAAGTTGTCTGCAACGGGGTTCTCAGCTCCCTTTCTACCAATAATATGCAAATCAAATTCTTGTAGCAAGAGAACCCATCTAATAAGTCTAGGTTTAGCATCTTTCTTTTCCATAAGATATTTAATAGCAGCATGATCAGTGTGATTAGTTACTTTAGAATCAACAATATAAGGTCTGAACTTATCACAAGCAAATACAACTGCTAAGAATTCTTTTTCAGTGGTAGCATAATTTCTTTGAGCACTGTCTAGGGTTTTACTAGCATATTGAATAACATTTAATTTCTTATCAACTCTTTGCCCTAGAACAGCACCTACAGCATAATCACTAGCATCACACATAATTTCAAAGGGTAAATTCCAATCAGGTGGCTGAACAATAGGTGCAGAGATCAATGCTTTCTTAAGTATTTCAAATGCTTCTACACAATCATCATCAAAAACAAATGGTATATCTTTTTTTAATAAATTAGTCAGAGGCCGAGAAATTTTTGAGAAGTCCTTAATGAACCTCCTATAAAATCCGGCATGACCAAGGAAACTTCTTATACCTTTGATGTCCTTGGGACATGACATCTTCTCAATAGCATCAACCTTGGCTTTATCAACCTCAATACCTCTTTCATAAACTTTGTGCCCCAAGACAATACCTTCATTAACCATAAAGTGGCACTTTTCCCAATTCAAGACAAGATTAGTTTCTTCACATCTTTGCAAAACTCGATCAAGGTTGCTCAAGCAATCATCAAAATAAGATCCATAGACGGAGAAATCGTCCATGAAAACCTCACAAATCTTTTCACAAAAGTCAGAGAATATAGCCATCATGCATCTTTGAAAGGTACCATGTGCATTACATAGACCAAAAGGCATACGTCTATAAGCAAAAGTACCAAAAGGGCAAGTAAAGTTAGTCTTTGATTGATCTTTGGCTGACACAGGTATTTGAGAGAAACCAAAATAACCGTCTAGAAAGAAAAAATGTGTATGTTTGGATAATCTTTCTAGCATTTGATCGATAAAAGGTAAGGGGTAATGATCCTTTTTAGTTGCCTTATTTAATTTGCGGAAATCCATTACCATCCTATAACCTGTAATAATTCTTTGAGGAATCACTTCATCTTTATCATTAGGAACGACGGTGATACCTCCCTTCTTAGGGACACAATGGACATGACTTACCCACTGACTATCAGCAACGGGATAGATTGTACCTGCCTCAAGGAGCTTTAGTATTTCCTTTCTTACCACTTCTTTCATTTTAGGATTCAGCCATCGTTGATGATCACGAACTGATTTAGCATCTGCTTCCAAATTTATTTTATGTTGACATAGAGTGGGACTAATGCCCTTAAGATCATCAAGAGTATACCCAATAGCAGCACGGTGCTTCTTCAGAGTTTTCAATAATCTCTCTTCCTCATGCTCTGAAAGGTTAGCACTAATAATAAGAGGATATATATTTTTCTCATCAAGATAAGCATATTTAAGAGTATCAGGTAACGGTTTAAGCTCAAACATGGGATCACCCTTGGGTGCAGGAGGATCCCCTAGGATTTCAACAGACAAATTGTGTTTCAGAATAGGTTCTTGTTTAAAGAATACTTCATCTATTTCCCTCCTTTGATTCATAAATATATCATTTTCATGGTCTAGCAAATATTGTTCTAAAGGATCACTAGGAGGTACAGCAATAGAAGCAAGACCAATAATTTCATCCTTACTAGGTAATTCTTCTTCACGGTGTTGTCTACTAAATTTAGAGAAATTAAATTCATGTGTCATATCATCTAAACCGATAGTAACAACATCCCTTTTGCAATCTATGGTAGCATTAACAGTGTTTAAGAAGGGTCTACCAAATATAATGGGACAAAAGCTATCTTGTGGGGAACCAAGAACAAGAAAATCATCATGATATTTAGTTTTCCCACACAAGACTTCAACATCTCTAACAATTCCCATTGGTGAAATAGTATCTCTATTGGCAAGTTTAATTGTGACATCAATATCTTCTAATTCAACAGGTGCAATATCATGCATGATTTCTCTATATAGGCTAATAGGTATTGCACTAGCACTGGCACCCATATCACATAAGCCATGATAGCAATGATCTCCTATTTTAACAGAAATAACAGGCATGCCTACCACAGGTCTAGGTTTATCCTTAGCACAAGGTTTAGCAATTCTAGCAGTTTCATCGCAGAAATAAATAATATGCCCATCAATATTATCAGACAAGAGATCTTTAACAATAGCAATATCAAGTTCAACTTTAATTTGCTCATGAGGTGTATAAGTTTTAATATTGCTTTTATGAACCACAGTTGAAACTTTAGCTTGATCCTTTATCCTAACAGGAAAAGGTGGTTTCTCAACATAAGAAGTAGGAACAATAGGATCATTATAAGTGACAATCTTTTCTTCAACTTTAATAGGTGCAGCTACTTTTACTTCTATGGGAGGATGATATTTAAACCACTTCTCCTTGGGGAGATCAACCTAAGTAGCAAAAGATTCAGAGAAAGAAGCTACTATCTCATAGTCAAGTCCATATTTAGTGCTAAATTTACGGAAAACATCAGTATCCATAAAAGATTTAACACAATTAAACCTAGGTGTCATACCTGACTCCTTACCTTTGTCGAGGTCCCAATCTTCAGAGTTGCGTTTAATTCTTTCCAATAAATCCCATTTGAATTCAATAGTCTTCATCATAAAAGAGCCAGCACAAGAAGTATCAAGCATGGTGCGATTGCTATCAGAAAGCCGAGCATAAATTTTTTTGAATAATCATTTCTCTTGAGAGCTCATGATTGGGTCATGAATATAACACAGATTTAAGCCCCCCCCCCAAGATTGAGCGATGCTTTCTCCTTCGCGAGGCCAAAAATTATATATATAATTGCGATCAGGATGAACAAGATGCATAGGATAAATCTTCTGATGAAATTCTAATTTCAATCGTTTGTAGTTCCATGACCCCATATCATCACATAGCCTATACCATGTCGATGCATCTCCCTTCAAAGATAAAGGGAAGACCTTCTTCTTAACAACATCTCCAGGTACACCTGCAAGCTTAAATAATCCACAAACTTCATCCACATATATTAGATGCTCATCAGGATGTTTGTTCCATCTCCTAAAAAGGGAATAGCTAGCAGTTTTTCTATCATACCCGAAGGAATTTCAGAGCAGACATTTCCATTTTTAGTAGGTTCAGTAAGTTGAGGAGCAACTCTTTGCTCTACTGGTCGGGATGAAGTTACCCCAAACAAGCCCCTCAGAGGATTACTTTCCATAGTAACAAGTGACAGTAAATTTCAGCACACTATATAAATTTTTCCTTACCAAATTCCACTTACCAAAGGCGCTTCACTCCCCGGCAACGGCGCCATAAAAGAGTCTTGATGACCCACAAGTATAGGGGGTCTATCATAGTACTTTCGATAAGTAAGAGTGTCGAACCCAACAAAGAGCAGAAGGAAATGTTAAGCGGTTTTCAGCAAGGTATTCTCTGCAAGTACTGAAATAAGTGGTAACAAATAGTTTTGTGATAGGATAATTTGTAATGAGCAACTAGTAACAAAAGTAAATGAAGTGCAGCAAGGTGGCCCAATCCTTTTTGTAGTAAAGGACAAGCCTGGACAAACTCTTATATAAGGAAAAGCGCTCCCGATGACACATGGGAATATCATCAAGCTAGTTTTCATCACGCTCATATGATTCGCGTTCAGTACTTTGATAATTTGGTATGTGGGTGGACTAGTGCTTGGGTACTGTCCTTACTTGGACAAGCATCCCACTTATGATTAACCTCTATTGCAACATCTGCAACTACAACAAAAGTATCAAGGTAAACCTAACCATAGCATGAAACATATGGATCCAAATTAGCCCCTTACAAAGCAATGCATAAACTAGGCTTTAAGCTTCTGTCACTCTAGCAACCCATCATCTACTTATTACTTCCCAATGCCTTCCTCTAGGACCAAATAAGGGTGAAGTGTCATGTAGTCGACATTCACATAACACCACTAGAGGAGAGACAACATACATCTCATCAAAATATCGAACGAATACCAAATTCACATGACTACTAATAGCAAGACTTCTCCCATGTCCTCAGGAACAAACGTAACTACTCACAAAGCATAAACATGTTCATAATCAGAGGGGTATTAATATGCATATAGGATCTAAACATATGATCTTCCACCAAATAAACCAACTAGCATCAAATACAAGGAGTAATTAACACTACTAGCAACCTACTAGCACCAATCCCGAACTTGGAGACAAGAATTGGGTACAAGAGATGAACTAGGGTTTTGAGAGGAGATGGTGCTGATGAAGATGTTGATGGAGATTGCCCTCTCCCAATAAGAGGAGCGTTGGTGATGACGATGGCGATGATTTCCCCCTCCGGGAGGGAAGTTTCCCCGGCAGAACAGCTCTGCCGGAGCCCTAGATTGGATCCACCAACACTACAAAAAAAATACACTTTCGTGATGATATGTGTTTGTCACAGTAGGTCACATTTTCTGTCATGCATGTACATCCATGACGAATTTATGATAGAATCAAGATAGTCATACATGTGCTGTCATAGAAGTGTTCCATGACATTAGCAAAATTATCATCACGGAAGTGTCCACTTCCATGACGATAAATCGCGCGTCACAGAAGTGCTTTCATCAAGGGTGACCGACACGTGGCATCCACCATAACGGAACACTGTTAAGCTATCGGGTCGGGTTTTGGATCCGATAACCCGTTAACAGCCCCGACCAATGGGGATTTTCCACGTGTAAAATCATCATTGGCTGGAGGAAACACGTGTCGGCTCATCGTTGGGACAGATGTCAACCACCCATTGGACGGAAGGCGCTTATGATACGTCGACACATGGCATGGACCAACAGAGGCCCATTCCTGTGAAAAGGCCGGCCCGTTTGACTTGGTCAAAAGCTGGTGGGCCGGCCCATGGAAAGCCTGTTAACAGCCTGTTCGAATATAGCCCATTTACAGCCCGCTAACCAAGGCCCGTTACGCCCTATCCGAATTAGGCCCAGTAGCATCATCTGGGCCATCCAATATGATTCCAGCCCGTTTTTCACTTCTGGCCCATGTATGGCCCATGACGTCTTTCGGCCCATATGAGGCCCTATGTAACTCTTGGCCTACTAAAGGCCTGTGGTGAAACTGGCCTGTAATGAACAGTGTATCACTTTACACCCATTAACGACCCGTGGTGAAACTGGCCCGTAATGAACAGTGTATCACTTTATACCGATTAATGGCCCGTTATTCTGTTGGGCCGTTTCCAGCCCATGTTATCTTTCGGCCTTCTCAGAGCCCATTTATTCTTGGGCTCATTTCCAGCATTCGTTTACTTACGGCCCGTTACTGTCATTTTCTGCTTGTGGGCCAAATTCAGCCCGTGGTTACTGTCGGCCCGTTTGTGGTTCGTTAAAATGTTGGGCCAATTTCATAGCGTCATCAAATATGGCCTATTAACGATGGCCCGTTATGGTCGGCCCATGAACGGGCGATTCCAACTCTAGCCCGTTTACGGCCATAATGCGGTCTGTTTGGCCCATGTTTGGCCAATCAATTATACGGCCCGTATAAGGCCCATTGATAATATGGCCCGCAGAAGGCCCATTGTTTCTACGGCCCGTAGAAGGCCCATTGTTTCTACGGCCCATAGAAGGCCCACTGTTTCTACGGCCAGTAGGAGGCCCAGTGTCACTACAGTAAATATTAGCCCATGGTTATTGTGGCCTAGTTTTAAAAAATAGGTTATTTCAGCCACTAGCTAACCGCGGAAAAAGAACTGCAATGACTACAAGCAAACAAATAAACAAGACAACAAGGAAATAAATAAGCAAGCAACTAACGCTAGGCTATCACAGCTATTACACATATTACATCCACTGGGCATCAAAGTTCGCCACCAGTGCAATTATAGGGAACAAAGTAGCATATCATATACACTGGTTGTCAAAGTTGGCGACCAGTGCAAATAAACGCTGCAGCAAAACAAATCCAGAACTGAAACCACTTCAGAAGATCTCAAGAAACAATATCCTGGGTACCCATAATGCTGGCAAGATGCTTAGCAAGCTTATTAACTTTCTCTTGTTTGGCGCTTAAATCCTCCAGCGCTTGCTGTTGCACCAGAAAATATGCATCTGAATTCTGCAGGGACTTCCTCAGTCCTTCAGCTTCCTATCACAGCACATCTGACTGATGTCTTTTAACTTGAAGTTGAGACTCAAGAAGATGAACTGATTCAGGCATCGAATTCGAAGAGCTTGTGCCAGCAGTAGTGGCCAGTAACTCGAACACTACATCAAGATAGGACTTTTGGGTTCCCTCACTGTGTCAAGATAGTTTTTATCAGCTTTCTTCGAGACCAACAGGGATGTCTCACTATCTTGAACCTTATCTGCATTACTTCCTTTACTATTGGATAACACGGTACTGTTCTCCAATATTTTGTCTGTATTCTAAAAGAGAAACAAGCAGACACATCACATGTTTACCATGTTGTATATGAAACTCATTTTGGTAAATGAGTTTAGTAGTAAAGTGAACAGGATAACAACATGAAACAAACATATATGTATGTACCATGGTCACTTTATGGTCTATATCATTCTAGTTTTTGTTGCCAAATCAAGATAGAGACACAGTTCAAATAATATTTGTTCAAGACAAAGCAGAATAGACAGAATATAAGTGTGGGTAACTATAGAGCAATAACAACACTTGTAATGTGCATGACATGAGAACATAACTATTTATTCAATTGAAACTGAAATCAACATAGAGCAGGTTACAATAGCAAACCAGTTAAAGAAACAGGTTTAAAACATACCTGTTGCGCCATTGGAGTTTCAATTCCATCCTTCAAAATTGAAAATAGTTGGTATGAGTAAATACAGTCATGCAAGAGCAAAGGAGTATGAACCATAGCTACAGAACCTGACCTGAGAACAAATCTTCTTCTCCTTTAAGCGTTGAGTTGGGATTCGGAGTGGTGGTCCTCGTGCTTTGGGCACTGCAGTTCCCTTACTAACTGCTCGTGTTTGGGTGCTTTGTGGTGGAGATGGTGCTGTGTCAATTGGAACTGGGTTACTATCTGCCGGGGTTGGGGTTAGAAGTGGTGTAGCTAGTTCTCTGTCCAACTGGGTAGGGGTACAATCTGCGAGAGTCTGGGTTATGTGTGGTGGATCTGGTCCTTGGGCAAGTACAACCGTGGTTCTATCTGCATCAACTGGTAGCACTATCTTTTCTGAAGACCGTGTTGTTACTCCCTTAGATATTGCCATCACGCTCTCCAATTTAAATGGCTGATAAACAAGAAAAGTAATTGAAAGTATAGACATTGTATGATAGACAGGTGCAATGGATAGTGGGGAATAAAAGAGGGCATGAAATAGTTCATATTTATGTTGTCTAACCAAACAGGATAGCATGACACAATTTCACATATATGATGGCTAACTAAACAGGATAGCATGACACAATTTCACATTATGATGGCTAACTAAAAAAGATGGAAAGACTTAGTTCAAAATATGAGACTATGTAAACAGGATGACATGACATGACTATATAATGTGTTTATTAAATAGGTTGGCATGCCATAATTCACATACATTCATGGATAGAATGCCATAATTCAAAATATGATGACTGTAAACACTAAACAGGATGAGATGATATAACTATATCATGTCTTTATTAAATGGGTTGCCATGCCATAATCTAGATAGATGATGTGTATGTACTATGTAAACATGATGGCATGATATAATTCAAATATATGATTTATATAGTAAGCAAGTAAGCATATGGCAATCCATATATGATGTAAAAACTAAGCAATGCAAGACAACATGCATGACATCACTACTAGGAAAAAGGCTACTAGCAGCGCGGGTAAAATGGCTACTAGCAGCGCGGGTACACACGCTACTAGTATCGCGCTACAGCTAATAGTTAGTAGTAGCGTGGGTGCACCCGCGCTACTACTAAAAAGTTAGTAGTTTTCGCTAGCGCTACCACTAACAAATTATAAATTAAAAATATAAAAATTATGTGCATTATTCATAGATAGAAATCAGGGACACGTCCAGTGAAAAATAAATTAAGCACACACAACCGAAGGTGGCTACCTTCCCTAGTGTTCCACCACCAGCCTAAACAGACCACTTCTCTACATGTATCTACCAAGGCTTGGAGTTCAGACGTCGGAGGACCCGAATCCTCCCTCACCCCGAAAGATGGCGTCGAGGTCCTCCACCTCAGAGACATCCGGCATCGTGATCACATGGACGATCATCCATGCGGCGCGGTCGCTGGGCTTCACGTCGAAGTCCACCTCTAAGTGGTTGAAGAGCATGACGCCCACCAGGCTGTCGTAGTCAGTGTTAATCACCCCCTACGGCCACGTTGGGAAAGTTAAAACTTGTTAGTACGCATCAGAGTTCAAATCCGGTAGGGTGTTTTCTTTCTTTTTAGCACATGCACATGCATCAATAGTAACAGCTGGAGGCCAGTCCTTACTTTTTGCACGAGATATGAAGAAGGCCAGGTCCCCTCTTTGTTGCACGAATGAATCAAAGGAAGACACTGCCACAAGACATGAAGAAGGCCAGGTCCCCTCCTTCTGTAAATAGCTCAAGTGCCTGAAGTTGCAAGGAATCTTAATATAATGAACTCATAGTAATGCATAATAACAAGAAAAAAATCATGAATCCTAAAGAAAAATATCATTATATGAGTCAAGATAATGTGGGTAACAATATTTATTAATAAGAAAAATGGGCTGAGATTTCTCAAGTGACATTTGTTTCACCAACAATGATTAATGACAATGCATGTAAGATTTACCTGCGTAGCATCAGATACCCTCTGGCCCTTGCAAGTAAATCTTAAAAGAGAGAAATTTAGACATAAGTACAATTATGCTACTGGCTGCCAAAAGAGCATCAAACAAACGGTGACAATAGAACAAACAAGCAACATTGGCAGAATCATCAGAATTGTGTTGTTGCTCCCTCAGCCAATAAATATGCATCTTCATCGTCGGCATATGTGAGATGACTTTGCTGCTTGATAAGGTTTGTAGCTCGCAAACCAAGCCACAACACTTTCGCACCACCATGCTAAAACACTGTTGCATCAGAGAGAGTTCTATCAAATCATAACGTTTTGAGAATTGAGAAGCATAATCAATCAGCCATGTGGTCTAAAGTAGTAACATATAGAGATCACGGTTGCAGTTTCGACATAATCCGACAAAAGATTGGACAAAAACACAATTCCATATAAAAATTTACTCGCCATTTTACTACTTTTCTTGTACTCCCAAATATGTTGTATTTAGCAAAAGATTGGACAGAACCACAATCAATTATTCTTGAAATCTACGCCCCATAATCTATCCAGAAAAATGTCCCCACCATAGGATAGTACCCACATCTGCAGCAACCTGGCATAGTTCATTTGCCACTGCCACCAGACAAGGAATAAGCAATGAATATATATATATATATATATATATATATATATATATATGTTCAATGCATTAGGTAGGCAGGCTCATGCTCATTGCTTTTCAAGTATATTCACAATCTTTCATACATCATTTTAAGCTCTTCCTATTGGTGTTCAACTTGGCAATTTAGTTCTACAACCACACTAACTGACAATCATTGGGATTTATCATATGATAAAATTAGGCCTACATATTACCGTGTAATTATCTTTTTAGTGAGAAGTCCCTATCTATCAGTGATGTATGTGTACGAGAAACGGCTCTCAAAATAAAATGCAAACGATCGGACCCTCCAATTTGTAGCAGGGTTGATGGTCGGCTAGGTGATGTATACAACATGCAACATACAGTTTCAGCAGTGGAAAAAAATTTAATACAGGGTTGATGGTCGCAGGAACTAGCAGTCCTGGGGACTTCTTTTGTTCGGAAAAATTAATAATCTATAATTACTAAACACTTATTGAGTCATTTAGATCATTATTGAGATCCCAATACAAAATGAACCTGTCCTTCAACACTTTCTATCTAGGGCGAATCTGGTATACCACTATTCGGTCCCAATGGAATCCGTACATCCATTGTTCACTAGTGGAAATTACACATTAGAAAACGTAGCTAACCTCAAATCCCTGATCTTCTAGCTTTGACACCGGTCCTATCTAGATGGTTCGATGGGTCAATGGATCGAGGAAAGAAACGGGGGCGAGGGGGAGATGGATCAATGGGTCAGTACCTGCGGCGGCTGCGGCGAGATTCAGAGGGGACTGACTGGGGACAGGGCGCGGAGCCGCGGATCCCCACTGCACCTCCAACTCCTCCAGCCGGCGGCTTCCTCAGCTCCTTCCATGCGCCGGCTTCGGCAGCACTGCTCCTCCCATGCGCCTGCTGCCGGTGGTGGAGGAAGGTTGCACGCGTGTGCGGCCACACGGCGGAGGATCTCGACATGGATCGGAGAAAGGGAGAGATCCCATCGGCAGAGGAGAGAGGAGAGGAGGTGGAGGGGATGTGAATCGGGGGTGGGCGGGGTGCAGGAGTGGGTGGACTGGGATGGTTGATAGGGTGGGGGATGGGACTGAAAGGCTAGTGGTAGCGCAGGGTATCTCACCGGCGCTACATATATCCACTTAGCAATAGCGATGGTTTAAAACCCACGCTACTACTACGGTGTGTCCGCTGGGCACGGTCGAGAATATTTACTAATAGCGTGTTATTTTTTGCCATGCGCTACTAGTAAATAGTACTAGTAGTGCGGGTCATTATAGCTCGCTACTAGTAAATAGTAGTAGCATGGGTAAATAAAGAGCGCTACTAGTAAGCGTCTGTGTATAAGCTTTTCCCTAGTAGTGCATGGGTAATATAACCCTGCCAAGTTTAAGCATAGACCTCAGGGGGAAAATAGGACTGGTCATCAGTCTCTGAATCCTCCTGTGAGGAGCTCTCTATAACCAGCAAGATGTCTGCTTCAGTAGGTAGCATTGTCTTCTCTGAATACCTTGTTTTCACTCCAGATACTTCCATCACCACTTCAAATGGCTGATGCATAGGAAGAGTAGTTGAATATACAAACGTTGTTGACAAATGGAACACGTAATACAAAATAATGATAGCATGATATAATTCACATACATGATGATTGGATAAACAACATGGCATTGCATAATTCACATATATAATGCCTTTTCAACAAGATAGCATTGTATAATTCACATATATAATGTCTTGCAACAAGATGGCAATGCATAATTCACATATATGGTAATTAGACACTGAACAGGTGGCATTCACACAAAGCATGTCTAAACTAATCAAATGACATAGCAATGCGAGAAACCATACACATGATATGAGAAACATAACCCTGCCAAGTTAGAGCATACACCTCGGGGGGGGGATAGGACTGGTCATCTATCTCTGAATCCTCCTCTGAGGAGCTATCCATAACCAACGAGCTATGCCCTTCGTCAGATAGCATAGTCTGCTCTGAAGACCTTGTTTTCACTCCAGAATTTGCCATCACCGTGTCAAATGGCTAATGCACACGAAGAGCAGTTGAAAGTAATAACATTGTTGACAAATGTAATATGTAACGATAAAAGGATGGCCTGATATAATTTACATATAAGATGACTGGCTAAGCAGGATGGCATTGCAAAATTCACATATATGATGCCTGGCTAAACAAGATGGCGTTGCATAATTCACATAAACGATGAATAAACTAAACAGATGGCATTCGCACAAAGGATGTCTAAACTAAGAAGATGACATATTTGATGTATAAAGTAAGCAATGCAAGACACCATATGCATGATATAACCAACATCAGCATGCCAAGTTAGAGCGAAGACCTCAGGGGGGTAAATAGGAGTTGTCTTCTCCTTCTGAATCCCCCTCAGAACAGATATCGTCCTCTCGATTACAATCCAAAATGTGTGGAGGCGGGTTGCCTTTGCGCCTACCATGGAGCGACGTCTGCATGAAATTTTATTGCCACGCAAGGCTCGTCTCTTTTGCTCTACATGTTCAGTTCCATTGTTTACAATAACTGTCATGCATAGGAATAAAACATAGTGAGATTATGTAAGGAGTGCATGCAAAAATCCAGAGTGATGGTAGCAACCTATGGATAGACCCAAAACCAATAATAGCAGGCAGATAATGGCTTCGGTTAAAAAATACAGATAATGGCTTCTTTACTATTTGTTTCTCACCCAACATGAAACTCATAGTAGACACCGGAGATTAACCAGATAGTAGATAGATACTATTGATAGCGGCCCCGATATGTACCCCACAACCATTTAAAAACTCAAGTTTGACCATTAGTTTGGAGCTGACTCAGAGTCTAATCGGTGAACAGGACGATAAAGTAGCATGTAATATTAAGCGATGCATAACGTAAGCAGACACGAAAGAGTGTGACCTCTCTTGCGGACCCGTGTAGTCCTCGAGGTCATCTGCTCGATTGATGATGGTAGTGCAGTTTTCATGGCTGCTAGCAGCAGGGAGGAAGATCTGAGGCGGCGAAAGAAAGTCTGGAGGCCGGATCCCTGCTGTGTTGGACCCTTCTGTCGTTGGAGAAGCTGAGCTGGGGTGGAGGACGGTGCAGCAGGAGCGGGACAAACCACACAAGGTTTTCTTTGACAACTATCTGTAAGAGAAGTAATTCTGTAAGGGCTCGTTTGAATTGGAGGATTCCAACAATGCAGGGATAGGAAATAGATAGGAATGCACGTGCAAAACAGAGAATTTAAAAACATTGGAAGATCACAGGATGCAAAGAAGAATGGTGAGATTAAGTCAAACCACAAGAAAATGTACGGTTATAATGCTATTATGCTACTATCTCTTAGTCTTGTGCTTCATGAATAGGAATTTGAAAAGGAGGACAAGTGAAAATTCAAATTCCTACATTTTTTCTTTCAAGGAGACACTAAAGGAACAAATCAGTGTGCTCAGTGGACAATATATATAACATGTAGAGTAAAAAAGAGATGCAACAAGTGTATAACCTCTTTGGCGAAGCCATGTCGATCTCAGCGTGATTGGGTTGGCCGGTGAGGATGCTCCGGCTGACTTGGCTGTTGGAGGAGGGGAAGAAGATCTTAGGCATTTGGAGATGGAGCCCGAGGTACTGCTCCGCTGTGATGGAGGGTTTGGTCGTTGGAGCAGCTCTGGTGAGTTCTACGATGCCAAGGCTGAAGCAGGACAAGAGAGACAACAAACAATGTTAACCTGAGTGGAATTCTAATAGCATCTCCAATACATGACGTAAAATACATAAACACAAAGTGCTAGATGTAAAATACATCAGCCGCTCATCTCTGAACTTAACTGTCGAAACTGAATTTAACTGTTGAAACTGAACTTAACTGTTGAAACTGAACTTAACTGTCGAAACTGAATTTTGCTATCGAAACTGATTTTTGCTGTCGAAACTGAACGCACTAGCAAGGTGAGGCTACACGTCGGTCGACTGACTTTTTCATCTCTGATCAGTCGATTTTGCAGCCGTTGGATATGAAATCAAGGGCCTGTGGTTCATCTTCAACCTCCACCCCCTGAGCCGGCCAAACAGCAGCCCCCCGCCGCCCGCGGCCGGCGGTGCTCTGCCCCGCCCGCCCCGAAAACACTCCCCACCGCTGGTCCGCTGCCGCCCCGGCCATCCCTCTAGCCCCCCCTCCCCCGTGCCGAGCTTTTTCTCCGGCGATCCCCACGCCACCGCCCCGCCAATGCCCCACCACCACCGGCGACCACCGCCCCCATCCCGAACCCTAAGATAGATAGTGGGGTACCTCTCCGGCGAGCCCCCCTCTCCACTGTGGCTGGTTCTTCCTTCACCCCGGCGGCATCAGAGTGAAGTGTAGCTAAATCGGAGTAGCATCGCAAGCAAGAGCAAGAGCGAGAGCAGCAGCGCGAGCAAGAGCAATAGCAAGAGCAGACCAGGTAGGGGACCGAGAGCAAGAGCAGAGAAGCAGCGCGAGCGAGAGCTAAAGCAGCAGCAGGTCCTACTGATGTGGACGTCGCCGCTGAGGGAGCAATGCCGTGGAGGAAGTGGCCGGCGACGCCGCTGTCGGTGTCAAAACCGGCGGATCTCGGGTAGGGGGTCCCGAACTGTGCGTCTAAGGCCGATGGTAACAGGAGGCAAGGGACACGATGTTTTACCCAGGTTCGGGCCCTCTTGATGGAAGTAAAACCCTACATCCTGCTTGATTAATATTGATGATATGGGTAGTACAAGAGTAGATCTACCACGAGATCAGAGAGGCTAAACCCTAGAAGCTAGCCTATGGTATGATTGTATGTTATTGTTCTGTCCTACGGACTAAAACCCTCCGGTTTATGTAGACACCGGAGAGGTTTAGGGTTACACAAGGTCGGTTACAAAGGAGGAGATATCCATATCCGTATTGCCTAGCTAACCTTCCACGCCAAGTAGAGTCCCATCCGGACATGCGACGAAGTCTTCAATCTTGTATCTTCATAGTCCAACAGTCCGGCCAAAGGTTATAGTCCGGCTGTCTGGAGACCCCCTAATCCAGGACTCACTCATTAGCCCCTGAACCAGGCTTCAATGACGATGAGTCCGGCGCGCAGTATTGTCTTCGGCATTGCAAGGCGGGTTCCTCCTCCTAATACATCATGGAAGAATTTGAATACAAGGATAGTGTCCGACCCTGCAAAATAAGTTCCGCATACCACCATAGAGAGAATAATATTTCCATAAATCTAATTTGCTGACTTGTTTTGGAAACACGACATTATGTCATGGCCCGGTGATTATTCAAACCGTTTCCTTTAACTAGCTCCACCCATAATGCGAGGCGGTTTCTTGACATGTCTTGTCAAAACAGAGATCGTGTTCCCTTAATTACGGGATTCTCATTAATACGGTCGTGGGTAACCCAACCATGTCTAGGACTCCTAGATTATAGGCAAGTCCCAAACGGCTACGGAGAGGACGCTTGATATTCACCCTCTTTATAAAGGGACAAGACTTTTTACTTTTTTCCCTCCCGTGCTAAATCGAATCCTTCCCCCGCCTTGAGTTCTAACACCCAAAGCCCAGGTCAGGTGCTTCGGACCTTCAGTCATGTCCGGATCTAGCCTTCAAAGCCAGTGGATGCCCTCCGCCATTACGGAAGAGGATATCAAGAAGTTGAGGGAGGCCAGATACCTAACCGCCGAAATTTCGCATAGGCTGCCCACCCGAGGGCAGGTCGTCCCTACTCCCGAACCCGACGAGAGCGTCGTGTTCGTCTCCCACTTCCTCCGAGGTCTAGGCCTCACTCTGGATCCCTTCGTTAGGGGTTTGATGTTCTATTACGGGCTAGATTTCCACGATCTATCCCCAGACTCCTTTCTCCACATCTCGGCATTTATTGTTGTATGTGAGGCCTTCCTCCGCATTACCCCTCACTTCGGCCTGTGGCTGAAGACCTTTGATGTGAAGCCAAAGATGGTCGAGGGGCAGCATGTAGCGTGCGGAGGCGCATTAATAAGCAAGATCGCTGGAGCTTCATGGCCAAAGGGTTCCTTTCCAGACGTGTCCGGATTATGGCAACGGGAGTGGTTTTACATCACAGCTTCCAGAAGTGCCAAGTAGGTGGCTGCCCCTGTTTTCCGCTCGGGCCCTCCACCACAGCTGATGTCATGGATTAGCAGAGGGCTGAGCTGGGGTCTAGCCAAGGACGTGCCTATACTGCAGAACCGCATTCAAGATCTCTTTGAAGGAGATTTCAGTCTGGTTCTGGTGGTGCAAGTCATGCTGGTTCGTCGAGTCCAGCCTTGCAAACGCCGGCCCCTCCGTATGTGGGAGTTCAACCCAGAAGGGCCACACACTATTCAGAACTTCCTCGGCCTGACGCACGAGGAGATGTACAAATCATCCTTCAGACCCCAAATAGAGTGTCCGGATACTACCGAGGACGTGGGCCTGAGCAGCAACCATACCGCCGACCAAGTAAGTAATCCTTTAGCCGAACACACCGTCTTTCATTTACCATGACGTCATTCTGAGAAATCGCTCTTTGACCAGGATTGGCTAACAAGGGCGAAGATGATTCGGTGTTCGGCCCCCCTTCCTGAGGGTTTGGAGAATCTGGTACTGGAAAAGATGCTCGAGCTAGCACCTTGCCCGGAGCCCTCAAAGGAAGATAAAGGGGGAAATAATGAGGTTGAAAGCAGGCCCCCACCGCTACCAATTCCAGCCAAGGGAACGAGCGCCTCCGTGAAGGAGGATAACCAAGGGGAAGAATCTGACCTTCTCTCGCTTCGGGGAAGGAAGAGGACTACCTCTGAATATCCGGAAACCAAGGCTTCCAAACAGGAGAAGAAGTCTCCACCAGAGGGTCCTGCCTTGGGGTGTGCTCTTGCCGCACAAAGTCCGCGCGAGGATCAGCCCTCCAACGAGCTATAAGTAATCAAAAAGTACTTTAATAGTGGAGATGTACTACCTTACCTCTGAGGAAAATAACCGAAGCGTTTATCTTGTAGTTTGGATCTTAGCCCTTCTCAGTAGAGCTCGTCTTCGGGGGATCTTCTTCCGGAGATGATGGAGAGCGAAACGCCTCCCCCGGACTCCCCCGCTCAAGAAACGGGCAACCTTGATGTGTCTCACGGAGGGCCTCTCCGGATTCGGTGAGGCCAGAAGATAATCCTATAGTCACCCGAAGTCCCCAGTGTCCGGCTCTTGAAGAGAGCAAACAAAAGAGTCTAGCACCGTCTGGTATGCGGTCGGACGTACTGAGGGAGCTGTTGGAGCGAGCGGCCATCTCAGAAGAACACCATACATTGATGGGTACGGTGATGGAAAGAATTTCATCCGCCGAAACCGGATTGCATGGAGCTTTTATGAGTCTACTGACAGGCTTTGAGGTACGTGAAATGATATACTTTTTGATAGTACCGCACATTTTTAGGTGTGCCCTGTGTAGATAGTAGCCCCTGAGACTCTGGTTGTCGTCGAGAACGGCGGAGAATAGAGGATCGTAGTCCCAGGTAATAACCAAACCGCCTTTATTTGCAGGTGGTGGAAGCTCCGGTGGCTAGCCTGACTAATGAGTTTGCCGAACTAAAGCGGCAACTGGATGCGGTAGATGCCGACATCGAGCTTGTTAACAAGCGGCTTGACGAGGCACAGGGTAAGTAATGTTTTCTGGTGAATGTCACATAGTAAGAGCAGAATGATGCCAGTATCTTTAATATGTTGTGACTGCAGATGGAGCTTCCACCGTGGAGACCCTTCGGGCGGAACTTGCCCGAGCCAAGGAACAAACAAGAATTAGTAATGCGACTGCTTTAAAGGCGACCGAAGAGTTAAGAGCCGAAAAGGCTGCACATTGCGAGAGCAAAGATAAAATGGCCAAGATGGCTGTAAAGTTAAAAGACACTGCCGACCATTGCCAGTTCCTTGAAGAAGAGAATCGAGCGAAGGCGATAGACCTTGAAAAGGCCACGATGGCGGCCAAAGACACCTGCTCTGCCATGAGGGAAAAGAAGGAAGAGCTGCGTGAATCTGGTGATATTGTGGCTGGGAAGCCCTTTTTGCTGCGGAGGAAGTTCGGAGATCCGCGGTATGCCCCTCTGGATCGGCTGTGGAGTTCGGCAGACGCATATCTGGTTTTGACAGCGAGTGCTGTCGATGCGGCCGAATACTTCCGAGATCAAACAGATCGTGAAGTGGACAAGCTATTCTAGTCGCAGTTTAACATTCCAGAGCGTCCGCTTCCACTAACTGATCGGCTTCCCGAATGGGCCGAACTCAATAGATTGTCCGGACTTGCCATGAGGTCTGTCGTAGATCATCTGTGGCCGGAAAAGTCGAAGCCGAATAGCTATTTTAGCTTAGTGCAGCAGTTCCTTGGTGCGGTGCCACGCATCAATGTGATGAAGAGGTCGGCGTGCATAGAAGGCTCGCGGATGGCCCTTGCCCGTGTCAAATCATACTGGGCGGAGATGGATGCTACCACTGTTGCGGCGCAGGGTTCGGCCATAGGCCGAGTGGCTGCCGAGCACTATTTTGAAGAAGTTCTTGAGGGTGCTTGTTTGATAGAGGCCCAGTGCTCGAAGAATATTATGTTTGAGTGACATGTATTCCCATTGTAAAAACAATGTTTTTATGAAATTTATCAAGGCTGTATTTATACTTTTTCCCAAAAGTAGTATGATGCCTCCTGTGCGGCCGTTTATGTATACATGTGTATAACCTGAAATATTGCAGTCGTCGGCTTCAGCCCCCACGCATATAATGCGGGGGTGTTCGCAGAAGACGCGTATTCACACTTAATCCAATGTCTTGGTCCTAATAAGGAGGTGATGGCGCAGCGAACTAGGCAACCGGACTATAATGCTTTAACACTTTCACTTAGCCATAGGAGTTTGACAGTGGGGCTACTATATAGCCCCTGGTGGCTCCACACTCTCCCGAATTCAGGGTGCGTACATGCCTGGCCGGGAAACGACCCTTCGTTAAGGCGGAGGAATTCTAACATTCCGATAGGTCATCGAGTGGTTGACCAGTCTCACGCTATATCATGACAGTCAGTTTTCGTCTTTCTCCACTGAGGTGCTCGTCCGCATGAACCGGGGAACAATCGCAGTGGTTCTCCTGGTGCCGCCTTAGCCGATAGAGCGGAACGTAAGGCAACAAAACACAGGAGCCGGGCAAACCCAACATTTGACCAAAGACATGATTCGGAGCTGATGCATATAAGGCCAAACTCGCGACGCCGAACACTCCCTAAGGTATTCGATCTTTTATGGTATAAACCGGGCCTAAACAGTGCCCTTTGTAAGAAGCCCCTGGTGTCCAGGTATGTGCATTATTCTGACGTGGCCACATGCCAAGACGTTAGCATCCTTCTCAATTGTACTGAGAATCCGAGGGATGTGTATCAACAAGAGACAGTAAAAAAGGTTTACGCAGGGTCTTAATCTAAAAAGAATCCTTGGAACGGGTCCCTGCTGCATGTATGCGCCTGTGTCTCCGTTGTGCTGTATCCTGGACGGGTGTATCACAATGGTCATCTGTAAAAGAGAGAAACTTAGGTGAAAAGTTGTCATGCAAAAAGGTAGGTTTAAAGAAACCACGTACAATTCAAGATGAGTAAAACTTGCCACTTGTCTGCGCACGTTGAGCCCCTTGTATTTGTAATAGGGGTGTGACCATCAAACCTGTATGAATTACATGTATCTGCGGCGGACTCATCTAACCGTGTCCGTGGTCTTGACGACCTATCAAATGCTTTAGTTGTTGAGGCCGTTTTTAGTGTGCGGCTGCCAAGGCAGTCGCACTCTCTTCGGCGCGCAAGGATCTCTCAATATTTCCATTCGCTGTAATGATGCCACGTGGACCGGGCATCTTAAGCGTGAGGGAAGCGTAATGCGGTATTGCATTAAAGCGAGTGAAAGCTTCGCGTCCAAGTAGTGCTTGATATCCACTTTGGAACAGAGCAATGTGGAATGTTAAATTTTTGCTACGGAAGTTATCGGGGAAGCCGAATATAACCTCTAGTAGCAGAGAGCCCGTGCAATGAGCCCTTGGTCCTGGCGTTACTCCTTTAAAGGTAGTATTACCGTGGCAAATTTTTGTTGCGTCTATCCCCATTTTGTGGATTGTGTCCTGATATATCAGGTTTAGACTGCTGCCATCGTCCATCAGGACTCATGTGAAATGGTATCCGTCAATTATTGGGTCTAATACCAAGGCAGCCCATCCTGCATGCCGGATACTTGCTGAGTAATCCCGATGGTAGAAAGTGATCGGTTAAGACGACCAGTGGAAGGATTCCGCGGTGATAGGCCCTTGGGCGTATTTCTCTGGGAGTGCCGCTTTGTTTCTCCCCTTGATCACGTGTAACACGTTCACTGTTTTGACTTCTGGTGGAAATTTCTTTTATTCCCCAGTGTCTTGCTTGAGAGGCTCATCCTCGTCTTCGCTTGGTGTATCCTCCCCCTTGTGTACGGCGTTGAGCTTGCCGGACTGCTTAAAGACCCAACATTCTCTGTGGGTATGATTTGCAGGTTTATCGGGGGTGCTATGGATCTGACATATTTGGTCCAGAATTTTGTTTAGGCTGGACAGTTCATCTCTGGCGCCTTTAGAGGGTGACTTTTGCTGACCTTGCCGAGAACTTCTGAATCCGGCGTTTACCGTCGTGCTCTTCGGGTTGTCTTCTTTATTCCAGCGCTTATTATTTTTGCTGCACCGTAATTTCCCGTTTCCATCTCTAACTTCGGATGTACTGGGTCACTGGTGCTGCATCTGGCTAGCCAGCTATCCTCACCCACGCAAAAGCGGGTCATGAGGTTTGTTAATGCTGCCATTGTTCTCGGCTTTTCTTGGCCGAGGTGTCTGGCAAGCCATTCATCGCGGATGCTATGCTTAAAAGTTGCCAAGGCTTCGGCGTTCAGACAGTTGACTATTTGGTTCTTTCTAATAAGAAACCTGTTCCAAAGCTTTCGGGCTGACTCTCCGGGCTGTTGAGTTATATGACTCAAATCGTCTGCGTCCAGAGGTCGGTCATAAGTCCCTTGAAAATTTTCCCGAAAAGCGTCTTCGAGCTCTTCCCAGCTTCCAATGGAGCTTTCGGGGAGGCTTTTAAGCCAGTGCCGAGCTGGCCCTTTGAGTTTGAGGGGTAAATACTTAATGGCGTGGAGATCATCTCCTCGAGCCATATGGATATGGAGGATATAGTCCTCAATCCAGACCCCAGGGTCTGTTGTTCCATCATATGCCTCTATGTTTAAGGGTTTGAATCCCTCTGGAAATTCATGGTCCAGCACCTCATCGGTGAAACATAGGGGGTGTGCGGCATCCCTGTATCTGGGTGTACCGCGTTGTTCAGATGTTTGTTGTGTTGCATCGTATGCTGGAGCGCGCTTGCTGGTCCATAGATGGATCTGGTTGCGCCGTCCTTTTGATGCGAGCCCTCGCGTGGATCGCGTATTGGCTTATGTGCGGCGTTGTTTGCCGCTCTATGTTGGCCGTGAGGTCGTCTATCCAGCCAGATGGCCGTTTTAATTTTTGGTAGCAGGGGATCTAAGGCCTCCTCATCGAATTCAGGTAGCAACTTCCGCTTCGGGTAGCTCTTGGTGTGGCGATTACCGTCGTACTTCGCTGCTGAGTTGAGTACTTTACTCCATCTGATTTGGAGTGTGTCTTGCGCAGCCTTGAGCCTTTGCATCTGCTTTTTTAGACTCCTCACGGTGGCAACAAGCCTTTGACGGGCATTATGTTGCTCCGGGTGTCTGTCTGGTGTGATGTCGTCCGGACTATTATCTTTGACAGAGTCGGGTTGTTCGGTTTGATTTTCCGTGTTGCCGTGGTCCGGCGATGGTTCACCCTGCTCTAACGCTGGGTCTATATGATCGTTGTTTCTACCGAGGCGTGATTTGGAGTGGCGCTTACGCCGCCGCTTTGACTGCTTCTCGAGGGGACAACCCTTCGTTGCGTCCTCGTCGTCGTCTTTAGGTGTGTCCACGATGTATACGTCATGTGATGAAGTGGGCGTCCAGTGCCCTGTGGGCAGTGGTTCCTATTCGTCTCCTGCATCGTCGTCCATACCGTCGATGTCTTTGGAGTCGGAGTCGAGCATGTCGGTTAAGTCATCGACAGTGGCTACTAAGTGGGTGGTGGGTGGGCAGAGAATTTCTTCGTCATCCGCATTCCAATCCTGCCGGACATAGTTCGGCCAGGACTCTCCTGACAAGGAGAGAGACTTTAATGAGTTCAGTATGTCGCCGAAGGGCGAGTACTGAAAGATATCCGCGGAGGTGAACTCCATGATCAGCGCCCAACCGGATTCGATAGGAACGGGCGCAGGTGGTTCGGAGTCCATGGCCGGAGAAGTATCCGGTAGTTTAACAACACGACTCCCGTGAATTGTAAAATCAATATTCGGCTCAATCACCGTTGGGGATGTGGCCTCTGTGGCGGGGTCTATCCAGCCGTCCATGGGAGGCGCAACTGGCTCCAAATTGAGGGTCGGAGCGGCTGCCGGTGCGATCTCCTGAGCACTTTCTGATGGTAGAGCTAAATCGTACTCATCGTGACCGCGTGACGCACAAGGCAGAGGCTCAAATCTGTCGAAGATCAAGTCTCCGCGCATATCGGCCATGTAGTTTAAGCTTCCAAACCTGACCTGGTGGCCAGGGACGTAACTTTCGATCTGCTCCAGATGGCCAAGCGAGTTGGCCCGCAGTGTGAAGCCGCCGAACACAAAGATCTGTCCGGGGAGAAAAGTCTCACCCTGGATTGGATCGCTATCGATGATAGAAGGAGCCATCGAGCCTAATGGCGACGACACAGAGGAACTCTCAATGAAAGCACCAATGTCGGTGTCAAAACCGGCGGATCTCGGGTAGGGGGTCCCGAACTATGCGTCTAAGGCGGATGGTAACAGGAGGCAGGGGACACGATGTTTTACCCAGGTTCGGGCCCTCTTGATGGAGGTAAAACCCTATGTCCTGCTTGATTAATATTGATGATATGGGTACTACAAGAGTAGATCTACAATGAGATCAGAAAGGCTAAACCCTAGAAGCTAGCCTATGGTATGATTGTATGTTATTGTTCTGTCCTACGGACTAAAACCCTCCGGTTTATATAGACACCAGAGAGGTTTAGGGTTACACAAGGTCGGTTACAAAGGACGAGATATCCATATCCGTATTGCCTAGCTTGCCTTCCACGCCAAGTAGAGTCCCATCCAGACACGAGACGAAGTCTTCAATCTTGTATCTTCATGGTCCAATAGTCCGGCCAAAGGTTATAGTCCGGCTGTACGGAGACCCCCTAATCCAGGACTCCCTTAGCCGCTGTGGATGGAGCCGCGCCATGTCGGCTCGGGACCGAGCCCCAGCAGCACCGTGAGACCGAATCAAGAAGAAAATGCGGCGATTAGTGTACAACCTCTTTGGTGGCGCCGATTAGGCCGTAGCTTCATCCGAGGAAACGGTGATGATGATGCTCTTCCGGCGGTGCAGGTGAAGACGGCAGTGTGGGAATGGAGGTGGCATGAAAGACGAGGGGAACGTCGGGGCAGCTCCTTGGAGGTGGAGGACGGGGTGGCTGAACCGGCGGGACGATGAGATCGACGACGGATCCTCATCCGGTACAGTGGATGAGGGACGCCAAGGTGTTGCTGTGGATGACATCGTCAGGGAAGAGGCTTCGGCTGGGTGGCGGACGGAGCAGGGTGTGGGGTTTCGTCGCGGGTTTCGCGGCCTCAGTGTACGAATGGGTGGGCGGATGGGATGGCAGTGGGGAACCATGGCTTAGAGACGCGCTTGTCCGAAATGTGGGGTAAGTTACGAAAGTACCCCCACCGATTTGAGGCGATTCTTTCGGTTCAGGGGTACCACGGGCATTTTGCGTGTCGGGATTTCACAGGAGGTGGGAGTTTTCGCGCGTTGTAATTTCGGAATAGCAAGGCGCGGGTTGAGATGGAGGTTGTTGTCGGAGCACAACGAGACAAAGATATATCTTAAATATTTCGGGCTAACAAGGCGCGGGTTGAAATTTCCGGACAAGCCTAATGTGTACTGTACCAAATCAATGCGCCCAACAAATGTCATTCAAAACTTTGAATTCATGTTATGTTCAATTAAAATATTTCCCTACGTGTATAATGCATGCAACCTACTACTCAAATGAACGTTTTAGTGCATTCCAAACGTATATACTCCCGCTTCAATATGAACTAAATTTGAATTCGTTTCTCTATTTGAATAAGATCTACAGTAATGATTGTTGTGAAGTCAAAACATTTGAATTCGTTTCTCTGTTTTAATAAGATCTACAATCATCATTATTGTCAAGTTAAACCATCGTTTGTGTATTATCTTCACAGCACACCACATGATTAGTCTAGAGTTACATATGAACTATGTGTACTATATGAACTCGAACTAGATTTTTTGAATCCACTTTATTTTGATTTCAAATCACATTACATTTCTAGCTCTAGCTAGATCTTCATAATCTAAACCATGTCTCATATGTATAATGTGTTTATCACATTATGTATGGTGCCCCGCCCCTATGCCTACAAGTATTTAGATGTGAGTTGCAAACACCACACATTACCACAAATTCAAATAAAATGTGAGAATGTTCGATATATAGTGTTGTTTAGATTGTTCGATATTTAGTTGTAAGATGCAAATGCCACACATTATCACAAATTCAAATAAAATGCGAGATTGTTTGATGTATAGTATGGTTTAGATTGTTCGGCATTTAGCTGTGAGTTGCAAACGCCATGCATTATCGCATTATGGTATAACATGTGCACAACACGTGTATCACCGCTATATTCATGCATGCAATGTTTAAAACACTATGATCTCCTATTCAAATATATGAATCCGCTTTCATATCAAATTATGATCTTTGTTAGTCTCTTACACCCACACAATCCTCTAACCTTTGTAGCTACCACTAAGTTTCTCTCGTGCATGCACACGCCCTCCTCGCCCTCCCCCTCCGTCGGCACTCTATCCACCGTGCACCTTCATTTTTTCTTTAGGTCGTTCTCCCAGAGTCTTCACAACTCCTTTCCGACACACACCTATCGATAAACCTCTCCAGCGATGCCTGCCTACAACATACAAACACACCTTCAATCTCCTCCTTTATGTGTCCTTGCCTCGTGTCTCTCATACGGTCGGACACACGTGTAAACTCTTGCCCCTCTTTTCATCGCTCTCACAACCGCACACTCCTCCCCCTATCTAGCTAGTAGTTGGGCCTCTCGCACCACCTCCTAGCTCCATTCTCTCTGTCTATCCGTCTTGCTGGGCCTTATTTGCCTCTAACAAATGGACGTACACCGACCGATCTCTCGCTATACATATAGCTAGCTAGGTCCTTATAACTCGTTTTTACCCACACGTCAATCGATCTACCTCATTAGTTGTGTCTCTCCCTTCCTCCGACAAACAACAATTGATCTACCGATCTAGTTAGGTTTGCTTACCAAACACATGGTTCCCCTTCATCATCCATGGATGCGTCCCGACAGATCTTTCGCGCATAGGCACACACATAAACACATCCCCACTCTTATTGATAACATTGCAGTTCCACCCTCATTTTTTCTAGCAGGCCTCTCCCACCATCTTCGAGAAGCAACTCCATCACCCATCCAGCACTCTACCCCTCTCCCTCCCTCTCCCTCCCTCTCTCTCTCCTCTCTCTCTCCTCTCTCTCTCTCTCTCCCATCATATTTCCCGTCCTTCAGTTATGTATGGATGTCGACCGATCTCCCTCAAGACATAGCTGGGTCTCTCCTTCTCAACAGATATACGAGTCGTTCTACCTCTATAGTTAGGCCTCTGCCTACCCCTCCCACCACCCCCTCCCCCCACACACACCGATACATCGAGCGCTCTAGTCATGTCTCCCTGCCACACACAAACTTGACGTGTGCCCTCTAACGTTCCGGTAGGCCAGTCGCCCTATATCTTTGACTTGCACACACACAATTTTGATGGCTCTCTTCATCGATCTCGCACCCACCCACTTGATCCTCTCTTCGACTCTATCAATAGCTATGACCCCTCCCTCTCTTCTCGTGGATTGCCCGACCCTCTATGTATGATATGGATAGGCCTCCATTTCACACACATTGCATGCAAAATTTTGTTTGAGATGTCATCGACACATATTCCCACAAATAATTCACGAAATCAACCCCCACCCCACCCCCACCCCAAAACAAAAAACACTCACGAACGCGGTTTGTATCTCTCACACACACCCACGTAGGTGGGGGGCGTGCATGAAGAGAAGAGGTGCATGCACGACACACGTACTCCCGTCTCTTTGCCAACCACACCCGCGCGGGTACACGGTGGAGCTCATTTCTGTATGAAAAAGGCAGCCCACGTGGTACTTTGGCACGTGTACTGGTTGTCCACTTGGTGGAGGGAGGATCGTCTACCACGGGTGAACAAACAAATTGCGACTTGACGTGTTATGTTAAAAAAAGAGGCAAACCATGTGGGGCCTACCTTAGAGGCAAGGCTCTATACACTGGAGTACTTTTGATGTGTCCCGTCAACTCACAGAATGAGGAGAAGCTTGCTTAGTACGCCGTCTCCCCCGCCCACGGGTGCGGTGGCTCGCGGGATGAGGTGAAGCTTGCTTACTACGCCTTACGTCCGCTCCCTCGCCCATGCACGCGGTGGCTCGCAGGACGAGGAGAAAATTTTACTACTCCCTCCGTTTACTCCTCGTCCCTACTACCTTGGTTATAGAGATTATTGTTAGGGAACGTAGTAATTTCAAAAAATTTCCTACGCACACGCAAGATCATGGTGATGCATAGCAACGAGAGGGGAGAGTGTGATCTACGTACCCTTGTAGACCGACAGCGGAAGCATTAGCACGACGCGGTTGATGTAGTCGTACGTCTTCACGGCCCGACCGATCAAGCACCGAAACTACGGCACCTCCGAGTTTTAGCACATGTTCAGCTCGATGACGATCCCCGGACTCCGATCCAGCAAAGTGTCGGGGAAGAATTCCGTCAGCACGACGGTGTGGTGACGATCTTGATGTACTACCGTCGTAGGGCTTCGCCTAAGCACCGCTACAATATTATCGAGGATTATGGTGGAAGGGGGCACCGCACACGGCTAAGAATATGATCACGTGGATCAACTTGTGTGTCTAGGGGTGCCCCCTGCCTCCGTATATAAAGGAACAAGGGGGGGATGCGGCCGACCGGGAGGAGGGCGCGCCAGGAGGAGTCCTACTCCCACCGGGAGTAGGATCCCCCCTTTCCTAGTTGGAATAGGATTCGGGAAGGGGGAAAGAGGAGAGAGAGAAGGAAGGGGGGGCGCCCCCCTCTCCTTGTCCTATTCGGACTAGGGGGGAGGGGCGCGCGGCCCAGCCCTGGCCACCTCTCATCTCTTCCACTAAAGCCCACTAAGGCCCATATACCTCCCGGGGGGTCCGGTAACCTCCCGGTACTCCGGTAAAATCCCGATTTCACCCGGAACACTTCCGATATGCAAATACAGGCTTCCAATATATCAATCTTTATGTCTTGACCATTTCGAGACTCCTCGTCATGTCCGTGATCACATCTGGGTCTCCGAACAAACTTCGGTACATCAAAATGCATAAACTCATAATATAACTGTCATCAAAACCTTAAGTGTGCGGACCCTACGGGTTCGAGAACAATGTAGACATGACCGAGACACGTCTCCGGTCAATAACCAATAGCGGAACCTGGATGCTCATATTGGCTCCCACATATTCTACGAAGATCTTTATCTGTCAGACCGCATAACAACATACGTTGTTCCCTTTGTCATCGGTATGTTACTTGCCTGAGATTCGATCGTCGGTATCTCAATACCTAGTTCAATCTCGTTACCGGCAAGTCTCTTTACTCGATTCGTAATACATCATCTTGCAACTAACTCATTAGTTGTAATGCTTGCAAGGCTTATGTGATGTGCATTACCGAGAGGGCTCACAGATACCTCTCTGACAATCGGAGTGACAAATCCTAATCTCGAAATACGCCAACCCAACATGTACCTTTGGAGACACATGTAGAGCTCCTTTATAATCACCCAGTTATGTTGTGACGTTTGGTAGCACACAAAGTGTTCCTCCGGCAAATGGGAGTTGCATAATCTCATAGTCATAGGAACATGTATAAGTCATGAAGAAAGCAATAGCAACATACTAAACGATCGGATACTAAGCTAATGGAATGGGTCATGTCAATCACATCATTCTCCTAATGATGTGATCCTATTAATCAAATGACAACACATGTCTATGGTTAGGAAACATAACCATCTTTGATTAATGAGCTAGTCAAGTAGAGGCATACTAGTGACGTTTGGTTTGTCTATGTATTCACACAAGTGTTATGTTTCCGGATGATACAATTCTAGCATGAATAATAAACATTTATCATGATATAAGGAAATAAAATAATAACATTATTATTGCCTTTAGGGCATATTTCCTTCAATCTCCCACATGCACTAGAGTCAATAATCTAGATTACATGGTAATGATTCTAACACCCATGGAGCTTTGGTGCTGATCATGTTTTGCTCATGGGAGAGGCTTAGTCAACGGGTCTGCCATATTCAGACCCGTATGTATCTTGCAAATCTCTATGTCTCCCACCTGGACTAGATCCCGGATGGAATTGAAGCGCCTCTTGATGTGCTTGGTTCTCTTGTGAAATCTAGATTCCTTTGCCAAGGCAATTGCACCAGTATTGTCACAAAAGATTTTCATTGGACCTGATGCACTAGGTATGACACCTAGATCGGATATGAACTCCTTCATCCAGACTCCTTCATTTGCTACTTCCGAAGCAGCTATGTACTCCGCTTCACATGTAGATCCCGCCACAACGCTTTGTTTACAACTGCACCAACTGAGAGCTCCACCGTTTAATGTAAACACGTATCCGGTTTGCGATTTAGAATCGTCCGGATCAGTGTCAAAGCTTGCATCAACGTAACCATTTACGATGAGCTCTTTGTCACCTCCATATATGAGAAACATATCCTTAGTCCTTTTTAGGTATTTCAGGATGTTCTTGACCGCTGTCCAGTGAGCCACTCCTGGATTACTTTGGTACCTCCCTGCTAGACTTATAGCAAGACACACATCAGGTCTGGTACACAGCATTGCATACATGATAGAGCCTATGGCTGAAGCATAGGGAACATCTTCCATTTTCTCTCTATCTTCTGCATTGGTCGGGGATTGAGTCTTACTCAATTTCACACCTTGTAATACAGGCAAGAATCCTTTCTTTGCTTGATCCATTTTGAACTTCTTCAAAACTTTGTCAAGGTATGTGCTTCGTGAAAGTCCAATTAAGCGTCTTGATCTATCTCTATAGATCTTAATGCCCAATATGTAAGCAGCTTCACCGAGGTCTTTCATTGAAAAACTCTTATTCAAGTATCCTTTTATGCTATCCAGAAATTCTATATCATTTCCGATTAGCAATATGTCATCTACATATAATATCAGAAATGCTACAGAGCTCCCACTCACTTTCTTGTAAATACAGGCTTCTCCAAAAGTCTGCATAAAACCAAATTCTTTGATCACACTATCAAAGCGTTTATTCCAACTCCGAGAGGCTTGCACCAGTCCATAAATGGATCGCTGGAGCTTGCACACTTTGCTAGCTCACTTTGGATCGACAAAACCTTCCTGCTGCATCATATACAACTCTTCTTGCAGAAATTCATTCAGGAATGCAGTTTTGACATCCATTTGCCAAATTTCATAATCATAAAATGCGGCAATTGCTAACATGATTCGGACAGACATAAGCATCGCTACGGGTGAGAAGGTCTCATCGTAGTCAATCCCTTGAACTTGCTGAAAACCTTTTGCGACAAGTCGAGCTTTGTAGGCAGTAACATTACCGTCAGCGTCAGTCTTCTTCTTGAAGATCCATTTATTCTCAATTGCTTGCCGATCATTGGGCAAGTCAACCAAAGTCCACACTTTGTTGTCATACATGGATCCCATCTCAGATTTCATGGCTTCAAGCCATTTTGTGAAATCTGGGCTCACCATCGCTTCTTCATAGTTCGTAGGTTCATCATGATCTAGTAGCATGAATTCTAGAACAGGATTACCGTACCACTCTGGCGCGGATCTTACTCCAGTTGATCTTCAAGGTTCAGTAGTATTTTGTTCTGAAGTTTCATGATCATTATCCTTAGCTTCCTCACTAATTGGTGTAGGTGTCACAGAAACATGTTTCTGTGATGTATTACTTTCCAATAAGGGAGCAGATACTGTTACCTCGTCAAGTTCTACTTTCCTCCCACTCACTTCTTTTGAGAGAAACTCCTTCTCCAGAAAGTTTCCGAATTTAGCAACAAAAGTCTTGCCTTCGGATTTGTGATAGAAGGTGTATCCAATAGTTTCCTTTGGATATCCTATGAAGACACATTTCTCCGATTTGGGTTCGAGCTTATCAGGTTGAAGCTTTTCACAAAAGCATCGCAGCCCCAAACTTTTAGAAACGACAACTTTGGTTTCTTGCCAAACCACAGTTCATAAGGCGACGTCTCAACGGATTTTGATGGTGCCCTATTTAACGTGAATGCGGCCGTCTCTAGAGCATATCGCCAAAATGATAGCGGTAAATCAGTAAGAGACATCATAGATCGCACCATATCTAGTAAAGTACGATTACGATGTTCGGACACACCATTACGCTGTGGTGTTCCGGGTGGCGTGAGTTGCAAAACTATTCCACATTGTTTCAAATGTACACCAAACTCGTAACTCAAATATTCTCCTCCACAATCGGATCGTAGGAATTTTATTGTCTTGTTACGATGATTTTCGACTTCACTCTGAAATTCTTTGAACTTTTCAAACGTTTCAGACTTATGTTTCATTAAGTAGATATACCCATATCTGCTTAAGTCATCTGTGAAGGTGAGAAAATAACGATATCCGCCACGAGCTTCAATATTCATCGGACCACATACATCGGTATGTATGATTTCCAATAAATCTATTGCTCTCTCCATAGTACCGGAGAATGGTGTTTTTGTCATCTTACCCATAAGGCACGGTTCGCAAGTACCAAGTGATTCATAATCAAGTGGTTCCAAAATCCCATCAGTATGGAGTTTCTTCATGCGCTTTATACCGATATGACCTAAACGGTAGTGCCACAAATAAGTTGCACTATCATTATCAACTCTGCATCTTTTGGCTTCAACACTATGAATATGTGTGTCACTACAACCATTATTCTCTGATTTAAATGAATAACTGTCTCGCATCAAACAAGATCCAGATATAATGTTCATGCTTAACGCTAGCACCAAATAACAATTATTTAGGTCTAATACTAATCCCGAAGGTAGATGTAGAGGTAGCATGCCGGCTGCGATCACATCGACTTTGGAACTGTTTCCCACGCGCATCGTCACCTTGTCCTTAGCCAATCTTCGCTTAATCCGTAGTCCCTGTTTCGAGTTGCAAATATTAGCAATAGAACCAGTATCAAATACCCAGGTGCTACTGCGAGAATTAGTAAGGTACACATCAATAACATGTATATCACATATACCTTTGTTCACCTTGCCATCCTTCTTATCCGCCAAATACTTGGGGCAGTTCTGCTTCCAGTGACCAGTCTGCTTGCAGTAGAAGCACTCAGTTTCAGGCTTAGGTCCAGACATGGGTTTCTTCTCTTGAGCAGCAACTTGCTTGCTGTTCTTCTTGAAGTTCCCCTTCTTCCCTTTGCCATTTTTCTTGAAACTAGTGGTCTTGTTGACCATCAACACTTGATGCTCCTTTTTGATTTCTACCTCCGCAGCTTTCAGCATTTCGAAGAGCTCGGGAATAGTCTTGATCATCCCTTGCATATTATAGTTCATCACGAAGCTCTTGTAGCTTGGTGGCAGTGATTGGAGAATTCTGTCAATGACGCAATCATCTGGAAGATTAACTCCCATCTGAATCAAGTGATTATTATACCTAGACATTTTGAGTATATGCTCACTGACAGAACTGTTCTCCTCCATCTTGCAGCTATAGAACTTATTGGAGACTTCATATCTCTCAATCCGGGCATTTGCTTGAAATATTAACTTCAACTCCTGGAACATCTCATATGCTCCATGATGTTCAAAACGTCGTTGAAGTCCCGATTCTAAGCCGTAAAGCATGTCACACTGAACTATCGAGTAGTCATCAGCTTTGCTCTGCCAGACGTTCATAACATCTGGTGTTGCTCCAGCAGCAGGCCTGGCACCCAGCGGTGCTTCCAGGACGTAATTCTTCTGTGCAGCAATGAGGATAATCCTCAAGTTACGGACCCAGTCCGTGTAATTGCTACCATCATCTTTCAACTTTGCTTTCTCAAGGAACGCATTAAAATTCAACAGAACAACAGCACGGGCCATCTATCTACAATCAAACATAAACAAGCAAGATACCATCAGGTACTAAGTTCATGATAAATTTAGGTTCAATTAATCATATTACTTAAGAACTCCCACTTAGATAGACATCCCTCTAATCCTCTAAGTGATTACGTGATCCAAATCAACTAAACCATGTCCGATCATCACGTGAGATGGAGTAGTTTCATTGGTGAACATCACTATGTTGATCATATCTACTATATGATTCACCCTCGACCTTTCAGTCTCCATGTTCTGACGCCATATCTGTATATGCTTGGCTCATCAAGTATAACCTGAGTATTCCGCGTGTGCAACTGTTTTGCACCCGTTGTATTTGAATGTAGAGCCTATCACACCCGATCATCACGTGGTGTCTTAGCATGAAGAACTTTCGCAACGGTGCATACTCAGGGAGAACACTTCTTGATAATTAGTGAGAGATCATCTTATAATGCTACCGTCAATCAAAGCAAGATAAGATGCATAAAAGATAAACATCACATGCAATCAAATATAAGTGATATGATATGGCCATCATCATCTTGTGCTTGTGATCTCCATCTTCGAAGCACCGCCGTGATCACCATCGTCACCGGCGCGACACCTTGATCTCCATCGTAGCATCGTTGTCGTCTCGCCAATCTTATGCTTCCACGACTATCGCTACTGCTTAGTGATAAAGTAAAGCATTACAGCGCGATTGCATTGCATACAATAACGCGACAACCATATGGCTCCTGCCAGTTGCCGATAACTTGGTTACAAAACATGATCATCTCATACAATAAAATTTAAATAAGAATAGACCACTCTTATGAATATTGGCTTCAACATTATGAATATGTGTATCACTACTATCGAGATTCAATAAGAATAGACCACTCTTCAAGGGTGCATGACCATAAAAGATATTACTCATATAAATAGGACAACCATTATTCTCTGATTTAAATGAATAACCGTCTCGCATTAAACAAGATCCAGATATAATGTTCATGCTCAATGCTGGCACCAAATAACAATTATTTAGGTCTAATACTAATCCCGAAGGTAGATGTAGAGGTAGCGTGCCGGCTGCGATCACATCGAGTTTGGAACTGTTTCCCACGCGCATCGTCACCTCGTCCTTAGCCAATCTTCGCTTAATTCGTAGTCCCTGTTTCGAGTTGCAAATATTAGCAACAGAACCAGTATCAAATACCCAGGTGCTACTGCGAGAATTAGTAAGGTACACATCAATAACATGTATATCACATATACCTTTGTTCACCTTGCCATCCTTCTTATCCGCCAAATACTTGGGGCAGTTCTGCTTCCAGTGACCAGTCTGCTTGCAGTAGAAGCACTCAGTTTCAGGCTTAGGTCCAGACATGGGTTTCTTCTCTTGAGCAGCAACTTGCTTGCTGTTCTTCTTGAAGTTCCCCTTCTTCTTCCCTTTGCCATTTTTCTTGAAACTAGTGGTCTTGTTGACCATCAACACTTGATGCTCCTTTTTGATTTCTACCTCCGCAGCTTTCAGCATTTCGAAGAGCTCGGGAATAGTCTTGATCATCCCTTGCAAATTATAGTTCATCACGAAGCTCTTGTAGCTTGGTGGCAGTGATTGGAGAATTCTATCAATGACGCAATCATCTGGAAGATTAACTCCCATCTGAATCAAGTGATTATTATACCCAGACATTTTGAGTATATGCTCACTGACAGAACTGTTCTCCTCCATCTTGCAGCTATAGAACTTATTGGAGACTTCATATCTCTCAATCCGGGCATTTGCTTGAAATATTAACTTCAACTCCTGGAACATCTCATATGCTCCATGATGTTCAAAACATCGTTCAAGTCCCGATTCTAAGACGTAAAGCATGTCACACTGAACTATCGAGTAGTCATCAGCTTTGCTCTGCCAGACGTTCATAACATCTGGTGTTGCTCCAGCAGCAGGCCTGGCACCCAGCGGTGCTTCCAGGACGTAATTCTTCTGTGCAGCAATGAGGATAATCCTCAAGTTATGGACCCAGTCCGTGTAATTGCTACCATCATCTTTCAACTTTGCTTTCTCAAGGAACGCATTAAAATTCAACAGAACAACAGCACGGGCCATCTATCTACAATCAAACATAAACAAGCAAGATACCATCAGGTACTAAGTTCATGATAAATTTAGGTTCAATTAATCATATTACTTAAGAACTCCCACTTAGATAGACATCCCTCTAATCCTCTAAGTGATTACGTGATCCAAATCAACTAAACCATGTCCGATCATCACGTGAGATGGAGTAGTTTCATTGGTGAACATCACTATGTTGATCATATCTACTATATGATTCACGCTCGACCTTTCAGTCTCCCTGTTCTGACGCCATATCTGTATATGCTTGGCTCATCAAGTATAACCTGAGTATTCCGCGTGTGCAACTGTTTTGCACCCGTTGTATTTGAATGTAGAGCCTATCACACCCGATCATCACGTGGTGTCTCAGCATGAAGAACTTTCGCAACGGTGCATACTCAGGGAGAACACTTCTTGATAATTAGTGAGAGATCATCTTCTAATGCTACCGTCAACCAAAGCAAGATAAGATGCATAAAAGATAAACATCACATGCAATCAAATATAAGTGATATGATATGGCCATCATCATCTTGTGCTTGTGATCTCCATCTTCGAAGCACCGCCGTGATCACCATCGTCACCGGCGCGACACCTTGATCTCCATCGTAGCATCATTGTCGTCTCGCCAATCTTATGCTTCCACGACTATCGCTACCGCTTAGTGATAAAGTAAAGCATTACAGCGCGATTGCATTGCATACAATAAAGCGACAACCATATGGCTCCTGCCAGTTGCCGATAACTTGGTTACAAAACATGATCATCTCATACAATAAAATTTAAATAAGAATAGACCACTCTTATGAATATTGGATTCAACATTATGAATATGTGTATCACTACTATCGAGATTCAATAAGAATAGACCACTCTTCAAGGGTGCATGACCATAAAAGATATTACTCATATAAATAGGACAACCATTATTCTCTGATTTAAATGAATAACCGTCTCGCATTAAACAAGATCCAGATATAATGTTCATGCTCAATGCTGGCACCAAATAACAATTATTTAGGTCTAATACTAATCCCGAAGGTAGATGTAGAGGTAGCGTGCCGGCTGCGATCACATCGAGTTTGGAACTGTTTCCCACGCGCATCGTCACCTCGTCCTTAGCCAATCTTCGCTTAATTCGTAGTCCCTGTTTCGAGTTGCAAATATTAGCAACAGAACCAGTATCAAATACCCAGGTGCTACTGCGAGAATTAGTAAGGTACACATCAATAACATGTATATCACATATACCTTTGTTCACCTTGCCATCCTTCTTATCCGCCAAATACTTGGGGCAGTTCTGCTTCCAGTGACCAGTCTGCTTGCAGTAGAAGCACTCAGTTTCAGGCTTAGGTCCAGACATGGGTTTCTTCTCTTGAGCAGCAACTTGCTTGCTTTTCTTCTTGAAGTTCCCCTTCTTCTTCCCTTTGCCATTTTTCTTGAAACTAGTGGTCTTGTTGACCATCAACACTTGATGCTCCTTTTTGATTTCTACCTCCGCAGCTTTCAGCATTTCGAAGAGCTCGGGAATAGTCTTGATCATCCCTTGCATATTATAGTTCATCACGAAGCTCTTGTAGCTTGGTGGCAGTGATTGGAGAATTCTGTCAATGACGCAATCATCTGGAAGATTAACTCCCATCTGAATCAAGTGATTATTATACCCAGACATTTTGAGTATATGCTCACTGACAGAACTGTTCTCCTCCATCTTGCAGCTATAGAACTTATTGGAGACTTCATATCTCTCAATCCGGGCATTGGCTTGAAATATTAACTTCAACTCCTGGAACATCTCATATGCTCCATGACGTTCAAAACATCGTTGAAGTCCCGATTGTAAGCCGTAAAGCATGGCACACTGAACTATCGAGTAGTCATCAGCTTTGCTCTGCCAGACGTTCATAACATCTGGTGATGCTCCAGCAGCAGGCCGGGCACCCAGCGGTGCTTCCAGGATGTAATTCTTCTGAGAAGCAATGAGGATAATCCTCAAGTTACGAACCCAGTCCGTGTAATTGCTACCATCATCTTTCAACTTTGCTTTCTCAAGGAACGCATTATATTTCAACGGAACAACAGCACGAGCCATCTATCTACAATCAAACATAAACAAGCAAGATACTATCAGGTACTAAGTTCATGATAAGTTTAAGTTCAATTAATCAAATTACTTAAGAACTCCCACTTAGATAGACATCCCTCTAATCCTCTAAGTGATCACGTGATCCAAATCTACTAAACCATGTCTGATCATCACGTGAGATGGAGCAGTTTCATTGGTGAACATCACTATGTTGATCATATCTACTATATGATTCACGCTCGACCTTTCGGTCTCCGTGTTCCGAGGCCATATCTGTATATGCTTAGCTCGTCAAGTATAACCTGAGTATTCCGCGTGTGCAACTGTTTTGCACCCGTTGTATTTGAACGTAGAGCCTATCACACCCGATCATCATGTGGTGTCTCAGCACGAAGAACTTTCGCAACGGTGCATACTCAGGGAGAACACTTCTTGATAATTAGTGAGAGATGATCTTATAATGCTACCGTCAATCAAAGTAAGATAAGATGCATAAAAGATAAACATCACATGCAATCAATATAAGTGATATGATATGGTCATCATGATCTTGTGCCTGTGATCTCCATCTCTGAAGCACCGTCATGATCACCATCGTCACCGGCGCGACACCTTGATCTCCATCGTAGCATCGTTGTCGTCTCACCAATCTTATGCTTCCACGAATATCGCTACCGTTTAGTGATAAAGTAAAGCATTACATCGCGATTGCATTGCATACAATAAAGAGACAACCATATGGCTACTGCCAGTTGCCAATAACTTGGTTACAAAACATGATCATCTCATACAATAAAATTTAGCATCATGTCTTGACCATATCACATCACAACATGCCCTGCAAAAACAAGTTAGACGTCCTCTACTTTGTTGTTGCAAGTTTTACGTGGCTGCTACGGGCTTAAGAAAGAACCAATCTTACCTACGCATCAAAACCACAATGATAGTTTTTCAAGTTGGTGCTGTTATAACCTTCGCAAGGACCGGGCGTAGCCACACTCGGTTCAACTAAAGTTGGAGAAACTGTCACCCGCAAGCCACCTATGTGAAAAGCACGTCGGGACAACCGGTCTCGCGTAAGCATACGAGTAATGTTGGTCCGGGCCCCTTTGTCCAACAATACCTCTGAACCAAAGTATGACATGCTGGTAAGCAGTATGACTTATATCGCCCACAACTCACTGTTGGGGAACGTAGCAGAAATTCAAAATTTTCCTACGTATCACCAAGATCTATCTATGGAGAAACCAGCAATGAGGGGAAGGAGAGTGCATCTACATACCCTTGTAGATCGCTAAGCGGAAGCGTTCAAGAGAACGGGGTTGAAGGAGTCGTACTCGTCGTGATCCAAATCACCGGAGATCCTAGTGCCGAACGGATGGCACCTCCGCGTTCAACACACGTACAGCCCGATGACGTCTCCCATGCCTTGATCCAGCAAGGAGAGAGGCAGAGGTTGAGGAAGACTCCATCCAGCAGCAGCACAACGGCGTGGTGGTGATGGAGGAGCGTGGCAATCTTGCAGGGCTTCGCCAAGCACCAAGGGAGAGGTGAAGGACTTGGGAGAGGGGGAGGGCTGCACCAAAGGAAAAGGTAAGAAGTCCTCCATCTCCCCCACTACATATAGGGGGGCCAAGGGGGGGGGGGGCGCCGGCCCTAGGAGATCCAATCTCCTAGGGGGCGGCGGCCAAGGGAGGAATCCCTCCTCCCCAAGGCACCTAGGAGGTGCCTTCCCCTTTTGGGACTCTTCCTTAAGGTTTCTCCACCACTAGGCGCATGGGCCCTAGGGGAAAGTGGCGCCCTAGCCCACTTTGGGCTGGATCCCTTCCCACTTCAGCCCATGGGACCCTCCGGGATAGGTGGCCCCACCCGATGGACCCCCGGGACCCTTCCGGTGGTCCCGGTACAATACCGATGACCCCGAAACTTGTCCCGATGGCCGAAATAGGACTTCCTATATATAAATCTTTACCTCCGGACCATTCCGGAACTCCTCGTGATGTCCGGGATCTCATCCGGGACTCCGAACAACATTTGGTAACCACATACAAACTTCCTTTATAACCCTAGCGTCATCGAACCTTAAGTGTGTAGACCCTATGGGTTCGGGAACCATGCAGACATGACCGAGACGTTCTCCGGTCAATAACCAACAGTGGGATCTGGATACCCATGTTGGCTCCCACATGTTCCACGATGATCTCATCGGATGAACCACGATGTCAAGGACTTAATCAATCCCGTATGCAATTCCCTTTGTCCATCGGTGCGATACTTGCCCGAGATTCGATCGTCGGTATCCCAATACCTTGTTCAATCTCGTTACCAGCAAGTCTCTTTACTCGTTCTGTAACACATCATCCCGTGATCAACTCCTTGATCACATTGTGCACATTATGATGATGTCCTACCGAGTGGGCCCAGAGATACCTCTCCGTCACACGGAGTGACAAATCCCAGTCTCGATTCGTGCCAACCCAACAGACACTTTCGGAGATACCTGTAGTGTACCTTTATAGCCACCCAGTTACGTTGTGACGTTTGTCACACCCAAAGTATTCCTACGGTATCCGGGAGTTGCACAATCTCATGGTCTAAGGAAATGATACTTGACATTAGAAAAGCTTTAGCATACGAACTACACGATCTTGTGCTATGCTTAGGATTGGGTCTTGTCCATCACATCATTCTCCTAATGATGTGATCCCGTTATCAACGACATCCAATGTCCATGGTCAGGAAACCGTAACCATCTATTGATCAACGAGCTAGTCAACTAGAGGCTTACTAGGGACATGGTGTTGTCTATGTATCCACACATGTATCTGAGTTTCCTATCAATACAATTCTAGCATGGATAATAAACGATTATCATGAACAAGGAAATATAATAATAATCAATTTATTATTGCCTCTAGGGCATATTTCCAATAGTCTCCCACTTGCACTAGAGTCAATAATCTAGTTCAGATCGATATGTGATTAACACTCAAGGTCACATCCCCATGTGACTAACACCCAAAGAGTTCTGGGTTTGATCATGTTATGCTTGTGAGAGAGGTTATAGTCAACGGGTCTGAACCTTTCAGATCCATGTGTGCTTTACAAATCTCTATGTCATCTCCTAGATGTAGCTACCACGTTCTATTTGGAGCTAATCCAAATAACTATTCTACTTGGAGCTATTCTAAATTGTTGCTCCATTATACGTATCCGGTATCTCTACTCAGAGCTATCCGGATAGGTGTTAAGCTTGCATCGACGTAACTCTTTATGACGAACTCTTTTACCACCTCCATAATCGAGAAAATTCCTTAGTCCACTAGTTACTAAGGATAACTTTGACCGCTGTTCTGTGATCCATTCTTGGATCACTCTTGTACCCCTTGACTGACTCATGGCAAGGCACACTTCAGGTGCGGTACACAACATAGCATACTGTAGAGCCTACGTCTTAAGCATAGGGGACGACCTTCGTCCTTTCTCTCTATTCTGCCATGGTCTAGCTTTAAGTATTAACTTCATACCTTACAACTCAGGCAAGAACTCCTTCTTTGACTGATCCATCTTGAACACCTTCAAGATCATGTCAAGGTATGTGCTCATTTGAAAGTACCATTAAGCGTTTTGATCTATCCTTATAGATCTTGATGCTCAATGTTCAAGTAGCTTAATCCAGGCTTTCCATTGAAAAACACTTTCCAAATAATCCTATATGCTTTCCAGAAATTCTCCATCATTTCTGATCTAGAATATGTCAACAACATATACTCATCAGAAATTCTATAGTGCTCCCACTCACTTCTTTGGAAATACAAGTTTCTCATAAACTTTGTATACACCCAAAATCTTTGATCATCTCATCAAAGCATACATTCCAACTCCGAGATGCTTACTCCAGTCCTTAGAAGGATTGTTGGAGCTTTGCATACTTATTAGCATCTTTCAAGATTGACAAAACCTTCCGGTTGTATCACATAAAACCTTTCCTCAAGAAAATCGTCGAGGAAACAATGTTTTGACATCCTATCTGCAAGATTTCATAAATAATGCAGTAATCGCTAATTTAATTCCAACAGACTCTTAGCATCGCTACGTGTGAGAAAGTCTCATCGTAGTCAACTCCTTAAACTTGTCGGGAAACATCTTAACGACAAGTCGAGCTTTCTCAATGGTGACACTTACCATCATTGTCTATCTTCCTTTTAAAATCCACCTGTACTCAACAGCCTTACGACCATCGAATCGTTCTACCAAAGTCTACACTTTGTTTTCATACATGGATCCTCTCTCGGATTTTATGGCCTCGAGCCATTTATCGGAATCCGGGCCCACCATCGCTTCTCTATAGCTCGTAGGTTCATTGTTGTCTAGCAACATGACTCCCAAGACAGGATTACGTACCATTCTGAAGTAGTATGCATCCTTGTCGTCCTACGAGGTTTGGGAGTGACTTGATCTGAAGTCTCATGATCACTATCATAAGCTTCCACTTCAATTGGTGTAGGTGCCACAGGAACAACTCTTTGTGCCCTGCTATACACTAGTTGTAGTGACGGTTCAATAACCTCATCAAGTCTCCACCTTCCTCCCACTCAATTCTCGAGACAAACCTTTTCCTCGAGAAAGAACCCGATTCAAGAAACAATCTCTATTGCTTTCGGATCCAAATTAGGAGGTATACCCAACTATTTTGGGTGTCCTATGAAGATGCATTTATTCGCTTTGGGTTCGAGCTTATCAGCCTGAAACTTTTTCACATAAGCGTCGCAGCCCCAAACTTTTAAGAAATGAGAGCTTAGGTTTCTCTAAACCATAGTACATACGGTGTCATCTCATCGGAATTACGTGGTGCCCTATTTAAAGTGAATGTGGTTGTCTCTAATGCCTAACCCATAAACTATTGTGGTAATTCGATAAGAGACATCATGGTATGCATCATATCCAATAGGGTGCAGTTATGATGTTCGGACACACCATCACACTATGGTGTTCCAGGCTGTATCAGTTGAGAAACAATTTCCACAATGTCTTAATTCTGTGCCAAACTCGTAATTCAGATATTCATCTCTATGATCATATCATAGATATTTTATCCTCTTGTCACAACGATCTATCAACTTCACCCTGAAATTACTTGAACCTTTCAATAATTCAGACTCGTGATTCATCAAGTAAATGTACTCAACATCTACTCAAATCATTTGTGAAGTAAGAACATAAGGATATCCACTACATGCCTCAGCACTCATTGGACTGCACACATCAAAATGTATTACTTCCAAAAAGTTGCTTTCTAGTTCCATTTTACTAAAAACGAGGCTTTCAGTCATCTTGCCCATGTGGTATGATTTGCATGTCTCAAGTGATTCAAAATCAAGTGAGTCCAAACGGTCCATTTGCATGGAGTTTCTTCACGCATACACACCAATAGACATGGTTCGTATGTCTCAAACTTTTCAAAAACGAGTGAGCCCAAAGATCCATCAACATGGAGCTTCTTCATGCGTTTTATACCGATATGACTTACGTGGCAGTGCCACAAGTAGGTGGTACTATCATTACTATCCTATATCTTTTGGCATGAACATGTGTATCACTACGATCGAGATTCAATAAACCATTCATTTTAGGCGTAAGACCATTGAAGGTATTATTCAAATAAACAGAGTAACCATTATTCTCCTTAAATGAATAACCGTATTGCGATAGACATAATCCAATCACGTCTATGCTCAACGCAAACACCAAATAACAATTATTTAGGTTTAACGCCAATCTCGATGGTAGAGGGAGCGTGGGATGCTTGATCATATCAAGATTGGAAACACTTCCAACACATATTGTCAGCTCACCTTTAGCTAGTCTCCGTTTATTCTGTAGCTTTTATTTCGAGTTACTAACACTTAGTAACCGAACCGGTATCTTATACCCTGGTGCTACTAGGAGTACTAGTAAAGTACACATTAACACAATGTATATCCAATATACTTCTACCGACCTTGCGAGCCTTCTCATCTACCAAGTATCTAGGGTAATTCTGCTCCAGTGGCTGTTCCCCTTATTACAGAAGCACCTAGTCTCGGGTTTGGGTTCAACTTTGGGTTTCTTCATTAGAGCAGCAGCTGATTTGCCATTTCATGAAGTATCCCTTCTTGCCCTTTCCCTTCTTTGAAACTAGTGGTTTCACCAACCATCAACAATTGATTCTCCTTCTTGATTTCTACTTTTGTGGTGTCAAACATCGCGAATATCTCAAGGATCATCATATATGTCCCTGATATATTATAGTTCATCACGAAGCTCTAGCAGCTTGGTGGTAATGACTTCGGAGAAACATCATTATCTCATCTGGAAGATCAACTCCCACTCGATTCAAATGATTGTTGTACTCAGACAATCTGAGCACAAGCTCAACAATTGAGTTTTTCTCCCTTAGTTTGCAGGCTAAGAAAATCGTCGGAGGTCTTATACTTCCTGACATGGGCACGAGCCTGAAATCCCAATTTCATCCCTCGAAACATCTCATATGTTCCGCGATGTTTCGAAAATATCTTCGGTGCCTCAATTCTAAACCATTTAACATTACCGAACTATCATGTAGTCATCAAAACGTGTGTGTCAGATATTCGCAACATCCACAGACGACGTTCGAGGTTCAGCACACTGAGCGGTGCATTAAGGACATAAGCCTTCTATGAAGCAATGAGGACAATCCTCAGTTTACGGACCTAGTCCGCATAATTGCTACTATCAACTTTCAACTAAATATTCTCTAGGAACATATCTAAACAGTAGAACTGAAGCGCGAGCTATGACATAATTTGCGAAGACCTTTTGACTATGTTCAGGATAATTAAGTTCATCTTATGAACTCCCACTCAGATAGACATCCCTCTAGTCATCTAAGTGATTACATGATCCGAGTCAACTAGGCCGTGTCCGATCATCACGTGAGATGGACTAGTCAACATCGGTGAACATCTTCATGTTGATCGTATCTTCTATACGACTCATGCTCGACCTTTCGGTCTTCTGTGTTCTGAGGCCATGTCTGTACACATGCTAGGCTCGTCAAGTCAACCTAAGTGTTTCGCGTGTGTAAATCTGTCTTACACCCGTTGTATGTGAACATTAGAATCTATCACACCCGATCATCACGTGGTGCTTCGAAACAACGAACTGTCGCAACGGTGCACAGTTAGGGGGAACACTTTCCTGAAATTATTATGAGGGATCATCTTATTTACTACCGTCGTTCTAAGAAAATAAGATGTATAAACATGATAAACATCACATGCAATCAAATAGTGACATGATATGGCCAATATCATATTGCTCCTTTTGATATCCATCTTCGGGGCTCCATGATCATCATCGTCACCGGCATGACACCATGATCTCCATCATCATGATCTCCATCATCGTGTCTTCATGAAGTTGTCTCGCCAACTATTACTTCTACTACTACAGCTAACGATTAGCAATAAAGTAAAGTAATTACATGACATTTATGTTGACACGCAGGTCATAATAAATTAAGACAACTCCTATGGCTCCTGCCGGTTGTCACACTCATCGACATGCAAGTCATGATTCCTATTACAAGAACATGATCATCTCATACATCACATATATCATTCATCACATCCTTTGGCCATATCACATCACATAGCATACCCTGCAAAAACAAGTTAGACGTCCTCTAATTGTTGTTTGCATGTTTTACGTGGCTGCTATGGGTTTCTAGCAAGAACGTTTCTTACCTACGCAAAACCACAACGTGATATGCCAATTGCTATTTACCCTTCATAAGGACCCTTTTCATTGAATCCGTTCCGACTAAAGTGGGAGAGACAGACACCCGCTAGCCACCTTATGCAACTAGTGCATGTCAGTCGGTGGAACTTGTCTCACGTAAGAGTACGTGTAAGGTCGGTCCGAGCCGCTTCATCCCACAATACCGCCAAATCAAGATTGGACTAGTAACGGTAAGCATATTGAACAAAATCAACGCCCACAACTACTTTGTGTGTTCTACTCGTGCATAGTAACTACGCATAGACCTAGCTCTTATACCACTATTGGGGAACGTAGCAGAAATTCAAAATTTTCCTATGTATCACCAAGATCTATCTATGGAGAAACCAGCAACGAGGGGAAGGAGAGTGCATCTACATACCCTTGTAGATCGCTAAGCGGAAGCGTTCAAGAGAACGGGGTTGAAGGAGTCGTACTCGTCGTGATCCAAATCACCGGAGATCCTAGTGCCGAACGGACGGCACCTCCGAGTTCAACACATGTACAGCCCGGTGACGTCTCCCATGCCTTGATCCAGCAAGGAGAGAGGGAGAAGTTGAGGAAGACTCAATCCAACAGCAGCACAACGGCATGGTGGTGATGGAGGAGCGTGGCAATCCTGCAGGGCTTCGCCAAGCACCACGGGAGAGGAGAAGGACTTGGGAGAGGGGGAGGGCTGCACCAAAGGCAAAGGTAAGAAGTCCTCCATCTCGCCCACTATATATAGGGGGGCCAAGGGGGGGCGCCAGCCCTAGGAGATCCAATCTCCTAGGGGGGCGGCGGCCAAGGGAGGTATCCCTCCTCCCCAAGGCACCTAGGAGGTGCCTTCCCCTTTTGGGACTCTTCCTTAGGGTTTCTCCACCACTAGGCGCATGGGCCCTAGGGGAAAGTGGCGCCCCAGCCCACTTTGGGCTGGATCCCTTCCCACTTCAGCCCATGGGACCCTCCGGGATAGGTGGCCCCACCCAGTGGACCCCCGGGACCCTTCCGGTGGTCCCGGTACAATACCGATGACCCCGAAACTTGTCCCGATGGCCGAAATAGGACTTCCTATATATAAATCTTTACATCCGGACCATTCCGGAACTCCTCGTGACATCCGGGATCTCATCCGGGACTCCGAACAACATTCGGTAACCACATACAAACTTCCTTTATAACCCTAGCGTCATCGAACCTTAAGTGTGTAGACCCTACGGGTTCGGGAACCATGCAGACATGGCCGAGACGTTCTCCGGTCAATAACCAACAGCGGGATCTGGATACCCATGTTGGCTCCCATGTGTTCCACGATGATCTCATCGGATGAACCACGATGTCAAGGACTTAATCAATCCTGTATGCAATTCCCTTTGTCCATTGGTACGATACTTGCCCGAGATTTGATCGTCGGTATCCCAATACCTTGTTCAATCTCGTTACCGGCAAGTCTCTTTACTCGTTCTGTAACACATCATCCCGTGATCAACTCCTTGATCACATTGTGCACATTATGATGATGTCCTACCGAGTGGGCCCAGAGATACCTCTCCGTCACACGGAGTGACAAATCCCAGTCTCGATTCGTGCCAACCCAACAGACACTTTCGGAGATACCTGTAGTGTACCTTTATAGCCACCCAGTTACGTTGTGACGTTTGGCACACCCAAAGTATTCCTATGGTATCCGGGAGTTGCACAATCTCATGGTCTAAGGAAATGATACTTGACATTAGAAAAGCTTTAGCATACGAACTACACGATCTTGTGCTATGCTTAGGATTGGGTCTTGTCCATCACATCATTCTCCTAATGATGTGATCCCGTTATCAACGACATCTAACGTCCATGGTCAGGAAACCGTAACCATCTATTGATCAACGAGCTAGTCAACTAGAGGCTTACTAGGGACATGGTATTGTCTATGTATCCACACATGTATCTGAGTTTCCTATCAATACAATTCTAGCATGGATAATAAACTATTATCATGAACAAGGAAATATAATAATAATCAATTTATTATTGCCTCTAGGGCATATTTCCAACACTCACTTCTGTTCTACTCGTGCATATAACATCAACACATAAAACCTAGGCTCTGATACCACTGTTAGGGAACGTAGTAATTTCAAAAAAAATCCTACGCACACGCAAGATCATGGTGATGCATAGCAACGAGAGGGGAGAGTGTGATCTACGTACCCTTGTAGACCGACAGCGGAAGCGTTAGCACGACGCGGTTGATGTAGTCGTACGTCTCCACGGCCCGACCGATCAAGCACCGAAACTACGGCACCTCCGAGTTTTAGCACATGTTCAGCTCGATGACGATCCCCGGACTCCGATCCAGCAAAGTGTCGGGGAAGAATTCCGTCAGCACGATGGCGTGGTGACGATCTTGATGTACTACCATCGCAGGGCTTCGCCTAAGCACCGCTACAATATTATCGAGGATTATGGTGGAAGGGGGCACCGCATACGGCTAAGAATATGATCACGTGGATCAACTTGTGTGTCTAGGGGTGCCCCCTACCTCCGTATATAAAGGAACAAGGGGGAGGTGCGGCCGGCCAGGAGGAGGGCGCGCCAGGAGGAGTCCTACTCCCACCGGGAGTAGGATTCCCCCCCTTTCTTAGTTGGAATAGGATTCAGGAAGGGGGAAAGAGGAGAGAGAGAAGGAAGGGGGGCGCCGCCCCCCTCTCCTTGTCCTATTCGGACTAGGGGGGAGGGGCGCGCGGCCCAGCCCTGGCCACCTCTCCTCTCTTCCACTAAAGCCCACTAAGGCCCATATACCTCCCGGGGGGTTCCGGTAACCTCCTGGTACTCCGATAAAATCCTGATTTCACCCGGAACACTTCCGATATCCAAATACAGGCTTCCAATATATCAATCATTATGTCTTGACCATTTCGTGACTCCTCGTCATGTCCGTGATCACATCCGGGACTCCGAACAAACTTCGGTACATCAAAATGCATAAACTCATAATATAACTGTCATCAAAACCTTAAGCGTGCGGACCCTACGTGTTTGAGAACAATGTAGACATGACCGAGACACGTCTCTGGTCAATAACCAATAGCGGAACCTGGATGCTCATATTGGCTCCCACATATTCTACGAAGATCTTTATCAGTCAGACCGCATAACAACATACGTTGTTCCCTTTGTCATCGGTATGTTACTTGCCCGAGATTCGATCGTCGGTATCTCAATACCTAGTTCAATCTCGTTACCGGCAAGTCTCTTTACTCGTTTCGTAATACATCATCTTGCAACTAACTCATTAGTTGTAATGCTTGCAAGGCTTATATGATGTGCATTACCGAGAGGGCCCAGAGATACCTCTCCGACAATCGGAGTGACAAATCCTAATCTCAAAATACGCCAACCCAACATGTACCTTTGGAGACACCTGTAGAGCTCCTTTATAATCACCCAGTTACGTTGTGACATTTGGTAGCACACAAAGTGTTCCTCCGGCAAACGGGAGTTGCATAATCTCATAGTCATAGGAACATGTATAAGTCATGAAGAAAGCAATAGCAACATACTAAATGATCGGGTGCTAAGCTAATGGAATGGGTCATGTCAATCACATCATTCTCCTAATGATGTGATCCCATTAATCAAATGACAACACATGTCTATGGTTAGGAAACATAACCATCTTTGATTAATGAGCTAGTCAAGTAGAGGCATACTAGTGACGTTTGGTTTGTCTATGTATTCACACAAGTATTATGTTTCCGGATAATACAATTCTAGCATGAATAATAAAATTTTATCATGATATAAGGAAATAAAATAATAACATTATTATTGCCTCTAGGGCATATTTCCTTCAGTCTCCCACTTGCACTAGAGTCAATAATCTAGATTACACAGTAATGATTCTAACACCCATGGAGCTTTGGTGCTGATCATGTTTTGCTCGTGGAAGAGGCTTAGTCAACGGGTCTGCCATATTCAGACCCGTATGTATCTTGCAAATCTCTATGTCTCCCACCTAGACTAGATCCCGGATGGAATTGAAGCGCCTCTTGATGTGCTTGGTTCTCTTGTGAAATCTGGATTCCTTTGCCAAGGAAATTGCACCAGTATTTTCACAAAAGATTTTCATTGGACCCGATGCACTAGGTATGACACCTAGATCGAATATGAACTCCTTCATCCAGACTCCTTCGTTTGCTGCTTCCGAAGCAGCTTTGTACTCCGCTTCACATGTAGATCCCGCCACAATGCTTTGTTTAGAACTGCACCAACTGTCAGCTCCACCGTTTAATGTAAACACGTATCCGGTTTGCAATTTAGAATCGTCCGGATCAGTGTCAAAGCTTGCATCAACGTAACCATTTAAAATGAGCTCTTTGTCACCTCCATATATGAGAAACATATCCTTAGTCCTTTTCAGGTATTTCAGGATGTTCTTGACCGATGTCCAGTGATCCACTCCTGGATTACTTTGGTACCTCCCTGCTAGACTTATAGCAAGACACACATCAGGTCTGGTACACAGCATTGCATACATGATAGAGCCTATGGCTGATGCATAGGGAACATCTTTCATTTTCTCTCTATCTTCTGCATTGGTTGGGGATTGGGTCTTACTCAATTTCACACCTTGTAATACAGGCAAGAATCCTTTCTTTGCTTGATCCATTTTGAACTTCTTCAAAACTTTGTCAAGGTATGTGCTTTGTGAAAGTCCAATTAAGTGTCTTGATCTATCTCTATAGATCTTAATGCCCAATATGTAAGCAGCTTCACCGAGGTCTTTCATTGAAAAACTCTTATTCAAGTATCCTTTTATGCTATCCAGAAATTCTATATCATTTCCGATTAGCAATATGTCATCTACATATAATATCAGAAATGCTACAGAGCTCCCACTCACTTTCTTGTAAATATAGGCTTCTCCAAAAGTCTGCATAAAACCAAATGCTTTGATCACACTATCAAAGCGTTTATTCCAACTCCGAGAGGCTTGCACCAGTCCATAAATGGATCGCTGGAGCTTCCACACTTTGCTAGCTCCCTTTGGATTGACAAAACCTTCCGGCTGCATCATATACAACTCTTCTTGCAGAAATCCATTCAGGAATGCAGTTTTGACATCCATTTGCCAAATTTCATAATCATAAAATGCGGCAATTGCTAACATGATTCAGACAGACTTAAGCATCGCTACGGGTGAGAAGGTCTCATCGTAGTGAATCCCTTGAACTTGCCGAAAACCTTTTGCGACAAGTCGAGCTTTGTAGATAGTAATATTACCGTCAGCGTCAGTCTTCTTCTTGAAGATCCATTTATTCTCAATTGCTTGTCGATCATTGGGCAAGTCAACCAAAGTCCACACTTTGTTGTCATACATGGATCCCATCTTAGATTTCATGGCTTCAAGCCATTTTGCGGAATCTGGGCTCACCATCGCTTCTTCATAGTTCGTAGGTTCATCATGATCTAGTAGCATGAATTCCAGAATAGGATTACCGTACCACTCTGGCGCGGATCTTACTCTAGTTGATCTTCGAGGTTCAGTAGTATTTTGTTCTGAAGTTTCATGATCATTATCATTAGCTTCCTCACTAATTGGTGTAGGTGTCACAGAAACATGTTTCTGTGATGTACTACTTTCCAATAAGGGAGAAGGTACTATAACCTCGTCAAGTTCTACTTTCCTCCCACTCACTTCTTTTGAGAGAAACTCCTTCTCCAGAAAGTTTCCGAATTTAGCAACAAAATTCTTGCCTTCGGATCTGTGATAGAAGGTGTATCCAATAGTTTCCTTTGGATATCCTATGAAGACACATTTCTCCGATTTGGGTTCGAGCTTATCAGGTTGAAGCTTTTTCACATAAGCATCACAGCCCCAAACTTTCAGAAACGACAACTTTGGTTTCTTGCCAAACCACAGTTCGTAAGGCATCGTCTCAACGGATTTTGACTTTAGTAGTAGTACAACGGATTTGAGTTCGAGCTTGTCAACTTTAGTAGTAGTAAAACTTTTAACTAAAGTTTGCACAAAGTTGAGAAACTTATTTTGGAACGGAGGGAGTACATATTTGCTATGATCTGTCAATCATTGAGATGCAATAGCATGCATGTTAGTCTCCTTTGTATTTGATGAAATGTTGCAACGGGCAACCTTGGATGCAAGATACATGGAACAGAAGCTGGAAGCTTCATAGCATTGTACAAATTTATCTCGCTGATAAATTATAGTACGTACTATACTAGTACTTCCTCCGTTCCTAAATATAAGTCTTTGTAGAGATTTCACCATGAACCACATGCGGATGTATATAGATGCATTTTAAGTGTAGATTCATTCATTTTGTTCCGTATGTAGTGGAATCTCTACAAAGACTTATATCTACTAGTAATAGCTAGCCCCCACTACTAGGAATTCTCTATCCTCTCCTTGAGCCACGTCATCAAAATTGATGTAGCCGTTAGATGAAGTAAATCAGTCCATAATAGTTGTCTGATCTTGACGTTGAGAGGCTCCGCACTAAGCCACATGCAAGCTTGCAGAAATACCATGCCACATGCATGTGAGTGGGTTTTAAATCACATCAGCATGTCTGCATGCAAGCATGCACTGGTAGCATGCATGTAAGTGAGCTTTTAAGTCCCATTAACATGTCAAAAAGAAAAATATAATCCCATTGTGCAGTAGGAGTTGGCTGATCTTTTTTCCTTATGTGGGATGATCTAAATGATGATGGGAGTTTATTTAGTTTGGCTACCGCATTTGTCATGCGGTTATAGAGTTTTTTTTGTTCTATGAAATCGATAATTTTGCGCAGAGAGATATACCGTTGTTCCGCGCCAACGCGCGGGGACTCATCTAGTAATATTTAGGAACGGAGGGAGTACTACGTAAAGAGTTAGATGTCGCACGGTGATAGTGTGAGGTGGGCCATGTAATCACTGAGCCTGCGTGTTTTCACTGCTCTTGCACGCCTCCACTGTAAGAATGGAGAAAATTGTAATCTAGTAGTAGTATACCTCATTTCACCGAAAGCGTGGGACATCCAGCAGTCCTACCACCTCAGTAATAAAGAGCAATGAGCCGTCAAATCACATAGACCCGGCAGTAAGTTGGACGGACGAAGCAACCATCACTCTTGCGCCAGTGAGAGGTCGCGTCCGCTCTACCCAGGCATGAATGCGGCACCGATTTTTTGGAGCGGCGATGACCGTTTCGGGTGGGAAGCGCGTGCGGGCGATGGAGGGGCTTTGGGTGGGCCAGGCTGGTCAGGAGCGGGCGTGATAGATGTCTACATATCCCTACCGGACACGCCCGGAAACGAGAGGATGCACCGACTCTCACGGCTAAAATCGTACACTACACAACATCTCTCTGTAGGAGTAGGTCGATCTGTCGCTCTCTCTAACACACACATGGTGTTAAACACACACACACACACACACACACACACACACACACACACAGGCGCGCACGCACGCACCTTGGTCCCGTTGCACCTTCTAATGTGACTTATTACACCTAGATGGAGGGAGTAGTAAGTATAGGAGATACGGTGGCACACTGACTTAAGTCGAATACAAGTGCCCAAAATTCGTGTGCATGTTATAATAAGGATTCACTTAAAATAGTACGTGAGCGAACAGAGGGATCAATTGGATAGTGTTCCCGAGCAGTAGCGAGATGTGTGAGGTAAGATACACCGCTGGCGCTTTTAATTTTTCTTATTAATTTGTTTGTTTCACCCGCTGACTGGTGGGACCCAACGTACTACATGGAGAGAGGTAGGTGACTAAGGCTGCATTATTTCTGCACCACTGTGGATAGTCTTACCACCAAAGCCACATGACACGATTATGATTGAAATCCCAATGACTCCCACACACACAAAAAAAAACACGGCATGCTTGTCACACGAATGCAGGAATGTATAGAACGTTATTTCCCTCTCGTTGAACATAACGGGAGGGTTGTGTAGCTGGTTAGCCTGTTCGCTCATCAAACTTGAGGTCTCGGGTTCGATAACTACACTTGAGCATAATTAGTGCCAGGAGGATTCTTTGACTAGTCAAAATGTTTTCTAGGGTTTGCACACTTCACTCTCTCTCTCTCTAGTATATATATACACGCTCGAGCCTCAATGCTTGTAGTTTCTCTCTTCACACTCTCTCGCCCTCTCCCGCTGGAGCCTCAGCGCTTGTAGTTGCTCTCTTCACACTCTCTCGCCCTCTCCAGATCTAAACAAGACTTCATTGGCCTCTCTCTCCCCTCACTGCTGCTCAAAGAGCCGGAAGGATCCGTCCGCCGGGAAGGGAAGGAGGCTTAACGTTGTCGCCGTCGGCGAGGGACTACCGGTGCAGCTGTTCACTTTCCACCCAGCGGCGGTGCGGGAGGGCCTCTGACCCCTTTTTCTTCGCCGCCGTCCCGTTGCCCACCGAACCACGCCCCAAGAACCTTAAGGTATAATTTACTTACTCCACATGCATTGCTCTAGCTGCATGTATACCATGAATCTAGGACGTGGTTCAAAGAGGAAAGGAGTGGGGGAAAGTAGTGGGAAAAGTTGTATATAGCATGAATCTAGGACGTGGTTCAAAGAGGAAATGAAGGGGGAAAGTTGTATAGCATTAATCTAGGACGTGGTTCAAAGAGGAAAGGAATGGGGGAAAGTAGTGGGGAAAGTTGTATCGCATAAATCTAGGACGTGGTTCAAAGAGGAAAGGTAGGGGCGAAAGTACTAGTTCAAAAAGGAAAGGAAGGGACAAGGCTATAGAGTTTGAGCAGGACTAGATTTGCTGCGCTCACATAGGTAAAGGCGTCTAAAGATAACAAAACTGGGACCAACCAAATATGCTCCTTGGTTGTTTGTTCTTTGTTGCAATAGACTGTGCATGACCACATTACATCGGTAGATGCACATGGTGCTGGTGCGTCCACTGTCCCGTGCAACTCATTAGCTGTTGTTAATCTAAGGCCCTGTTTGGTTAAAAACTCCCTAGTCCCTACCTGCTGGGTTCCAGGGACTAAACATGGACTAGAGTATTAAATGACATGCTAAAAGACCATATTACCCCTAGTGATGAACTAATAGAGACAAGGTGCGATGCGTGGCAGGGGCAACTGTTGAAAAAAGTCCCAAAAAGACTCCCTCGGGGTCTTCTTTCTTTAGTCCCAAATGCCCACTTTTAGTCCCTAAAAGTCCCTCCTCTTTGGTTTAGATTGGACTGACATGGAGTTTTTTCAGTCCCTACACCAAAATGTCCTTGTAAACAAACACCCTCTAATAATGCCGCTGGAAAATTGATGCAATGCCACAGTTAAAAGCAAATTACATGTTTAACAAATTTTATTGTTAATATAATCTCTATGTTAATATTAATCAATGCCACCGTTTGTGAAATGCTACTGTCTTGCTTTCTTTCCCATTTAGATAAGGTAGATGCTTCTTTTTGTTGGCTTCTATGTCATCCACTGTTATTGACCGCTAATTGTTTCCTTTGCACCTCTGTGTAAACAGGGTTATCTGCTTCACCTCATTGCCATTGCAACCTTTTGTTGCACTGCACAAAACACTTTTGTTTTAAGAGTGTTTTGTGCAGTTCAACCAAAATGTCACACCGACAATGTTGCTTGATTGCTTGATCTTAGTGGAACTGCACAAGAGGAGATCTTACTTCCTATCCATTAAGGCGAATTTGGTTTAGATCTTCTTATTGTGAGTTGTTTGAATTCCGCATCATGAGAGGTCAGTACTAGCCTTCTTTCACATGATTATGCAGTGTGCATTCATATGTTGTGCTACTTGTATGATAATGTTGCTTGATTTTAGTGAACTGCACAAATGGACACAAGACTTCCAATCTGTATGTGCACCGTAATATCCCATTGAGGTAAGATAAGGATATTTCACAACTGCTGGCCTGTATTTTGCCACTTTCATCAGAAAATTAAGTTTAGTACTATACGTGTGCTCCCTAATTGACATGCCAAATCTTACATTGAAGGCGAAGCTTGTTTGTTATTGAACCAAGTGATGAAGGGGAAGAACAAGAGGAAGAAGAACAAAAATCAACTCCCGGTGCTGTAATGAAGCACTGGAACTGTGATGACAAAAGTAATGATATAGTTTTGCATCTTAATTTATTGCTATGGTTGGAACGAGCAATTGTTTTGCCACTGATTTGATACCACTCTTAATGTAATATGTAATTATCTCTACTTGTACAAATAGGGATCTTCTTTGAAGATACCATATATTTTAGTGGAACTACACAAGAAGATGTTGGAAACATTAAACTAATCGAGGAGTATATAGTAAGCATGGCCACCACCGTAGATAGCAACAGATGGTTCCGGAGAATTGCTTCATCTGTATGCTCTACACAATAAGCCTCCTGACAAAGGTTGGTACTCGCCCACTGATTTCATCCATATGATTGAGCTTTGTCATCTCTATTGGTGTTGTGCTACTGTTTAGATACTGTCATGAAAAAGTGGTATTGTCCTTGAGAAGTGCTTCATCTGTGCTGTTTTAAATATTTCCTTTCCTTTTTTCGAGCAAACAGTGATGCAAAGAGGATCATATTCCTCTGAAGAAGAATACGGAGTACGTGAAGTGACTAGTTCCGATTATGCCAGGATGAAGAAGCCTTGTCTATCTTATCATAAGAAGGAGCAGTTGAAGGATGGTTACATTACTCCCCACAAGACCAAACTAACTTTAGCTCAGAAGGACTGACAAAATCTCCATTTTTTTGCTGTGATGCGCGAGTAGAATGTTGTTCTAGGATTCTTTCTAGTGAGTTCCATTTTTTCTAAAAGTGTGCTCTACATGAACCATGTATGTGCCTGTTGAAACTGTCAATTCATAGTACAGTTTGCTCTATACTAATCACTTTTTTTATTTGTGCAAACATGGGTGCTCAACTTGATTTCAATGGGAACTACACAAAATGTTCATGAATACATCGAATCATTCATTTCCACCACAAGAAAGGAGGTGCTGATAAGTTCAAGGCGTTGCAAACATATAAGGGCGAAATCATACAAGCTACGTGCGAATTTGGTTGATTTTGGTGGAACTGCACAAAAAGAACAGCTGGTTTATTTAGCACGAGGTGCCATGTCAATGTCCGAACTAATGGCAAACCCTGCCCATTCCACAATCGTAGGTATTTGATATTTTGGAATGGGACAACCTTGTCAAATTTTTCTCATTGATTTTAGCAAGACATGCGTTTGATATTTTCGAATGGGACGCCCTTTGCTGTCAGCAGCGTTGATCAATTTTTTCTTTATTCTTTAGTTGTGAAGTAAATATTGCCTCTGACATGTGAGTCGCTAAGATGCATAATCATCGATTGTTTTGAATGTTCTCTATGAACTGTTAGGCCTGTGTGCTTGATTGCAATGTACAAAAACGCTAAAAAGCTGCTCAAACTCTTTGTACTCCTTCTGTTCCGTTTTACTTCGCACATTGTGAAAGTGCATACTTTTTTGTATAAGATTGGTCAAAGTAAAGATACTTTGACTGCAGACAAAACTTGTATGCAGACTAGAAAGGACCAGAGGGAGTACATGTGAAACTGATGCAAACGAGGTGATCACCCTCGGAATAATGCTAGTACGTATTGTTTTGCATGTTCATCCAATGCCAGTGATACAGGAATTCGAACTAATCGAAATAAATTCATTCATACACGGTCGGATTTCATATAAACATGCGGAGCAGGGCCCCGGGGCCTCAGCGGAGCAGGGCCTCGTCGACGCCAGCGGAGCGGGGACTCGTCGGAGCTGGCATTGTCCTCTGCCTCGTCCTCGGTCTCGCCAAACAGCGCCTCGCCCGCTTCATCGCCCTCTTTGCTAGCCTCTTTGTATGCGGCTGCAGCCTCCGCCACCCGCATGTGGTAGCGCCAGCACTCGAGGCGGCCCTTGCGGGCGGGGCGGTACGAGTCGAGCAGCGCCTCCTGCTCCGCCCGCTCAACGGTGATCTGCTCCTTCGCCTGCAGGTGTTCCTGGAGGAGATGGTGGTTGTAGGCTGCGTCGGCCTGCGCCTCCCAGAACTGCTCCTGAAACATCTGCCTCACACTGTCCATATATTGGGCACGGGCCTCGCCGATGGTCATGGTGCAATGCACCATCGAGGATGGCGTGGAGGAGGGGGTTGGCGCCGGATCGTCGATTACCATGTTCACCATTGGGACATCGTCGTCCTCCGGTTGCCTGCCGGCCAGCCGGTCGGCAGCAATGGCTGCCATCTCCTTGTGGTTCGTCGTCCGCCCATCCGGAAGAGCGCTGGAGCGCGAGGAAGCCATGGTGGGCAGTAGTGGTGTGGACAGGAGAAAGGGAACGGATGTGGATGACTGCGGCTATGGCCGGCGCAGTAGTTTATATAGCAATGGTGGGCGGGCGGAGGGACGGACACGAGCAGTATTTGTGTTTTTGAGGTGTGAGCACTGCAGAGTTTTTTGATGTTTAGCCTAGATATTAATTTTTCTCCTCTGAACAACAACGAAAACATCGCTGTAGGTATTAACTGGGCGGGCTGTGGCCCGTCTAGCCCAGGCCAGATATCCAACCCAGATATTAATTTTTTTCAAGCTGAAAATGTCTAGCACAGCTATACTTTTTTAGGAATACCCAGGCAAGGTCAAGATGTTATTCTCCGCCCCGCTGGGCTGCAAATCTTTCCTAGGAGGGATGCATTAGGCTTAACAAGAAAATGGGCTTTAAGAAATAATAAATGGGATGTAATTATAAAAACTGGGCAGTAATTATAAAAAAATGCACCAAACACGTGATTACTTTATAAAATATTATTTTTGGATATTGAAAATTTTAATTTCATTAATTGTTGCGAGCGCAATGTTTCGTTGGATTTTTATGTAATATAAATTTATATTGAACTTGTATTTAATCTGACTAGAAATTTCTGGATAAAAATATTTTGGATCCCATCAAAATGTGGGAAATTTTATTGAATTTTGTTTTGAACGGTTGGTTGAAATGGGCTGTACTTTTAACAATCTGTAAATGGGCTGTAGTAAATTCCATTAGAATTCAAAAATGGGCTACACATTCTTACAAATCTCAAATGGGCTATAAGTTCTCTGCCACACACTTCTGGCCTTACTAAGTTGACGCGTCTTCTAAAAAACAGAGTTGACGCGTATGCAAGGCTTTGTCAACTTATAGTCAACACACGGTTCTAGTAGCCGTGGCCGTTGGATGTCCATCCAACGGATGTCGTGCTTCTTCTTCAATCTCGGATATTCTAGCTTCACCCGCCCAAAAAAATGATTCCTCCCCTTGACATCTAGGGTGCACCGTTTCAGAAGCTGACCTGTGGGCCTACTAAGTTAAAATACCAAGGGCTTTGTCAACTTAGTCAATATAAACGATTCTAGCTACAGTAACCGTACGATGTCCATCCAACAGCCATAGTGCTTCTTCAACCTCTGGTCTTCTTGCTCCAGCCGCCCAAAGCAGCGCTGGTCGTGTCGCCTGCTCCTGCCTCTCGTGGCCGGCTGTGCTGCCGCGGATGCCTCACCGCCCCCTACTATTCCCACCACTGGCCAGGCCCTGCGGCAACGGCAGCCTCACACCACAGCCAAATGAGTGAACCCTCATACTCCTCTCCGCGTGGGCATCCACTGCCGAGTCTTCACCGGCTCCGCGTGGTCCCCTTGCTAGGCCTTGCCATCGTCCACCGCCCTGGTGCTCTTGGCGCGACGTGGTCAAGGAACGACTTCCACCGGACGTGGACTGTACGTGGAGAGGCTGACAGCTGGGTCCACGGCGGCAGCAAGGAAGTGCCTCCTTATTACGCGGAAAATAATGATTCCTCCACCTGACAGCAGGGACCCACCGGACGGGCCACCAGTATTTTGCGAAAAAAAACGTTTCCCCCTGACTGCTGGGACCCACCGGACGGGCTACCGTATTTCACGAAAAAAACGCCCCCCCCCCGCTGTCAGCTCGGACCCACCGAAAGTGCCTCCTTATTACGCACAAAAAAATGAATACTCCCCCGGCTAGCTGGGACCCACCTTGCTGGGAGGCTGACTTGTGGGCCTACTAAGTTGACGGGGGCGAAGGGCTTTGTCAACTTAGTCAATAGGAACGACTCTAGCTCCAGTGACCGTACGATGTCCATCCAACGGCCGTAGTGCTTCTTCAACCTCTAGTCTTCTTGCTCCAGCTGCCCAACGCAGCGCCGGTCGTGCTGCATGCTCCTGCCTCCCGTGGCCGGCTGTGCTGCCGCAGAGGCCTTACCGCCCCCTACTATTCCCACCGCTGGCCAGGCCCTGCGGTGAAGGCAGCCTCACACCGCAGCCGAACCAGTGAACCCTCGTAGTCCTCTCCGCGCAGGCTTCCACTGCCGCGTCGTCCCCTTCCTAGGCCTCGCCGTCGTCCACCGCCGTGGTGCTCTCCGCGTGGCGTGGTCAACGTGGTCAAGGAACGACTTCCATCGAAAGAGTACTGTACGTGGAGAGGCTGACAACTGGGTCCACGGCCACAACCCAGTTTTTTGTGATTTGCCAAGTAAGTCACTTTGTCAGGCCTGTTGGGCTGCAAATCTTTCAAGACGAGGAGAGCTTTCATTCGGCTGGCCGAGAAAATGGCCCATCAGTAATGAGAAATGGGTTGTACATTTTTAAAACACATCAAACCGGCAATTAGTTTCAAATATCTTTTTTTCATTTCAAGATTTTAAATTACATTAATTTTTATGCGTGGAGAATTTGTTGGATTTTATATTGATATACATTTATTTTTAAAACCAGTTCGAATGTGAGTCGAAATTTCGGGATTAAAAACAGTTCGGACCGCACCGAAATATGCAAAATTTCATATAATTTTTTAACCGTTGCCACAATATGGGTTGTAATGCTAACAAAAAGAATATGGGCTCCAAAAAAACCTTAAGAATTAGCAAATGGGCTATAAATTATTAGAAATAATAGCAGATGGGTTGTATGCTATTTTCCACAGATTTGAGGCTTTCCTAAAAAAAGATTGATGCACAAGCACTGACTATTGGATGTCCATCCAACGGCCGTCGTGCTTCTTCAATCTCTGCTCTTCCTGCTCCAGCCGCTCAAACAAGTGCCGGCGGGACTGCCTGCTCCCTCCTCCTCGCGGCCGGCTGTGCTGCCATGCAGGCCTCACCGCCCGACCATACTCCCATCTCTGGCCTAGTCATCCCTCTACTCACCCACACCTGCTATTATTCTCCGGCGATGGCAGACGAACCAGTAAACCCTCGTACAGTCGTACTCCCCTCCGCGTGGGAAACAACTGCCGAGTCTTCCCTGCCTCCGTGTCATCCCCTTCCTAGGCCTCGCCGTCGTCCACCGCCCTGGTGCTCTCGGTGCGGCGTGGTCAAGGAACGACTTCCATCGGACGTGGACTGTACGTGGAGAGGCTGACAGCTGGGTCCACGGCCGGAGCAACGAAGTGCCTCCTTATTACACGGAAAAATAATGATTCCTCCACCTGACATCTGGGACCCACCGGACGGGCCACTATATTTCGCGAAAAAAACATTTCCCTCTGACTGCTGGGACCCACCAGCTACATCTTCGCACGTAAGGAAGTGCGTCCGAAAAAAAAAACGATTCGCCCCCTGACTGTTGGGACCCACTAGCTAAATCTTCACAGGCAAGGAAGTGCCTGACAGTCGGGACCCACCTGGTCGAAGTGTACGTAGCGTTGTCATTCTGGTCGCAAACGTGTACGTACATACTTGTCGACGTGGAGGCGCACACATGTTGTAGTAGAGGCACGCACGTGTCGTAGTAGAGGCGCGCATGTAGCATGTACAAGTATGTACAGTGGCCAGGGTGCAAGAAAGAAAATACGGCCACCTATGTGTACATACGGGCGGGGTCTTGAACGCCTACTCGCACATACGTACTCCCAGGGCTCGTGTACATGGCTGGGTCGGAACGGAGAAACAGCGTCATCGTCGTGTTCATGGGGAGGCAACGGAATGCGTCATGTTCATGGGGCGGCAACGGAACGCATGGGAGCAAACCGGTTGGGTCAGAACGGAATGCATGGTCGTGTTCATCGGGAGGGCTTGGACGGAACAGGCGATGGAAACGAGGCCTGGCGTACCCCAAAATGGAGGAAACGGCCTTGTGTTCGACCAGCCACATTCGAAACAGGATCCTGTTCATCGGGAGGGGTCTGGCGTACCGCAAAACGGAGGAAACGGACCTCCTACGGTCGAAATGGGGGTCATGTTGATCGGGAGGGGTGTGTCGTACCGCAAAACAGAGGAAACGGACTTGTGTTGGAGCGCTACGGTCGAAACGGGGGTCCTGTTCATCGGGAGCGGTGTGGCGTACCGCAAAACGGGACTCCACGGGATACTGTTCATCTCCAGCGTCGACCCCCTCCAGCCTCCACGAGCTACTGTTCATCCACCGTCGACCTCCTCCAGCCTCCACCTACGACTGTTCACCCATGGGCTCCTGTTCATCCAACCTCCACCGCGCGCTACTCCACCGGCTACTGTTCAACCAGCCCTCTCCACGGGCTCCTATTCAACCACCCCTCCACGGGCTACTGTTCATCTTGCCCTCCACCATCTACTGTTCATCCTGCCCTCCACGAGGTGGTCCTGTTCATCCAGCCCTCCACGGGGTCCTGTTCATCCAGCCCCAACCGGCTCGATCGATCGGGGTCCTATTCATCCAGAGGCAACACCACGGTGTCCTGTTCATCCACCCCCATCGGGAACTGTTCATCCAAATCCCCCCCCCCCCGCAACGCTCACTGTTCATCCAGAGGCAGCATCGACCGGCTTCGGTTAGCAGCAGTAGCGAAGGAATCGCTTGATTGGGTTTAGTTAACAGCCATCGATCGATCGCTCGGGTTCAGTAACGCGTAGCCTGCAGTGCAATTGCTCGGGTTCAGTTAGAGCCCAACGCCTCGCTCGGGTTCAGTTAGAGCCAACGCCTCGCACACACGCGTGTATGTGTACGAGAGAAACACGCATCGCTCGGCCCCCGACCTCCCACCGTAACCGGGAACTCCCCGAAATTTTCCTCGCCCTCGCTTCTACCACGGTTTTTTCCGTCATGGACGGCCCAAAGAATGCCATGCAGCTGCGTCTCCGGCCCACCCAGGACGAAAAGCCCATTTTCTGTCATGATTTTTTGTCATAGAAGTAGGAGCCCACCACATCTATGATGATACCAGGTTTTGTCACAATTATCGTCATAGAAGTGTCATATGCATGATAGAAAAAAAATTCGTTCGGCCCAAAATGTCACGGATGTGTCTTTTTTTTTAGTGCAAGGTTCCGCCTCGTGGCGGCGGAGTTTCGTCCGAGAAGATGGCTTCTTATTTTTTTCCATCGAAAGACTTCATATAGCAGAAGATGGCCACCAGGGGGGCCCACGAGATAGGGGGTGCGCCCAGGGGGTAGGGCGCGCCCCCTACCCTCGTGGGCATGGTATGGTCCCCCTGGTGAATCTCTTTCACTGAGTATTTTTTATATTTTCTGAAAACGCCGTCCGTGAAGTTTCAGGACTTTTGGAGCTGTGTAGAATAGGTCTAATATTTGCTCCTTTTCCAGCCTAGAATCCCAGCTGTCGGCATTCTCCCTCTTCATGTAAACCTTGTAAAATAAGAGAGAATAGGCATAAGTATTGTGACATAATGTGTAATAACAGCCCATAATGCAATAAATATCGATATAAAAGCATGATGCAAAATGGATGTATCAGCCTTCACCTATCATTGCAGCATGTTATACACCCCCTATACAAGCGCAAAATTTTGGCAACATCAATTCATTGACGAAACATCCTAAAAGTATTGGGGGGCAAGCCGATCGAAGCAGGGCTCAGTTTAAAGAAAAATATCTGGCCCAAGTGGGCAAGATCAAGACAAAGCTCGCAGGGAATAGAGTCAACGAATTTACTACACCTACCCTTGAGGAATTACCAGCAGAATATCGACAAGCCTACGAAGCACTCAAGAAGAAGCGTGGAGAGGGATATTTGCAAGAATACATCAAGTGCCTTCCTCCATGTAGCAACCACGTTGTCCCTTCTACACTGTTGAGGCAAGATAAAAAAAGAAGCTTTGCAAGCAAACCAACAAAAAAGGATTCACTCGGCTAATACAATGGATTCGGTTGAAACCAGATTGAGCAACGGTATGTTTAAGGCCGAGTGCATTGCATCGTGCCAGCCGAGTGCATCATTCCAGATGAGTGCATCACCGGCTAAAGCCGAGTGCATCAAGCCAACTATTGGCGCATGTACCAAAATAGAAGATGCCAGCTTGGTTGAACAAAGGAACGACAAACGCAACAAATTGGCTTTCCTCGATTTTTTTGGATGTAAGGGAGCTTACATGCTAACCTATGAGTTTCGTGCTAAAGATATTGATGAGCATCAAGAACTAAGTAATATGGCTGAACACAGTTTAGTTAACGATGAACATCAAGACCAAGAAAATGCGGCCGAGCAAAGTTCAACTGACAAAGAGCGTCCAAGTGAAATCCACTCGGGAAATCCGACTAAAATATACTCGGGCAATTTGAGTGAAATATACTCGGGCAATCCGAGTGATGAGGCACCAGATCCAAAAAAGAGGAAGAGGCATTGGAGAATTATTCAGAAGTGGAGCAATGTATTGTTCCAGTGGTGCAACCATCTTCTCCTTCCAACGTCTTCACAAAGGTACACCTAGCAGATAGTTTACTCAATTTTCGATTCGGTCAAAATCATATTGTTGATGCACCTGTTAGTAAGATTCTAATTAATTTTGAAAGACCAATTGAAATGAGTAATCTATTTGTTAGGAATGATCTTTTCACTAATCATGATAGTCAACACATGGTATCATTCATAGAGGCTAATAGTGACAACTTATCAAAACCAAAGTCGTTCTTGTCATGCCAACTGAACTTTGTATTCATATGGACAACTTTGTTTGTTTCATGCCTGGCTAACATTTGGTCTCGGATGAGACGTATATTCTGTAATTATTTTAGTTGCAGAAACATAAAGCCAGGTCCAAAGTCCATCGAAGCCGATTCAAAAGCATCAAGAAAAGAGGATGAAAATCAATGCATAGCCGAGTCAGATGACGCTAAGCCAGCATTGCTCAGTTATTTTGTTTCAGAGCTAGTATCACAATATCAGTTAATGGACGAGAAGTGTACCTTCAGTCCGAGCATAGTTGATCACATCGTTGGTGCATCGTCCACTAATCCTATTATAATTGATCATGATGTCGAGCCATCAGGACAAGAGCAAATGCAATGTTTGTTTGAAGAGAATATCGAAGACAACAACGTGATTCATCAAGCCACACAATCGAGACGACTGAAGTTTGTTGAGGCAAAATCATATGACCAGTCGGATCAGATTGGTTTTGATGGCGATCAAATGTTGACTCGGCTATCTCAAGCTGATTCACCTAAAGGTCAACAGGTACACACCAATGATGATGGGGTCAAGTCTTCGAGCAAGGATATGGTTAAAACGTGCATCAACAACAATCTTGAAGATGGGAATTCCATCAAAGTTACAATGGCGACATCTAGCACTAGGGGGGCAACAAGAGAATTCAAAGACCGAAGCACGCACAGTTAAAGAAAGCAAAGACAATGGTAAGCACAAAGGTAAAAAGCCGAAAGTCACTTTCGCGCAGTTATTAGAAAAATATCAGAAGATAAGTGAGGCAAAGAGTGTTTATCGGCCGAGTGAAACAAAAGCATCGAAGTCACCCTTAAGGCAAAAATTTGAGGACCAGGATTGGCGAAGGAGGAAGTTGAGCAAACAAACTCCATACCCTCCTTTTGGGCCACTGATAACCCGCAAGTATAGGGGATCGCAACAGTTTTCGAGGGTAAAGTATTCAACCCAAATTTATTGATTCGACACAAGTGGAGGCAAAGAATACTCTCAAGTATTAGCAGATGAGTTGTCAATTCAACCACACCTGGAAACTTAATATCTGCAGCAAAGTGTTTAGTAGCAAAGTAATATGATAGTACTGATAACGGTAACAAAAGGTAACAGTAGTCAAAGCAATGTTTTTGCTATTTTGTAATGATGATAGAAATAGCAACGGGAAAGTAAATAAGCGAAGAACAATATGTGGAAAGACCATAGGCAATGGATCAGTGATGGACAATTATGCCGGATGCGGTTCATCATGTAATAGTCATAACCTAGGGTGACACAGAACTAGCTCCAGTTCGTCAATATAATGTAGGCATGTATTCCGAATATAGTTATACGTGCTTATGGAAAAGAACTTGGGTCCTTACGGAAACTAAGGGATATTAAGGCCTCCTTTTAATAGAGAACCGGAACAAAGCATTAGCACACAGTGAATACATGAACTCCTCAAACTACGGTCATCACCAGTAAGTATCCCGATTATTGTCACTTCGGGTTAACGGATCATAACACATAATAGGTGACTATAGACTTGCAAGATAGGATCAAGAAATCTCATATATTGATGAAAACATAATAGGTTCAGATCTGAAATCATGGCACTCGAGCCCTAGTGACAAGCATTAAGCATAGCAAAGTCATAGCAACATCAATCTCAGAACGTAGTGGACACTAGGGATCAAACCCTAACAAAACTAACTCGATTACATGATAGATCCCATCCAACCCATCACCGTCCAGCAAGCCTACGATGGAATTACTCACGCACGGCGGTGAGCATCATGAAATTGGTGATGGAGGATGGTTGATGATGGCGATGGCGACGGATTCCCCTCTCCGGAGCCCCGAACGGACTCCAGATCAGCCCTCCCGGGAGGTTTTGGGCTTGGCGGTGGCTCCGTATTGTAAAACGCGATGATTTCTTCTCTCTGATTTTTTTCTCCCCGAAACTCAATATATGGAGGTGGAGTTGGAGTCGGAGAGGCAACAGGGGGCCCACGAGGTAGAGGGGTGCGCCCCACCCTCGCTGAGAGGTGGTGGGCCCCCTGGCCTTCATCTTTTGCAGGTATTTTTCTTATTTTCTGAAAAGTGGCTCCGTGAAGTTTCAGGTCATTCCGAGAATGTTTGCTCCTGCACATAAATAACACCATGGTAATTCTGCTGAAAACAGCGTCAGTCCGGGTTAGTTCCATTCAAATCATGCAAGTTAGAGTCCAAAACAAGGGCAAAAGTATTTGGAAAAGTAGATACGTTGGAGCCGTATCAACTCCCCCAAGCTTAAACCTTTGCTTGTCCTCAAGCAATTCAGTTGATAAACTGGAAGTGATAAAGAAAAACTCTTGCAAACTTTGTTTGCTCTTGTTGTTGTAAATATCTAAAGCCATCATTCAAGTTTTCACCAAAGATTATAACTAACCACATTCACAATAACGCATAGGTCTCAACTTTACTCATATCAATAGCACAATCAACTAGCAAGCCATAATAATAAATCTTGGGTGACAACACTTTCTCAAAACAATCATAATATGATATAACAAGATGGTATCTCGCTAGCCCATTCTGAGACCACAAAACATAAATGCAGATCACCTTTAAAGACCAAGGACTGACTAGACATTGTAATTCATGGTAAAAGAGATCCAATCAAGTCATACTCAATGTAAACTAACAGTAATGAATGCAAATGACAGCGGTGCTCTCCAACTGGTGCTTTTTAATAAGAGGATGATGACTCAGCATAAAAGTAAATAGATAGGTCCTTCACAGAGGGAAGCAGGGATTTGTAGAGGTGCCAGAGCTCGGTTTTGAAACAGAGGTGAATAATATTTTGAGGGGTATACTTTCATTGTCAACATAACAACCAAGAGGTGGCGATATCTTCCATGCTACACACATTATAGGCGGTTCCCAAACAGAATGGTAAAGTTCATACTCCCCCTTCCACCAACAAGCATCAATCCATGGCTTGCTCGAAACAACGAGTGCCTCCAACTAACAAGAGTCCCAGTGGGAGTTTTTTGCAATTATTTTGATTTAGTTTGCATAAAGCATGGGACTGGGCATCCCGGTGACTAGCCATTTATCTCGTGAGTGAGGAGCGGAGTCCACTCCTCTTGAGAATAACCTGCCTAACATGGAAGATACAGACAGCCCTAGTTGATACATGAGCTATTTGAGCATACAAAATAGGATATTTATTTGAAGGTTTAGAGTTTGGCACATACAAATTTACTTGGAATGGCAGGTAGATACCGTATATAGGTAGGTATAGTGGACTCATGTGGAATAACTTTGGGGTTTAAGGGATTGGATGCACAAGCAGTATTCCCGCTTAGTACAGGTGAAGGCTAGCAAAAGACTGGGAAGTGACCAGCTAGAGAGTGACAACAGTCATGAACATGTATTAAAATTAATTAACACCGAATGCAAGCATGAGTAGGATATAATCCACCATGAACATAAATACCGTGAAGGCTATGTTGATTTTGTTTCAACTACATGCGTGAACATGCACCAAGTCAAGTCACTTAAATCATTTAGAGGAGGATACCACCCTATCATACCACATCATAACTATCTCAATAGCATGTTGGCATACAAGGTAAACCATTATAACTCATAGCTAATCAAGCATGGCACAAGAAACTATGATCTCTATTTGTCATTGCAAACATGTTTATTCATAATAGGCTGAATCAGGAACGATGAACTAATCATATTTACAAAATCAAAAGAGGTCGAGTTCATACCAGCTTTTCTCATCTCAGCCAGTCCATCATATATCATCATAATTTCCTTTCACTTGCATGATCGAAGATGTGAATAATAATAATAGTGCACGTGCATTGGACTAAGCTGGAATCTGCAAGCATTCAATAAACAGGAGAAGACAATTTAATTATGGTCTTCTCCTATCGACCCCCAAAGAAAAGAAAAGAAATAAAACTATTTACATGGGAAAGCTCCCAACAAGCAAAAGAATAACAGGATATCTTTTTGGGTTTTCTTTTTAATTACTACTACAAGCATGGAAAGTAAACTAATTAAAAGCTACAACTAATTTTTTGGGTTTTTCTTAAGGTTTATTAAACACACAAGAAGAAAGCATAAAAAGGAAAATAAACTAGCATGGATGATACAATGAAAAAGTATGAGCACCGACATCTAGCAATGAGTGTGTGAACATAAATGTAATGTCGGTGGGAAATACGTACTCCCCCAAGCTTAGGCTTTTGGCCTAAGTTGGTCTATGGTCACGGTTGGCCTGGCGGATATCCATAATAGTAGCTGGGGTCGCACTGCGATGCAGCGGCTATCGCCTCTGAGCTGTAGCGTGGCGACGAGTGGCCTCCTCTCTCCTCTCGTACTCATCTGCCTCCTCTCTGGTAATAGTATATCTTCCTCTGAAAAATTCTGAATTTTTTTAGTAACTTGAAAATAAAAGTAAACCAATCTCAATAATATTGATAGCAACTAGTCCTACAAGTGCCTAGGGCCTATATCATGCATCAAAACTACTTTTGACCATATAAATTTGACATGCAAGCTCAAGAACAGGGTAACCTAAGCAGCAAAAATTTGCAATGAATAAAGCACTAGAACAAGAACTAATTGGACCAATGGAGGAGTCACATACCAAGGAACAATCTCCCCAAGCAGTTTTGTGAGAGGTGCTTTGAGCAAGGAGATCAAAAATGGCAGCAAAACGAGCTTGGACTTGGGTTTGAGCTAGATATTCGTGTTTGGGGGAGGAAGAAGGAGTGTGTGGGTGAAGGAATAGGTGGAGGAGGGCCACCGTGGGCCCACGAGGCAGGGGGCGCGCCCAGGGGGTAGGGCGCGCCCTCCACCCTCGTGGGCAGGTGGTTGGCCCCCTGCTGTTTTCTTTGTGCCAAATATTCTCAAATATTCTGGAAAAAATCATATTTAAATTTCAGGGCATTTGGAGAATTTTTATTTTTGAGGAATTTTTATATTGCACGGATAATTAGATAACAGACAGAAAAATATTTATTTTTATTTTATTTAATTTAAATAACAGAAAGTAAAAGTGGAGTACAGAAGGTTGTGCCTTCTAGTTTCATCCATCTCATGATCATCAAAAGGGATCCACTAACAAGGTTGATTAAGTCTTGTTAACAAACTCATTCCGAATAACATGGAACCAGAGAAAATTTCGAATAACGCTATGTTACCTCAACGGGGATATGCAAATCCCCAATAATAAGAATATCATATTTCTTCTTGACAGTAGGAAGAGGAAATTCAAAACCTCCAAATATAATCGATGGAATTTTTCCAATAGAATTGATACTGTGAACTTGAGGTTGTTTCCTCGGAAAGTGTACCGTATGCTCATTACCATTAACATGAAAAGTGCATTGCCTTTAGTGCAATCAATTACAGCCCCTGTAGTATTCAAAAAGGGTCTTCCAAGAATAATAGACATACTATCGTCCTCGGGAATATCAAGAATAACAAAGTCTGTTAAAATAGTAACGTTTGCAACTACAACAGGCAAATCTTCACAAATACCGACAGGTATAGCAGTTGATTTATCAGCCATTTGCAAAGATATTTCAGTAGGTGTCAACTTATTCAAATCAAGTCTACGATATAAAGAGAGAGGCATAACACTAACACCGGCTCCAAGATCACATAAAGCAATTTTAACATAGTTTCTTTTAATGGAGCATGGTATAGTGGGTACTCCTCGATCTCCAAGTTTCTTTGGTATTCCACCCTTAAAAGTATAATTAGCAAGCATGGTGGAAATTTCAGCTTCCGGTATCTTTCTTTTATTTTTAATAACATCTTTCATGTACTTAGCATAAGGTTTGGTTTTGAGTATATCAGTTAATCGCATACGCAAAAAGATAGGTCTAATCATTTTAGCAAAGCGCTCAAAATCCTCACCATCCTTTTTCTTGGATGGTTTGGGAGGAAAAGGCATGGGTTTCTGAACCCATGGTTCTCTTTCTTTACCATGTTTCCTAGCAACAAAATCTTTCTTATCATAACGTTGATTTTTTGATTGTGGGTTATCAAGATCAACAGCAGGTTCAATTTCTATGTCATTATCATTACTAGGTTGAGCATTATCATGAACATTATCATTAACATTATCACTAGTTTTAGGTTCACTACCAGATTGAGTTTCAGCATCATAAATAGAAATATCATTTGGATTCTCAGGTGTTTCAACAATAGGATCACTAGAAGCATGCAAAGTCCTATCATTTTTCTTTTTCTTCTTTTTAGAAGAACTAGGTGCATCTATATTATTTCTCTGAGAATCTTGCTCAATTCTCTTAGGATGGCCTTTGAGGATACAAAGGTTCCTGAGTCATTCTACCACCTCTAGTCATAACTCTAACAAAATTACCATTATCTTTACTATTCAATTCATTGAGCAAATCATTTTCAGCTTTAAGTACTTATTCTACTTGAGTGGTAACCATAGAAGCATGTTTACTAATAAGTTTAAGTTCACCTTTAACATTAGCCATATAATCACCCAAGTGTTCAAGCAGATTTGAATTGTATTTCAATTGTCTACCAAAATAAGCATTAAAATCTTCTTGCTTAGCCATAAATTTATCAAACTCATATAAGCATGGGCTAGCAAATTTAGTGAATGGGATTTCAGCTTTATCATATCTATAGAGAGAATTTACCTTTACTACCTGTGTCGGGTTATCAAAACCATGAGTTTCTTCAATAGGTAATGGATCAAGATTATATGTTTCTTCAATAGGTGGTAAATTAAAACCGTGTATTTCTTCAATAGGAGGTAAATTCTTAACATCGTCAGCTTTAATACCCTTTTCTTTCATAGATTTCTTTGCCTCTTGCATATCTTCAGGACTGAGAAATAGAATACCCCTCTTGTTCGGAGTTGGTTTAGGAATAGGCTTAGGAATTGGCTCTGGAGGTGTCCAATTATTTTCAATTGTCAACATATTATTCAATAAAATTTAAGCTTCATCCGGTGTTCTTTCCCTGAAAACAGAACCAGCACAACTATCTAGGTAATATCTGGAGGCATCAGTTACCATTATAAAAGATATCAAGTATTTCATTTTTCTTAAGAGGATGATCAGGCAAAGCATTAAGTAATTGGAGAAGCCTCCGCGAGCTTGTGGGAGACTCTCTTCTTCAATTTGCACAAAATTATATATATATATATATATATCCCTTAAAGCAGCTTGTTTCTTATGAGCAGGGAAATATTTAGCAGAGAAGTAATAACTCATATCCTGGGGACTACGCACACAACCAGGATCAAGAGAATTAAACCATATCTTAGCATCACCCTTTAATAAGAACGGAAATATTTTAAGGATATAAAAGTAGCGAGTTCTCTCATCTTTAGTAAACAGGGTAGCTATATAATTTAATTTAGTAAGATGTGCCACAACAGTTTCAGATTCATAACCATGAAAAGGATCAGATTCAACCAAAGTAATTATATCAGGATCAACAGAGAATTCATAATCCTTATCAGTAACAGAGATAGGTGAAGTAGCAAAAGTAGGGTCAGGTTTCATTCTAGCATTTAGAGATTGCTTACTCCATTTAGCTAATAACCTTTTGAGTTCATTTCTATTTTTTCAAGCTAAAATAGCTAAATAAGCTTCTTGATCAAAAACATAACCCTTAGGAATAACAAGTGATTCTTCATCATCACTTTCATCAGTATCATCAGATTCAATATTTTCAATTTCTCTAGCCCTAGCAAGTTGTTCATCAAGAAAATCACTAAGTGGCACAGTAGTATCAGGCATAGAGGTAGTTTCATCATAAGTATCATGCATAGTAGAAGTGGCATCATCAATAACATGCGACATATCAGAACGAATAGCATTAGCGGGTATAGGTGTTGCAAGCTTACTCAAAACAGAAGGTGAATCAAGTGCAGAGCTAGATGGCAGTTCCTTACCTCCCCTCGTAGTTGAGGGATAGATCTTGGTTCTTGGATCTTTCAAGTTCTTCATAATGATAAGCAGATATATATCCCAAGTGACTCAAAGAATAGAGCTATGCTCCCCGGCAACGGCGCCAGAAAATAGTCTTGATAACCCGCAAGTATAGGGGATCGCAACAGTTTTCGAGGGTAAAGTATTCAACCCAAATTTATTGATTCGACACAAGGGGAGCCAAAGAATACTCTCAAGTATTAGCAGCTGAGTTTTCAATTCAACACACCTGGAAACTTAATATCTGCAGAAAGTTTTTAGTAGCAAAGTAATATGATTGTAGTGATAACGGTAACAAAAGGTAACAGTAGTAAAAGCAATGTTTTTGGTATTTTGTAATGATGATAGAAATAGCAACGGGAAAGTAAATAAGCGAAGAACAATATGTGGAAAGCTCGTAGGCAATGGATCGGTGATGGAGAATTATGTCGGATGCGGTTCATCATGTAACTGTCATAACCTAGGGTGACACAAAACTAGCTCCAGTTCGTCAATATAATGTAGGCATGTATTCCGAATATAGTCATACATGCTTATGGAAAAGAACTTGCATGACATCTTTTGTCCTACCCTCCCATGGCAGCGGGGTCCTTACGGAAACTAAGGGATATTAAGGCCTCCTTTTAATAGAGAACCGGAACAAAGCATTAGCACATAGTGAATACATGAACTCCTCAAACTACGGTCATCACCGGTAAGTATCCCGATTATTGTCACTACGGGGTTAATGGATCATAACACATAATAGGTGACTATAGACTTGCAAGATAGGATCAAGAACTATCATATATTGATGAAAAGATAATAGGTTCAGATCTGAAATCATGGCACTCGGGCCCTAGTGACAAGCATTAAGCATAGCAAAGTCAGAGCAACATCAATCTCAGAACATAGTGGACACTAGGGATCAAACCCTAACAAAACTAACTCGATTACATGATAGATCCCATCCGACCCATCCCCGTCCAGCAAGCCTACGATGGAATTACTCATGCACGGTGGTGAGCATCATGAAATCGGTGATGGAGGATGGTTGATGATGACGAAGGCGACGGATTCCCCTCTACGGAGCCCCGAACGGACTCCAGATCAGCCCTCCCGAGAGGTTTTAGGGCTTGGCGGCGGCTCCGTATTGTAAAACGCGATGATTTCTTCTCTCTGATTTTTTCTCCCCAAAACTCAATATATGGAGGTGGAGTTGGAGTCAGAGAGGCTACAGGGGGCCCACGAGGTAGGGGGGCGTGCCCCCCATCCTTGTGGAGAGGTGGTGGGCCCCCTGGCCTTCATCTTTTGCTGGTATTTTTCTTATTTTCGGAAAAGTGGCTCCGTGAAGTTTCAGGTCATTCCGAGAATGTTTGCTCCTGCACATAAATAACACCATGGTAAGTCTGCTGAAACAGCGTCAGTCCGGGTTTGTTCCATTCAAATCATGCAAGTTAGAGTCCAAAACATGGGCAAAAGTGTGTGGAAAAGTAGATACGTTGGAGACGTATCAGCCACCAATGCCGATGTCATGGATACCTCCCCATGTTGTCTAGTATTCAGATCAATCATGGAACAAGTATAAATCAAGGGCACACCGTCCATCATATTCTAAACCACATCACCAAAATTATGCAGCTTCGAGAGGATCATCATTTGTTCAACAACCACATGTGAAAGACCGACTCAACCAAAAAGAATCGGTCTGGGGGTCAGCAAAGAAGATGGACGTGGTCAAGCAAGTGTACCGAGTAAAAAAGGATGGCCGCAAGTGTGCTGTTTCAGATCCGACTCCAGACGACAAAAAGCCAGCCGAGTCTACGTTGGCTACTAAGGGAAAGGAAGTGAAGCGGGTAACTTTCAAGGACCCAATCATCGAGTCTGGACAAGCCAAGCTAGAAGTGCCAATGGTCAGGAAAGAGTTGCTAGTGCACAAAACAAAATCACAGCCGGGATGCTCACTCGGCTTATCACATTGGCAAGAAAGAAAGCTGAAGCGGCTCAGGGCCAAAGAGTTGGATAAGAGGAATATGGCATGGGTCCCCAAGGGAAGCCGTCAAGGCGAGAATGATGTGCCAGCTCCTGTTGTGAAGCCAGCAGGAGTAAGGGAGGACAAGAGTGAAGCCGGTAGGCGAAAACAACGATTTTCATGTCACTATACGACTGATTTATTTTGGCTATTCACACTTTGGTGGATGGATTTTCAAGCTCCTTTGAGACGAGAATGCATGGCCTATATTTTCATATCTCCCTGAGAGTTCATTGTATTGGCAAAATAGGGCATCTTGTTAACGGTGTTCATCATGTTTATCTTGTACTCCTATAGCCGATGCTCGGTGTTTGCCAATACCAGCGAGGCCAACTTAATTATTTATTCGGCCACTGATCAAGAGTTTAGTGCATAAAAGCTCTGACTCATGATGATAGTTATCTGTAGGATCCATGTTAGGAGACAGACGATGTTCGGCGGGGGCTTGATGGTGTACTTTGGTCAACAATGAGTTGAGTCACCGAACAGTTGTCGGTATTCCTTTGAGGTGCATGGTTATAATTGCTCGGCAAGACGGCTTGGCGATGTATTGTCGAGCGGTTCTAATATTTCCAAGGAGTACATGGACAAAGTAAGTTTAGAATTGACATGAGAAATTTGCGTGGAGGCCTTTGTGACATCCAATGGTTGTTCTCAGATGTCTATCATCTGAAGAAGTTCTACTCAAGCAGCAACAAGCCCGATCATATGGCCGATAACAATTATCGTCCTCAGCATACACAGCCGATGGAGTGTTGACATCGTGCTTAAACAATACCCGAGGCAAAGTATTTTCTGGCACGCAAGCTCTACCAGAAAACAGGGGGCATGTGTTGACACCCATTTTGGCACGATACAAAACGCAATAAATATGGCCTCAAATGAAAAATTTCTCAAAGTGATAAAGTTTCGTATCATCAAAAGGATAAACTTTGATATTTGGGCCATAGTCATCCGATATCATCTCTAAGGCCGAAGTTGTGTTCGAAGTACTGAGATTTTGTATCCAGAACACTTTTCGGCTGATTACACCCCCAAGATTGCCCCATATTGAAAACTGATCTACATGAATTGTCTTCGTCTCATCGAAACGATCGATTTTGATATAAATATTGTCTCAATCCAAGGTCATATGCAAAAGTTAGAGCCCGCACAACGCAACCCTCCAATGAGCAAAAATATGACCCCGGAACCAGACACATATGTGGGTATGTCTGATGTGCTGCGTGAATAATTAGCTGTCTTCCACGAACAATTTGGCCCTCGAGATGACCTCTGATGAAAAAACGATCAACATTAAAGTTGTTCGTCTCGTCGAAGCAATCAAGATTGCTTTTGGACTCATTTCCATCTGAGGCCGTTTGCCACCACAAAAAAGACCCGCAAGGTACAACTAGTTTAAACCGAACAGTTTTGGAAAGTTCGGATAAACCAATCCGTATTTGACTAGGGTTTTGGACGTGAATTGATGTAATTTTCTTGTAAGGAAAGCATAGATGAATCTTTTGCTTGTACGGGAAGTCCAGCTGCCTCTTATATATGTCGGGGTGACGACCGATTGAAACAACACCAATTGATCAATTCATCTACCACTTTTTATCTTTATCTTTTCTCCTTAACCCTAATTCTTCTTCTTCCTCGTTCTTTGTATGTTCTTCTTCTTTGTAGGGCGGCGAACCTCGAGGCCCTAGGGGCGATCAGGTCGACCTAGGGCAGCCCATAGCCGCCGCGCGTCTAGACGGGGTCCCTCCCGGGCGTGCGGGGTTTCGGGTCTTCAAACGTGGCCGCCGGATTGCCTGTGTACCGCGCTTCTGGCCGGGTCTCCTTCGACGTGAGCTGCGGTGCATCACCCTCGGCGTCGAGGGTACACGATGACGTGTTCGTGTGCGAACAAGGGGCTACCGAGGGAGTCCTGGATTAGGGGGTCTCCGGATAGCGGGACTATATCCTTTGGCCGGACTGTTGGGCTATGAAGATACAAGATTGAAGACTTTTTCCCGTGTTCGGATGGGACTTTCCTTAGCGTGGAAGGCAAACTTGGCAATACGGATATGTGGATCTCCTCCCTTTTAACCGACTCTGTGTAACCCTAGCCCCCTCCGGTGTCTATATAAACCGGAGGGTTTAGTCCGTAGGACAACACACAATCATACCATAGGCTAGCTTCTAGGGTTTAGCCTCTACGATCTCGTGGTAGATCAACTCTTGTAATACTCATATCATCAAGATCAATCAAGCAGGACGTAGGGTATTACCTCCCTTGAGAGGGCCCGAACCTGGATAAACATCGTGTCCCATGCCTCCTGTTACCATCCGCCTTAGACGCACAGTTCGGGACCCCCTACCCGAGATCCGCCAGTTTTGACACCGACACCCATCGTTGGAATATACAATCCAGGTTCTATGATGAAAAATTCCCACTAGTATATGAAAGTGATAACATAGGAGACTCTCTGTCATGAAGATCATGGTGCTACTTTGAAGCACAAGTGTGGAAAAAGGATAGTAGTATTGCCCCTTTTTGTTTTTTTGGGCCTTTGCTTTTTTTTGGCCTTGCTCTTTTTTTGGGACAATACTCTATGAATGATGATCATCACACTTCTATTTATTTACAACTCAATGATTACAACTCGATACTAGAACAAAGTATGACTCTATAGGAATGCCTCTGGCGGTGTACCGGGATAGCAATGATTCATGAGTGACATGTATGAAAGAATTATGAACGGTGGCTTTGCCACAAATACAATGTCAACTACATGATCATGCAAAGGAAAATGACAATGATGGAGCGTGTCATAATAACGGAACGGTGGAAAGTTGCATGGAAATATTCTCGGAATGGCTACGGAAATGCCATAATAGGTAGGTATGGTGGCTGTTTTGAGGAAGGTATAAGGTGTATGATACCGGCGAAAGGTGCGCGGTATTAGAGAGGCTGGCAATGGTGGAAGGGTGAGAGTGCATATAATCCATGGACTCAACATTACTCATAAAGAACTCACATACTTATTGCAAAAATCTATTAGTTATCAAAGCAAAGTATTATGCGCATGCTCCTAGGGGGATAGATTGGTAGGAAAAGACCATCGCTCATCCCCGATCGCCACTCATAAAGAGGACAATAAATAAATACTTCATGCTCCAACTTCTTAGCATAACGGTTCACCATACGTGCATGCTACGGGAATCAAAAACTTCAACATAAGCATTTCTCAAATTCACAACTACTCAATTAGCACAACTCTAATATCACCATCTCCATATCTCAAAACAATGATCAAGTATCAAACTTCTCCATGCTGTTTTGTAGGACTCTCAAAGTAATTTAATCATGAGAGAACAATAGTTTCTATAAAACAAATCCACCGACGTGCTCTAAAGGATATAAGTGAAGCACTAGAGCAAAAGCTATAAGACTCAAAAGATATAAATGAAGCACATAGAGTATTCTAACAATTTCTGAATCATGTGTGTCTCTCTCAAAAGGTGTGCAGCAAGGATGATTGTGGTAAACTAACAAATAAAGACTCAAATAATACAAGACGCTCCAAGCAAAACACATATCATGTGGTGAATAAAAATATAGCTCCAAGTAAAGTTACCGATAGAAATAGACGAAAGAGGGGATGCCTTCCGGGGCATCCCTAAGCTTTGGCTTTTTGGTGTCCTTATATTATCTTGGGGGTGCCATGGGCATCCCCAAGCTTAGGCTGTTGCCACTCCTTGTTCCATAATCCATCAAATCCTTACCCAAAACTTGAAAACTTCACAACACAAAACTTAAAGTAGAAAATCTGGTGAGCTCTGTTAGCGAAAGAAAACAAAAGACCACTTTAAGGTATTGTAATGAACTCATTCTTTATTTATAGGGATACTTAGATTTATGCCCCTAGTTGTGTCCCACTCGGTTGTTTTACCCTAATTTCCAAAAGTCACTGCTTCTATCCAAGTCACTTCGCTCCTCTTATGCTTTTGCCCTTTGACCGTTTGACCGTCAGTTTGAAAACTTCATAACTAATTCATACTAAATCAGAAAAATGCAAATGAGATACCAAAATGTTCGTAAAAACATCATCTATATGTCAGTGCCATTTGCATTCATGAAAAAAGTGTTTGAAAGTGCCCATCCGAGTTTTAGCTCTTATGCTACCACCATGAATAGTAAAATCTAAAAAAAATTCAAAAATTCGAAAAAAATTGGTGGCAAAGAATGAGAAATTTTTTAAGTGCTCGCCAAGTTTCGTCAGGGAATGACATTCATGGGTGCCCCAGGAGAAAAAACAATCAACACTCCAAAATAGATTGTTTGTTTGCCACGACTTCCACGAATGTCGTTCCCTGATGAAACTTGGCAAGCACTTAGAACATTTGTCGTTCTTTGCCACAATATTTTTTGATTTTTTTTTAGATTTTACTATTCATGGTGGTATCAAAAGAGCTAAAACTCGGATGTGCACTTTCCAACACTTTTTTCATGAATGCAAATGACACTGACATATAGGTGATGTTTCTTTGAACATTTTGGTGTCTTATTTGAATTTTTATGATTCAGTATGAATTAGTTATGAAGTTTTCAAACTGGCAGTCAAATGGTCAAAGGGCAAAAGTATAAGAGGAGCAAAGTGACTTGGACAGAACCGGTGACTTTTGGAAATTAGGGGTAAAACAGACGAGTGGGACACAACTAGGGGCATAAATCTAATTATCCCTTATTTATATTGGTGTTAAACCTACTGTATTCAAACTTCTCTATGGTTTATAAACTATTTTACTAGCCATAGATTCATCAAAATAAGCAAACAACACACGGAAAACAGAATCTGTCAAAAACAGAACAGTCTGTAGTAATCTGTAGCTAGCGCAAGATCTGGAACCCCAAAAATTCTAAAATAAATTTCTGGACATGAGGTATTTATCTATTAATCATCTTCAAAAATAATTAACTAAATATAACTTTTCAAATAAAAATGACAGCAGTTGTCGTGAGCGCTAAAGTTTCTGTTTTTTACAGCAAGATCAACAAGACTCTCCCCAAGTCTTCCCAACGGTTCTACTTGGTACAAACACTAGTTAAACACAAAAACACAACCAAAACAGAGGCTAAATAAATTATTTATTACTAAACAGGAACAAAAATAAAATTGGGTTGCCTCCCAACAAGCGCTATCGTTTAACACCCCTAGCTAGGCATAAAAGCAAGGATAGATCTAGGTATTGCCATCTTTGGAAGGCAATCCATAAGTGGCTCTAATAATAGATTAATAAGGTAATTTAATTTTCTTTCTAGGAAAGTGTTCCATGTCCTTCCTTAACGGAAATTGGAATCTAATATTTCCTTCCTTCATATCAATAATTGCACCAATCGTTCTAAGGAAAGGTCTACCAAGAATAATAGGACATGAAGGATTGCAATCTATGTCAAGAATGATAAAATCTATGGGAACATAATTCCTATTTGCAACAATAAGAACATCATTAATTCTTCCCATAGGTTTCTTAATAGTGGAATCCGCAAGGTGCAAGTTTAAAGAGCAATCATCAAAATCACGGAAACCTAACAAATCACACAAAGTCTTTGGAACCGTGGAAACACTAGCACCCAAATCACATAAAGCATAGCATTCATGATTTTTAATTTTAATTTTAATAGTTGGTTCCCACTCATCATATAGTTTTCTAGGGATAGAAACTTCCAACTCAAGTTTTTCTTCATAAGATTGCATCAAAGCATCAATGATATGTTTAGTAAACGCTTTATTTTGACTATAAGCGTGAGGAGAATTTAGCACGAATTGCAACAAGGAAATACAATCTATCAAAGAGCATCTATCATAATTAAATTCCTTGAAATCCATAATAGTAGGTTCATTAATATCTAGAGTTTTGATCTCTTCAATCCCACTTTTATCAATTTTAGCATCAAGATCTAAAGACTCTGAATTTTTGGAACGTCTTCTAGGTTAAGGTGGATCATATTCAGTCCCATCATTATCAAGATTCATATTGAAAAACAAAGATTTAATAGGGGAAACATCAATAACTTTTAGATCTTCATCTTTATTATCATGCAAACTAGAAGAACACGCTCTTATAAAGGAATCTTTCTTAGCACGCATCCTAGCGGTTCTTTCTTTGCACTCGTCAATGGAAATTCTCATGGCTTTGAGAGACTCATTGATATCATGCTTAGGTGGAATAGATCTAAGTTTCAAAGAATCAACATCAAGAGAAATTCTATCAACGTTCCTAGCCAACTCATCAATCTTAAGCAACTTTTCTTCAATCAAAGCATTGAAATTCTTTTGCAAAGTAATAAATTCTTTAATATTAGATTAAAAATAAGAGGGCATCTTATTATAATTTCCATAAGAATTGTTGTAGGAATTACCATAATTATTAGCGAAATTACTAGGATAAGGCCTAGGGTTAAAGTTTCCTCTATACGCATTGTTACCAAAATTATTCCTACCAACAAAATTCACATCCAAAGATTCATTATTATTCTCAATCAAAGTAGACAAAGGCATATCATTAGTATCAGAAGAAACACTCTTAGTAGCAAATAATTTCATAAGTTCATCCATCTTTCCACTCAAAACATTAATTTCTTCTATCGCATGCACTTTTTTATGAGTAGATCTTTCGGTGTGCCATTGAGAATAATTAACCATAATATTATCTAGGAGTTTAGTAGCTTCTCCTAAAGTGATTTCCATAAAAGTGCCTCCCGCCACCGAATCTAAAAGATTTCTAGAAGCAAAATTCAATCCGGCATAAAAAATTTGTATGATCATCCACAAATTCAAACCATGTGTTGGGCAATTACGTATCATTAAGTTCATTCTCTCCCAAGCTTGTGCGACATGTTCATGATCAAGTTGTTTAAAATTCATAATATCGTTTCTAAGAGAGATGATCTTAGCGGGAGGAAAATACTTAGAGATAAAAGCATCTTTGCACTTATTCCATGAATTAATACTATGTTTAGGCAAAGACGAAAACCAAGCTTTAGCACGATCTCTAAGCAAAAAAGGAAATAGCTTCAATTTAACAATATCATTATCCACATCTTTCTTCTTTTTCATATCACACAAATCAAGGAAGCTATTTAGACGGGTAGCGGCACCTTCACTAGGAAGGCCGGAAAACGGATCTTTCATGCCAAGATTCAGCAAAGCAGTATTAATTTCACAAGATTCAGCATCGGTAAGAGGAGCAATCGGAGTGCTAATAAAATCATTGTTGTTGGTATTGGTGAACTCACACAATTTAGTGTTATCTTGAGCCATCGTGACAAGCAAGCAATCCAACACACAAGCAAACGAGGAACAAGAAAAAAGAGGCAAATAGAGAAAGAGAGGGAGGATATAGAGAGAGGGCGAATAAAACGGCAAGGGTGAAGTGGGGGAGAGGAAAACGAGAGGCAAATGGCAAATAATGTAATGCGGGAGATAAGGGTTTGTGATGGGTACTTGGTATGTTGACTTTTGCTTAGACCTCCCCGGCAACAGTGCCAGAAATCCTTCTTGCTACCTCTTGAGCACTTGCGTTGGTTTTCCCTTGAAGAGGAAAGGGTGATGCAGTAGAGTAGCGTAAGTATTTCCCTCAGTTTTGAGAACCAAGGTATTAGTCTAGTAGGAGGCTACGCGCTAGTCCCTCGCACCTGCACAAAAAATAAATCCTCACAACCAACGCGATAGGGGTTGTCAATCCCTACATGGTCACTTACGAGAGTGAGATCTGATAGATATGATAAGATAATATTTTTGGTATTTTTATAATAAAGATGCAAAGTAAAATAAAAAGCAATGAAAATAACAAAGTGTTGGAAGATTAATATGATGAAGATAGACCCGGGGGCCATAGGTTTCACTAGTGGCTTCTCTCGAGAGCATAAGTATTCTACGGTGGGTGAACGAATTACTGTTGAGCAATTGACAGAATTGAGCATAGTTATGAGAATATCTAGGTATGATCATGTATATAGGCATCACGTCCAAGACAAGTAGACCGACTCCTGTCTTCATCTACTACTATTACTCCACACATCGACCGCTATCCAGCATGCATCTAGAGTATTAAGTTCATAAGAACAGACTAACGCCTTAAGCAAGATGACATGATGTAGAGGGATAAACTCATGCAATATGATGAAAACCCCATCTTGTTATCCTCGATAGCAACAATACAATACATGCCTTGCTGGCCCTACTGTCACTGGGAAAGGACACCGCAAGATTGCACCCAAAGCTAAGCACTTCTCCCATTGAAAGAAAGATCAATCTAGTAGGCCAAACCAAACTGATAATTTGAAGAGACTAGCAAAGATAACCAATCATACATAAAAGAATTCAGAGAAGATTCAAATATTGTTCATAGATAAACTTGATCATAAACCCACAATTCATCGGTCTCAACAAACACACCGCAAAAATAAGATTACATCGAATAGATCTCCACAAGAAAGGGGGAGAACTTTGTATTGAGATCCAAAATGAGAGAAGAAGCAATCTACCTAATAACTATGGACCCGAAGGTCTGAAGTAAACTACTTACACTTCACCGGAGAGGCTATGGTGTTGATGTAGAAGCCCTGCACGATCGATGCCCCCTTCGGTGGAGCTCCGGTACAGGCCCCAAGATGGGATCTCATGGATACAGAAAGTTACGTTGGTGGAATTAGGTTTTTGGCTCCTGCTTTGATCGTTTGGGGGTACGTAGGTATATATAGGAGGAAGAAGTACGTCGGTGGAGCAACAGCGGGGCCACGAGGGTGGAGGGCGCACCTAGGAGGGGGGGTAGGCGCGCCCCCTACCTCGTGGCCTCCTGTTTGATGCCTTGACGTGGGGTCCAAGTCTCCTGGATCATATTCGGTGAGAAAATCACGTTCCCGAAGGTTTCATTCCGTTTGGAGTCCATTTGATATTCTTTTCTTGCGAAACCCTAAAACAGGCAAAAAACAACAATTCTGGGATGGGCCTCCAGTTAATAGGTTAGTCCCAAATATAATATAAAAGTGGATAATAAATCCCAATAATGTTTAAAACATTAAAATATTAGCATGGAACAATCAAAAATTATAGATACGTTGGAGACGTATCAGTTCTCTTTCTTTACTGTGCTTCCTAGCAATAAAGTCTCTCTTATCATAATGTTGATTCTTTGATTGCGGGTTATCAAGATCAACAGCAGGTCCAGTCTCGACATCATTGTCATTGCTAGGTTGAGCATCAACATGAACATCATCAGTAACATTATCACTAGGTTCATGTTCATTACCAGATTGTGTTTCAGCATCAGAAATAGAAATATCATTGGGATTCTCAGGTGTGTCAACAACAGGTTTACTAGAAGTATGCAAAGTCCTATCATTTTTCTTTTTATTCCTTTTAGAAGGACTAGGTGCATCAACATTAGTTCTCTGAGAATCTTGCTCAATTCTCTTAGGATGGCCCTCATGATACAAAGGTTCCTGAGTCATTTTACCCCCTCTAGTCATAACTCTAACATCATTATCATTTTTCTTATTGTTTAATTCATTGAGCAAATCATTCTGAGCCTTAAGTACTTATTCTACTTGAGTGGTAACCATAGAAGCATGTTTACTAATAAGCTTAAGTTCACCTTTATCTCTAGACATATAATCACTCAAGTGCTCAAGCATATCAGCATTGCGTTTCAATTGTCTACCAACATAAGCATTGAAGTTTTCTTGTTTAACAATAAAATTATCAAACTCATCTAAGCATTGGCTAGCAGACTTATAACGATGAATATCACCTTCATAAAATCTATAGAGAGAATTTACCTTTACTACCTGTGTCGGGTTATCAAGACCATGTATTTCTTTAATAGGTGGTAAATTCTTAACATCTTCACCTTTAATACCTTTTTATTTCATAGATTTTTTTGCCTCTTGCATATCTTCAGGACTGAGAAATAGAATACCCCTTTTCTTCGGAGTTGGCTTAGGAGTTGGTTCAGGAAGTGTCCAATCATTTTCATTACTCAACATATTATTCAATAGCAATTCAGCTTGATCAATAGTTCTTCCCCTGAAAACACAACCGACACAACTGTCCAGGTAGTCTCTGAAAGCACTGGTTAGTCCATTATAAATATATCAAGTATTTCATTTTTCTTGAGAGGATGGTCAGGCAAGGCATTAAGTAATCGAAGAAGCCTCCCCAAGCTTGTGGGAGACTCTCTTCTTCAATTTGCACAAAATTATATGTTTCCCTTAAAGCAACTTGTTTCTTATGAGCGGGGAAATATTTAGCAGAGAAGTAATAAATCATATCCTGGGGTCTACGCACACAACCAAGATCAAGAGAATTAAACCATGTTTTAGCACCACCCTTTAATGAGAACGGAAACAACTTAAGGATAAAGTAATAGCAATTTTTCTCATCATGAGTAAACAGGGTGGCTATATCATCTAATTTATTAAGATGTGCCACAACAGTTTCAGACACATAACCATAGAAAGGATCAGATTCAACCAAAGTAGTTAACTCAGGATCAACAGAGAAATCATAATCCTTATCAGTAATAAAGATAGGTGAAGTAGCAAAAGCAGGGTCATATTTCATTCTAACATTCAAAGACTTTTCTTTAAGCTTAGCTAATAATTTTTTAAGATCAGATCTATCATTGCAAGCTAAGAAGTCTCTAGCAGTTTCTTCATCCATAACATAACCCTTAGGCACAACAGGCAGTTCATATCTTGGGGGGGGGAATCTTCATCATCACTTTCATCAATATTATCAGTTTCAATAATTTTATTCTCTCTAACCCTAGCAAGTTGTTCATCAAGAAATTCACCTAGCGGCATAATATTATAAAGCATAGAAGTAGTTTCATCATAAGTATCATGCAAAGCAGAAGTGGCATCATCAATAACATGCGACATATCAGAATGAATAGCAGGAGTAGGTGTCACAAGTTTACTCAAAATAGGAGGTGAATCAAGTGCAGAGCTAGATGGCAGTTCCGTACCACACCTCGTAGTTGAGGGAAAAATCTTGGTTCTTTTATCTTTCAAGTTCTTCATAGTGACCAGCAGATATAAATCCCAAGTGACTCAAAGAATAGAGCTATGCTCCCCGGCAACGGCGCCAGAAAATAGTCTTGATAACCCACAAGTATAGGGGATCACAACAGTTTTCGAGGGTAGAATATTCAACCCAAATTTATTCATTCGACACAAGGGGAGCCAAAGAATATCTCAAGCATTAGCAGCTGAGTTGTCAATTCAACCACACCTGGATACTTAATATCTGTAGCAAGGTATTTAGTAGCAAAGTAATATGATAGTACTTATAACGGTGGCAAAAGTAACGGTAGCAGTTTTGGTTCGAGACAAGGGGAGACAAAGAATATTCTCAAGTATTAGCAGCAGAGTTGTCAATTCAACCACACCTGGAAACTTAATATCTGCAGGAAATTATTTAGTAGCAAAGTAATATGATAGTAGTGGTAACAGTACCAAAAGCAATAGTTTTTGGTTTTGTAGTGATTGTAACAGTAGCAACGGATAAGTAAATAAGCGAAGAACAATATATGAAAAGCTCGTAGGCAATGGATTAGTGATGGATAATTAAGTCGGATGTGATTACTCATGCAATAGTTATAACATAGGGTGACACAGAACTAGCTCCAGTTCATCAATGTAATGTAGGCATGTATTCCGAATATAGTCATACAAGCTTCTGGAAAAGAACTTGCATGGCATACTTTGTCCTACCCTCCTGTGGCAGTGGGGTCCTATTGGAAACTAAGGGATATTAAGGCCTCCTTTTAATAGAGTACCGGACCAAAGCATTAACACATAGTGAATACGTGAACTCCTCAAACTATGGTCATCACCGGTAAGTATCCTGATTATTGTCACTTTGGGGTTAACGGGTCATAACACATAATAGGTGACTATAGACTTGCAAGATAGGATCAAGAACTCACATATATTCATGAAAACATAATAGGTTCAGATCTGAAATCATGGCACTCGGGCCCTAGTGACAAGCATTAAGCATAGCAAAGTCATAGCACATGTCGTTGTTGCGCCCACTCTCCCATGGAACTTTTTATGCTTTTTGTTAATCTAATGCTGTTGATAAAATTAAGAAATGCCACTCTCAGAATTAACTACTAAATCTTAGTTCAAACCTGCAACACTTGTTAGGGATTGGCGGGATTACCATTTTTGTGGCCGCATGTTTCATCCTCCTTTACTGGCCAGTAATTGATTCCTTTTGGCCTCTGTTAAAACAAGGATATCTATTCAACTTGTTGCTATTGCGACATTTTGCTTCGCTACGCGAAACACTTATGTTTTAAGAGTGTTTTGTGTAGTTCAACTTGAATGTCACACCGGCGACTTTGCTTAATTTTGGTGGAACTGCACAAAAGGAGATCAGATTTTCATATATGTGTTGGGATATGTTTCCAGTCCTCCTCACGAGTTGTTTCAAATCTTGGTCAAGAAAGGTCAGTACCGACTTTCATCCACATGATGTTGCAGTGTGCTTTGAGATGTTGTGCTACTTGTATTGGTACTGTTTCGAATAAATGTTGAATTGAAGCTATTGAACTACTGTATTTTACCATTAAATGAGCAAAAATTGTTCCAACCCATACATGATGATTGCTTCTTTGTTACAACAAAACTCTGCATCACCCCCTTTATAAGTAGATGGAAGCACATGTTGTTGTTGCGCCCACTCTCCCGTGGAACTGTTTATTCATTTTGTTAATCTAACGCCGCTAGTAAAATTAAGATAAGGTAGATCAGTAGATGTTTTTCTTTTGGGAGTACAAGTCATCAACCGTTATTTCTCGGTAATTGTTTCCCTTATACCTATTGTTGCTTACAGGGATATCAAAATTAAAGCTCTGTTTTATTCCGACTTTGATTTTAGTTGAACTGCACAAAAGGAGCCAATGTGTCTAAGGCAAACTATTGCATTAGTGGGTCCACTTGGTCTTACCACTTTCCAAAAAGAAGCAGTCACCGTTTGCAGTACATTACAGAAGGAATGATCGAGAAACTTTATAGAGTATTTGTAGACGCTGGTGACATTACTAGTCTGTAGAGAGCATACGCAACTCTACAACACGTGGAGTGCACTGGCCAAAAAGTGCCCAAACAAGTACAAGAAGCCAGACATGACTCCAAGTCTGTCAATGTCATTCTAAGCAACAATGATGGGGCATATGGGTATGTTAATCTATTTACCATACTTTCAGTTTGTTAGTCCACCGATTGGTGGGTTGACACTGGGGCCAATATTCATGTGTGTGATGATGTGTCTTTGTTTTCTTGCAGCATATAAATACAAAATCCATAGGGATGCTCAGCTTGATTTTAGTGGAACTGCACAAAATGTTCAGATGGTTCAGATGGTTCGTATCCTCCATAATACTTCATCATGCACAATACATCGAATGGTTCTCTAGTCATTCGTCGTCACCTTGAGCCATCGGACTATCAGATGGCAAACTGATGACAAACCTTGCCTGTTCCACAATCATAGGCATTACATATTTTGAATGGGAAAAGCTTGTCAAAGTTTAATCATTGATGTTAGCAAGAAGACATTAGTTTAATATATTGGAATTGGAAGACCTTGTCAAATTTTGCTGATTGGTGTTAGCCAGAAGACATGCAATTGATATTTTTGAGTGGGGCGCCCGATGCTGTGAGCAACGTCCATCATTTTTCCTATTCATGTCTTCAGTTCAGAAGTAAATATTTACTCTGTTGAGATGCATAGTCACATGAATGTTGACTTATGTAAGGTATTTTAAGAGTTTGTTCTGAATGTTGTCTATCTAATGCCAGGCCTTGTGAGTTTGATTGGAAAGTTGAGCTTGGAATGTTGTGGCATGCGACATCATGAGCTGTTCACCATGCCTCCTGAGAATAATGCTTCATATTAGTTTGCATGTTGAGCTAATGCGTGTGATTTGCATGTTAAGAAGATCATCCTCTTCTATTGTTTCTGTGCTTAAGAAGTTCATTGTCATATGTTTCATTTATAGCCTATACGACAACTCGAGTAGGTTAGACATGAAACCATATTATCTTCCGACCAACTCATCATCTTAGGCCGTGATTGGATCGTCGTTTTTCAACCAAAACTGCTTGTAAAACTGACGCTTGTAAATAAAAGCAGATGGTCTCGGGAGAAGTGCTTGGTTGGTCGAGTTCGACTAGTAAAATATACACTGGTCTCTCAAATTACACGTGTAACACGCCGGTTTTCATTACAGACCTCGGGCCCTCGGTTTCATTACGCCTGTATTTTACGTGTTGTTTTTGATGATGAGTAAATTACACTTGTATCTTAATACAGGTGTGAAATAAACCAGAACTCCCAAGCGCGGCCTTACTGTTTCATGCCGTCTCGGTCTCTCGAAGGTGCTCATAGGTGTATGATGATCCTGGCTTCCTGAATGAAGACCGGGCGCTGTATCAGACCATTTGTAGGGCCCGCGAGGCCCTCTCCATCGTCCTTCGAGTTGTTGCGCTCGCCGTGGCGCCGAGCATTGTTAAAATGGTCAACGAACATGAGGATTTAGGAGATGACTTTATTTTGACTAGATAACAGTAGGGACCGACTACGGCCATAGCCGTACGTACGCAAGTTCCTCCTTATTATATACAACAATATTTTTTTGCTTCGTCCTGGTTTCGTGACATCACGGTCCCACACCATCATCAACCTATATAGTCAATAAATGAGAGAATTGCACAAGGAGAGGCCGACAGTTGGGACCCAGCAGCTCGAGCAGTATTTGTTTTTTTAGGTGTAAGCGGAGTTTTTCTTGAGCGATGTTTTTGTTGTTGTTCAGAGGAGCAGGGTATCAACTGGGCGGGCTGCGGCCCATCTAGCCCAGGCTATTATTTTATGTCGACCAAATATCCAGCCTAGATATTATTTTTTCAAGGTGAAAACGGCTAGCCAGCTACACTTTTTTTGAGAAATACCCAACCCAGGTCAACTTGTTATTATCCGCCCCGATGGGTTGGAAATCTTTCCTATTAGGCCTAACAAGAAAACAGGATTTAAGAAATAATAAATGTGATGTAATTATAAAAACTGGGCTGTAAATATACAAAAACGCACCAAGCAGGTAATTAGTTTCAAAAATATTATTGTTTGAATTTGGAAATTTTCATTTCATTACTTATTGCGCAGTATTTTTTAGATTTTTACCTAATACAAATTCATTTTGGAATATACTTAATCTGACTCAAAATTTCCGGATAATTTTTTTCGGATCCCATTAAATGTGGGATTTTTGGTTGAATTCTATTTTGAGAGGTTGGTTTAAATTATTAATTGTTGTCCTGGCTAGAAAATGGGCTGTAATTTTAACAGACTATAAATGGGTTGTGGTAAATTCCATTAGAATTCAAAAATGGGTCGTACACTATTACAAATCGCAAATGGGCTATATGTTCTCTGCCACAGATGTGATGCTCACTTGTGGGCCTACTATTTTTTTGAGAATTATAGTCAGTGACGCGTACGAAAGGGTTGTGGGCCTACTAGGGCGTACGGAAGGCTTTGTAAACTTATAATCAAGACACGATTCTAGCAGTAGTGGCAGTTCGATGTCCATCCAACGGCTGTGGTGCTTCTTCAATCCCGGATATTCTTGCTTCAGCCGCCCAAACCACCGCCGGGGGTACCGCCTACTACCCCCTCTGTGGCGGGCTGTGCTTCCGCGCAGGCTTCACTGGCCCACTCTAGTCCCCAACGTCGTCCAGGCCATTCCTCTGCTCACCAACACCTCCTGTTCTTCACCAGCGACCACAGCCTCACACCGCAGCCGAACCAGTGAACCCTCGTACTCCCCTCAGCATTGGCATCCACTATTGTGTCTTCGCCGACTTCGGGTCGTTCCCTTCGTAATACTTGCCATCGTTCACTGCGTTGGTTCTCTCAGTGCGGTGTGGTCAACTTTGTCAACAAATGACGGCCATCGAGGACAGAGATCCAATGTTTTGCCCACAGCAAGGCACGGCGTAACTGGCGGCCAACCATCCGTTGGACGAGGGGGGCGGCTCAGATGAGGCATGTACGTGGATTGGCTGACAGTAGGGATGCACATGGCCCATGGCCGCACGCACGCAAGGAAGTGCTTCCTTTATTACGCGGAAATAAAATGTTTCCTCTCTGTGACTGAGGGAGTCTTGGATTAGGGGGTCCTCAGACAGCCGGATTATATACTTTGGCCGGACTGTTGGACTATGAAGATACCAGATCGAAGACTTCGTCCCGTGTCCGGGTGGGACTCTCCTTTGCGTGGAAGGCAAGCTTAGCGATTCGGATATGTAGATCTCCTCCCTTGCAACCGACTCTGTGTAACCCTAGCCCCCTCCGTGTCTATATAAACTGGAGGGTTTAGTTCGTAGGACAACAACAATTAGAATCATAGGCTAACTTCTAGGGTTTAGCCTCTATGATCTCGTGGTAGATCAACTCTTGTAATACTCATATCGTCAAGATCAATCAAGCAGGACGTAGGGTATTACCTCCATTGAGAGGGCCCGAACCTGGGTAAACATTGTGTCCCCTGCCTCCTGTTACCATCCGCCTTAGAGGCACAGTTCAGGACCCCCTTCCCGAGATCCGCTGGTTTTGACACCGACATTGGTGCTTTCATTGAGAGTTCCGCTGTGTCGTCGCCATAAGGCTTGATGGCTCCTTCGATCATCGGTAAGGATGGCAATTTTACCCACGGGCATGGATACCCATGGATATCCGACCGGAATGGATAGGGTTTGGATATGCTTTTGTGTCCATACGCGGCGCCCAAACCCGATCTGATTGCTCATGGGTAGGGCATGGATATAATCTTGTACCCGTGGGTATACCCAAACCCGATCCAATAGTATGACTTAATGGGCAAAAAATTGCTATCCCTACCCCATAGTCACGTGTCCCGCTGCAATTTTACACTTTGTTATCTAAAACATGCAAAATAAATTGCATAATCCCTGTTGTAACTTTTATTAGTTCACATTGAATCCCCTCAGTAACATACTCCAACGACCAACGCCCCTTCCCTTATTTTTATCTCCTTGTTAAAAAAATTGTCCTTCTCATATATTAGAAAATACTAAATGATCTTAAGTTGTTAGTGGACGTTGATTTACCATAAGTTGATGTTTACCATAATTGAGGCGTATCCTGCCATGAGGTGAATACTGGAAGAGCTTATGTTAACATTGTGTTATGTCTTATTTATATGTCTCGAGGGGACCCAAAGGATATCCATCGGGTTTGGACATGGACACAATTTTTCACCCATGGATTTTTTCATGGACGGACAAAAACTGTCTTCATGGATATGGATATGGATTTGATATTGTTCTACCCGATCCAAACCCGACCCATTGCCATCCTTAATCATCGGCAATGATGTGATCCGGGGTGAGGTTTTTACCCCCAGAAAGCTCTTCGTATTCGGCGGCTTTGTACTGCAGGACAACTCGCTTGGCCATCTGGAGCAGATCGAGAGCTACGCCCCCGGCCATCAGGTCGGGTTTGGAAGCATAAACTACACTGCCGACATCCGCGAAGACTTGATCTTCGACGGATTCGAGCCCATGCCAGGTGCGCCGCATAGTCTCGACAAGCATGACTTAGCTCTACTGTCGGACGGTGTTCGGGAGATCACACCTATGGCTACTCCGGCCTTCGATCCGGAGCAGATCGTGCCGTCCGAGGACGGGTGGGTAGACCCCGCCATGGAGGCCGCACACTCAGCGGTGATAGAGCCAAATACTGATTTCACTCCCTATGAGACCTGTGTTGCCGGACCCTTGGATTCATCCCCGGCCACTGGCTCTGAACCGCCCGCGCCCGTGCCCATCGAATCTGATTGGGCACCGATCATGGAGTTCACCTCCGCGGATATCTTTCAACACTCGCCTTTGGGCGACTTGCTAGATTTATTGAAATCTCTCTCCTTGTCAGGAGACCCTCGGCCGAACTATGTCCGGCTTGAGTGGGAAGTGGAAGACAAAGAAATTCATTCCACACCCACCACCCATTTAATATCCACTGTCGACGACTTGCTTAATTTTGGCTCCGAAGACATCGACGGTATGGACGATGATGCAGGAGAGGAACATGAACCACCGCCCATAGGGCGCTGGACGGCCGCTTCATCACATGATATATACATGGTGGATACACCCAAAGAAAACAATGACAAGGAACAGAGGGATGCAGTGGAGGTAATCCCCTTGAGAAGCAGCCAAAGCGACGAGTAGGCGCCGCTCCAAATCCCACCTCGGCAAAAACAGCGATAACAGCGTAGGAAAGAATAATACCCCAGACGACTCCAAAGCAAACGGCGACCACATGGACCCAGTGATAGAGCAGGATGAACCAGCGGATGCCGAACATAGTACGGAACCGTTGCCTGATCACGGCGACGCCGAGCGCAAAGCTCACCAACCTGTTTCCGGAGAGGAGAACAGTCCGGACGACGATACACACATCATCCCGGAAATGCACTTGGAGCAAGAGAACCTCCATAGAAGGCTTATTGCCACCACGAGGAGTTTAAAGAAGCAGAAGCAAAGTCTTAAAGCCATGCAAAATACACTCAACAGTAGATGGAACAAAGTGCTTGACACTGAAGAGAAGCACGGTGGCAGTTGCCACACAAAGAGCTATCCAAAGCGCAAGCTGTTGCCTGAATTCGATGACGAGGCTTTAGAGCCTACACAGCCGAAAAATAAAATGGCCAATCAGCCGGATCGACCACCCCGTGGCCGCGATCGGGTAGCTAATGATGTCGAACATAAGTCGGTGCATGATTTACGTGAGGACTTGCGCCAAAAAGCCGGTCCGGCCAGATCCATCTATGGATCTAGGAAGCGCGCTCCGGCACAAAATCAAAACAAAACACTACAACCGTCAGAACGCCACGGCACATCCAAACACATGGGTGCCACACACCCCCTATGCTTCACCGATGAGGTGTTGGATCACGAATTTCCCGAAGGATTCAAACCCTGAACATAGAGGCATACGGCGGAACGACAGACCCTGGGGTCTGGATTGAGGACTTTATCCTTCATATCCACATGGCTCGCTCAGATGATCTCCACGCCATCAAATACTTACCCCTCAAGTTGAAAGGACCAGCTCGGCACTGGCTGAAGAGTGTAACGCCCCAAGAGCGTTGCGCCAGGTGTCTTCCAGATATTCGCTATTGTTTCCTTGTCATTTGTTTGCGTGTCATGCATTTCATATCATGTCATCATGTGCATCGCATTTGCATACGTGTTTGTCTCATGCATCCAAGCATTTCCCCATTGTCCGTTTTGCAATCCGGCACTCCTATGTCCTCCGGCGCCTCCTTTTGTCTCTTTTCGTGTGCGGGTTTCTAACTTTCTCGGAGTGGACCGAGATTTTCCAAGCGGCCTTGGTACACTACCAGTAGACCGCTTGTCAACTTTCGTGCCATTTGGAGTCCGTTTGATACTCCAGCGGTTAACCGGGGAACCGTAAAGGCCTCGTGTGTGTTGCAGACCAAGAACCCTCCAAAGTGGCCCATAACCCATCCAAACCCCTTCCATGCTCTCGGCCGTTCGATCACGATCGCGTGGCCGAAAACTGCACCTCATTTGGACTCTCCTAGCTCCCTCTACCTATATATATGTGTATCCCCCCGAAAATTTGCGGATGAACCCTAGGCTTCTTCCCCTTGCGCCGCCGGACAAAAATCCCCGCTGCCCAGACATGTCCGCCAGCCACCTCACCCTAGCCAATTGCAGGCCGCCACCCCAGCGTCGCTGCAGCCCGAGCCAATCGCTGCGCGCCACCTCGCCCGCGCCCACGCCCTCTCTCTCCTCCCCGCCGCCAGGCCCGCCGGTGTCGGATTTCGGGTTCCGGCAGACCCTTGAGGTTCGAACACTGGGGTGCGCACGGAGATTTCGCCTTCTACCTACCTGCACCCCTCCGCCTCGCTGATATCTAAGCTATGGGAAGAATAGCACAAGAGACACAGGGTTTATACTGGTTCGGGCCACCGTTGTGGTGTAACACCCTACTCCAGTGTGTGGTATGGTGGATTGCCTCTTGGGCTGATGATGATGAGCAATACAAGGAAGAACAGCCTCGCGAGGGTCTGTTCTTGGCTGTGGGGATGAACTGCTAGGAGGAGTTCAGTCACCCTTCTCTCTTTCTCTCTCTCTCTGTGATGTTACTCGATCCGATTTTGCTCCTCCTACCCTGTGGGTGGCTAGTCCTATTTATAGGCAAAGACCCTGGGCCTCTTCCCAAATATTTAGCGGGAAGGGCGCCAACAATTGGCCATTTCGAAGGGGAACATCTGGTACACTTATCCTGACTAAAGTTAGTCCTCGCCTGCCAAAGACTCTGGTGGTGACACTGGCTTGGGCTCCACAATGACTTCCTCCCTGTCGTTGGACTGGTCTTGGTCTCGTTGCACCAAAACGGGTGCCTTTGCTTGATGCTCTCGCCTGCGCTTGCTCCCTTTGCACCAAAGAGGAAAGGAGGACACTGCGCGGGCTGGCGCCCGCCTAGTGCCCTTGGTCGTCATGGCTTGCATCACGGGCACCTCGTGAGGTACCCCGCCTTGATCTCTCCGCCTCCTCGCGAGCCAGCCTGATGTGGCCGTGCCTGAGGAAGCTTCGTGTCATCCGCCCCACGAGGCTTGGCCCCTCGCGAGGGTCTTGGGTCTGCGTCGATGAAGCCGGGCCGTGCTGGGCCCCCTTTGAGCCACGCCGCAGGCCGTAGGCAGGCAAGTCTGGGGACCCCCGTTCCCAGAACGCCGACAGTAGCCCTCGGTCCCAAGGCGCGCCCGGACTTGGCCGTGCAGGGAGGCGAAAGGGCAAGGGCGAAGCGCCGCGGGCCCTAACAGCCTGCAGCCTTGGGCGCCGCGTGGCGGTTGATTGGACATGGGCGTCTCCACTTCCCCACGGTGCCTCGGCAACTGTGTAGATTGGACAAGTCCCTGCATGCAAAATCGGGTCATAATTACCTGCGATCGTTGGGGGGGGGCGACGGTTGGCCCTCGCCGGCTGTAAGTACGAACCAGCGCGCGCCCTTCCAGTTCATCCCCCCTTGCTTCTCCTTCTTCTTCATGGCCCCGTCGAAGAGGTTCTCGGCCGCAGAGAAGGGGAAGTCTCGCCAGGTTGAGCCTGCCTCTCCCCCGCCCAAGCGCTGCCGAGGGCGCCCTCGCAAACATCCTGTGGCCACCACGGCAGCTCCCCGCGACCGCTAAGACGATTTCCAGCACGGTGATGGGCGGACTGCTGCGGTCGGGGGACGTGTTTCGGTCGCGCGTTCCCCTAGGCCGCGCTTTCGCGCGGCAGAGGTGCTGCCGGAGTTCGTTTTGTGGTCGGCGGAGCCGACTAGCACCCGGCTTCCGCTTCCTCGCTTCCTCCTCGGCGAGCTCCCGGCCGGCGCCCAGGGCGGCCTCTGGCTCCAGGCAGACGGCTGCTGCAGCCGGGCCTCATGGGCTTCATTGGAGGTCTCCGCAGCCGGGAGCCTGGCCTTGGCCCGCGGTTGGCAGACGTTCGCACGCGCGCGTGGCCTGAGCCGTCGGTGCACCCTGCACTTCAAGTTTGACGGCGACACCACCCTCTACGTGAGGGTGTTTGGGGAAGATGGTCGCCGCGCTGGGTGCTGCCCTGAGGACGATGACCGCGGCCGGGAACCCAGCCCCGGCGATGATGGAGAGGACAGCGCTCACGTGATTGGTGGCACTCAGGGTTCCCCAAGCTTCACCGGTTCTTCTTCAGGCGGCGACTCTTCTAGCGGTGGCCGCGGTCAGCCTCCACGCCGTCGTATCGGCTTGGGAGGTGGCAGCGTGTCTGCTCGCCGTCGCGCATCGGTGAAGCGCGAGAGGGAGTCTTCCTGAGCGCCGGAGGCAGCTCGGGTGTTCCTTGCAGGCCGGTGTGAGGCGAGCTGCGCCTGATTTGTTCTTCCTTTTCCTTTTTCCTGCGTAAAAAGACAGTAGTGTGGAGCCCCGCGGGGGCGTGTTTGGGTTATTGTTGTTAATCGTCACTTTGCTTCCGTTATCGTGCCCTCCGGCTATGTGCCCGCGCATGGGCAGTTCCCGGCCCCAACCGTGGGGGGGGGGGCGACCGACCCAGGCCATGTGTTTGTGTCGCGGTGCCCGTGGGGCACGGACTAGAGGGGTGCTCCTGTAATGGACCCAGGTCGCGAAACCTTTGAACGACTAGGACAGGAACTCTCGCGAGGGCGCTCGGCTGCCCCCCCCCCTCGCAAGGCCTTGCATAAGAGAAATCGAGGCAGGAGAGTGAAAAGTCGAAGAACCACAAGCCAAAGACGGCAACAACTTCAATAAAACTTCGAATGAGAACGAACAAGCCAACTATGAAAAGCAAATGAAAAAGCCGCGTCCGGCACATAATCTAGTCTTCGACGTCTTCTCACCAGCGTGGAGCTAAGTGCTGCCACTGGGCGTGGGAGGGAGCCCCAGGGCCTGAGGCCGGCGCTCCTGAGACTCCGGGGCGTGTACAGCCCCAACTCATTATTACATGAGAGTGTCACAGGCGGCGAGCTTCACAGGCGTTGGCCTTCTTCACAGGCTCCGGGCCTTTTCCAAAATGCAACAGCTTCACAGGCATTCGCCTTCTTCGCAGGCTCCGGGCCTTTTCCAAAACACGACAGCTTCACAGGCATTCGCCTTCTTCACAGGCTCCGGGCCTTTTCCAAAACGCGACAGCTTCACAGGCATTCGCCTTCTTCACAGGCTCCGGGCCTTTTCCAAAACGCGACAGCTTCACAGGCATTCGCCTTATTCACAGGCTCCAGGCCTTTTCCCAAACGTGACAGCTTCACAGGCATTCGCCTTCTTCACAGGCTCCGGGCCTTTTCCAAAACGCGACAGCTTCACAGGCATTCGCCTTCTTCACAGGCTCCGGGCCTTTTCCAAAACACGACAGCTTCACAGGCATTCGCCTTCTTCACAGGCTCCGGGCCTTTTTAGGGGTAGAACCTCCGGAGGTGCTGGATGTTCCATGCTTTCTGGACCGGCACCCCCTCCTGAGTCTCCAAGCGCGTGGAGCCGGGCCTGGGAACATGAACAACCTTGAACGGGCCCTCCCACATGGGAGAGAGCTTGTGCAGTCCCTCCCTGGAGAGAACCTACCTGAGCACAAGGTCTCCTACCTCGAGAGTTCTGGGGCGGATGTTGCGGCAGTGATATCGTCGCAATGCTTGTTGGTACCTCGCCGCTCGCAGCGCGGCTTCTCGGCAATGTTCCTCCCCCAGCACGAGGTCCATCCCCCGCATGGCGTCCTGCTGCGCCTCGTCGAACGCCAGGACCCGTGCGGGGCGACGTCTGACCTCGTGAGGGAGGACTGCTTCGGCTCCGTAGACCAGGAAGAACGGGGTCTCTCTAGTTGGCTTGGTCGCGGTTGTGTGGATGGACCACAACACGGACTGAAGCTCGTCGTACCAACCTCTGCCGCAGGCCTCCAGCTTCTTCTTGAACGTCCTGGTCTTGAGGCCCGTTAGGACCTCTGCGTTGGCTCGCTCGGCCTGGCCGTTGCTTCGGGGGTGCGCCACCGAAGCGTAGCATATCTGCATTCCAAGGTTAGCACAGTGTGTTTTGAAGAGGTTACTGGTGAACTGCGAACCGTTGTCCGTGATGATGTGGTTCGGCACCTCGAACCGGCTCACGATGCCCCTGATGAACTTGACCGCGGAACCCGCGGGGATGGTGCAGGGATGGTGCCACGGTAGCTGGTGCTTCCGGGTGGTGACTTATCTCGAGAATCAGGGGCCGTTCTCTGGTGTGTCGCCGGGTCCATGCATCGGCAGGCGTGAGGTTGCTCGGCGAGGTCCTCGCGTGTCCCTCCCCTCTCGCCTTTGCTCCCCTTTCTGCTCTACGTCCTCGGGTCCCGGCCCTCGAGCGAGTCTCAGCCGTCGCTGGTATGCCAGGTCGCGATGCCGTGGACAAGGCCAGAGGGTGAGGGCTGGAGAACCAGTAGGAGCCCTGAGTCGCGATGCTCAGGCACCCCCCTTTAACGTGCAAGCGGTTCGCGCGGATGAGAGTGAAGGAGACACCGCAAGGGCCTCGCCTGACGCAGCTCCTTTAGGAGATCCTGTAGACCTACCATAGAAAGAACGAGGGTTGCCATGACAATTGACAGTCAGCCGTTGGTTGCTTCTGAGGGGCGATGAGGCACTGAAGGCTTGACGAGGTGGCACCATGCGGGGCTGCCGCGGCCAGAGCTCAGCCATTCAGGTTTGCCGGCGTTGCAGGGACGGACCCATGCGCAAGCGTTGTGCTGTTTGGGAGCAGCTCCGTCAGTTGGCGTCAGTTGAGCGGGCAACTAGGTCAAACTCATTAGCCGCGAAGGAGTGGATTCATTCAAATAGATGCTGGGAAGGTGGACATCACTGGGTCAGGCCCGAGCTACTTGGGGATGATGCATCCCGAGGGGCGGCCCCAACAAAGTAAGCTAACAATGTCGGTGTTCTGGGAACGGGGGTCCCCAGACTTGCCTGCCTGTGGCCTGCGGCGTGGCCCAAGTGGGGGCCCAGCGTGGCCCATCTTCATCAACACAAGACTCAAGACCCTCGCGAGGGGCCAAGCCTCGCGAGGCAGACGACACGGCGCATACTCAGGCGCAGCCTCATCAGGCTGGCTCGCGAGGAGGCGGAGACATCAAGGCAGGGTACCCCGCGAGGTGCCCATGACGTAAGCCATGATGACTCAGGGCACCAGGCGGGTGCCAGCGCGCGCAGCGTCCTTCTTTCCTCTTTGGTGCAAAGGGGACAAGCGCAGCCGCGGAGTACCGAGGCATCAGGCAAAGGTTGCCACTTCGGTGCAACGAGACCAGGACCAGGCGGACTACGAGACGGAGGTCACCATGGAGCCCAGCGCGGCGTCATCACCAGAGCCTTTGGCAGGCGAAGACTACTTTTGTCAGGATAGATGTACTAGATGTACCCCTTCAAATTAGCCCGCCATTGTTGGATCCCTTCCCGCTCAATATTTGGGGAGAGGACCAGGGCCTCTATAAATAGGACAAGCCACCCACATAGCAAGGGGTTTGGTCGGCTCTTGGTCATCGACGAGAGTGAGAGAGAGAGAGCGAGAAAGGTGACTGAACCTCCTAGCAGTTCATCACCCCAGCCAAGAACAGACCCTCGCGAGGTCGTTCGTCCTTGTATTATTCATCATCACCAGCCCCAGGAGGCAATCCACAAACCACACACTGGAGTAGGGTATTACACCACATCGGTGGCCCGAACCAGTATAAATCTTGTGTCTCTTGTGCAGTTTCTTTAGTAGTTTAGTTCCTTGTAAGACGGAATGGTTGAAGGCGTAATCTCCGCACGCACCCCAGTGTTCGAACCTTAAGGGTCTGCCGGAACCTAAAATCCGACATTTGGCGCGCCAGGTAGGGGTGTGCCGGAATTCGTCTTCCACCACTCCTCTCTCCTCCGACCGCGGCATCCATGTCAGACGCTCGTCGGGCCCGCGCTGAGCGCCGGGCCGCCATCGCTTCTCGCGTCGCCCAGACGGCCCCCATCGGTGGGCGTCCTCGTCGTTCCTCGTCGCCCGCCGTCAACGCCGCCACCGGCCCGGCGGGGGGCGAGCAGCAAGCATCGTCTCAGCAGCCGTACGTGCGCCAAGACGGCCGCACCGCCACTCCGTTGCTTGCACCAGCTGGCTCATCGTCCCGCGCGCTCCGCGCACCCTTGGAGGCTCGAGCTGCGCTCATCGCGGCGAACGAGCTCCTGCGCTACCGCCCCGCCGACGACGTCTACGAGGAGTGGCTCGACCGTGTCGCCGAGCTCGTCCGCGCCGCAGGGGGCTCTCCTGCGCCGCACTCCGCTCCACGCGGGCAATGAAGCTCCTGGGGCGTACCAGCCGCCTCCTCTCCAAGAAGACGCCGTGGCTCCAAGGCGCATGGCCCCTGGGCGGAACCCGCTCCGCCAGGTGTCAGCGCAGCAAGAACGGAGCTGCCAAGAAGTTCCACGCCCGCAGGGGGCTGCCCGGGCGCTCCCTGCTCCAGCTCCAGCACGCGAAGACCCCGCTCTGCTCCTAGCTGCAGCGCGCGGGGACCCTCAAGGCCAAGATCTTCACCAACCGAAGCCTTTCGTGGCCACCGTGGGCTGCCTCGCCTACACCCCCGAACTGCGCAGCGTCGCGTGGCCCGGCAAGTTCAAGCCGGACCTGCCTCCCCGCTATGACGGCACAACTGATCCCGCAGAGTTCCTCCAGCTCTATGAGCTGGGCATCGAGGCTGCTGGCGGGGACGAGAAGGTCATGGCGAACTGGTTCCCCATGGCGCTGAAGGAAGGAGCACGCACCTGGCTCCTGAACCTGGCTCCAGGAACGATCTCCTCCTGGGACCAGATGCGCACCCGCTTCATCGCCAACTTCCAAGGTACTCGCGACCGGCCGCCCGCCGTGAGCGACATGCGCCGCATCAAGCAACAACCCGGAGAGACCCTGCAGAAGTACATTCAGCGCTTCAACAGCGCACGCCTCAAGATCCCCAGGTTGTCCGAGGAGGCCATCATCTCGGCCTTCTTCAATGGCGTGCGCGACGTCAAGATGAAGGAGGAGCTGGCGATGCATGAAGACCTCTGCACCTCCCTGGAGCTGTTCAACTTGGCGAACAGGTGTGCCAGGGCTGAGGAGGGACGCCTCTCCCTCCTCGAGCTGCCTGCCGCAGACCCAGAAGAGAAGAAGCCCAAGGCCAAGGACGTGAAGCGCAAGGGGGCTGCCGTGCTCATAGCCGAACCAGACACCAAGCGCGGCAAGGATCTGCCCGACTCCTCCAGGGGGAGCCGGTACTGTGTGTACCACGACCTCCACACCCACAACACCAACGAATGTCAAGAACTCCGCGCCGTGCAAGAAGGAAGGATCGGCCGTCGCCCTGACCGTGCTGACCGGGGCTACGGCCGAGGAGGAGGAAGAAACCCAGGACGCTGGGAAGACCGCGGCCCGCACCAGGGGTGGCGCGACCAACCTCGCGAGGACCGCTGGCGGGACCTGCCTCGCGAGGAGGACTGGAGAGATCAGCCTCATGAGGATTGCCCTCACGGCAACGCATACCTACCTCCTCTGCCGCCTCCACCAAGAAGGAATGAAGACCACCATCAAGACGAGGGGGCTGGGGACTTCCAGGAGCCGCGCGCAATCGCCTACATCCTGGGCGGAGCTCAAGCCCCAGCCTCCCAACGCATCTTCAAGCAGTTCGCCCGCGAAGTGAATGCAGTTCTCCCCAAGCTCGAAGCAACGCGCCCCCTCAGGTGGTTGGCGTGCGCCATCACGTTCAGCTCAGCAGATCAGCTCAAGTGCTCGAACACAGCCGGAGTCCTCCCAATGCTTTGCTCCCCAGTCATCAGCAACGTGCTGGTCACCAAGACCCTCATCGACAGAGGGGCAGGGCTCAACGTCCTGTCCGTGGAGACCTTCAACAACCTCCAAGTGCCCTATGACCAGCTTCATCCAACCAAGCCTTTCTCCGGAGTCACCGACGATTCCACAGTCCCGATCGGGCAGGTCCGCCTCCCTGTCACCTTCGGGGCCTGCAGCAACTACCGCACCGAGATCATCGACTTCGACGTCGCCGACATCCGCCTACCGTAGAACGCCATCCTCGGGTAACCAGCACTGGCCAAGTTCATGGCCGTGACTCACCACGGCTACAACGTCCTCAAGATGCCAGGAAGTGGCGGCGTCATCACGGTGCCCTGTGAAGAGGGAGATGCAGTGTGCTCCCTGGAGCGAGCCTTTCAGGCCACGTCACTAGAAGACCCAGATCGCGGAAGCAGGAGGCTTCCCGAGACCACCCCCAAGAAGAAGAAGATGTCGCCAGGCTCAGCCCCTCAGGAGGCAGGCCCCTCAGGGCCCGTGTCTGCCTGGGAGGACCCTCCTTCCATCGCATAGGAAAGCGCGCCCGGCGCCCTCCTCTGGCAGGGCTCGGGGGCTCTCACCTGGAGGGCCACCGACCTAGCCAGGGTCACGAGGGAGCCGCTTGGGCACCACGTGGAGGCGTGCTTCGAAGCACGTTTCCCTCGGGAAGGAGCCAGGCGGGGAAGGCCAGACCAGCACGAGTTTGTCAGCAGGGCCATTCAAGAACTACAGTAGTCAAGGATCATGAGAGGTTGCCGTCGTTCACCAGCTATGGCCCCACATCCAGGCAAGGATGGTGGGTTGCGCGTCTGCGTCGACATACCAGGGCTCAATCAGATCGCCACAACGGAGTGCCTCTGGCCCTCGCAAGTGGGGCGCTGCGGAGGTCCACCCCACAGCCGTGTTCGCATGCCTTACGGCCTGCCGAGCGTGGCTGCGGCGTGCCAGCGCCTCATGAGGGGCATCGTGGAGGATCAGGAAGACAGGCGTTCCGCGGCTCTGGCGGAGATGAAGACAGCTCGCGAGGAGTCACCAGTGCCTCCGGAGCCTCCCAAGGCCCCGGGGCCTGGGGGCTCATGAGGATCGGCTTCCGCAACCCACCGAGCCAACTGCACCAACGCCACTTCGCCGACGACATCCTCAGGTGACATCTTCCAAGTTCCATTCCTAGCTAGGAGCGCCCTCCCAGGGTTGCATCACTCCCAGGCCGCGTGGGTCCGTCCCTGCGGCATGTATCTGCTTTTATATTTCGGTCGTTAGTTTGCTTTGTTGGGGGCGCCCCTCGGGCTGCATCATCCCCAAGCCGCTGGGGCTAGGCCCAGCGGCGTGTGTCTTCATCGCGTTTATTTCCAACCATGCATTCGCCTATCACGCTTGATTGCTTGATGCCCGTCCGCGGCAACCCTTCTTCTCCATGTCGACTACTTGCACGTTAAAGGGGGGGTGCCTGAACATCGCGACTCAGGGCTCTTACTGGCTCTCCTGCCCTCACCCTCTGGCCTTGTCCACGGCATCGCGACCTGGCATACCAGCGACGGCTGAGACAAGCTCGAGGGCCGGGACCCAAGGACGTAGAGTACCGGCATCTAACCAAATTTTGCAGGGACACATCTCAAGATATGGCCCAGTGTCGGGCGCAACCCGCCCAGAGGTAGGGCCTCGTGAGTCCCGCGCTGGCTCACGGGTGCCCAGATACACCTCACCTTGCTCTACCATGCCAGCCACGTGTCAGGGCGGGGCTGTATACGCCTCGGGGGCTCCTCCCAGAGGGGAGCCCCCTCCCACGTACCAGTGGAAGCACCATGCTCCATGCTGGCTGACGACACTGCCGAGGAGCGGCTATGCCCGTACACATACGGAAGCGCTATGCTCCGCGCTGGTGATAAACAACTGAGGGTGGCTTCCGGGCTGCATTGACCTCAGGGAGCCCAGAGCTCAGTGGCTGGCCCCATCGCAACGCCTCCTCTCGGGAGTGCCGCGCGAGGGGGCTGGGCACGGGGGCTATGGCTGGGTCACGCCCAGACGTATGCCGCCCAGCCAGGCCCCTCGGGCCTAGTTCGCCGCGCGTCTCTCCCCGAGCAGAGCCAAGGTATGAAGGCCGTTTGCGTGTCAAGGGGGACCCCTGGGCATCGCGACCCAGGGGCCTAACTGGTCCTGTAGCCCCTCACTCCTTAGTTCCGAAAGGCTATGCTGGGTGAGGTACGCGGGGAGCCGGGCTCTGCAGACGTAGAACGGTAGCCACGCTTACATCTCGCCTCATCACCCGCTGTTCGTGCGTCAAGGGGGACTCCTGAGCATCACGACTCAGGAGCCTAACTGGCTCCGTAGCCCCTCACTCCTTAGTTCCGAAAGGCTATGCTGGGTGAGGTACGCGCGGAGTTGGGCTCTGCAGACGTAGAACGGAAGATACACCTACATCACGCTTCCCTACTTGTTGTTCCTGCGCCAAGGGGGACTCCTGAGCATCGCGACTCGGGAGCCTAACTTGTCACGTGGCCCCTCACTCCTTTGGTCCCGTCCTGGTTTCTGGTCGGGGCTAATGCTGGGTGAGGCATGCGCGGGGCTGGGCTCTGCCGGCGTAGAACACAAGCAAGTAGGGAAGAAAAGCATAAAATCCAAGGAATTTAAAAGCAAATATTACAATCCATACTGCCGCCGTAGTACCAAACGCAAGTTTAAATGCCTCCCCGAGGCGTGATGCATGTGCAGGAACTGAAAGAAGAGCAGGGATGGAGCGGAGTCACTTGTCGGCGGTGGCTTCGCCTCATGGAACGCCAGGGTCGGCAGTGCCTTGCTTCAGCCTGGTGCTGAAGGCCCGGAACTTCTCCAGCAACGCCTCCGCGCGCCCCTTCACGGCTTCGATAGCAGCGGCAGCACCCTCGCCGCTCACCGGTTCTAGCAGGCCGTCGAGATCGGCGTTGGGATCGCGGAGGTAGATGTGGGCGAAGACCCGCGTCAGCGCAGCAGAGGACAGCACGTGTGCCTCGGCCTCGGCCGCCGGGCCGATGCCAAGGGCGACATCCCCATGAGCCTTAACCAGGAAGGGAAGCAGCTTGGCGGGGCCGTCCTCGTCACCAGCTAGCGGGCTGTCCAGGCCGCTCTCGTAAAGCATCTTCAGCGAGGCGCGGGCGTCCTTCTCCATGTCTGCGAAGGCCACGCGATCCTCGACGAGGACCTGAGCCTTGGCGTCTAGCTCGGCCTTCGTCACCCCCAGCTCCTTCAACGCGCCAAGGTGGTCGCGACGCTTCTTGAGCTTGGCCTCCAGGTCCTCGAGCGCCGCCTCACGTGCCTTTGCCCCCTTCTCCTGCTCCTGGCGAAGATGAACCTCCTCCGCGAGCTGGCCCCGCAAGCCTTGCAGCTCGTCCTTCAGCGCCTTGCAGCGATCGCGGACTTTGACCACTTCCCCCAGGGCTGCGTCACGAGCAGCCTTTGCCTCGAAGACGGCCCGCCTCTCCTCGTCACAGGCCGTCGTGGCCTGAACCAGCGCCGCCCAGATCGAAGCGTCAGAGCGAATCCACCCCCGAAGCCAGTTCCAGGCGCCCGGCCACCAAGCGAGGGTCGGCGCCAAGAAGATCCTGCCGCAGCTGGTCCAGCTCAGCAACGGCATGCTCCAGGATGGAAGAAGAACGTGGAGGAACATCGGTGCACTCCAAGACAACAGGAGGAGCTGAGGAAGCAACGGTCAGGAGAACGAGAGGAGAAGGTAGCGGTGGCGAGGCCACCGTGTCCCGAGGCAGAGTCCGCTGCGTTTCCACGGCCGTAGCAGCAGCACCAGACAAGGGCACTTCAGGAGTTGCTTGGGCCATGGGGGCTGAGCTCGCCCCCGCCAGCATGGCCAGACCTCCTGAGGGCGACCGAACAGGAGAAGCCCGCGCGCCGCGGTCACCCCCCTCCGCAGGCGGAGGTGCTGCCACGGATGGAGCCTCAGGAGCCCGCTTCGGCTTCTTCGCCATGGGCGCCCGCCTACTCAAGAGAAGCAATCATTAAGCCTCGTCGGCGGAACGAGAAACAAAAGAACAGGGATCAAGCGCTTATGGGTCGTTGCCGGTGAGCTCGGGCAGCTTCTGGCCCAACTTGAAGCCTGACAGCCGGCTGGAAGGGTCGACCTTGGAAGCAGAAGGCGCGACTGCGGGCTGCCTCGGAGTAGGGGCAGGCCCGCGGGGGATCAGCCCAGTCCTGTCCTTCTTCGGGATCGAGGGAGAGCTCCCGCTACCCAGCACGTCATCATCATCATCATCATCGCTCGGCGAGAGGCGGAGGGTACGGGGCGAGCGCCGGGGGAGGGGAGCCCTCGACTCCCCGTCGGTCGCCCCAGAGTCGGGCCCCTCTCCCCGCTCCTCTTTGCCCTCCTCCTTGCTGGAGTCGCCGGAGGGCACGTCCACCGGTCCTCCAGAAGACGCCACGGGCACGAGCCCGTCCCCGTTGAAAACGGGCATGGACTTCACCACCTGCTTCCAGTCTTCACGAAGGAACAAGGGCTTGGGAGCGCCCTCCAACGTTGCCACCACGCCCCCGACCAGAGATTGAAGAACCGCGTCCACAGCCTCTTCGTCCACAGCCTCGGGGCTCAGATGAGGCCTCCACATTGGAGGAGAGTACCGCCGGAGTGGAGCCAGCTGCTGCTCCAGGAACTCCCTCAGCAGTGACGCACCAGTCAACTTCGCCGTCACCATGCAGGCCGGCCTCAAGTCCGTGTCCATCTTCTCCAACACCGGTCTCGCGCGGGGATCCGTGAGCTCCGCTCGGCACCAGTCACCGGCGCTCACGGCCTGCTCCGTGGGCAAGATCAGCCGAGGGTGGACGCGCCCGGCGTCAACCAAGACCCACTTGCTCTGGAAGCCATCAGCCCTCTTCCCGGGACTCGAGATGGCAATGGTGCTGCCATGCGCAATGAAGCTCGCGCACGCGGAAGGAGAACTGCCAGAGGTCCGGAGGTAGAAGTAGTGGCGCAGCAAGGCCACCGAGGGCTGCACCCCTGCGTGGGCCTCGCAGTAGTAAGCGAAGATCGCCAAGAGAAAGACAGAGTTGGGGTGGAGATGCAGAGCCTGCAAGTTGTAATGGCGGAGGACAGAGAAGAAGAACTCAGAGAAGGGAGGCACCAAGCCTGCTGCAATGGAGCTTACAAAGAGAGGGTAAAAGGTGCTCCCTCGACCTTCAGGGGTGGCGGAGCCGACCTTGAACACCTCCATCCCGTCGAGGCCCTGCGCTGCCGCCATCCGGCGCAGCCGGGCAAGGCTAGCCTTGGACACAGTCGGTGGGTCCAGAGCAGGGGAATACCAAGCTTCGGCCGGAGGCTGGCGAGGTGCCATGGCTTCCTAGGTCGCGCAACCGGAGTAGATCTGGAAGTTTGGAGGAAGAAAGGGGAGGCACAAGAAAGGGGATCTGAGTAGCAACCGGAGAAAGAAAGGGCGAGGTCTGGGCAGATGCCGCTCCCTTATCAACCCGCGTAGTTGCTAAGGCACCCACGTCCAGTCAACTGCCACGCAGCATGCAAGGCCGCAGGCTGTTAGGGCCCACGGCGCTTCGCCCTTGCCCTTTCGCCTCTCGGCACGGCCAAGTCCAGGCGCGCCTTGGGCCCGGGTGCTACTGTCGGCGTTCTGGGAATGGGGGTCCCCAGACTTGCCTGCCTGCGGCCTGCGGCGTGGCTCACGTGGGGGCCCAGCGCGGCCCATCTTCATCAACACAAGACTCAAGACCCTCGCGGAGGGGCCAAGCCTTGCGAGGCGGACGACACGGCGCATCCTCAGGTGCAGCCTCATCAGGCTGGCTCACGAGGAGGCGGAGACATCAAGGCAGGGTACCTCGCGAGGTTCCCATGACGTAAGCCATGACGACTCAGGGCACCAGGCGGGTGCCAGCGCGCGCAGCGTCCTTCTTTCCTCTTTGGTGCAAAGGGGACAAGCGTAGCCGCGGAGTACCGAGGCATCAGGCAAAGGTTGCCACTTCGGTGCAACGAGACCAGGACCAGGCGGACTACGAGACGGAGGTCACCATGGAGCCCAGCGCGGCGTCATCATCAGAGCCTTTGGCAGGCGAAGACTGCTTTTGTCAGGATAGATGTACTAGATGTCCCCCTTCAAATTAGCCCGCCATTGTTGGATCCCTTCCCGCTCAATATTTGGGGAGAGGACCAGGGCCTCTATAAATAGGACTAGCCACCCACATAGCAAGGGGTTCGGTCGGCTCTTGGTCATCGACGAGAGTGAGAGTGAGAGAGAGAGAGAGAGAGAGAGAGAGAGAGAGAAAGGTGACTGAACCTCCTAGCAGTTCATCACCCCAGCCAAGAACAGACCCTCGTCAGGTCGTTCATCCTTGTATTGTTCATCATCACTAGCCCCAGGAGGCAATCCACAAACCACACACTGGAGTAGGGTATTACACCACATCGGTGGCCCGAACCAGTATAAATCTTGTGTCTCTTGCGTAGTTTCTTTAGTAGTTTAGTTCCTTGTGAGACGGAGAGGTTGAAGGCGTAATCTCCGCGCGCACCCCAGTGTTCAAACCTTAAGGGTCTGCCGGAACCCGAAATCCGACAAACAACATGAAATAAAAGGGATACATGCCGCAGGGATGGACCCACGCGGCCTGGGAATAATGCATCCTTGGGGTGCTCCCAGCTGGAAGTAAAACTTGAAAGATGTCACCTGATGATGTTGAGGACGAAGGAGTGTTGGTGTAGCAGACTCGGTGGGTTGCGGAAGCCGATCCTCACAAGACCCCAGGCCCAGGGGCCTCGGGAGGCTCCGGAGGCGCTGGTGGTTCCTTGCGGACCATCTCCATCTCCGCCAGGGCTGTGGAACGCCTGGCCTCTTGAGCCTCCATGATGCCTCTCGTGAGGCGCTGGTACGTGGCAGCCGCGTTCGGCAAGCCGTAAGGCATGCGAACGTAGCTGTGGGGTGGACCTTCGCAGCGCCCCAGTCGCGAGGGCCAGAGGCGCTCCAGAGAGGCGACTCGATTGAGCCCTAGTATGTCGATGCAGACGCGCAGCCCACCATCCTCTCCTGGATGGGGAGCTAGAGCTGGTAGGCGGCGGCCGCCTCTCATGACTCTTGACTCCTGTAGCTCCTGAATGGCCTTGCTGACAAACTCTTGAGGGTCTGGCTCTCCTTGCTTTACTCCTTCCTGAGGGAAACGTGCTTCGAAACACACCTCCATGTGGTGCCCAAGCGCCTCCCTCGTGACCTTAGCCAGGTCGATGGCCCTCCAGGGGAGAGCCCCCGAGCCCTGCCTGAGGAGGGCGCCGGGCGCGCTTTCCTATGCGACGGAAGGAGGTTCCCCCTGGGCAGGCGCAGGCCCTGAGGGGCCTGCCTCCTGAGGGGCCAGGCCGGATGATGTCTTCTTCTTGGGGGCGGTCTCGAGAAGCCTCCTGCTTCCGCGATCCGGGTCTTCCAGTGACGCGGCCTGAAAGGCTCGTTCCAGGGAACACACCGCGTCCTTCTCTTCAGAGGGCACCGTGATGACTCTGCCACTTCCTGGCATCTTGAGGACATTGTAGCCGTGGTGAGTTACGGCCATGAACTTGCCCAGTGCTGGGTACCCAAGGATGGCGTTGTACGGCAGGCGAATGTGAGCGACGTCGAAGTCAATGAGCTCAGTGCGATAGTTGTCGCGTGTCCCGAAGGTGACTAGGAGGCGGACCTGCCCAATCGGTACCGTGGAGCCGTCGGTGACTCCGGAGAAATGCTTGGTCGGCTGAAGCTAGTTGTAGGGCACTTGGAGATTGTTGAATGTTTCCATGAAGAGGACGTTGAGCCCTGCCCCGCCGTCGATGAGGGTCCTGGTGACCACCACGTTGCTGATGATTCCGGAACAAAGCATCGGGAGGACTCTGGCTATAGCTGCACACTTGAGCTGATCTGCTGAGCTGAACATGATGGCGCACGCCGACCACCTGAGAGGGCGCGTGGCTTCCAGCTTGGGGAGGACTGCATTTACTTCGCGGGCGAACTTCTTGAAGATGCGTTGAGAGGCTGGGGCTTGAGCCCCGCCCAGGATGCAGGCGACTGCGCGCGGCTCTTGGAAGCCCCTAGCCCCCTCGTCCTGATGGCGGTCCTCGTTTCTCCTTGGCTGCGGCGGCAGCAGAGGGAGGCCTGCGTTGCCTTGCAGGCGATCCTCGCGAGGCTGATCCCTCCAGTCTCCCTCGCGAGGCGGATCTTGCCAGCGATCCTCGCGAGGTTGATCGCGCCACCCTTGGCGCGGGCCGTGGTCTTCCCAGCGTCCTGTGTTCCTTCCTCCTCCTTGACCGTAGCCCCGGTCACGGCGGTCGGGGCGACGGCCGATCCTTCCTTCTCACATGGCTCGGAGCTCTTGACATTCGTTGGTGTTGTGGGTGTGGAGGTCGTGGTACACACAGTACCGACTGCCCTTGGGAGGTTCAGGATAGATCTCTGCCCCGCTTGGTGTCTGGTTCTGCTGCGAGCACGGCAGCCCCCTTGAGCTTCACATCCTTGGCCTTGGGCTTCTTCTCTTCTGGGTCTGCAGCAGGCAGCTCGAGGAGGGAGAGACGCCCTTCCTCAGCCCTGGCGCACTTGGTTGCCAAGTTGAACAGCTCCAAGGAAGTGCATAGGTCTTCATGCATCGCCAGCTCCTCCTTCATCTTGACATCGTGCACGCCGTCGGAGAAGGCTGAGATGATGGCCTCCTCGGTCACCAAGGGAATCTTGAGGCGTGCATTGTTGAAGCGCTGGATGTACTTCTGCAGGGTCTCTCCGGTTTGTTGCTTGATGCGGCGCATGTTGCTCACGGCGGGTGGCCGGTCACGAGTACCTTGGAAGTTGGCGATGAAGCGGGTGCGCATCTCGTCCCAGGAGGAGATCGTGCCTGGGGCCAGGTTCAGGAGCCAGCTGCGGGCCCGTCCTTGAGCGCCATGGGAAACCAGTTCGCCATGACCTTCTCGTCTCCGTTGGCAGCTTCGATGCCCAGCTCATAGAGCTGGAGAAACTCCGGAGGCCGTGCCGTCGTAACGAGGAGGCAGGTCTAGCTTGAACTTGCCAGGCCACACGACGCTGCGTAGCTTGGCGGTGAATGCACGGCAGCCTGTTGTGGCCACGGGAGGCCTTGGGTGACGAAGAGCTTGGTCTTGCGCTGCAGCTGGGAGCAGCGCGGGGTCTTGACGCGCGGGAGTAGGAGCATGGTCGCGACGTGCTGGAGCAGGGAGCGCCCGGGCAGCTTCTTGCGGGCGAGGGACTTCTTGGCAGCTCTGCTCTTGCCGCGCTGGCACCTGACGGAGCGGGTTCCGCCCAGGGGCCACGCGCCTTGGAGCCATGGCGCCTTCATGAGGAGGAGGCGGCCGGGGCGCCGCCGAAGCTTCGTCGCCCGCGCGGGGCGGGGTGCGGTGCTGCGGAATGGACGGCGCAGGCGAGCCCCCTGCGGCGTGGACGAGCTCGGCGACACGGTCGAGCCATTCTTCGTAGATCTCATCGACGAGATGGTAGCGCAGGAGCTCGTTTGCCGCGATGAGCACAGCTCGAGCCTCCATGGGTGCGCGGAGCGCGCGGGACGAAGAATCAGCTGGGGTGAGCGAGGGAGTAGCGGTGCGGCCGTCTTGCCGCACGGACGGATGCTGAGACGACACTTGCTGCTCGTCCCCCGCCGGGCCGGTGGCGGCGTTGACGGCAGGTGACGGGGAACGGCGAGGATGCCCGCCGACAGGAAGTGAGAGCGGCCGGCGCTCGGCGCGGGCCCGACGAGCGTCAGACATGGACGCGATGGTCGGAGGAGAACGGGGTGGTGGGAGACGAATTCCGGTGCACCCCTACCTGGCATGCCAAATGTCAGATTTCGGGTTCCGGCAGACCCTTGAGGTTCGAACACTGGGGTGCATGCGGAGATTTCGCCTTCTACCTACCTGCACCCCTCCGCCTCGCTGAGATCTAAGCTATGGGAAGAACAACACAAGAGACACAGGGTTTATACTGGTTCGGGGCACCGTTGTGTTGTAACACCCTACTCCAGTGTGTGGTATGGTGGATTGCCTCTTGGGCTGATGATGATGAGCAATACAAGGAAGAACAGCCTCACGAGGGTCTGTTCTTGGCTGTGGGGATGAACTGCTAGGAGGAGTTCAGTCACCCTTCTCTCTCTCTCTCTCTGTGTGTGTGATGTTACTCGATCCGATTTTCCTCCTCCTACCCTGTGGGTGGCTAGTCCTATTTATAGGCAAAGGCCCTGGGCCTCTTCCCAAATATTGAGCGGGAAGGGCGCCAACAATTGGCCATTTCGAAGGGGAACATCTGGTACACTTATGCTGACTAAAGTTAGTCCTCGCCTGCCAAAGAGTCTGGTGGTGACGCTGGCTTGGGCTCCATAATGACTTCCTCCCTGCCGTTGGACTGGTCTTGGTCTCGTTGCACCAAAACGAGTGCCTTTGCTTGATGCTCTCGCTTGCGCTTGCTCCCTTTGCACCAAAGACAAAAGGAGGACAATGCGCGAGCTGCTGCCCGCCTGGCGCCCTTGGTCGTCATGGCTTGCATCACGGGCACCTCGTGGGGTACCCCGCCTTGATCTCTCCGCCTCCTCGCGAGCCAGCCTGATGTGGCCGTGCCTGAGGAAGCTCCGTGTCGTCCGCCCCGCGAGGCTTGGCCCCTCGCGAGGGTCTTGGGTCTGCATCGATGAAGCCGGGCCGTGCTGGGCCCCCTTTGAGCCACGCCGCAGGCCGCAAGCAGGCAAGTCTGGGGACCCCCATTCCCAGAACGCTGACAGCCGGGGCCCGAGGCCGGCCCGCCCCGGGCCGTGCCTCGCGCCGCCGCCCGAGGTCTGCGCCGCCCGCGTCCACTGTTCGCCACCGCTGCCAACCGCCGACCGCCGCCTCGCCTCCCCCCGCTCGCCGGCCGGACCCCGCCGCCGTCTACCACCGCCCGCGCCTTCTCTCGCCCACCGGACGAGCCTCGTCGTGCCGCCCTCGACCCTGCTCCGCCACCGCCTCCACGTCGCCGCCTCCATCCGCCTCCTCGTCGCCGGCCTCCGCCACCGTCGCCTCCGGCCGCCGCGCCGCTGGCCGGAGCTCGTCCCGCGCCGGATCCCGTCGGGTTAACGAGATCCACCCGCTCCACCAACCAAACATCGTGCCCACGTCCTGGATCTCTTCGTCCCGCATGTCTCCGTCCCGAGTCGACTTTCCGAAGGTTGATTTTCTTCTAAGTCCCAAGATCTGTGTTATTTTTAGGCCATGTTCATCGCATCATAACTCCTCATCCATAGCTCCGCTTTGCATGCATGATATATCAAATTGTTCATCTGGATGTACTGTTCATTTTGTTCCATTGTGCCATGCTTGTTTGAGTCCATCTTGATGCCCAAATTGTTGATGCAAGAGTGTTGGGTGCTGATTCTTATCTGATTTTGAGCATTTGTCATTTTTGCCATGATTATTGTGTGTTGCATATGGTCTTGAGCTCTACATGTGTTTTGGGCTTTGCCATGCCATCTTTACAGGGGTGTATTACATGTATTTTTGTGATCAATGTGGTGACTAGCACAAGCATGCAAAGTAGCCCTCGTGATATTGCTGATTTCAGAGACTTAGAATTTCACTGTCATTTTATTGCTATTATTTTTATGCCATGTATTCATGTTGCTATAGAGAGATCCATGCTTCTTTTGAGTATGTTCAGTAAGGACGTTTTTGACATATGGTTATGCTCTATCCATCCATGCTCCTGTTTGCATTTATGGAGTGCCCTAGCATGACTCAATCTTGCTCTACTTTTGCTATAAAACGTTCCTGGGAGATTGTTTACGTGTTAATCAATTTTGCCAAGGTTGTTGTAGTTGATCCATGCATGCTATGAGATTGTTCTTGCCATGGTTAGCTTCTTGATCATGTCTTCTTGCTGGTAGTATGCTTAGTTTGTCATGCAATGCCTTGTGTTGAGTGCATCGAGCTCGCAAACATGCCTTGATAATTCTGATTATGCCATGTCTAGTTTTCTGCTAAGTCTGAATCTGTTAACGAAACTTGCTATGTTTACATGGGTGCAATCATATCTTCTCATCCTTTTTGGCTTATGGTCAGTAAGGGAATTTTGTTATATGCTTTGAGTAGATTCATGACATGCCTTGTTTTGCTATGTTCTGTTCATGTAGCATGTTGATGTCTTGCTCTAAACATTGCTTCCTGATGTTAATTCCTGACATGTTATTATCTTTTGCACCTTTGCCATGCTTGTTCGAACATGCTATTGTCTGATTTAGCCGTAGCTCAGTGTTCATATTTTGTCAAGCATCTTGAGTAGATCACTGCCATGTGCTTTGTTGCTATGTTGGAGTGCAGTAGCTTAGTTTATTGTTGCATTCTGGATGGCAGCGTGCTGGTAATCGCATTGTGCCATTATTGTTTTGCTTGCCATTTGCAAACCGTGCATCTGATTCCGGTGATCTTTATATCGATTTCGACCGAAATCATCTCATCTTTCCAGCGGCACTCTTGGATTGCCAAGTTGAGGCCTGGTTCAATCTTTTCTTCCGTAGCACGCATATGCATTGCATATCACATCCCGCATATCATGCCATGTTTTGCATCATGTTGCTTGCGCATTGCATCGTGGTTGATTGTGGTTTCCTTTGCTTGTGTTATTGCCTTGGGTAGAGCTGGGAGACGAGTTCGTGATCGAGGAACCCGTTGAGTACATTTATGAGGATCAAGCTTTCGTCAACTCGGAGAACTTTGCAGGAAAGATGACCATACCCTCAAAATCACTTCTATCTTTCCTTGCTTGTTGCTCGCTCTTTTGCTATGCTGCGATACCTACCACTTGCTATATCATGCCTCCCATATTGCCATGTCAAGCCTCTAACCCACCTTTCCTAGCAAACCGTTGTTTGGCTATGTTACCGCTTTGCTCAGCCCCTCTTATAGCGTTACTAGTTGCAGGTGAAGATTGAAGTTTGTTCCATGTTGGAACATGGTTATTGATGGGATATCACAATATCTCTTATTTTAATTAATGCATCTATACACTAGGTAAAGGGTGGAAGGCTCGGCCTTATGCCTGGTGTTTTGTTCCACTCTTGCCTCCCTAGATTTCGTCATACCGGTCTTATGTTCCTTGATTTTGCGTTCCTTACCCGGTTGGGTTATAATGGGAACCCCTTGACAGTTCACTTTGAATAAAACTCCTCCGGCAAGGCCCAGCATTGGTTTTACATTTGCACTAACAACCTACCACCTTCCCTTGGGTTCTGCAGACTCAAGGGTCATCTTTATTTTAACCCCCCCCGGGCTAGTGCTTCTCTAAGTGTTTGTCCGAAACAGAGCCATTTGCGGCGCCACCTCAGGGAAACTTGAGGGCTGGTTTTAGTTGTACGTAGTGTTCATCCGGTGTTGCCCTGAGAACGAGATATGTGCAGCTCCTATCAGGATGTCGGTGCATCAGGCGGTCTTGCTGGTCTTGTTTTACCATTGTCGAAATGTCTTGTAACCGGGATTCCGAGTCTGATCGGGTCTTCCTGGGAGAAGGAATATACTTCATTGATCGTGAGAGCTTGTGGTGGGCTAAGGTGGGACACCCCTGCAGGGTTTTGAACTTTTGAAAGCCGTGCCTGCGGTTATGGGCAGATGGGAATTTGTTAATGTCCGGTTGTAGAAAAGTTGACACTTAACTTAATTAAAATGCATCATCCGCGTGTGTAGCCATGATGGTCTCTTTCCGGCAGAGTCCGGGAAGTGAACACAGTTCTTGTGTTATGTTTGATCGTAAGTAGTTTCAGGATCACTTCTTGATCACTTCTAGTTCACAACTGTGCTTTGCTCCTCTTCTCGCTCTCATTTGCGTAAGTTAGCCACCATATATGCTAGTGCTTGCTGCAGCTCCACCTCACTGCCTTTTCCTACCCATAAGCTTAAATAGTCTTGATCGCGAGGGTGTGAGATTGCTGAGTCCCCGTGATTCACAGATTACTTCCAAAACCAGTTGCAGGTGCCGTTGATACCAGTGCAGATGACGCAGCTGAGCTCAAGTGGGAGCTCGATGAAGATCTTGATCGTAGTCTTGTTTCGTTTCCAGTTGTTCAGTAGTGGAGCCTAGTCGGGGCGATCGGGGATCTTTTGCATTAGGGGTTGTCTTTCTTTATTTGGTTCCATAGTCGGACCTTGATTGTATTCTGGATGATGTAATGCTATGTTTATGTATTGTGTGAAGTGGCGATTGTAAGCCAACTCTTTATCCCTTTCATATTCAGTACATGGGATGTGTAAAGATTACCCCTCTTGCGACATGCCTACTATGCGGTTATGCCTCTAAGTCGTGCTTCGACACGTGGAAGATATAGCCGCGTCGTGGGTGTTACAAAGAGCCTCCCCAAAAACTCAATTGGAAGTTGGGAAGAGCTCGAAGATGCTTTTAGGGCTAATTTTCAAGGGACCTATGTCCGACCTCTAGATGCAGACGACCTCAGTCATATAATTCAATAGCCCGGAGAGTCACCCGAAAGCTTTGGAACAAATTCCTCACTAAGAAGAATCAAATTGTCGACTGCCCGGACACCGAAGCCTTAGCGGCTTTCAAACACAGTGTCCTGGACGAATGGCTCGCCAGACACCTCGGCCAGGAGAAACCGAGGACAATGGCAGCCCTAACAAGCCTTATGACCCGCTTTTGCGGGGGTGAAGATAGTTGGTTGGCCCGTAGCGGCACCAACAACCCAGGCACATCCGAAGTTAGGGATGGCAATGGAAAAGCATGATGCAATAAAAGCAAGCGTCAAAACAAGGAAGACAGCCCAGATAGCACAGCGGTAAACGTCGGATTCAGGAGCTCTCGACCCAGTCAACGGAAAAAGCCATTTAAAGGCTGCATAGATGGACCGTCCAGCCTAAACAAGATTCTAGACAGATTATGTCAGATTCATGGCACCTCCAACAAACCGGCAAACCACACCAACAGGGACTGCTGGGTCTTTAAGCAGGCCGGCAGGCTAAACGCCGACCACAAGGGGAGGGAGACGCCAAGCGAAGACGAGGATGAGCCTCGTCAACCGAACACTGGGGGACAGAAAAAATTCCCACCAGAGGTCAAAACAGTGAACATGATTCACGTAATGAAGAGGTGGAGCAAATGCACACTCCGAGACACATGCTCCATAGAGCCCGTCACCCCCAAGTTCAACCCCTGGTTGGCCTGCCCGATCACCTTTAATCGTAGGGATCACCCAACTAGTATCCGGCATGGAGGATCGGCCGCCTTGGTACTAGACCCAATAATTGACGGATACCATCTCACCAGAGTCCTTATGGACGGCGGCAGTAGTCTTAATCTGATATATCAGGACACAGTCCGCAAAATGGGGATAGACCCGACAAGAATCAGCCAAAGCAATACTACCTTTAAAGGAGTAACACTAGGCTCAGAGGCCTGTTGCATGGGCTCTTAAGTACTAGAGGTTGTATTCGGTTCTCCCGACAACTTCCGAAGTGAAAAGTTAACCTTTGACATCGCTCCATTCTGAAGCGGCTATCAAGTGCTACTCGGAAGAACGACCTTCGCTCGTTTTAATGCAATACCGCATTACTCTTACCTTAAGCTCAAGATGACCGGTCCACGTGGCATCATCACAGTTAGCGGAAACATAGAACGTTCCTTACGTGCGGAAGAACGTGCGGCGGCTTTAGTAGCCGAACACTGAACGCCCTCTCCAAGAAGAATAAATGATTGGTCGTCAAGACCGCGGACATGGCTAGATGAGTCCGGCGAATCACTAGCTATAACAGCTCAGATAAACTTAAAACCGGGTTGATGGATATACCCCTATAGGTGGTGCTAGGGGCTTCCCACACGTAAAAAGGACTATAGTTCAGCTTGATCTTATTTAGACTGAATTTTAATGGTTTATTGAGAATAACCAATTTTTCGCACGAAAACTTTCACCTGGGCCTTCCTCTCTTACAGATGATCATCGTGCTACACCCTTCCAGGATACGGCACAACGGAGACACAGGCGCAGACGTGTAGCAGGGCCCCGTTCAAAGGTTTCTTTTTAGATTAAGACCCTGTGTAAACCTTTTTTACTGTCTCCTGTTGCTTCACACCTTCGGGATACCTAACATAACCAAGAGGGATGCTGGCGTTATTGACATTTTGTCACGTCAGATTAATGCACGTACCTGGAAATTCAGGGCTTATTATCAAGGGCGTTACTCAGCCCAGTATACGTTGTAAAGACCGAATACCTTAGGGAGTGTTTGGCATCACGAGTTTGGCCTTATAGGCATCAGCTCCGAATCATGTCTTTGGTCAATAGTTGGGTTTTCCCGGCTCCCGTGTTTTGCTACCTTACGTTCCGCTCTATCAGCTAAGGTTGCACCGGGAGAACTACTGCAATTGTGCCCTGGTTCATCTGGATGAGCAGTTAGTAGAGAAAGCCGAAAACTGACTGTCATGATAAAGCGCGAGACTGGTCAACCACTCGAGGACTCAGCGGAATCTTTGTGATTCCTCTGCATTAACGAAGGACGGTTTCTCGGTCATGTACGTACGCGCACCGTATTCGGACAAGCACGGACGTACCAGGAGCTACATAGTAGCCCCACTGTCAAACTCCTATGGCTAAGTGAAAGTGTTAAAGCAATATAGTCCGATTGCCTTGTTCGCCGCGCTATCACACTGGTAGAAAAAGGGCCTATAGTCCCGGTTCGTAAGGGCCTTTAGTCCCGGTTCCTGAACCGGGACTAAAGTGTCGGTACTAATACCTCCCCCCTTTAGTCCCGGTTCAATCCAGAACCGGGACTAAAGCCCCTCCACGTGGGCAGTGCGCAGAGCCCAGTCAGTAGACCCTTTGGTCCCGGTTGGTGGCACCAACCGGGACCAATAGGCATCCACGCGTCAGCTTTTCTGTGGCTAGGGTTTTTGTTTTTTTTTTGAAAGGGGGGGTGGGGGTTTTGGGGGGTTAATTTAGATGTTTCATATATTGTGTTAGCTAGCTATAATTAATATAGAGAAGTGTCCTCTCTTATGTCCGTGCTTGGTCGACGCTACGTACTATACATACGTATAGAGAGGACTAGACACGCTGGCTAGCTAGTAAAGCAAACGAAGGAAACAGAAGATCGTCATGAACATATATGCATACAGAGAGAAGTGATATCGACCACCTCTCCTTCTCCGAGAGATTGGTCGAACAACAAGTTCTCGTATATCTATCTGACACTACCGGCTACATATATACAATAATTATCTCTTACAAATACAATCATACGGACTCAGGGTTCACATAGAATTCTCCGTCTTCAGGGATCACGTGGTCAAGAAAGAATGCCGCCAATTCCTCTTGAATTGCTCGCATGCGAGCTGGTGCTAGGAGTTCATCCCGCTTCCGAAACATCTAATTTGTAGAAGGGGGTCAATACATATATATATATATGAATGAATGAAACTCAACACAAATGATGGTAATAAAATAAAATTGTGAATATTGTTATTTACGTACTTCATATTGTTCGTTAGAGTACCCGCCCCGCTCACACGTCGTGTGGCGGATGGACTCGCAGATGTAGTATCCACAGAAATCATTCCCTTGTTCCTGCCACAACCACTTTACAAGAAATAGAGGTCAATCAAACTGATAAGCAAGAATGCTAAATTGTATTGATGAAACTAGCGCTTGAATCACTAGGAGATGCGCGGAACATGCTACTATAGTACTTACTTTCGGGTGTCTAAATTCCAGCTCCTTCGGCAGTCCCGGAACTTTTTTGGTGAATTTTCTCCAAACCCTGCCGGACAAAGAAAACAATTACTTGATATCAGGAAATGAACAAAGTTGCTGATATGGTGGATAATGATCGATTTAACTTACTTCTTGAGGATTTCAGTCATGTCTGCATAGTCCTGGGGATCTTTTCGTTTTGAGTCTAAGACGGTTACTAGTCCCTGCTCAAGCTTAATCTCTAGGAGAATATAGTGGAAACTGCACACGCATGCATAACTCATGAATTACATTACTATAACCTTGAGTAATATATAAGGGAAACCGAATACGCACAAGACAGTAACACTCACTTGAAGTTGTAAGGAAAGAGTATTATATCTTTGTTTTGATTTATTACGAACGATTGTAGCAAGTTGGCCTCGGTAGCTGCGGCATGAAGTTTAACCTGAATTGCATCTATGAGATATGTGTTAATGAACCCAATATCACCGACTTGTCTTTTCTTCAATTCGACGATCTTCAATCTGCATAATATAGTGAGGATGATTATAAATACATGCAATGAAAGAGCTAAGCTATATAGAGAAACTTAATGACAGAAGTAGTACTACTTACAGACAGTAGCAGGCGACCGTTGTTTTATCGAGGGCCAATTGATTGAAAAACTGATAGAACTCCTCAAATGGAACAGGCAACAGATCAATTCCAACGAGGTCATGCTCCTTTTTAACTTTCACATACAAAGTACTACTCCCCCCAGAGTCTCTGCAGATTTTCAAGTACCAATCATGCAATCTTCGCATCATCGTTGATAGAGATCTTTCATCTTTGACGAGAGGCTTCCCGTACTCGTATCTTTGCATCTGCATCTCCATGGGTTCATAATGTACTTCGTCGGGCAGGTAATCTGCAAGATTGCTATAACCGGGCACCATCCTCGGATCATTAGCGACGTTGTGGCTAGGCACCTTGAGCGGGGGGCATGATTGCTTCGCTTGTTTGCCGAGCTGGGCAATTTGTTTCCCAGCTCGTCGTTTTTTCAGCCTTTCATCACTGACAGTACTTCCCGACCGCTCCGCTTCGGCAAATTCCTTTCCAATAATGCGCTCATAGTTTCCTTTCGGCGGATCAGACTTTGGTGGTTTTGTCAGGGCAGCCAGAGTGCGCTTCACTTTCACCCCATCTACCTTCTCCTCCGGAGGTGGATGTTTCTTTGCTTTCACCCCTTCAAAGAATTTCCTCACTTCTTCTCGCGCGATCTCGGCGTTCTCCTCCTGGGTCCTCTCGTATGGTAACTTCTCTGGAGTCTTTAGAGAAGGACCGAATCTGTATGTCCTCCCGCCTCTGGTTGTACTGCTAGACGCCGACCGAGCAGACGAAGCGGTTGTCTTCTTTACTTGCTTAAGAGGCGGAGGTGAAGGACTACGACCCGCCGGAGCAGCTGGAGCGGCGGCAGGTCTCTTCTGCCCTTGCTGACGAGGCGGAGAAGGAGGAGGTTGGCTGCTCGGGCGCGTCGGCGCAGGCGGAGACGGAGGCGGAGTGCCGCCACGCGCCGGAGAAGGAGCCGGCCGAGGGCCCTGATCGTCACTCGCCGGAGGAGGAGGCGGTGGAGGAGGCGGAGTGCCCTGACTCGCCGGAGGAGGAGGAGGAGGCGGAGGCGTCCAGTTCGGAAGGTTGATGAGGTCCTTCCGCCATAGGCATGGAGTCTTCAGAGCAGACCCCAGCCGAGTCTCCCCTTCACCGGTAGGGTGGTCAAGCTGGAGGTCCTCAAATCCCTCCGTTATCTCATCCACCATCACCCTAGCATATCCTTCTGGAATCGGCATGCAGTGAAAAGTTGCGCCGGGTTCAGTAGGATAAACAGAGCCAACAGCCGCCTTGACCTTCAAATTCATCCATTGCGTCATAAGGTGGCAATTTTGAGACTCCGTTATAGCATCCACAGGATAGCTGGCAGGAGCCGTCAAGGCATGCTGCAGCTGAAGCAGCTCGGTGGAAGCCACGCTGCTTCTGCGCTGAGATGGCGGGGTAGCTTCGGGGGAGGCTTCGGCAGTACGTTTGCTGCGATTTGCTTCTCGTTCCTCTATCGCTTGTACCCTTGCGTGCAGCGCCTGCAGTTCGGTCTGCTGCACTTTTTTCCTCCTCTCATGGGATTTGTAACCGCCTACGTCCGGAAACCCAACCTTCCACGGAACGGAGCCTGGCGTGCCTCGTGTCCGTCCAGGGTGCTCAGGATTCCCGAGGGCCATTGTGAGCTCGTCGTGCTCTCTGTCTGGAAAGAACGTCCCTTCCTGCGCTGCGTCGATATAGTGCTTAAGCTTACTGACTGGTATGTCCATTTGTTCGTTCGTCCAAATGCATTTCCCTGTTTCAGGTCCAAGGTTCCGCCAGCCCCGAAGAACCAAGTCCGGCAACGGTCTGGCCAGTTATTTGTCTCTGGTTCGATCCCTTTATGAACCAGATCATTCTCAACCTTGGACCACTTAGGCCGGGCTACGAGGTAGCCACCTGACCCCGTGCGATGGTGAAGCTTCTTCTTCGCGGCATTTTGCTTGTTTGTCGCCGACATCTTCTTACTCTTTTCCGATGTCTTGTAGGCCACAAATGCGGGCCAGTGATCTCTGATCTTCTCATATTTGCCCTTGAATTCTGGTGTCTCTTTTTTATCGACAAACCTATTCAGCTCTTTCTTCCACCTCCTGAATAGATCTGCCATCCTCTTCAGAGCAAAAGACTTGATTAATTTCTCTTTAATTGGGTTCTCTGGATTATCCTCTGGCGGTAGGGTGAAATTTGACTTCAGCTCAGTCCAAAGATCATTTTTCTGCATATCATTGACATAAGACACCTCAGGGTCTTCTGTAGCCGGCTTAAACCATTGCTGGATGCTTATCGGGATCTTGTCCCTAACCAGAACCCCGCACTGAGCAACAAATGCACTCTTTGTCCGGAGGGGTTCAATAGGTTGGCCGTCGGGCGCGATTGCTGTGATCTCAAGCTTTTCATCCGAGCTCAACTTTTTCTTCGGGCCTCGTCTCTTTACCGAAGTTGTGCTCGATCCGGAGGGCTAGAAAAAAGAACAAAGACTTAATTAATATGTGTACATACCAAAACAATGAATGCATCAATCAGCTAGTCAGCATAGGCTTAACTAATATATATACCTGGCCGGACTCGGTTCGGTCACCGGAGCCGTCATCACGGTCTCCTTCTTGCACCGGCATTGGGTCACCGGCGCCGTCCTCATGTTCTTCTTCTTGCACCGGCATTAGGTCACCGTAGCCAGCTTGTTCACCCTCTCCTTCCAGACCATCGATATCGTTGAGATAGTACGAGACGGCATCACTTCCTTGTGCGATTATCTCCCTCAACAACGCTTCTTTTGTTGCTTCGTCTAGGGCGGTGTCCATAGTTTCTACAAATATTTACAACATGGCAATTATTATTCAAACATGACAGATGGATATATTAGTGCCAAACGTAGAACTAGCTACCTAATCATAGTAAGCTATCGGGAGGGGGTATATATCGACAACGACGACACTACATCTATATATGTCCCTCGACGACCCTCGTTCCCGATAAAAAAAGAGGAAGAAGAAGAAAAAAAGAGGAGAAGAAAGAATAGAGGAGAAGAACTCCTCTATTCTTTCTTCTCCTCTTTTTTCTTCTTCTTCCTCTTCTTTTTTTATCCTCTTCTTCCTCTCATGTTCGAGAGGATCGCCTTGGGGTCGGGAGGTTGCCTAGTGTCAAAGGATTCAACAAAACCATGTCTTCATCATTAGGCGAAAGTAACATGTGCATGATGGTAGGAAGCTCTTCAAAGTTGTTCTGGAACGGAGTCCCAGATAGGATAATTCGCTTTTTGGTACAAAGTTCAGCAAGAGCCTTCCGAATATCGCTATTTGGAAGGCCTTTGCTGAATTCGTACCAAAAGGCGGATTATTCTATCCGGGACTCCATTCCAGAACAACTTTGCAGAACTTCGTACCAACATGCCCTGGTTACTTCCGGCTAATGATGAAGGCATGGATTTCTTCAATACTTTGACACTAGGAAACCTCTCTCGACCCCTCGGCGATTCTTGACCCCTCGAACCCTCAACGACCCTGAAACCCTCGACCCTTGACCCCTTAACGACCCTCGACCCTCTACCCTAGTTCCCGACCCTCGACCAATAGAGGAGAAGAAGAAAGGAATAGCTAGAGGAGAAGATCGAAGAAAAAAAAGAAGAAACAAAAAAGGAGAAGAAGAAAGGAATAGTGGAGAAGAAGAGAAAATAGAATATTCTATTTTCTCTTCTTCTCCACTATTCCTTTCTTCTTCTCCTCTTCTTTTTCTTCTGTTTTCTTCTTCTTATTTATTTCTCCTCTTCTTTTCGGTAGAGGAAACCCTAAATAGCTAGCAAGTATCGTGGGTGTGAGATACATGTGGCCTTCGGTGTCGGACACTACATCCACGTCCCACAAGTGACGTGGGCGTCGAAACCCGCGCCACTTGTGGGATGTGGATGTAGTGTCCGACACCGACGGTACATGTATCTCACACCGACGATACTTTCTATTTAGGGTTTCTCGACCCTCGACCCTCGACCCCTAGGCGACCGTCGATCCCTCTTTTTTTTTCTTCCTCTTCTTTTTTATCCTCTTCTTCCTCTACCGCTCGGCGACCCTCGACGACCCTCGTTCCCGATAAAAAAAAGAGGAAGAAGAAGAAAAAAAAGAGGAGAAGAAAGAATAGAGGAGATCTTCTCCTCTATTCTTTCTTCTCCTCTTTTTTTCTTTTTCTTATTTCCTCTTTCTTTTTTCCTCTTCTTTTTTATCCTCTTCCTCCTCTCATGTTCGACGACCCTCGACCCCTCGGCGACCCTAGACCCCCTCTCGACCCCCTCTTCTTCTCCCTCTTCTTCCCCTTCTTCCCCGCCTAAAATGACCTAAAATGGAAATAACCTAAAATTCACTAAAGTTATCGATGACCCTCTTCTCCCCTCTTCTTCTCCTTTCTTACACATATACATTATAGCCACATACACATATATGAACAGAAAAAATAGACATATACATTGTTCACATACACATATACATTTTATGAACAGAAAAAATCCTAGTTTTTCTAAAAAACAGAAAAAAAATTAGAAAAAATCCTAATTGTTCACATACACATATACACATATATGAACAGAAAAAATAGACATATATGAACAGAAAAAATAGACATATATGAACAGAAAAAATAGACATATACATTGTTCACATACACATATACATTTTATGAACAGAAAAAATCCTAATTTTTCTAAAAAACAGAAAAAAATAGAAAAAATCCTAATTGTTCACATACACATATACACATATATGAAAAGAAAAAATAGACATATATGAACAGAAAAAATAGACATATACATTGTTCACATACACATATACATTTTATGAACAGAAAAAATCCTAATTTTTCTAAAAAACAGAAAAAAATAGAAAAAATCCTAATTGTTCACATACACATATACACATATATGAACAAAAAAAATAGACATATACATTAGAAAAAAATATACATATACATTGTTCACATACACATATACATTTTATGAACAGAAAAAATCCTAATTTTTCTAAAAAACAGAAAAAATCCTATTTTTTCTAAAAAATAGAAAAAAAATATACATATACATTAGACATACACATATACATTAGAAAAAAATAGAAAAAAAATCTATGAACACATTAAGGAAGGAAGGAGAGGATGGGGCGGTAGCTAGCTACCTCTCCCGGAGGGATCGGGGAGGAGACGCGGGCGGCCGGGGTTGGGGTCGGCGAGGGCGAGGGCGACGGCGGGGCGCGCTCGGCGGCGGCGGACGGCGGAGCTCGGGGGCGCGCGGGGCAGGAGCTCGGGGGCTCGGGGACGGCGGAGCTTGAGGGCGAGGGCGAGGGCGACGGCGGGGCGGCTCGGGGTCGGCGACGGCGAGCATGGGGCACGGGCGCGGGGCGACGGCGACGGCGAGCACGGGCAGGGGCGCGGGGCGTCGTCGGGATGGGAACTGGCGATGAAATCTGAAAAAACGCCAAGTCTTTGCTTATATAGAAAAGGCTTTGGTCACGGTTCGTGGCACCAACCGTGACCAATGCCCCCTTTAGTCCCGGTTGGTGCCACGAACCGGGACCAAAGGCCAATTTTCGGCAGCCCAAAGGGCGGGAAGCGGCGGCCTTTGGTCCCGGTTGGTGGCACCAACCGGGACTAAAGGGGGGCATTGGTCACGGTTGGTGCCACGAATCGTGACCAATGCCCCCTTTAGTCCCGGTTGGTGCCACCAACCGGGACCAATGCCCTTGTGCTGCCCGCGTCCAAAAGTTTAGTCCCACATCGCTAGTTGAGAGGGCTCGGGAGTGGTTTATAAGCGCTGCTGCGCCCACCCTCCTGAGCTCCTCTCAACTGCAGGCTTTCGGGCCTAACCTGTCATTGCAACGCCTGTGGGCCTACTGGGCCTGCTGCGTGCCTGAATCCTGGCCCATGTAGGGTTTCTAGTCGTATTCAGGCCGTGGAGGCCCAGTAGGTGGCATTTTTTTCTTTTTATTCTACATTTTTTTGGTTTTTTATTTTTTGCTTTTAGGTCACAAAAATTATAAACTTTCTATTAGTGCCATTAGTTTTAAATTTTAAATAGTTTAAATTTGAATTTTTAAAAATTTGTGTGAATCACTAGTTTATGAATAACTTTACTATAAAATTAGAATTTTTTTCTATTTATTTTTTATTTCTACTTAAAACTAAATACTTACAGTTTTTTAGTGATTTCTTTTTGCTTTTAGGTCACAAAAATTATAAACTTTCTGTTAGTGCCATTAGTTTTAAATTTTAAATAGTTTAAATTTGAATTTTTAAAAATTTGAAGAATATTATAGTTTTATTTTAGTTTAATTACTTACAGTTTTTTAGTGATACTTATAGTTTTATTTTACTTATAATTTAATTTTTTTGTTTTCTTCTTTTGTTTTATTTTTTGCTTTTTATTTTTTTATTTGTACTAATACTTATAGTTTAAATCTATGTGAATCACTAGTTTATGAATAACTTTACTATGAAGTTAGATTTTTGAGTGATTCTTTTTCCTGCTACTTAATATTACAGTGTTTTATCATTATACTCTATTTGGTAATTTTAGGTTATTTTTAATATCTGTTTTAATCAAAAACAAATTTTGTTATTTTTTTGCTATTAAATTCTTTTTGCTATTAATGTGTTGAACAAAAAATACTTTCTGAATTTAAGTTGCATAAATTTTATATAAGTTTAGTTTCAAAAATACTAGAGGTTTATAAAAACTTTTTAATTGATTCCTTTTGCTTTTATAAAAACTTTCCTGAAAGAACTATGTGGCGCTTTGGCTCATCGTATGATGTATTCGCTTCCTTATCTTTTCTTTTTCTCGGTTTGGTAGACATGTCCTTCACATAGATAACCTGTGCCACATCATTGGCTAGGACGAACGGTTCGTTAGTGTACCCAAGATTTTTCAGATCCACTATTGTCATTCCGTACTGTGGGTCTACCTGTACGCCGCCGCCAAACAGAATGACCCATTTGCACTTAAACAAAGGGACCTTAAAATCAGGTCCGTAGTCAAGTTCCCATATGTCCACTATGTAACCATAATATCTGTCCTTTCCGCTCTCGGTTGCTGCATCAAAGCGGACACCGCTGTTTTGGTTGGTGCTCTTTTGATCTTGGGCGATCGTGTAAAATGTATTCCCATTTATCTCGTATCCTTTGTAAGTCAATACAGTCAAAGATGGTCCCCTGGACAACAAGTACAACTCATCACAAACAGTGCTGTCACCTCTGAGACGTGTTTCCAACCAATTGCTGAAAGTCCTAATGTGTTCACATGTAATCCAGTCGTTGCATTGCTCCGGGTGTTTGGAGCGTAGACTGTTCTTGTGTTCATCGACATACGGGGTCACCAAGGTAGAGTTCTGTAGAACTGTGTAGTGTGCTTGAGACCAAGAATATCCGTCCCTGCATATTATTCAGTCTCTTCCAAGAGTGCCTTTTCCAGTCAGTCTCCCCTCATACCGCGATTTAGGGAGACCTATCTTGTTAAGGCCAGGAATGAAGTCAGCACAAAACCCGATAACATCCTCTGTTTGATGGCCCATGGAGATGCTTCCTTCTGGCCTAGCGCGGTTAAGGACATATTTCTTTAGGAATCCCATGAACCTCTCAAAGGGGAAAATATTGTGTAGAAATACGGGCCCCAGAATGACAATCTCGTCGACTAGATGAACTAGGACGTGCATCATGATATTGAAGAAGGATGGTGGGAACACCAGCTCGAAACTGACAAGACATTGCGCCACATCACTCCTTAGCCTTGGTACGATTTCTGGATCGATCACCTTCTGAGAGATTGCATTGAGGAATGCACATAGCTTCACAATGGCTAATCGGACGTTTTCCGGTAAAAGCCCTCTCAATGCAACCGGAAGCAGTTGTGTCATAATCACGTGGCAGTCATGAGACTTTAGGTTCTGAAACTTTTTCTCTGGCATATTTATTATTCCCTTTATATTCGACGAGAAGCCAGTCGTGACCTTCATACTGAGCATGCATTCAAAGAAGATTTATTTCTCTTCTTTCGTAAGAGCGTAGCTGGCAGGACCTTTATACTGCTTCGGAGGCATGTCGTCTTTTTCGTGCAAATGTTGCAGGTCCTCCCGTGCCTCCGGCGTATCTTTTGTCTTCCCATACACGCCCAAGAAGCCTAGCAGGTTCACGCAAAGGTTCTTCGTCACGTGCATCACGTCGATTGAGGAGCAGACCTCTAGGTCTTTCCAGTAGGGTAGGTCCCAAAATATAGATTTCTTCTTCCACATGGGTGCGTGTCCCTCAGCGTCATTCGGAATAGCTAGTCCACCGGGACCCTTTCCAAAGATGACGTAGGGTAAATCATTGACCATAGCAAGCACGTGATCACCGGTGCGCATGGCGGGCTTCTTCCGGTGATCTGCCTCGCCTTTGAAATGCATGCCTTTCTTTCGACATTGATGGTTGGTCGGAAGAAATCGACGATGGCCCAGGTACACATTCTTCCTACATTTGTCCAGGTATATACTTTCAGTGTCATCTAAACAGTGCGTGCATGTGTGGTATCCTTTGTTTGTCTGTCCTGAAAGGTTACTAAGAGCGGGACAATCGTTGATGGTCACGAACAGCAACGCCTTAAGGTTAAATTCCTCCTGTCTGTGCTCATCCCACGTACGTACACCGTTTCCATTCCACAGCTGTAAAAGTTCTTCAACTAATGGCCTTAGGTACACATCAATTTCGTTGCCGGGTTGCTTAGGGCCTTGGATGAGAACTGGCATCATAATGAACTTCCGCTTCATGCACATCCAAGGAGGAAGGTTATACATACATAGAGTCACGGGCCAGGTGCTGTGATTACTGCTCTGCTCCCCAAAAGGATTAATGCCATCCGCGCTTAAAGCAAACCATACATTCCTTGGGTCCTTTGCAAACTCATCCCAGTACTTTCTCTCGATTTTTCTCCACTGCGACCCATCAGCGGGTGCTCTCAACTTCCCATCTTTCTTTCGGTTCTCACTGTGCCATCGCATCAACTTGGCATGCTCTTCGTTTCTGAACAGACGTTTCAACCGTGGTATTATAGGAGCATACCACATCGCCTTCGCAGGAACCCTCTTCCTGAGGGGCTCGCCGTCAACATCACCGGGGTCATCTCGTCTAATCTTATACCGAAACGCACCGCATACCGGGCATGCGTTCAGATCCTTGTATGCACTGCGGTAGAGGATGCAGTCATTAGGGCATGCATGTATATTCTCCACCTCAAATCCTAGAGGGCATACGACCTTCTTTGCTGCGTATGTACTGTCGGGCAATTCGTTATCCTTTGGAAGCTTCTTCTTCAATATTTTCAGTAGCTTCTCAAATCCTTTGTCAGCCATAGCATTCTCTGCCTTCCACTGCAGCAATTCCAGTACGGTACCGAGCTTTGTGTTGCCATCTTCGCAATTGGGGTATAACCCTTTTTTGTGATCCTCTAACATGCGATCGAACTTCAGCTTCTCCTTTTGACTAATGCATTGCGTCCTTGCATCGACAATGACCCGGCGGAGATCATCATCATCGGGCACATCATCTGGTTCCTCTTGATCTTCAGCAGCTTCACCCGTGGCAGCATCATTGGGCACATCATCGTCTGGTTCCTCTTGATCTTCACCAGCTCCCCCCGTTGCAGCATCACCGTATTCAGGGGGCACATAGTTGTCATCGTACTCTTCTTCTTCGCCGTCTTCCATCATAACCCCTATTTCTCCGTGCCTCGTCCAAACATTATAGTGTGGCATGAAACCCTTGTAAAGCAGGTGGGAGTGAAGGATTTTCCGGTTAGAGTAAGACCTCGTATTCCCACATTCAGTGCATGGACAACACATAAAACCATTCTGCTTGTTTGCCTCAGCCGCATCGAGAAACTCATGCACGCCCTTAATGTACTCGCGGGTGTGTCTGTCACCGTACATCCATTGCCGGTTCATCTGCGTGCATTATATATAATTAAGTGTCCAAATTAATAGAAGTTCATCATCACATTAAAACCAAAGTGCATACATAGTTCTCATCTAAGAACATATAGCTCTCCAGAGCATCTAATTAATTAAACCATACATTGAAACTATGTAAAACATTTCAATGCGAAAACAAATGCAATCATAATCGCAACCAAGGTAACAATTGATCCAACGGCATAATGATACCAAGCCTTGGTATGAATGGCATATTTTCTAATCTTTCTAATCTTCAAGCGCATTGCATCCATCTTGATCTTGTGATCATCGATGACATCCGCAACATGCAACTCCAATATCATCTTCTCCTCCTCAATTTTTTTATTTTTTCCTTCAACAAATTGTTTTCTTCTTCAACTAAATTTAACCTCTCGACAAGGTCGGTTGGCATTTCCAATTCACATACATCCTAGATAAATAAAATCTATGTCATGCTGGTCGGCATAATTTTCATAAACAATAAATGAACCAATAGTTATAAAGATAATATACATACCAAATCCGAATCATAGACAGGACGAGGGCCGACGGGGGCGGATACCAAAACCATCGCACTATATAAGATGCAATAATAAATGTAAGAAAATGATACAAGTATCTATCTAAACATACAAGTAAGAATATTTTTCCTTTCAGAAAGAAGATAAGAATAAGAGGCTCACCACGGTGGTGTCGGTGATGAGATCGGCGTGGGTGATCGACGGCGGTGAAGACGGGGACGGGGCGTGACGGACCGCTAAATCTAGACAAATCTCAAGGAAAATGGAGCTTGGAGGTCGAGCTTCGAGAGGAGAAAGCTTAAGTAGTGTGGCTCGGGCATTCCATCGAACACCTCATGTGCATAGGAGGTGAGCTAGAGCACCACAAAGGCCTCTCCCCCTCGGCCAGAAAAAACAGAGCACTGTGCTCTGCTCTTGCGCGAGGGGGTATATATAGGCACCTCATTGGTCCCGGTTGGTGACATGAGCCGGGATTAAAGGGGAGCCTTTGGTCCCGGTTCAAGCCACCAACCGGGACCAATGGTGGTGGGCCAGGAGGGAGGCCCTTTGGTCCCGGTTCGTCCCACCAACCGGGACCAAAAGGTCCAGACGAACCGAGACCAATGGCCCATGTGGCCCGGCCGGCCCCCTGGGCTCACGAACCGGGACCAATGCCCACATTGGTCCCGGTTCTAGACTGAACCGGGACTAATGGGCTGAGGCGGCCTGGACCATAGCCCCTTTTTCTACTAGTGTCACCTCCTTAATGGACCAAGACATTGGATCAAGTGTGAATACGCGCTTTTCCGAACACCCCCGCATTATATGCGTGGGGGCTGCAGCCGACGACTGCAAACTTTCAGGTTATATACATACATAAAACGGCCGCACAGGAGGCATCATAATACTTTCAGGCAAAAGTATAAACACAGCCCTTTATAAGCCAAATAGCATTGTTTTTACAAATTGGGATACATGTCACTCGAACATGATACTCTTTGAGCATTGAGCCTCTATTAGACGAGCGCCTTCTAGAACTTCTTCAAAATAGTGCTCGGAAGAGACCTGGCCTACGGCCGGACCCCGGGTTGCAATAGCGGCGGCGTCCATCTCTGCCCAGTATGTCTTAACACGGGCAAGAGCCATCCGCGCACCCTCTATGCACGCCGACCTCTTTACGGCGTCAATATGCGGCACAACACCAAGGAATCTTTGCACTAACCCAAAATAGCGGTGACAGATTGTAGTAATCTCTTTTATGGGCATGCACCCTTGAAGAGTGGTCCATTTTTGTTGAATCTCGATTATGGTGATACACATATTCATAATATTGATGCCAAAAGATGCAAGGTTGATAATGATAGTGCAACATATTTATGGCACTACTGTTTAGGTCATATTGGTGTAAAGTGGATGAAGAAACTCCATGCAGATGGACTTTTGGAATCACTTGATTATGAATCATTTGATACTTGTGAACCATGCCTCATGGGCAAGATGACTAAAACTCTGTTCTCCGGAACAACGGAGCGAGCTAATGACTTATTGGAAATAATACATATCGATGTATGCGCTCCGATGAGTGTTGAAGCTTGCGGCGGGTACCATTATTTTATGATTTTCACAAATGATTTGAGCAGATATGGGTATATCTACTCAATGAAACACAAGTGTGGAACATTTGAAAAGTTCAAAGAATTTCAGAGTGTAGTGGAGAATCATCGTAGTTTCTACAATCTGATCGCGGAGGCGAATATTTCAGTTACGAGTTTGGCCTTCATTTAAAACAATGTGGAATAGTTTCACAAGTCATGCCATGTGGAACACCGTAGCGTAATGGTGTGTCCGAACGTCGCAACTGCACTTTATTAGATATGGTGCGATCTATGATGTCTCCTACCGATTTACCACTATCATTTTGGGGTTACGCATTAGAGACTGTTGCATTCACGTTAAATAGGGCACCATCTAAATCTGTTGAGACGACACCGTATGAACTATGGTTTGGCAAGAAACCTAAGCTGTCGTTTCTTAAAGTTTGGGGTTGCCACACTTATGTCAAAAGGCTTCAGCCTGATAAGCTCGAACCCAAATCGGAGAAGTGTGCCTTCATAGGATACCCTAAGGAAACAATTGGGTACAACTTCTACCACAAATCCAAAGGCAAGATCTTTGTTGCCAAGAATGGAAGCTTTCTAGAGAAGGAGTTTCTCACGAAAGAAGTGAGTGGGAGGAAAGTAGAACTTGATGAGGTAATTGTACCTTCTTTCGAATTGGAAAGTAGCTCATCACAAAAATGTTCCCGTGATGCCTACACCAACTAGAGAGGAAGCTAATGATGATGATCATGAAACTTCCGATCAAGTTACTACCGAACCTCGTAGGTCAACCAGAGCACGATCCGCACCAGAGTGACCATGACGAACCTACGAACTATGAAGAAGCTATCATGAGCCCAGATTCTGATAAATGGCTTGAGGCCATGAAATCTGAGATAGGATCCATGTATGAGAACAAAGTATAGACTTTGATGGACTTGCCCGATGATCGGCGAGCCATAGAGAACAAATGGATCTTCAAGAAGAAGACTCACGTTGATGATAATGTTACTGTATACAAAGCTCAACTTGTCGCGAAAGGTTTTCAACATGTTCGAGGAGTTGACTACGATGAGACTTTCTCACTCGTAGTGATGCTCAAGTCTGTCCGAATCATGTTAGCAGTTTTCGCATTTTATGATTATGAAATCTGGCAAATGGACGTCAAAACTGCATTCCTTAATGGATTTCTTAAATAAAAGTTCTATATGATGCAACCTGTCAGTGTGGAACGACACCAATGGGATCACAAGAATCCCTACTACGGTTTCCGGGGCCCAGGGTTGCGAGGAAGGGCAGGGCTAGTAGACAGTACAAGGATCATTTACCCAGGCTCGGGCCGCGAGGATGCGTAAAACCCTAGTCCTGCTTTGGTGGGTGTATTTCTGAGAGTTCTTGAGCTCTCGAACTAGCTATGGTCAGCGTGTGGTTCGAAAGAGCCGAATCCCCATCCTCGTCGCCTTGGGCCTCCTTTTATAGGAAAAAGGGGTTGCCACAGTGGCACACAGGAGGTGGAAAGGTCTATAGTGGCACGAGGTTATCCCTTGTATTACAGGACAAGGTGCATTTAATGCATCACTTAGGTGTCCCTTTGCTTTATCGGGGACGGGGGCGAGGCCCGTCCCGTCCGTCGCCGCTCCTCCTCGCTTCGACACGCGCCTCGGCCAGGGATGCGTGCAGTGCCATGTAAGCAGGTAGGCAGCTGAGTTGGTGCAGTGGTGGAGCCTTCATGAAGATCTGCATGCCGCCATGCAGGCGCTTGATGAGTTGGCCTAGGAGATGCATGTTGCCACGCAGGTGCCTGCCCGGCTAGTTGGGCTGGTAGCTGCATGTGAACGGCAGTGGAAGCTTGGTTGACGTGGGCTTGGCGGTGGCCTTGCCGGCGTCTTTGGCGAGGGCCTTGCTGGGTGGCCCGGCAAGGGTCTCACCGTGGCGTGTTGTCGTCCCTAGCAAGGATCTTACCGGGGGAAGTTGCTTGATCCCTTTGCTCTTTGTGGTCTTGGTCTTGGCATTGCTTTGATTGTCTTGGGCTTCGATCTTAACTTGGCTCACCTCCCTCGTTCTGCTTGGTGTGGCTATGGGTGCGGCTCTGACTGCCCGTGCATAGGAAAAAGGGGTACAAAGATGCACCCCTATTTTTGTACATCGACAGGAGCCCCCGAGCCTGGGCCACACATAAGCGCAACAAGTTGTTGGGCCAGGCCCAAAACGGTGCGCGGGCAGGTGGGGCAGTTTTTACCATGGTAAGATTCTTCGCGCGCTCCGCCTCCCACGACCCGCAGGAGTGGCGCGGCGTGGAGGGGTGTGCGTGACGTGGGCGGCATGCGTGGGACGGGGAGACGCTGACCCAGAGAGCAAAGAGGGCCATGGTCTCGGCGGGTGGCCAGCCCCCAGCTGGTACTTCGGGGGTGCCATTGGTGGTGTTGAGCAGCCCGGACAGCAGCTCCCGGCAGAGCCCCCAGTGTAAGTTCATCACTCTTCTCCCATCAACATGTGTCAGAGGCACGACACCTTCGTGCTGACCTTGTCAGGTACGCAGGAGGAGAGCAGCAGTAGGAGGAGCCACAGAGGGCTCCTCCCAACATGCCGCCCCCATCGACCACGCCACCCCGGGGTGTGTCCCCGGCAAGGGCGCCAGGCACCGGGCCCACGCACATGGAGGAGGAGGAGAACTTGGGCGCCGGCGGCTTTGCCTCGACGCCAAATGTTGGCGGGGAGGGGGCTTCCGTTTCCCAGCCGGGTACTGGCATGGGTAAGTCGTTTGCCGTTCGTCCTTACTTCTCCCCCCTTTTTTGGCTCCTGGTCCTGGCCTTGCCTCACCCCCTTCTTCGGCGCCCAGATTCCTTCTCGGTGAACCAAGAGGACGTGGACGTCGTCATTGAGGGCGTCGCCAAGGCCACCGAGGCGAACGCCGAGAGGATCGCCGCCGAGGAGGCCGCCAAAGACGCTGCCGAGGACACCGCTGAGGGGACCACCGGGGAGACCGACAAGGCTGCCGCTGAGGAGGCCGGCAAGGAGCCTGCCGGGGAAGCCGGCGGGACCCTTACCGAGGAGGAGGAGGAGGAGGCTGGTGACAACCTTCCTCCTCTGGTGCTTCCGGCTCCGGCAAGTACCTGAGGGTGAGCGACAATTTGTTCGTCCACCTTCCAGGCGCGTCGAGCACCAGGACACCCATTAAGGGAGAGGTGTTCGACGACGAGGTGCTTGCCGCTGCCGGGTTTGAAGTTGTCGACGAGCCGATCGTTGGCGGCAATGACTCGCGGGAAGAGCGGCCCCTCCACGCCATGGGCACCAGCTTCCGGAAGCTCCAGGCTCTCCACCTCGCCCTCCTCGACAAGGCTAAGTCCAGGACAGCAGTGGTGGAGAAGGTGGAGGCGGACCTCCAGAAGCGCGCTGCCGAGGCGCAGGACTGGTTCCGCAAGGTCCACAAGGAGCTCAAGGCGGCCCAGGGTGAGCAGGCCAGGCGCGACATGGAGCTCACCATGAAGCTCGTCGATGTGGAGAAAGATCAGGAGGTGGCGAAGAACTTGGTCGAGGCCGCCGAAGCCGCTCGGACCCAGCGCGAGGCCATGCTGAACTCCCAGGAGGTGGACCTTGCTGCGCGCGAGGAGAAGCTTGCCGCCATGCTTCGCGGCAATGATGCAGAGGTGGAGAAGCTTGTCTTGCAGCGGACCAGCAAGCTGGAGCAGAGGCACAAGGAGGCACTCAATGCCCAGGCCCAGGTTCACGTCGGCAAGGTGGGGGAGCTAGAGGCAGAGCGCGACAGGCTGAAGGAGCAGGCCCTGAAGCTGTCCCAGGAGAACGACATGCTCAACGGTGCCCTGACAAAGGCGTAGGGTGCAGTCGTCAGCAAGGCTGGGGAGCTCTCCGAGGCCAACAACTCCATCAAAGACCTCAAGCTGAAGCTGGAGGATCTCGAGAAGGTGCTGTCGGAGGCCACAACCCAAGAGGGGACTCTGGCCAAGGAGATGGAGGCCGAGAAGCTGCTGCGGAAGAACGAGGGCCTCAACTTCGCGGACCACGTGGAGGGCGAGAACCGTTGGCTCAATCGCCTTGCCACCGTCGCCAACCAGGCCACCGGGCAGCTAGCCATCATGGGGATGCCGGACATGAGGTATGTCCCGAAGCGAGGCGTGAGCGCCAATTGCAGCCTGACCATGTTCTTCGAGAAGGTCGTCGGCGCTCTGGAGTGGCTCCACGCCAACCGGGCGGCCTCACTGGCCGACGAGTCCTGGAGGTTTTGCCAGGGTGCCATGACCAAGGTTCTCACCAAGGTGGCACACTAGTACCCTGACCTCGACTTCGACGCCGCGCTGGAGACCTTGCCGGAGGGAACCGACCTTGCGCCACTCAGGGAGCGCATCGAGCCCATCATCAGCCGAGTCGGCGGAATTCGGAGGGCGGAGGGCCAGCGCCGGGATTAGGCATCCCAGTTTTTTTATCGCCGCTCCAGGTTCACAACCAACACAATTGCTATCTCTAGTTAGAACCGCAGCAACAATTTGATGTAACATAACTCTGCAGCATGTTTTAGTATCATGCAAGTTATTTTCCTGTTCAATTTTTCCTTGTATGTCCACCCTACGCAACTAGGTAGGCTTGCCAGCGCGTAAACCCAGGGTGGCGTCATGGGGACGGATCCCCATTGGCCTGCCGGGTGCGCTTGCTGCCGGGCAAACCACCTTACCGCCCCTAGCGCAGCCGCCCGAACTATCGAGTTTGACTCGAGTCAGAGTCAGGAGCGTTGCCAGGTGCGGAAGGCTACCCCGCCACTCTCGACGCGACAACTTTGAGCTGTTGAGCAGACTCGAAATAGAACAAAGGCGTTGCCAATCGCGCGGGCGGGGGGGGGGGGGGGGCTTGCGTGCAGGTTTCCCATACATAGGCCAGATCTCCAAGGACGATAACCTTAAGTGTAAGAGGAAATAATCCAAGGCTCTGAATGACTTAGCTTTTCTGTCGCCGAGACGGCGTCGTTCCGCCAACCGCCTTCTTCTCAGAAACCGAAAGCGATGAAGAACCGCTAGGCTAACTACCGGACCAGATTCTCACAATTGCGCCCCCTACCTGGCGCGCCAAGGATGTCGGTGTGAAATGACACCTATGGGATCACAAGAATCCCTACTGCGGTTGCCGGGGCACAGGGTTGCGAGGAGAGTAGGGCTAGTAGACAGCACAAGGATCGTTTACCCAGGTTCGGGCTGCGAGGATGCGTAAAACCCTAGTCCTGCTTTGGTGGGTGTATTTCTGAGAGTTCTTGAGCTCTCGAACTAGCTATGGTCAGTGTGTGGTTCTAAAGAGCCGAATCCCCATCTTGGTCGCCTCGGGCCTCCTTTTATAGGAAAAAGGGGTTGCCACAGTGGCACACAGGAGGTGGAAAGGTCTACAGTGGCACGAGGTTATCCCTCGTATTATAGGACAAGGTGCATTTAATGCATCGCTTAGGTGTCCCCTTGCTTTATCTGGGACGGGGCGAGGCCCGTCCCGTCCATCGCCGCTCCTCCTCGCTTCGACACGCGCCTCGGCGAGGGATGCGTGCGGTGCCATGTAGGCAGGCAGGCAACTGAGTTGGTGCGGTGGTGGAGCCTTCACGAAGATCTGCATGCCACCACGCAAGTGCTTGATGAGTTGGCCTGGGAGCTGCATGTTGCCACGCAGGTGCCCGCCCAGCTGGTTGGGCTAGCAGTGGCATGTGAACGGTAGTGGAAGCTTGGTTGATGTGGGCTTGGCGGTGGCCTTGCCGACGTCTTTGGCGAGGGCCTTGCCAGGTGGCCTGGCAAGGGTCTCGCTGTGGCGTGTTGTCGTCCCCGGCAAGGATCTTGCCGAGAATCGTCGTCTTCTAGTATGATCTTGAATATGTCTTCACAAAGATCTACATGCCACCACAGGGGTGCCTTCCCGAGCCCTGGCCCCACGCTGATGATGGCACTGGGGGCCGTGGGCTCAAGGGTGGCCCGCTCTGTTGGTGCGGGGCGAGCTATCCCGGCAAGAGTCTTGCCAGGGCCGCTGAGGCCACCCGGCAAGGGTCTTGCCGGGGGAACTTGCTTCATCCCTCTGCTCTTTATGGTCTTGGTCTTTGCGTTGATTTGATTGTCTTGGGCTTTGATCTTACCTTGGCTCACCTCCATCGTTCTGCTTGGTGTGGCCGTGGGCACGACTCTGACTGCCCGTGCACAGGAACAAGGGGTACAAATATGCACCCCTATTTTTGTACACTGACAACCCAGAAGGTTTTGCTGATCCTAAAGGTGCTAAGAAAGTGTGCAAGCTCCAGCGCTCCATCTATGGACTGATGCAAGCATCTCGGAGTTGGAATATACGCTTTGATGAGGTGGTCAAAGCATATGGTTTTATACAGACTTTCGGAGAAGCCTATATTTACAAGAAAGTGAGTGGGAACTCTATGGCATTTCTAATATTATATGTGGATGACATATTGTTGATTGGAAATGATGTAGAATTTCTGGATAGCATAAAAGCATACTTGAATAAAAAAAATCAATGAAAGACCTCAGTGAAGCTCCTTATATGTTGGGCATCAAGATCTATAGAGATAGATCAAGACGCTTAATAGGAATTTCACAAAGCACATACCTTGATAAAGTTTTGAACAAGTACAAAATGGATCAGTCAAACACTACAAAAAAAGACACATCCGTGACATTTTGGGCCGAACGAAATTTTTTTTCTGTCATACATATGACACTTCTATGCCGATAATTGTGACAAAACCCAGTATCATCATAGATGTGGTGGGCTCCTACTTCAATGACAAAAAATCATGACAGAAAATGGGCTTTTCATCCTGGGCGGGCCGGAGACGCAGCTGCATGACATTTTCGGGCGGTCCATGACGGAAAAAACCGTGGTAGAAGCGAGCGGGAGGAAAATTTCGGGGAGTTCCCGGTTACAGTGGGAGATCGGGGGCCGAGCGACGCGCTTTCTCTCATACACGTACGCGCGTGTGTGCAAGGCATTGGCTCTAACTGAACCCGAGCGAGGCGTTGGGCTCTAACTGATCCCGAGCGATTGCACTGCAGGCTACGCGTTACTAAACCCGAGCGATCGATCGATGGCTATTAACTGAACCCGATCGAGCGATTCCTTGGCTACTACTGCTAACCGAAGCCGATCGATGGGATGAACAGTGAGCGTTGCGGGGGGGGGGGGTTTGGATGAACATTGAGCGATGGCGTTGCCTCTGGATGAACAGGACCCCGTGGTGTGGTGGAGGGCTGGATGAATAGTAGACGGTGGAGGGTGCCCGTGGAGGGGTGGACGAACAGGACCCCGTGGTGTGGATGGCAGGATGAATAGTAGACGGTGGAGGGGTGCCCGTGGAGCGGTGGTTGAACAGGACCCCATGGTGTGGAGGGTTGGATGAACAGTAGACGGTGGAGGGGTGGTTGAACAGTAGCCGGTGGAGTAGCGCGCGGTGGAGGCTGGATGAACAGGAGCCCGTGGAGGCTGGAGGAGGTTGACGGTGGATGAACAGTAGCTCATGGAGGCTGGAGGGGGTCAATGGTGGAGATGAACAGTATCCCATGGAGTCCCGTTTTGCGGTACGCCACACCCCTCCCGATGAACAGGACCCCCGTTTCGACCGTAGCGCTCCAACACAAGTCCGTTTCCTCCGTTTTGCGGTACGCCACACCCCTCCCGATCAACAGGACCCCCGTTTCGACCGTAGGAGGTCCGTTTCCTCCGTTTTGCGGTACGCCACACCCCTCCCGATCAACAGGACCCCCGTTTCGACCGTAGGAGGTCCATTTCCTCCATTGTGCGGTACGCCAGGCCTCGTTTCCATCGCCTCTTCCGTCCAAGCCCTCCCGATGAACACGACCACGCATTCCGTTCTGACCCATGAACACGACAATGACACTGTTTCTCCGTTCTGCCCCAGCCATGTACACGAGCCCCGCCGTACGTATGCGCGAGTAGGCGTTCGAGACCCCACCCGTATGTACACATACGTGGCCGTATTTTCTTTCTTGCACCCTGGCCGCTATACGTACGTGTACATGCTACGTGCGCGTCTCTACTACAACACGTGCGCGCCTCTACATCCACCAGTATATATGTACGTACACGTTCGCGACTAGAATGACAATGCTACGTACGCTTCGACCAGGTGGGTCCCGACTGTCAGGCACTTCCTTGCCTGCGAAGATGTAGCTGGTGGGTCCCAGCAGTCAGGGGGCGAATCGTTTTTTTTTTGCCCGGACGCACTTCCTTGCGTGCGAAGATGTAGCTGGGGGGTCCCAGCAGTCGGGGGGCTGGTGGGTCCCAGCAGTCAGGGGGGCGAATCATTTTGGTTTTTTTTGCCCGGACGCACTTCCTTGTGTGCGAAGATGTAGCTGGTGGGTCCCAGCGGTCAGGGGGGCAAATCGTTTTTTTTCTGGACGCACTTTCTTGCGCGCGAAGGTGTAGCTGGTGGGTCCCAGCAGTCAGGGGGGAAACATTTTTTTCGCGAAATACGGTGGCCCGTCCGGTGGGTCCCTGCTATTAGGTGGAGGAAACATTATTTTCCGCATAATAAGGAGGCACTTCCTTGCTGCGGCCATGGACCCAGCTGTCAGCCTCTCCACGTACAGTCCACGTCCGATGGAACTCCTTCCTTGACCACGTTGACCACACCGCGCCGAGAGCACCAGGGCAGTGGACGACGGCAAGGCCTAGGAAGGGGACAACGCGGAGCCGGGGAAGACACAACAGTGGAAGCCCGTGCGGAGAGGAGTACGAGGGTTCACTGGTTCGGCTGCGGTGTGAGGCTGCCGTCGCCGCAGAATAATAGGGGGTGTGGGTGAGTAGAGGGATGGCCTGGCCAACGGTGGGAGTAGTACGGGGCGGTGAGGCCTCCGCGGCATCACAGCCGGCCACGGGAGGCAGGAGCACGCGACACGACTGCGGCTGCTTTGGGCGGCTGGAGCAAGAAGACCAGAGGTTGAATAAGCACTACGGCCATTGGATGGATATCGTACGATCACTGCAGCTAGAATCGTTTATATTGACTAAGTTGACAAAGCCCTTGGTGCGCGTCAACTTAGTAGGCCCACAGCTCGGATTTGGCAGAGAACATATAGCCCATTTTCGATTTGTAAGAATGTACAGCCCATTTTTTAATTCTAATGGAATTTACTACAGCCCATTTACAGTTTGTTGAAAGTACAGCCGAACTTCTAGCTAGGACAACGATTAATAATTTCAAACAACCGCTCAAAACATAATTCAAAAAAATTCCCACATTTTGATGGGATCCGAAATATTTTTATCCGAAATTTCTAGTCGGGTTAAATATAATTTCAAAATAAAGTTGTATTACGTTAAAATCCAACAAAATATTGCACGCGCAACAAGTAATGAAATTAAAATTTTCAAATTCCAAAAATAATATATTTTTCAAACTAATTATGTGTTTGGTGCATAGTAATTGTCCAGTTATTATAATTACATCCCATCTATTATTTCTTAAAGTCCATTTTCTTTTTAAGCCTAATGCATACCTCCTAGAAAAGTTTGCAGCCCAGCGGGGCGGACAATAACAAGTTGACCCGGATATTGTGTACAACTGTCGGCCCAGTTGCATTGCTGATGTTGAAAAAAAAGCTATTTTTTATACACACATTTTAAAAAAATTGTATAGATAAGGAACATTTTTTATACACACATTTAACAATTTTTAAATACATGATTAACACTTTTTAAAACATATTTTTTTAGTCACCAGTGGGCCCACAGCGAGCGGAGGAGGTCACAATACACATATTTTTAAATACATGATTAGCACTTTTTAAAACATATTTTTTAGTCAACAGTGGGCCCACAGCGAGCGAAGGAGGTCACAATACACATATTTTTTAAATACATGATTAACACTTTTGCAAAAACAATTAGCCCACAGCGAGCCAACTAGCTCTAGTCGGCCCACAGTGGGTCGATAGGACCCAATCAGCCCACAGTGGGCCAACAGGGGCCAGTCGGCCAGCAGTAGGCCGACTGGAATCCAATCGGCCGGCTGTGGGCCGACTAGGCCCAGTCGGCCTGCAGCAGGCCGACGGTGTATTATTTTTGAAAAAAGATTACCCAGTGTAATTTTTATGAAAATTAATAAAAGAATGTATTATTTAAAAAATAGCGAAAAAGGCCTGTGTAGTACAGTACAACCTAACATGGTTACTCAGCCCACATTCAGCGATGCCGGAAAGGCCCAAACAAGGCTTCTGTACAACTTTTTGAAGTCACTCAGCTCAATTAATAACTTAAGAAAAAAGTTAGATTACAGTGGAACCTAATTAAAAGTTGTCATGAGCAAATAAATAATTCAACGGGTCCCTCTTGTGCGTGTGTGTGTGTGTGTGTGTGTGTGTGAGAGAGAGAGAGAGAGAGAGAGAGAGAGAGACCCATCGACCGATGCTCATAAATACATCTTTCAGCCATATGCATTGCTGATGCTCAGTAAAAACTTATATAGTTGACACAATCATATAGAACATCATAGCACACTGAACTTGCATACAAAAATTTCACGCAGGCGGCACAATCAGGATGGAAGCAGTGGATCGCTACGGGAAGGGATATGTTGAAACCAACAAAGTCGTAGATAACGGTTCATCGTCTTTATCAATGACGGAGAAATATCTTGAATGTTGTGCAAAGAAAACAGACAGACAACACAATAAGTTCTGCTAGCACATTAAGTTGACGTACAACCCTTTCTAAAAAAAGTTCAGGTACAAAATTAGAACAGGTCACAATCAAATGTACTGGCATATTAGTGTTTCACACCCATAGCTTGGATTTAACTAGTATCTGACAAGATTCAGTTGTTACCTCAAATTAGAGCACATCCAGGCAGCCAGCCATGCCTCTTCTCCCAAAGAAGCAGTGGCCTCCGCCACGCGATGGTGTAGGCCCTGTGCCATCCATCGTTCCGAGCAACACGGGAAAAGTCTGACGTTGACTACTGTAATGGACGTCGTTGACGGACCCTGGCACCAGCGGCGGCGGCAGGACTTCGATTGATGGACTGACCACTTCTTCAACATGCACGAACACTCGATACAGGTACATCCCTAACGTGGTCCGCGATAGCCTTGGTGGCGACGAATAGTACAACCCCGGTTCCTGCACCGGTATCTCAACACCAATCACCTTCGGTATGGTGGACGGCTTCATCATCCATGCCATAACCGTCAGAACCCAGCTGTCTGGAGGAACAAACATACTTACGAGCTCACCTCCAAGGTCGTTGATAAGCTCGTTCATGGACTCGTTGTTCCAAGCACGTCGAGGCATGCTGTGGAAGGTAAGCTTTGTTAAAAACTCAAGCTTAGAGGGCACCAAGCCCCATCCTAGGTGCCATCGATCAAAGCTCACCAGCGCGCCATCGCAGAACAAACGCCGGGAAGATTCGAACACACGACTGCAGTCGAAAGTTGTCCAGAACCTGACGAAGAAATCAGCCGGTGGCGGACAGACTTCGACGAGCAAGTCACTTATTTGGATGTCGTGTGCAATGCCAAGAGCTTTGACAAGGTCATCCGGCGAGACGGGAGGCCGGTCGCCGTTGATGGTTACTATCAGCACTTTGCCGGCAAACTGGTCATCAAGCGCCGCCATGCTATTGTTGAGCGACAACACGCAGCGACCAAAGGCAGGACGGACCTCAGGATCTCCGGCTCGGAGATCCGCGTTGACCGGTGACATGATAGTGTGCTTGAGTACAGGGAGTACAGGAGGGGGATTTGGGGGAACTGGAGTAGGAATTGAGATTCCAGAGGTGGGGGAGGGGCGGGAGACTGGGAATGAAAGGTAGCATGAATTTCGAGCACGCGCCAATATGCTCTCGGCGCGCAAGCGCACGAAAACACCGGTGGCGCCCACATGTCGGCCTAAGAGTCCTTATTCTTTCTTTTTTGGAGAGCCCGGCCTTTTTTCAGGATCTTTTGAGAGCCCGTCCTGAGAGTCATAATTGACCTGTTTGGCATTGCGTTACTACTCGGCCCATATTCAGTGACACCTCACTCGCCCAAACAAGTGTACATCATCGAAAAGACACTGAGCTCAAATTATATAACTTGAAAAGAGGAGATATACTCTGAACACTGGAGAATGGTGATGCCCTCGTTTAGCCCACCAGTAGTTCGAGACAATAAACAGTTCGAAACAACAATATATACAACATTCAAACACTGACTAGTGACTACTACTGACATAAACAGCAAGACAGGATAGTTCATAAGAAGTCTTGGTACACCACCAAAATGCACCCATCTACAGCGCTCATACTCTCGTGATCCAGACAAGAATGACATTCTAAACAGAAGCAACTATTACATAGTAAGAGTGACATAGACGAGGATGACCAAATGACAAGGAATAAGCATAACAAAAGAAAGAACGACCCATCCAGAACCAGCAGCAAAGACAACAAAGTCATTCGAAGAGATGATCCAACACCATCATAATTTGCAGCCCACCTTCAGTGACCAGTGATCCGGAGACACCAGTACTCCACCCTTTCGATGCAACAGCCAAATTACATATCAACCTGAAGGCTCGAACCACATCACTGCCTATCGTAATTGAGACATCCAAGGATCAAAGTTAATCTGGATGCCTTTGTCATTCTCACCTTCTTTTGGCTGCAGGCTGTATCGTTGACAATAAGGGGAGTTTGCTCCCGAACTCCTAGGGCTCGCCGTGTAGACACAGTTTTCCATAACAAACAGAGCCTCTCTGCCATCAAGGTCCTTGCCAACGGTGATCTCCTGGTTAATCGGATAATTGAGTCCGAGAAACAGAGAGTGTGAACCAAGGCTGTTTACCCGCCTCCAACTAAAAAATCCTAAAGGCCCCAACAAGCTGGTATCCTGCTCATAGACGTAACAGCCATTGTCCGGATACTCACGTATTACACGGTGCTTCTATACAGTGGGTTTTTTTGCGATATAACTTTTCCGGCTCATGTGTCCGAATGATCATCAGTCTTTTGTCGTCGTCTGATCGAGCGAGGAACCAGTTGTGCTTCCCTGTTTTTGGCAAAGGTGGTGTGATTACAAAGGGCAGTAACTGTAGGGACACTGCATCATATCAAAAAGGACAGGCATTGTTAATGTAACATCATCATTGTGCAGAGTATGAGTAGGATAATGCAAGAAACGACATTGATATGTCCTTGTTGGAACTGGGAGGAAAATACAGGGAAATGTATACTGGGTTCGAAAATATAGAAGTGCCATGCATGGTTATACTCATGTTATCTCGCAATCGATTCTTCACAGGAAACTACCATGTCATGCATGTTATGTAATCATGTTTTGTCCTCACAAACAAATTCTTCAAGGTAACTAACAGACCATGCATTGTTATATACTTGTGTTCTATGGGCAAAAATTTTGTGAGGATATTATTCTAGCCATTGATTGCTGAAGGGCGAATATAGTTATGTACACATGGTAAGCATTGCAGGATTTCACTACTTCCAAATATAGAGTTCTCCATATGTAAAATTACTTCCCTAATGTATGGTTAGATGAAACCAACAGTGTGGTGCATGTTTCTACATCATGAAAATGAGGAAACTAACATGAGAGGAAACAACTTACACGCGCCGTCCCAGCAATACGTGGTGCCATCTGATTTGTTGATCGCGTAGATGATGCCATTGTGTTCAATAGCATCACAGAAGTGTGTATCAGCTTTGACGATGATCCACTGCGAGCCGAGTTGTCTCCCGCTAAAGAAGGCACCGGCATAAAGATAGGCGAGTCCGTGGTCGAACAAGGCAATTAGCTTGAAGTCTGCGTAATTCGCATGTCGTGTGGGCACTTGGCAGATTACAATCTTTTGCAAAACAAGGTCCGTCCAACTGACGTAGTAATCTAGATGACTTGGACCGCGATGGTAATACTCTATATAATCCAACGGAGGAAGGATAATCTCATGGGAGGTCTAGAAGTTCACGAGCACCAACTTTTTACCGTCTTCACTGAAGGCAGCCATCCAGTGGGAGTTCATGCTGACCCAGTACATACCTGCCAAGAAGTTTCGGGCGATGGTGATCGGATCGATGTCGAGGGAAATGATGTATGGCAGCCCACTACATACCTGCAAAGATGTTTCGGCTAATGGAGATCGGATTGAAGTCGAGGGGCATCATGCACACCTCCGTATCATGGTAAGCGAATCTCGCAAGAACATATAGCAGCAAGCAGGGTGTCTTGAAAATCTTAGGCCTCACTTCGATGATGGCCGTGTGCATGTCCCTCTAGCATGCAACCAGCCGCAGGGCGCTCAACATATCCATACACGAACAACAGAGGTCGAGGATGTCACTGGGGAGATTGCTCCAGTCGCGGCTCATATGGATGCTGCGTGGTTCGCGTTCGGCCATGGTGGAGTTTGGAAGGGGGCTTGATTTACGGGGGAGAAGGATGTCGGTGCTGGAGCGGCTAGCGAGGGAATAGTGGTACTGGGGAGGCGAGTGAGGCGATGGTACACGGGGGCCTAGTGAGATGGAGACGGAGAAGGAGATGGAGATGGAGTGGTGCTATGGGAGCGGAGAGGGAGACGAGGCGAGGCGCCAATGTGTTGTACAGCGGCGGTGACAGACTGCGCTGTGCACAGGGTGAGGCTGACTTTGGTAACCCGAACATGCCGCCTGGACTAGTGTCGGGTGCAGGGTGTTGTCACTTCACTATGAGGACCGGATGAATAGTATTTTGACCATCAAGTGTACCACAGTTGTACTACTACTACTACTAGTAGTAGTAGTAGTAGTAGTAGGTACATGAGTACTCCAGTATTGTATAGCGTAAATAGATCTCCCGTGATGGCATGCCTGTTCACTTCATCATTCAGGTATCATCCATATTGCGAGCAGAACCAAATTCTCGTGCATGCCCAATCAATGCTCTGCCACGGTGCATGCAGTGGTCATTCTGGTGCATCAAGGACGGCATGCAGATCGTTCCACACTTGAGAAGAGGAAAAATGGAAAGGTAGAACACAACATCAGAGGAAGAGAATGCTGGCTAATGAGCCTGGGAGGGGATCGAGCAGGAAGTTAATGCTCCATGCCTAAAGGTTCTGGGAAAACCTGATTTTCATGAGGTGACTTATACTCACCTAAACGGAGGGAGTATTCCTTAACCAGAGAATGTTGTGTCTCCCACTCACGCGCTCAAAAAAAAACTACGACACATTTTTTATCTGTTTGCATAGGTCCCACCTATCAGGAAGGATGGGCACGTACACGAACAGGTACGACTCATCAGTCTACCTGCATAGCCTTTTCGTTTAGTCTACATGGCCGTCTAATCAACTGCCTACATGCCACTTCTCCCATTTACTCCTTCTCCATCGGGAACCGATTCTCCTCGGCTTCTTCACCTCCCCTTCATCTTCATTTGCATCCAAACCCCACTGCGTTCACATTGTTTTAACCTCTTTAAATAATCATCTACTACTTCAGTTAGACTAGCCATCTAATCCTAATTCTCCAAACCATAGCCCTCCGTTCCAGCGGTTCCAAATGGCGAAAGAGATCGAGATGCAGGTTTTTAGCGTCCAACATGTCCTCGTCGAAGGCTCGATACGCATAGTTGCCACCGTCACCATCCACCCAAGGGTTGCTCGGCAGTGGATCAATAATGTATCCAACTCCCTCGAAAAGGTAGAGACGAGGGTCATCGGTCTCGACGCAGAGTACACGGAGCGCGCCCCTGGGAAGATCCAGCGCGCCGCCGTCCTTCAGCTGTGCCTCGAAGATGATGTTTTGGTGTACCACATCATACACTCGCCCTCCATACCAGGTGAGCTTCACGATTTCTTGTCTCGGGAGGACATATACTTCTGTGGGGCAGCCATCGAAGGGGACAAATAGAAGGTGGAGTCGTACAACCTTGATTTGAAAAGCATCGCTGACCTACAAACCAGAATCAAAATTCCTGTAGAAGTTTGTGATAAACAGACACCATCCCTATTCGACGTAGCAAATTTTGTGCTCGGTACAAATCTTCAGAAGGGTGACGAGACGGTGGCATTAAGGTCGTCTGGATGGGAGAATTATCCCTTGAGGTACGAGCGGATAAAATATGTTGCCCTCGATGCCCTTGTGAGTTTCGAGATAGCTGCAAGGTCCAAAGAGCTTGTTGTGAAGCCGTCTCCACAGAGAATGATAACAACAACAACAACAACAACAACAACAACAAGAAGAAGAAGAAGAAGAAGAAGAAGAAGAAGAAGAAGAAGAAGAAGAAGAAGAAGAAGAAGAAGAAGAAAAGGCTGCACCAGCAGGAGGGCATTATGGATGGATGAACTATTTCCTCTCATGTAAAAAAATTATTCCCTCTCGGTGTATATTGATATAGAGGGACTATTTCGATGGTGTGCATGTCTTTGGAACAGAGTAGTAGCGTGGGTCCGCTTGACTATAAGGAACTATTTATCCGCATATATAGCTTTCTCTGCTACTCCTTCCAGTGATCGGTATGCAGTTCATGTGTCCGTACACATGATAGCTTGTCCATGGAAGTTCAACTACTGCAACCATCACGTTTCATCTCGCGATTCCCACGATGCCTCTCCAACCCACGGCACCATGCCCCCCGACGTGCGCCTCACCCCTCTCGGCCGCACCGCCCCTCTGCCTTTGTGTGCATGACATATGGGCCACCTAAAATGCGGCGAGCATCAAGTTTCTACCACAGCCACCCGTGATTCCCACGACGCCGCTCGAACCCATGAAACCACACTCCCCCGACCTGCGGCTCACCCCTCTTGGCCCCACTGCCCCTCTGCCTACGGGAGCATTACATGTGGACCAGTCACCTATCGGGTCCACATGTTATTGACTCAAAGGTAGGTGTAGTAAGGCGCTGAAGCTCACTCCCGACGGCCCTGAGAGGGAAATGTAACTCCTGCGCCAGGGCTTGTGGTGCTCCCACAACACGAACTCATTCCAAACTCAAGATGCGTTTCTTTACTATACATGCACGCAACGATTTAATGGACATTGTAATCTCAACATGTGATGGGGAGCTCTAAATTTGAATTTGAAACTTACAAAATGAAAAGATTGAAAACAAATAAACTGGGAGAGAGGAAGTAAATCGTAGGATGTGTCCCATACAAAATAAGTCCCCTGGTTTGTCACCGCGAAGATGCGGTTAGAAAGGAGCACAGCATCTTCCTACTCGTACGACATCAAATCGGCCGCAGACAGCATGGTCCGCCTTTGACCGCCATGTGCAAAGTTCGTGCTTTCACTACAAGAAATATGTCAACTTATGACCTTCTGTCAGTGACCCTCGAAGAATTGGTCATAAATTTATGACCATTTTAGACCAATTGGTCAAAAGCTATTCAGGGGGCTCCAAACCCTAAACCATTGCGACCATTTTGGTCAGAAAGGTCGTAATTTCCTTACACGAAATGGTCACAAAGCAAACAGTGCTAGTCCGCTGCCTTATTTCTAGTTGTTAATGACCAATATAGATGGTCATAGCCTTGTAGATTGTGGTGGGTTGTGATGACTAGGCGCCATCTCATCAGTTTTGCCTATGTGTCATGTCCATGTGGCAGTTTTTGCCCTAGGTTGTGAAGCAACCTATATTTCTATCATTCCCAAAATTCCCAAAAAAATCTCATAAATTCTTTGGGGCATATCTTCATCAAATATGTAAAAATCCTTCCTTGCCTAGTTCAAAACTAATTCAAGAATATACATTTTCCTATTCTGTTCACAACAACACTTTATGAAGGAAGTGCTATTTATATATTCTTGATTGCCCTCGGAATTTTTGGGCACTCTTTCTTATCCAAATCATTACCGCATGACAAAATTCAGCTCCATTTGCCTAGCAAATCTTCCTCAGCAAATTTCCGAAGTTTTTGTCCACCTAGAAGCATTGTGAAGGAAGTACCTTTTTTATATCTCTAAATGGCATGAAATTTATACAGTTCCTTCATATGCCCAAATTATCACCCTCCTCCAAATTTCAGCTTAGTCAAGTCATCTATGTGAGCCCAGGTTCAATTTATATTTTATGGCCAAATTGGCACGTTGCAAAGCAAGTGTTATATAGACCCCTCCTATTACCCTCAAACTTTTCGGGCACTCCTCCATACCCAAATCATTGCCACATGATAATATTCAGCTCAATTTTCCTAGTAAATCTTTCTCGGGAAATTTCCAAAGTTTCTACCGCGTGAGAAGCTTTGTGAAGTAAGTACTAGCTAGGCTTACCCAAATGATCTGAAAATTTACAAGCGCATGACCATACCTAAGTGTCTTACCTACACCAATTTTGAGCTCATTTCATTCATCCAATCTCTCTCACTAGTTTTCCCAAGTTTCTATCCATAGAAGAGCATTGTGAAGGAAGTACTACTTTGGCATGTACAAATGGTATCAATTTTCTGCAATGCTTTCCTATGCCCAAATAACCATCCTCCACAAAATATCAGCTCACTCCATTCATTATTTTGAGCCCAGTTTCAACATTCATATTTTTGTCCAGCGTGGTACTTTGCAAAGCAAGTACCACCTAGGATCCTCTTTTGGAGCTAAAAATTTGTGAAGACATTCTCCTTAGTAGATGATCATCCTCAGCCAAAACTCACGCCCATTGGCCATGTGCATTTCCCATACCGCTAATCAAAAACTTGGTTGCTAATTCATGTTTGAGCATCGATCGGTCTCCTCGTGAGAATCTTATGTTCTAATTTTCTTCCTAGCACCAACCTGGGAAGTTCCCAACCCACTAGACATGCCTAGGCCGCCCAGAACACATGGCAACATTACGGTCACGCGGTGACCACGCGACGGGCATGCGAGTTTACGCGCTCTAGAGTTGGGGCCCTCGGCCACCGCCCAAACCTCGACGTATCGCCACCAAACCATGTATTTATGATTAAATAGGTCCTTCTGTAACTAGAAATGATTTTTGGAAAAAATAAATAGCAAACTATGAGGCAGCTGCAGTTCAAATTTGACCCGCTTCCAGCTGAATCGGCGAAAATTTGTCTTTTTCACGAGAGGTGAATCAAAATTTTTTACTCCCAACCATTTTGTCAATTGTTCATTAAATATGGCCTAGTATTTTATAAAAATGATTTGGTCCAATTTTGCAACAATTATTTGGTAGTTCCTTCACAGAAAAATCTCCTTTCGGGCACTCGAAAAATGGAAAATGGTTTTTTCGTCCAACGAAAATGAAAACTTCCTTAGGCAACATTGTTTGCCATTCCAATATGAACCCTTGTGCACAATATGAGATCATTTGAACAAACTATGACATGAATGTGGCCATAAGATTGATCATTTGGCTTGAAAGCCATTGATCTCCACACGTGATAGCTCGTTTCTGAGAACACTTTTTTAAAATAATTGCCGTATTACAAGTTTGTTATTTTTCCTGGGAACTTGGCCACATATAATGACACAATGCGAAGGTTTCCCAATTTTTTGAATTTTTTATGCCCGTTTCAAAATGTGGTCAAAACGGCGGGAATGACAGTTCCTAGCTAGTGGTTGAATCTTGGAATTTTTTTGGTGTTTCTATGATTAAATATATACTTATGTACCTAGAAATGTTTTTTGGAAAAAATAAATAGCAAACTATGAGGCAGCTGCAGTTCAAATTTGACCCGCTTCCAGCTGAATCGGCAAAAATTTGTCTTTTTCACGAGAGGTGGATCAAAACTTTTTACACCCCAACCATTTTGTCAATTGTGAATTAAATATGGCCTGGTATTTTAGAAAAATTATTTGGTCCAATTTTGCAACAATTATTTGGTAGGTCCTTCACAAAAAAACCTCCTTTTGGGCACTCGAAAAATGGAAAATGGTTTTTTCGTCCAAAGAAAATGAAAACTTCCTTAGGCAACATTGTTTGCCTTTCAAATATACACCCTTGTGCACAATATGAGATCATTTGAACAAATTATGCCATGAATGCGGCCATAAGATTGATCATTTGGCTTGAAAGCCATTGATCTCCACACGTGATAGCTCGATTTTGAGAACACTTTTTTAAAATAATTGCCGTATTACAAGTTTTTTATTTTTCCTGGGAACTTGGCCACATATAATGACACAATGCGAAGGTTTCCCAATTTTTTGATTTTTTTTGAATTTGTTATGCCCGTTTCAAAATGCGGTCAAAATGGCGGGAATGACCGTTCCTAGCTAGTGGTTGAATCTTAAAATTATTTTGGTGTTTCTCTAATTAAATAGGTACTTATGTACCTAGAAATGATTTTTGGAAAAAATAAATAGCAAACTATGAGGCAGCTGCAGTTCAAATTTGACCCGCTTCCAGCTAAATCAGCGGAAAATTGTCTTTTTCACAAGAGGTGGATCAAAACTTTTTACACCCAACCATTTTGTCAATTGTGCATTAAATATGTCCTAATATTTTAGAAAATTGATTTTGTCCAATTTTGCAACAATTATTTGGGAGGTCCTTCACAAGAAAACCTCCCTTAGGCAACATTGTTTGCCATTTCAATATGCACTCTTGTGCACAATATAAGATCATTTGAACAAACTATGCCATGAATGTGGCCATAAGATTGATCATTTGACTTGAAAGCCATGAATCTTCACGCATGATAGGTCATTTCTGAGAACACTTTTTTAAAATAATTTCTGTATTACAAGTTTATTATTTTCCCTGGAAACTTGGTCATATATAATGATCCAATGCGAAGGTTTTCCAATTTTTTGTTTTTTTCGAATTTTTTATGCCCGTTTCAAAATGCGGTCAAAACGACGGACTTGACCGTTCCTAGTTAGTGGTTGAATCTTGGAAAACTTTTGATGTTTCTCTGATTAAATAGATACTTATGTACCTAGAAATGATTTTTGGAAAAAATAAAGAGCAAAATAAAAGGCACCTGCAGTTCAAATTTGACCCGCTTCCAGCTGAATCGGCGGAAATTTGTCTTTTTCACCAGAGGTGGATCAAAACTTTTTACACGCAACCATTTGGTCAATTGTGCATTAAATATGGCCTCGTTTTTTTATAAAATTGATTTGGTCCAATTTGGCAACAAATATATGGTAGGTCCTTCACAAAAAAACTCATTTCAGGCACTCGGAAAATAGAAAATGATTTTTTCGTGCAAAGAAAATGAAAACTTCCTTAGGCAACATTGTTTGCCATTCCAAGATGCACCCTTGTGCAAAATATGAGATCATTTGAAAAAACTCCCTTGATTTGGTTCAATTTTACAACATTGTTTTTTCCAGAAATTTAGGTCCAAATTTTGGATATTTGAGCGCGCGCCAGCCAACCAATGAGAAGCGAGGAACCACGTCCACGCGGATCACCAAGTTGGACACGATCTGAGCCATCCATCACGCGCCCATCCAATGGTGGATCTTCTCCTGAAAGACCAAAACCCTAACCCACCTACCCACCCACCCTTTCCTTCTCCAGATCCAATCGAGGCTGCCACGCCGTCCTCTTCCTTGTCCCCGCCACCTCCGCCATCCCCACCCACCACCGCCGCCCCCACCCACCGCCGACCTCGTCTCCGCCATCCCCCTCCCCTCGCCTTCATCCGGCATGCGTCCAACCAGCCCCAAAAATGAAGACACGGGGCTTGCTCCTCCTCGTCCCACCCAATCGCCGCTGCCGCCGACCTCCTCCCTCTCCCCCAATCCCAACCCCACCGGCGGCGAGCTCGTCTCCCCGAGGCCCATCCTCTGCCCTCCACCCCATCGCCGGTGCCCTTAGTCTCTCCTTCATCTCCCTATGCTCCAGACCGGGGGGCCGCGGCCGTGCACCCAGATCGAGAGGGGAGGCCGTGTCGCTCCTGCTGCGGCCGGATCCAAGGCCAAGTCTGTGGGGTCCTCCTCGGGCTCCTCGCAGGGGCCACGGTGGCGGGATCCACAACCACGGCGGGTCCGAACCCTAGCCGCCGTAGTGGGTCACCGGCACGACCCCCGCACCTCCGACGGGCAACGGCACCAAGGATCCCTCTACGCGGGCCTTCATCAGCGCCAGCTTCACCACCGGGACCTGCAACCTCCTCCTCCGGCGTTCCTCTGCATCAGGGCAGGTAACCCCGCCAATCCCCTTTCCTTGTGCTCTCTTGGTGATGCAAAATCCGATTCTTCTTGGCCACTGAAACTCGAGCAGTTCTTCAGTTAGTCAGTATGCACGCATTAGAAACAACTTGATTTTGTTCTTGTCCCCTGTATTCGGCGGCGTCGGTTAAGAGACAACGGGTTAATCATGTCAGGCAGGACACTTGCATCCATCCAACCGTGAGGGCTAGCTTGATACAAGCGCATCCATAATATAAGAGGATGTTTATGATTCGTGTATGGAGGCACTCTGAACATTTTTTTGTTTGCACAATAATAATACTGAATTTGTGTGATCTGTCTGATTGCTTATGCTTCTGGCAGATGAGCGATTTTATTTGACAGATGGATTGTAACTTGCCTAGTGAACTGTAAACTAATTTTTGAAAGATCTCCACAATCAATTGATTTTTGGTTGCTGCAAAATGGAAGCATGGTAGAAATTAAAAAAATTGTGTTATTGCACCTGATAGCAAAGCAGTACTACTGAGTCTATATCTGGTGCTACGGTTCATCATATGATACCGTGATACTGTACTGTATGGTGTGTTGGATTTGGAATGGAGGGACAGGATGGCACAGCCTTACCTCCCATTGGCAAATTTGCAATGTACACCATTGGTCATTCTGTAATTTAGGAACTGATCCATCCTCCTGTGTGCTGTCGCCCCTTCGATTCGATGCATGGTAGAACAAAAACCAAAAAGTAGTTCTAGGGTTTTCATAGTACATGCTCAGTCGCCGGCGACAGCTGTGCCGCTCGCAGCGGTCGGAGCTTGACCCGCGTCCTCCTATTGTGGTACTACCTCCATTGGTGGTCCAAGACCAGCCAGATTTCTACCCCATGTTTGCCCGCGTCCCTTTCGCAGGGAACTGCCACGCAGATCGGAGGAGTCGAACTCTGTTTGGGTAGTTCATCCTTTGCTCTGTGTTCGTCCAAAAAATTAATTTTAGAATATACTCCCTCCGTCCCATAATGTAAGAAGTTTTTTGACACTACACTAATATCAAAAAATGTCTTACATTATGGGACAGAGGGAGTATAAGATTGTCTCGTGAATGTTTTCCCACAATGTAGCCCTTTCTAAGAAGGAGCCTACCACGAATTACTCTGGGAGGCCTTTATTTGCCAATGAATTCATACTAGGAATTAGGAAATAGGTCTCCCAGATGTGCTGTTTTGGTAACTGAGAATCTGCAAGTCAAAAAGAATCCCGATCTCAGTCATCCTCTCATCGGTATGATTTTCTGTTCTATGATCTGACATTGGTTACTGGATAAACGATCATTGATAGACACTCGTATTTGGCCTCAAGGTTTACTAATCAATAATGATATTTCGAATTCAACATAGAGCCAACCAGGAAATGACTTGTTCTCTTTATCAGCTCATAAGAATAAGTGATACTTGACTCCTGTCCCTGGAATGCACAACTAAAAAAAGTGCGAAGGATGATAATATAATACAAATTCCCTGCATGTATAATGTCAAATATTTAGTACTAATGTAATTGGCACTTCACAAAAAAAACAATAATAAAATGTCAACTTATTCTTCCGATGCGGCTACATTGTTTTGTACTGAATCTGCTATTTGCTAGTTTTAACGCCTCACAGACTGATCAGTAAGGTTCATTACCTAGAACTTTAGTTATTATGCATCTTGTTTGACGAGTTTATATATGCTCTTATGCTTTATTTATCTACTCAACCTTTAGGCTTACAATATTAGTCTACTGAATGTGCTCAATGACTTTCTGATAGCATGTGAAATTATGCTGCTGTGTTGACAATTTACTTACAGGATTTCATGTCGTTCCATACTTGTGCAAGCCTACTCTATCATACATTTATACTTGTACTGTTTTTAATTACAACTGGTTTACTTACATTCTGGTGAATAATGTTCTCTTCTCAAGTCAAGAGGTTGTTAACAATACTGTTTGATTTTGTGCAAGAGCCCATGACCTGAAAAATGAGCTTGTCAGCATATGATTTTGAATGCTCTGATGAGATATTGACAATAGCAGCATTTCTATCTGTTCACGTTATGACTTGTGTGTAGCTGTGCTTTGGTGCCCGCCACTGGATGGCGTCCTAGAAGAATGAGAATAGATGAAATGATTCATGTCCTGGAAAATTTATGTTCTCTGTATTTGTCGTGTGATCATAGTGCTCATGCTTTCAGTATTAGTTAGCAATGCAAACGGATGGCGATATATTTTCTTCTGCATGTACATATGGAGCACCTCAGTTTGGAAGGATTAAGCATGTCTGCATTCCATCTCTTTTTCGTGTTCCAATTAATCTGAATATGTACAAAAAGACAAACTCTATACAAGCACTTGGCTACTTGCAATGTCCTCCAAATGATGTAGTGTATGTTTGCTTAACAAAGGCGCTCTTAGTTTGAGACAAATTGGATCGCCGGATGGGCTCTTCTGGACCTGTTGGTGAGAAATTGAGAACAAGGGGGAGCTGGAGGAGAGAGGTGAAGGTCTATAGTATCATGTGATGGGCTGTATCACTGGATATTTTCCCCAGTACTACTTGCAGGCGTTACATTTTCTGATCCCCCTTGTTTCCTGTTGTGTGTACTGAGAAAGTTTGTTTTTGCAGCTAAGAGGGCATGGGCCTCGACCTCCACGGACGGTGGCCAGATCGAGCGGAGCTTCCCTTCCTCTGCCTGGCGGGGCAAGGACAAGGACAAGAAGCAACATCATCGCATCATCAAGGTTCGATCCCCCTTGTTGCAATCCCTCCCTCCCTCATGTTGAATTGATGTTGAATTCAAGCCAAGGTACCCATGATTAACCTCTGGGTAATGATGCTCTGAATACTGTTTGCTACTGTTACACTGTCTTGTTGATTTCTTTTAACAATCATACCTAGCTAAAATCTTCTTGTCCACAGCAGAGCAGCCTCATCCTCTTCATGCTGGCTTGACTGCCTCTGATTCTTCCTGTTTGCTGCCTTGCCTTGCAGATGCGGTAGCTCAAGGGCGAGGTCGACATTTTCTCCAGGGCCGACGGGTCGGTGCTGTTCGAGATGGGCAACACCAGGGTCATCGCCGCCATCTACGGCCCCTGAGAGGTAGTCGTTTTTTCTTTGCAGACCAACTCTTCTATTCGATGCCATGGCTGTTAGGGCTTTGGCTCCCGGGAGGTCTCTAGTTAATGATCGGTATTGAGAGATTTTGGTGGTTACTTATGCTTATTGTGTATCACATTGAAAGAGAAAATGCACAATGAGCTTACCTTTGTATATTAGGATTTTTTTCTTCATCGGTTACTGGTATTTGGCTTCTGTGTGCTAATTAAACTTCATCAGTATGTATACTTCTTTGATGTTGTATAATATTGGTGTCAAAGGAGTTAATTTAAACCGGATATGATCTACTGGAACAATTTTTTTGTTGTTCAAACGGTTAAATTCTGGTTCTTTGTGTCAAACATCTAAATGATGTTTAATATATCCTTCTATGCTTACATGATAAAAATGTCGCATTTATAGGATTGTAAACCTGATGTGATTGGAGTAGTATTTACTTGCTGCTGATAGTAACTACTTGTATCCACTGATTTCTATGCCTCATTCTGCTTGTTTTACTTTATTTATGCACACATACTTCCTACAAGTTAATGTGCTTTTAGATTTGCCTTTATTTTGCTCCTTACCATATTGTTTGATAACTTGCAGATGTTGTACTTCATTCGTGTTTCGTCGTGGGCTCCAAGAAGTGAAGAAGCATTGAGTTCTAGCTCATTGGAGCTAGTTATACTCTGATAGATAGTTATATTTTGATATTTAGTTGTGTTCTTGGTGGCTGTAAACCTGATGTGAAGTATGTTCGATTATAAACGTGGTGTATGTTTGATTGTCGCAGGTGTATATTTGATTATAAATTGAATTGTTTCTCTGTTGTCCAGTCCTTTGAATTAGTGGGCTGAAAATATTGATGGGCTAGAAGAGGCCTTAGCCCAAACAATATTGGACAAAAAAATGAAAGGAAAAACATCTTAAAAAATTTAAACAATTAAATGGACCGCAGAAAGGCCGAGGCCCAGAAAAATGGAAGAAGCTCAGAAAACAAAAAAGGCCAAATTGTTGGGCCAGGCCCATGTACTTAGCGAAAATTAACAAAAAATATATATATTAAAAAGGCTGAATTAATGGGCTCGGCCCATCTAAAGCACCGAAATGGACCGGGCCAATTCTAATTTTTGACCTTTTCAATTGGTCGCAATTTTGCCACGTCAGATTGCCACGTTGGATCCGACATGGCCTGGGGAGAGAGCTAGCGACCAAAACAGAAGGTCATAGGATCAACGACCTTTTGTTAAAGGTCGCTATAGTCAGTTTACGACGCCCAGCTTTTGACCTTATGTTTTTGGTCACAAAAAGGTCATAAATGGAAATTTGTGACCATTCAGTGACCAATAGTGGTGGTCATTAGTTGACATATTTCTTGTAGTGTTTCTTATTCAATCTCACCGTGGTTCCATCGTACCAATTCATGTGGTGGCCCGTTGCATGGCTGATCCCAATGTTGGACAAAGGTTCTACGGGAACGGTGTCACCGTTGTAAATGTTGTGCAAATTGATGTTGGTACCCTCCCGTACATATGCAAGCCAATCTCCACCCGCACCGAGCCTAACCTGTGAAACAGTGGGCAGGGGGAGAATTAGGAAATGGACACGGAAGTAGTCTTTAGAATGCATTTACTACGTGATCAAACTCATCTTACCTGCTCATCGGAGGGAAATCCGAGTGCCCCTCAACGTCGACATCTCAAGGGGCGTCAACTTGCAACTACGGCCACGCCGCGCTGGAGAGACCCCAAGGAAACATCCTCGTGCGTTCCATGGAACATCAAGATGCATTTGTATGAGTAGTTTATCTTGTGAGAGAAAAGGATGAACGAGGGAAGGCCTCTAGAGATAGAGATGGACACTACTACTACCAATGTGCTGGCCCGTGCGTTGCAATGGATCCAAAGTAGTAGAATAATACTTGTTCATGTGCTTGAAATATAAACACTCTAGTTTTGATATACATGTCTCAGCAGACATGACAGCTTGTCCATGGAAGTTGAACCACGGCGACCATCACGTTTCTTGTTTCTACCACTGCCACACCCACACGCGATTCCCACGACGCCGCTCCAACCCACAGCACAACGTCCCCCGACGTGGACATGGATCCTCTGATGTGGCTATCACTGCCTTGCCCTGCCTTTCCTTCGCTGACACGCGGGACCCACGCTTATGGGTCCCACATGTCAGTGACAGAATGGTAGGATTGTTCGCGTCAAGGGATCCTCATCCCCCCGACGTGCCCCTCATCCCTCTCGGCCCCACCGCTCCTCTGCCTTTGTGTGCATGATATACTCCTAATATATTACTCCCTCTGTACCTAAATATTTGTCTTTTTTGAGATTTCAAATGGACTATCACATACGTATTATATAGACATATTCTAGTGTTTCTAGCAAGATGCCCGCGCGTTGCACGAAGTTGATGGAAAAGGTAAGAACAACTTATAAATTGACGGATCGAGTACTAGATATAGTGATGCATATAATTAAGCAAAGGGATCGCACATGTCGGTATTGACTGGAACGAGAATGCAATAGCACAATAAGAATTAAGGACACGATGATGCGATCGCAGTGGTGGTTACAGAAGGCAAGAAGAAAGATGGATCCACGAACGTACAACCTCCTCCTCCTTAACTTAGTGCACCGGGCCACCGACCGGCGGCTAAGGAGCGGCGGCTTTTGTGGTGAGGTCGAGGTGCTTCTCAGCAAAGGCATCCAAGGCTTCCAGCCGGTTGAGGAAGGCCAACCTCGTAGCGTCCTCACTGGCATTGTAGATACCTATGTACACGATTTGCTCGTACACGTGGATGTGTAGGTCAACGAATTCTTGCAGGGCGAGGTGCCTCGCGGCGAGCGCTGCCTCCAGGTGGACATTCTTCGTGGCATCGACGGGCAGTCGCAGGGCCACCAGTGCTTGAAATAGGTTCCGACAATGGAGGCCGATTAGGGTGGCAGGCAATGAGGAGCCCGGGCGTGCGGGCTGAGGAGTACAACAATGTCGTCCGCGAGCTTCTTGATGACGGTGAACTTGTTGCTGGTGTCAACGATCATCTGGTCCAACTGAGAGTCATAGTTGGCGTCGACGGCAGCCATCCACCAGCCGGTCTCCAACACCGTCTGGAGACGATCCTCAGCGCCATGCCGCAGGCCGGCATCGTGGACCATCTGGCGCAGCCGCTGGCCACTCACGCGCATCGCCGCCATGGGTCTGGAGTGAGCTCTTTTGTGCTTAGTGTAGGTGCTTAGGCAAATGCTTAGGTGCGTACGATGTGGTAGATGCATTGGAATGGAGGGGCGCCTTTATATGAGGGCAATGAGGGAAAACTGGGTTGCATTCACATCGTGCAGCCTCTTTTCCCGGACCTCCTCCCATTACTTCCCTCATGCATTAATTGAGGAGGATGCATTGGCCGTTCAACATATCAAGAACCGCTACTCCCTCCCTCGTCTGCATTAAAGCCGTAGCGGGAACTGCGCCGCCTGCTTTCAAATCGAATACTCCCTCCGTCCAGGTGAGTATTAAGTCATCTTAGGAAAACCAAATAGTAAACACATAGGCATGGTGCATTAACTCTCACATTGTTTCTTAGGCTAGCCATAGTGGGAGTAACTTAGGTAGTAACTTAACACATCCCAAGACAATTTTGCTTATGTGGCAACTATTTAATGAGGAAAGAGGTGCTTGTGGTAACATAATATGTTACTGTAACATAGAACTTTAGTCGCTTCGACAGAGACGCGAGAAGACGAGGGAGTAGGCTGCTGCAAACGTACGGTTGTGTGATTGACAGCGAGTTACTGCTGGACAGGTGGGGCCCCGTGATTTGACTTGCCATTATCATTTTAACTGTGGTGCTACGACCGGCGTGAGTCTCCCAGATTCCTGACCACCTCCATACATGTGCCTCTCCCAATGCTCCACCAAGTAGTAGAGGCTGGCTCTTGCATGAGAGCCCACTTCTCCACTTTTTCTGTGCCTCTATTTCCTCCACATATGCAAAAATGCCATGTAAAGCGCACTATTGTACTTACCTTTACTTGCTCCTACAGGTGCTTAAGCTTGCCACATAGGCATAAAGTCTGATGTGGCAAGTTATTCAAGAAGAGAGAGACTAGTTTGGTGACCCAAGGAAGAAACGGTGTTGAGCGCGTGTACCTAGGTGACAAGACAATTTTGAGTCTATAGCTAATTAAATGAAGCAAACTTAGCAACACCATTTCATTGGAAGAGGTCACTCCTTGGCAAATGCAATAAATACTAGTACTCCACGTGTCCCATAATATAAGAACGTTTTTGGCACTACACTAGTGTCAAAAACGTTCTTATATTATGGGACGGAGGGAGTACGAAGAAAGAGATAGAGAGGAGTAAAAAAATACACTTATAGCCAACCTTGTTGTAGTATTAATGACTAAGTGATGACTATGTATAACATGCCAAACATCAGATAGCCTAACGCACCGTGTTAAATCTCCAAGGGCGCGACCGCACGAGCGACGCGACGGTCGTGGTAGGCGCGACCATGATACGGGCTGCTGGCAGCGCTTGGATCTGAGATCAAACGGTCGCATGCTAAGTTGCTGAAAATTTGTAGAATAACCTGTTGGCGTTCTGGGAACGGGGGTGTTGGGGAACGCAGTAATTTCAAAAAAAATCCTACGCACACGCAAGATCATGGTGATGTATAGCAACAAGAGGGGAGAGTGTTGTCTACGTACCCTCGTAGACCGCAACGGAAGCGTTGACGCAACGTAGAGGAAGTAGTCGTACGTCTTCCCGATCCGACCGATCCAAGCACAGTTACTCCGGCACCTCCGAGTTCTTAGCACACGTACAGCTCGATGACGCTCCCCGGGCTCCGATCCAGCAAAGCTTCGGGGATGAGTTTCGTCAGCACAATGGCGTGGTGACGATGATGATGTTCTACCGACGCAGGGCTTCGCCTAAGCACTACAACGATATGATCGAGGTGGAATATGGTGGCAGGGGGCACCGCACACGGCTAAGGAACGATCACGTGGATCAACTTGTATGTCTAGAGGTGCCCCCCTGCCCCCGTATATAAAGGATCCAAGGGGGGTGCGGCCGGCCCTTTGGTGGCGCGCAGGAGGAGTCCTACTCCTACCGGGAGTAGGACTCCCCTCCCGTTCCTTGTCCAACTAGGAGAGGTGGACGGAAAATAGGAAAAGGGGGGCGCCGCCCCTCCCTCCTTGTCCAATTCGGACTAGGGGGAGAGGGGGCGCGCGGCCTGCCCTGGCAGCCCCTTCCTCTTCTCCACATTAGGCCCATGAGGCCCATTAACCCCCGGGGGGTTCCGGTAACCCCCCGGTGCTCCGGTTTTATCCGATACTTCTCCGGAACCCTTCCGGTGTCCGAATATAGTCATCCAATATATCAATCTTTATGTCTTGACCATTTCGAGACTCCTCGTCATGTCCGTGATCACATCCGGGACTCCGAACTAACTTTGGTACATCAAAATGCATAAACTCATAATAACTGTCATCGTAACGTTAAGCGTGCGGACCCTACGGTTCGAGAACAATGTAGACATGACTGAGACACATCTCCGGTCAATAACCAATAGCGGGACCTGGATGCCCATATTGGCTCCTACATGTTCTACGAAGATCTTTATCGGTCAGACCGCATAACAATATACATTGTTCCCTTTGTCATCGGTATGTTACTTGCCCGAGATTCGATCGTCAGTATCCAATACCTAGTTCCATCTCATTACCGGCAAGTCTCTTTACTTGTTCCGTAATACATCATCTCGCAACTAACTCATTAGTTGTAATGCTTGTAAGGCTTATGTGATGTGCATTACCGAGAGGGCCCAGAGATACCTCTCCGACTATCGGAGTGACAAATCCTAATCTCGAAATACGCCAACCCAACATCTACCTTTGGAGACACCTGTAGAGCTCCTTTATAATCACCCATTTACGTTGTGACGTTTGGTAGCACACAAAGTGTTCCTCCGGCAAACGGGAGTTGCATAATCTCATAGTCATAGGAACATGTATAAGTCATGAAGAAAGCAATAGCAACATACTAAACGATCGGGTGCTAAGCTAATGGAATGGGTCATGTCAATCAGATCATTCACCTAATGATGTGATCCCGTTAATCAAATAACAACTCTTTGTTCATGGTTAGGAAACATAACCATCTTTGATTAACGAGCTAGTCAAGTAGAGGCATACTAGTGACACTAAGTTTGTCTATGTATTCACACATGTATTATGTTTCCGGTTAATACAATTCTAGCATGAATAATAAACATTTATCATGATATAAGGAAATAAATAATAACTTTATTATTGCCTCTAGGGCATATTTCCTTTAGTCTCCCACTTGCACTAGAGTCAATAATCTAGATTACATAGTAATGATTCTGACACCCATGGAGTCTTGGTGTTGATCATGTTTTGCTCGTGGAAGAGGCTTAGTCAACGGGTCTGCCATATTCAGACCCGTATGTATCTTGCTAATCTCTATGTCTCCCACCTAGACTAGATCCCGGATGGAATTGAAGCGTCTCTTGATGTGCATGGTTCTCTTGTGAAATCTGGATTCCTTTGCCAAGGCAATTGCACCAGTATTGTCACAAAAGATTTTCATTGGACCCAATGCACTAGGTATGACACCTAGATCGGATATGAACTCCTTCATCCAGACTCCTTCATTTGCTGATTCCAAAGCAGCTATGTACTCTGCTTCACATGTAGATCCCGCTACGACGCTTTGTTTAGAACTGCACCAACTGACAGCTCCACCGTTTAATGTAAACACATATCCGGTCTGCGATTTAGAATCGTCCGGATCAGTGTCAAAGCTTGCATCAACGTAACCTTTTACAATGAGCTCTTTGTCACCTCCATATACGAGAAACATATCCTTAGTCCTTTTCAGGTATTTCAGGATGTTCTTGACTGCTGTCCAGTGATCCACTCCTGGATTACTTTGGTACCTCCCTGCTAAGCTTATAGCAAGGCACACATCAGGTCTGGTACACAGCATTGCATACATGATAGAGCCTATGGCTGAAGCATAGGGAACATCTTTCATTTTCTCTCTATCTTCTGCAGTGGTGGGGCATTGAGTCTGACTCAACTTCACACCATATAACATAGGCAAGAACCCTTTCTTTGCTTGATCCATTTTGAACTTTTTAAAATTTTTGTCAAGGTATGTGCTTTGTGAAAGTCCAATTAGGCGTCTTGATCTATCTCTATAGATCTTTATGCCTAATATGTAAGCAGCTTCACCGAGGTCTTTCATTGAAAAACTCTTATTCAAGTATCCCTTTATGCTATCCAGAAATTCTATATTATTTCCAATCAGTAATATGTCATCCACATATAATATCAGAAATGCTACAGAGCTCCCACTCACTTTCTTGTAAATACAGGCTTCTCCGAAAGTCTGTATAAAACCAAATGCTTTGATCACACTATAAAAACGTTTATTCCAACTCCGAGAGGCTTGCACCAGTCCATAAATGGATCGCTGGAGCTTGCACACTTTGTTAGCTCCCTTTGGATCGACAAAACCTTCCGGTTGCATCATATACAACTCTTCTTCCAGAAATCCATTCAGGAATGCAGTTTTGACATCCATCTGCCAAATTTCATAATCATAAAATGCGGCAATTGCTAACATGATTCGGACAGACTTAAGCATCGCTACGGGTGAGAAGGTCTCATCGTAGTCAACCCTTGAACTTGTCGAAAACCTTTTGCGACAAGTCGAGCTTTGTAGACAGTAATATTACCGTCAGCGTCAGTCTTCTTCTTGAAGATCCATTTATTCTCAATTGCTTGCCGATCATCGGGCAAGTCAACCAAAGTCCATACTTTGTTCTCATACATGGATCCCATCTCAGATTTCATGGCTTCAAGCCATTTTGCGGAATCTGGGCTCACCATCGCTTCTTCATAGTTCGTAGGTTCATCATGATCTAGTAGCATGACTTCCAGAACTGGATTACCGTACCACTCTGGCGCGGATCTCACTCTGGTTGATCTACGAGGTTCAGTAGTATCTTGTTCTGAAGTTTCATGATCATTATCCTTAACTTCCTCACTTATTGGTGTAGGTGTCGCAGAAACAGGTTTCTGTGATGTACTACTTTCCAATAAGGGAGCAGGTACAGTTACCTCGTCAAGTTCTACTTTCCTCCCACTCACTTCTTTCGAGAGAAACTCCTTCTCCAGAAAGTTTCCGAATTTAGCAACAAAAGTCTTGCCTTCGGATCTGTGATAGAAGGTGTATCCAATAGTTTCCTTTGGATATCCTATGAAGACACATTTCTCCGATTTGGGTTCGAGCTTATCAGGTTGAAGCTTTTTCACATAAGCATCGCAGCCCCAAACTTTCAGAAATGACAACTTTGGTTTCTTGCCAAACCACAGTTCATAAGGCGTCGTCTCAACGGATTTTGATGGTGCCCTATTTAACGTGAATGCGGCCGTCTCTAGAGCGTATCCCCAAAACGATAGCGGTAAATCAGTAAGAGACATCATAGATCGCACCATATCTAGTAAAGTACGATTACGACGTTCGGACACACCATTACGCTGTGGTGTTCCGGGTGGCGTGAGTTGCGAAACTATTCCACAATTTTTCAAATGTACACCAAACTCGTAACTCAAATATTCTCCTCCACGATCAGATCGTAGAAACTTTATTTTCTTGTTACGATGATTTTCAACTTCACTCTGAAATTCTTTGAACTTTTCAAATGTTTCAGACTTATGTTTCATTAAGTAGATATACCCATATCTGCTTAAGTCATCTGTGAAGGTGAGAAAATAACGATATCCGCCACGAGCCTCAACATTCATCGGACCACATACATCTGTATGTATGATTTCCAACAAATCTGTTGCTCTCTCCATAGTACCGGAGAACGGTGTTTTAGTCATCTTGCCCATGAGGCACGGTTCGCAAGTACCAAGTGATTCATAATCAAGTGGTTCCAAAAGTCCATCAGTATGGAGTTTCTTCATGCGCTTTACACCGATATGACCTAAACGGCAGTGCCACAAATAAGTTGCACTATCATTATCAACTCTGCATCTTTTGGCTTCAACATTATGAATATGTGTATCACTACTATCGAGATTCAATAAGAATAGACCACTCTTCAAGGGTGCATGACCATAAAAGATATTACTCATATAAATAGAACAACCATTATTCTCTGATTTAAATGAATAACCGTCTCGCATTAAACAAGATCCAGATATAATGTTCATGCTCAACGCTGGCACCAAATAACAATTATTTAGGTCTAATACTAATCCCGAAGGTAGATGTAGAGGTAGCGTGCCGACCGCGATCACATCGACTTTGGAACTGTTTCCCACGCGCATCGTCACCTCGTCCTTAGCCAATCTTCGCTTAATCCGTAGTCCCTGTTTCGAGTTGCAAATATTAGCAACAGAACCAGTATCAAATACCCAGGTGCTACTGCGAGCATTAGTAAGGTACACATCAATAACATGTATATCACATATACCTTTGTTCACCTTGCCATCCTTCTTATCCGCCAAATACTTGGGGCAGTTCCGCTTCCAGTGACCAGTCTGCTTGCAGTAGAAGCACTCAGTTTCAGGCTTAGGTCCAGACTTGGGTTTCTTCTCTTGAGCAGCAACTTGCTTGCTGTTCTTCTTGAAGTTCCCCTTCTTCTTCCCTTTGCCCTTTTTCTTGAAACTAGTGGTCTTGTTGACCATCAACACTTGATGCTCCTTTTTGATTTCTACCTCCGCAGCTTTCAGCATTGCGAAGAGCTCGGGAATAGTCTTGTTCATCCCTTGCATATTATAGTTCATCACGAAGCTCTTGTAGCTTGGTGGTAGTGATTGGACAATTCTGTCAATGACGCAATCATCTGGAAGATTAACTCCCATCTAAATTAAGTGATTATTATACCCAGACATTTTGAGTATATGCTCACTGACAGAACTGTTCTCCTCCATCTTGCAGCTATAGAACTTATTGGAGACTTCATATCTCTCAATCCGGGCATTTGCTTGAAATATTAACTTCAACTCCTGGAACATCTCATATGCTCCATGACGTTCAAAACGTCGTTGAAGTCCCGATTCTAAGCCGTAAAGCATGGCACACTGAACTATCGAGTAGTCATCAGCTTTGCTCTGCCAGACGTTCATAACATCTAGTGTTGCTCCAGCAGCAGGCCTGGCACCCAGCGGTGCTTCCAGGACGTAATTCTTCTGAGAAGCAATGGGGATCATCCTCAAGTTACCGACCCAGTCCGTGTAATTGCTACCATCATCTTTCAACTTTGCTTTCTCAAGGAACGCATTAAAATTCAACGGAACAACAGCACGAGCCATCTATCTACAATCAAACATAAACAAGCAAGATACTATCAGGTACTAAGTTCATGATAAGTTTAAGTTCAATTAATCAAATTACTTAAGAACTCCCACTTAGATAGACATCCCTCTAATCCTCTAAGTGATCACGTGATCCAAATCTACTAAACCATGTCCGATCATCACGTGAGATGGAGCAGTTTCATTGGTGAACATCACTATGTTGATCATATCTACTATATGATTCACGCTCGACCTTTCGGTCTCCGTGTTCCGAGGCCATATCTGTATATGCTTGGCTCGTCAAGTATAACCTGAGTATTCCGCGTGTGCAACTGTTTTGCACCCGTTGTATTTGAACGTAGAGCCTATCACACCCGATCATCACGTGGTGTCTCAGCACGAAGAACTTTCGCAATGGTGCATACTCAGGGAGAACACTTCTTGATAATTAGTGACAGATCATCTTTTAATGCTACCGTCAATCAAAGCAAGATAAGATGCATAAAAGATAAACATCACATGCAATCAATATAAGTGATATGATATGGTCATCATCATCTTGTGCCTGTGATCTCCATCTTTGAAGCACCGTCATGATCACCATCGTCACCGGCGCGACACCTTGATCTCCATCGTAGCATCGTTGTCGTCTCGCCAATCTTATGCTTCCACGACTATCGCTACCGTTTAGTGATAAAGTAAAGCATTACATCGCGATTGCATTGCATAGAATAAAGCGACAACCATATGGCTCCTGCCAGTTGCCGATAACTTGGTTACAAAACATGATCATCTCATACAATAAAATTTAGCATCATGTCTTGACCATATCACATCACAACATGCCCTGCAAAAACAAGTTAGACGGCCTCTACTTTGTTGTTGCAAGTTTTACGTGGCTGCTACGGGCTTAAGCAAGAACCAATCTCACCTACGCATCAAAACCACAATGATAGTTTGCCAAGTTGATGTCGTTTTAACCTTCGCAAGGACCGGGCGTAGCCACACTTGGTTCAACTAAAGTTGGAGAAACAGTCACCCGCAAGCCACCTTTGTGCAAAGCACGTCGGGAGAACCGGTCTCGCGTAAGCGTACACGTAATGTCGGTCTAGGCCGCTTCATCCAACAATACCGCCAAACCAAAGTATGACATGCTGGTAGGCAATATGACTTATATCGCCCACAACTCACTTGTGTTCTACTCGTGCATATAACATCAAACCATAAAACCTAGGCTCGGATGCCACTGTTGGGGAATGCAGTAATTTCAAAAAAATTCCTACGCACACGCAAGATCATGGTGATGTATAGCAACGAGAGGGGAGAGTGTTGTCTACGTACCCTCGTAGACCGCAATGGAAGCGTTGACGCAACGTAGAGGAAGTAGTTGTACGTCTTCCCGATCCGACCGATCCAAGCACCATTACTCCGGCACCTCCGAGTTCTTAGCACAGGTACAGCTCGATGACGCTCCCCGGGCTCCGATCCAGCAAAGCTTCGGGGATGAGTTTCGTCAGCACAACGGCGTGGTGACGATGATGATGTTCTACCGATGCAGGGCTTCGCCTAAGCACTACAACGATATGATCGAGGTGGAATATGGTGGCAGGGGGCACCACACACGGCTAAGGAATGATCACATGGATCAACTTGTATGTCTAGAGGTGCCCCCCTGCCCCCATATATAAAGGATCCAAGGGGGGGGCGCGGCCGGCCCTATGGTGGCGCGCAGGAGGAGTCCTACTCCTACCGGGAGTAGGACTCCCCTCCCGTTCCTTGTCCAACTAGGAGAGGTGGAGGGAGAATAGGAAAAGGGGGGGCGCCGCCCCTCCCTCCTTGTCCAATTCGGACTAGGGGGAGAGGGGGCGCGCGGCCTGCCCTGGCAGCCCCTTCCTCTTCTCCACATTAGGCCCATGAGGCCCATTAACCCCCGGGGGGTTCCGGTAACCCCCCGGTGCTCCGGTTTTATCCGATACTTCTCCGGAACCCTTCCTGTGTCCGAATATAGTCATCCAATATATCAATCTTTATGTCTCGACCATTTCGAGACTCCTCGTCATGTCCGTGATCACATCCGGGACTCCGAACTAACTTCGGTACATCAAAATGCATAAACTCATAATAACTGTCATCGTAACGTTAAGCGTGCGGACCCTATGGTTCGAGAACAATGTAGACATGACTGAGACACATCTCCGGTCAATAACCAATAGCGGGACCTGGATGCCCATATTGGCTCCTACATGTTCTACGAAGATCTTTATCGGTCAGACCGCATATCAACATACGTTGTTTCCTTTGTCATCGGTATGTTACTTGCCCGAGATTCGATCGTCGGTATCCAATACCTAGTTCAATCTCGTTACCAGCAAGTCTCTTTACTCGTTCCGTAATACATCATCTCGCAACTAACTCATTAGTTGTAATGCTTGCAAGGCTTATGTGATGTGCATTAGCGAGAGGGCCCAGAGATACCTCTCCAACAATCGGAGTGACAAATCCTAATCTCGAAATACGCCAACCCAACATCTACCTTTGGAGACACCTGTAGAGCTCCTTTATAATCACCCATTTACGTTGTGACGTTTGGTAGCACACAAAGTGTTCCTCCGGCAAACGGGAGTTGCATAATCTCATAGTCATAGGAACATGTATAAGTCATGAAGAAAGCAATAGCAACATACTAAACGATCGGGTGCTAAGCTAATGGAATGGGTCATGTCAATCAGATCATTCACCTAATGATGTGATCCCGTTAATCAAATAACAACTCTTTGTTCATGGTTAGGAAACATAACCATCTTTGATTAACGAGCTAGTCAAGTAGAGGCATACTAGTGACACTAAGTTTGTCTATGTATTCACACATGTATTATGTTTCCGGTTAATACAATTCTAGCATGAATAATAAACATTTATCATGATATAAGGAAATAAATAATAACTTTATTATTGCCTCTAGGGCATCTTTCCTTCAGGGGGTCCCCAGACTTGCCTGCCTGTGGCCTGCGGCGTGGCTCAAATGGGGGCCCAGTGCGGCCCACCTTCATCAACACAAGACTCAAGACCCTTGCGAGGGGCCAAGCCTCGCGAGGCGGACGAGACGGTGCATCCTCGGGCGCAGCCTCATCAGGCTGGCTCGCGAGGAGGCAGAGATATCAAGGCGGGGTACCTCGCGAGGTTCCCATGACGTAAGCCATGACGACTCAGGGCACCAGGCGGGCGCCAGCGCGAGCAGCGTCCTTCTTTCCCCTTTGGTGCAAAGGGGGCAAGCGCAGCCGCGGAGTACCGAGGCATCAGGCAAAGGTTGCCATTCGGTGCAACGAGACCAAGACCAGGAGGACTACGAGACGGAGGTCACCATGGAGCCTAGCACAACGTCATCACCAGAGCCTTTGGCAGGCGAAGACTGCTTTTGTCAGGATAGATGTACTAGATGTTCCCCTTCAAATTAGCCCGCCATTGTTGGCTCCCTTCCCGCTCAATATTTGGGAAGAGGACCAGGGCCTCTATAAATAGGACCAGCCACCCACATAGCAGGGGGTTGGGTCGGTTCAATCAGTTTAGATTGATAGGAAGCAAAGGGTTGGCTCCAGACGGTCGACAAGAGAGAGAGAGAAGGGTGACTGAACTCCTCCTAGCAGTTCATCACCCCAGCCAAGAAACAGACCCTCGCGAGGCTGTTCTTCCGTGTATTGTTCATCATCACCAGCCCCAAGAGGCAATCCACCAACCACACACTGGAGTAGGGTATTACACCACAATGGTGGCCCGAACCAGTATAAATCTTGTGTCCCTTGTGTAGTTCTTTTAGTAGTTTAGATCTTTCGAGACGGGGAGGTAGAAGGCGTGATCTCCGTGCGCACCCCAGTGTTCGAACCTTAAGGGTCTGCCGGAACCCGCGAATCCGACATTTGGCGCGCCAGGTAGGGGTGCACCGGAATTCGTCTTCCACCACTCCGCTCTCCTCCGACCGTCGCATCCATGTCCGACGCTCGTCGGGCCCGCGCCGAGCGTTGGGCCGCCATCGCTTCTCGCGTCACCCAGACGGCCCCCGTCGGTGGGCGTCCTCGTCGTTCCCCGTCGCCCGCCGTCAACGCCGCCACCGGCCCGGCGGGGGGCGAGCAGCAAGCATCATCTCAGCACCCGTCCGTGCGGCAGGATGGCCGCACCGCTACTCCGTCGCTCGCGCCAGCCGGCTCTTCGTCCCGCGCACTCCGCGCACCTTTGGAGGCTCGAGCTGCGCTCATCGCGGCAAACGAACTCCTGCGCTACCTCCCCGTCGACGACGTCTACGAGGAGTGGCTCGACCGCATCATTGAGCTCGTCCGCGCCGCAGGGGGCTCTCCTGCGCCGTCTGCTCCACTGCGCCGTACTCCGCCCTGCGCGGGCAATGAAGCACCGGGGGCATACCAGCCGCCTCCTCTCCAAGAAGACGCCATGGCTCCAAGGCGCGTGGCCCCTGGGCGGAACCCGCTCCGCCAGGCGCCAGCGCAGCAAATACGGAGCTGCCAAGAAGTCCCTCGCCCGCAAGGAGCTGCCCGGGCGCTCCCTGCTCCAGCTCCGGCGCGCCAAGACCCTGCCCTGCTCCTAGCTGCAGCACGTGAGGACCCTCAAGGCCAAGCTCTCCACCAACCGAAGCCTTTCATGGCCACCGCAGGCTGCCGCGCCTACACCACCGAGCTGCGCAGCGTCGCATGGCCCGGCAAGTTCAAGCCAGACCTGCCTCTGCGCTACGACGGCACAACCGATCCCGCAGAGTTCCTCCAGCTCTATGAGCTGGGCATCGAGGCTGCCAGCGGAGACGAGAAGGTCATGGCGAACTGGTTCCCCATGGCGCTGAAGGAAGGAGCTCGCACCTGGCTCCTGAATCTGGCTCCGGGCACGATCTCTTCCTGGGACCAGATGCGCACCCGCTTCATCGCCAACTTCCAAGGTACCCGCGACCGGCCGCCCGCCGTGAGCGACATGCGCCGCATCAAGCAACAACCCAGAGAAACCCTGCAAAAGTACATACAGCGCTTCAAAAGTGCGCGCCTCAAGATCCCCAAGGTGTCCGAGGAAGCCATCATCTCGGCTTTCTCCGATGGCGTGCGCGACGTAAGATGAAGGAGGAGCTGGCGATGCATGAAGACCTCTGCACCTCCCTGGAGCTATTCAACTTGGCGAACAAGTGCGCTAGGGCTGAGGAGGGACATCTCTTCCTCCTCGAGCTGCCTGTCGCGGACCCAGAGGAGAAGAAGCCCAAGGCCAAGGACGTGAAGCGCAAGGGGGCGACCGTACTCGCAGCCGAACCAGACACCAAGTGGGGCAAGGATCTGCCCGACTCCTCCAGGGGCAGCCGGTACTGTGTGTACCACGACCTCCACACCCACAACACCAATGAATGTCAAGAGCTCCGCGTCGTGTGGGAAGGAAGGATCGGCCGTCGCCCTGACCGTGCTGACCGGGGCTACGGCCGAGGAGGAGGAAGAAACCCAGGACGCTGGGAAGATCGCGGCCCACGCCAGGGGTGGCGCGATCAACCTTGCGAGGACCACTGGCGGGACCTGCCTCGCGAGGGAGACTGGAGGGATCAGCCTCGTGAGGATCGCCCTCATGGCAACGCAGGCCTACCTCCGCTGCCGCCTCAGCCAAGGAGGAACGAAGACCGCCATCAAGACGAGGGGGCTGGGGCTTCCAAGAGCCGCGCGCAATCGCCTGCATCCTGGGCGGAGCTCAAGCCCCAGCCTCCCAACGTATCTTCAAGCAGTTTGCCCGCGAAGTGAATGCAGTTCTCCCCAAGCTCGAAGCGACGCGCCCCCTCACGTGGTCGGCGTGCGCCATCACGTTCAGCTCAGCAGACCAGCTCAAGTGCTCGGCCACGGCCGGAGTCCTCCCGATGCTTTGCTCCCCAGTCATCAGCAACGTGCTGGTCACCAAGACCCTCATCGACGGAGGGGCAGCGCTCAACGTCCTGTCCGTGGAAACATTCAACAACCTCCAGGTGCCCTATGACCAGCTTCAGCCGACCAAGCCTTTCTCCGGAATCACCGACGGCTCCACAGTCCCGATCGGTTAGGTCCGCCTCCCTGTCACCTTCGGGGCCCGTAGCAACTACCGCACCGAGCTCATCGACTTCGACGTCGCCCACATCCGCCTGCCGTACAACGCCATCCTCGGGTATCCAGCGCTGGCCAAGTTCATGGCCGTGACTCACCACGGCTACAACGTCCTCAAGATGCCAGGAAGTGGCGGCGTCATCACGGTGCCCTGTGAAGAGAAGGATGCAGTGTGTTCCCTGGAGCGACCCTTTCAAGCCGCGTCGCTAGAAGACCCAGATGGCGGAAGCAGGAGGCTTCCTGAGACCACCCCCAAGAAGAGGAAGATGTCGCCAGGCTCAGCCCCTCAGGAGACAGGCCCCTCAGGGCCCGTGTCTGCCCGGGAGGACCATCCTTCCATTGCATAGGAAAGCGCGCCCAGCGCCCTCCTCAGGCAGGGCTCGGGGGCTCTCACCTGGAGGGCCACCGACCTAGCCAGGGTCACGAGGGAGGCGCTTGGGCACCATGTGGAGGCGTGCTTCGAAGCACGTTTCCCTCAAGGAGGAGCCAATCAAGGAAGGTCAGACCAGCAGGAGTTCGTTAACAAGGCCATTCAAGAACTACAGGAGTCAAGGATCATGAGAGGTTGCCGTCGTCCACCAGCTGTGGCCCACATCCAGGCGAGGATGGTGAGCTGCGCATCTGCGTCGACGTACCAGGGCTCAATCAGATCGCCACGACGGAGCGCCTCTGGCCCTCGCGAGTGGGGCGCTGCGGGGGTCCACCCCATAGCTATGTTCGCATGCCTTACGGCCTGCCGAGCATGGCTGCGGCGTACCAGCGCCTCATGAGGTGCATCATGGAGGCTCAGGAAGACAGGCGTTCCGCGGCCCTGGCGGAGATGAAGACAGCTCGCGAGGAGCCACCAGTGCCTCTGGAGCCTCCCGAGGCCCCGGGGCTTGGGGGCTCGTGAGGATCGGCTTCCGCAGCCCACCGAGTCTGCTGCACCAACGCCACTTTGCCAACGACATCCTCAGGTGACAACTTTCAAGCCTCATTCCCAGCTGGGAGCGCCCTGTCAGGGTTGCATCACTCCCAGGCCGCGTGGGTCCGTCCCTGCGGCATGTATCTGCCTTTATTTTTCGGTCGTTAGTTTGCCTTGTTGGGGGCGCCCCTCGGGCTGCATCATCCCCAAGCCGCTCGGGCTAGGCCCAGCGGCGTGTATCTCCCTCGCGTTTATTTCCAACTATGCATGCACCTAGCACGCTTGATTGCTTGATGCCTGTTCACGGCATCCCTTCTTCTCCATGTCGACTAATTGCGCGTTAAAGGGGGGGTGCCTGAGCATCGCGACTCAGGGCTCTTACTGGCTCTCCAGCCCTCACCCTCTGGCCCTGTCCACGGCATCGCGACCTGGCATACCAGCGACGGCTGAGACAAGCTCGAGGGCCGGGACCCGAGGACGTAGAGTACCGGCATCTAACCAAATTTTGTAGGGACACATCTCAAGATACGACCCAGTGTCAGGCGCAACCCGCCCAGAGGTAGGGCCTCGTGAGTCCCGCGCTAGCTCACGGGTGCCCTGACACACCTCACCTACTCCAACCAACGAGCTCTTGAGCGACTAACGATCGACTAATGACTGCCATGGCAACCCCATCTTCTTTCTGTGATGAATCTGCAGGATCCTTGGAGGGAACTGCGCTAGCCAAGGCCCTCACAGGGTTCCCTTCACCCTCGCCCGCGCGAACCGCTTGCACGTTAAAGGGGGGGCGCCTGAGCATCTTGACTCAGGGCTCCTACTGGCTCTCCAGCCCTCACCCTCTGGCCTTGTCCGCGGCATCGCGGCCTGGCATACCAGCGATGGCTGAGACCAGCTCGAGGGCCAGGACCCGAGGACGTAGAGCAGAAAGGGGAGCAGAGGCGAGGGAGAAGGGGCTCGCGAGGACCTTGCTGAGCGATTCCGCTCCTGCCTACGCGCGGACCCGATGGGACACCAGGAATAATCCCTGATTCTCAAGATAAGTCACCACCCAAAGCACTGGCTACCGTGGCACTGCCCCCGCACCTAAAGCAATTCCGTACTAGCGATGTTGCTTCCCTTTCTCACCAAGCGACGGCTGCTTGGGCGCCAAAGGGGACCTCCTGAGCATCGCGACTCAGGGGCTCTTACCGGACCCCGGGTCGCTCACCTCCTGGCCTTGACCACGGCATCACGACCTGGCATACCAGCGACGGCTGACGCCGCATTGGGACTGGGACCTGTCGACGCAGAGCACCAAGCCCTCGCGAGGTGCGAAAGGGAGGACTGAACTACCACGGAATTTGCGACTCGCACGGATCCATAGCAAGGGTTATGTATTAACAAACGGGACTACAGACACCTTACAAGCCCCCACGGGGCGCATTTTGATTCCTCGCAGGGAACGAATCCTAAGGGATGCTAACTACACGAGCTCCTACAGAAGATGCCATCATCAACAGTGGGCCGTCAGGCGCCGACGCCAACCCCATTCAGATCAGGGTCGTCGACGGCCTGACGAGTCCGCCCTGCTCCGGGAGCGGCGCTGACTCGGGGGCTCGTAGCTGTCGTCGCTCGTCTCTGGAGTCGCGAAGCCTTCGCTGGAGTCGCAGGACCCTCCGGCGCCTCCGCCAAGGGAGCGGTCGACGGGCCTAGCCCTCACCAGGGCGAGGTCCTGGCCACCTCTCCCGCGGCAACACTCCAGTCGGCGCCCGTTCGCGTCGAAGACCTTGAGGAACATCACCGCAGCGCCATCGTACTCCAAGTGGACCGCAAAGACACCCCTTTCCCTGCAAACCCGGGCGATCTCTCTCCAGCCGCGGGACATGTAGACCTCGCCCGGGGCGGCGACCACGACCTCTGCCTCGGCCGTGGGGGCCCTGCAGTCGGCGTGCTGCAGCCAGAGCTCCAGGGGCCCTCCTCGAGGTACGATGGAGGCGAAGAAGGAAGGCAGACGGATCCAGGACTGAAGAGGAATGGCGACGTGGAGCATGAACTCTTGGGAGGAGCCCTCGGCATGGACTCTAGGAGGAACCACCCACGCCTTCATGACCCGACGGCGCCGACGACGGCGCTCACCGCGGGGATCGGCATCGACACCTTCGGGGCCCTCGACGCAGGCATATAAGGGAAGCGGGAACCCCGGCGGAGCCCGCTCGCGCCAGGGCCTCGCCACCACCTGACGGTCCTCCTTGTCCCGGCTGCAAAGGGCGAGCCGTTTCTTCGGCGGGAGAGGGTCTGGTCCCTCTCGAGGAGCCTTTCCCTTCTCTGCCGCAAAAAACCGACGAATTGGAGCCATCACACCAAGACGGAGCAAGAACTGAGGCAAAGGAGACAGCAAGGAGAGATGGACTGGAAGGGCACGCACGGTGCCGTATTATAGCCGGCGAAGGCCAACCGCCGGCCTCCACGATCACAGGTAATCATGACACGATTTGCATGCAGGGACTTGTCCAACTCGCGCGATCACCGAGGCGTCATGGGGAAGTGGAGACGCCCACATCCAATCAACCGCCACGCGGCGCTTCGCCCTTGCCGTTTCGCCTCTCGGCACGGCCAAGTCCATGCGCGCCTTGGGCCCGGGGGCTACTGTCGGTGTTCTGGGAACGGGGGTCCCCAGACTTGCCTGCCTGCGGCCTGCGGCGTGGCTCAAATGGGGGCCCAGTGCGGCCCACCTTCATCAACACAAGACTCAAGACCCTCGCGAGGGGCCAAGCCTCGCGAGGCGAACGACACGGCGCATCCTCGGGCGCAGCCTCATCAGGCTGGCTCGCGAGGAGGCGGAGATATCAAGGCGGGGTACCTTGCGAGGTGCCCATGACGTAAGCCATGATGACTCAGGGCACTAGGCGGGCGCCAGCGCGCGCAGCGTCCTTCTTTCCCCTTTGGTGCAAAGGGGGCAAGCGCAGCCGCGGAGTACCGAGGCATCAAGCAAAGGTTGCCATTTCGGTGCAACGAGACCAAGAGCAGGAGGACTACAAGACGGAGGTCACCATGGAGCCTAGCACAGCATCATCACCAGAGCCTTTGGCAGGCGAAGACTGCTTTTGTCAGGATAGATGTACTAGATGTTCCCCTTCAAATTAGCCCGCCATTGTTGGCTCCCATCCCGCTCAATATTTGGGAAGAGGACCAGGGCCTCTATAAATAGGACCAGCCACCCACATAGCAGGGGGTTGGGTCGGTTCGATCAGTTTAGATTGATAGGAAGCAGATGGTTGGCTCCAGACGGTCGACAAGAGAGAGAGAGAGAGAGAGAGAGAGAGAGAGAAGGGTGACTGAACTCCTCCTAGCAATTCATCACCCCAGCCAAGAACAGACCCTCGCGAGGCTGTTCTTCCGTGTATTGTTCATCATCACCAGCCCCAAGAGGCAATCCACCAACCACACACTGGAGTAGGGTATTACACCACAATGGTGGCCCGAACCAGTATAAATCTTGTGTCCCTTGTGCAGTTCTTTTAGTAGTTTAGATCTTTGCGAGACGGGGAGGTAGAAGGCGTGATCTCCGTGCTCACCCCAGTGTTCGAACCTTAAGGGTCTGCCGGAACCCGTGAATCCGACATAACCCTCCAGAATAGGATATTCACCCATAGGTCTAGAATCATGCCATGCAATCGTTCGATCTCAGATCCAAGGGCTCTCGGAAGCCCGTATCATGGGAGAATGGAAAGCCACTACCCTACCGTTCACACGCTGGCAGTTCACTCCTACTCGTCCCCGCACGTCCTTCAATACTACGGCGGTTCGCTCCTAGTCGTCCCGTCCATTCACATTACGGCAGTTCCACTAATCCTAACCGTCCTCCCAAATCCATGGCGTCCCAAATCTCCAGGATCGGTGGTGAGTACAAGTTAGAACCATCACCGGCGATGAGTTCGACGTCATCTACACCCGTTCTTCCACGACGGTGAAAGGCTGCCTTTCTCGCTTTAGACGCATGTTCGAAAACTCAGATGATGAGTGGGTCGCTGGGCTAGATGTTGAGTACACCACAGTCCTGGGACGAGAGAAGGATCTAAAGGACGAAGAGAGGAAGAAGCCGCCGTGATCCAGGTTAGCGTGCATGACTTATGCTTGGTCTACCACATATGCCATGCCGACGTTGAGTGCCAGGATTTTAAGGACTTCCTCGGGATCAACCTAGTAAAATTCATTATTGTAGACTTTGGTAACGACAAAGAAGCCCTGCGTCGGGTAGGCCTCGTTGTAGGCAACACCTTCGACCTCCAGAAGAATCGACTGGTGTCCTCTCTTCAGCCTTCAATGCTGACCCTGGTAGGAGCCATGGTTCATCCTTCGTACGGTAAACTTGAGAAACCTCCATACACGTTTCATCGTCATGCATGGCAGCGAAATGTACTAGATATAGACCACATCCAGTACGCTGCAATGGATGGCTACCTTTGCTTCAATATCTACAAGGGCTGGATGAAGAGCAACAGCCAAGTGTGCGGTTCAAGCAAAGCAGTATCGGCAGGAAGAGGGACAAGGACGAAGTCGAGGACGTGGACGAGGACTCCGAGTAAGGTGGCAGTGTCGTTGCTCATGGTGGTTCTAATGCAGTGTCTACCGGAATAGTTGCAAAGTTTAATTTCAGGTGTGCTTAATTTAATTTGAGGGGTGTGTTGTGCTGAGCCCCCAGCAGAACTATGTTATGTTTCTTCTTGTTACTTTAACTCTTCAGTACATACATACAAGTATTTCTTACATTTCATCTTTTAGTTGGTACAGTACTACCACTCATTTCTTCACATTATATATGTACAATATATATGGCCAACATCATATAGCCAGCAGTTTAGTTGTCAAAGAATTTTAGGGTGCTTAGTTTTGTCAAAGAATTCCAGGGTGCTTAGTTTTATTTGAGGGGTGGGTGGTGCACTTGTGCTGGACACCATTATTGTGACAAGCCTTTTTAATAGTACTATATGCATAATTTGGCGACAAGCGCTCTCTATATGTACCACCTTTTTTTAAATTTCAAGTTTTTCTCCATGGCGCAATCCATCGATACTACTACTGTACAAAAGTGGAGTATATACATTTTTTAAAAGGCTAGAGGGCGGGGTAGTCTAGCTCGATCGGTTTCACGAGAGGCGAGGGCCTTTGTGATTTGACGGCTCATTACTGCTGTCAAATCGAATAGTACAGCGCCGCCCGCTGCACGTCCGGCGCCTCTGAGGGAGTCCTTGATTAGGGGGTGTCCGGATAGCCAGACTATACCTTCAGTCGGACTCCTGGACTATGAAGATACAAGATTGAAGACTTCGTCTCGTGTCTGGAAGGGACTTTCCTTGGCGTGGAAGGCAAGCTTGCCGATACGAATATGTAGATCTCCTACCATTGTAACCGACTCCATGTAACCCTAACCCTATCCGGTGTCTATATAAACCGGAGGGTTTTAGTCCGTAGGACAACACAATCATACCATAGGCTAGCTTCTAGGGTTTAGCCTCTCTGATCTCGTGGTAGATCTACTCTTGTACTACCCATATCATCAATATTAATCAAGCAGGACCTAGGGTTTTACCTCCATCAAGAGGGCCCGAACCTGGGTAAAACTTTGTGTCCCTTGCCTCCTGTTACCATCCGGCCTAGACGCACAGTTCGGGACCCCCTACCCGAGATCCGCCGGTTTTGACACCGACATTGGTGCTTTCATTGAGAGTTCCTCTGTGTCGTCGTCGTCAGGCTCGATGGCTCCTACGATCATCAATAGCGATGCAGTCCAGGGTGAGACCTTCCTCCCCGGATAGATCTACGTCTTCGGCGGCTTCACACTGCGGGCCAATTCACTTGGCCATTTGGAGCAGATCGAAAGCTACGCCCCTGGCCGTCAGGTCAGATTTGGAAGTTTAAACTACACGGCTGACATCCGCAGGGACTTGATCTTCGATGGATTCGAGCCACTGCCGAGCGCGCCGCACTGTCACGACGAGCATGATCTAGCTCTGCCGCCGAACAGTGCCTTGGAGGCCGCACCCGCGTCGGCTTCGACCTTTAATTCGGAGCCAACTGCACCGATCGAGGATGGGCGGTTGGACACCGCCTCGGGGGCTGTGATCCCAACGGCGATCGAGCCGAACACCAGCCCCGCACTTCGCAAGACTCATGACTCCAGGGAGCCAGACTCCTCTCCAGACTCCGAACCCTCCATGCCCCTGCCGATCGAATCCGATTGGGCGCCGATCATGGAGTTTACTGCCGCGGACATCTTTCAGCACTCGCCTTTCGGCGATATTCTGAAGACACTGAAGTCTCTCTCTTTATCAGGAGAGCCCTGGCCGGACTACGGTCAACAAGGTTGGGGTACGGACGATGAAGAAATTCAAAGCCCACCCACCACCCACTTTGTAGCCACTGTTGACGATTTAACCGACATGCTCGACTTCGACTCCGAAGACATCGACGGTATGGACGCCGATGATGGAGACGATGAAGAACAAGCGCCTATTAGGCCCTGGAAAGCCACCTCGTCATATGACATATACATGGTGGACACCCCAAAAGAAGGAGATGGCGATGGAACAGCGGAGGATGACCCCTCCAAGAAACAGTCTAAGCGCCGGCATCAGCGGCGCCGATCAAAATCCCGCCAAAACAAATACAGTGATTCCAGCACGGGAGATAATAATACTCCGGAGAGTGCCGAAGAAAACCCCCTCCAGCAAGACTTAGTACAGGAGGATGGAGAAACCATCCCTCATGAGAGAGCGGCAGACAGAGAGGTCGAGGACGATAATTATATGCCTCCTTCCGAAGACGAGGCAAGCCTCGACGACGACGAATTTGTCATGCTAGAGGATCCTGTCTAGCAAGAGCGTTTTCAATGTAGGCTTATGGCCATGGCAAGAAGCCTCAAGAAAAAACAGCAACTGCTTAGAGCTGATCAAGATTTGCTAGTCGACAGATGGACTGAAGTCCTTGCGGCCGAAGAGCATAAACTCGAACGCCCCTCCAAGAGCTACCCAAAGCGCAGGTTGCTACCCCGACTAGAGGAGGAAGCACTTAAACCTGCATCACCTGCACTCGACACGGCTGATCGGCCACCTCGTGGCCGCGACAAAGAGGCCTTTCGGCCCTCCACTCAAGCCGCACCCCGTACCAAGGCACGGGAAAATGCGCCGGACCTACGAGATATGTTGGAGGACAAGGCAAGGCAAACAAGATCGATCTACGGTTCGCGCGGGCGCCCCACGACTCGAGACGGTAACCGTCACGCCGGCCATAAATTCGGCAGGGCCGAACACAGTAGACAAAGCTCATTGGAGCTACGTCGTGATATAGCCCAGTACTGAGGCGCCGCACACCCACTATGCTTCACAGACGAAATAATGGATCATCAAATCCCCGAGGGTTTCAAACCCATAAACGTCGAATCATATGATGGCACAACAGATCCTGCGGTATGGATCGAGGATTATCTCCTTCATATCCACATGGCCCACGGTGATGATTTCCACGCCATCAAATACCTCCCACTCAAGATTAAAGGACCAGCTCGGCATTGGCTTAACAGCTTGCCAACAGAATCAATCAGTTGTTGGGAGGACCTGGAAGCCGCATTCCTCGACAATTTCCAGGGCACTTATGTGCGACCCCCAGACGCCGATGACCTAAGTCACATAATTCAGCAGCCAGAGGAATCGGCCAGGCAATTCTGGACACAGTTCCTAACAAAGAAAAATCAAATAGTCGACTGTCCGGACGCTGAGGCCCTAGCAGCCTTCAAGCACAATATCTGTGACGAGTGGCTTGCCCGGCACCTTGGACAGGAAAAGCCGAAATCTATGGCAGCACTCACGACACTCATGACCCACTTTTGCGCGGGATAAGACAGCTGGCTTACACGTAGCAACAACATGACCAAGAACCCTGGTAATTCGGATACCAGGGACAGTAGTGGCAGGTCGCGTCGCAACAAGCAGAAGCGCCGCATTAACGGTGACAACGCTGAGGATACGGCAGTTAATGCCGGATTCAGAGGCTATAAATCCGGTCAGCGGAAAAAGCCATTCAAAAGAAATCCTAGGAGCCCGTCCAGTTTGGACCGAATACTCGACCGCTTGTGCCAGATACACGGCACCCCCGAAAAGCTGGCCAATCACACCAACAGGGATTGTTGGGTGTTCAAGCAGGCAGGCAAGTTAAATGCCGAAAACGAAGACAAGGGGCTGCATAGCGATGACGACGAAGAGCCCCGACCGCCGAACAACAGTGGACAGAAGGGTTTTCCCCCACAAGTGTGGACGGTGAACATGATAAACGCAACCCACGTCCCCAAGAGGGAGCGGAAGCACGCGTTAAGGGACGTATACGCGGTAGAGCCAGTCGCCCCAAAGTTCAACCCATGGTCCTCCTGCCCGATCACCTTTGATTGAAGGGACCACCCCACTAGCATCCGTCATGGCGGATTAGCCGCATTGGTTCTAGACCCAATTATTGACAGATTTCATCTCATTAGAGTCCTTATGGACGGCGGCAGCAGCCTGAACCTGCTTTACCAGGATACAGTGCGGAAAATGGGCATAGATCCCTCGAGGATTAAGCCCACCAAAACGACCTTTAAAGGCATAATACCAGGTGTAGAGGCCAACTGTACAGGCTCAGTCACACTTGAAGTGGTCTTCGGATCTCCGGATAATTTCTGAAGCGAGGAGTTAATCTTCGACATAGTCCCATTCCGCAGTGGCTATCACGCACTGCTCGGGCAAACCGCATTTGCCAAGTTCAATGCGGTACCGCAGTACGCATACCTTAAGCTCAAGATGTCAGGCCCTCGAGGAGTAATTACGGTCAATGGAAACACCAAACGCTCCCTCCAAACGGAGGAGCACACGGCGGCCCTTGCAGCAGAAGTACAAAGCAGCCTCTCCAGGCAGTTCTCCAGTCCGGCCACTAAACGACCGGACACCGTCAAGCGCACCCGGAGTAACCTACAACAAGACCGCCAGTGCTACGCATACACAACTACGCTCTAGAAATACCATGGGTACAGGGGGAGGGGCACCATCACGGCACGCCCGAAGCACGGCTTAAACCGCACCAGGGGCCGCTGATTTTTTAATTTTCTCTTACTTTCAGGACTCCATTCTTCGGAGGCCTGTACGGTAGTTCCATTGCCGCACAAACAATGCAAGAACCAGGGAAGCAGACAAGCCATGCCGCATTACGGAACTCCCAGGTGGTCTCTATCACGAGAAGTATACCAGTTTCGCATACTATTCCACAGCTTGCCCCTGGAACAGACATGTCAAATAGTCCAACCTTTTGCTTATCGCATTATTTGTATCGTTCTGCTTTGATCGCAGCCCTCTTTAATAAACAATGCATAGCTTTTGTCTATTTTTGCATTACTTTATATATATATGTTCCTTAACGACATGTTGCACCCGTACACTTTGGTACGACCGAAATACGCCAGGGGCTTCAGTACCCCTAAACATGGTGTGAGAAGTCCGAACACTTTAACAAGTGCGGCGCCCGAACTTAAAGCATTATATGCATCGGCTCCGAATCATGTCTTGGGTCAATAGTTGGGTTTCCCCGGCTCCTATGTTTTGGTGCCTTATGTTCCGCTATATCGGCTAAGGTAGCACTAGGAGAACCACTGCGATTGTGCCCCAGTTGAGCTGGGTCGAGCACCTCAGTGGAGAAAGCTAAAACTGACTGTCATGATGAAGCGAGAGCTGGTCGCTAGTCGAGAGGTTTTTCAAGTCCCTAAAGACTTATGCCGCTTAGAGCGAGGAGCCGACTCTGTCCGACCAAGGCGTGGATAGCGCCCCAAACTCGGTCTTCCGAATACCATGGGCTTTGCTGAAATTTAAAATTATAGAATTCTATGGCTAAGTGACAGTGTTCACGCATTATAGTCCGATTGCCTTGTTCGTTGGGCTGAGCGCCTCCCTCGAAGGACCCAAACATGGGAAAAAGTGCGCTCAGGTTTATCCCCGAACACCCCAGCACTAGCGGCATGGGGGCAGAAGCCGACGACTCGCCATCTCTCAGAATTGATAAACAGCCGCACAGAAGGTAATATTTTAAATTCCAACAGCATTACTTAGCACATATGAACAAGTTTTCAGCGCATAGGACAAAACGAGCAAGTTTCACTCAAAAATTACATCCCTAGAACATTCATCCACCACAAGGTAGGCACCCTTCAGAACATCCTTATAATAATTCTCGGGCTTGCGATGCTCTTTCCCCGGCGGTGGCCCGTCCTTCACAAGCTTCTAAGCATCCAACTTGCCCCAGTGCACCTTAGCACGGGCAAGGGCCCTACGGGCACCTTCAATGCAGAGGAGCGCTTGATAACTTTGAGCCTTGGACAGGCCTCCACCAGCCGCCGCACCAGCCCGAAATAGCTCCCAGGCAGAGCCTCCCCAGGCCACAGTCGAACTATGAGGCCCTTCATGGCCTGTTCGGCCACCTTGTGGAGCTCGACCAGTTGCTTCAGCTGGCCGCTCAGGGGCACGGGGTGTCCGGCCTCAGCATACAGAGACCAGAACACCTTCTCTGTCGAGCTTCCCTCCTCGGCTCGATAGAATGCGGCGGCATCAGACACACTCCGGGTTAGATCTGCGAACGCTCCTGGAGAGCTCCGGATTGGGGTAAGTAACAAGTAACTCACGTTTATGTGTTTGCTTTGCATAGAGAATGCCTTACTCGCCGCTATCTTCTTCACCTCATCCAACTCCTGGAGGGTCTTCTGGGATTCGGCCTTGGCAGACTTGGCATTTTCAATAGCCACCGCAAGCTCGGACGCTCGCGTCTTTGAGTCAAGCTCCAAACTCTCATGTTTTTCCTTGAGAACCTGGAGCTCTTGCCGCACCTTGCCAACCTCGGCCTCATACTTCTCCCGCTCGGTGCGCTCCGTGGACGCCCTCTTCTCGGCCTCGACCAGCGCTTGCTTAAGGGTCGCCACCTCAGACATGGCCCCTACAATAGCCACGATAATCCTGTCATTTTTTGCAATTGCACCTTTATATATATATATATATTTAAACAAGGTATTTCTTACCTTCATTGTCCTCGAGCTGCTTCTTGGCACGCCCGAGATCTTGCTCGGACCGCTCGAGGTTCTGCTTTAGTGTGTCCACTTCCGCAGGCAGTGCGGCGGACGCAAGCAGAGAAGCCTGCATACGCATATTGACTCCTTTTTGTTAGACTCCTGCGAATTTTATTTGATCCTCTATTCGGCTTTTCTTCCCGAACGCCAAACAGAGCATCAGGGGCTACTGTCTATGCAGTAATATTATTTACACATTCTTTAGTTACCTCAAAGCCTGTTAAAAGGCTAGTACAAGCTTCAGTCAGTCCGCTCTTGGCGGACTGAACCTTCTGGACCACCGCACTCATAATGGTGCGGTGCTCCTCGTCGATGGAGGCGCCTTGGAGCGCCTCCAACAGATTGGCCGGCGCCTCCGATTGGACGGGGGTCACCGACACAATGGGCTTGCTCCTCTTGGAAGGAGGTCGCCCGCCGGACTCTGGAACCTTTGAAGGTTCCGGAGCGCTGTCCGGCCTAGAACCGGACTTGGAGCCCTTTCCCCCGTCACCCCTGGAGTCCGGGAGGTCGCCTTGCGACGCCTCCAGGACCACCTCCTCCTGGCTTGGAAACTGTTGGGACAACACTTCGGCGTCGTCCGTAGGGCGGGGGGAGGAAGCCGTCGAAAGCGAATTCACATCCGACGAGTCTAGTGAACCGCTCGACGACGCGTCGAGCCGGTCTTTGGGTGGGCTGCATAATCATATTTTACATAAGGGAAAGCTGTGCAATAAAGGAATACCATGAATTACTCTGGTATCCGGATACTTACGATTTCGCCAGGGGCTTGGCCTGGTCGGCCACTCCTCTTTGCCATCATCGGCGTTGGTGGAGTAGTCCGGTGGAAGGGTTTTCCCCTTCTTGGACCCTTCGACTTCCCCAGTTGGGGCGGCCTTCCTTTTCTTCCCTTCCCCCACTGGAGGGGGAGAGGTCTCTTCTTCCTCCTCCTCGTCTTCATGGGAGGAGTGCGTCTTGGAGCCATCGGATGATGGATCCGCTACCTCCTGGCGCCAGGCACTCTTTCAAGTCCCCGTGGCCTTCTTCATGGCCTTCTTCTCCGGCACCACATAGGGTGCCGGAATCAGTAGCTTCGCCAAGCGGGCATCAGCTGGGTCTTCGGGCAAGGGAGCCGGAATGTCGATCTGTCCGGACTTCGCCTTCCAACTCTGTCAAAGGGAAGGGAGCTTAGATCCCACATTGAGTTAAACTATGGAAAACTAATACCCTGTAAAAAGGTACAAACAACTTACCGCGCTAGCGTGACGCTGCGCACTGAATCCGCGATCCTCGGTGGCGGATGCGGGAGCCTCGGCACCCTTGAAAAGCACCTTCCAGGCATCTTCGTACGTAGTGTCGAAGAGCCTGCTCAGAGTTCGGTGCTGCGCCGGGTTGAACTCCCACAAATTGAAGACCCGTTGTTGACACGGGAGGATCAGGCGTATGAGCATAACCTGGACTACGTTGACGAGCTTGAGCTGCTTGTCCACCAGGGTTTGGATGCATGTTTGCAGTCCAGTCACCTCTCCTTTGTTGCCCCACGACAGGCCTGTCTCTTTCCAGGACATGAGCCGTGTTGGGGGTCCGGACCGGAACTCGGGGGCCGCGACCCACTCAGGGTCGCACAGCTCGGTGATGTACAACCACCCCGATTGCCACCCCTTCAGGGTCTCCACAAAGGAGCTCGCGAGCCATAAGACGTTGGGCATCTTGCCCACCATGGCGCCTCCGCACTCCGCCTGGTTGCCGCGCACCACCTTCGTCTTGACATTGAAAGTCTTGAGCCATAGGCCGAAATGGGGGCGGATGCAGAGGAAAGCCTCGCACACGATGATAAACGCCGAGATGTTGAGGATGAAGTTCGGGGCCAGATCATGGAAATCCAGGCTGCAGTAGAACATGAGCCCCCAGACGAATGGGTGGATCGGAAAGCCCAGTCCACGGAGGAAGTGGGGAAGGAACACTACCCTCTCATGGGGCCTTGGGGTGGGGAGGAGCTGCCCCTTTTCGGGAAGCCGGTATGCGATGTCGTTAGACAAGTATCCGGCCTTCCTCAGTTTTTTGATGTGTCCCTCCGTGACGGAGGAGACCATCCACTTGCCTCCCACTCCGGACATGGCTGGAGAAGGTTGAGGTAGGGAGTGCGGACTTGGGCGCTGGAGCTCGAGTGCATGAGAATGGATAAGCAAGGGAGGAAGAAGGCGTAGGTGAAAAGGTGGATCCTTATCCCCTTATATGGGTGGACGCGACTATGCGTCCCCACCAGCCTGGTAAAACTCGCTTATCTCCCAAGCACCGTAATCAATGGTGCGGTTGGGTTACCCACGCCCATATTGATGAGAATCCCAGAATAAGGGGACACGACCTCTGCTTTAACAATATGTGCCAAGGAAACCGCCTCGCATAACCCGCTGAGATGGGACAGTAAAACGATTCAAATAAAGGCTTGGCCGTGGTGTGATGCCACACTATGGAATACGTCAGCAGATTAGATTTGTGTAAATATTATTCTCTCTATGGCGATATGTGGAAACTTATTTTGCAGAGCCGGACACTATCTTTGTGTTCAAAATCTTCTATGAAGTACTTGGAGGAGGAACCCTCCTTGCAATGCCGAAGACAATCTGCGCGCCAGACTCGTTGTCATTGAAGCCTAGTTCAGGGGCTACTAAGGGAGTCCTAGATTAGGGGGTGTCTGGATGGCCGGACTATACCTTCAGCTGGACTATGAATATACAAGATTGAAGACTTCGTCCCGTGTCCGGAAGGGACTTTCATTGGCGTGGAAGGCAAGCTTGGCGATACAGATATGTAGATCTCCTACCATTGTAACCGACTCTATGTAACCCTAACCCTATTCGGTGTCTATATAAACTGGAGGGTTTTAGTCCGTAGGACAACACAATCATACCATAGGCTAGCTTCTAGGGTTTAGCCTCTCTGATCTCGTGGTAGATCTACTCTTGTACTACCCATATCATCAATATTAATCAAGCAGGACGTAGGGTTTTACCTCCATCGAGAGGGCCCGAACCTGGGTAAAACTTCGTGTCCCTTGCCTCCTGTTACCCTCCGGCCTAGACGCACAGTTCGGGACCCCCTACCCGAGATCCACCGGTTTTGACACCGACAGCCTCCATTAAACCCCTCCGTTAAACCCACATGCAAACCGTGAATCCTACAATGGCCACACATCCGTTCATGAGCGGGCCGGAATTAAATGCAACACCGGCCGAGATCCTCCCGTCCGCCCTCAGTTTAAATGAGGCCAGACGCCGGCCAAGCTCCTATCGTCTGCCCTCTATTTACACGAGGCCAGACAGACAGCGGGCAAGAATCTCACCCCTCCGCCGCTCCCCCATCTCCTCCTTCACCATTTTCTGCACTACTCCGATGGCTTCCGATGAGCTGTTCTCCGGCATATTACCCGGCTAGGTGGCCCACCGAGCCCTCTAGATACGGGCGAGGCCGCTCCATGCTTCACCAACCTCGCTTGGCCTGACGGAGCCAGTTGCCGCCCCAAGCAGGCGCGTGGTTCAGCAACTCGCCGCTCCAATTCAACTCGATGAGGAATGGCGAGTTGCTCCACGTCGGCACGACTGCGAGCACGCCGGTACAGGCGTCATCGCTGCCGCGTCGTACCGCGCCACCAGTGTCTACGGTAGCTGTGCCTCCCGTGTCTGTGGGCGCGCCTCCCGTGCCTGCGGCAGCGCCATGCTGGCAGAGACAGAAGCCGGGTGCATGGAGAGCGACGAGTCGGTGGCCAGCTTCTCCGTGTCCACCGCCATCATCGAGGAGAAGTAGAACACGGGAGGCCGCCACCACTAGGGACCCATGAAGGCCACCGCCGAGGCGACGACCACGGATTCAGGTGGTTTCTTTGCTGCTTCGTCTCTTCCGAGGACCTACGTCGACCCCGCAAGTGTCTGCCGGACATGAGGAAGACAAAGGGATCCGCGGGCGGCCATTTAGATTATGTACTCCCTCTCCAGCTGGCGGGGAATTTTTGTTCTAAGAATGGACAAATTGTATGTATCTACAACTAAAATAAGTGTAGATACATCCATTTCTAGGACAAGTATTTCCGGACGGAGGGAGTATTAATTATACAAGAGAGCCGGATTGGCACCTCTTAGTTCATGTAAATGTAATGAAATCCATGATGTTTATATGAAGATCCGTATTTTTATACAAAATCCTTCATGCTTATATGAAATCAGTCTGTGTTTGCACGAATTTCATCTGGTTGGTTAGAGTTGTAAAAATGTATGCCGCTGGCGTTTGATGTCGTCCTCCGCTTAAGGAAGCGGGAGGAAATTTGCCGGCTGCCGTTGGAGATGCTCTTTATGCTGGAAATAATAGAGTGACATCCAATCCATTTGAGCTAATTGCCTGTATGATTGTCCCTCTATAAAAAGTTAATTGCATGCACAGTGTACACGTGACTTGCAGGGTGGCTACAGCTTCGTACAAAAAGTTAAAAAGAAACAAGTCCTTCCTTAATCTTGTATTCTAAGTACTCTGTGGGTTCCACTGTCAGTACAAGTGGCGAAAGAAGTATATATCAAATAAGTAGAGTAATATATAATATAAAAATATAAAGTTAAAAGACAGAATACGAACTCATGTCATCGCGTTGCGAGCATCCGGCGCTAACCAGCCCAGCACATTTTTGTTGTAGACCATGCTGGAGATATATCTCCATGTCTACTCTTATATATACTCCATTCGTTCCTAAATATTTGTCTTTTTCAGATTTCAAATGGACTACCACATACGGATGTGTATGTAGACATATTTTAGAGTGTAGATTCACTCATTTTGCTCCGTATGTCTTTTCAGGAAGGGGTCAGATTTGTCCTTGATTTATTTATGAGGTATCCAGATGGCACTGCACCGCCAAGAAAAGAGGGTAACATCAAAATTATGGACTACTTTTTTGAGTATGTTGGTAAGGTCCGGTCATAGTCACTTGTTGAAATCTCTAAAAAGACAAATACTCCCTCCGTCCGGAAATACTTGTCATCAAAATGGATAAAAGGAAATGTATCTAGACGTATTTTAGTTTTAGATACATCTCTTTTTATCCATTTTGATGACTAGTATTTTCGGACGGAGGGTGTAGAAAAAGAGTTGGTGATGATGGTGTGCGTGCCATCCTGCAATATAGGCCATCGGATTTATATCTAATAGATAGGAAAGAAACTATGGCAATTTTGCAAAAATATACCCACACGTCTCTCCACATTCGCAAATAAGGCCTTCCCTCGTTCAACCTTTTCTCTCACAAGATAAACTACTCATACAAATGCGTCTTGATGTTCCGGGCAACGCATGGGCAGCTAGCTAATTTCTTTTAAAATAGTTGTTGTGATAATTGGGTTGAAGTGATATATTTTATGGCTGCCCCGAATGACTTCAGATTCAATAGTAGTAACAAAGAAAAGGTTGCCTTGTTAATTAACAGAAAACGGGGTGAAAACTATCACATGAGGCCGGTAAAAACAAGGCACACTGGGTTCAGCGTCATCGTCACTACAGCTGTGCGCGCGCGAGAAGTCTACATATCGAGGGGGCTACCGAGCGAGGCACCGAGACACAATGTTTGAGAGAGAAACCAATTGACAGATTATGATCAGATCGAGTTGTCACCCTTCTGCTGTCATTGTTGGGGGGAGGGAGAGAAAGACGTATTGAGAGTGTGTGCGGTAGACACAGAGGCACAACTAGCGAGTGTGTGTGTGTGTGTTTGAAAGAGGAGTAGATAGATTATTATCAAGATCGATGTGCCACCCTACTCCTTCGGTGCCGGGTAGTGTGTGTGTGTGTGTGTATGTTTGAGAGAGAAGCCAGTCGATAGATTAGTATCAAGATCGAGGTGTCACCCTACTCCTTCGGTGTTGGGAAGTGTGGGTGTGTGTGGGGGGGGGCAGTGACACTCACATATCTCTACTCTTATAAAAAACAGAGTTGGTGATGATGGTGTTCCTGCCATCCTGCAATATAGGCCATCCGATTTATATCCGACGGACAGGAAGGAAACTATGGCAATTTTGCAAAAAGATACCCACACCCCTCTCCGCATTTGCAAATAAGGCATTCCCTCGTTCATCCTTTTCTCCCACAAGATAAACTTCTCATACAAATGCATCTTGATGTTCCGTGCAACGCATGGGCATCTTGCTAGTAGGGAGAAGGAGTTTGTGTGACACATATCTAGCTATATTAAGGGATAGGTAGATAGCATATGTGTGAGAGACATTAGTGGCTGTGGGTGGGCGGAATTAAAGGGGTGGGCGTGTTAGACATAGAGAGCGTGTGTGTTTCTGTGTGAGAGACTTGTAGGACGGGGTAGAAAGACGAATTTAACCCTGACGGAGGGAGAGAAATACACGAAGTGCACGTGTGTGATTCCGATGCCCACAGGGAAATGAGATATGTATGCGTGTGAGAGAGATTGCACAATTCATTGACGTATCACTATCTAGCGATCGTGGACGTGCATCGCTTGAACATAAGTCAATATCTACTTCGTATCGTGGCCAAAGGTACAATATCGATTCAACGCTATAAAGATTGGACACTCACATATCACATTTTTTCTATTTAAATAAGCCTTTTTAGTTGTGCATGCCAAAGTTACAGTGATGTTTCTTCAAACAACCAATGTAGCTATCATGAACATGCACCATTGTTACTCTTGCATTCAAATTCATTAGTCTTGGATGATTTAAGTTTCTATTTTGAAGTAATATATGTAATATTCATATATGAATTCAACGGGTACACAATTTATGAAATGGAGGCTATGTAATCATATGAGGTAACACTTTTAAGTAGCTGACTACAATATCCATTTCTTTTTGTGCGCCTCTACACTAACACGTCAATGCATTATGTTTAAAGTAAATAACCAATGGCACTAAATTATCTATTTACACGAGAAATACATAGGCTGAGCGTTTGATCCCTTTTTTGTGAACGCGCCACTACACCCGTACGATTGGCCGCGCCCGTGTGAACGTCCAAGTTATCGGCGCATCATCCCGAGTTATTGTCTTTTTTCTGGGGTGGACTTCACACCAGTTATTAACTGCTGACGCGTGCCCCGTGTACACAGTCTAGCATGACCTTCCCGCTAGCACGGTCCAAAATTAGTTGAAACTGGATACGAACGATCCCGCGGGCGGCAAAATCTCCCGCCTCCTTCTAAAATTTCCGCCACCTTAGTCTTTAGCATGCGAAATCCCCCTTTTGTCCTTGGTGCACGGAGACCAACAGTTACAATACCGCCCTCATCTACATGATAGGTCGGGGCTGCTTTGGTAACTTCCGGTTCCCCCACTACACGGCACCCCCATTTCCTCTCCCCCTCCCGCAAAAACGACTAACTACACGGCACGCCGTCCGTACTTCATCCCCCTTTCTCCCCTCCCCTCTCGAAACCCTAGACTGCTCATCCACCGGCGTACCATAGCCCATTCACTGCCAGCGGCGTCCACCTCGCCGGATCTGCTTCTGCGGCCGCATCTACCCCTCCCACCTCCCCTAGAAACAAGTAGACTGCTCATCCACCACTGTACCACAGCCCATTCAGTGCCGGCCTTGTCCACGGCGCCGGATCTGCTTCGCCGGTACTCTCGTCAACCGCCGCGCATCTGCAGCGGCTCATTCGTACTCCCCACCGGAGACGCTTCGTCCACACCCCCCGGAGCCGCCCCACCGACGCCCCCGTCGACGGCCTCTGATCCTCTTCGCCGACACCTTCCTCAACCCTACCGGAGCCGCTTCGCCGACACCTTCCTCAACCCTACCGGAGTAGCTTCGCCTATACCATTCTCAACCCTACCGGGGCCGCTTTGCCAACTCACAAGTCCACGGCCTCAGATCCGCTTCCTCGCACCCTCATCCAACCTACCGGAGCAGCTTCTGACGCCCCATCCACGGCCGCAGATCCGCATCGTCGACACCACCCTTAACCCAACCACCGGAGCAGCTTCTGACGCCCCGTCCACGGCCGCAGATCCGCATCGTCGACACCATCCTTAACCCAACCACCGGAGCAGCTTCACCTACGCCCTCGTCCACGGCCATAGATCCGCTTCGCCCACACCGTAGTCCACCCTACCGGAGCCGCTCCACAAACACCCTACTCGACGGTTCTAGATCTCCTTACCGGACCCCGACAGCCAGCGCAGCGTCATCACCCTCGACGTTTCTAACCTGATTCCCACAGTCTGGAGAGATGCCAAGCACCCGCCACGGCCTAGGTACTTGTCACCTTTAAACCCGTCCAGCATCACCTGCCCGATGTACTTCAAATATACTAACCGGTCGCTGTTACCTGTTATGCAGCTGGCAAAAACTACAAGGACGATGTTTCTTCTGGATCTAACAGCTTGGCCAACCAAGATCCTGGACTGAGGCATTGCTATGATCTTGTAAGCGCGTCTCTCTCTCTTGTATTGTTCTGTGCCTGCCAGCGTGCTTTGCTAGGATTTTCGACCAGTAATCCCTTTGTGCAGACAATGATTTCTACTACTGGCTGCTAAATTAGATATGTAGATGTCATACATGATACTACCTCGTACCTCCGTTCCTAAATATAAGTCTTTCTAGAGATTCCACTATAGGCTACATACGGAGCAAAATGAGTGAATCTACACTCGAAAATGCATCTATATACATCTGTATGTGGTCCATACTGGAATCTCTACAAAGACATATATTTAGGAACAGGGGCAGTACATTACACAAAATCGTAGGTGGCATGTAGGAATTCCAGTGCACTACATTAGGCTCCCTTAGAGTGCCTGCTAGTCCAGCATACAGAGTCATGGCTAGTTTATGGTACGCACACAATCGTTAATTGGTGGTTTAAATATGCGCAAGGGATATGCAATGTAGTATCATGTAGAGATGTCTGAAATTAGACGTGTCAACTTGCAGATGGGGTTACACAATAAAAAAGTACAAGATGTATGTGGCAATTTCATGGAACATCGCAAAAAAAGGAGAGGCAGTGGTGAGCCTATACAGTGTGCTATGGTACGTCACTCCTCCATTGCAATCATCGTGACATGTTATTTGTATGCCAGTTCTATTAGCCAAGTTTCTTAGGGACGGTTATTATGAGTTATCCTAAGAAAATAAGCACCTGTGAATATAAGTTCCATGTAATAAGCCAACCAGTTCTTTTCATTGCGTTTTCAGCTTATCTTTGGTATGATCAATGGAAAGTCTAGATTGCATTATATTTTTTTCATTTTGCTGCCCATATGGAAATTAATTTGACTTGCAAACATCACAAATTGAACCCAGTGCAGTAATTAATATGATAGGAAAACAGACCATCACTATTTGCTCAAAATGCAAATACAAAGATACCATCTACTTGGCACAATCTACTTTGGTCAATGTTTTCCATAGAGATCCCATTGCCTAATTTAAACGAAGAACGCATGACCCACATTTAAATGAAGAACAATTATTTATTGAAATTCGATGGTCCAAGTGGCTGGTTATTATCGTATAGCAGCACCACCTGAAAGCATCATATAGCAGCAGCAGCTCATAGCAACTCATCATACAGCAGCAGCAGTCTGCAATTCATCATATACCAGCAGCAGCTCATAGCAATTCATCATATAGCAGCAGCAGGAGCAGCTCATAGCAATTCATCATATAGCAGCAGCAGGAGCAGCTCATAGCAATTCATCATATAGCAGCAGCAGGAGCAGCTTGTAGCAACTCATCATATAGCAGCAGCAGGAGCAGCTTGTAGCAACTCATCATATAGCAGCAGCAGCTCATAGCAATTCATCATATAGCAGCAGCAGCTCATAGCAACTCATCATACAGCAGCAGCAGCTCATAGCAATTCATCATATAGCAGCAGCAGGAGCAGCTCATAGCAATGCATCATATAGCAGCAGCAGAAGCAGCTCATAGCAATTCATCGTATAGTGGATCAGAATGAAAATTTGGCAAAAAATCAGAGGAGATCCTCACCTTGTTGGATGAGCTCATCCTTCAACAGCACCTCAAGGCCATGGCCTGGGAGGAGGGGAGGGGGAATAAGGTGCCTTCTGCCGCAGTGTGGCATCAGCCGTAGTTGTGCAGCGCCCGCTGGAGTAGTGCGTTGGACGAACCACAGTGGAGCAGCTGCTGGAGACCATGAGAATGAGGGGCGGCGCCAGAGGGAGGAGAAGCCAGGGAGATTTGCCCCTACCCGCCGGCCATGTAGCCTAGCTGGACATAGCATCGTCGAGGACAAGGCCAGATGGGACCAGTGGCGACGGCTCGCTGGAGGAACCCTAGTGCTGCAGGCAGGGGATCGAGGTAGAGGGAAAGGGGAGAGGAGATGCAAGCGGGCAGGGCAATGAATGCTTGCGTGTTTGTTTTTACTTGAGGGTCAGGTGTGACACGGGCGTCAGCAGTTGCATTTTGAGTGTAATATAGGCAGACAACAGAGTCATTTCACTATTCCCCTTCCCTTCAATTTTTAGTGAGGTTCTACCCGAAACACCCCCCCCTCCAAAGCGAAATTAGTTAAGCCCAAGCCCATAACTCAAAAATGACTTCTTTACATCTTTTATGGCTTATTTTGACAATATGCCCTGAAAAGGCGGAATCGAACTGGCCCTTAACCTGCAATTCAATTGTGCGTGCAATGATGAATCACTCCTGCCTGCTATCTGTACATTTAGGCATCATCATACATGGCATAACCTAATACATGTGCATTCCATTGTAGAATCTGGAATATGCAATGTTTATGTTAGTTCATACGTTGCACATGATGTTTAAATGCCCCTTAAATCTGGTCAGTCAAGTGATGGTCTTTAAGCCTCCTTCTTTGCTTCTTTTGTTGATATGTAAGATTTGCTCACACTTCTGTTCAATTGCTTGTTTGCATCAGCCAGCCATACTAGGACTGTTTGCTTTGATTACTTGTTGTTCTTGACCTAACACTCTAACAGAGCTTGTCAACGATTTAAACACTAAGGGCTGCTGTAGTGGGGCCTTGTCTAACTCATAGGTGACATAAAGGTTTGGCTGTACACTACATTAGGCTCTCCAAGAGTACTTGGAGATCCAGTTCGAAGGTATGCCTAGTTTTTACATAGTGCAGACATAGTAAATGCTCATTTCATTGTGTGCAAGTGCAAGAGATGCGGCATGTTTCATTATGTGGTGTTGTTTTGTTATAATCTCATCCTTTTGTGTTCACAGACTGGAAAGTATGCATATTTATCTTCCAAGGAGACGAGTAACTAGTTTGTGTCACCTTGCAGAGGGGGTGCAATGAAGATAAGATTGAGGATTTCCAAGTACAAGATGTTAGGAAGGAGCCTTGCAAGAGAAGTAGGAGCTGCGCTGAGCCTCTTCAACCTGCTAAGGTAAGTCACTGTATGCAACTCAACAGTTCAATTCCTTGTTTGTTTCAGGCATAGTTAATTTTCTCTTTTCAATTGCTTTATTTGTCCTCAGTTAATGAGATGCCCAAATAATCATGCCTGATGTTCGGTACTTGTATCACTATTAGTTGACATAATTAAAGGCCTTACCATTTAATTACTCTGCGAAGTGTGCCTGAAGCTTTGAAGTCTATTAACCAACTATTATTGCATGAGGCTCACAATCTAGTTTATACTACGCTAATGATTGCATAGTTTTGCCTGCTGTAGTATGTTTGTATGAAACCCTCTGCTGTTCATTATGCTCCCTAAGACTTTAATTGAGGCACAGAATGGCCAACTGCTTGCTTACTTATACGCAACGTGCTGTCTAAATTTGTAACTTGTCTGTGTTTTCGATTGGGCCCCAACATCATGCTCCTCTGGTGAGCTAAGATGGATTTCTGTATGCAGGCTGCACAGACTATCTTTTTTATAATTTTTAAAATATCACCTGCTTATGCTTCATGACGTGTAACATTTTTTTAAAGTGACATGTAACATTATTGTTAGTCCTGTTTTGCCATGTAGTACAAAATAGTGTCTTGTTCGCTTCACTGTTGTAACTATATTTTTGCCCTAGTCATGTGTACTTACAGAAACATTTCAGGATGAAGTGACATCAACACAAAGATCTGCGAGCAGTGCGGCATGGCCGTTACCGAATGATTATGGATTGGAATTGGAATGTGCTGATGTTCTCGAGCATCAACTAGAGGTGGCAAGACAACGTGTACATGATTGTCAACGTATAATCAACAAGTTGAGACTGGACATGCAGGTATTAGATGCAGGAGTCAAAAAATGAAACAAGACACTGAGGTAACCATGAAGGAATTGGAGATTTTGCAGACTGAAATTTGTGCTATCTGAATCCGGCCAATCCTATTTTCTGAAGAGATTATAGTTCAAATGGAGTTAAGTTGATGCGCGTCCATGATGTATGAGCTGTATTTGCCCAGTGTATGTAATTTGCTGTTTGTGTATCTTTATTATCACCTGTGCCGAACCATAATGCCCAGTGGGTATAATCGGCTGTAATTTCTTTATTGTATAGTGTAGGATTATTCTACCTTTCTATGCCTTGATCTCTTTGTTGTAATAGTGTAGTCTTTTTAGAGGTGATAGTATTGAGTAGGATAATTCTTTGAATATGCTATATCGTTCAAACGGGGGCCAATTCGCCCGACCATGGCCCTTCACGGGCCGTCGGATCCATGGGCCTTCTACGTCTCGTAGGATCCATGGGCCTTCTACGTCTCGTAGGTTCCATGGGCCTTCTACGTCTCGTAGGATCCATGGGCCTTGTACGTCTCGTAGGATCCATGGGCCGCCGGCACATTTATGGGTCTTGTACGGGCCTTTAATGGGCCGTAGACGGGCCTTTAATAGAAATCGTACGTTTTATGGGCTGACCATAACGGGCCGTTAATAGGCCGTATTTGGTGATGCTATGAAAATGGCCCAACAGACTAACAGTCCACAAACGGGCCGACTGTAACCACGGGCTGAATTTGGCCCACAAGCAGAAAATGACAGTAACGGGCCGTAAGTAACCGAATGCTGCAAATGAGCCCAAGAATAAATGGGCCCTCAGAAGGCCGAAAGTTAACTTGGGCTGGAAACGGCCCAACGGAATAACGGGCCGTTAATGGGTATAAAGTGATACACTGTTCATTACGGGCCAGTTTCACCACGGGCCGTTAATGGGTGTAAAGTAATACACTGTTCATTACGGGCCAGTTTCAGCACGGGCCGCTAATGGGCCAAGAGTTACAAAGGGCCTCATATGGGCCGAAAGACGTCATGGGCTATACATGGGACAGAAGTGAAAACGGGCTGGAATCATAGTGGACGGCCCAGATGACGCTACTGGGCCTAATTCGGATAGGGCGTAACGGGCCTTGGGTTAGCGGGCTGTAAATGGGCTATATGCGAACAGGCCGTTAACAGGCTTTCCATGGGCCGGCCCGCCAGCTTTTGACCAAGTCAAACGGGCCGCCCGCCAGCTTTTGACCAAGTCAAACGGGCCGGCCTTTTCACAGGAATGGACCACTGTTGGGCCGTGCCACGTGTCAACGTATCATAGGCGCCTATCTGACCCGCTGACGAGCTGACACGTGTTTCGTCCGGCCAATAAGAATTTTACATGTGGAAACTTCCCATTGGTCGGGGCTGTTAACGGGCTATCCGATCCAAAACCCGACCCGATAGCTTAACGGCGTTCCGTTACGGTGGATGCCACGTGTCGGTCACCCTTGACGAAAGCACTTCTGTGACGCGCGATTTATCGTCATGGAAGTGGACACTTCCGTGATGATAATTTTGGTAATGTCATGGAACACTTCTACGACAGCACAGGTATGACTATCTTGATTCTGTCATAAATTTGTCATGGATGTACATGCATGACGAAAAAAGCGACCTACTTTGACAAACACGTATCATCACGGAAGTGTATTTTTTTGTAGTGAAAGAAAGGGTTCCTTGCCTAATGTTACAAGGTGTGAAGTTGAGTCCAGACTCAATGCCAACCACTTGCAGAAGATAGAGAGAAATGAAACGTCCTTCCCTATGCTCAGCCATAGGTTCTATCATGTAGTTATGGTTGTTTGTACCAGACCTGATTGTGTTCCTTGCCCATATAAGTTTAAGCAGGGGAGTAACCAAAGTAATTCTGAGTGGATCACCTGGATAACAGTCAAGAACATCCGAAGACAGTACTAAAAAGATAAGGATATGTTTCTAGGTTATGGCAGGTGACAAAGAGCTTTCGCTATGGTTATGTTCGATGCTCAGCTTGACACTTGAACCGACTGATCTAAGTCCAAACCGGATACGTATTTAATTGAATGGTGACGCCCCTCAATGGTGGCAGTTCCAAGCAGAGCATCGTGCGGATCTACGTGTGAAGCAGAGTAACATAGCTGCTTTGGAAGCAGCAAATGAAGGAGTCTGGATGAAGGAGTTCATATCCGATCTAGATGTAATACCTAGTGCATCCGGTCCAATGAAAATCTTTTGTGACAATACCAGAGCAATTACCTTAGCGAAAGGAATCCAGATTTTACAAAAGAACCAAACAAATCAAGAGACACTTCAACTCCATCCGTGATCAAGTCAAGGAGAGAGACATAGAGATTTGCAAAATACATACGGATCTGAATGTAGGAGACCCGTTGAGTAAGCCGCTTCCATGAGCAAAACATGATCAACACCAAGACTCCATGGGTGTTAGAATCATTACAATGTAATCTAGATTATTGACTCTAGTGCAAGTGGGAGTCTGAAGGAAATATGCCCTAGAGGCAATAATAAAGTTCTTATTTTATATTTCCTTATTCATGATAAATGTTTATTATTCATGCTAGAATTGTATTGATTGGAAACCTAAATACATGTGTGAATACATAGACAAACAATGTGTCCCTAGTGAGCCTCTACTTGAGTAGCTCGTTGATCAAAGTTGGTTAGGTTTCCTAACCATGGACATGGGTTGTCATTTGATAACGGGATCACATCATTAGTGATTGATGTGATGGACAAGATGCATCTCTTAGCTTAGCATATTTATCGTTCAATTTTATTGCTATTGCTTTCTTCATGTCAAATACATATTCCTTGCCAACTTTGTGTCAGAGTGGGCCGACACCCCTGATCGAGGGGTTGCCGAGGATTGTCCCCTCACGCACCCCAAAGGCACAACAGACAATCTCTTAGCTGTGTGCAGTGCCACCCACCAAAGTAACACACCTTGGTCATATCATCGTGCCAAGTGTGCCAAGTGTGCGGTGCCCCCCGGCCTCCTACTCTGGCCCTAGAGGGGGCGTGCCAAGTGTGGGGAGTCCTACTAGGACTCCCAAGTCCAAGTAGGATCCCCATTTTCCTTTCCAGAGTAGGAGAGAAGAAAGAGGGAAAGAGAGAGGGAGTAGGATAGGGCAAGGGGGCGCCACCCACTTTCCCTTTGTCCAATTCGGACCCACGGGGGCGCGCGCCTCCTTCCCTTTGGCATGCCTCCTCTATTTCCGTATGGCCCAATAAGGCCCAATACTTCTCCTGGCGAATTCCCGTAACTCTCCGGTACTCCAAAAAATACCCGAATCACTCAGAACCTTTCCGATGTCCGAATATAGCCTTCTAATATATCGATCTTTACCTCTCAACCATTTTGAGACTCCTTGTTATCTCCCCGATCTCATCCGGGACTCCGAACAAACTTCGGTCATCAAATCACATAACTCATAATACAAATCGTCATCGAACGTTAAGCGTGCGGACCCTACGGGTTCGAGAACTATGTAGACATGACCGAGACACATCTCCGGTCAATAACCAATAGCGGAACCTGGATTCTCATATTGGCTCCTATATATTCTACGAAGATCTTTATCGGTCAAACCGCATAACAACATACGTTGTTCCCTTTGTCATCGGTACGTCACATGCCCGAGATTCGATCGTTGTTATCTTCATACCTAGTTCAATCTCGTTACCGGCAAGTCTCTTTACTCGTTCTGTAATGCATCATCCCGCAACTAACTCATTATTCACAATGCTTGCAAGGCTTATAGTGATGTGCATTATCGAGAGGGCCCGGAGATACCTCTCCGATACACTGAGTGACAAATCCTAATCTCAATCTATGCCAACTCAACAAACACCATCGGAGACACCTGTAGAGCATCTTTATAATCACCAGTTACGTTGTGACGTTTGATAGCACACAAGGTGTTCCTCCGATATTCGGGATTTTCATAATCTCATAGTCTGAGGAACATGTATTATGAAGAAAGAAGTAGCAATGAAACTATAATGATCATAATGCTAAGCTAAGGAATGGGTCTTGTCCATCACATCATTCTCCTAATGATGTGATCCCGTTCATCAAATGACAACACATGTCTATGGTTAGGAAACATATCGATCTTTGATAAACGAGCTAGTCAAGTAGAGGCATACTAGGGACACTTTGTTTTGTCTATGTATTAACACATGTACTAAGTTTCCGATTAATACAATTCTAGTATGAATAATAAACATTTATCATGAAATAAGCAAATAAATAATAACTTTATTAATGCCTCTAGGGCATATTTCCTTCAGTCTCCCACTTGCACTAGAGTCAATAATCTAGTTCACATCGCCATGAGATTTAACACCAATAGTTCACATCACCATGTGATTAACACCCATAGTGCACATCGCCATGTGACCAACACTCAAAGGGTTTACTAGAGTCAGTAATCTTAGTTCACATCGCCATGTGATTAACACCCAAAGAGTACTAAGGTGTGATCATGTTTTGCTTGTGAGAGAAGTTTTGTCAACGGGTCTGCCATATTCAGATCTGTATGTATTTTGCAAATTTCTATGTCAACAATGCTCTGCACGGAGCTACTCTAGCTAATTGCTCCCACTTTCAATATGTATCCAGATTGAGACTTAGAGTCATCTGGATCAGTGTCAAAACTTGCATCGACGTAACCCTTTACGACGAACCATTTGTCACCTCCATAATCGAGAAACATATCCTTATTCCACTAAGGATAATTTTGACCGTTGTCTAGTGATCTACTCCTAGATCACCATTGTACTCCCTTGCCAAACTCAGTGTAGGATATATAATAGATCTGGTACACAGCATGGCATACTTTATAGAACCTATGGTTGAGGCATAGGGAATGACTTTCATTCTCTTTCTATTTTCTGCCATGGTCGGGTTTTGAGTCTTACTCAACTTTACACCTTGCAATACAGGCAAGAATTCCTTCATTGACTGTTCCATTTTGAACTACTTCAAAATCTTGTCAAGGTATGTATTCATTGAAAAAACTTATCAAGCATCTTGATCTATCTCTATAGATCTTGATGCTCAATATGTAAGCAGCTTCACAGAGGTATTTCTTTGAAAAAATTATTTTCAAACACTCCATTATGCTTTCCAGAAGATTCTACATCATTTCCGATCAACAATATGTCATTCACATATACTTATCAGAAAGGCTGTAGTGCTCCACTCACTTGCTTGTAAATACATGCTTCACCACAAGTATGTATAAAACTATATACTTTGATCAACTCATCAAACCGTATATTCCAACTCCAAGATGCTTGCACCAGTCCATAGATGGATCGCTGGAGCTTGCACATTTTGTTAACACCTTTTTTTAGGATCGACAAAAACTTTTGGTTGCATCATATACAACTCTTCTCTAATAAGTCCATTAAGGAAGGCATTTTTTGACATCCATTTGCCAGATTTCATAATATGTGGCAATTGCTAACATGATTCGGACAGACTTAAGCACTGATACGAGTGAGAAAATCTCATCGTATTCAACACCTTGATCTTGTTGGAAAAAAATTCCGACAATTCGAGCTTTGTCGATAATAACACTACTATCAGCGTCCGTCTTCCTCTTGAAGATCCATTTATTCTCTATGGCTTGCCGATCATCGGGCAAGTCAACCAAAGTCCACACTTTGTTCTCATACATGGATCCCAAGTCAGATTTCATGGCCTCAAGCCATTTCGTGGAATCTGGGCTCATCATCGCTTCCTCATAGTTCGTAGGTACGTCATGGTCAAGTAACATGACCACTAGAACAGGATCACCGTACCACTCTGGCGCGGATCGTACTCTAGTTGACCTACAAGGTTCGGTAGTAACTTGATCAGAAGTTTCATGATCATCATCATTAGCTTTCTCACTAATTTGTGTAGGAATCACTGGAACTGATTTCTGTGATGAACTACATTCCAATTCTGGAGAAGGTACAATTACCTCATCAAGTTCTACTTTCCTCCCACTCACTTCTTTCGAGAGAAACTCCTTCTCTAGAAAGGATCCATTCTTAGCAACGAATATCTTGCCTTCGGGTCTGTGATAGAAGGTGTACCCAATAGTCTTCTTTGGGTATCCTATGAAGACACATTTCTCCGATTTGGGTTCGAGCTTATCAGGCTGAAGCTTTTTCACATAAGCATCGCAACCCCAAACTTTAAGAAACAACAGCTTAGGTTTCTTCCTAAACCACAGTTCATATAGTGTCGTCTCAACGGATTTTTAGACGGTGCCCTATTTAATATGAATGCATCTGTCACTAATGCATAACCCTTAAACGATAGTGGTAATTCGGTAATAGACATCATAAATTGCACCATATCTAATAAAGTACGGTTATGACGTTCGGACACACCATTACGCTATGGTGTTCCAGGTGGCATGAGTTGCGAAACTATTCCACATTGTTTCAAATGAAGACCAAACTCGTAACTCAAATATTTGTCTCTGCGATCAGATCATAGAAATTTTATTTTCTTGTTTACGATGATTTTCCACTTCACTATGAAATTCTTTGAACTTTTCAAATGTTTTAGACTTATGTTTCATCAAGTAGATATACCCATATCTGCTCAAATCATCTATGAAGGTCAGAAAATAACGATACCCGCCGCGAACCTCAACACTCATCGGATCGCATACATCAGTATGTATTATTTCCAATAAGTCAGTTGCTCGCTCCATTGTTCTAGAGAATGGGGTCTTAGTCATCTTGCCCATGAGGCATGGTTCGCAAGCATCAAGTGATTCATAATCAAGTGATTCCAAAAGCCTATCAGCATGGAGTTTCTTCATGCTTTTACACCAATATGACCTAAACGGCAGTGCCACAAATAAGTTGCACTATCATTATTAACTTTGCATATTTTGGCTTCAATATTACGAATATGTGTATCACTGCAATCGAGATTCAATAAACCATTTATATTGAGTGTATGACCATAGAAGGTTTTATTCATGAAAATAGAACAACAATTATTCTTTGACTTAAATGAATAACCGTATTGCAATAAACATGATCCAATCATATTTATGCTCAACACAAACACCGAATAACATTTATTTTACCTTCAACACTAATCCCGAAAGTATAGGGAGTGTGCGATGATGATCATATCAATCTTGGAACCACTTCCAAAACACATCGTCACTTCATCCTTAACTAGTTTATGTTCATTCTGCAACTCCCATTTTGAGTTACTACTCTTAGCAACTGAACCAGTATCAAATACCGAGAGGTTTCTATAAACACTAGTAAAATACACATCAATAACATGTATATCAAATATACATTTGTGCACTTTTCCATCCTTCTTATCCGCCAAGTATCTAGGGCAGTTCCACTTCCAGTGACCATTTCCTATGCAGTAGAAGCACTCAGTTTCAGGCTTAAGTCTAGCTTTGGGTTTCTTCACGGGAGTGACAACGTGCTTGTCATTCTTCTTGAAGTTCCCTTTCTATCCTTTTGACCTTTTCTTGAAACTAGTAGTCTTGTTAACCATCAACACTTGATGCTCTTTCTTGATTTCTTCCTTTGCTTATTTCAGCATCACGAAGAGCTCGGGAATTACTTTCGTCATCCCTTGCATATTATAGTTCATCATGAAGTTCTAGTAACTTGGTGATAGTGACTAGAGAACTTTGTCAATTACTATCTTATCTGGAAGATTAACTCCCACTTGATTCAAGCAATTGTTGTACCCAGACAATCTGAGCACATGCTCACAGGTTGAGCTATTCTCCTCCATCTTGTAGGCAAAGTACTATTAGAGGTCTCATACCTTTCGACACAGGAATGAGTCTGAAATACCAATTTCAACTCTTGTAACATCTTATATGCTCCTTGGTGTTCAAAATAATTTTGAAGTCCCGGTTCTAAGCCGTAAAGCATGGTGCACTAAACTATCAAGTAGTCATCATACCGAGCTTTGTCAAATGTTCATGACGTCTGCATCTTCTCCTGCAATAGGTCTATCACCTAGAGGTGCATCAAAGACATAATTCTTTTGTGCAGCAATGAGGATAATCCTCAGATCACGGACCAAGTCCGCATCATTGCTACTAACATCTTTCAACATAGTTTTTCTCTAGGAACATATCAAAATAAATGGGGAGCAACATCGCAAACTATTGATCTACAACATAGTTATGCAAATACTATCAGGACTAAGTTCATGATAAATTAAAGTCCAATTTAATCATATTACTTAAGAACTCCCACTTAGATAGACATCCCTCTAGTCATCTAAATGATCATGTGATCCAAATGAACTAAACCATGTGCGATCATCACGTGAGATGGAGTAGTTTTCAATGGTGAACATCACTATGTTGATCATATCTACTATATGATTCACGCTCGACTTTTCGGTCTCTAGTCTTCCGAGGCCATATCTGCATATGCTAGGCTCGTCAAGTTTGACCCGAGTATTCTGCGTGTGCAAAAACTGGATTGCACCCGTTATATGCGAATGTAGAGCTTATCACACCCGATCATCACATGGTGTCTCAGCACGAAGAACTGTCGCAGCGGCGCATACTCAGGGAGAACACATATACCTTGAAATTTTAGTAAGGGGTCGTCTTATAAAGCTACCGTCGAACTAAGCAAAATAAGATGTATAAAAGATAAACATCATATGAAATCAAAATATGTGACATGATATGGCCATCATCATCTTGTGCCTTTGATCTCCATCTCCAAAGTACCGTCATGATCTCCATCGTCATCGGCATGACACCATGATCTCCATCATCTTGATCTCTATCAACGTGTCATCATATGGTCACTTTTGCAACTATTGCTATCGCATAGCGATAATGTAAAGCAATTACATGGCGCTTGCATCTTATGCAATAAAGAGACAACCATAAGGCTTCTGCCAGTTGCTGATAACTTCAACAAAACATGATCATCTCATACAACAATTTATATCTCATCACATTTTGACCATATCACATCACAACATACCCTGCAAAAACAAGTTAGACGTCCTCTACTTTGTTGTTGCAAGTTTTACGTGGCTGCTACGGGCTGAGCAAGAACCGTTCTTACCTACGCATCAAAACCACAATGATTTTTCGTCAAGTATGTGATGTTTTAACCTTCAACAGGGACCGGGCATAGCCACACTCGATTCAACTAAAGTTGGAGAAACTGGCACCCGCCAGCCACCTGTGTGCGAAGCACGTAGGTAGAACCAGTCTCGCGTAAGCGTACGCGTAATGTCGGTCCGGACCGCTTCATCCAACAATACCACCAAATCAAAGTATGACATGATGGTAAGCAATATCACTATTATCGCCCACAACTCACTTGTGTTTTACTCGTGCATATCACATCTACGCATAGACCTGGCTCTGATACCACTGTTGGGGAACGCAGTAATTTCAAAAAAAAACCTACGCACATACAAGATCTATCAAGGTGATGCATAGCAATGAGAGGGGAGAGTGTAGTCCATGTACCCTCGTAGACCGTAAGCGGAAGCGTTATGACAAAGCGATTGATGTAGTCGTACATCTTCACGATCCGACCGATCCTAATACCGAATGTACGACACCACTGCGATCTGCACACGTTCAGCTCGGTGATGTCCCTCGAACTCTTGATCCAGTTGAGGCCGAGGGAGAGTTTCGTTAGCACGACGGCGTAGTGATGGTGATGATGAAGTTAACGGCGCGGGGCTTCGCCTAAGCACTACAACGATATGACCGAGGTGTGTAACTGTGGAGGGGGGCACCGCACACGGCTAAGAGATTGTCTAATGTGCCTTTGGGGTGTCCCCTGCCCACGTATATAAAGGAGGGAGGAGGAGGAGGCCTGCCCTTGAGGGGGCGCGCCAAGTGTGGGGAGTCCTACTAGGACTCCCAAGTCCTAGTAGGATTCCCCTATTCCTTTCCGGAGTAAGAGAGAAGAAAGAGGGAAAGAGAGAGGGAGTAGGAAAGGGCAAGGGGGGGGGCACCGCCCCCTTTCCCTTAGTCCAATTCGGACCCATGGGGGCGCGCACTTCCTTCCCTTTGGTCTGCCTCCTCTATTCCTGTATGGCCCAATAAGGCTCAATACTTTAGCGGCGAATTCCCGTAACTCTCTGGTACTCCGAAAAATACCTAAATCACTCGGAACCTTTCCAATGTCCGAATATAGCCTTCCAATATATCGATCTTGACCTCTCGACCATTTTGAGACTCCTCGTCATGTCCCCTATCTCATCCGGGACACCGAACAAACTTCGGTCATCAAATCACATAACTCATAATACAAATCGTCATCGAACATTAAGCGTGCGGACCCTACGGGTACAATAACTATGTAGACATGACCGAGACACATCTCCGGTCAATAACCAATAGCGGAACTTGGATGCTCATATTGGCTCCTACATATTCTACGGAGATCTTTATCGGTCAAACCGCATAACAACATACATTGTTCCCTTTGTCATCGGTATGTCACCTGCCCAAGATTCGATCATCGGTATCTTCATACCTAGTTCAATCTCGTTACGGCAAGTCTCTTTACTCGTTCCGTAATGCATCATCCCTCAACTAACTGATTAGTCACAATGCTTGCAAGGCTTATAGTGATGTGCATTACCGAGAGGGCCTAGAGATACCTCTCCAATACACGGAGTGACAAATCCTAATCTTGATCTATGCCAACTCAACACACACCATCGAAGACACCTGTAGAGCATCTTTATAATCACCAGTTATGTTGTGACGTTTGATAGCACACAAGGTGTTCCTCCAGTATTCAGGAGTTCCATAATCTCATAGTCTGAGGAACATGTATAAGTTATGAAGAAAGAAGTAGCAATGAAACTGTAATGATCATAATGCTAAGCTAAGGAATGGGTCTTGTCCATCACATCATTCTCCTAATGATGTGATTCCGTTCATCAAATGACAACACGTGACTATGGTTAGGAAACATAACCATCTTTGATAAACGAGCTAGTCAAGTAGAGGCATACTAGGGACACTTTGTTTTGTCTATGTATTCACACGTGTACTAAGTTTCCGGTCAATACAATTCTAGCATGAATAATAAACATTTATCATGAAATAAGGAAATAAATAATAACTTTATTATTGCCTCTAAGGCCTATTTCCTTCAGTGTGTTGTCCCCACCTGGTGGCCCTGCAGACCCTGAAACCGACACTATAAAATCACATTATTCTAGAATTTTTTTGGAGAAAAAGAACTATCAGGTTCCAAGAGATAGAGCCACTGCTGTCTCTCGTTCTTCATCGGGAGGCCAGATCTGGAGTCTGTTTGGGGCTCCGGAGAGGGGGATCTTCGATCTTCGTCATCACCAACCCTTCCCCATCGCCAATTCCATGATGCCCCCCACCATGATACGTCTCCAATGTATCTATAATTTTTGATTGTTCCATGCTATTATATTGTCTGTTTTGGATGTTTAATGGGCTTTAATATGCTCTTTTATATTATTTTTGGGACTAACCTATTAACCGGAGGCCAGTGCCAGTTTCTTTTTTTGCCTATTTTAATGTTTCACAGAAAAGGAATATGAAACCGAATCCAAAGGGAACGAAACCTTCACGAGGATCTTTCTTGGAACAAACGCAAACTAGGAGACTTGGAGTGGAAGTCTAGAAGTCCGTGAGGCGGCCATGAGATAGGAGGGCGCCCCCACCCTCGTGGGCCCCATGGAGCTCCACTAACGTACTTCTTTCGCCTATATATACTCTTATACCCTAAAAACATCAGGGGAAGCCATGAAACCACTTTTCTACCGCTGCAACCTTCTGTACCCGTGAGATCCCATTTGGGGCCTTTTCCGGTGATCTGCCGGAGGGGGATTCTATCACGGAGGAGATCGATTTGATGTAATACTTTTTGTGATGTGTTTGCCGAGATCCGATGAATTGTGGATTTATGATCAAGTTTATCTATGAATAATATTTGGTTCTTCACTGAATTCTTATATGCATGATTTGATGTCTTTGCAAGTCTCTTCGAATTATCGGTTTAGTTTGGTCTACTAGATTGATCTTTCTTTCAATGGGAGAAGTGCTTACCTTTGGGTTCAATCTTGCGGTGTCCTTTCCCAGTGGCAATAGGGGCAGCAAGGCACGTATTGTATTGTTGCCATCTAGGATAAAAAGATGGGGTTTATATCATATTGCTTGAGTTTATCCCTCTACATCATGTCACCTTGGTTAAAGTATTACTCGGTTCTTATGAACTTAATACTCTATATGCATGCTGGATAGCGGTCGATGTGTGGAGTAATAGTAGTAGATGCAGAATCGTTTCGGTCTACTTAACATGGACATGATGCCTATATTTCATAATCATTTCCTAGATATTCTCATAACTATGCGCGCTTCTATCAATTGCTCGACAGTAATTTGTTCACCCGCCGTAATACATGCTATCATGAGATAAGCCACTAGTGAAACCTATGGCCCCCGGGTCTCTTTCTTATTACATTGCATCTCTTTTTATTTACATCGCATCTCGTTTACTATTTTGCAACCTTTACTTTCCAATCTATACCAAAAATTAACAAAAATATTTATCTTACTATCTTTATCAGATCTTACTTTCACAAGTGACCGTGAAGGGATTGACGACCCCTTTATCGCGTTGGTTGTGAGGTTCTTGATTGTTTTGTGCAGGTACTAGGTGACTTGTGTGTTATCTCCTACTGGATTGATACCTTGGTTCTCAAAAACTGAGGGAAATAATTACGCTACTCTTCTGCATCACCCTTTCCTCTTCAAGGGAAAACCAACGCATGCTCAAGAGGTAGCAAAAAGGATTTCTGGCACCATTGCCGAGGAGATCTATGCTCAAGTCAAGACATACCAAGTACCCATCACAAACTCTTCTCCCTCGCATTACATTATTTGCCATTTGCCTCTCATTTTCCTCTCCCCCACTTCACTTTTGTTGTTTTATTCGCCCCTTTTCCGTCTGTCTCTTTCCGCTTGCCTCTTGTGTGTCCTTGTGTTAGATCATTTGTTTTGCCTTCATGGCTAGTCCTTCTATCATTGTTATTACTACCAATAATGAAGTTCTTAATTTTAAACAAAGGGAGGGAGAAAATCTAAAAGATGCTTGGTATAGAATTTGCAATGCTCAAAATAGATCCACTAGAAAGCAATCAACTTCCATTCTTCTTTGCAATTTTTACGTTGGCATCACCCCTTGGAATAGATATATTCTTGATACCATTACTGGAGGGAATTTCTTGGGTAACCATACTTTTGATTCTTATAATGCTATGACAGATTTGTTAGGCCCACCACCTCTTTTGGTCAATGGAACTATTTTAACCTTGGAACATGTGATGCAAAGGCCTGATATTATTGAAAATAAATTTGCCACTGTAGTGTTGATCGAGAATTTGGATAAAAAGATTCACAACCTAATTACCCAATATGGATCTAAGGCAGGAGTTACTCTGAAATTTTTTAGGGAAAAGGAACCCATAGTTAATGAAAAGATAGATCAAGATTCCACTAGAATTGGTAAACTTCAGGATATTATTACTAACTTGGGGTCTAATTTTTTCTGCCATTAGAAACACCTCAAACCATCCTCCTACCAAAGCTGCCAAGTTTATGTATGTTCCTAAAAATAAGGGTGAACTTCTAGCAAGGATAATGAACATCTCAAATCAATAAGTGTTCACCCTAACCTTTTCGCTATCGTTAAGGAACCTTTTTCTACAAATGAATTTCTTTATTTCTTGCCTAGGAGTTTGATCTTCAACAAAATCAAAGAACCTCCTAAGGGATATGAGTGTTAAATTGAAGAATTGCTCACCAAAGATGACAATACATATATCTATTCTTGCTTTTATGCCTAGCTAGGGGCGTTAAACGATAGCGCTTGTTGGGAGGCAACCCAATTTTATTTTTGTTCTTTACTTTTTGTTCCTGTTTAGTAATAAATAATTTATCTAGCCCCTGTTATGATTGTGTTTTTTAATATTTAGTTAGTGTTTTTTCCAAGTAAAGCCTTTAGGACCTTCTTGGGGGTGATTGTTGTTTGATCTTGCTGAAAAAACAAAAAGTATGCACTCACAAAAATAATTTTTAATTCTTACCAGAGAGCGATAAAATACCAATTCCAACTGAAGTAGATCAATACACAAATTATTTAGGTCGTCCTAACTTTTCAGAATTTTTGGAGTTGCAGAAGTATTCGAAACAACCAGATTACTACAGATTGTTCTGTTTTGACAGATTCTGTTTTTCGTGTGTTGTTTGCATATTTTGATGAATCTATGGCTAGTATCGTGGGGTATGAAGCATAGGGAAGTTGGAATACAGTAGGTTTAATACCAATATAAATAAAGAATTAGTTAATTACAGTACATTAAAGTGGTGGTTTGTTTTCTTATACTAACGGAGCTCATGAGATTTTCTGTTAAGTTTTGTGTTGTGAAGTTTTCAAGTTTTTGGGTAAAGATTTGATGGATTTTGGAATAAGGAGTGGCAAGAGCCTAAGCTTGGGGATGCCCAAGGCACCCCAAGGTAAAATTCATGGACAACCAAAAGCCTAAGCTTGGGGATGCCCCAGAAGGCATCCCCTCTTTCGTCTTCGTCCATCAGTAACTTTACTTGAGGCTATATTTTTATTCACCACATGATATGTGTTTGGCTTGGAGCGTCTTGTATGATTTGAGTCTTTGATTTTTTTACCACAGTCATCCTTTCTATACACACCTTTTGAGAGAGACACACATGAATCGGAATTTATTAGAATATTCTATGTGCTTCACTTTTATTTTTTGAGCTAGATAATTTGCTCTAGTGCTTCACTTATATCTTTTTAGAGCACGGTGGTGGTTTTATTTTATAGAAATTATTGATCTCTCATGCTTCACTTATATTATTTTGAGAGTCTTTCAGAACAACAAGGCAATTTGCTTTGGTTATCAAATTAGTCCTAATATGATGGGCATCCAAGATGGGTATAATAAAAGCTTTCATATAGAGTGCATTAAATACTATGAGAAGTTTGATACTTGATAATTGTTTTGAGATATAAAGATGGTGATATTAGAGTCGTGCTAGTTGAGTAATTGTGAAATTAAGAAATACTTGTGTTGAGGTTTGCAAGTCCTGTAGCATGCACGTATGGTAACCGTTGTGTGACAAATTTGAAGCATGAGGTGTTCTTTGATTGCCTTCCTTATGAGTGGCGGTCGGGGACAAGCGATGGTCTTTTCCTACCAATCTATCCCCCTAAGAGCATGCGCGTAGTGCTTGGTTTTGATGACTTGTAGATTTTTGCAATAAGTATGTGAGTTCTTTATGACTAATGTTGAGTCAATGGATTATACGCACTCTCACCCTTCCGCCATTGCTAGCCTCTCTTGTGCCGCGCAATTTTCGCCGGTACCATAAACCCATCATTTACCTTCCTCAAAACAGCCACCATACCTACCTATTATGGCATTTCATTCCAAGATATATTGCCATGCAACTTTCCATCATTTCGTTTATTACGACATGCTTCATCATAGTCATATTGCTTTGCATGATCATGTAGTTGACATCGTATTTGTGGCATCACCACCATTCATAATTTTTTATACATGTCACTCTTGATTCATTGCACATCCCGGTACACCACCGGAGGCATTCACATAGAGTCATATTTTGTTCTAAGTATTGAGTTGTAATTCTTGAGTTGTAAGGAAATAAAAGTATGATGATCTTCATTATTAGAGCATTGTCCCATGTGAGGAAAGGCTGATGGAGACTATGATTCCCCCACAAGTCGGGATGACACTCCGGACGAAAAAAGGCCATAAAATTGGAAGAAGGCCCAAACAAAAAAATGAGAGAAAAAGAGAGAAGGTGCAGTGTTACTATCCTTTTCCACACTTGTGCTTCGAAGTAGCACCATGATCTTCATGATAGACAGTCTCTTATGTTGTCACTTTCATATACTAGTGGGAATTTTTTTATATAAATTTGGCTTGTATATTCCAATGATGGGCTTCCTCAAATTTCCCTAGGTATTCATGAGCAAGCAAGTTGGATGCACACCCACTTAGTTTCTTTTGTTGAGCTTTCATACACTTATAGCTCTAGTGCATCCGTTGCATGGCAATCCCTACTCACTCACATTGATATCTATCGATGGGCATCTCTATAGCCCATTGATACGCCTAGTTGATGTGAGACTATCTTCCTCCTTTATGTCTTATCCACAACCACCATTCTATTCCACCTATAGTGTTATGCCCATTTCTCGCGCTCATATATTGCGTGAAAGTTGAAAAAGTTTGAGAATGCTAAAGTATGAAACAATTGCTTGGCTTGTCATCGGGGTTGTGCATGATGGGACAGTTTTGTGTGGTGAAAATGAAGCATGCAAAAACTATATGATTTTTTAGGGATGAGCTTTCTTTGGCTATGTTATTTTGAGAAGACAGAATTGCTTGGTTAGTATGCTTGAAGTATTATTATTTTTATGTCAATATTAAACTTTTGTCTAAATCTTTTGGATATGAACATTCATGCCACAATAAAGAAAATTACATTGAAAATTATGTTAGGTAGCATTCCACATCAAAAATTATGTTTTATCATTTACCTACTCGAGGAGGAACATGAATTAAGCTTGGGGATGCTTGATACGTCTCCAATGTATCTATAATTTTTGATTGTTCCATGCTATTATATTATCTGTTTTGGATGTTTAATGGGCTTTAATACGCTCTTTTATATTATTTTTGGGACTAACCTATTAACCGGAGGCCCAGTGCGAGTTTCTAATTTTTTTGCCTATTTTAGTGTTTCGCAGAAAAGGAATATCAAACAGAATCCAAACAGAACAAAACCTTCGCGAGGATCTATCTTGGAACAAACACAAACTAGGAGACTTGGAGTGGAAGTCTGGAATTCCACGAGGCGGCCACGAGATAGGAGGGTGCGCCCAGGGGGGTAGGCGCGCCCCCACCCTCGTGGGCCCCATGGAGCTCCACCGACGTACTTCTTTCGCCTATATATACTCTTATACCCTAAAAACATCAGGGAGAGCCACGAAACCACTTTTCCACCGCCGCAACCTTCTGTACCCATGAGATCCCATCTGGGGCCTTCTCCGGCGATCTACCGGAGGGGGATTCGATCACGGAGGGCTTATACATCAACACCGTAGCCTCTCCGATGATGTGTGAGTACTTTACCACAGACCTTCGGGTCCATAGTTATTAGCTAGATGGCTTCTTCTCTCTCTTTGGTTCTCAATACAAAGTTCTCCTCGATGTTCTTAGAGATCTATTTGATGTAATACTTTTTGCGGTATGTTTGCCGAGATCCGATGAATTGTGGGTTTATGATCAAGTTTATCTATAAATAATATTTGGTTCTTCTCTAAATTCTTCTATGCATGATTTGATATCTTTGCAGGTCTCTTCGAATTATCGGTTTAGTTTGGTCTACTAGATTGATCTTTCTTGCAATGGGAGAAGTGCTTAGCTTTGGGTTTAATCTTGTGGTGTCCTTTCCCAGTGACAGTAGGGGAAGCAAGGCACGTATTGTATTGTTCCCATCGAGGATAAAACAATGGGGTTTATATCATATTGCTTGAGTTTATCCCTCTACATCATGTCATCTTGCTTAAAGCGTTACTCTGTTCTTATGAACTTAATACTCTAGATGCATGCTGGATAGCGGTTGATGTGTGGAGTAATAGTAGTAGATGCAGAATCGTTTCGGTCTACTTAACACAGATGTGATGCCTATATTTCATGATCATTGCCTAGATATTCTCATAACTATGCGCTCTTCTATCAATTGCTCGACAGTAATTTGTTCACCCACCGTAATACATGCTATCATGAGAGAAGCCACGAGTGAAACCTATGGCCCCCGGGTCTCTTTCTTATTATATTGCATCTCTTCTTATTTACATCACATCTCGTTTACTATTTTGCAATCTTTACTTACCAATCTATACAACAAAAATACCAAAAATATTTATCTTACTATCTTTATCCGATCTCACTTTCGCAAGTGGTCGTGAAGGGATTGACAACCCCTTTATCACGTTGGTTGCGAGGTTCTTGATTGTTTGTGCAGGTACTAGGTGACTTGCGTGTAATCTCCTACTGGATTGATACCTTGGTTCTCAAAAACTAAGGGAAATGCTAACACTAGTTTTCTGCATCACTCTTGCCTCTTCAAAGGAAAACCAATGCATGCTCAAGAGGAAGCACTCCCCACCAGGAGTGAGTAATTCCTTCGTAGGCTCGCTGGTCGGTGAGGAGTTGGATGAGATTCATCATGTAATCAAGTTAGTTTTGTTAGGGCTTGATCCCTAGTATCCATTATGTTCTAAGATTTTTGTTGCTATGACTTTTCCATGCTTAATGGTTGTCACTTTGAGCCTGGGTGCCATGATTTCAGATCTAAACCGTTTATGTTATCACCATTATATCCATTTTCTAGATCTGATCTTGCAAGTTATAGTCACCTGCTATGTGTTATGATCCGGCAACCCCGGAGTGACAATAGTCGGGACCACTCCCGATGATGACCGTAGTTTTAGGAGTTCATGTATTCACCCTGTGTTGATGCTTTGTTCCTGTTCTCTATTAAAAGGAGGGCTTAATATCCCTTAGTTTCCAATAGGACCCCGCTGCCACGGGAGGGTAGGACAAAAGATGTCATGCAAGTTCTTTCCATAAGCATGTATGACTATTTACGGAATACATGCCTACACTTTATTTATGAACTGGAGCTAGTGTCATATCGCCCTAGGTTATGACTGTCACATGATGGATATCATCCAACAAATCATCGATCCAATGCCTACGAATTTCTCTTATATTGTTCTTGGTAAGTTACCCCTGCTATCATTACTATTGCACTTGCTACAAATTTACTGCTCTCATTGTTACTATTACTAATGCTGCTACTATTATCAAAACTATCATACTACTTTGCTACTAATCACTTTGCTGCATATAATTAATCTCCAGGTGTGGTTGAATTGACAACTCAGCTGCTAATACTTACAAATATTCTTTGGCTCCCCTTCTGTCGAATCTGTAAATTTGGGTTGAATACTCTACCCTCGAAAATAGTTGTGATCCCCTATACTTGTGGGTTATCAAGACCTTTTTCTTGCCCCGTTGCCGGGGAGCATAGCTATATTTGTTGAGTCCCTTGGAATTATTATCAATTTATCACTATGAAGAATCTCAAGGATGCTAAGACTAAGATTTTTCCCTCTAACACGAGGGGAGGTAAGGAACTGCCATCTAGCTCTGCTTTGGATTCACCTTCTGTTATAAGTAAACTTGTAACATGTGACGCCCCCGATTCAATCGTACACCAATCATACACGCAAATGTGTACGATCAAGATCAAGGACTCACGGGAAGATAGCACAATACAACTCTAGACACAAATTAAAATAATACAAGCTTTATATTACAAGCCAGGGGCCTCGAGGGCTCGAATACATAAGCTTGAATACACAAGAGTCAGCGGAAGCAATAATATCTGAGTACAAACATAAGTTTAATAAGTTTGCCTTAAGAAGGCGAGCACAAAAGTAGCAACGATCGAAAAGGCAAGGCCTCCTGACTACTCATCGAAGCCGAACTCCACATAGAAACATCTTCCTCGGGATCCTCTGGCTCCCGGACTCAATCATCTGGTTGCGACATCCGAGAAAAATGAAAAGGGGGAAAATCTGGAGCAAAGCAACCGTGAGTACTCATCCAAAGTACTCGCAAGCAAGGATCTACACTACATATGCATTGGTATCAATGAAATGGGTAGTATCTGTGGACTGAACTGCGGAATGCCAGAATAAGAGGGGGAAAGCTAGTCCTATCAAAGACTATGCTTCTGGCAGCCTCCATCTTGAAGCATATAAAAGAGAGTAGCTGGTAACTTAACCAAGTATCAGCGTATAGCATAATCCTACTCGGCGATCCTCCCCTCGTCACCCTGTGGGAAAGCGATCACCGGGTTGTCTCTGGAACTTGTAAGAGGTGTGTTTTATTAAGTATCCAATTTTAGTTGTCATAAGGTCAGAATAACACTCCGGGTCGTCCTTTTACCAAGGGACACGGCTATTTGAATAGATAAACTTCCCCGCAGGCAATGTTGGGGATATCACTTATCGGGAACTTATCGGTCGACTCATGATAAGGGATAAATCGGACAGTTTATCAGCATATCGGCCGATTTATCGCCATTTCGGCTAATTTATCGGGGGATTTATCTTATCGGTTAGACAACGGTAAGCGATAAATCGACCGATTTATTGGAATATCAGAAGATATCTTGAACAGTGCCTGTAGGGGTGCACCACATTACCCAACATGCTCGACCCCTCTGGCCGGGCACACTTTCCTGGGTCATAACAGGCCTCGGAAGATCAACACCTCGCAACCCTACCTAGGCTCAACAAAGAGGTTAGCACGCCAGTCTAAATCCTAAGCGTGCAGTGGTCTGGGCGCATCGCCCATTGCACACCTGCATGTTGCGAGGGCGGTCAGTGAGCAGACCTAGCAACCTCCATTACAAAGGAAGTTGCATTACATGGTCCAACCCGGCGCGCGCCTCTCAGTCGCTGACGTCAAGAAGGCTTCGGCTGATACCTCGATGTCGAGTGCCCATAACTATTCTCGTGTAGTTCGTTAGTGCATATCGGCCAGTGGCCAGACTCTGATCAAATATCCAGATCTCTTAAGCGTGTTATTTTGAAGTAACCCTGAACGCCGGCCAGGGATCAGGCCCACCTGTCTCCTAGGTGGTCGCAACTTGCCCTATCGCTCGGCCACAAAGTAACAATCAAGGGGCTGTCGGCAACTCAGGACCATCACTACCTAGATGGAGCCACCTGCCCCTTCAGCCCCCACCTCCGAACAGTAACATAGGTAATGTAAAAGTATATAGTATATGTACCCGTGATTACCTCCCGAAGTGATCACGGCCCAGTAGTATAGCACGGCAGACAAACAAGAGTGTAAGGCCACTGATGATAAACTAGCAACATATATTAAGCATTTAGGATTGCACGTAAAAGTAACAACAGTAGTAACAAGGACATGCTATGTAGCAGTATAGGATCAAACCCATGAAACAATAACACTACTCTAATGCAAGCAGTAGATGGAAAGAGTAGGCGATATCGGGATGAACAAGGGGGTTGGCTTGCACTACAAAAAAAATACACTTCCGTGATGATACGTGTTTGTCACAGTAGGTCGCGTTTTTTGTCATGCATGTACATCCATGACGATTTTATGACATAATCAAGAAAGTCATGCCTGTGCTGTCGTAGAAGTGTTCCATGACATTACCAAAATTATCATCACGGAAGTGTGCAGTTCCATGACGATAAATCGTGCGTCACAGAAGTGCTTTCGTCAAGGGTGACCAACACGTGGCCTCCGCCGTAACGGAACGCCGTTAACCTATCGGGGTCCGGTTTTGGATCCGATAACCCGTTAACAGCCCGGACCAATGGGGATTTTCCACGTGTAAAATCATCATTGGCAAACGAAACATGTGTTGCCTCACCGTTGGGACAGATGTCATCCACTCATTGGACAGGAGGCGCCTATGATAGGTCGACACGTGGCACGGACCAACAGTGGCCCATTCCGATGAAAAAGGCCGGCCGAGTAAAAATTAGCAGGCCGGCCCATATAAGGCCTACTTGTGTCAGGTCCATTTAAGCCCACGTCCCATACGAGATGTGCCAATTCGGCCCGTGAACGGCCCGTTAAAGATTTGACACCATTGCAGCCCATCGTCAGTTCGAGCCCGTTAACAGCCCGCTATATATTTGGCCTCAATATCGGCCCGATGATATTTTGGCTTGGTAACGGCGCATTCAGTGGGTGGGCCAATTTTCACGATGTACATCTTTCAGCCTTTTAGCGACCCATTTAAATGTTGGGCTAATTTCTGGCCCGGTGTGTCTTTCACCCTATTGACGGCCCATAAATCAGTTGGTCCATTTGTAGTCAGACCTGAGTTTTGGCCTTTTAGTAACCCATTTAAGTGTTGGGCCAATTTCCGGCCCGGTGTATCTTTCAGCCTGTTGACGGCCCATATATCTGTTGGGCCATTTGTAGTCGGACCTGAGTTTTGGCCTTTTAATGGCCCATGCCCTTCATGGTCCAATACCAGCACGGTTTCTCTTTCGGCCTGCTAAAGGGGACAACATATTTTGAGCCATTTACAATACGACCTGACTTTCGGCCTCTTAGCGGCCCATTCTCTTCATGGTCCAGTACAAGCCCGCTGTCTCTTTCGGCCTGCTAAAGGCCCACAGTATAGTTGGGCCATATGTAGCCCGAACTTAGTAACGGCCTGTTAATGGCCCGTGAAATCAATTGGGCCCACCTGTTACCCACTTCGATGCCGGCTTGTTAACGACCCGGGAGTTAAGAGGGTCGACCATTAACTTTCGGCAATTGGGCCCACCTGTTACCCGCTTCGATGTCGGCTTGTTAACGACCTGGGAGTCAAGAGGGCCGACCATTAACTTTCGGCCTGGTAACGGCCCATTAACTTAATGGGACCACTAAAGTTTGTACATGTCTTTAGGCCAAATTAGATAATTTGAGCCCATTACGACGTGCATAGGACCAAAACCGATCAAGCAAAGGTACGACATACAGGGAAAAACGTTGCACATCCGGCATATATTATAGGAAATTACATCCACTGGGCAATCAAGGATTGATGCCAGTGCAAATAAATGAACAGAACCTAATGATCTACAACGTCACTATCTGCAACCTCAGCACGGATGACGCCAATAAGCATGTGGGCAAGTTCTTGCTGCTTTGTTACACTATCTTTGAAAACATTGATCAGTTGTTGTGTCGCACGACTCTACACCTCTGATTCCTCCACCATTTCCATCATTCCTTCAGCCATTAATTGGTTCACAAACATACATTTTTTCCATTGCATTCTAGACAGAGGATATTGAACAGATTCAGATGGTGATTTTGGCAGGCTTGTATTATTGATAGTGGAGAGTGTCTCGACCACTGCATCTTACCATAAATTAGGAGGGGAACCAAACAGATTAATCATGAGTTATTGCCATATTACCTTGCCTAGATTTATTGGAAAGAAACAATGGGGTTGCCTTGCTGTTTTTAGAGTTTGTCTTCTTATCTTCAGCAGCCTGCACCAAATTAAGACACTAGCATTGCTATCATTGGCCAAGTCAGATAATAGGAAAGCAACATTGGCACAACGGACGTTTGGGCAACTAGCCAACACCAAATTAACACAATATGGCACAACTACCATCAGCCAGGTAAGGTAATACGAAAGCAACATTGACACAGTGAATGAATGGGCAACCAGAGCAGCACTACAATTCAGTAATGTGCATGATATGAGATAGTACACTCATGCAGCTCAGTATGCAAAACTACCAGGCAGTTTTCTTTACAAAAATCAACATTGGCGACTTTAACATTTTGCTACAACTAATTTTAGATCAGATAAAGGTTGGATTCACGCCGATTAACAAAATACATGCTGATGTAAAATTATAGTGATATACAACAGGTACTTACATCGGCATTGGAGCACAGAGAAATCCCGTAAGATATTTTCCTCGAATACAATCCCAATGAAGGAAGTCTTCTATCATTTAACCTTATTTTCTAAAAGAGAGATGTGTAAGAAACATGTAGAAAATATGATCAGAATGCTATAAAATTTCATGATGCAAGGATACGCACATGCTTCTTAGAATGGAGTTGACATTCTTTTGCTGGACTGGAGCGGACTAGTTCTTTGGCCACTGGAATCTGCTTATTATTAGTGGGAGTTGGGTTTCTCTGCGCTGGAGCAGTATCTATGAAAAATGGAGTTGGTTTATTATCTCCTGGCGTTTGGATCTTTTGCAAAGACCTGGTTTGTAACCCTTCAGATTCTAACATAGTCGTCTTCCCCTTGCATGCCTTATATAGAAGAATGGTGCTTCAATTGTAAAATATGCTACAGCAAAGATGGAATAGGTACTGAAGAATAGAAAGGCATGACATATTGACATGTATTCCCTCCATCCGGAAATAAATGGATGGGTCTAGGCGTATTTCAGTTCTAGATACATCCAGTTTTATCCATTTCTGCGACATGTAATCCGGACGGAGGGAGTATGATGTAAGAGCTAGGGATACGATAGGACAACACAGTAAAAAAACACTGAAAACCCACTGCAGAACCAAAGTAATCAAACCCACTGATATGAGATAGTACACTCGTGCAGCTCAGGATGCAAAACTACCAGGCAGTTTTCCTTACAAAAATCAACATTGTGGCCTTTAATCATACATTTTGCTACAACTAAATTTAGATCAGATAAAGGATGGATTCACGCCGATTAACAAAATACATGCTGATGTAAAAATATAGTGATATACAACAGGTACTTACATCTGCATTGGAGCACAGAGAATTCCCGCAAGTATATTTCCTCACAGACGATACCAGTGCAGAAATTCTTCTATCTGTTAAGCTTATTTTCTAAAAGAGAGATGGGTAAGAAACATGTAGAAAATATGAACAACATGCTATAAAATTTCATGATTCAAGGATACGCACATGCTTCTTAGAATGGAGTTGACATATTTTTGCTGGACTGGAGCGGACTAGTTCTTTGGCCACTGGAATCTGCTTATTATCAGTAGGAGTTGGGTTTCTCTATGCTGGAGCAGTATCTACAAAAATTTGAGTTGGTTTATCATCTCATGGCGTTTTGATCTTTTGCAAAGACCTGGTTTGTAACCCTTCAGATTCTAACATAGTCGTATTCCCCTTGCATGCCTTGTATAGAAGAATGGTGCTTCAATTATAAACCATGCTACAACAGAGAGATGGAATAGGTACTGAAGAATAGAAAGGCATGACATATTGACATGTATTCCCTCCATCTAGAAAAAAATGGATGGGTCTAGGCGTATTTCAGTTCTAGATACATCCTTTCTTATCTATTTCGGCAACATGTAATTCAGACGGAGGAAGTATGGTGTAAGAGCTAGGGATACGACATGACAACACAGTAAAAAACACTAGTTGAATGTAAAATTGTATGCTAGCGGAATACGTGCAGAAAAAACTAAGGCAACATACACGTGTATGATTGGGAAACTAAGATGGCATTGCAATAAAGTACTAGAACAACACTTCAACGTAAAAAAACATGGTATGGCAGACAGATGAAGTACATACTAGTGAATAACAATGCATAAGATATTCAGAAGCATGATGTCCAAATTACGCAAATGGCATTGCGACAGAGTAGAATGATAGTAGTTGAATTTGAAAACAAGTTATCATGAATGGAATAGGTACTGAAAAACAGGAAGGCATGACATATTTACATGCATGATCAGCATGCTAAGCACATGGCATCGCAACAGAGTAGATACACTCCAGGACATTATATGCATGTTGCACCCATATCACGGGCCAAGTTAGAGGAAGGACCTTGTGGGGTTGTAGTGACCAGACCTCAAACAGTCTGATCTCTGTGCTCCGGTGTCATCCCTGGATCAGTAATGCTGACACCACACAGTACTCGGAGGATTTATAGCAGAGTAGCAATCACACACTTATTACATTGAGTGTCTCAAAAGAGAACTTATTACAATAAATATGGCGTAAGGCCATCTAATAACGATAACAGCGGAAGGCTTGGAAGATGAGTCCATCAACTCCAATGGCATCACTGAGTATAGAACCACGACCTAAAAACTCCTTAATCGTCGTCTGAAAAGTCTGCAACATTAACGTTGCAGCCCGAGAATGGGTCAGCACATGGAATATGCTGGCAAGGTAACACATAAGAGAGTAATGAAATGCAACAGCTATACTATATGCATATTTGGCTGGTGGAAAGCTCTATGGTTACAGTTTTGCGTAAAGCCAATTTTGCCCTACTTCAAAGGAATAAAATTTGATTACTATCATGGTGGTTGTTAAACATTGAGAATGGTTGACAGCATTCTTCAATCCCAATTAAGCATCATCATTAAACAAAACCCAACAATATTAACTTTAGAGTAACATGTTGAGATTCACATGATAATCCAGGTACTAGATACCCAAGATGTCCATAACCGGGGACACGGCTAACCATGATTAGTTTCTTACACTCTGCAGAGGTTTGCGCACTTTTCCCCACAAGACTCGATCGCCTCCGTTGGATTTCTCGCACTACATGGTGTTTGAGAAACGGATGACCGAGACATAGTCTTTCAGAAGCGCTAGCACCTTATGTTGGATAGACCGGTACACCTACTTTCCCCTACATCTGCTAGTCTACCCTGTAAGAGTTCGCATGACTTAATCAGCTATGCCAGAGCCCATAATGGCTTGTGGCTGCACACGGAAGTTTCTAGTATGAATAATCTTATGATCCCTTTGAGCCTGGGTGGCGGTCCAAAAGAAAAACAGGCAAGTCCTGATAGAAACCAGGTGCCTCAATCCACCCAGATGTGTATTTAAGTTGCCACCTTAAGTAAACCATTAAAATTAACAAACTCACATCTGTCATGGATATCACTCACCCAATCCACGTCTACTAGCATAGCATGGCATAATAAGCAAACGTAGAAGTAACTCCCAAAGGTTTAATAACAATACAGGTAATAGGTACTACCTCATCTACTTCCCATCCCATAATTTAATTAGATCCTAATCATGCAATGTGTGAGGATTGATCTAATGCAATAAAACTGGGTTGTAGAAAAGGTATGATCAAAGTGTTACTTGCCTTGCTGATGATCCGCGAAACCTAGAGATTCGAAGTAACAGGCGGCGCACTCCGGGTATTCTATCGCAGACAAACAAACAAGCATACAATAAGTACTCATCTAATGCACAGGTAAAACTCAAATAGAAGATCTAACCAGAAAGTTCAACTTAAGAACCCTGGTTTGCAAAAAGAATCAAATCGAACGAAGCAAAAGAAATCAAACGGCGAAAGAAATCAACTTCGTTCTAGTAATCTGGATCTAGGTCAAATTTTACAGTAGCAAAAACTTGTTTAAGTTGATTATTAGGAAAGAGGGTTTCGAGACGAAACTCCAGGCGCTTGAATCGCCTGATTCCGATAAACGAGCGAAAAGTTATACTAAAACGAAAATCGGATCAGAAATCGCGATCAGAAAATAACCGCGGAAAATCCGACGAAAAAGAAAACGACGAATAGAAAAGAAGAAAAAAAATATATTTTTCCCTTTTTAAAAAAAAACTGCACGGAAATCGAGGCGGCGGCGGCGAACCTCGGGCGGCGCGCGCTCCGGCGGCGGCGGCGGTGGCGGCTAGGCTAGGGTTTGGGGCGGGGCTGTGGGCTGGGGCTCGGGCGCTTCGCTATATAAAGGCACCCCCGAGCGGAGTCCCGCTCGGGTACGGCCCAAAGTCGGTTTCGTTTTTTTAAATAATTACACTCGGAAAAAAATAAAAAGAAATACTAAACTGACTCCAAAAATCACGAAATAAATTTTGCCGGGTTTCTAAAATCAAGCCTGATGAAGTGAACATTTTATTGGGCCCTAAATGCAATTTTGAAACACGCGTATTTTTCCTAAATTCAAATAAAAATACCGAAAAACTCCGAAATAAATCTTATTTGATTTTTTTATTAAATCCTCAATATTTCTATATTTTGGGAAAGTCATTTTATTCCCTCTCTCATATTTTTCTAATAGAAATAATTGATGATAAAATAAATAAAATCAAACGATCCTGTTTACACAATTTGAGAAAACTCAAATATGTAAATAACGAAATCCCCAACTCTCTCCGTGGGTCCTTGAGTTGCTTAGGATTTTCTAGGATCAAAACCAAAAGCAAAATAAAATATGATATGCATGATGACCTAATGTATAACATTCCAAATTGAAAATTTGGGATGTTACAAACCTACCCCCCTTAAGATGAATCTCGCCCTCGAGATTCGGGTTGGCTAGAAAATAGGTGAGGGTGGTCTTTGAGCAAATCTTCCTCTCGTTCCCAGGTGGCTTCATCCTTCGTGTGGTGGCTCCACTAAACTTTGCAAAACTTGATAACCTTGCTGCGAGTGACTCGGCTGGCAAACTCGAGAATCTTGACTGGTTTCTCCTCATAGGTCAAATTGTTATCCAACTGAATTGTTTCCAATGGCACTGTGTCTCTCAAAGGTATGCTTCAACTGAGAAACGTGGAACACATCATGAACTCCTGACAATCCTTCGGGCAATTCCAACTTGTAGGCCACTTCTCCCATACGCTCCGAAACTCGATATGGCCCTACAAATTGTGGCGCTAACTTCCCCTTAACTCCAAAGCGCTTAATCCCTCGAAGCGGGGATACTCGAAGATAAGCTCTATCTCCGACTTCGTAAACTGTCTCCTTGCGTTTAGAATCTGCGTAGCTCTTCTGCCTGAACTGGGCTACCTTGAGCCTATCACGAATCAACTTCACCTTCTGTTCAGACTCTTTAATCAGATCTGGTCCAAACAACTGGCGGTCTCCAACTTCGTCCCATGACAACGGTGTCCTGCACCTCCTTCCGTATAAAGCTTCTAAAGGGGCCATCTTCAAACTAGTCTGATAGCTATTATTGTAAGAGAACTCTGCATATGGCAAATTATCGTCCCAACTAGATCCATAATCTAGCGCACAAGCTCTCAGCATATCCTCCAAAATCTGATTGACTCTCTCGGTCTGTCCATCTGTCTGCGGATGAAAAGCTGTACTAAATTCTAGCCTAGTACCCAAAGTCTCATGCAACTGCTTCCAGAACTTTGAGGTAAACTGGGTTCCTCTATCTGATACGTTACTCCTCGGAACTCCATGCAAATATATGATCCTGGTCATGTATATCTTTGCCAACTTAGCACTGGTGTAAGTGGTCTTTACTGGGATGAAATGAGCTACTTTTGTCAATCGATCGACTACAACCCAAATCGAGTCATAGCCTGAACGAGTCCTTGGTAATCCCGTGATAAAATTCATGCCTAGCTTATCCCACTTCCATTCGGGTATCAGCAATGGTTGCAACAATCCTGCTGGCTTCTGATGCTTTGCTTTTACTCTCTAACATATGTCACAAACTGCTACATACTCCGCAATATCCTTCTTCATTCCGATCCACCAGAAAATGTCCTTCAAATCCAAATACATCTTGGTATTTCATGGGTGAATCGAATACGGTGAATCATGTGCCTCTTGCAGAATCAACTTTCTGATCTCCGGGTCATTGGGTACATAAACACGGTCTTCAAACCATAGGGTGTCGTGCTCATCCTCACGAAATCCTTTAGCTTTTCCTTGGCTCATTTTCTATTTTATAGAAGCAATCTCCTTGTCAGATTTCTGAGCCTCTCTGATTTTATCCATCAATGTTGACTGAATCTCCAATGCTGCCACATAGCCTCTCGGAACTATCTCCAAACATAGCTCACGAAGGTTTTCTGCTAACTCCTTGGGTATTTCTCCCGTCATTAACGTATTGACATGACTCTTACGGCTTAATGCGTCAGCTACTACATTAGCCTTTCCGGGATGGTAATGCAATCTCATATCATAATCCTTGATGAGCTCCAACCATCTCCTTTGTCTGAGGTTCAACTCCTTCTGCGTGAAAATGTACTTCAAACTCTTGTGATCCGTGTACACCTCACAATGATTTCCAATGGGGAAATGTATCCACGTCTTCAATGCATGCACTACGGCTGCTAACTCCAAATCATGCGTGGCATAATTCAATTCGTGAGGCTTCAGTGGTCGTGAAGAATACGAAACAACTCTTCCTTCCTGCATAAGCACTGCTCCAAGTCCTCGACGTGAAGCGTCACAATACACCTCATAATCCTTGGTCTGATCTGGCAGAATCAATACGGGTGAGGTAACCAAACGTTTCTTCAACTCCTGGAAACTAGCCTCACACTCCTCAGTCCATTTGAACTTAGTATCCTTCTTCAACAACTCCGTCAAAGGCTTCGCAATCTTTGAAAAGTTCTCAATAAACCTCCGGTAGTATCCTGCGAGTCCAAGAAAACTCCGGATCTCTCCAACTGTTGTTGGTGCTTCCCACTTGGTCACGGTATCAACTTTAGTGGGATCAACAGCTATACCTTCTCCAGATATAATGTGTCCGAGGAATCCTACTTCCTTCAACCAAAACTCACATTCGCTGAACTTGGCATATAATTGATGTTCTCTGAGCTTTCCAAGTGCCAAACGCAAATGCTCCTTATGTTCCTCTTCATTCTTTGAATAAACCAAGATATCATCGATGAACACTACGATGAACTTATCCAAAAACTCCATAAACACTTTGTTCATCATCTTCATAAAATAGGCAGGCGCGTTAGTCAGTCCAAATGACATAACGGTATACTCATACAGTCCATATCTTGTGGTGAATGTTGTCTTAGGAATATCCTGTTCTCGAATCTTCAACTGATGGTACCCTGATCGCAAATCGATCTTGGAAAAAACTTTAGCCCCTTGCAATCGATCAAACAGATCATTGATCATTGGTAGTGGGTACTTGTTTTTGATTGTTACTTCGTTCAGTCCTCGATAGTCAACAACCATTCTTAACGATCCATCCTTCTTCTCCACTAGAAGTACTGGTGATCCCCAAGGCAAAGAACTTGGGCGAATGTAACCTTTTTCCAGTAACTCCTTAATCTGCTTCTTAATTTCCACCAAATCCTTTGCGGGCATCCTGTATGATCTCTTCGATATTGGCCAAGTGCCTGGCAAAAGCTCAATCAAAAACTCAATATCTCTATCTGGTGGCATGCCTGGCAACTCTTCTAGAAATACATCAGGAAAATCCTTTACCACCGGTACTTCCTCTTGCGGTTCTCAATTTGCTGCTGCTTCCCTTCAATCATAAGAGCACGATCTACCAACTCCTGGTAGTTGTTGAAGGTGGCTACCATCAACTGCATACTCAACTCAACATTCAGTCCTTCCAGGAATTTCTCCTGCTTAGCTGCATCCGTAGCAACGTCATCTGGGGCATAACGTGCTAGCTTACTAAACTCCTCCACATACTGGCCAACTGTCCGTCCTCCTTGGCATAAGTTATGAAACTCACGCTTCTTCATGGCCATTACTCCTGATGAAACATGGGCAGTATGAAAAGCCTGCTGAAACTGGTCCCATGTGACAGTGTCGACTGGGAAGGTGGCTGTGAAATTCTCCCACCATGATGTTGCGGGTCCTTCTAACTGATGTGCGGCAAACTTCACCTTCTCCGCATCTGTGCATCCTGCTGTGGTCAACTCCCTAGCTGTCTTGCGGAGCCAATCATCTGCTACTATCGGCTCGGTGCTACTGGAAAACATCGGCGGATTTAGCCTAAGAAAACGGGCTAAGTGGTCAATAGGTGGTGGTGGTGGTGGTGGTGGTGGGTTGTTGTTGTTGTTCCCCTGATTCTGATTCTAAACTAGCAATTGCATCAAGGTGTTCTGCTGCTGGATCAACTGGGTGAGCTCCAGCGGAAAGGCAAATCCGGGGTCACGTCTCGGAGGCATCTGAGGGTTTAGAAAAGATGAGATATAAGAGTAGAGGGGTCTAAAGAGAAAACACTACCCATATGCACATGAGGCAAAAGCAAACAATTCACTTCATTCAATCAAACAAAGGCATACAATCGATCTAGCTATCGCAAAAGTGCTCGGACTACTAAATTTACATGGTGGACTACTACTACTGGTGAGGTGGTCTACTAGAAATATTCTACGGTTGTAGACTCCATGATATCGGCTCCTGCTTCATCAACATAGTTATCATCGCTACTATCTGCTTCCGAGTCAGTGCCGTCGATGATGATGTAGTCTTCCGGGCTAATCTCCTTGGGTTCTTCGTCTTCATCTACTGGTGTCGGGTCTCCCATAAATATTCCAATCTTCTTGATCAGGTTGTCATTCTTCTCCACCAATACTTCAATTTCTTCTTCATAATCTTCTCGTGTAGCCTTGAGTTCTTCCTCCAGTTCCTTGATTCTAGTCTTAGCCTTCTTCAGATCTATCATGTCGGCGCACATCTGATTCTCCTGTCGTCGAATGTGCTGGTTTAACTCCTGGATAAAAGCTGCAATTGATCTATCTTTCCTGGTGCTGATCATCTCCCAGTGTTCATCTCGGCATCCGCAAATCTGGTAGATAGTATCCTTGAGATCCTTGCGGTAGACTTCTCCAATGCGTCCCATGGCGATGTGAGCTGCCATACTCTTTCCTAGACTCCAAGTTGGTGCATCAAAAGAAAATTCTATGGGCTCAGTGACTGGCATGAACGTCCTTCCTGGAACTTGAACTTGAATCATCCAGCGCTCTTCTTCGGGTAAAGTGGCGTTGTAGGTTCCCGTGAAGCTTGGTACTCCTATGTTAAGGTATCTAGTGACTTCCTTCAAGTGGCGTCTAAAGGGTGTATCTTCATCTGGTTGTGTGAACTTGTTCCTTGCATCTACCATCCTAAAGAGTAGAAAAGAAGAGAAGTTAGAAGAGAAGAGAGTGAGTAGTGATCTAGGTCTTTTAGCTTAGTGGTCGTGTCCTACAGTCAGCGTGTGCTCTGATACCATCTCTGTAGCGACCAGACCTCAAACAGTCTGATCTTTGTGCTCCGGTGTCATCCCTGGATCAGTAATGCTGACACCACATAGTACTCGGAGGATTTATAGCAGAGTAGCAATCACACACTTATTACATCGAGTGTCTCAAAAGAGAACTTATTACAATAAATATGGCGTAAGGCCATCTAATAACGATAACAGCGGAAGGCTTGGAAGATAAGTGAGTCCATCAACTCCAACGGCATCACTGAGTATAGAACCACAACCTAAAAACTCCTTAATCATCGTCTAAAAAGTCTACAACATTAACGTTGCAGCCCGAGAACGGGTCAGCACATGGAATATGCTGGCAAGGTAACACATAGAGAGTAATGAAATGCAATAGCTATACTATATGCATATTTGGCTGGTGGAAAGCTCTATGGTTACAGTTTTGCGTAAAGCCAATTTTTCCCTACTTCAAAGGAATAAAATTTAATTACTATCATGGTGGTTGTTAAACATTGAGAATGGTTGACAGCATTCTCAATCCCAATTAAGCATCATCATTAAACAAAACCCAACAATATTAACTTTAGAGTAACATGTTGAGATTCACATGATAATCCAGGTACTAGATACTCAAGATGTCCATAACCGGGGACACGGCTAACCATGATTAGTTTGTTACACTCTGCAGAGGTTTGCGCACTTTTCCGCACAAGACTCGATCGCCTCCGTTGGATTTCTCGCACTACATGGTGTTTGAGAAACGGATGACCGAGACATAGTCTTTCAGAAGCGCTAGCACCTTACGTTGGATAGACCGGTACACCTACTTTCTCCTACATCTGCTAGTCTACCTTGTAAGAGTTCGCACGACTTAATCAGCTATGCCAGAGCCCATAATGGCTTGTGGCTGCACACGGAAGTTTCTAGTATGAATAATCTTATGATCCCTTTGAGCCTGGGTGGCGGTCCAAAAGAAAAACAGGCAAGTCCTGATAGAAACCAGGTGCCTCAATCCACCCAGATGTGTATTTAAGTTGCCACCTTAAGTAAACCATTAAAATTAACAAACTCACATCTGTCATGGATATCACTCACCCAATCCACGTCTACTAGCATAGCATGGCATAATAAGCAAACGTAGAAGTAACTCCCAAAGGTTTCATAACAATACAGGTAATAGGTACTACCTCATCTACTTCCCATCCCACAATTTAATTAGATCCTAATCATGCAATGTGTGAGGATTGATCTAATGCAATAAAACTGGGGTGTAGAAAAGGTATGATCAAAGTGTTACTTGCCTTGCTAATGATCCGCGAAACCTAGAGATTCGAAGTAACAGGCGGCGCACTCCGGGTATTCTATCACAGACAAAAAAACAAGCATACAATAAGTACTCATCTAATGCACAGGTAAAACTCAAATAGAAGATCTAACCAGAAAGTTCAACTTAAGAACCCTGGTTTGCAAAAAGAATCAAATCGAACGAAGCAAAAGAAATCAAACGGCGAAAGAAATCAACTACGTTCTAGTAATCTGGATCTAGGTCAAATTTTACAGTAGCAAAAACTTGTTTAAGTTGATTATTCGGAAAGAGGGTTTCGAGACGAAACTCCAGGCGCTTGAATCGCCTGATTCCGATAAACGAGCGAAAAGTTATACTAAAACGAAAATTGGATCAGAAATCGCGATCAGAAAATAACCGTGGAAAATCCGACGAAAAAGACAAACGACGAACAGAAAAGAAGAAAAAAAAATATTGTTTCCCTTTTAAAAAAAACTACACGGAAATCGAGGCGGCGGCGGCGAACCTCGGGCGGCGCGCGCTCCGGCGGCTGCTAGGCTAGGCTAGGGTTTGGGGCGGGGCTGTGGGCTGGGGCTCGGGCACTTCTATATATGAAGGCGCCCCCGGGCGGAGTCCCGCTCGGGTACGGCCCAAAGTCGGTTTCGTTTTTTTAAATAATTATGCTCGGAAGAAATATAAAAAGAAATACTAAACGGACTCCAAAAATCACGAAATAAATTTCGCCGGGTTTCTAAAATCAAGCCCGATAAAGTGAACATTTTATTGGGCCCTAAATGCAATTTTGAAAAATTTCCTAAATTCAAATAAAAATACCGAAAAACTCCGAAATAAATCTTATTTGATTTTTTTATTAAATACTCGATATTTCTATATTTTGGGAAAGTCATTTTATTCCCTCTCTCATATTTTTCTAATAGAAATAATTGATGATAAAATAAATAAAATCAAACGATCCTGTTTACACAATTTGAGAAAACTCAAATATGTAAATAACGAAATCCCCAACTCTCTCCGTGGGTCCTTGAGTTGCTTAGGATTTTCTAGGATCAAAACCAAAAGCAAAATAAAATATGATATGCATGATGACCTAATGTATAACATTCCAAATTGAAAATTTGGGATGTTACAGGGGTGAAGAGGATTCAACATCTTTCTGCAAGTCTTCTGAAGAACTCCCTTTACATGTTCCATCATATTGGGTATCATTGACATCAAGTTTATTAGCCTTTACATTTCTCCGTGAGGTTCTTGTGGATATATCAGTGTGTGCAATTATATCTGACATGCATGGGAGACAACTAGTAGTTAGATTTATGTAATGAGTGCTTGTAGGAGACGACAAAAATAGTAGGACCGGGGTTAACTAGCAGCAACAGGTCTCAAAACCTAAAGGGAGAACACAGATGAAAGCTACAGAATATGTATCATTTGTACTCGAGATTATCTAGATGGCACACAAGAGTACTAAAGAACAACATAGGCAATACTAGAAGTGGTATAATACTATAATCACCAGCCTATGGGATAGCATTGGCTGATGGATGATAACTATGGAACAATACTACCTAAAGAACAAGTATCTTAGATGAACTATGGAACAACGTTAACTCCTGAACAAGACCTGTAAGAGATCTACATGAATATACAGTGAAATGTGATAATCTATTTTCCATGCTTAGATGAATAACAAAGCCATAAATGTTGCACACAAGTAAGATGAGGGCACAAACTATCTATCTGCCATCCATAGGAGTGAGCATCATGTGCTGACTTCTCGATGGCCCTGCAGTTGTTGCGGCTGTCCATGTCGGGCACACGCATTCGATGCAGGGAACTGTTGAGTGGGGACTATAGCTCCCTTCTGGTGTATACTTCCCTTGTTGGAGCAGCTGCGGTGAGTCGGAAGATGGTGTGGCCGAAGATGTAGATAACACATAATGTTAAGAACGACACATCTCTTTGATCTAAAGAAATACACTAAGAGATCAACAGCAAGGTACGAGAGTGGTCACACGTCTGTTGACTGAAGACTAAATTGGGGTCACACGATTTTATTTTATTTTGGTACTGTCCGATCTACGCCGGATGGATTGATGGCCGTCTTGTGCCTCCCGGCTGACACTGTTAGGAATCTTCCCCAGAGAGCTAGCGACCAACGGTAGAGCAGCCTGCCTCCGCCGTCCGTGGCCCCGGCCAAAACCCCGATCCCCGCCCCACCGCACTGCCGTGGTTGCGCCGCCCCCAGGCCAATCCATGAAGACTCCCCGTCATCCAGATCTGGCGGCGATAGTACCTTCAACCCACGAAACTCTAAGATAGCCATCTAAGCGCTGCTTCCGCGGCAAACTTGCGGCCCCGCACCCTAATCTTAGACACCAGCCAACCGGTAGCCTAGGAGCTCCGCCGCCTCGAGGGGTGCTGCTTCCCATTGGGAATCAATTGGCCCAGAATAAAAATTCAAACAAATGACGCCTAAATAAAGCGATTTGAGATGAGGGTGCGACCTATCTAGAGGCATGGTGAAGTAGGCAGGTCCAGCTGCCGAGCCGGTGAGGCCGGTGCGGTTGCGGTGGCAACCAGCGGCAGGGAAACAGCAATGTCGCGATGGTCGATGGCTACGGGGAAGCAGCACTGGGACTCTGGACGGATCCGAAGTTGGAGCCGCTCCGGCGCCGGGAACAATGGCGGGGGTGAATCGGCTCCGGTACAGTTCACGCAGCTGTCGTCGAGGCAACTCCAGCAGAACGGAGTAAGAGGCACACGGCCCAGTGCACGACGGCAAATGGACAGCGTCTCTGCATTAGGGAGGAGGGCGACTGTGAAATTGGTGCAGTGGGGGTGCCATGGAGGAGGGGCTGAGGTTTTGCGGCTCGGGAGAAGAGAGCTTCCGGGAAGAAGGTGATTTGGCGCCCACGAGGTATGAATGGGGGGAATTGGGAGGGGAGTGGAACCTTGTTTTACGGACGCATTTGTCTAAAATGTGAGGGGAGTTATAGTTCTACCCCTGCCTTGAGGCTTCTTGGCTTGGGTCTGTGTACTGAGGGTCGGGGATAGTAGAGTAACTTTGCTTCTCCCCAAATAGTGGGCAGGAGCGATTGCGGGCGAGGAGGGTGAGGGAGTCCTGGATTAGGGGGTCTCCGAACGGCGGGACTATATCCTTTGGCCGTACTGTTGGACTATGAAGATACAAGATTGAAGACTTCGCCCCGTGTCCGGATGGGACTCTACTTGGCGTGGAAGGCAAGCTAGGCAATACGGATATGCTTACCTCCTCCTTTGTAACCGAACTGGTGTAACCTTAGCCTCCTCTGGTGTCTATATAAATAGGAGGGTTTTAGTCCGTAGGACAACATACAATCATACCATAGGCTAGCTTCTAGGGTTTAGCCTATCCGATCTCGTGGTAGATCAACTCTTGTACTACTCATATTATCAAGAATAATCAAGCAGGACATAGGGTTTTACCTCCATCAAGAGGGCCCGAACCTGGATAAAACATCGTGTCCCCTGCCTCCTGTTACCATCCGCCTTATACGCACAGGTCGGGACCCCCTACCCGAGATCCGCCGGTTTCGACACCGACATTGGTGCTTTCATTGAGAGCTCCTATGTGTCGTCATCATTAGGCTTGATGGCTCCTTCAATCATCGATAGCGATGCAGTTCAGGGTGAGACTTTTCTCCCCGGACAGATCTTTGTGTTCGGCGGCTTCGCACTGCGGGCCAACTCTCTTGGCCATCTGGAGCAGATCGAGAGTTACGCCACTGGCCACCAGGTCAGGTTTGGAAGCTTAAACAACACGGCCGATATCCGCGGAGACTTGATCTTCGACGGATTCGAGCCCCTGCCTAGTGCGCCACACGGTCACGATGAGCATGATTTAGGTCTACCATCGGACAGTGTTCAGGAGATCGCACTGGCAGCCACTCCGACCCTCAATTCGGAACCAGTTGCGCCATCCAAGGACGGGTGGATAGACCCCGCCACAGAGGTCGTATCCTCAGCGGCGATCGAGCTGAGTATCGACCTTACCCTTCATGAGAGCAGTGATGCCAAGCTGTCGGATCCTTCCCCGGCCACGGACTCCGAACCGCCTGCGCCCGTGCCTATTGAATCCGACTGGGCGCCGATCATGGAGTCTCCGCGAATATCTTTCAGCACTCGCCCTTCGGCGACATACTGAACTCATTAAGGTCTCTCTCCTTGTCAGGAGAGTCCTGGCCGAACTATGTCCGGCAGGATTGGGATGCGGATGACGAAGAAATTCACCACCCACCCACCACCCACTTAGTAGCCACTGTCAATGATTTGACCGACATGCTCGACTTCGACTCCAAAGACGTCGACGGTATGGACGACGATGCATGAGACGAACAGGATCCACTGCCCACAGGGCACTGGACGCCCACTTCATCATATGTCGTATACATGGTGGACTAACCAAAAGAAAACGACGACGAGGAACAGAAGGACACAGCGAAGGGTTGTTCCCTTGAGAAGAAGTCAAAGCGGCGGCGTAAGCGCCACTCCAAATCCTGCCTCGGCAGAAACAACGATCATATAGACCCAGCGTTAGAGCAGGGTGAACCATCGCTCGACCACGGCAACACGGAGAATCAAACCAAACAACCCGACTCCGTCGAAGATAACAGTCCGGACGACATCACACCGGACAGGCACCCGGAGCAAAAGAATGCCCATCAAAGGCTTGTTGCCACTGCGAGGAGTCTGAAAAAGCAGAAGCAAAGGCTCAGGACTGCACAAGACACACTGATAATCAGATGGAGTGAAGTACTCAACACTGCCGCGAAGTACGGCTGTAATCGCCACACCAAGAGCTACCCAAAGCGAAAGTTGCTACCTGAATTCGACGAGGAGGCCTTAGATCCCCCGCAATTAAAAAACAAAACGGCCATCCGGTCGGATAGACAACCTCGTGACCAACATAGAGCGGCAAACGACGCTGCACATAAGGCAGTACGCGTTCCACGCGAGGGCTCGCGTCAAAAGGATGGTGCAACCAGATCCATATACGGGCCACGCAAGCATGCTCCAGCATGCAATGCAACACAACAAACATCCGAACTCCACGGTACACCCAAATACAGGGGTGCCGCACACCCACTATGTTTCACCGATGAGGTGCTGGACCATGAATTTCCAGAGGGATTCAAACCCGTAAACATAGAGGCGTACGACGGAACGATAGACCCTGGGGTTTGGATTGAGGATTACATCCTCCATATCCATATGGCTCGAGGAGATGATCTCCACGCCATCAAGTACTTACCCCTCAAGCTCAAAGGGCCAGCTCGGCACTGGCTTAAAAGCCTCCCCGGAAATTCCATTGGAAGCTGGGAAGAGCTCGAAGATGCTTTTCGGGCGAATTTTCAAGGGACTTATGTCCGACCACCGGATGCAGACGATTTGAGTCATATAACTCAACAGCCCGGAGAGTCAACCCGAAAGCTTTGCAACATGTTCCTCACTAAAAAGAACCAAATAGTCGACTATCCGGACACGGAAGCCTTAGCAGCTTTCAAGCACAGCGTTTGAGACGAATGGCTTGCCAGACACCTCGGCCAAGAAAGGCCGAGGACAATGGCAGCATTAACAAGCCTCATGACCCGCTTTTGCGCGGGCGAGGACAGCTGGTTAGCCCGATGCAGCACCAGCGACCCAAGTACATCCGAAGTCAGGGACGAAAACGGGAAATCACGATGCAACAAAAACAAGCGCCGGAATAAAGAAGGCAGCCCGAAGAGCACATCGGTAAATGCCGGATTTAGAAGCTCTCCGCCAGGTCAACAAAAGCTGCCCTCCAATGGCAACAGGGACGAACTGTCCAGCCTAAACAAGGTTCTAGATAACATATGTCAGATCCACAGCACCCCCAATAAGCCTGCAAATCATACCCATAGAGAATGTTGGGTTTTCAAGCAGTCCGGCAAGCTCAACGCTGAACATAAGGGGCAGGATACACCAAGCGAAGACGAGGACGAGCCTTGCAAACAAAGCACTGGGGAACAGAAGAAATTCCCACTAGAAGTCAAAACAGTCAACGTGTTACACGTGATAAAGGGGAGAAACAAAGCGGCACTCCAAGAGACACATGCCCCAGGGCCTATCACTGCGGAGTTCTGCCACTGGTCGTCCCAACCGATCACCTTTGACCATCGGGATTACTCGGCAAGTATCCGGCATGCAGGATGGGCTGCCTTGGTATTAGACCCAATAATTGACGGACACCACTTCACACGAGTCCTTATGGACGGCGGCAGCAGTTTAAACCTGATATATCAGGACACAGTCCGCAACATGGGGATAGACCCAGCAAAAATTAGCCATAGTAGTACTACGTTTAAAGGAGTAACGCCAGGCCCAGAAGCCCATTGCACGGGCTCCCTGCTACTCGAGGTTATATTCGGCCTTCCCGATAACTTCCGCAGCAAAAAGTTAACCTTCCACATCGCTCCGTTCCAAAGTGGCTATCAAGCACTACTCGGACGCGAAGCTTTCGCTCGCTTTAACGCAATACCGCATTATGCTTCTCTCATGCTTAAGATGCCCGGTCCATGCGACATCATTACAGTAAATGGAAATATTGAGCGCTCCTTGCACGCCGAAGACAGTGCGGCTGCCTTGGCAGCCGCACACTAAACGGCCTCACCAACTAAAGCATTTGACAGGTCGTTAAGACCATGAACACGGTTAGACGAGTCCGGCGTAGCTATATGTAATTGATATAGGTTTGATGGCCATACCCCTATTACAATACAAGGGGCTCAACGCGCGCAAACAAGTGGCAATTAGGCTCAATTTTACTCATCTTGAATTGTACATGGTTTCTTTAGTATAACCTACCTTTTTACGTGATAACTTTTCAACTAAGTTCCTCTCTTTTATAGATGACCATCATGCTACACCCGTCCAGGATATGACACAACGGAGACCGTGCAGTGGGGACCCGTTCCAAGGATTCTTTTTAGATTAAGACCCTGCGTAAACCTTTTTTATTGTCTCTTGTTGATAAACATTCCCCGGACTCTCAGTACAATTGAGAAGGATGCTGACGTATTGGCATGTGGCCACGTCAGAATATTGCACGTACCTGGACACCAGGGGCTTATTACAAAGGGCACTGCTTAAGCCCGGTTTCCACCATAAAGACCGAATACCTTAGGGAGTGTTCGGCGTCGCAAGTTTGGCCTTATATGCATCAGCTCCGAATCATGTCTTTGGTCAAATGTTGGGTTTGCCCGGCTCCTGTGTTTTGCTGCCTTATGTTCCGCTCTATCGGCTAAGGCGGCACCAGGAGAACTACTGCGATTGTGCCCTAGTTCATCCAGACGAGCACCTCAGTAGAGAAAACCAAAAACTGACTGTCATGATATAGCGTGAGACTGGTCAACCACTCGATGACCTAGCGGAATCTTCGGGATTCCTCCGCTTTAACGAAGTGCCGTTTCCCGGCCAGGCATGTACGCACCCCTAATTCAGATGAGTGGGTAGCCACCAGGGGCTATATAGTAGCCCCACTGTCAAACTCCTCTGCTAAGTGAAAGTGTTAAAGCATTATAGTCCGGTTTCCTAGTTCGCTGCGCTATCACCTCCTTAATGGATCAAGACATTGGACCAAGTGTGAACACGCGTCTTTTGCGAACACCCCTGCATTATATGCGTGGGGGTTGAAGCCGACGACTGCAATCTTTCAGGTTATATACATATATACATAAACGGCCGCACAAGAGGCATTATAGCACTTTTGGGCAAAAGTATAAATACAGCCTTGATAAATTCAATAAAACATTGTTTTTACAACGGGAATACATGTCATTCAAACATAATATTCTTTGAGCACTGAGCCTCTATCGAACGAGCGCCTTCAACAACTTCTTCAAAGTAGTGCTCGGCAGCCACTCGGCCTATGGACGAACCCTGTGCTGCAACAGTGGTGGCATCCATCTCCCCCCAGTATGTTTTGACACGAGCAAGGGCCATCCGCGAGCCTCCTATGCACGCTGACCTCTTTACATCATCGACGCGTGGCACAGCACCAAGGAATTGTAGCACTAAGCTAAAGTAACTACTCGGCCTTGGCCCTCCTGGCCACAAATGATCGACAATGGACCTCATGGACAGTCCGGATAATCTATGGAGCTTGGCCCAACCGGTCAATCGCTCATTCAGCAGCAGCAGATGGACCGGAGCGTGAAACTATGACCAGAACAACTTCTCCACTTTAGGACCTTTCTGATCCTTGAAGTACTCGGTCGCATCCGCAGCACTCGCAGCCAAATCCATGTACTCATCCACAGAACTCCATAGCCGGTCCAGAGGAGCATATTTCGGATCTCCGAACTTAGTCCGCAACAAGAAGGGCTTCCCAGAAACGATATCCGCAGCTTGATTCAGCTCCTCCTTCATCGCTCTAATTTTGGAGCGGGCCTCCTTTGCAGCCACCTGGGCCTTCTCTAGGTCCGTCGCCTTCACCCGGTTTTCTTCTTCAAGAATTCGGTAACGGTCAGCAGCATCTTTCAACTCCACGGCCATCTTGGCAATTTTTTTCTTTGCTCCTGCAATATGCGGCCTGTTCGGCCCTTAACTCTTCGGCCGCCTTTAAAGCGGACGCATTACTACTCCTTGCTTGCTCCTTGGCTCGGGCAAGCTCCGCCCGAAGGGTCTCAACGGTGGCAGCTCCATCTGCAGTCACAACATATTAAAGATACTGGCATCACGCTGCTCTTACTATGTGACATTCACCAGAAAAATCACCTACCCTGTGCCTCGTCAAGCCGCTTGTTAACAAGCACGATGTCGGCATCTGCCGCATCCAGTTACCGCTTTAGTTCGGCAAACCGATCAGTCCAGCTAGCCACCGGAGCTTCAACCACCTGCGCATACAAGCGGTCTGGTTATTACCTGGGCCTATGATCCCATGTTTGCCGCTATTTTCGACGACAACCAGAGTCTCAGGGGCTACTATCTACACAGGGCACACCTAAAAATGTGTGGTACTATCAAAAATGTACATCATTTGACGTACCTCAAAACCCGTTAGTAGACTCATAAAGGCTTCATGCAACCCACTTTCGGCAGACGAAATCCTTTCAATCACCGTACCCATCAACGTACGGTGCTCTTCTGAGATAGTCGCTCGCTCTAGCAGATCCCTCAGTACATCAGACCGCATACCAGATGGTGCCGGACTCTTTTGATTGCTCTCTTCAAGAGCCGGATACTGGGGACTTCGGGTGGCCATAGGATTACCTCCTGGCCTTGCCGGATCAGGAGAAACCCACCGCGACGACACCTCGGGGTCGCCTGCCTCGTGAGGTGGTGTGGCAAGGGGAGGCGTTTTGCTCTCCATCATCTCTGGAAGAAGATCCCCTGAAGACGAACTAAGCTGAGAAGGGCTTAGATACGAACTGCAAGATAAATACTTCGGTTATTTTCCTCAGAAGTAAGGAAGGATATCTTCACTATTAAGTACTTTTTGATTACTTATAGCTCGTTAGAGGGCTGATCCCTGCGCGGACACTATGAGGCAAGAATACCCTCCGAGGCAGGAACCTCTGGCGGAGATTTCTTCTCCTGTTTGGAAACCCTAGTTTCTGGATCTTCAGGGGCAGTCCTCTTCCTTCCCAGGGGAGAGAGCATGTCAGATTCTTCCCCTTGGTTATCCTCCCTCACGGAGGTGCTCATTCCCTCGATTGGAATAGGTAGTGATGGAGGCCCGCTTTCGCCCTCTTTATTCTCCCCTTCATCTTCCTTTCAGGGCACTAGACAAGGTGCTGTCTCGAGCATCTTTTCCAGCACTGGATTGTCCAAGCCTTCAGGAAGGGGGGCCGAACACCGAATCATCTTCGCCTTTGTTATCCAGTCCTGGTCAAAGAGCGATTCTTCAGAATGATGTCGTGAGAAATAAAAGGACAATGTGTTCGGCCATGGGATTACTTACTTGGGCAACGGTGCGGTTGCTGCTCAGGCCCACGTCCTCGGTAGTGTCCAGACACTCTATTTGGGGTCCGAAGAACGATTTGTACATCTCCTTGTGCATCATGCTGAGGAAATTCTGAATAGTGCGTGGTCCTTCCGGGTTGAATTCCCACATGCGGAGGGGCCGGCGTTTGCAAGGCTGGACTCGACGAACCAGCTTAACTTGCATTACCATGACCAGACTGAAATCTCCCTCGAAGAGATCTCAGATACGGCTCTACGGTATTGGCACGTCCTTGGCTGGACCCCAGCTCAGCCCCCTGCTGATCCATGACATCAGTTGTGGTGGAGGGCCCGGGCGAAAGGTGGGGGCAGCTACCCACTTGGCACTTCGGGGAGCTGTGACGTAGAACCACTCTTGTTGCCACAATCCAGACACCTCTGGAAAGGAACCCTTTGGCCATGGAGCGTCTGCAATTTTGCTTATTAGAGCACCTCCGCACGCTGCATACCGCCCCTCGACCATCTTCGGCTTCACATTGAAAGTCTTGAGCCACAGGCCGAAGTGAGGGGTAATGCGGAGGAAGGCCTCACAAACGACAATAAATGACGAGATGTGAAGAAGGGAATCTGGGGCCAGATCATGAAAATCCTGCCCGTAATAGAACAAGACCCCTAACAAACTGAGGGAGTCCTGGATTAGGGGGTCTCCGGACAGCCGGACTATATCCTTGTTGGGGAACGTAGCATAAATTCAAAAAATTTCCTACGTGTCACCAAGATCTATCTATGGAGAGACTAGTAACGAGGGGAAGGAGAGTGCATCTACATACCCTTGTAGATCGCTAAGCGGGAGCGTTCAAGTGAACGGGGTTGATGGAGTCGTACTCGTCGTGATTCAAATCACCGATGATCCTAGTGCCGAACGGGCGGCACCTCCGCGTTCAACACACGTACAGCCCGGTGACGTCTCTCACGCCTTGATCCAGCAAGGAGAGAGGGAGAGGTTGAGAAAGACTCCATCCAATAGCAGCACAACGGCGTGGTGGTGGTGGAGGAGCGTGGCTATCTCGCAGGGCTTCGCCAAGCACCACAGAAGAGGAGGAAGAAGAGACGCAGGGCTGCACCAACGAGAGATCGAATCGCGTGTGTTGTGGGCAGCCCCCTAGGCCTCATATATATAGGGGAAGGGGAGGGGCTGCGCCCCCTCTAGGGTTCCCACCCCTAGGGGGGGCGGCAGCCCTAGATGGGGAACAAGGGTGGCGGCCAAGAGGGGGAGAAGGGGTGGCGCCCCTAGGGTGGGCCTTAAGGCCCATCTAAGCCTAGGGTTTCCTCGTTTTTTTCTCCTAGCTGCCCTTGGGCCTTGTGGGAGGCGCACCAGCCCACTTAGGGGCTGGTCCCTCACCACCCTTGGCCCACGCAACCTTCTGGGGTTGGTGGCCCCACTTGGTGGACCCCCGGGACCCTCCCGGTGGTCCCGGTACGTTACCGATAAACCCCGAAACTCTTCCAGTGACCAAAACAGGACTTCCCATATATAAATCTTTACCTTCGAACCATTCCGGAACTCCTCGTGACGTTCGGGATCTCATCCGGGACTCCGAACAACATTCAGTAACCACATACAAACTTCCTTTATAACCCTAGCGTCATCGAACCTTAAGTGTGTAGACCCTACGGGTTCGGGAGACATGCAGACATGACCGAGACGTTCTCCGGTCAATAACCAACAGCGGGATCTGGATACCCATGTTGGCTCCCACATGTTCCACGATGATCTCATCGGATGAACCACGATGTCAAGGACTTAATCAATCCCGTATACAATTCCCTTTGTCTATCGGTACGATACTTGCCCGAGATTCGATCGTCGATATCCAGATACCTTGTTCGATCTCATTACCTGCAAGTCTCTTTACTCGTTCTGTAACACATCATCCCGTGATCAACTCCTTGATCACATTGTGCACATTATGATGATGTCCTACCGAGTGGGCCCAGAGATACCTCTCCGCTTATACGGAGTGACAAATCCCAGTCTCGATTCGTGCCAACCCAACAGACACTTTTGGATATACCTGTAATGTACCTTTATAGCCACCCAGTTACGTTGTGACGTTTGGCACACCCAAAGCACTCCTACGGTATCCGAGAGTTGCACAATCTCATGGTCTAAGGAAATGATACTTGACATTAGAAAAGCTTTAGCATACGAACTACACGATCTTTGTGCTAGGCTTAGGATTGGGTCTTGTCCATCACATCATTCTCCTAATGATGTGATCCCGTTATCAACGACATCCAATGTCCATGGTTAGGAAACCGTAACCATCTATTGATCAACGAGCTAGTCAACTAGAGGATTACTAGGGACATGGTGTTGTCTATGCATCCACACATGTATCTGAGTTTCCTATCAATACAATTATAGCATGGATAATAAACGGTTATCATGAACAAGGAAATATAATAATAATCAATTTATTATTGCCTCTAGGGCATATTTCCAACAGTCTCCCACTTACACTAGAGTCAATAATCCAGTTCACATCGATATGTGATTAACACTCAAGGTCACATCCTCATGTGACTAACACCCTAAAGAGTTTTGGGTTTGATCATGTTATGCTTGTGAGAGAGGTTTTTGTCAACGGGTCTGAACCTTTCAGATCCGTGTGTGCTTTACAAATCTCTATGTCATCTCCTAGATGTAGCTACCACGCTCTATTTGAAGCTATTCCAACTAACTATTCTACTTGGAGCTATTGTAGCTCCATTATATGTATCCGGTATCTCTACTCAGAGCTATCCGGATAGGTGTTAAGCTTGCATCGATGTAACCCTTTACGACGAACTCTTTTACCACCTCCATAACCGAGACACTTCCTTAGTCCACTAGTTACTAAGGATAACTTTGACCGCTGTCCTGTGATCCATTCTTGGATCACTCTTGTACCCCTTGACTGACTCATGGCAAGGCACACTTCAGGTGCAGTACACAGCATAGCATACTGTAGAGCCTATGTCTTAAGCATAAGGGACGACTTTCGTCCTTTCTCTCTATTCTGCCGTGGTCGAGCTTTAAGTCTTAACTTCATACCTTACAACTCAGGCAAGAACTCCTTCTTTGACTGATCCATTTTGAACACCTTCAAGATCATGTCAAGGTATGTGCTCATTTGAAAGTTCCATTAAGCGTTTTGATCTATCCTTATAGATCTTGATGCTCAATGTTCAAGTAGCTTAATCCAGGCTTTCCATTGAAAAACACTTTCCAAATAATCCTGTATGCTTTCCAGAAATTCTACGTCACTTCTGATCAACAATATGTCAACAACATATACTTATCAGAAATTCTATAGTGCTCCCACTCACTTCTTTGGAAATACAAGTTTCTCATAAACTTTGTATACACCAAAATCTTTGATCATCTCATCAAAGCATACATTCTAACTCCGAGATGCTTACTCCAATCCTTAGAAGGATTGCTAGAGCTTTGCATACTTATTAGCATATTTCAGGATTGACAAAACCTTCCGGTTGTATCACATACAACCTTTCCTCATAAATCATCGAGGAAACAATGTTTTGACATCCTATCTGCAAGATTTCATAAATAGTGCAGTAACTGCTAATATAATTCCAACAGACTTTTAGCATCGCTACAGGTGAGAAAGTCTCATCGTAGTCAACTCCTTGAACTTGTCGAAAACATCTTAACGACAAGTCGAGCTTTCTTAATGGTGACATTTACCATCATTGTCTGTCTTCCTTTTAAAATCCATCTATACTCAACAGCCTCATGACCATTGAGCTGTTCTGTCAAAGTCTACACTTTGTTTCCATACAGGGATCCTCTCTTAGATTTTTATGGCCTTGAGCCATCTATCGGAATCCAGGCCCACCATCGCTTGTCCATAGCTCGCAGGTTCATTGTTGTCTCGCAACATGACTTCCAAGACAGGATTACGTACCACTCAGAAGTAGTACGCATCCTTGTCATCCTACGAGGTTTGGGAGTGACTTGATCCGAAGTCTCGTGATCAATATCATAAGCCTCCACTTCAATTGGTGTAGGTGCCACAAGAACAATTTCCTGTGCCCTGCCACACACTAGTTGAAGAGACGGTTCAATAACCTCATCAAGTTTCCACCATCCTCCCACTCAATTCTTTCGAGAGAAACTTTTCCTCGAAAAAGGACCCGATTCTAGAAACAATCCCTTATTGCTTTCGGATCTGAGACAGGAGGTATACCCAACTGTTTTGGGTGTTCTATGAAGATGCATTTATCCGCTTTGGGTTCGAGCTTATCAGCCTGAAACTTTTCCACATAAGCGTCGCAGCCCCAAACCTTTTAAGAAATGACAGCTTAGGTTTCTCTAAACCATAGTTCATACGGTGTCATCTCATCGGAATTACGTGGTGCCCTATTTAAAGTGAATGTGGTTGTCTCTAATGCCTAACCCATAAACTATCGTGGTAATTCGATAAGAGACATCATGGTATGCATCATATCCAATAGGGTGCAGTTATGATGTTCGGACTCACCATCACACTATGGTGTTCCAGGCTGTATCAATTGTGAAACAATTTCCACAATGTCTTAATTCTGTGCCAAACTTGTAATTCAGATATTCATCTCTATGATCATATCATAGATACTTTATCCTCTTGTCACGACGATCTTTCAACTTCACCCTGAAATTACTTGAACCTTTCAATAATTCAGACTCGTGATTCATCAAGTAAATATACTCAACATCTACTCAAATCATCTGTGAAGTAAGAACATAACGATATCCACTACACGCCTCAGCACTCATTGGACTGCACACATCAAAATGTATTACTTCCAACAAGTTGCTTTCTAGTTCCATTTTACTGAAAACGAGGCTTTCAGTCATCTTGCCCATGTGGTATGATTTGCATGTCTCAACTGATTCAAAATCAAGTGAGTCCAAACGGTCCATTTGCATGGAGTTTCTTCATGCATATACACCAATAGACATGGTTCGCATGTCTCAAACTTTTCAAAAATGAGTGAGCCCAAAGATCCATCAACATGGAGCTTCCTCATGCGTTTTATACCGATATGACTTACGTGGCAGTGCCACAAGTAGGTGGTACTATCATTACTATCTTTTGGCATGAACATGTGTATCACTACGATCGAGATTTAATAAACCATCCATTTTAGGTGTAAGACCATTGAAGGTATTATTCAAATAAACAGAGTAACCATTATTCTCCTTAAATGAATAACCGTATTGCGATAGACATAATCCAATCGTGTCTATGCTCAACGCAAACACCAATCTCGATGGTAGAGGGAGCGTACGATATTTGATCAACCTTGAAAATACTTCCAACACATATCGTTATCTCACCTTTAGCTAGTCTCCGTTTATTCCGCAGCTTTTATTTCGAGTTACTAACACTTAGCAACTGAACCGGTATCTAATACCCTGGTGCTACTAGGAGTACTAGTAAAGTACACATTAACATAATGTATATCCAATATACTTCTATCGACCTTGCCAGCCTTCTTATCTACCAAGTATCTAGGGTAATTATGCTCCAGTGGCTGTTCCTCTTATTACAGAAGCACTTAGTCTCGGGTTTGGGTTCAACCTTGGGTTTCTTCACTAGAGCAGCAGCTGAATTGTCGTTTCATGAAGTATCCCTTCTTGCCCTTGCCCTTCTTGAAACTAGTGGTTTCACCAACCATCAATAATTGATGCTCCTTCTTGATTTCTACTTTTGTGGTGTCAAACATCGCGAATATCTCAAGGATCATCATATATGTCCCTGATATATTATAGTTCAGCATGAAGCTCTAGCAGCTTGGTGGTAATGACTTCGGAGAAACATCACTATCTCATCTGGAAGATCAACTCCCACTCGATTCAAATGATTGTTGTACTCAGACAATCTGAGCACAAGCTCAACAATTGAGCTTTTCTCCTTAGTTTGTAGGCTAAGAAAATCGTCGGAGGTCTTATACCTCTTGACGTGGGCACAAGCTTGAAATCCCAATTTCAGCCCTCAAAACATCTCATATGTTTCGCAACGTTTCAAAACTGTCTTTGGTGCCTCAACTCTAAACCGTTTAACTGAACTATCATGTAGTTATCAAAACGTGTATGTCAGATGTTCGCAACATCTACAGACGATGTTCGAGGTTCAGCACACTGAGCGGTGCATTAAGGACATAAGCCTTCTAAGAAGCAATGAGGACAATCCTCAGTTGACGGACCTAGTCCGCATACTTGCTACTATCAACTTTCAACTAAATTTTCTCTAGGAACATATCTAAACAGTAGAACTGAAGCGCGAGCTACGACATAATTTGCAAAATCCTTTTGACTATGTTCAGGATAATTAAGTTCATCTTATGAACTCCCACTTAGATAGACATCCCTCTAGTCATCTAAGTGATTAGATGATCCGAGTCAACTAGGCCGTGTCCGATCATCACGTGAGACAGACTAGTCATCATCGGTGAACATCTTCATGTTGATCGTATCTTCTATACGACTCATGCTCGACCTTTCGGTTTTCTGTGTTCCGAGGCCATGTCTGTACATGCTAGGCTCGTCAAGTCAACCTAAGTGTTTGCATGTGTTCCGAGGCCATGTCTGTACATGCTAGGCCCGTCAACACCCGTTGTATTCGAACGTAAGAATCTATCACACCCGATCATCACGTGGTGCTTCGAAACGACGAACTTTAGCAACGGTGCACAGTTAGGGGAGAACACTTCTTAAAATTATTGTAAGGGATCATCTTATTTACTACCGCCGTTCTAAGTAAACAAGATGTATAAACATGATAAACATCACATGCAATCAAATAATAGTGACATGATATGGCCAATATCATATAGCTCCTTTGATCTCCATCTTGGGGCTCCATGATCATCTTGTTACCGGCATGACACCATGATCTCCATCATCGTGTCTTCTTGGAGTTGTCACGTCATCTATTACTTCTACTACTACAGCTAACGGTTAGCAATAAAGTAAAGTAATTACATGACGTTTATGTTGACACGCAGGTCATAAATAAATTAAGACAACTCCTATGGCTCCTGCCGGTTGTCATACTCATCGACATGCAAGTCGTGATTCCTATTACAAGAACATGATCAATCTCATACATCACATATATCATTCATCACATCCTTTGGCCATATCACATCACATAGCATACCCTGCAAAAACAAGTTAGATGTCCTCTAATTGTTGTTTGCATGTTTTACGTGGCTGCTATGGGTTTCTAGCAAGAACGTTTCTTACCTACGCAAAGACCACAACGTGATATGCCAATTGCTATTTACCCTTCATAAGGACCCTTTTCATCGAATCCGATCCGACTAAAGTGGGAGAGACAGACACCCGCCAGCCACCTTATGCAACTAGTGCATGTTTGTCGGTGGAACCGGTCTCACGTAAGAGTACGTGTAAGGTTGGTCCGGGCCGCTTCATCCCACAATACCGTCGAAACAAGATTGGACTAGTAACAGCAAGCATATTGAACAAAATCAACGCCCACAACTACTTTGTGTTCTACTCGTGCATAGTAACTACGCATAGACCTAGCTCATGATGCCACTGTTGGGGAACGTAGCAGAAATTCAAAAAAATTCCTACGTGTCACCAAGATCTATCTATGGAGAGACTAGCAACGAGGGGAAGGAGAGTGCATCTATATACCCTTGTAGATCGCTAAGCGGAAGCGTTCAAGTGAACAGGGTTGATGGAGTCGTACTCGTCGTGATTCAAATCACCGATGATCCTAGTGCCGAACGGACGGCACCTCCGCGTTCAACACACGTACAGCCCGGTGACGTCTCTCACGCCTTGATCCAGCAAGGAGAGAGGGAGAGGTTGAGGAAGACTCCATCCAACAGCAGCACAACGGCGTGGTGGTGGTGGAGGAGCATGGCTATCTTGCAGGGCTTCGCCAAGCACCACAGAAGAGGAGGAAGAAGAGACGCAGGGCTGCACCAATGAGAGATCGAATCACGTGTGTTGTGGGCAGCCCCCTAGGCCTCATATATATAGGGGAAGGGGAGGGGCTGCGCCCCCTCTATGGTTCCCACCCCTAGGGGGGCGGCAGCCCTAGATGGGGAACAAGGGTGGCGGCCAAGAGGGGGAGAAGGGGTGGCACCCCTAGGGTGGGCCTTAAGGCCCATCTAAGCCTAGGGTTTCCTCCTTTTTTTCTCCTAGCTGCCCTTGGGCCTTGTGGGAGGTGCACCAGCCCACTTAGGGGCTGGTCCCTCACCACCCTTGGCCCACGCAACCTTCTGGGGTTGGTGGCCCCACTTGGTGGACCCCCGGGACCCTCCCGGTGGTCCCGGTACGTTACCGATAAACTCCGAAACTCTTCCGGTGACCAAAACAGGACTTCCCATATATAAATCTTTACCTTCGAACCATTCCAGAACTCCTCGTGATGTCCGGGATCTCATCCGGGACTCCGAACAACATTCGGTAACCACATACAAACTTCCTTTATAACCCTAGCGTCATCGAACCTTAAGTGTGTAGACCCTACGGGTTCGGGAGACATGCAGACATGACTGAGACTATCTCCGGTCAATAACCAACAGCAGGATCTGGATACCCATGTTGGCTCCCACATGTTCCACGATGATCTCATCGGATGAACCACGATGTCAAGGACTTAATCAATCCCGTATACAATTCCCTTTGTCTATCGGTACGATACTTGCCCGAGATTCGATCGTCGGTATCCAGATACCTTGTTCGATCTCGTTACCTGCAAGTCTCTTTACTCGTTCTGTAACACATCATCCCGTGATCAACTCCTTGATCACATTGTGCACATTATGATGATGTCCTACCGAGTGGGCCCAGAGATACCTCTCCGCTTACACGGAGTGACAAATCCCAGTCTCGATTCGTGCAAACCCAACAGACACTTTCGGAGATACCTGTAATGTACCTTTATAGCCACCCAGTTACGTTGTGACGTTTGGCACACCCAAAGCACTCCTACGGTATCCGGGAGTTGCACAATCTCATGGTCTAAGGAAATGATACTTGACATTAGAAAAGCTTTAGCATACAAACTACACGATCTTTGTGCTAGGCTTAGGATTGGGTCTTGTCCATCACATCATTCTCCTAATGATGTGATCCCGTTATCAACAACATCCAATGTCCATGGTTAGGAAACCGTAACCATCTATTGATCAACGAGCTAGTCAACTAGAGGCTTACTAGGGACATGGTGTTGTCTATGCATCCACACATGTATCTGAGTTTCCTATCAATACAATTATAGCATGGATAATAAACGATTATCATGAACAAGGAAATATAATAATAATCAATTTATTATTGCCTCTAGGGCATATTTCCAACAATCATTTGGCCGGACTGTTGGACTATGAAGATACAAGATTGAAGACTTCGTCTCATGTCCGGATGGGACTCTACTTGGCGTGGAAGGCAAGCTAGGCAATACGAATATGTATATCTCCTCCTTTGTAACCGACCTTGTGTAACCCTATCCCCCTCTGGTGTCTATATAAACCGGAGGGTTTTAGACTGTAGGAAAACATACAATCATACCATAGGCTAGCTTCTAGGGTTTAGCCTCTCCGATCTTGTGGTAGATCAACTCTTGTAATACTCATATCATCAAGAATAAATCAAGCAGGCCATAGGGTTTTACCTCCATCAAGAGGGCCCGAACCTGGGTAAAACATCGTGTTCCCTGCCTCCTGTTACCATCCGCCTTAGACGCACAGTTCGAGACCCCCTACCCGAGATCCGCCGGTTTTGACACCGACATTGGCCTTTACTTGATGTGCATGATTGAGAGTTCCTCTGTGACGTCGCCATAAGGAAGGATGCCTCATCTCGTTGTTAAAAACAACATTGCCGCGGGGGGGGGGGGGGGCTCTGGCTGTTGGCCAAACTCTTCGGCTAGGCAGTTTCATCAAGACTGCATGTTCGGCTGCTGCACCGATGATGACTTCTCGGGTCATCAAAAACAGCCTCCACATCGGCTCGGAATCCTCCGAGCAGATGGATCCAATGGATCTCTCTTCCCTAAACGAACTCTTGGATCGCATCGCCGCCTTGGGAGTCTCTACAGACTATGATCGGATTGGGCTTAAACCCGATCAAAGGGAGATTAACTCTCCATCGGTCACCCATCACGTTGCGGTGGTGGAGGAACAATGCGGCAACTCTTCCTCTATTTTGAGGACTAACTATGTCCGGATTCCTGAGCTCTCCAAGCCGGATACCCGCTTACGGGAGGATATCACTCAAGCCCTAAACCTTGAATCAGGCAGCGGGCCAGACTTATCGGGCAGCACTCCAGAACACGAACTTCCAAGATTCGAAACTCCTCGGCCCCTGGGTCTCAGATCGGGTAGGGGTTCGGACTCAAATCCACCCACCCACCCAGACATAAACGATCTTTCCCACATCAGGCAAGAGCCCCATGAAACAGTACATCATTATTGGGCCAGATTCCTCCTTATGATGAACAAGATTAAGGACTGTCGCGAGGAAGATGCAATCTCACATTTCTACAATAATTGCACGGACAAGGGAATCATTAATGCCTTATGTCGCCATGACATATCACGCTTCGCTGACTTGGCGTCCATAGTACGAAGGTACTGTGCGATGGAAAGCGCCTGGAAAACCGAAACGAAATTTTGGGATAATCCGACTCCGAATATACACCCAGTCCGAAGTAAAAGGGTGCACTATCATAAGACACCCGAGATAGTTGCAAAGAAACAAAAATCCTCTACAGGGCATGGAACCGTACTAGAGGGATGGCTTAACGGCCCCTGCAAAATTCATAGTACAACGGATACAATACCAACGCACAGCCTTAGAGCATGTTGGATACTTCGGCGGGTGGCCAAAAGTGGTGAGGATCTTCTTATCCCAAATGCCACAAGGCACCATCCCGTGGATAACAATACGGTGTTAACAGTCTTTGAGACCTTCGCGTCAAATAATAGGCGCAAGCAAACACTCCGCAGCATGGCCGAAATCTGCCACGTAGCAGCAATAAATCCATGGAGTGACACGAATATTACCTTCAATTCCAGTGACGAACCTAAACTCCGAACATCCCGAGCACCAGCCACACTGGTCCTCAGTCCAATTGTGGAGGGCTTTCGACTCACCAAAGTACTCAAGGACGGCGGCAGCGGATTAAACCTCATCTATGAGGAAACTCTTCAAAAAATGGAAATAGACTGGAACCACATTGAGCAAAGTAGCACAACCTTCAGGGGAATCATACCCAGTCGGGAGGCACGATGCGCTGGGAAAATCACACTAGATGTGGTATTCGGTACGCCATAGAACTATAGGTCCGAAGAAATTACATTTCAAGTGGCCCCGTTCAGAAGTGGATACCACGCCCTTTTAGGACGTGAGGCATTCACGATCTTCCAAGCCGTACCCCATTATGGGTACATGAAGCTCAAAATGCCCGGGCCCAACGGAATCATCACCCTCGCCAGCGATCCGGACACAACACTCCGCGCTGAAAACAAAACCGCCGCACTGGCCCTCGAGGCATTATCCGAAGCCCTCTCGGCCGAGGAATTAACCACGCTACGCTCCATAGTGGACAGGGACGCGTGATCCTTGATAAGAGATCCAAGTCCACCTCTTTTAAACCAGCGGATGAAATAGTCAAATTCCAAGTCCACCCAACGGACCCTACAAAAACAGCCTCCATCGGGGCACAGTTAAACCCCGCTCTGGACGCCACACTACGTGAGTTCCTGCGCGAGAATTGGGACATATTCGCCTGGCATCCCTCAGGCATGCCAGGAATCCCACGCAGGCTAGCCGAGCATAGTCTCAATATCCTAAAGGGATTCAAGCTGGTCAAGCAAGCTCTTCGGCATTTCTCCGAACCTAAGAGACAGGCCATGGGAGAGGAACTAGCCAAGTTATTGGAGGCCGGATTCATCAGAGAAATTAAACACCCGAACTGGCTAGCAAACCTGGTGATGGTACCAAAGAAGGATAAATCCTGGCGCCTTTGTGTCGATTTCAAGGACCTCAATAAAGCTTGCCCAAAGGATCCCTTCCCCCTCCCCCGCATCGATAAAATTATTGATGCTACCGCAGGACACGAGTCATTGTGTTTCCTCAATGCATACTCTGGTTACCACCAAATCAAGATGGCGGAGCCTGACCAAGCCGCAACGGCATTCATCACACCATACGGTCCCTTCTGTTTCAACACAATGCCTTTTGGGCTGAAAAACGCTGGTGCAACATATCAGCGCATGATTCAGACATGTTTGGAGAAACAAATCGGCAAAACAGTAGAGGCATACGTAGATGATGTGGTCGTCAAAACCAAACACATCGACTCTTTGATAGACGACTTGACGCTCAGATTCGACAACCTCCGAACATACGACATCAAGCTCAATCCGGAAAAATGCATTTTCGGCGTACCAGCCGGAAAGCTCCTGGGTTTCATCGTCTCCAGTAGAGGTATTGAAGCTAATCCGGCCAAAATCCGAGCTTTGTCACAGTTGGCTACCCCAACAGACCTCAAACAAATCCAGAAGTTAACTGGATGCGTGGTGGCTCAAACCGCTTTATCTCCCGCTTAGGAGAAAAGGCTTTACCCCTTTATCGCCTCCTTCGACGCACCGAACACTTCGAGTGGACGGACGCTGCCACAGCCGGATTGGAAGAAATAAAGGCCATTTTGGCAACCAACCCAATCCTGGCCGCGCCAAACATCGGCGAACGAATGCTGTTGTACATTGCGGCAACTCATCAAGTTGTAAGCGCAGTGCTCGTCGTGGAATGAGAAGCTGACGAACATAAATTCCCTCTTCAAAAGCCGGTATACTATGTATCCACTGTCCTCACTCCATGCAAATCACGGTACCCACATTATCAAAAGATAGCCTATGCGGTATTCATGGCATCCCGGAAGCTGCGACACTACTTTCAAGAGTGTTCGATTACAGTAGCCTCAGAAGTGCCACTTAATGATATTATAAACAATCGCGACGCTACGGGCCGGATTGCTAAATGGGCCATTGAGCTCCTCCCGTTCGACATAACATACAAACCTCGACGAGCCAAGTCGCAAGTATTGGCTGACTTTGTCGCCGAATGGACGGAGGCTGAACACTCTAAAGAGTATGGCGCATACTCCAATTGGATCATGCACTTCGATAGTTCTAAAATGCTGGCTGGTATAGGGGCTGGCGTTGTCCTGATGTCCCCAACCGGACATACCATTCAGTATGTACAGCAAATATTGTATACAGACTCCAACAACGCAGCCGAATACGAAGCTCTGTTGCATGGTCTTCGGATGGCAGTCTCCATGGGCATTCAACGCCTAGAGGTGCGTGGGGATTCAAACCTTGCAATATCCCAAATAAATGGAGACTTTGACGCCAAGGATCCGAAAATGGCGGCCTACCAAAACGCCATCCTAAAAATGTCAGCTCGGTTCGAGGGGCTCGAATTTCACCATGTGGCTCGGAAAACAATCAGGCGGCGGATATCCTCGCCCGCATCGGCGCAAAACGCGATGTAGTCCCCCCAATAAATTTCTGGAGAGGTTGTTCAAGCCATGCGTGGTGTGGGAAGGGGACACCGGTAACAATAGTCCGGACCCGGCCAAAATACCCGATACCGAACACTCTGACACAATCGGAGGCTCCGCCACCGAAATAACACCTTCAGCCCACGTAATAATGGCCATCATAGCCCCGTGGACAGAACCATTCCTGGCCTACCTAACTAGGCAGGAACTTCCGGAGGACCAAAACGAGGGACGTTGCATAGTGCGGCGATCTAAGGCCTACAGGGTCCATGAGGGAGAATTGTATAAAAAAGCACTACCGGAGTCCTTCAAAGGTGCATCTCCGAAGAGGAAGGGCGGAACCTTTTGGCAGAAATTCACGCCGGACTCGGTGGTCACCACGCCACGGCCCGGGCTCTTGTAAGCAAGGCCTTCCGTACAGGATTCTATTGGCCAATGGCCCGGGAAGATGCACATGACTTGGTCCAACGTTGCGTTGTTTGCCAGCTCTTTGCAAATCAAAGCCACATGCCACCCACCGCCCTCCAAACAATCCCCATTACGTGGCCCTTCGCAGTCTGGGGGCTTGACATGCTTGGACCCCTTAAAGGGGGAACCCACAAGAAAAAATACTTACTGGTCATGGTGGATAAATTCTCCAAATGGATAGAGGCCAAACCTATTAAAACAGCCAAATCCAGACCGGTGATAGACTTCATATCCGGGGTCGTACACCGTTATGGCGTCCCCCACAACATCATCACTGACAACGGCACGAACTTCACTATCGATGAGGTAAAACTCTGGTGCAGCAAAATGGGCATCAAGCTCGATTATGCTTTAGTCTATCACCCACAAACCAACGGCCAAGTTGAGCGAGCAAACGGTCTTATAATGCGCGGCATTAAACCCAGATTAGTGTGTTCCTTAACGGAGTCTAACATGCACTAGGTAGAGGAGCTCGACTCCATACTCTAGGGGATGCGGACCACGCCGAACCGTAGTACCGGATATCAAGGTTGTCAAAATCATGATTTTGAATCGGATCGGGGCTCTGATGGTAGGATCGCAAATCGTAGAATCTTCACTACCAGGATCGTAGAAACGTAGATTCTATGAACTAACATCGTAGAATCATAGGGGTTAGTTTGGATCGTAAAGTCGTAGAATCGTATAATAGAATCGCGATTCTGACAACCTTGCCGGATATACACCCTTCTTTATGGTGTACGACGCAGAGGCAGTCTTGCCCTGCGACATAATTCATGACTCACCTCGGGTGCGCATGTACGAAGAAAGAGAAGCCGAGCTCGATCGGTAGGACAGTCTGGACACTCTGGAGGAGGAGCGCGACGTAGCAAAAGCCCATTCCGCATTTTATCAGCAACAGGCTCGCAGATACCAAAGCAGAGAAGTATGCGCCAAAACTTATAACGTTGGCGAACTAGTTCTACTCCTGCCAGATAAGAAAAAGAACAAGCTCGAGCCCAAATGGGAAGGTCCCTTAATTATTGACCAAGTTCTGACCGGTGGAGCGTACCGACTGCGGGATGCATCGACTAATCGACTCGAGCCGAACCCATGGAACGCGGCCAGGCTCCGAAGATTCTACGCCTAGCGCCGGACTCTATGTTCGTCCCCTTCCTCTGTCCATTTTTTGCATATACATTATCTGTCTTGTTTTTCTTTCTTTCTTTTAATTCTCTCTCTAGGCCTTCAAGGGCCAACTTGTGCCTCGCTTGCACAATATAGATGCGCTAGCCGCGCTCGTCATACCTGGGGGCTTCTTTCACAGAAGCTTAATTATTTATCTGGGCCTCATGCCCCGCACATGTGCCATGCTTCCGCATGTACCTTTTTTCGACATTATATGCATCGATATGACTTAAGTTTTGGCCAAGCTGGGTTGCCTGGCTCTTGTATTTATGCCCTATGTTCCCGTTAATTCGGCTAGGGCATAAGGAGAGCACCTTTGCGATTGTTACTGTCGGGTCAGCCGGATGTGTACCTCAGACTGGGTGAAGCCGAAAGCTAGCGTTCTTAAGGGAATATTCGGTCGGTGAATACAAGATGATTTTTTATTTTCCATATCCGCCCCCAGATGTTTTTTCCTGCGTTTCTTATCGCAGTCCGGACATGCACTTTAGGGCATGCATACCCTGGGAAAGGAATCCTTAACAGAACTATTCTCCCTGGAAGATGTTTCTTACTACCCATGTAATATAACATAACTAGTTGGGCACTTGTCCATTCAAGCACTAATGACCCCTACGCCTGGTATCCACGCATACCCCGGTTCTTATATAACTGAGTGGGTATTCGTATACACTCCGGACTATCGGGTCCCGAGGTTGAAGCGAAAAGTTCCGCCAAGACAAATGATCTACAATCTGGCTAGAAGGCATTATACATGTCACTTTAATTACATAGTCATGCAGACTGACTAAATTCCTCTTCTATACCATCCAACATGCGGTCTAGCCTACAATCCTGTTGGGAATACTTTGCGGCTAATTCTACTTGCCCATAAACTAAGCTAACGGTGATCTCTTTTCCGTCGGGCCCCATAGGTCCGACCTCGGCCATGTGATTTGGGTCAGCCTTGGTATACCGCGTCTTCACCATGGCCCGGGCTTCTCTGGCACCTTGTCGGCAGGCCGATATCTTCCATAATCGGAAGCGCCACCGTGCTCCCTTGAGCTTCTCCGTAAGCTCTACAACACCCTCAGGCAGGGAGACGGATGGCCATAAGGCCTGGGCAACACCTTGCATCACCTGCCGAACTTGTTCGTGCAGATGTGAGAGCTCGTGTAGAAGATCACCCGCGGACCCGGGCATTTCCTCCGCAGGACGACCTGTCAGCATACATACAGACATAACATTGTTAGTCGACTTCTTCACCGAACTCCTTCAAAAGGATTCGTTCAAGCACTTACTGAAAATGCCGCGCCGAAGCCGCTTATTCTCCTTCTCGGAGTCTGCAAGTTAGGCTCGAACGTCTTTTAGTTCCACGCTTAGCTTGATATTAGCGTCTCGGAGATTGTTTTTCTCCCGCCTAACCTCAGTCAGCACGCGTTTGCCAGCCTCTAGCTGTCGCACGACATGCTGGTCCTCCGGATTTTCTCTAGATTCATCTGCAACATCTATTGTTAGATCTGCAGCCACGCCGCACACTATATTGTAACCATCATTCTTTAAAGTAAATGTTACCAGCGCGTGACTTTTTCGGTTCCTGCAATGCGGCAATAGCGGCCCGCAGTTGGGTCTTGCATTCCTCTAGCTCCTGTGACAGCCTAGTATTCTTCTCTATAAGAACCTGCACAATGAAGATGAACCTTAAATTAGTTCTGCTAACTGTTTCAAGTCCCAGGGGCTACTGATACATATAAATCGTCAGATTTACTTACCCGTACATCCTTTACATACTGATCCGTGGCTCTGGCTAGACCATCTTGAGCAGCACGGAGGTACGCCTCTCCAGAATTGAAGGCATCAAATGCCTCTGGTGAGAAACAAGCGTCACAAAGTACGGCCGCCCGGCGCCTATGATTCATGGCGCTTTCCACTTCTGAGTTTGTAGCGGATAATCTATCTGCATCCTCTGTAGGGGGATTATCCGGCGCCCGCCCCATATATGCTTCTGCCTCTATGTCCGGTCCTGGCGCCCGACTGGTGGAAGCGTGATTATTAACATCGCCGGACATATTCCGGTGAGCGTTTTTTCTATTAAAGAAACACGGGCGTCATTACATTTTGAGAAAGACGACAACCATGGAGCGGGGTTTTTGTTATACCTTTGCACCGGCGTCTCCGTCCTGACCGCCTTCCTTTTTGGCCTGCCTGGCCTTGGTGCCTCTTGTTGGCAAGTTGCTGCGGGTTCGGCAGGGCGTCCCGAATGCCTTCCCTGTAAAAACGCCATATGTATATGGTAGGTGAAGTGTCTAAAAGGGGATCCTAGTTTTTGGAGTTCGGATTTTTTGGGTTTCTTACGTGTGATGTAGGAAGCAGCCCGGCATAGTCGGCCGTAATGGCCACCATGGCATCATCACAGCTTAACTGATAGAATTGTCGGTCTAGCAGCTCCACCAATATAACTAGATCTTCTTCAAGTCTGGAGTCAAAGGCCCGGTCAGGGTCCTCTGGTTGTGGAGAAGGGCTGTTGACCTCCTTTATGGCTTTTCGCAGTTCCTGCCACAAAGTGGCAAGGAGAATACTTACGACAAATAATGCGGGAAAAATGGGAGTAAGGAGATATAACTTACCTAGCTTGGAGGATTGTACATGGAGAATCCGTCCCGTGGCTTGATGCGGATGAACTCCTCTTCCTCTCCCTTGAACAATTCGGACAGAATTTTTGCTAAAGCGGCAGCATTGTCTGGACCCTTACGCCCGCAGCGGGTGGCATCATCCGCCCCATTAAAACACCACAAGGGGTGCCCACGATATTGAAGTGGTTGCACTCCCTGCATTATGCCAATCGACATAACTTCGATTACTGTCAATCCTGATTGAGCCAGTGCTTTAATCCGGTTCATCAAGTAGAGGACTTCTCCATTGTCTTCCACCTGGGGGCTCCGTGGGCGCCAACTTTGGCGTTTCTTCAGAGGAGCATTGCTGAACTCAGGAAGACCCCGCCGAACAAGGTCTGGAAGGGGAACGTCCTCCATATAAAACCATTTCGAAGGCCAGTCTTCGGATGACTTCTTCGGGGTAGCGGACAGGTATCCGGTACCAGTGATGCGCCATATTTCGGCTCCGCCCACTTGATAAAGTGATCCCCTCTGTGTGCGAGGGACGAGGCAAAATAGCCTTTTCCACAGCTCGAAGTGAGCCTCGTAGCCCAGGAACAACTCGCAGAGAGCAACATAGACGGCGATATGTAGAATGGAGGCAGGGGTGAAATTGTGTAGTTGGAGGTCGTAGAACACCAGGAGCCCGCGGAGGAACGGATGAATTGGAAATCCGAGTCCTCTCAATAGATAGGGGACAAGGCATACCCGCTCCCCCATAGAGGGGCTGGGGAAGCTCTCCTATTGCTCCCCGCCATTGTAGGTGGCGAGCCCGGCTCGGACGGGCACCATATACGTCGGAGGGAGAAATCCCTTGGTCTGCAGTTCGACCAATCGACTGTGTGGGACTGAACACCTCTCCCAATCACTGGGTTTAGGGCTACGGGGGCGGGAGGAGGAGCTGCGAAGTTCGGCACAGCTAGAATGGATCGTTCCGAAACGCGCTCTGATGGGCTCTCGCTGGGGGGAGGATGGTATGGATCGGATATAAGAATCCCCATCCCTTTAATAGACAATTTATTTGTCTAGCTAGGGGGGCGAATGTAAAAACGCCCTGGCGCCTCGTATTCATTCAACGCGTGGGAGATAGCCCTTATTGGGCACAGAAGCCAAGAGGTCCGAACATTTATGGGACCGGACACTGCTTTACGAACACTCGAAAATTGGAGAAGAACACTCCTTGCAATGCCGAAGACAACACTGTGCACCGGACTCATCGTCGTTGAAGCCTGGTTCAGGGGCTACTGAGGGAGTCCTGGATTAGGGGGTCTCCGGACAGCCGAACTATATCCTTTGTCCAGACTGTTGGACTATGAAGATACAAGATTGAAGACTTCGTCTCGTGTCCGGATGGGACTCTACTTGGCGTGGAAGGCAAGCTAGGCAATACGGATATGTATACTTCATCCTTTGTAACCGACCTTGTGTAACCCTAGCCCCCTCTGGTGTCTATATAAACCAGAGGGTTTTAGTCCGTAGGAAAACATACAATCATACCACATGCTAGCTTCTAGGGTTTACCCTCTCCGATCTCGTGGTATATCAACTCTTGTAATACTCATATCATCAAGAATAAATCAAGCAGGGCGTAGGGTTTTACCTCCATCAAGAGGGCCCGAACCTGGGTAAAACATCGTGTTCCCTGCCTCCTGTTACCATCCGCCTTAGACGCACAGTTCGGGACCCCCTACCCGAGATCCGCCGGTTTTGACACCGACACAATGGGATCCAGAGCGAGGCCTAGTCCTCGAAGGAAGTGGGAGACGAATGCAACGCTCTCATTGGGTTCGGGAGTAGGGACGACCTGCCCTCAGGCGGGCAGCCTATGCGAAATTTCATCGGTCAAATATCTGGCCTCCCTCAACTTCTTGATATCCTCCTCCGTGACGGAGGAGGGCATCCACCAGCCTTGAAGGCTGGATTCAGACATGATTGAAGGTCCGAAGCACCTAACCTGGGCTTTGGGTGTTAGAACTCGAGGCCGGGGAAGGATTCGATTGAGCACGGGAGGGAAAAAAAGTAAAAGCCTTGTCCCTTTATAAAGAGGGTGAATATCAAGCGTCCTCCTCGTGGTCGTTTGGGACTTGCCTAAGATCTAGGAGTCCTAGGCACAGTTGGGTTACCCACGTCTGTATTAATGAGAATCCCGTAATAAAGGGAACACGACCTCTGCTTTGACAAGACGTGTCAAGAAACCGCCTCGCATTATGTGCGGGGCTGGTTAAACAAAAACGGTTCAAATAATTTCCGGGTCATGACGTCATGCTGCCAAAATGTGTCAACAGATTAGATTTGTGGAAATATTATTCTCTCTACGGTGGTATGTGGAACTTATTTTGCAGGGTCGGACACTATCCTTGTATTCAAACTCTTCTGTGGTGTATTCGGAGGAGGAACCCGCCTTGCAATGCCGAAGACAACACTGCGCGCCGGACTCATCGTCATTGAAGCCTGGTTCAGGGGCTACTGAGGGAGTCCTGGATTAGGGGGTCTCCGGACGGCCGGACTATATCCTTTGGCCGGACTATTGGACTATGAAGATACGATATTGAAGACTTCCTCCCATGACCGGATGGGACTCTACTTGGCGTGGAAGGCAAGCTAAGCAATACGGATATGCATACCTCCTCCTTTGTAACCGAACTTGTGTAACCCTAGCCTCCTCTGGTGTCTATATAAACCAGAGGGTTTTAGTCCGTAGGACAACATACAATCATACCATAGGCTATCTTCTAGGGTTTAGCCTCTCCGATCTCATGGTAGATCAACTCTTGTACTACTCATATTATCAAGAACAATCAAGCAGGACATAGGGTTTTACCTCCATCAAGAGGGCCCGAACCTGGGTAAAACATCGTGTCCCCTGCCTCCTGTTACCATCCGCCTTAGACGCACAGTTCGGGACCCCCTACCCGAGATCCACCGGTTTCGACGCCGACATTGGTGCTTTCATTGAGAGCTCCTCTGTGTCGTCATCATTAGGCTTGATGGATCCTTCAATCATCGATAGCGATGCAGTTCAGGGCAAGACTTTTCTCCCCGGACAGATCTTTGTGTTCGGCGGCTTCGCACTGCGGGCCAACTCGCTTGGCCATCTGGAGCAGATTGAGAGTTACGCCACTGGCCACCAGGTCAGGTTTGGAAGCTTAAACTACACGGCCGATATCCGCGGAGACTTGATCTCCGATGGATTCGAGCCCCTGCCTAGTGCGCCACACGGTCACGATGAGCATGATTTAGCTCTACCATCGGACAGTGTTCAGGAGATCGCACCGGCAGTAGCTCTGACCCTCAATTTGGAACCAGTTGCGCCATCCATGGACGGGTGGATAGACCCCGCCACGAAGGTCGTATCCTCACCGGCGATCGAGCCGAGTATCGACCTTACCCTTCACGAGAGCCGTGATGCCAAGCTGTCGGATCCTTCCCTGGCCACGGACAAGTCCTGGCCAAACTATGTCCGGGAGGATTGGGATGCGGATGACGAAGAAATTCGCCGCCCACCCACCACCCTCTTAGTAGCAACTGTCAACGATTTGACCGACATGCTCGACTTTGACTCCGAAGACATCGACTGTATGGAGGACGATGCAGGAGACGAACAGGAACCACTGCCCACAGGGCACTGGACGCCCACTTCATCATATGACGTATAAATGGTGGACACACCCAAAGAAAATGACGATGAGGAACGGAAGGACACGGTGAAGGGTTGTTCCCTCGAGAAGCAGTCAAAGTGGCGGCGTAAGCGCCGATCCAAATCCCACCTCAACGGAAACAATGATCATATAGACCCAGCGTTAGAGCAGGGTGAACCATCGCCCGACCACGGCAACACGGAGAATCAAACCAAACAACCCGACTCCGTCGAAGATAACAGTCCGGACGACATCACACCGGACAGGCACCCGGAGCAACAGAATGCCCATCAAAGGCTTGTTGCCACTGCGAGGAGTCTGAAAAAGCAGAAGCAAAGGCTCAGGGCTGAACAAGACACACTCAGAATCAGATGGAGTGAAGTACTCAACACTGCAGTGAAGTACGGCGGTAATCGCCACACCAAGAGCTACCCGAAGCAAAAGTTGCTACCTGAATTTGATGAGGAGGCCTTAGATCCCCCGAAATTAAAAAACAAAACGACCATCCGGTCAGATAGACGACCTCGTGACCAACATAGAGCGGCGAACGATGCTGCACATAAGCCAGTACGTGATCCATGCGAGGGCTCGCATCAAAAGGACGACGCAACCAGATCCATATACTTGCCACGCAGGCGCGCTCCAGCATGCAATGCAACACAACAAACATCCGAACACCACGGTACACCCAAATACAGGGGTGCCGCACACCCACTATGTTTCACCGATGAGGTGCTGGACCATGAATTTCCAGAGGGATTCATACCCGTAAACATAGAGGCGTACGACGGAACGACAAACCCTGGGGTCTGGATTGAGGATTACATCCTCCATATCCATATGGCTCAAGGAGACGATCTCCACGCCATCAAGTACTTACCCCTCAAGCTCAAAGGGCCAGCTCGGCACTGGCTTAAAAGCCTCCCCGAAAATTCCATTGGAAGCTGGGAAGAGCTCGAAGACGCTTTTCGGGCAAATTTTCAAGGGACTTATGTCCGACCATCGGATGTAGACGATTTGAGTCATATACCACAACGACCCAGACAGTCAGCCTGAAGGCTTTGGCACATGTTCCTCACTAAAAAGAACCAAATAGTCGACTGTCCGGACACCGAAGCCTTAGCAGCTTTCAAGCACAGCGTTCGAGACGAATGGCTTGCCAGACACCTTGGCCAAGAAAAGCCGAGAACAATGGCAGCATTAACAAGCCTCATGACCCGCTTTTGCGCGGGCGGGACAGCTGGTTAGCCCGATGCAGGACCAGCGACCCAATTACATCTGAAGTGAGGGACGGAAGCGGGAAATCACAACGCAACTAAAACAAGCGCCGGAATAAAGAAGACAACCCGAAGAGCACATCGGTAAACGCCGAATTAAGAAGCTCTCGGCCAGGTCAACAAAAGCTGCCCTCCAAAGGCAACAGGGACGAACTGTCCAGCCTAAACAAGATTCTGGATAACATATGTCAGATCCACATCACCCTCGAGAAGCCTGCAAATCATACCCATAGAGAATGTTGGGTTTTCAAGCAGTCTGGCAAGCTCAACGCCGAACATAAGGGGCAGGATACACCATGCGAAGACGGGGACGAGCCTCGCAAACAAAGCACTAGGGAACAGAAGAAATTCCCACCAGAAGTCAAAACAGTCAATGTGTTACACGTGATAAAGGGGAGAAACAAAGCGGCACTCCTAGAGACACATGCCCCAGGGCCTATCACCGCGGAGTTCTGCCACTAGTAGTCCCAACCGATCACCTTTGACCATCGGGATTACTCGGCAAGTATCTGGCGTGCAGGATGGGCTGCCTTGGTACTAGACCCAACAATTGATGGACACCACTTCACACGAGTCCTGATGGACGGTGGCAACAGTTTAAACCTGATATATCAGGACACAGTCTGCAACATGGGGATAGACCCAGCAAAAATTAGCCATAGCAATACTACCTTTAAAGGAGTAACGCCAGGCCCAGAAGCCCATTGCACGGGCTCCCTGCTACTAGAGGTTATATTCGGCCTTCCCGATAACTCCGCAGCGAAAAGTTAACCTTCCACATCGCTCCATTCCAAAGTGGCTATCAAGCACTACTCGGACGCAAAGCTTTCGCTCGCTTTAACGCAATACGGTGTTATGCTTCTCTCATTCTTAAGATGCCCGGTCCACGCGGCATCATTACAGTAAATGGAAATATTGAGCGCTCCTTGCGCGCTGAAGATAGTGCGGCTGCCTTGGCAGCCGCACACTAAACGGCCTCACCAACTAAAGCATTTGACAGGTCGTTAAGACCATGGACGCGGTTAGACGAGTCCGGCGCAGCTATATGTAATTGATATAGGTTTGATGGCCATACCCCTATTACAATACAAGGGGCTCAACGCGCGCAAACAAGTGGCAATTAGGCTCAATTTTACTCATCTTCAATTGTACATGGTTTCTTTAGTATAACCTACCTTTTTGCATGACAACTTTTCAAATAAGTTCCTCTATTTTACAGATGACCATCCTGCTACACCCGTCCAGGATATGGCACAACGGAGACACAGGCGCAGACGTGCAGCAGGGACCCGTTCCAAGTATTCTTTTTAGATTAAGACCCTGCGTAAACCTTTTTTACTGTCTCTTGTTGATAAACATCCCCCGGACTCTCAGTACAATTGAGAAGGATGCTGACGTATTGGCATGTGGCCACGTTAGAATATTGCACGTACCTGGACACCAGGGGCTTATTACAAAGGGCACTGCTTAAGCCCGGTTTGCACCATAAAGACAGAATACCTTAGGGAGTGTTCGGCGTCGCAAGTTTGGCCTTATATACATCAGCTCCGAATCATGTCTTTGGTCGAATGTTGGGTTTGCCCGGCTCCTGTGTTTTGCTGCCTTACATTCCACTCTATCGGCTAAGGCGGCACCAGGAGAACTACTGCGATTGTGGCCTAATTCATCCGGACGAGCACCTCAGTAGAGAAAGCCAAAAACAGACTATCATGATATAGCGTGAGACTGGTCAACCACTCAATGACCTAGCGGAATCTTCGGGATTCCTCCGCTTTAACGAAGGGCCATTTCCCGGCCAGGCATGTACGCACCCCGAATTCGGATGAGTGGGGAGCCACCTGGGGCTATATAGTAGCCCCATTGTCAAACTCCTCTGGCTAAGTGAAAGTGTTAAGCATTATAGTCCGGTTGCCTAGTTCGCTGTGCTATCACCTCCTTAATGGACCAAGACATTGGATCAAGTGTGAACACGTGTCTTCTACGAACACCCCCGCATTATATGCGTGGGGGCTGAAGCCGACGACTGCAATCTTTCAGGTTATGTACATATATACATAAACGGCCGCACAGGAGGCATTATAGCACTTTTGGGCAAAAGTATAAATACAGCCTTGATAAATTCAATAAAACATTGTTTTTACAATGGGAATACATGTCATTCAAACATAATATTCTTCGAGCACTGAGCCTCTATCGAATGAGCGCCTTCAACAGCTTCTTCAAAGTAGTGCTCGGCAGCCACAAAGCCTATGGCCGAACCCTGTGCCGCAACAGTGGTGGCATCCATCTCCCCCAGTATGTTTTGACACGGGCAAGGGCCATCCGCGAGCCTTCTATGCACGCCGACCTCTCTACATCATTGATGCGTGGCACAGCACCAAGGAATTCTTGCACTAAGCTAAAGTAACTACTAGGACATGGTCCTCCTGGCCACAAATGATCCACAACGGACCTCATGGCCAGTCCGGATAATCTATGGAGCTCGGCCCAACCGGTCAATCGCTCATTCAGCAGCAGCGGATGGATTGGAGCGTGAAACTATGACTAGAACAGCTTCTCCACTTCAGGACCTTTCTGATCCTTGAAGTACTTGGTCGCATCCGCAGCACTCGCAGCCAAATCCATGTACTCATCCGCAGAACTCCATAGCCAGTCCAGAGGAGGATATTTCGGATCTTCGAACTTAGTCCGCAACAAGAAGGGCTTCCCAGAAACGATATCCGGAGCTTGATTCAGCTCCTCCTTCATCGCTCTAATTTTGGAGTGGGCCTCCTTGCCAGCCACCCGCGCCTTCTCTAGGTCCGTCGCCTTCACCCGGTTTTCTTCTTCAAGAAGACCGTAACAGTTAGCAACATCTTTCAACTCCACGGCCATCTTGGCAATTTTTTTCTTTGCTCCCGCAATGTGCGGCCTGTTCGGCCCTTAACTCTTTGGCCGCCTTACTACTCCTTGCTTGCTCATTGGCTCGGGCATGCTCCACCCGAAGGGTCTCCACGGTGGAAGCTCCATCTCCAGTCACAACATATTAAAGATACTGGCATCATGCTGCTCTTACTATGTGACATTCACGAGAAAAATCACCTACCCTGTGCCTCGTCAAGCCGCTTGTTAACAAGCACGATGTCGGCATCTGCCGCATCCAGTTGCCGCTTTAGTTCGACAAACCCATCAGTCCGGTTAGCCACCGAAGCTTCAACCACCTGCGCATACAAGCGGTCTGGTTATTACCTGGGACTATGATCCCCTGTTTGCCGCCGTTTTCGATGACAACCAGAGTCTCAGGGGCTACTATCTACACAAGGCACACCTAAAAATGTGCGGTACAATCTGTCAGGGCCCCGACTCGATGTCACATCAATCTAGCCTGTAACACCTCATATCACTTTGCGGCCTCACGCACGGTATCCCCACGGGTGTCGCCTTACCTTTGCCCGGGACCGTTTGCGCCTTTTGGCTCACGTATATGATAGTGTCGCTAGCATCCATATGATAAGGAGCCCGGGCTGACATGACTAGTCGTAAACCCAAAGTGGCACAGACTTACAGGGACAGGCATTCATGACCCAGCTTCGAACGTGTCGGTCAACAGCAAGTGGGTCCGGGCTGTAGCACTGGGCTAGCAGGACTCCGGTAAACCGGGCTGTAGCGGGCTAACAGGACTCCGGTACTCAATGCGTGACATTTCCCCTAAGGGACAGACACCGGAACGAGGAAGGACACATGCCGGCAAGCCTAAGTGTTCCAGAGCAGTAGCAAGCTACCATGGCTCAGCGGTAACACTAGGAGACATTTCCCGGTAAGAGAGGCTACTAAAGATAAACAACTAGATGGTCAGATCCCACACATACCAAGCATTTCAATCATACACACAATATGCTCGATATGTGCAAATACAACAAGGCATCACAACATGACTCTATGACACAAGTACTTTATTTAAGGCTCAGAGAGCCATACATAACATACACAAAGGTACGGTCACACGACCCAGCATTCAAGTCATACAGTCATACAAACCAGCAGCGGAAGTAACTTGTCTGAGTACAGACAACTAGTAAAATAAAAGAGGCTTGGAAAGCCTAACTATACTACGTGGTCCTTCACAAGCTCAGGATCACCACCTGGGCCTTAGCCTACTCATTGATGTCAACGTCTACGTAGAACCCATCAGAAGGGGTTGCAGCGTCTTCTGTAAAAATGTGGATTATAGCAACATGAGTACAAAGGTACTCAGCAAGACTTACATCAGATCCTACATACATGCATATTATCAAGAAGGGTTGGTGGAGTTATTGCAGCAAGCCAGCTTTGACTCTTGGCTAAGCTAACCTACAAGACTCCAACTTGAAATGGTTTTGCGTACACGAGTCCACTACTCACCACTTCAATACATTACCGAGGATCCACCCCCGTCTTCCTATGGAGGAGCCATCCTCGGCACTCACACTTATCTTGAGGCTTTTAGTAGTTTCCATTTACTTGTCTATGAACTGTATAGGCAACCAAGTAGTCCTTTATCGCGGACGCGGCTATTCGAATAGATCATGATAACCCTGCAGGGGTGTACTTCTTCATACACGCTCTCACCTCTTACCGTCGTTTACACGACATGTACTCGGCAACCTTCAAGCGGAAGCCCAACGTGGGTGTCGGCCATGACCTACCTAATCACCTAAGCCTCCAGTCCAGGTTTATCGCCTATCCAGGTTCCATCCGCAGGGAGTCCGGCCGAGGTTTCCCATACGGCCCCGAACGATGTGAACAGGGTTCCCGAGATACCTAACGGGTATTCGGTACACCCGGCCACGTACCTACCGCATCACAGCCCACCCCTACGGTCAGCGCTGTCCACGGCCTCCAGTAGGCTACAAACACCAGAAACTACTTGCAACTCCTGGACGGAGAACTAGGGTGAATAAGAAGCCGAGAGGGTCCATTGGTTTCGGGCACAATGCATGGTAGTAGCTGATTCTTAAATCACACATACAGATCTCAGTGCTTAAGGTCGACTTCAATGAAACAACCCACCATGTACTCCTACATGGCCTCTCATCGATACCTTTACCAAATCGTGTTCACCACACCACTCTCATTACCGACATAATCATTCCACTCTAGCCCATCACCCAGATGAACCAGACCTGACACGACTCTAAGCATAGCAGGCATAGCAAGGTAGGAACAACACATACATATGGCTCAACCAACTCCTACACATGCTAGTGGGTTTCATCTAGTTACTGTGGCAATGACAGGTCATGCAGAGGAAGTGGGTTCAACTACGGTAGCACACAGCAGTTTGAAACGCGTTGTCTTAATGCAGTAAAAGAGAGCAGGAGCGAGAACACGGGATTGTATCGATATGATCAAATGGTTGGTTGCTTGCCTGATGGTTCGATGCACTGATACAGTTCTTCGTTAGGGTAATCACGATACTCCTCGGAGGCAGATCCTGCCGCAAAGAACACCGATACACAACCATCACCAAACAATGTGCAACAATATGATGCATGCATGAAACATAGCAATATGAGTGTGTTGGGCTAATGCAACTAAGACCAGAAGGGTTTGAACCAATTTGAATCAAAGATTCAAATTTCAAACTCAAACATGGCCCTTTAAAGTGTTTTTCCTTGTTCTGCATTAAACATCAAGTTAACTTGTTTAGTCATGCATGAAAATAGTACAGATGGATAGATTGGATTTTTCTGATCATTTTTCATATATAATTTGTCTGATTTGGAGTTACAGAATAAAAGTTATGAATTTTTGAAGTTTAAATTATATTCTGGAATTTCCTATATTAGAATAATTCCAGAAAATCAATTATTGCGTCAGCCTGACGTCAGTGTGACGTCAGCAGGTCAATGGAACACGTCCGGTCAAACCTGACAGTGGGTCCCGCATGTCAGGGTGATTAAATTAATTAAAGTTTAATTAAAACTAAACCTGTTTAATTAACAGGGCTGGGCCCCACCTGTTATTGACTCAGGGGAGTCAACCAGGGCCCACCCGTGGTCAAACCCGGGTCGGCTGCACCGGCGTTTAGCCGCCGGCGAGCCCGACGCGGCGGCGGAAGTGGTTTTGGCCGTTTCGGCCACCAAATGGGTCGCGGAGACCACCGGAGTGGAGCTGAGGACGAGCCGCAGCTCTTGGTGGAGTCCGTTGGGGTCGGGGTGGCCGGAGTTGGCGCCGGCGACGACTTTGGCGGCCACCGGAGTTCGGGTGAAAGCGAACTCGGCCTAGGGTGTGCGGGGAGGTGCGGGAAGTGCACGGTTGGGCCTAACGCAGCATGGTGAGTGCGTTGGACACCGCGGGTTGGCCGGAGGATGGCCGGAAGCACGTCGGCGACGAGATCCGCGACGGTGCGTGCGTGTGATCTTCGTGCGGTGGCTACACGGCTCGGGAATGAGAGAGGGAGGGTCGGAGGGGTAGCTAGGCTCACAACGCTCCCGTAGAGGCCACCGGCGGGGTCGGGGACGAGCTGAGGCGGCGACGGCGTTGAAGGGGATCTCCGGCGACGGCGAGCTCGGGCGAGGTCGGTGCGGTGGTCTTGGGACGCACGAGCACACGGGGCTCGGCTAGCTCGATGAAGTGGATGGCGGCGGAGCTCCTGGACACGGCGGCACGGCGTGGGGTTGACGGAGGGCGTGGCTACGGCGAGGGGGTGGCGGCGATGGCGTCGGCCATGGCGTGGGAGAGCGAGGGAGAGGAGCTGGAGAGGAGAGGGGGTGTCTGGGAGGTTCGGGGGAGAGAGGGAGGCCGATTCACGGCGTTAGCCGGGCGAGGGAGGCGGCGAGGCGGCGAGCAGGTGCGTGGCACCCATGCGGTGCTCGCCGTCGAGCACCTGCCTGCCTGCCTGGCCGGCAAGCAGCTCGCTGGCGCGGTGCTGGGCTGGGCCGGCAGGTGGGCCGGGTGCTGGGCGCCAGGTAAGCCTTTTCCATTTTTTTTCTGTTTTCTGTTTTTTTTAAATACCTCTGCAACTTTGTTGAATTAAATAAAATACTTAGGCAACTCCTAAAATCATCAAACTACTCCTGGTCCATAGTTGGATTATTTCCAACATGAAACATTTTAGTTTGGAGTTATTTGAGCATTTAAATATTTTATATAATTTTAAATGCCCAAATTCAAATATTTATGATTTAATTCAAAAACCCTAGGATGGCCTAGGAAAATGTGCACCACTTTTGGCAGAGGTTCTGAACCAAGACAAAAATGATGGGCATTTTAGAAGGGCATTTCAGGTTCATTGAAAAAGTTTTTAGTAAACCCTAGTTGGTTTCAGAGGGGACTGGGGGTTCTGTCATCCCCATTTCAGATTTCTGATGAAAGAATAAACATGATGCAACACTCTAATGCATGGCTAACTAGGGTGTGACAACTCACCCCCACTCAAAAGAATCTCGTCCCGAGATTTGGGTTCCTCCGGAAAGAAGGCGGGATACTCAAGTCGAAGACGATCCTCCCTTTCCCAAGTTGCTTCATCCTCAGAATGGTGCGACCATTGAACTTTGAGAAACTTGATATTATGACGTCGAGTGGTACGCTCGGCCTGATCGAGGATACGAATGGGGTACTCTCGATATGTAAGATTATCTTGGAGATCAAGCGTTTCGTAGTCCACTCCACGGATAGGATCCGAGAAGCAACGCCTGAGTTGAGAAACATGGAAGACATCGTGGACTCTAGAGAGGTGCGGAGGTAGTTCCAACTGGTAGGCAACTTCTCCTCGTTTGGCGAGAATGCGAAAAGGTCCAATGTAACGAGGAGCCAATTTGCCTTTGATACCGAAATGATGGGTTCCCTTCAGAGGGGTAACCCGAAGGTAAGCCTTCTCGTCAATCTCGAAAGTCATAGCCTTATGTTTTCGGTCATATTGACTCTTCTGACGGGATTGGGCTGTTTTCAACTTTTCACGAACGATGCGAACTTGCTCTTCTGCTTCCTGAATCATATCCGGGCCAAAGAATTGTCTTTCCCCGGTCTCTGACCAGTTAAGGGGTGTTCAACACCGTCGTCCATAGAGAACTTCAAAAGGGGCTTTACCCAAGCTAGATTGATAGCTGTTGTTATAAGCGAATTCGGCAAATGGAAGGCACTTCTCCCAATCCATTCCGAATGAGATAACAGAGGCTCGAAGCATGTCTTCTAGAATCTGGTTGACGCGCTCCACTTGACCACTCGACTGAGGGTGGAAAGCGGTGCTAAAGGAGAGACGGGTTCCCATAGCATTTTGGAAACTTTCCCAAAATCGAGAGGTGAAAAGACTTCCTCGATCCGAATTAATTTCCAAAGGAACACCATGGAGAGACACTATCTGGGAGATGTATAAGTCTGCCAATTGACTAGCGGTTATACTCTCACGAACAGGTAGGAAATGGGCTACTTTGGAAAGACGATCGACAACGACGAAGATAGCATTATTCCCTCTCTTGGTCCTGGGAAAACCGGTAATGAAATCCATACCAATTTTATCCCATTTCCATTCAGGAATAGCTAAGGGTTGAAGGGTGCCAGCAGGCCGTTGATGCTCTGCTTTTGTACGACGACAGACGTCGCAATTAGCAATATACTGAGCAATTTCTCTCTTCATCCTAGTCCACCAGAACCTCTGGCGTAGGTCCTGATACATCTTAGTACTACCGGGATGAATGGTGAGAGGAGATTCATGAGCCTCCTTAAGGATCAATCGCCTCAGGTTTCGCACCTTGGGAACCACTAGTCGATTCCCGAAGTATACGACCCCTTGATCAGTAATGGAGAAACAATTCGCAATTCCTTTCTTGATGTTTCTCTTGATGCGGGAAATTCCCGGATCTACCTTCTGTGCTTTGATGATCTGATCCGTAAGGGTAGGTTTTGCCACCAAGGTGGAAAGAAAACCTTGAGGAACAATGTGAAGGTTAAGCTTCCGAAATTCCTCATGGAGAAGCGGTTGACTTTGTTGTAGCATTAGGTTGTTACAATAAGATTTACGACTTAGCGCATCAGCCATGACGTTGGCTTTCCCTGGGGTGTAAGTTATTCCTAAGTCGAAATCTGTGATCAACTCAACCCAACGTCTTTGCCTGAGATTCAAATCCGGTTGGGTGAAAATGTACTTCAGACTTTGGTGATCAGTGAATATTTCGCAACGGTTACCGAGGAGGTAATGTCGCCAGGTCTTAAGTGCATAGACTACGGCTGCAAGCTCTAGATCATGAGTAGGATAATTCTCCTCATGTGGGTGCAATTGCCGTGAAGCATAGGCAATTACGTGTCGATCTTGCATGAGAATGCAACCTAGTCCTTGTCGCGAGGCGTCGCAGTAGATAACAAAGTCCTTGGAGAAGTCTGGCGGTACCAGTACGGGAGCAGAAGTCAGGCGTCTTTTCAGTTCCTGAAAGCTGTGCTCACATTGTGGAGTCCATTCGAACTTCTTATCTTTCTTGAGGAGTTCGGTTAGAGGTTTAGCAACTTTGGAGAAGTTTTCGACAAAGCGACGACAATAACTCGCTAAGCCTAGAAAACTCCGAACTTGCTTGACCGATTCAGGTGGAGTCCAGTTAAGGACGACTTGAACTCGCTCAGGGTTAACAGCAATACCTTTACCAGATATTACATGACCCAGATAGGTCACTTCTGACAACCAAAATTCACATTTGGAAAACTTGGCATAAAGGCGATGCTCTCGAAGTTTCTTCAACACTAGCCTTAGATGTTCGGCATGTTCTTCCTCGTTCTTGGAGTAGATGAGTATATCATCGAGATAAACTACGACGAATTTATCCAAATACTCCATGAAGATTGAGTTCATTAACCGAGAAAAGGTGGCTGGAGCGTTGGTTAAACCGAAAGACATGACGGTGTACTCGTATTGGCCATAACGGGTAACAAAGGCCGTTTTAGGAATGTCCCCGTTTCTGATTTTGATTTGATGGTAGCCCAACCTCAAATCCATTTTGGAGAAGACTGAGGATCCAGCGAGCTGATCATACAGGTCGTTGATCCTAGGAAGCGGATATTTGTTCTTGATTGTGACCAAATTGATAGGTCGGTAATCTACAACCATCCGGTCCGTACCATCCTTCTTCTTGACGAAGAGGACGGGGCAAGCCCACGGAGATGAACTAGGTCGGATGAAACCCTTTTTCAAGGACTCATCGAGTTGTTTCTTAAGCTCGGCTAGTTCTAGTGGTGCCATCTTATAGGGTCTTCTAGCAATCGGAACGGTTCCTGGAATGAGGTCTATTACGAACTCAACATCCCTGTCAGGTGGAACACCTGGCAATTCCTCTGGGAAGACATCCGGGAAGTCACGAACTACCGGAACGTCCTCAAGGTCTGGCAAAGGGCTGGCGTTAAGAGAATATAATTGTCGCTTGGCTAATCGGGTCAAGACATTGACTATCTTCCCTGAAGGATGAGTGAGTTGAACAGTCCTAGAGAAGCAATCAATTTTGGCATGATGAGCTGACATCCAGTCCATACCCAAAATGATATTAATATCTGAAAATTTGAGAGCTATCAAAGATGCAAGGAAAACAAGTCTGTCGACTTGGATTTCATTTCCATAACTTACCCTGGAGGTCTGCCATCTAGAACCGGGAGTAGAAATTTCCATAGTGGATGGCATGTCACAGAATGCGGTGTTATGCAAACGAGCATAGTTCTCGGATATAAATGAATGAGAGGCTCCTGTATCGAAAAGAACAGATGCCGGGTGGCAATTAACAAGGAGCGTACCGAGAACGACGTTGGGATCCTCTTGAGCTTCTTCGGCGGAGATACAGTTGACATGGCCACGTGTAGCGGTGGCCGGCTTGGCGTGGAACACTTTCCCTGTCGGCTTGCCACGGCCAACAGCTTTAGCAGAATGGTTGGGGTTGGTCTGGGGACACTCACGCATATAGTGGCCAGATTCCCCACACTTGAAACAAGTCACGGAACTCGTACGTGGAGGAGCATTGTTGGTTGGACCCCCATAGGGCTTGACTGGAGCAGACTGTTGAACAGGGCGAGGCGCCTGGAAAGATGGCCTCGGTGTGAAACTGGGTGGCAGGGCGGTGTTGGGCACCCACACGCGGCGCTTCTGAGGACTAGTACTGGATGAGGAACCCATGTCACGGCCATGCTTGCGTGTTGCGTCATAATCAGTCTGACCAGTTTCAGCACTGATGGCCTTGTTAACAAGTTTCTGAAAAGATGTGCACTCATGCAGACGGAGGTCGCGGCGAAGCTCAGGACTAAGCCCCTTACGGAACCTTGCTTGCTTCTTGGCATCAGTAGAAACTTCCTCAGTTGCATATCGTGCGAGGTTACCGAACTCCCTGCTGTAAGCATCCACAGAGAGTCGGCCCTGAGTGAAACTGCAAAATTCCTCACGCTTATGGTCCATGAGACCCTCCGGAATGTGATGTCCACGGAAAGCCTCGCTGAATTCAGCCCAAGTAGTGACATGGCCCGCTGGGCGCATAGCTCCATAATTCTCCCACCATAGACTGGCGGGGCCTTCAAGATGATATGCAGCAAAGGTGACCTTGTCAGCCTCCGCTACCAGTGCGGAACGCAGTTTGTGAGAGATACTGCGAAGCCAGTCATCAGCGTCGAGAGGCTCGACGGAGTGGTGGAACGTGGGTGGATGTAACTTGATGAAATCACTGAGTGACACCACGTTAGTCCTCTGATGGTGTGTTGTGTTCTGTTCAATACGCTCCAACAAACGGTTGGTCTCCCGCTTGTTTCTCTCAGCTTCCATCATAACCTCGGCTAGGGAAGGAGGATGAGGCAAATTTGCATTCCTGACTTTGCTGCCTTCGGCCTGCTCTTGAGGAGCAGGGTTAGTGCGCGTGTTGACCATCCTAGGTAAACAAGACAATGATTAGTCAGGATGATAAAATTCCGACATAGGATACAGAATGTAAGGAATAACTCGGAATGCAAGATGATCATCCGTATGACATGGTAGATACAGAAACTGCTTCATTATTCCATCGTCATACACACCATACAGGGTTTAGTACAAGACCAAACAAGGTACTATTACGGTGAAAAGAGGATTACATCTCATCGGAGGCATTCCAAGCTTCTATACATTATTTTTCTACACCTCCGGAAAGGGTACAAACTAGGTCATATCCCACCAGTCACGCGGAACGATAGACAACACAGCTAGTGCGAACTAGTGATACTACCACTAACTCAGACCGATCCGTAGTAGTTCTCGTAGAAATCACCTCCATAGCCTGGAAGCTCAACATGATCATCCGGAAACAGACGATCTCGCGGAGCTTGTGGACCATAGGGACTAGGATGAGGTCTTGGACCCACAGACGGTGGCCTGCGGGGACCGCGAGGTGGGGTGATGCCTCCTACATCACGCCAACCCATCACGTCTGGCAGAGCAGATCTCACAGGATAGAGATCGCGCATATCCGAATATCCAGCTTGCACCGCCGGTGCAAACCGAGTCAATGTGGCCCAGTGGTCAGCACGGGTATTGAAGAGCTCTAACCTCAAGGCCCGATTTCCACGGTCCTTATCCTCGAGCATCTCAGCAGTGGTGCGAGTCCATGAATCCTCCTGAGTGGGGTCAGCATAGATAGCCTGGAGATACCCTTGTGCTCCCGGAAGTGATCCTGGCATATACCGGAAATCAGAGTCCCGAAATAGACCAGATCTAACTCGCATGATGGTCATCATAGAGTAGGCGGCGTCCTGCACAGCCATCTCAATAGTAACCCCGAGTCCATAGGAGCAGTGAAGGGGCTCTGTGGACCCAGGATAAGATGGAAATATCCTGACAGTGCAGAGATACTGGCTTTGATTAAAGTCTCGGAATTGCTCTTCGACCGTGTACTCAGGATACCAACGGTATCCATCCTCAGTCATTACCCTGACCAACATGGCAGTATGGCCGGGTACATCTAGGCATCGAGTCAGGCGAACCACTTGATTGAGGTCGCGAGTGGCCATCTGAAAGCACAATCATAATGCAAAGGCATTAGAATTTCTAGCAAAATTTCGGCAGCATAACAGCTGTAAATGCTCAAGAAGGATTTTGAGACATTTGACAAAGGATTTCATACACACTCAATCATCGTCATATCAAAGTTCTGAATCCATTCTAACAACACAAAGTGGTAGTAGAACTGAACTAGGCTTGTATCCATCAAACTTATAAGGTACTACTGATTAGAAACACGTGATCCTGATAGAGAGAATAGATCCTAATTCCTTAACCCCCGGTGGAAGAATAGACTGACTCAGATCAGAATGTCGTAAGATAAAGGAGTAAAAAGAGCCTTACGTTCCAACCCACAAACAATTCCCCTACATATAGCTAAAGAATTTCTAGACTCAACATCGACCAGTTTGGCTTGGAGAACCTACAGGCAGTCCGGCTCTGATGCCAACGCTGTCAGGACCCCGACTCGATGTCACATTGATCTAGCCTGTAACACCTCATATCACTTTGCGGCCTCACGCACGGTATCCCCACGGGTGTCGCCTTACCTTTGCCCGGGACCGTTTGCGCCTTTTGGCTCACGTATATGATAGTGTCGCTAGCATCCATATGATAAGGAGCCCGGGCTGACATGACTAGTCGTAAACCCAAAGTGGCACAGACTTACAGGGACAGGCATTCATGACCCAGCTTCGAACGTGTCGGTCAACAGCAAGTGGGTCCGGGCTGTAGCACCGGGCTAGCAGGACTCCGGTAAACTGGGCTGTAGCGGGCTAACAGGACTCCGGTACTCAATGCGTGACATTTCCCCGAAGGGACAGACACCGGAACGAGGAAGGACACATGCCGAACATCTAAGGCTAGTGTTGAAGAAACTTCGAGAGCATCGCCTTTATGCCAAGTTTTCCAAATGTGAATTTTGGTTGTCAGAAGTGACCTATCTGGGTCATGTAATATCTGGTAAAGGTATTGCTGTTAACCCTGAGCGAGTTCAAGCCGTCCTTAACTGGACTCCACCTGAATCGGTCAAGCAAGTTCGGAGTTTTCTAGGCTTAGCGAGTTATTGCCGTCGCTTTGTCGAAAACTTCTCCAAAGTTGCTAAACCTCTAACCGAACTCCTCAAGAAAGATAAGAAGTTCGAATGGACTCCACAATGTGAGCACAGCTTTCAGGAACTGAAAAGACGCCTGACTTCTGCTCCCGTACTGGTACCGCCAGACTTCTCCAAGGACTTTGTTATCTACTGCGACGCCTCGCGACAAGGACTAGGTTGCATTCTCATGCAAGATCGACACGTAATTGCCTACGCTTCACGGCAATTGCACCCACATGAGGAGAATTATCCTACTCATGATCTAGAGCTTGCAGCCGTAGTCTATGCACTTAAGACCTGGCGACATTACCTCCTCGGTAACCGTTGCGAAATATTCACTGATCACCAAAGTCTGAAGTACATTTTCACCCAACCGGATTTGAATCTCAGGCAAAGACGTTGGGTTGAGTTGATCACAGATTTCGACTTAGGAATAACTTACACCCCAGGGAAAGCCAACGTCATGGCTGATGCGCTAAGTCGTAAATCTTATTGTAACAACCTAATGCTACAACAAAGTCAACTGCTTCTCCATGAGGAATTTCGGAAGCTTAACCTTCACATTGTTCCTCAAGGTTTTCTTTCCACCTTGGTGGCAAAACCTACCCTTACGGATCAGATCATCAAAGCACAGAAGGTAGATCCAGGAATTTCCCGCATCAAGAGAAACATCAAGAAAGGAATTGCGAATTGTTTCTCCATTACTGATCAAGGGGTCGTATACTTCGGGAATCGACTAGTGGTTCCCAAGGTGCGAAACCTGAGGCGATTGATCCTTAAGGAGGCTCATGAATCTCCTCTCACCATTCATCCCGGTAGTACTATGATGTATCAGGACCTACGCCAGAGGTTCTGGTGGACTAGGATGAAGAGAGAAATTGCTCAGTATATTGCTAATTGCGACGTCTGTCGTCGTATAAAAGCAGAGCATCAACGGCCTGCTGGCACCCTTCAACCCTTAGCTATTCCTGAATGGAAATGGGATAAAATTGGTATGGATTTCATTACCGGTTTTCCCAGGACCAAGAGAGGGAATAATGCTATCTTCATCGTTGTCGATCGTCTTTCCAAAGTAGCCCATTTCCTACCTGTTCGTGAGAGTATAACCGCTAGTCAATTGGCAGACTTATACATCTCCCGGATAGTGTCTCTCCATGGTGTTCCTTTGGAAATTAATTCGGATCGAGGAAGTCTTTTCACCTCTCGATTTTGGGAAAGTTTCCAAAATGCTATGGGAACCCGTCTCTCCTTTAGCACCGCTTTCCACCCTCAGTCGAGTGGTCAAGTGGAGCGCGTCAACCAGATTCTAGAAGACATGCTTCGAGCCTCTGTTATCTCATTCGGAATGGATTGGGAGAAGTGCCTTCCATTTGCCGAATTCGCTTACAACAACAGCTATCAATCTAGCTTGGGTAAAGCCCCTTTTGAAGTTCTCTATGGACGACGGTGTCGAACACCCCTTAACTGGTCAGAGACCGGGGAAAGACAATTCTTTGGCCCGGATATGATTCAGGAAGCAGAAGAGCAAGTTCGCATCGTTCGTGAAAAGTTGAAAACAGCCCAATCTCGTCAAAGAGTCAATATGACCGAAAACATAAGGCTATGACTTTCGAGGTTGACGAGAAGGCTTACCTTCGGGTTACCCCTCTGAAGGGAACCCATCGTTTCGGTATCAAAGGCAAATTGGCTCCTCGTTACATTGGACCTTTTCGCATTCTCGCCAAACGAGGAGAAGTTGCCTACCAGTTGGAACTACCTCCGCACCTCTCCAGAGTCCACGATGTCTTCCACGTTTCTCAACTCAGGCGTTGCTTCTCGGATCCTATCCGTGGAGTGGACTACGAAACGCTTGATCTCCAAGATAATCTTACATATCGAGAGTACCCCATTCGTATCCTCGATCAGGCCGAGCGTACCACTCGACGTCATAATATCAAGTTTCTCAAAGTACAATGGTCGCACCATTCTGAGGATGAAGCAACTTGGGAAAGGGAGGATCGTCTTCGATTTGAGTATCCCGCCTTCTTTCCGGAGGAACCCAAATCTCGGGACGAGATTCTTTCGAGTGGGGGTGAGTTGTCACATCCTAGTTAGCCATGCATTAGAGTGTTGCATCATGTTTACTCTTTCATCAGAAACCTGAAATGGGGATGACAGAACCCCCAGTCCCCTCTGAACCAATTAGGGTTTACTAAAAACTTTTTCAATGAACCTGAAATGCCCTTCTAAAATGCCCATCATTTTTGTCTTGGTTCAGAACCTCTGCCAAAAGTGGTGCACATTTTCCTAGGCCATCCTAGGGTTTTTGAATTAAATCATAAATATTTGAATTTGGGCATTTAAAATTATATAAAATATTTAAATGCTCAAATATCTCCAAACTAAAATGTTTCATGTTGGAAATAATCCAACTATGGACCAGGAGTAGTTTGGTGATTTTAGGAGTTGCCTAAGTATTTTATTTAATTCAACAAAGTTGCAGAAGTATTAAAAAAACAGAAAACAGAAAGAAATGGAAAAGCTTACCTGGCGCCCAGCACCCGGCCCACCTGCCGGCCCAGCCCAGCGCCGCGCCAGCGAGCTGCTTGCCGGCCAGGCAGGCAGGCAGGTGCTCGACGGCGAGCACCGCATGGGTGCCACGCACCTGCTCGCCGCCTCGCCGCCTCCCTCGCCCGGCTAACTCTGTGAATCGGCCTCCCTCTCTCCCCCGAACCTCCCAGACACCCCTCTCCTCTCCAGCTCCTCTCCCTCGCTCTCCCACGCCATGGCCGACGCCATCGCCGCCACCCCCTCGCCGTAGCCACGCCCTCCGTCAACCCCACGCCGTGCCGCCGTGTCCAGGAGCTCCGCCGCCGTCCACTTCATCGAGCTAGCCGAGCCCCGTGTGCTCGTGCGTCCCGAGACCACCGCACCGACCTCGCCCGAGCTCGCCGTCGCCGGAGATCCCCTTCAACGCCGTCGCCGCCTCAGCTCGTCCCCGACCCCGCCGGTGGCCTCTACGGGAGCGCTGTGAGCCTAGCTACCCCTCCGACCCTCCCTCTCTCATTCCCGAGCCGTGTAGCCACCGCACGAAGATCACACGCACGCACCGCCGCGGATCTCGTCGCCGACGTGCTTCCGGCCATCCTCCGGCCAACCCGTGGTGTCCAACGCACTCACCACGCTGCGTTAGGCCCAACCGTGCACTTCCCGCACCTCCCCGCACACCCTAGGCCGAGTTCGCTTTCACCCGAACTCCGGTGGCCGCCAAAGTCGTCGCCGGCGCCAACTCCGGCCACCCCGACCCCAACGGACTCCACCAAGAGCCGCGGCTCGTCCTCAGCTCCACTCCGGTGGTCTCCGCGACCCATTTGGTGGCCGAAACGGCCAAAACCACTTCCGCCGCCGCGTCGGGCTCGCCGGCGGCTAAACGCCGGTGCAGCCGACCCGGGTTTGACCACGGGTGGGCCCTGGTTGACTCCCCTGAGTCAATGACAGGTGGGGCCCAGCCCTGTTAATTAAACAGGTTTAGTTTTAATTAAACTTTAATTAATTTAATCACCCTGACATGCGGGACCCACTGTCAGGTTTGACCCGGACGTGTTCCGTTGACCTGCTGACATCACACTGACGTCAGGCTGACGCAATAATTGATTTTCTGGAATTATTCTAATATAGGAAATTCCAGAATATAATTTAAACTTCAAAAATTCATAACTTTTATTCTGTAACTCCAAATCAGACAAATTATATATGAAAAATGATCAGAAAAATCCAATCTATCCATCTGTACTATTTTCATGCATGACTAAACAAGTTAACTTGATGTTTAATGCAGAACAAGGAAAAACACTTTAAAGGGCCATGTTTTAGTTTGAAATTTGAATCTTTGATTCAAATTGGTTCAAACCCTTCTGGTCTTAGTTGCATTAGCCCAACACACTCATATTGCTATGTTTCATGCATGCATCATATTGTTGCACATTGTTTGGTGATGGTTGTGTATCGGTGTTCTTTGCGGCAGGATCTGCCTTCGAGGAGTATCGTGATTACCCTAACGAAGAACCGTATCAGTGCATCGAACCATCAGGCAAGCAACCAACCATTTGATCATATCAATACAATCCCGTGTTCTCGCTCCTGCTCTCTTTTACTGCATTAAGACAACGCGTTTCAAACTGCTGTGTGCTACGGTAGTTGAACCCACTTCCTCTGCATGACCTGTCATTGCCACGGTAACTAGATGAAACCCACTAGCATGTGTAGGAGTTGGTTGAGCCATATGTATGTGTTGTTCCTACCTTGCTATGCCTGCTATACTTAGAGTCGTGTCAGGTCTGGTTCATCTGGGTGATGGGCTAGAGTGGAATGATTATGTCGGTAATGAGAGTGGTGTGGTGAACACGATTTGGTAAAGGTATCGATGAGAGGCCATGTAGGAGTACATGGTGGGTTGTTTCATTGAAGCCGACCTTAAGCACTGAGATCTGTATGTGTGATTTAAGAATCAGCTACTACCATGCATTGGGCCCGAAACCAATGGACCCTCTCGGCTTCTTATTCACCCTAGTTCTCCGTCCAGGAGTTGCAAGTAGTTTCTGGTGTTTGTAGCCTACTGGAGGCCGTGGACAGCGCTGACCGTAGGGGTGGGCTGTGATGCGGTAGGTACGTGGCCGGGTGTACCGAATACCCGTTAGGTATCTCGGGAACCCTGTTCACATCGTTCGGGGCCGTATGGGAAACCTCGGCCGGACTCCCTGCGGATGGAACCTGGATAGGCGATAAACCTGGACTGGAGGCTTAGGTGATTAGGTAGGTCGTGGCCGACACCCACGTTGGGCTTCCGCTTGAAGGTTGCCGAGTACATGTCGTGTAAACAACGGTAAGAGGTGAGAGCGTGTATGAAGAAGTACACCCCTGCAGGGTTATCATGATCTATTCGAATAGCCGCGTCCGTGGTAAAGGACTACTTGGTTGCCTATACAGTTCATAGACAAGTAAATGGAAACTACTAAAAGCCTCAAGATAAGTGTGAGTGACGAGGATGGCTCCTCCGTAGGAAGACGGGGGTGGATCCTCGGTAATGTATTGAAGTGGTGAGTAGTGGACTCGTGTATGCAAAACCATTTCAAGTTGGAGTCTCGTAGGTTAGCTTAGCTAAGAGTCAAAGCTGGCTTGCTGCAATAACTCCACCAACCCTTATTGATAATATGCATGTATGTAGGATCTGATGTAAGTCTTGCTGAGTACCTTTGTACTCATGTTGCTATAATCCACATTTTTACAGAAGACGCTGCAACCCCTTCTGATGGGTTCTACGTAGACGTTGACATCAATGAGTAGGCTAAGGCCCAGGTGGTGATCCTGAGCTTGTGAAGGACCACGTAGTATAGCTAGGCTTTCCAAGCCTCTTTTATTTTACTAGTTGTCTGTACTCAGACAAGTTACTTCCGCTGCTGGTTTGTATGACTGTATGACTTGAATGCTGGGTCGTGTGACCGTACCTTTGTGTATGTTATGTATGGCTCTCTAAGCCTTAAATAAAGTACTTGTGTCATAGAGTCATGTTGTGATGCCTTGTTGTATTTGCACATATCGAGCATATTGTGTGTATGATTGAAATGCTTGGTATGTGTGGGATCTGACCATCTAGTTGTTTATCTTTAGTAGCCTCTCTTACCGGGAAATGTCTCCTAGTGTTACCGCTGAGCCATGGTAGCTTGCTACTGCTCTGGAACACTTAGGCTGGCAGGGTTTTTGAATTAAATCATAAATATTTGAATTTGGGCATTTAAAATTATATAAAATATTTAAATGCTCAAATAACTCCAAACTAAAATGTTTCATGTTGGAAATAATCCAACTATGGACCAGGAGTAGTTTGATGATTTTAGGAGTTGCCTAAGTATTTTATTTAATTCAACAAAGTTGCAGAGGTATTTAAAAAAACAGAAAACAGAAAAAAATGGAAAAGGCTTACCTGGCACCCAGCACCCGGCCCACCTGTCGGCCCAGCCCAGCACCTCGCCAGTGAGCTGCTTGCCGGCCAGGAAGGCAGGCAGGTGCTCGACGGCGAGCACCGCATGGGTGCCACGCACCTGCTCGCCGCCTCGCCGCCTCCCTCGCCCGGCTAACGCCGTGAATCAGCCTCCCTCTCTCCCCCGAACCTCCCAGACACCCCCTCTCCTCTCCAGCTCCTCTCCCTCGCTCTCCCACGCCATGGCCGACGCCATCGCCGCCACCCCCTCGCCGTAGCCACGCCCTCCGTCAACCCCACGCCGTGCCGCCGTGTCCAGGAGCTCCGCCGCCGTCCACTTCATCGAGCTAGCCGAGCCCCGTGTGCTCGTGCGTCCCGAGACCACCGCACCGACCTCGCCCGAGCTCGCCGTCGCCGGAGATCCCCTTCAATGCCGTCGCCGCCTCAGCTCGTCCCCGACCCCGCCGGTGGCCTCTACGGGAGCGCTGTGAGCCTAGCTACCCCTCCGACCCTTCCTCTCTCATTCCCGAGCCGTGTAGCCACCGCACGAAGATCACACGCACGCACCGCCGCGGATCTCGTCGCCGACGTGCTTCTGGCCATCCTCCGGCCAACCCGCGGTGTCCAACGCACTCACCACGCTGCGTTAGGCCCAACCGTGCACTTCCCGCACCTCCCCGCACACCCTAGGCCGAGTTCGCTTTCACCCGAACTCCGGTGGCCGCCAAAGTCGTCGCCGGCACCAACTCCGGCCACCCCGACCCCAACGGACTCCACCAAGAGCCGCGGCTCGTCCTCAGCTCCACTCCGGTGTTCTCCGCGACCCATTTGGTGGCCGAAACGGCCAAAACCACTTCCGCCGCTGCGTCGGGCTCGCCGGCGGCTAAACGCCGGTGCAGCCGACCCGGGTTTGACCACGGGTGGGCCCTGGTTGACTCCCCTGAGTCAATGACAGGTGGGGCCCAGCCCTGTTAATTAAACAGGTTTAGTTTTAATTAAACTTTAATTAATTTAATCACCCTGACATGCGGGACCCACTGTCAGGTTTGACCCGGACGTGTTCCGTTGACCTGCTGACGTCACACTGACGTCAGGCTGACGCCATAATTGATTTTCTGGAATTATTCTAATATAGGAAATTCCAGAATATAATTTAAACTTCAAAAATTCATAACTTTTATTCTGTAACTCCAAATCAGACAAATTATATATGAAAAATGATCAGAAAAATCCAATCTATCCATCTGTACTATTTTCATGCATGACTAAACAAGTTAACTTGATGTTTAATGCAGAACAAGGAAAAACACTTTAAAGGGCCATGTTTGAGTTTGAAATTTGAATCTTTGATTCAAATTGGTTCAAACCCTTCTGGTCTTAGTTGCATTAGCCCAACACACTCATATTGCTATGTTTCATGCATGCATCATATTGTTGCACATTGTTTGGTGATGGTTGTGTATCGGTGTTCTTTGCGGCAGGATCTGCCTCCGAGGAGTATCGTGATTACCCTAACGAAGAACCGTATCAGTGCATCGAACCATCAGGCAAGCAACCAACCATTTGATCATATCGATACAATCCCGTGTTCTCGCTCCTGCTCTCTTTTACTGCATTAAGACAACGCGTTTCAAACTGCTGTGTGCTACCGTAGTTGAACCCACTTCCTCTGCATGACCTGTCATTGCCACAGTAACTAGATGAAACCCACTAGCATGTGTAGGAGTTGGTTGAGCCATATGTATGTGTTGTTCCTACCTTGCTATGCCTGCTATGCTTAGAGTCGTGTCAGGTCTGGTTCATCTGGGTGATGGGCTAGAGTGGAATGATTATGTCGGTAATGAGAGTGGTGTGGTGAACACGATTTGGTAAAGGTATCGATGAGAGGCCATGTAGGAGTACATGGTGGGTTGTTTCATTGAAGCCGACCTTAAGCACTGAGATCTGTATGTGTGATTTAAGAATCAGCTACTACCATGCATTGGGCCCGAAACCAATGGACCCTCTCGGCTTCTTATTCACCCTAGTTCTCCGTCCAGGAGTTGCAAGTAGTTTCTGGTGTTTGTAGCCTACTGGAGGCCGTGGACAGCGCTGACCGTAGGGGTGGGCTGTGATGCGGTAGGTACATGGCCGGGTGTACCGAATACCCGTTAGGTATCTCGGGAACCCTGTTCACATCGTTCGGGGCCATATGGGAAACCTCGGCCGGACTCCCTGCGGATGGAACCTGGATAGGCGATAAACCTGGACTGGAGGCTTAGGTGATTAGGTAGGTCGTGGCCGACACCCACGTTGGGCTTCCGCTTGAAGGTTGCCGAGTACATGTCGTGTAAACGACGGTAAGAGGTGAGAGCGTGTATGAAGAAGTACACCCCTGCAGGGTTATCATGATCTATTCGAATAGCCGCGTCCGCGGTAAAGGACTACTTGGTTGCCTATACAGTTCATAGACAAGTAAATGGAAACTACTAAAAGCCTCAAGATAAGTGTGAGTGCCGAGGATGGCTCCTCCGTAGGAAGACGGGGGTGGATCCTCGGTAATGTATTGAAGTGGTGAGTAGTGGACTCGTGTACGCAAAACCATTTCAAGTTGGAGTCTCGTAGGTTAGCTTAGCCAAGAGTCAAAGCTGGCTTGCTGCAATAACTCCACCAACCCTTCTTGATGATATGCATGTATGTAGGATCTGATGTAAGTCTTGCTGAGTACCTTTGTACTCATGTTGCTATAATCCATATTTTTACAGAAGACGCTGCAACCCCTTCTGATGGGTTCTACGTAGACGTTGACATCAATGAGTAGGCTAAGGCCCAGGTGGTGATCCTGAGCTTGTGAAGGACCACGTAGTATAGCTAGGCTTTCCAAGCCTCTTTTATTTTACTAGTTGTCTGTACTCAGACAAGTTACTTCCGCTGCTGGTTTGTATGACTGTACCAACGCTGTCAGGACCCCGACTCGATGTCACATCGATCTAGCCTGTAACACCTCATATCACTTTGCGGCCTCACGCACGGTATCCCCACGGGTGTCGCCTTACCTTTGCCCGGGACCGTTTGCGCCTTTTGGCTCACGTATATGATAGTGTCGCTAGCATCCATATGATAAGGAGCCCGGGCTGACATGACTAGTCGTAAACCCAAAGTGGCACAGACTTACAGGGACAGGCATTCATGACCCAGCTTCGAACGTGTCGGTCAACAGCAAGTGGGTCCGGGCTGTAGCACTGGGCTAGCAGGACTCCGGTGAACCGGGCTGTAGCGGGCTAACATGACTCCGGTACTCAATGCGTGACATTTCCCCGAAGGGACAGACACCGGAACGAGGAAGGACACATGCCGGCCAGCCTAAGTGTTCCAGAGCAGTAGCAAGCTACCATGGCTCAGCGGTAACACTAGGAGACATTTCCCGGTAAGAGAGGCTACTAAAGATAAACAACTAGATGGTCAGATCCCACACATACCAAGCATTTCAATCATACACACAATATGCTCGATATGTGCAAATACAACAAGGCATCACAACATGACTCTATGACACAAGTACTTTATTTAAGGCTCAGAGAGCCATACATAACATACACAAAGGTACGGTCACACGACCCAGCATTCAAGTCATACAGTCATACAAACCAGCAGCGGAAGTAAGTTTTCTGAGTACAGACAACTAGTAAAATAAAAGAGGCTTGGAAAGCCTAGCTATACTACGTGGTCCTTCACAAGCTCAGGATCACCACCTGGGCCTTAGCCTACTCATTGATGTCAACGTCTACGTAGAACCCATCAGAAGGGGTTGCAGCGTCTTCTGTAAAAATGTGGATTATAGCAACATGAGTACAAAGGTACTCAGCAAGACTTACATCAGATCCTACATACATGCATATTATCAAGAAGGGTTGGTGGAGTTATTGCAGCAAGCCAGCTTTGACTCTTGGCTAAGCTAACCTACGAGACTCCAACTTGAAATGGTTTTGCGTACACGAGTCCACTACTCACCACTTCAATACATTACCGAGGATCCACCCCCGTCTTCCTACGGAGGAGCCATCCTCGGCACTCACACTTATCTTGAGGCTTTTAGTAGTTTCCATTTACTTGTCTATGAACTGTATAGGCAACCAAGTAGTCCTTTACCGTGGACGCGGCTATTCGAATAGATCATGATAACCCTGCAAGGGTGTACTTCTTCATACACGCTCTCACCTCTTACCGTCGTTTACACGACATGTACTCGGCAACCTTCAAGCGGAAGCCGAACGTGGGTGTCGGCCACGACCTACCTAATCACCTAAGCCTCCAGTCCAGGTTATCGCCTATCCAGGTTCCATCCGCAGGGAGTCCGGCCGAGGTTTCCCATACGGCCCCGAACGATGTGAACAGGGTTCCCGAGATACCTAACGGGTATTCGGTACACCCGGCCACGTACCTACCGCATCAAGCCCACCCCTACGGTCAGCGCTGTCCACGGCCTCCAGTAGGCTACAAACACCAGAAACTACTTGCAACTCCTGGACGGAGAACTAGGGTGAATAAGAAGCCGAGAGGGTCCATTGGTTTCGGGCCCAATGCATGGTAGTAGCTGATTCTTAAATCACACATACAGATCTCAGTGCTTAAGGTCGGCTTCAATGAAACAACCCACCATGTACTCCTACATGGCCTCTCATCGATACCTTTACCAAATCGTGTTCACCACACCACTCTCATTACCGACATAATCATTCCACTCTAGCCCATCACCCAGATGAACCAGACCTGACACGACTCTAAGCATAGCAGGCATAGCAAGGTAGGAACAACACATACATATGGCTCAACCAACTCCTACACATGCTAGTGGGTTTCATCTAGTTACTGTGGCAATGACAGGTCATGCAGAGGAAGTGGGTTCAACTACGGTAGCACACAGCAGTTTGAAACGCGTTGTCTTAATGCAGTAAAAGAGAGCAGGAGCGAGAACATGGGATTGTATCGATATGATCAAATGGTTGGTTGCTTGCCTGATGGTTCGATGCACTGATACGGTTCTTCGTTAGGGTAATCACGATACTCCTCGGAGGCAGATCCTGCCGCAAAGAACACCGATACACAACCATCACCAAACAATGTGCAACAATATGATGCATGCATGAAACATAGCAATATGAGTGTGTTGGGCTAATGCAACTAAGACCAGAAGGGTTTGAACCAATTTGAATCAAAGGTTCAAATTTCAAACTCAAACATGGCCCTTTAAAGTGTTTTTCCTTGTTCTGCATTAAACATCAAGTTAACTTGTTTAGTCATGCATGAAAATAGTACAGATGGATAGATTGGATTTTTCTGATCATTTTTCATATATAATTTGTCTGATTTGGAGTTACAGAATAAAAGTTATGAATTTTTGAAGTTTAAATTATATTCTGGAATTTCCTATATTAGAATAATTCCAGAAAATCAATTATTGCGTCAGCCTGACGTCAGTGTGACGTCAGCAGGTCAACGGAACACGTCCGGGTCAAACCTGACAGTGGGTCCCGCATGTCAGGATGATTAAATTAATTAAAGTTTAATTAAAACTAAACCTGTTTAATTAACAGGGCTGGGCCCCACCTGTCATTGACTCAGGGGAGTCAACCAGGGCCCGTGGTCAAACCCGGGTCGGCTGCACCGGCGTTTAGCCGCCGGCGAGCCCGACGCGGCGGCGGAAGTGGTTTTGGCCGTTTCGGCCACCAAATGGGTCGCGGAGACCACCGGAGTGGAGCTGAGGACGAGCCGCAGCTCTTGGTGGAGTCCGTTGGGGTCGGGGTGGCCGGAGTTGGCGCCGGCGACGAATTTGGCGGCCACCGGAGTTCGGGTGAAAGCAAACTCGGCCTAGGGTGTGCGGGGAGGTGCGGGAAGTGCACGGTTGGGCCTAACGCAGCGTGGTGAGTGCGTTGGACACCGCGGGTTGGCCGGAGGATGGCCGGAAGCACGTCGGCGACGAGATCCGTGGCGGTGCGTGCGTGTGATCTTCGTGCGGTGGCTACACGGCTCGGGAATGAGAGAGGGAGGGTCAGAGGGGTAGCTAGGCTCACAGCGCTCCCGTAGAGGCCACCGGCGGGGTCGGGGACGAGCTGAGGCGGCGACGGCGTTGAAGGGGATCTCCGGCGACGGCGAGCTCGGGCGAGGTCGGTGCGGTGGTCTCGGGACGCACGAGCACACGGGGCTCGGCTAGCTCGATGAAGTGGATGGCGGCGGAGCTCCTGGACACGGCGGCACGGCGTGGGGTTGACGGAGGGCGTGGCTACGGCGAGGGGGTGGCGGCGATGGCGTCGGCCATGGCGTGGGAGAGCGAGGGAGAGGAGCTGGAGAGGAGAGGGGGTGTCTGGGAGGTTCGGGGGAGAGAGGGAGGCCGATTCACGGCGTTAGCCGGGCGAGGGAGGCGGCGAGGCGGCGAGCAGGTGCGTGGCACCCATGCGGTGCTCGCCGTCGAGCACCTGCCTGCCTGCCTGGCCGGCAAGCAGCTCGCTGGCGCGGTGCTGGGCTAGGCCGGCAGGTGGGCCGGGTGCTGGGCGCCAGGTAAGCCTTTTCCAATTTTTTTCTGTTTTCTGTTTTTTTTAAATACCTCTGCAACTTTGTTGAATTAAATAAAATACTTAGGCAACTCCTAAAATCATCAAACTACTCCTGGTCCATAGTTGGATTATTTCCAACATGAAACATTTTAGTTTGGAGTTATTTGAGCATTTAAATATTTTATATAATTTTCAATGCCCAAATTCAAATATTTATGATTTAATTCAAAAACCCTAGGATGGCCTAGGAAAATGTGCACCACTTTTGGCAGAGGTTCTGAACCAAGACAAAAATGATGGGCATTTTAGAAGGGCATTTCAGGTTCATTGAAAAAGTTTTTAGTAAACCCTAGTTGGTTTCAGAGGGGACTGGGGGTTCTGTCATCCCCATTTCAGATTTCTGATGAAAGAATAAACATGATGCAACACTCTAATGCATGGTTAACTCGGGTGTGACACTATCAAAAATGTACATCATTTCACGTACCTCAAAACCCGTCAGTAGACTCATAAAGGCTTCATGCAACCCGCTTTCGGTGGACGAAATCCTTTCAATCACCGTACCCATCAACGTACGGTGCTCTTCTGAGATAGTCGCTCGCTCTAGCAGATCCCTCAATACATCAGACCGCATACCAAATGGTGCCAGACTCTTTTGATTGCTCTCTTCAAGAGCCAGATACTGGGGACTTCGGGTGGCCATAGGATTACCTCCTGGCCTTGCCAGATCAGGAGAAACCCTCCGCGACGACACCTCGGGGTCGCCCGCCTCGTGAGGCGGTGTGGCAGGGGGAGGCATTTCGCTCTCCATCATCTCTGGAAGAAGATCCCCTGAAGACGAACTAAGATGAGAAGGGCTTAGATCCGAACTGCAAGATAAATGCTTCGGTTATTTTCCTCAGAAGTAAGGCAGGATATCTTCACTATTAAGTACTTTTTGATTACTTACAACTCGTTAGAGGGCTGATCCCCGCGCGAACACTGTGAGGCAAGAATACCCTCCGAGGCAGGAACCTCTGGCGGAGATTTCTTCTCCCGTTTGGAAACCTTAGTTTCCGGATCTTCAGGGGTAGTCCTCTTCCTTCCCAGGGGAGAGAGCATATCAGATTCTTCCCCTTGGTTATCCTCCCTCGCGAAGGTGCTCATTCCCTCGATTGGAATAGGTAGTGATGGAGGCCCGCTTTCGCCCTCTTTATTCCCCCTTCATCTTCCTTTTAGGGCACTAGACAAGGTGTTGTCTCGAGCATCTTTTCCAGCACTGGATTGTCCAAGCCTTCAGGAGGGGGGGCCGAACACTGGATCATCTTCGCCTTTGTTATCCAGTCCTGGTCAATGAGCTATTCTTCAGAATGATGTCGTGATAAATAAAAGGACAATGTGTTCGGCCATGGGATTCCTTACTTGGGCAGCGGTGCGGTTGCTGCTCAGGCCCACGTCCTCGGTAGTGTCCGGACACTCTATTTGGGATCCGAAGAATGATTTGTACATCTCCTCGTGCGTCATGCCGAGGAAATTCTGAATAGTGCGCGGTCCTTCCGGGTTGAATTCCCACATGCGGAGGGGTCGACGTTTGCAAGGCTGGACTCGACGAACTGGCATAACTTGCATTACCATGACCAGACTGAAATCTCCCTCAAAGAGATCTCGGATACGGCTTTGCGGTATTGGCACGTCCATGGCTGGACCCCAGCTCAGCCCCCTGCTGATCCATGACATCAGTTGTGGTGGAGGGCCTGGGCGAAAGGTGGGGGCAGCTACCCACTTGGCACTTTGGGGAGCTGTGACGTAGAACCACTCTTGTTGCCACAATCCAGACACCTCTGGAAAGGAACCCTTTGGCCATGGAGTGTCTGCAATTTTGCTTATTAGAGCACCTCTGCACGCTGCATACTGCCCCTCGACCATCTTCGGCTTCACATCGAAGGTCTTGAGCCACAGGCCGAAGTGAGGGGTAATGCGGAGGAAGGCCTCACAAACGACAATAAATGACAAGATGTGAAGAAGGGAATCCGGGGCCAGATCGTGAAAATCCAGCCCGTAATAGAACATAAGACCCCTAACAAAGTGAGGGAGTCCTGGATTAGGGGGTATCCGGACAGCCGGACTATATCCTTTGGCCAAACTGTTGGACTATGAAGATACAAGATTGAAGACCTCGTCTCGTGTCCGGATGGGACTCTACTTGGCGTGGAAGGCAAGCTAGGCAATACGGATATGTATATCTCCTCCTTTGTAACCGACCTTGTGTAACCCTAGCCCCCTCTGGTGTCTATATAAACCGGAGGGTTTTAGACTGTAGGAAAACATACAATCATACCACAGGCTAACTTCTAGGGTTTAGCCTCTCCGATCTCGTGGTAGATCAACTCTTGTAATACTCATATCATCAAGAATACATCAAGCAGGACGTAGGGTTTTACCTCCATCAATTGAGCCTGAACCTGGGTAAAACATCGTGTTCCCTGCCTCCTGTTACCATCCGCCTTAGACGCACAGTTCGGTACCCCTACCCGAGATCCGCCGGTTTTGACACCGACATTGGTGCTTTCATTGAGAGTTCCTCTGTGACGTCGCTGTAAGGAAGGATGCCTCATTTCGTTGTTAAAAACGACATTACCGCCGGGGGAGCTCTGGCTGTTGGCCAAACTCTTCGGCTAGGCAGTTTCGTCATGACTGCCTGTTCGGCCGCTGCACCGACAATGACTTCTCGGGTCATCAAAAACAGCCTCCACATCGGCTCGGAATCCGCCGAGCAGATGGATCCAATGGAGCTCTCTTCCCTAAACGAACTCTTGGATCGCATCGCCGCCTTGGGAGTCGCTATGGACTATGTTCGGATTGGGCTTAAACCCGATCAAAGGGAGATTAACTCTCCATCGGTCACCCATCACGTTGCGGTGGTGGAGGAACAATGCGGAAACTCTTCCTCTATTTTGAGGACTAACTATGTCCGGATTCCTGAGCTCTCCGAGCCGGATACCCGCTTACGGGAGGACATCACCCAAGCCCTGAACCTAGAATCAGGCAGCGGGCCAGACTTATCGGGCAGCACTCCGGAACCCGAACTTCCAAGATTGGAAACTCCTCGGTCCCTGGGTCTTAGATCGGGTAGGGGTTCAGACTCAAATCCACCCACCCACCCAGACATAAACGATCTTTCCCACATCAGGCAAGAGCCCCATGAAACAGTACATCATTATTGGGCCAGATTCCTCCTTGTGATGAACAAGGTTAAGGACTATCACGAGGAAGATGCAATCTCACTTTTCTGCAATAATTGCACGGACAAGGGAATCATTAATGCCTTAAGTCGCCGTGACATATCACGCTTCGCTGACTTGGCGTCCATAGTACGAAAGTACTGTGCGATGGAAAGCGCCTGGAAAACCGAAACGAAATTTTGGGATAATCCGGTTCCGAATATACACCCAGTCCGAAGTAAAAGGGTGCACTATCATAAGACACCCGAGATAGTTGCAAAGAAACAAAAACCCTCTATAGGGCATGGAACCGTACTGGAGGGATGGCTTAACGGCCCTGCAAAATTCATAGTACAGCGGATACAATACCAACGCACAACCTTAGAGCATGTTGGATACTCCGGCAGGTGGCCAAAGGTGGTGAGGATCTTCTTATCCCAAATGCCACAAGCACCATCCCGTGGATAACAATACGGTGTTAACAGTCTTTGAGACCTTCGCGTCAAATAATAGGCGCAAGCAAACACTCCGCAGCATGGCCAAAATCTGCCACGTAGCAGCAATAAATCCATGGAGTGACACGGCTATTACCTTCAATGCCAGTGACGAACCTAAATTCCGAACAGCCCGAGCACCAGCCGCACTGGTCCTCGGTACAATTGTGGACGGCTTTCCACTCACCAAAGTACTCATGGACGGCGGCAGCGGATTAAACCTCATCTATGAGGAAACTCTTCAAAAAATGGAAATAGACTGGAACCGCATTGAGCAAAGTAGCACAACCTTCAGGGGACTCATACCCAGTCGGGAGGCACATGCGCTAGGAAAATCACACTAGATGTGGTATTCGGTACGCCAGAGAACTATAGGCCGAAGAAATTACATTTCAAGTGGCCCCGTTCAGAAGTGGATATCACGCCCTTTTAGGATGTGAGGCGTTCACGATCTTCCAAGCCGTACCCCATTATGGGTACATGAAGCTCAAAATGCCCAGGCCCAACGGAATCATCACCCTCGCCAGTGATCCGGACACAGCACTCGGCACCGAAAACAAAACAGCCGCACTGGCCCTCGAGGCATTATCCGAAGCCCTCTTGGCCGAGGAATTAACCATGCTACGCTCCACAATGGAAAGGGACGTGTGATCCTCGATAAGAGATCCAAGTCCACCTCTTTCAAACCAGCGGATGAAATAGTCAAATTCCAAGTCCACCCAACGGACCCTACAAAAACAGCCACCATCGAGGCACAGTTAAACCCCGCCGTGGACGCCGCACTATGCGAGTTCCTGCGCGAGAATTTGGACATATTCGTCTGGCATCCCTCAGACATGCCAGGAATCCCACGAAGGCTGGCCGAGCATAGTCTCAATATCCTAAAGGGATTCAAGCCGGCCAAGCAAGCTCTTCGGCGTTTCTTCGAACCTAAGAGACAGGCCATGGGAGAGGAACTAGCCAAGTTATTGGAGGCCAGATTCATCAGAGAAATAAAACACCCGGACTGGCTAGCAAACCTGGTGATGGTACCAAAGAAGGATAAATCCTGGCGCCTTTGTGTAAATTTCAAGGACCTCAATAAAGATTACCCAAAGGATCCCTTCCCCCTCCCCCGCATCGATCAAGTTATTGATGCTACCAAAGGACACGAGTCATTGTGTTTCCTCGACGCATACTCCGGTTACCACCAAATCAAGATGGCGGAGCCCGACCAAGCCGCAACGGCATTCATCACGCCATACGGTCCCTTCTGTTTCAATACAATGCCTTTTGGGCTCAAAAACGCCGGCACAACATATCAGCGCATGATTCAGACATGTCTGGAGAAACAAATCGACAAAACAGTAGAGGCATACATAGACGATGTGGTCGTCAAAACCAAACACGTCGACTCTTTGATAGACGACTTGACGCTTAGATTCGACAACCTCCAAACATACGACATCAAGCTCAATCCGGAAAAATGCGTTTTCGGCGTACCAGCCGGAAAGCTCCTGGGTTTCATTGTCTCACGTAGAGGTATTGAAGCTAATCTGGCCAAAATCCGAGCTTTGTCACAGTTGGCTACCCCAACAGACCTCAAACAAATCCAGAAGTTAACTGGATGCGTGGCGGCTCTAAGCCGCTTTATCTCCCGCTTAGGAGAAAAGGCTTTACCCCTTTATCGCCTCCTTCGGCGCACCGAACACTTCGAGTGGACGGATGCTGCCACAGCCGGATTGGAAGAAATAAAGGCCATTTTGGCAACCAACCCAATCCTGGCCGTGCCAAACATCGGCGAACCTATGCTGTTGTACATTGCGGCAACTCATCAAGTTGTAAGCGCAGTGCTCGTCGTCGAATGAGAAGCTAACAGACATAAATTCCCTCTTCAAAAGCCGGTATACTATGTATCCACTGTCCTCACTCCATGCAAATCACGGTACCCACATTATCAAAAGATAGCCTATGCGGTATTCATGGCATCCCGGAAGCTGCGACACTACTTTCAAGAGTGTTCGATTACAGTAACCTCAGAAGTGCCACTTAATGATATTATAAACAACCGCGACGCTACGGGCCGGATTGCTAAATGGGCCATTGAAATCCTCTCGTTCGACATAACATACAAACCTCGACGAGCCATTAAGTCGCAAGTATTGGCTGACTTTGTTGCCGAATGGAATGAGGCCAAACTCTCTAAAGAGTATGGCTGGTCTAGGGGCTGGTGTCGTCCTGACGTCCCCAACCGGAGATACCGTTCAGTACGTACTGCAAATATTGTATACAGACTCCAACAATGCAGCCAAATATGAAGCTCTGTTGCATGGTCTTCGGATGGCAGTCTCCATGGGCATTCAACGCCTGGAGGTGCATGGGGATTCAAACCTTGCAATATCCCAAATAAATGGAGACTTTGACGCCAAGGATCCGAAAATGGCGGCCTACCGAAACGCCATCCTAAAAATGTCAGCTCGGTTCAAGGGGCTCGAATATCACCATGTGGCTCGGGAAAACAATCAGGCGACGGATATCCTCGCCCGCATCAGCGCAAAACGCGATGCGGTCCCCCCCAACATATTTCTAGAGAGGCTTTTCAAGCCATCCGTGGTATGGGAAGGGGACATCAGTAACAATAGTCCGGACCCGGCCAAAATACCCGATACCGAACACTCTGACACAATCGGAGGCTCCGCCACCAAAATAACACCTTCAGCCCACGTAATAATGGCCATCATAGCCCCGTGGACAGAACCATTCCTGGCCTACCTAACTAGGCAGGAACTTCCGGAGGACCAAAACGAGGCACGCTGCATGGTGCGGTGATCTAAGGCCTACAGGGTCCATGAGGGAGAATTGTATAAAAAAAACACTACCGGAGTCCTTCAAAGGTGCATCTTCGAAGAGGAAGGGTGGAACCTTTTGGCAGAAATTCACGCCGGACTCAGCGGTCACCACGCCGCAGCCCGGGCTCTTGCAAGCAAGGCCTTCCGTACAGGATTCTATTGGCCAACGGCCCGGGCAGATGCACAGGACTTGGTCCAACGTTGCGCCGGTTTCCAGCTCTTTGCAAATCAAAGCCACATGCCACCCATCGCCCTCCAAACAATCCCCATTACGTGGCCCTTCGCAGTCTGGGGGCTTGACATGGTTGGACCCCTTAAAGGGGCAACCCACAAGAAAAAATACTTACCGGTCATGGTGGATAAATTCTCCAAATGGATAGAGGCCAAACCTGTTAAAACAGCCGAATCCGGACCGGTGATAGACTTCATATCCGGGGTCGTACACCGTTATGGTGTCCCCCACAGCATCAGCACTGACAACGGCACGAACTTCACTATCGATGAGGTAAAACTCTGGTGCAGCAAAATGGGCATCAAGCTCGATTATGCTTTAGTCTATCACCCACAAACCAACGACCAAGTTGAGCGAGCAAACGGTCTTATAATGCGCGGCATTAAACCCAGATTAGTGCGTTCCTTAACGGAGTCTAACACGCACTGGGTAGAGGAGCTTGACTCCGTACTCTAGGGGCTGCGGACCACGCCGAACAGTAGTACCAGATATACACCCTTCTTTATGGTGTACGGCGCAGAGGCAGTCTTGCCCTGCGACATAATTCATGACTCAGCTCGGGTGCGCATGTATGAAGAAACAGAAGCCGAGCTCGATCGGCAGGAGAGTCTGGACACTCTGGAGGAGTGCGACGTAGCAAAAGCCCATTCCGCATTTTATCAGCAACGGGCTCGCAGATACCAAAGCAGAGAAGTACGGGCCAAAACTTATAACGTTGGCGAACTAGTTCTACGCCTGCCGGATAAGAAAAAGAACAAGCTCGAGCCCAAATGGGAAGGTCCCTTCATTATTGACCAAGTTCTGATCGGTGGAGCGTACCGACTGCGGGATGCATCGACTAATCGACTCGAGCCGAACCCATGGAACGCGGCCAGGCTCCGAAGATTCTACGCCTAGCGCCGGACTCTATGTTCGTCCCCTTCCTGTGTCCATTTTTTGCATATACATTATCTGTCTTGTTTTTCCTTCTTTCTTTTAATTCTCTCTCTAGGCCTTCTAGGGCCAACTTGTGCCTCGCTTGCACACTATAGATGCGCTAGCCGCTCTCGTCATACCTGGGGGCTTCTTTCATAGAAGCTTAATTATTTATCTGGGCCTCATTCCCCGCACATGTGTCATGCTTCCACATGTACCTTTTTTCGCCATTATATGCATCGATATCACTTAAGTTTTGGCCAAGCTGGGTTGCCTGGCTCTTGTATTTATGCCCTACGTTCCCCTTAATTCGGCTAGGGCATAAGGGGAGCACCTTTGCGATTGTTACTGCCGAGTCAGCCGGATGTGTACCTCAGACTGGGTGAAGCCGAAAGCTGGCGTTCTTAAGGGAATATTCGGTCGGTGAACAAAAGATGATTTTTTATTTTCCATATCTGCCCCCAGATGTTTTTTCCTGCGTTTCTTATCGCAGTCCGGACATGCACTTTAGGGCATGCATACCCTGGGAAAGGAACCCTTAACGGAACTATTCTCCCTCGAAGATGTTTCTTACTACCCATGTAATATAACATAACTAGTTGGGCACTTGTCCGTTCAAGCACTAATGACCCCTACGCCTGGTATCCGCGCATACCCCAGTTCGTATATAACTGAGCGGGTATTCAGATACACTCCGGACTATCGGGTCCCGAGGTTGAAGCGAAAAGGTCCACCAAGACAAATGATCTAGAATTCGGCTAGAAGGCATTATAGATGTCACTTTAATTACATAGTCATGCAGACTGACTAAATTCCTCTTCTATACCATCCAACAGACGGTCTAGCCTACAATCCTGTTGGGATACTTTGCGGCTAATTCTACTTGCCCATAAACTAAGCTAACGGGGATCTCTTTTCCGTCGGGCCCCACAGGTCCGACCTCGGCCATGTGATTTGGGTCAGCCTTGGTATACCGCGTCTTCAGCATGGCCCAGGCTTCTCTGGCACCTTGTCGGCAGGCCGATATCTTCCATAATCAGAAGCACTGCCGTGCTCCCTTGAGCTTCTCCGTAAGCTCTGCAACACCCTCTGGCAGGGAGACGGATGGCCACAAGGCCTTGGCAACACCTTGCATCACCTGTCGAACTTGTTCGTGCAGATGTGAGAGCTCGGGTAGAAGATCACCCGCAGACCCGGGCATTTCCTCCGCGGGATGACCCGTCAGCATACCTACAGACATAATGATGTTAGTCGGCTTCTTCGCCGAACTCCTTCAAAAGGATTCGTTCAAGCACTTACTGAAAATGCCGCGCTGAAGCCGCTTATTCTCCTTCTCGGAGTCTTCAAGCTGGGCTCGAATGTCTTTTAGTTCCACGCTCAGCTTGATATTAGCGTCTTGGAGATTGTTTTGCTCCCGCCTAACCTCAGTCAGCACGCGTTTGCCAGCCTCTAGCTGTCGCACGATATGCTGGTCCTCCGGATTTTCTCTGGATTCATCTGTAACATCTATTGTTAGATCTGCAGCCACGCCGCACACTATATTGCAACCATCATTCTTTAAAGTAAATGTTACCAGCGGGTGACTTTTTCGGTTCCTGCAATGCGGCAACAGCGGCCCGCAGTTGGGTCTTGCATTCCTCTAGCTCATGTGACAGCCTAGTATTCTTCTCTGTAAGAACCTGCACAATAAAGATGATCCTTAAATCTGTTCTGCTAACTGTTTCAAGTCTCAGGGGCTACTGATACATATAAATCATCAGATTTACTTACACATACATCCTTTACATACTGATCCGTGGCTCTGGCTAGACCATCTTGAGCAGCACGGGGGTACGCCTCTCTAGAATTGAAGGCATCAAATGCCTCTGGTGAGAAACAAGCGTCACGGAGTACGGCCCGGCGGCGCCTATGATTCATGGCGCTTTCCAATTCTGAGTTTGTAGTGGATAATCTATCTGCATCCTCTGTAGGGGGATTATCTGGCGCCCGCCCCATATCAGCTTCCGCCTCTATGTCCGGTCCTGGCACCCGACTGGTGGGAGCATGATTACTAACATCGCCGAACATATTCCGGCGAGCGTTTTTTCTATTAAAGAAACACGGGCGTCATTACATTTTGAGAAAGACGACAACCATGCAGCGGGGTTTTTGTTATACCTTTGCGCCGGCGTCTTCGTCCTGACCGCCTTCCTTTTTGGCCTGCCCGGCCTCGGTGCCTCTTGTTGTCAAGTTGCTGCGGGTTCGGCAAGGCGTCCCGAATGCCTTCCCTGTAAAAACGTCATATGTATATGGTAGGTGAAGTGTCTAAAAGGGGATCCTAGTTTTTGGAGTTCGGATTTTTTGGTTTTCTTACGTGTGATGCGGGAAGCAGTCCGGCATAGTCGGCCGTAATGGCCACCATGGCATCATCACAGCTTAATTGATATAACTGTCGGTCTATCGGCTCCACGAATATAACCAGATCTTCTTCAAGTCCGGAGTCGAGGGCCCAGTCAGGGTCCTCTGGTTGTGGAGAAGGGCTGCTGACCTCCATTATGGCTTTTCGTAGTTCCTGCCGCAAAGTGGCAAGGCGAATACTTACGACAAATAATGCGGGAAAAATGGGTGTAAGGAGATATAACTTACCCAGCTTGGAGGATTGTACATGGAGAAGCCGTCCCGCGGCTTGATGCAGATGAACTCCTCTTCCTCTCCCTTTAACAATTCGGACAGAATTTTTGCTAAAGCGGCGGCATTGTCCGGACCCTTACGCCCGTAGCGGGTGGCATCATCCGCCCCGTTAAAACACCACAAGGGGTGCCCACGATATTGAAGTGGTTGCACTCCCCGCATTATGCCAATCGACATGACTTCGATTACTGTCAATCCTGACTGAGCCAGTGCTTTAATCCGGTTCATCAGGTAGAGGACTTCTCCATTGTCTTCCACCTGGGGGCTCCGTGGGTGCTAACTTCGGCGTTTATTCAGAGGAGCATTGCTGAACTCAGGAAGACCCCGCCGAACAGGGTTTGGAAGGGGAACGTCCTCCATATAAAACCATTCCGAAGGCCAGTCTTCCGAAGACTTCTTCGGGGTAGCGGACAGGTATCCGGTACCAGTGATGCGCCATATTTCGGCTCCGCCCACTTGATAAACTGATCCCCTCTGTGTGCGAGGGACGAGGCAAAATAGCCTTTTCCACAGCTTGAAGTGAGCCTCGCAGCCGGCGATATGTAGAATGGAGGCAGGTATGAAATTGTGTAATTGGAGGCCATAGAACTCCAGGAGCCCGCGAAGGAATGGATGAATTGGAAATCCGAGTCCCCTCAATAGATAGGGGACAAGGCATACCCGCTCCCCCATAGAGGGGCTGGGGAAGCTCTCCGCTTGCTCCTCGCCACTGTAGGTGGCGAGCCCGGCTTGGATGGCACCATATACGCCGGAGGGAGAAATCCCTTGGTCTGCAGTTCGACCAATCGACTGTGTGGGACTGAATACCTCTCCCAATCACCGGGCTTAGGGCTACGGGGGCGGGAGGAGGAGCTACAGAGGTCGGCCATGCTGGAATGGATCCTTCTGAAACGCGCTCTGATGGACTCTCGCTGGGGGGAGGATGGTATGGATCGGATCTAAGAATCCCCATCCCTTTAATAGACAATTTATTTGTCTGGCTAGGGGGGCGAATGTAAAAACGCCCTGGCGCCTCGTATTCATTCAACGCGTGGGAGATAGCCCTTATTGGGCACAAAAGCCAAGAGGTCCGAACATTTATGGGACCGGACACTGCTTTACGAACACTCAAAAATTGGAGAAGAACCCGCCTAGCAATGCCGAAGACAACACTGCACGCCGGACTCATCGTCATTGAAGCCTGGTTCAGGGGCTACTGAGGGAGTCCTGGATTAGGGGGTCTCCTGACAGCCGGACTATATCCTTTGGCCGGACTGTTGGACTATGAAGATACAAGATTGAAGACTTCGTCTCGTGTCCGGATGGGACTCTACTTGGCGTGGAAGGCAAGCTAGGCAATACGGATATGTATATCTCCTCCTTTATAACTGACCTTGTGTAACCCTAGCTTTGAAGGGTTTGGGAGTAGGGACGACCTGCCCTCGGGTGGGCAGCCTATGCGAAATTTCATCGGTCAGATATCTGGCCTCCCTCAACTTCTTGATATCCTCTTCCGTGACGGAGGAGGGCATCCACCAGCCTTGAAGGCTAGATTCGGACATGATTGAAGGTCCGAAGCACCTGACCTGGGCTTTGGGTGTTAGAACTCGAGGCAGTGGAAGGATTCGATTGAGCACGGGAGGGAAAAAAGTAAAAGCCTTGTCCCATTATAAAGAGGGTGAATATCAAGCGTCCTCCTCGTGGCTGTTTGGGACTTGCCTAAGATATAGGAGTCCTAGGCACGGTTGGGTTACCCACGTCCGTATTAATGAGAATCCCGTAATAAAGAGAACACGATCTCTGCTTTGACAAGACGTGTCAAGAAACCGCCTTGCGTTATGTGTAGGGCTGGTTAAAGAAAAGCGGTTCAAATAATTACCGGGCCGTGACGTGATGTCATGCTACCAAAATGTGTCACCAAATTACATTTGTGGAAATATTATTCTCTCTACGGTGGTATGTGGAACTTATTTTGCAGGGTCGGACACTATACTTGTATTCAAACTCTTCTGCGGTGTATTCGGGGGAGGAACCTGCCTTGCAATGCCGAAGACAACACTGCGCGCCGGACTCATCGTCATTGAAGCCTGGTTCAGGGGCTACTGAGGGAGTCCTGGATTAGGGGGTCTCCGGACGGCCGGACTATATCCTTTGGCCGGACGGTTGGACTATGAAGATACGAGATTGAAAACTTCGTCCCGTGTCCGGATGGGGCTCTACTTGGCGTGGAAGGCAAGCTAGGCAATACGGATATGCATACCTCCTCCTTTGTAACCGACCTTGTGTAACCCTAGCCTCCTCTGGTGTCTATATAAACCGGAGGGTTTTAGTCCGTAGGACAACATACAATCATACCATAGGCTAGCTTCTAGGGTTTAGCCTCTTCGATCTCGTGGTAGATCAACTCTTGTACTACTCAAATTATCAAGAATAATCAAGCAGGACATAGGGTTTTACCTCCATCAAGAGGGCCCGAACCTGGGTAAAACATCGTGTTCCCTGCCTCCCGTTACCATCCGCCTTAGACGCATAGTTCGGGACCCCCTACCCGAGATCCGCCGGTTTCGACACCGACAGAGGGCGTGTTTTGAAATATAGTGGGCGTGAGCGATTTCGGGCGAGGAGAGTGTGTTTTGAAATAGTGAGCACAAGCCATTTCGAGTGAGGAGAGTGTGTTTTGCCGGCCATGGTTTATGAATTATTCGGCACATGTCATTTCGGCCGAGGAGAAGGCGCGGTTGGATGAAGTTATGAACGTACCCTCGATCTACAATGGGCCAATTGATGCGTGTCCCACATAGGACGGTAATTTCGCGTCTCCCATTTATTTGCTCGGGCGTATTCCATCGAGCAGAGGATGTTTAACGGTTCATTCAAAATTTGGGAGAACGAGCATCCACGTCTACCTTACCAAGTCGATTCGAATCAAATTTTGAAATATTAGCTTGCCACTTCTTTTTTAGATGGAGAGATGATGCTCGGGAGTAATGTGTTTTTACATGCTCGTTGCTAGCGATTTACTATATGACAAATAGTTGACCCACTCAAAAACGGTACTCAAACCCAAAATGCAATATCTTGATTCAATGAAATAGCTCGTTCACCAGGTCAAAATAGTGAACTAAATCCAAAATTGAACACCTCAATCAAGTAGCATGTTGTACAGTATTATAGCACTCCATGAACATGTTGAAAGTCAAATTAATGAACTTGTTTGATATACGCATATATCCGTTCATGTGTGGATTGCAGACAACATGTTCTCCAATTTAAATATTTGAATGCAAGTTTATATCGAAACATGGTTTATATCAGTCTTTGATGCATAAAATGCAACCTCAGCCTCTCCCGGACTCCTGCTCTCTCTCTCTCTCCCCGACAATCTTCAATTATGTCGCATGCATCCAACACACAAACCTTGTTGGTCCCTCTCGCTTTCTCTCCATCTCTCTCTCTCTTTTTGTGTGTGTGTGTGGGGGGGGGTCTTTCTAGTTCGCATGCATATATACTCCATCTATAGGTCTCTCTTGCACACTATGTATGATTCTCTAGTCCAAGCTAGATATCTTGGGTGCACTCATCGTACGCACACAAATTCCTTGGCTCATTGCCCTAAACTCTCTCACACACCACTCTATCGTCTCGAAGCTCCCCCCTCACTCTCAAACGCTCCATCTACCTGGGTCACACATACACATGCATATCTTACTCGCACTCGATAGGCCCATCTAAAACTCTATCTCTATCCCTCGTTCTCTCTCCATCTCACACGCACACACACACAATCTCATGCCTAGCTAGCCAAGTATGATGGTCTCTCACTCAATTGTAGGCACACGCAGTCCCCCCTATATGTATATGACTAGCTAATCTTAGTCTCGATCACAAACATGTGCATGGTCTATCTCGATTTCTCTCGGGGCATCTTTCTATCGCGCACGCACCTCCCTTGATCTCCCACCCATATAGTCCCCTAACGATCTCGAGGGGATCTATCTATCACAAACACACCCTCTCGCCCTCCCCATGCGTCCATGTTCTCCATGTGTCCCTCTCGACCTTTGTTCCTTGTTGGCCAGACCTCTATTGGACATGTGCTATAGGGGTGTCTCTCTCCGTTGCAAACAATCACACACTAGCTATCTTCATGTATCTCCTCGCCTCGCTTTTCTGTCTCGAAGATGCATGCGTGAGATGTTCGCCTAAGAAACGAAAAAACACGCACTCTTTCACACACATACTCTTTTTGCACACTTACTCATTCTCCTTCACACGCACTTGATCTCTCTCGACTTAGGCACTCTCCTCGGTCCATAGCATATTGATTTATTGAAAAGTCAAACATCACAAAGTTTGACCATGTACATGGAGAAAAACAATTACATCTAGGACGACAAACATATACCATTACATTCACCATGAGATGTAGTTTCGTATGATGTATCTTTGGTATTGTAGATATAAATAACATTTGCGTAAACCTGATCAAAGTTTCCAAAGTTTGACTTCTAAAAAATTTACATGCACTGCATTATCGAGCGGATGGAATATCTCTTTCCCCCTCTCAGCTATCTGACGCACCACTCAGCCTTATCGGGGCTCCTCAATCTCTCTCAAACTTTGTATCTCCCTGGTTCACACATACACATGTCTCGCTCGCGCTATACATATAGACCCATCCAACACTCTCCACCCTTGTTATCTCTCTATGTGACACGCACCCCCTAATAAGTACCATAATCCCTCACTCCATCATAGGCGCAAGCACTCCCCCCTAAGTATGATTATCTCTCACTAGCCATCAAGAACACACGTATTGTCTCCTTCCATCCATACGTCTATCTCGATATCTCTCGGGGTATCTTCTATCGCGCACACACCTTGTCACTCGATCTCCCACCCATGTAGTCCTATCACGATCTCCAGGGGATCTCTCTATGACAAACATACACTCTCTCCTCCCCATGTCTGCATTTTCTCCGTACGTCTCTCTCGATCTCTCTCCCTTGTTTGTAAGACCCCTCTTGGCCACGTGCTAGGGGTCTTGCTCTCTTGGTTGCAAACAACCACACACTATCTCCTCACCTTGCTTCCGTTGTCGAAGATGCATGTGTGATATGTTTGCATAAGACACACCCGTTTTTTCTCGACTTTTATCGAGTGTTGTCCGTGTCTCTTTCACACACGCACACACACTTTTTCACTCACTCGTTCTATTTCTCTCTCTCTCTCTCTCTCTCTCTCTCTAGTTACGGACTCTCTCACGACCATAAGCATATGGATGTTTTGAAAAGTCAAACCTCAGAAAAGTTTGACCAGGTATATGTGGAGAAAAACATTTACATCTGGAACGATCATTAGATTCGTCACAACATGTACTTACTTCATACTATCATTTATCTTTGGTATTATAGATATAAGTAATTTCTTTATAAACTTGGTCAAAGTTTCAAAAGTTTGACTTCTAAAAAAATGTTGGAACTACATTATCGAACGAAGGGAGTAGCTCTTTCTCTCTCTCTCTCTCTGCTATCTCTCACGGGCCTCCCCTCTCACTCGAACACTCTATACCGACAGATTATACGCTCACTGTGTCAGCGTATAGATCCGTGTATTGTTTACTTGACTGGTCAACCAGTCCACATGTTGCCTTGTCAGCTCGTGTTCTGTATCTTCATGTGCTGGCCCATGTGGCAGTGGGTGAAAATAAGTAAACTAGAGGCCCATCTGACATGCGGTGAAGTAAACAAAGTTGAAACCACTCGAGGTAGCACCCTGCACGCTAGTAAATTGAGGGCGCATTGAGGACACACTTCTTCCGCGAGAAGGACGCACTCGCGCACAATTCACCACTGCGCGGCGGTATGCACAGAATGACGCACTCGTGCACACCCAGCACACAACACACACCAGCACACGTGTACACTGGCATCGCCACCGGTTGAGATGGACGGCGAGGGAGCCAACAAGCGGAGGCGGCTCAAGCCGAAACCGCATCCGGCGAACCTGGACTTCATCAGCAGCCTCCCTGACGACTTGCTGCTCGTCATCATCGGCCTCCTCCCCACCAAATCTGCCATGCGGACTGGCCTGCTCTCCCGGCGGTAGCGCCCCCTCTAGCATCGCGTCCCCCTCAACCTCACCGTCGACAGCTGCCTCTGTGACAGGGATTGCAAACGCATGGCCGCAGTCTCCAAGATACTTTCATCGCACCCTGGGCCAGCCTAATGCCTTGACATCCGCATGTTCAGTACCAACTACAAGGTCCAACCCAAATTGGACGAGTGGTTCTTATCCCCCGCCCTAGATCAGCTCGAGGAGCTCAGCTTTGAAGCTGGACGATGTCGCTCTATGCTGCCGTCCGCGCTCCGCCTCGCGCCAACGCTGCGCCGCGCAGCTTCAGCTCCTGCTATCTTCCCCAGATTAATGCCGTGCCCGCCCATCTTCTCCCTCAACTCAAGCAGCTCGACCTCTTTGACGTTGTCATCTCGAAGAAGGCTATGAAGCACCTATTCCGCAGCTGTACTGCGCTCGAGTACCTTCGTCTTGAGCAGATCCACGGGTTCATTAGCCTCCACATCGCCTCGACGAATCTCCAACTGATTTATGTGTCTTGCTGGCCCTGGAACAAGACATCAATTGGGAAGAGATCACTCCAGCTGTTCCACGTTATGGTCATTGAGAATGCGCCTTTCCTTGAGAGATTGCTTGTAGGATCTAGAAGGTCCAACAAAAATCAGGGCCATTGACGCGCCAAAATTGACAACGTTGGTGCACTCGTCTGCCAAATTCTCCGAACTCTTTATTGGATCCGTAATCGTCCAGGTACATCACTCATCTTCTTCTCCGTCTTCTTGAAATTCACATTTTTAAATTTGTTCTTGATGTAGTTATGACCGTCTTCCATAAAATGATTCCCACAAGCTTGACCCAGTCTATGCGCACACTGAAGATCTTGGCAATAAAATCTATTGGGCCCAATCTGGATCAAGTTGTTGGATTCCTTACATGCTTTCCGTGCACGGAGAAGCTACTCATCAAGGTGAAACTTCTTTCCTATTAGTAGCGGTAATCACAACATAGCTCAATTTTTGCGTAATTTTCCGAAATTACGATGACAAGTTTAGTGTTCAAAACTGCATCTACGCACTGCACCAAAAGAAATGGTTTTAGTATTTTTTTCTCACGTGATCACCTGCATCATTTTTTTGTTGTACTACTATAGTAGCCTAGGCTAGTCATAGTGGAAAGTAACTTAGACTACTCCGGTAACTCTATGGTTACCCTAAGAGCAAGTACTACCTCCGTCCTGGTTTACTCTTCCTATTTTGTAGTATCAAAATTTGACCATAGATTTAACTGACAAAATGTTAATGCATGTCACTAAGAACTATATCGTTGGATTCGTATTTGAACATAATTTCAAATGGTTTAATTTTTAGTGACATGCATTGGCATTTTCTTACGTAAATCTATGGTCAAAATATTATACTAAATAAGAGATAGTACAAAAGTTGGCTATAACGACACTCCACTATGTACGCCAAAACATGTGCCAAATTCACTTGTGAATTGTGATGCATTTGGCATCGATGCCCCTCCATTGCTCACCTGGTGCCCCAATCTAGATCACCTACTTTGCTCTAGTGCCAAATTAACTCACACAATGAAAAAACACTTGCGTGGGAGAGAGAGAGGACCGAGGCAATAAAAAAACACTTGTTTGGGAGACTGAGAGGCTGGTGTAGTTGGTTCGATTAATTTGTTTATCATGTGGGTCTGTGTGCATACTGGTGCCAACTCTCTCACATCGTGAGAGTGGTGCCAAAATCTTTTGATTTGACATTGATGTGTATTATGTGGCATACTTTTGCGGAATATGGCATCGGCCACATAGTGGAAGGCAAAAAATGCCCAAGCTCTTCACGTACTCCTAGGTAAATGAGAGGAAAGAGAGCGAGAGAGAGAGAGAGAGAGAGAGAGCGAGAGAGAGAGAGAGTGATAAAATATCACTAGCCAGCCAACCCTATCGTATGAGTGAATGATATTGGTACCTCTTGATGGCACAACAATCTTATGCAGCCAGCTGCTCTAATATGTTCTCTTCTTTTGCAGATAAAAAAGACCCAAAAGTGAAAAATGTGCTGCACTATAACAATCTCATCGAATGCCTTGATCTCCATCTTATGGAAATTGATTTGATCGACTACCGAGGCAGCACATCAGAGATTAAATTGGCCAGGTTCTTTGTTCTGGAGGCAAGTGCGCTCAAGATAATGAGGTTTGGCGTTCTCTGGCGCAACAATGAATGGTGTGCTGATCACCGCAAGCATCTAAGCCTAAATGAAAAAGTCTCCGCAGAAGCTGAATTTGCTTTTGAAACATCAAGTGGCTAGAGACTCGAAAACTTATTTGCCCATTAGTGACTTGTCAGGGCGGTGGATTTTAGTTTGTACGATAATGCTGCATCCACGTAAAGTATCGAACGTTCTTACGTAAACTTCCTAGTAATTCCCTCTTTGTTGGTGCAGCTGAAGGAAATATGCCCTAGAGGCAATAATAAAGTTATTATTTATTTCCTTATATCATGATAAATGTTTATTATTCATGCTAGAATTGTATTAACCGGAAACATAATACATGTGTGAATACATAGACAAATAGAGTGTCACTAGTATGCCTCTACTTGACTAGCTCGTTAATCAAAGATGGTTATGTTTCCTAACCATGGACAAAGAGTTGTTATTTGATTAACGGGATCACATCATTAGTTGAATGATCTGATTGACATGACCCATTCCATTAGCTTAGCACCCGATCGTTTAGTATGTTGCTATTGCTTTCTTCATGACTTATACATGTTCCTATGACTATGAGATTATGCAACTCCCGTTTGCCGGAGGAACACTTTGTGTGCTACCAAACGTCACAACGTAACTGGGTGATTATAAAGGAGCTCTACAGGTGTCTCCAAAGGTACATGTTGGGTTGGCGTATTTCGAGATTAGGATTTGTCACTCTGAATGTCGAAGAGGTATCTCTGGGCCCTCTCGGTAATGCACATCACTTAAGCCTTGCAAGCATTGCAACTAATGAGTTAGTTGCGGGATGATGTATTACGGAATGAGTAAAGAGACTTGCCGGTAACGAGATTGAACTAGGTATTGGATACCGACGATCGAATCTCAGGCAAGTAACATACCGATGACAAAGGGAACAATGTATGTTGTTATGCAGTCTGACCGATAAAGATCTTCGTAGAATATGTAGGAACCAATATGAGCATCCAGGTTCCGCTATTGGTTATTGACCGGAGACGTGTCTCGGTCATGTCTACATTGTTCTCGAACCCGTAGGGTCCGCACGCTTAAGGTTACGATGACAGTTATATTATAAGTTTATGCATTTTGATGTACCGAAGGTTGTTCGGAGTCTCGGATGAGATCACAGACATAACGAGGAGTCTCGAAATGGTCGAGACATAAAGATTGATATATTGGAAGCCTATGTTTGGATATCGGAAGTGTTCCGGGTGAAATCGGGATTTTACCGGAGTACCGGGAGGTTACCGGAACCCCCCGGGAGCTATATGGGCCTTAGTGGGCCATAGTGAAAGAAGAGGAGAGGCGGCCAGGGCTGGGCCGCACGCCCCTCCCCCCTAGTCTGAATAGGACAATGAGAGAGGGGGCCGGCGCCCCCCTCCTTCTCTCTCCCTCTTTTCCCACCTCGCGAATCCTACTCCAACTAGGATTGGGGGAGAAGTCCTACTCCCGGAGGGAGTAGGACTCCTCCTGGCGCGCCCTATAATGGCCGGCCAGCCTCCCCCTCTTGAACCTTTATATACGGAGATAGGGGCACCCGGAGAGACACAAGTTGATCCACGTAATCATATTCTTAGCCGTGTGCGGTGCCCCCTTCCACCATAGTCCTCGATAATATTGTAGCGGTGCGTAGGCGAAGCCCTACGACAGTAGTACATCAAGATCGTCACCACGCCGTCGTGCTGACGGAAATCTTCCCCGACACTTTGCTGGATCAGAGTCCGGGGATCGTCATCGAGCTGAACGTGTGCTAGAACTCGGAGGTGCCGTAGTTTCGGTGCTTGATCGGTCGGGCCGTCGAGACGTACGACTACATCAACCAAATGCTTCCGTTGTCGATCCACAAGGGTACGTAGATCACACTCTCCCCTCTCGTTGCTATGCATCACCATGATCTTGCGTGTGTGTAGAATTTTTTTTTGGAAATTACTACGTTCCCCAACAGCAGCATTACTCCTAACATTTGTAATATCAGTTTGAAACTTGTAATATTGTCGTGTCCTATTCCTGTGTTTTCAAAATCCTGCAAATCAAATAGGTCCTGAGTTGGTGATGATGTTGTGCCTGCCATCTTTCACCAATAGCCGCCGAATCTAGATCTGACGCATACAAACCAAACTTCTCCAGTTTTGAAAAAAGATGCCCACACTTGTTCCCTATTTACAAACAACTCCTTGTCTCTCACAATCAGCCTTATCTCCTCCCCACCACATCTAGAAGGCCATGGAAAAATCTGGTGCGATGGCCACTGTCGGCTCCATTCACCCCCCAATCTTGGTGTTTCGTGCAATGCACGGGCATCTACGCATGGAAATTATGTCGAACAAAGCTAGTTGTAAGCAGGCTAGGTCTACAGCCATGATGATAGTGACTGCAGACGGTGAGGCTGACTATGGTATGCCGAACATGGCGCCTATACTCAGGTGTCATCTCCGACGTAGGGTCTTGTCACTTCACTGTGAGCAGCAACACGTAATAATTTGACCAACGGGTAGTGCAGTGCTACTACATTGGTAGTACTACTACTAGTACTAGCACCACCGTTTGGATTTAGTAGTACTACCATGTCCATCTGGATTTAGTATTTGACTAGCAATATCTAGTAATGCATGTCACAAAAAATGTACTACTCCCTCTGTAAATAAATACATGGTGTATTGTTTTATTCCTATCGGCGAGATAACTTAATGTCTTTTTGCTACTTAATAGGATTACATGCAATGAACTAACCACCGCATGTCATGTTTGGTAGTCTCAAGTCATTGAAAGCATGCATGGCCCACATCTCTCATTGGTTGATATGTCACGAAATAAGAAACGAGGAGGGAGTTAATGTACCGTGCCTAAGTGTTTTGGGATTATTTGGTTTTCTTAAGGTGACTTACACAACATTTCTGGTTACATGCTTTAACATTTTATTAGTTAAATCAAAGGTCAAAACTTGGCGCAAAATGCAAAGGGGACCAATAAACCAGTAAACATCAAAGTTCTCTCGTTTGGATCCAACTAGAGGTCCGATGAGATGACTATACTACATCGGCACGGAGGGGGATGCAGCTTCATTGACTTACTGCACCTGCCTTTGGGTGTATGACATGTGGGCCCAACGGGTGGATGGCCAACCTGTCATACAGCCAAAGGCAGGTGCAGTAGAGGGGCGAGGAGTAGATGGCCAACATGCACGTGAATTCAACGCAGTCTGCACATCTCATATAAAGGCTCCCGCCAGTCCAATCTACGAAATCGTACGCACCTACGCACCCAAGGGCAAGAGTGACCACTCTAATCGCATGATCAGTTGACTAGAAGCTAGACCCATGGAGGCGATGAGCGCGAGCATCAGCCGGCTGTGCCAGATGGTCCACGACGCCGGCCTGCGCCCCGGCACCGAGGAACGTCTCCAGGTGGTGCTTGAGGCCGCCAGGGCGAGGGGCTGCTTGGACGACAACTTCATCTCCTTGTTCGACAAGGTCCTCATCGGCTTCCTCGACAAGTTCACCGTTGTCAAGAAGCACGTGGACGACCTTGAAGTACGCCTCCAGCCCACGCACCCAGGCTTTGCGATGCCTGCCACCCTCAATGGCCTCTATGGTGACAACCTCTTTGACGCACTGGTGGCCCTACGACTGCCCGCCATTGCGCTGGAGAATGTCCACCTCGAGGTCGCGCTCGCCGCGCAGCGCCTGGCGCGACAAGACACCATCGACATAATCGCCAACTTCTACGCGCAAATCGTCCACAAGGACTACTACATGCAAGAGGAGGACGATAGGACGCTGGCCTTCTTCGACCGTAGGGCAACCTTGGACGGCATTTTTTAGAAGCATGTTGAGCTTTCCGCCAATGCCGCTGCTCCTCACACATCGGTTGGTGACCCGGTGCACTAGCGTGTGAGGATGTCATTGATGGATCCGTATGTATCTTTAACTTTCCGTCAAATCCATGTAGTAGTATATGGTACTACTGGTAATTATCTTATCTTTCGCATCAACTGCATAATTTTCGTACGTACTCCATGCATGAACCGCGCCAGAACCAAACTTCTCATTACTCTAGCGAAAATCGTTATTTCTATCTATTAGTCGCGCCATGGAGCAGAAACAAATTTTACAAGGTACAAGTTCAAAAGGAAAGTCCTTCCGTGTTCGCGTCGCACCCCCACACGGTTGGTCTGGCACACCGCTCAAGGGGGAATGTGTGCTGTGTTGCATTTTCACTTACAAGTGGGGCCATAGTTGAGCAAACCGACTATCGGCAAACCCCCACCCCGCCAACTGCGCGATGGCTGAGAAATCAGGAGGGAGAAGAGATGGATGTAGCACGGACTCCAAGAAAATTGGTGTCGGATGGGACTCATGTGGGTGGCGTGTGTCGTACTGCTAGACATGAATGCTAGTTATGACCCATGCCACCCCACTATATCGAGGTGCTGGTTACGTAGAACAAATTTCCTAGAGTCCATGCTCAGCCCTCCTCTATCTCTCTTCTCAGCTAGTCAGCAGACGCACGGAGCCCATTGTCTGTTTGCTCATATGCGGTCCCACATGTCAGTGAAAACGCAAGATGACCCACTGAAGTGCACATCTTTCACCTCGACGTGCTAGTGATGAAAAACAAATCCAATAAAGATCTTCGGTGGCCGCTTTTGGAGTTACTCAAGAGTAGTAAGATTCTATTTATAGTTTAACCCAAGATGCGCATCACGTGGCTTCAACTACCACTTTATTTTCTTGCATGACACGACCTGGATGCTGGATGTCCCACGTGTCGGCAAAAGGAGGAAGAAGTCGACCAAATCTTCGGTTGTGCTCTCGGATTAGACTAGTTGTGCCAACTTAAAATTTTATTGTGTAGAATAGATGCAAGTTTTGGTATTGGGAGGAAGAGTACAACGATATATTGATAGAGCGCAATTTAGTAGATGTTCTAGCACTTTTAGCTAGCATAGAGGCTAGAGATGAGACTAGTGCACTTGTTGACAGAATAGAGACTAGACACGTATACTTCTTTACACTCAAAGAAGAAAGAAGCACGCAAGATCGAGCCTCCACAGATCAACAATGAATGCATCGAGAAGGCACTAATCCAACTTACAGGAGCAGTTATGGAAGTTGGATATCTTCTAAAATGTATTCTTGTGGTTCTTGTTTTCTTTGGTCTTGCTTTTCTAGTCAAAATTTTGGTGATGTATTTCCATGTACCAAAAAATCAATGATGAAAAAAAGATATGTGTTTGCAAAGAGAAATGTACGTGGACGGGATGCATGCATGCATTCGGCGCACGGCCACCGCATCCGAGAAATGGCCCGGACACGACCCCACTGCCCTACCCAAACGGACAGAATCTGGGCAAAACAGAGGTCCATTTGGGGTCGTGCGTTGGAGTTGGCCTTACAAGTGGGACCGCAGTTGAGGAAACTGACTATCGGCAAACCCCCACCTCGCCCGCCGCGCGATGGCTGAGTTAGAGAAACAACGAGGCTGAAGAGATTGTTGTAGCACAGACTCCAAGAAATATGGTGTCAGATGGAAGTCGTGCTGGTGGCGTGTGTCGTACTCCTGGACATGAATGCTTGTTCTGGCCCATGCCACCCTACTACTCCTACAACTTATAGTAGTAGTAGTATCAAGGATTCGAGGTGCTGGTTACGTACAACGAACACATTAACATATTTCCCACCTCACACTATGGCCAAATTTCCTAGGGTTTGTGCTAGGTTAAAAAGTGTTCTTGGTGAGGATGGGTGGCTAGTCTCAAGTTTAAAACTTGTTGTATTTTGTACGTAGACATAGAGATAGTGCAGCATGTGAAGCTAGTACAAATAGTGTACTATTGTTGATTGACCTCATCCAATAACCTGTTGCAATGCACGTACAATTATGTATTTGGAAAATATTTTTTTGCCTCGTCGCAGCACCCACTCAGAGAAGCGACTCGAAAACCATTCATAAATTTAGTAAGTCTATCACAAGCATATCATTTTATTACATACAGCAGGTCATCAACCCACAACGACAATGAGGATACATTATAAATACTAAAGTTTTCATCACACAATGTCACACCCTAGCTAGTCATGCATTAGAGTGTTGCATCATGTTTATTCATTCATCAGGAACTTGAAATGGGGATGACAGAACCCCCAGTCCCCTCTGAAACCAACTAGGGCTACTAAAATAATTTTTCAATGAACCTGAAATGCCCTTCTAAAATGCCCATCATTTTTGTCTTGGTTCAGAACCTCTGCCAAAAATGGTGCACATTTTCCTAGGCCATCCTAGGGTTTTTGAATTAAATCATAAATATTTGAATTTGAGCATTTAAAATAATATAAAATATTTAAATGCTCAAATATCTCCAAACTAAAATGTTTCATGTTGGAAATAATCCAACTATGGGCCAGGAATAGTTTGGTGATTTTTGAAGTTGCCTAGGTATTTTATTTAATTCAACAAAGTTGCAGATATATTAAATAAAAACAGAAAACAGAAAAGAAAGGAGTAGACTTACCTGGACCTACCTGCCCAGCCCAGCCGGCCCAGCACTGTGCTGGCCCGTGCCAGCCAGCTGCTTCCCCTTGCCAGAGCAGGCAGGGAGGTGAGCATGGCGCGCCCGAGCTCGCCACGCACCACCCAGCCTCTCTGCATCGCCCTGGTCGCCGTTGTGCCGCGTGGATCGTCTTCTGGTCGTCGCCCCGACCTCGCCGACACCCCATTCACTCTCCCCCGGCTCTCCCCTCGCTCTCTCTCTCACGGCCGAACACGACCGTCGCCACCGTTCGCCGTAGCAGTCGTCTCCGACCACCCCTCGCTCCCCCGACTAGCTCAGAAGCTCCGCCACAACTCCCTCTTCCTCCCCACCGCTCCACGGGTCTCCGGAAGCCCTACATCGCCGCCACGTCGCCGTTCCCCTCTTCGGACTCCGACCACCGTCGCCGTCAAATTCGTCGTCTCCGGCGCGTCCCCGAGCCCGCTTCGACGCCCACTGCAACCGCGGTGAGCCCCCGGAGCGTTTCCCCCTTCTTCCCTGGTCTCTCCCGACCTCTAGGCCCTAGCTCCACCTCGACCGAGAGCTCCACGCCGCCGGCGATGTCGCCGTCGTGGCCACGGTCGCCGTAGCGCCCAACCGAGCACACCATCGTGCTCCACACATCACCAGGAGCACGTAGAACGCACCAACGCCTCCCCAAACCCCCTGCAACACTGATCCCGACCGCACCCGAACTCCGGCCGCCGCAGCCGAGCTCGCCGCCGTCAACTCCGGCCACCCCGAGACCAACCACCACCACCAATAGACGCGGCTCAACCTCAGCAACACGTAGATGCCTTCCGCCGTCCATTTGGTCGCCGGAATGGCAAAAAGCACTCTCGCCGCCGTCTCGGATCTCGCCGGCGTCATGTCGCCGGTGGGGTTTGACTTGACCGACCTAGGGTTTGACCCCCAGGGTCACTGACGCGTGGGCCCTGCCGGCCAGGTAGTTAGGTTAGCGCTAACTACTGTTAGTTAACCCCCCCTGACACTGACAGTGGGCCCCAGCGCCACTAATTAGTAATTAGGATTAATTTAACTCTGTTTAACCCCCCTGTCACTGACGTGTGGCCCCCACACGTCAGGTTTGACCTCAGCCAGCCACAGTTGACCACTGACGTCATGCTGACGTCATGCTGACGCAATAATTATATTTCTAGATTTAAATCATATCAGGAAATTCCAGAATATTAGTTAAACTTCAAAAATTCATAACTTTTATTCTGTAACTCCAAATTGGACAAATTATATATGAAAAATGATCAGAAAAATCCAATCTATCCATCTGTACTATTTTCATGCATGATCAAACAAGTTAAATTGATGATTCAAGCAGAACAAGGAAAAGCACTTTAAAAGGCCATATTTGAATTTGAAATTTGAATCTTTGATTCAAATTTGTTCAAACCCTTCTGGCTTTAGTTGCATTAGCCCAATACACTCATATTGCCATGTTTCATGCATGCATCATATTGTTGCACATTGTTTGGTGATGCTTGTGTATCGATGCCCTTTGCGACAGGTTCTGTCCCCGAGGAGTACCGTGATTACCCTAACGAAGAACCGTATCCGTGCATCGAACCATCAGGCAAGCAACCAACCATTTGATCATATCGATACAATCCCACTCGCTCCTGCTCTCTTTTACTGCATTAAGACAACGCGATTCAAACTGCTGTGTGCTACGGTAGTTGAACCCATTTCCTCTGCATGACCTGTCATTGCCACAGTAACTAGATGAAACCCACTAGCATGTGTAGGAGTTGATTGAGCCATATGTATGTGTTGTTCCTACCTTGCTATGCCTGCTATGCTTAGAGTCGTGTCAGGTCTGGTTCATCTGGGTGATGGGCTAGAGTGAAATGATTATGTCGGTAATGAGAGTGGTGTGGTGAACACGATTTGGTAAAGGTATCGATGAGAGGCCATGTAGGAGTACATGGTGGGTTGTTTCATTGAAGCCGACCTTAAGCACTGAGATCTGTATGTGTGATTTAAGAATCAGCTACTACCATGCATTGGGCCCTGAAACCAATGGACCCTCTCGACTTCTTATTCACCCTAGTTCTCCGTCCAGGAGTTGCAAGTAGTTTCTGGTGTTTGTAGCCTACTGGAGGCCGTGGACAGCGCTGACCGTAGGGGTGGGCTGTGATGCGGTAGGTACGTGGCCGGGTGTACCGAATACCCGTTAGGTATCTCGGGAACCCTGTTCACATCGTTCGGGGCCGTATGGGAAACCTCGGCCGGACTCCCTGCGGATGGAACCTGAATAGGCGATAAACCTGGACTGGAGGCTTAGGTGATTAGGTAGGTCGTGGCCGACACCCACGTTGGGCTTCCGCTTGAAGGTTGCCGAGTACATGTCGTGTAACGACGGTAAGTGGTGAGAGCGTGTATGAAGAAGTACACCCCTGCAGGGTTAACATGATCTATTCGAATAGCCGCGTCCGCGGTAAAGGACTACTTGGTTGCCTATACAGTTCATAGACAAGTAAATGGAAACTACTAAAAGCCTCAAGATAAGTGTGAGTGCCGAGGATGGCTCTTCCGTAGGAAGACGGAGGTGGATCCTCGGTAGTGTATTGAAGTGGTGAGTAGTGGACTCGTGTGCGCAAAAACATTTCAAGTTGGAGTATCGTAGGATAGTCTAGCCAAGAGTCAAAGCTGGCTTGCTGCAATAACTCCACCAACCCTTCTTGATACTATGCATGTATGTAGGATCTGATGTAAGTCTTGCTGAGTACCTTTGTACTCATGTTGCTATAATCTACATTTTTACAGAAGACGCTGCAACCCCTTCTGATGGGTTCTATGTAGACGTTGACATCAACGAGTAGGCTAAAGACCCAGGTGGTGACCCTGAGCTTGTGATGGACCACGTAGTATAGCTAGGCTTCCAAGCCTCTTTTATTTTACTAGTTGTCTGTACCAGACAAAGTACTTCCGCTGTTGGCTTGTATGACTGTATGACTTGTATGTTGGGTCGTGAGACCCGTACCTTTGTGTATGATATGTATGGCTCCCTGAGCCTTAAATAAAGTACTTGTGTCATAGAGTCATGTTGTGATGCTTCGTTGTATTTGCACATATCGAGCATATTGTGTGTATGATTGAAATGCTTGGTATGTGTGGGATCTGACTATCTAGTTGTTTATCTTTAGTAGCCTCTCTTACCGGGAAATGTCTCCTAGTGTTACCGCTGAGCCATGGTAGCTTGCTACTGCTCTGGAACACTTAGGCTGGCCGGCATGTGTCCTTCTTCGTTCCTGTGTCTGTCCCTTCGGGGAAATGTCACGCTTTGAGTACCGGAGTCCTGTTAGCCCGCTACAGCCCGGTTTACCGGAGTCCTGCTAGCCCAGTGCTACAGCCCGGACCCACTTGCTGATGACCGACACGTTCGAAGCTGGGTCATGGATGCCTGTCCCTGTAAGTCTGTGCCACTTTGGGTTTACGACTAGTCATGTCAGCCCGGGCTCCTTTATCATATGGATGCTAGCGACACTATCATATACGTGAGCCAAAAGGCGCAAACGGTCCCGGGAAAAGGTAAGACGACACCCGTGGGATACCGTGCGTGAGGCCGCAAAGTGATATGAGGTGTTACCAGCTAGATCGATGTGACATCGAGTCGGGGTCCTGACAGCGTTGGCATCAGAGCCGGACTGCCTGTAGGTTCTCCAAGCCAAACTGGTCGATGTTGAGTCTAGAAATTCTTTAGTTATATGTAGGGGAATTGTTTGTGGGTTGGAACGTAAGGCTCTTTTACTTCTTATACCTTATGACTTTCTGATCTGAGTCAGTCCATTCTTCCACCGGGGGTTAAGGAATTAGGATCTATTCTCTCTATCAGGATCACGTGTTACTAATCAGTAGTACCTTATAAGTTTGATGGATACAAGCCTAGTTCAGTTCTACTACCACATTATGTTGCCAGAATGGTTTCAGAACTTTGATATGATGATGTTGAGTGTGTACGAAATCCTTTGTCAAATGTCTCAAAATCCTTTTTGAGCATTTACAGCTGTTATGCTGCCGAAATTTTGCTAGAAATTCTAATGCCTTTGCATTATGATTGTGCTTTCAGATGGCCACTCGCGACCTCAATCAAGTGGTTCGCCTGACTCGATGCCTAGATGTACCCGGCCATACTGCCAAGTTGGTCAGGGTAATGACTGAGGCTGGATACCGCTGGTATCCTGAGTACACGGTCGAAGAGCAATTCCGAGACTTCAATCAAAGCCAGTATCTCTGCACTGTCAGGATATTTCCATCTTATCCTGGATCCACCGAGCCTCTTCACTGCTCCTATGGACTCGGGGTTACTATTGAGATGGCTGTGCAGGACGCCGCCTACTCTATGATGACCATTATGCGAGTCAGATCTGGTCTATTTCGGGACTCTGACTTCCGGTATATGCCAGGATCACTTCCGGGAGCACAAGGATATCTCCAGGCTATCTATGCTGACTCCACTCAGGAGGATTCACGGACTCGCACCACTGCTGAGATGCTCGAGGATAAGGACCGTGAAAATCGGGCCTTAAGGTTAGAGCTCTTCAATACCCGTGCTGACCACTGGGCCACTTTGACTCGGTTCGCACCGGCGGTGCAAGCTGGATATTCAGATATGCGCGATCTCTATCCTGTGAGATCTGCTCTGCCAGACGTGATGGTTTGGCGTGATGTAGGAGGCATCACCCCACCTCGCGGTCCCCGCAGGCCACCGTTTGTTGGTCCAAGGCCTCATCCTAGCCCCTATGGTCCACAAGCTCCGCGAGATCGTCTGTTTCCGGATGAACATGTTGAGCTTCCAGGCTATGGAGGTGACTTCTATGAGGACTACTACGGATCGGTCTGAGTTAGGGTAGTATCACTAGTTCGCACTAGCTGTGTCATCTATCGTCCCGCGTGACTCGTGGGATATGACCTAGTTTGTACTCCTTCCGGAGGATGTAGAAAAATAATGTATAGGAGCTTGGAATGCCTCCGATGAGATGTAATCCTTTTCTCACCGTAATAGTACTTTGTTTGGTCTTGTACTAAACCTTGTATGGTGTGTATGACGATGGAATAAAGAAGCAGTTTCTGTATCTACCATGTCATACGGATGATCATCTTGCATTCCGAGTTATTTCTTACGTTATGTATCCCATGTCGGAATTTCATCATTCTGACTAAATCATTGTCTTGTTTACCTAGGATGGTCAACACGCGCGCCAACCCTGCTTCCCAAGAGCAGGCCGAAGGCAGTGAAGCCAGGAATGAAAATCTGCCTCATCCTCCTTCACTAGCCGAGGTGATGATGGAAGCTGAGAGAAACAAGCGGGAGACAAACCGTTTGTTGGAGCGTATTGAACAGAATACAGCACACCATCAGAGGGCTAACGTGGTGTCACTCAGTGATTTTATCAAATTGCATCCACCCACGTTCCACCACTCCGTCGAGCCTCTCGACGCTGATGACTGGCTTCGCAGTATCTCTCACAAGCTGCGTTCCGCGCTGGTAGCGGAGGCTGACAAGGTCACCTTTGCTGCATATCATCTTGAAGGCCCCGCCAGTCTATGGTGGGAGAATTATGGAGCTATGCGCCCAGCGGGCCATGTCACTACTTGGGCTGAGTTCAGCGAGGCTTTCCGTGAACATCACATTCCGGAGGGTCTCATGGACCGTAAACGTGAAGAATTTTGCAGTTTCACCCAAGGCCGACTTTCTGTGGATGTCTATAGCAGAGAGTTTGGTAATCTCGCCCGATATGCAACTGAGGAAGTGTCTACTGACGCCAAGAAGCAAGCAAGGTTCCGTAAGGGCCTTAGTCCTGAGCTTCGCCGCGACCTCCGTCTGCATGAGTGCACATCTTTTTCGAAACTTGTCAACAAAGCCATCAGTGCTGAAACTGGTCAGACTGACTATGACGCAACACGCAAGCATGGACGTGACCTGGGTTCCTCATCCGGTGCTGGTCCTCAGAAGCGCCGCGTGTGGGTACCCAACACCGCCCTGCCACCCAGGTTCACACCGAGGCCATCCTTCCAGGCGCCTCGCCCTGTTCAACAGTCTGCACCAGCCAAGCCCTATGGGGGTCCAACCAATAATGCTCCTCCACGTACCAGTTCCGTGACTTGTTTCAAGTGTGGGGAATCTGGTCACTATATGCGTGAGTGTCCCCAGACCAACCCCAATCAATCTGCTAAAGCTGTTGGCCGTGGCAAGCCGACAGGAAAAGTGTTTCATGCTAAACCGGTCACCGCTTCACGTGGCCATGTCAACTGTATCTCTGCCGAAGAAGCTCAAGAGGACCCCAACGTCGTTCTCGGTACGCTTCTTGTTAATTGCCACCCGGCATCTGTTCTTTTCGATACAGGAGCCTCTCATTCTTTTATATCTGAAAATTATGCTCGTTTGCATAACGTTGCATTCTGTGACTTGCCATCCACTATGGTAATCTCAACCCTGGGATCCAAATGGCAGACTTCTAGGGTAAGCCATGGAAATGAAATCCAAGTCGACAGACTTGTTTTCCTCGCATCTTTGATAGCCCTTAAATCTTCAGATATTAATATCATTTTGGGTATGGACTGGATGTCAGCTCAGCAAGCCAAAATTGATTGCTTCTCTAGGACTGTTCAACTCACCCATCCTTCGGGAAAGATAGTCAATGTCTTGACCCGAATAGCCAAGCGACAATTATATTCTCTTAACGCCAGCCCTTTGCCAGACCTTGAGGACGTTCCGGTAGTCCGTGACTTTCCCGGATGTCTTTCCCAGAGGAATTGCCAGGTGTTCCACCTGACAGGGATGTTGAGTTCGTAATAGACCTCATTCCAGGAACCGTTCTGATTGCTAGAAGACCCTACAAGATGGCACCCCTAGAACTAGCCGAGCTTAAGAAACAACTCGATGAATCCTTGAAAAAGGGTTTCATCCGACCTAGCTCATCTCCGTGGGCTTGCCCCGTCTATTCGTCAAGAAGAAGGATGGTACGGACCGGATGGTTGTAGATTACCGACCTGTCAATTTGGTCACAATCAAGAACAAATATCCACTTCCCAGGATCAACGATCTGTATGATCAGCTTGCTGGATCCTCAGTCTTCTCCAAGATGGATTTGAGGTTGGGCTACCATCAAATCAAAATCAGAAACGGGGACATTCCTAAAACGGCCTTTGTTACTCGTTATGGCCAATACGAGTACACCGTCATGTCCTTCGGTTTAACCAACGCTCCAGCCACCTTTTCTCGGTTAATGAACTCAATCTTCATGGAGTATTTGGATAAATTCGTCGTAGTTTATCTCGATGATATACTCATCTACTCCAAGAACGAGGAAGAACATGCCGAACATTTAAGGCTAGTATTGAAGAAACTTCGAGAGCATCGCCTTTATGCCAAATTCTCTAAATGTGAATTCTGGTTGTCAGAAGTGACCTATCTGGGCCATGTAATATCTAGTAAAGGTATTGCTGTTAACCCTGAGCGAGTTCAAGCCGTCCTTGATTGGACTCCACCCGAATCAGTCAAGCAAGTTCGGAGTTTTCTAGGCTTAGCAAGCTATTGCCGTCGCTTTGTCGAGAATTTCTCCAAGGTTGCTAAACCTCTAACCGAACTCCTCAAGAAAGATAAGAAGTTCGAATGGACTCCACAATGTGAGCACAGCTTTCAGGAACTGAAAAGACGCCTGACTTCTGCTCCCGTGCTAGTACCGCCAGACTTCTCCAAGGACTTTGTTATCTACTGCGACGCCTCGCGACAAGGACTAGGTTGCATTCTCATGCAAGATCGACACGTAATTGCTTACGCTTCACGGCAATTGCACCCACATGAGGAGAATTATCCTACTCATGATCTAGAACTTGCAGCCGTAGTCTATGCACTTAAGACCTGGCGATATTACCTCCTCGGTAATCGTTGCGAAATATTCACTGATCACCAAAGTCTGAAGTACATCTTCACCCAGCCGGATCTGAATCTCAGGCAAAGACGTTGGGTTGAATTGATCACAGACTTCGACTTAGGAATAACCTACACCCCAGGGAAAGCCAACGTCATGGCTGATGCGCTAAGTCGTAAATCTTATTGTAACAACCTGATGTTACAACAAAGTCAACCGCTTCTCCATGAGGAATTTCGGAAGCTTAACCTTCACATTGTACCTCAAGGTTTTCTCTCCACCTTGGTGGCAAAACCTACCCTTACGGATCAAATTATCAAAGCACAGAAGGTAGATCCGGGAATCTCCCGCATCAAGAGAAACATTCAGAAAGGAATTGCGAATTGTTTCTCCGTTAATGATCAAGGAGTCGTATACTTCGGGGATCGACTAGTGGTTCCCAAGGTGCGCAACCTGAGGCGATTGATCCTTAAGGAAGCTCATGAATCTCCTCTCACCATTCATCCCGGTAGTACTAAGATGTATCAGGACCTACGCCAGAGGTTCTGGTGGACTAGGATGAAGAGAGAAATCGCTCAGTATATTGCTAATTGCGACGTCTGTCGTCGTGTAAAAGCAGAGCATCAACGGCCTGCTGGCACCCTTCAACCCTTAGCTATTCCTGAATGGAAATGGGATAAAATTAGTATGGATTTTATTACCGGTTTTCCCAGGACCAAGAGAGGGAATAATGCTATTTTCGTCGTGGTCGATCGTCTTTCCAAAGTAGCTCATTTCTCACCTGTTCGTGAGAGCATAACCGCTAGCCAGCTGGCAGACTTATACATCTCCCGAATAGTGTCCCTCCATGGTGTTCCTTTGGAAATCAATTCGGATCGAGGAAGTCTCTTCACCTCTCGATTTTGGGAAAGTTTCCAAAATGCTATGGGAACCCGTCTCTCCTTTAGCACCGCTTTCCACCCTCAGTCAAGTGGTCAAGTGGAACGCGTCAACCAAATTCTAGAAGACATGCTTCGAGCGTCTGTTATCTCTTTCGGAATGGACTGGGAGAAGTGCCTTCCATTTGCCGAATTCGCTTACAACAACAGCTATCAATCTAGCTTGGGTAAAGCCCCTTTTGAAGTTCTCTATGGACGACGATGTCGAACACCCCTTAACTGGTCAGGGACCGGGGAAAGACAATTCTTTGGCCCAGATATGATTCAGGAAGCAGAAGATCAAGTTCGTATCGTTCGTGAAAAGTTGAAAACAGCCCAATCTCGTCAAAAGAGTCAATATGACCGAAAACATAAGGCTATGACTTTCGAGGTTGACGAGAAGGCTTACCTTCGGGTCACCCCTCTGAAGGGAACCCATCGTTTCGGTATCAAAGGCAAATTGGCTCCTCGTTACATTGGACCCCTTCGCATTCTTGCCAAACGAGGAGAAGTTGCCTACCAGTTGGAACTACCTCCGCACCTCTCCAGAGTTCACGATGTCTTCCACGTTTCTCAACTCAGGCGTTGCTTCTCGGATCCTATCCGTGAAGTGGACCACGAAACGCTTGATCTCCAAGATAATCTTACATATCGAGAGTACCCCATTCGTATCCTCGATCAAGCCGAACGTACCACGCAACGTCATAATATCAAGTTTCTCAAGGTTCAATGGTCGCACCATTCTGAGGATGAAGCAACTTGGGAAAGGGAGGATCGTCTTCGACTTGAATATCCCGCCTTCTTCGCGGAGGAACCCAAATCTCGGGACGAGATTCTTTTGAGTGGGGGTGAGTTGTCACACCCTAGCTAGTCATGCATTAGAGTGTTGCATCATGTTTATTCATTCATCAGGAACTTGAAATGGGGATGACAGAACCCCCAGTCCCCTCTGAAACCAACTAGGGCTACTAAAATAATTTTTCAATGAACCTGAAATGCCCTTCTAAAATGCCCATCATTTTTGTCTTGGTTCAGAACCTCTGCCAAAAATGGTGCACATTTTCCTAGGCCATCCTAGGGTTTTTGAATTAAATCATAAATATTTGAATTTGAGCATTTAAAATAATATAAAATATTTAAATGCTCAAATATCTCCAAACTAAAATGTTTCATGTTGGAAATAATCCAACTATGGGCCAGGAATAGTTTGGTGATTTTTGAAGTTGCCTAGGTATTTTATTTAATTCAACAAAGTTGCAGATATATTAAATAAAAATAGAAAACAGAAAAGAAAGGAGTAGACTTACCTGGACCTACCTGCCCAGCCCAGCCGGCCCAGCACTGTGCTGGCCCGTGCCAGCCAGCTGCTTCCCCTTGCCAGAGCAGGCAGGGAGGTGAGCATGGCGCGCCCGAGCTCGCCACGCACCACCCAGCCTCTCTGCATCGCCCTGGTCGCCGTTGTGCCGCGTGGATCGTCTTCTGGTCATCGCCCCGACCTCGCCGACACCCCATTCACTCTCCCCCGGCTCTCCCCTCGCTCTCTCTCTCACGGCCGAACACGACCGTCGCCACCGTTCGCCGTAGCAGTCGTCTCCGACCACCCCTCGCTCCCCCGACTAGCTCAGAAGCTCCGCCACAACTCCCTCTTCCTCCCCACCGCTCCACGGGTCTCCGGAAGCCCTACATCGCCGCCACGTCGCCGTTCCCCTCTTCGGACTCCGACCACCGTCGCCGTCAAATTCGTCGTCTCCGGCGCGTCCCCGAGCCCGCTTCGACGCCCACTGCAACCGCGGTGAGCCCCCGGAGCATTTCCCCCTTCTTCCCTGGTCTCTCCCGACCTCTAGGCCCTAGCTCCACCTCGACCGAGAGCTCCACGCCGCCGGCGATGTCGCCGTCGTGGCCACGGTCACCGTAGCGCCCAACCGAGCACACCATCGTGCTCCACACATCACCAGGAGCACGTAGAACGCACCAACGCCTCCCCAAACCCCCTGCAACACTGATCCCGACCGCACCCGAACTCCGGCCGCCGCAGCCGAGCTCGCCGCCGTCAACTCCGGCCACCCCGAGACCAACCACCACCACCAATAGACGCGGCTCAACCTCAGCAACACGTAGATGCCTTCCGCCGTCCATTTGGTCGCCGGAATGGCAAAAAGCACTCTCGCCGCCGTCTCGGATCTCGCCGGCGTCATGTCGCCGGTGGGGTTTGACTTGACCGACCTGGGGTTTGACCCCCAGGGTCACTGACGCGTGGGCCCTGCCGGCCAGGTAGTTAGGTTAGCGCTAACTACTGTTAGTTAACCCCCCCTGACACTGACAGTGGGCCCCAGCGCCACTAATTAGTAATTAGGATTAATTTACTCCTGTTTAACCCCCCTGTCACTGACGTGTGGCCCCCACACGTCAGGTTTGACCTCAGCCAGCAACAGTTGACCACTGACGTCATGCTGACGCAATAATTATATTTCTGGATTTAAATCAAATCAGGAAATTCCAGAATATTAGTTAAACTTCAAAAATTCATAACTTTTATTCTGTAACTCCAAATTGGACAAATTATATATGAAAAATGATCAGAAAAATCCAATCTATCCATCTGTACTATTTCCATGCATGATCAAACAAGTTAAATTGATGATTCAAGCAGAACAAGGAAAAGCACTTTAAAAGGCCATATTTGAATTTGAAATTTGAATCTTTGATTCAAATTTGTTCAAACCCTTCTGGCTTTAGTTGCATTAGCCCAATACACTCATATTGCCATGTTTCATGCATGCATCATATTGTTGCACATTGTTTGGTGATGCTTGTGTATCGATGCCCTTTGCGACAGGTTCTGTCCCCGAGGAGTACCGTGATTACCCTAACGAAGAACCGTATCCGTGCATCGAACCATCAGGCAAGCAACCAACCATTTGATCATATCGATACAATCCCATGTTCTCGCTCCTGCTCTCTTTTACTGCATTAAGACAATGCGATTCAAACTGCTGTGTGCTACGGTAGTTGAACCCATTTCCTCTGCATGACCTGTCATTGCCACAGTAACTAGATGAAACCCACTAGCATGTGTAGGAGTTGATTGAGCCCTATGTATGTGTTGTTCCTACCTTGCTATGCCTGCTATGCTTAGAGTCGTGTCAGGTCTGGTTCATCTGGGTGATGGGCTAGAGTGAAATGATTATGTCGGTAATGAGAGTGGTGTGGTGAACACGATTTGGTAAAGGTATCGATGAGAGGCCATGTAGGAGTACATGGTGGGTTGTTTCATTGAAGCCGACCTTAAGCACTGAGATCTGTATGTGTGATTTAAGAATCAGCTACTACCATGCATTGGGCCCGAAACCAATGGACCCTCTCGACTTCTTATTCACCCTAGTTCTCCGTCCAGGAGTTGCAAGTAGTTTCTGGTGTTTGTAGCCTACTGGAGGCCGTGGACAGCGCTGACCGTAGGGGTGGGCTGTGATGCGGTAGGTACGTGGCCGGGTGTACCGAATACCCGTTAGGTATCTCGGGAACCCTGTTCACATCGTTCGGGGCCGTATGGGAAACCTCGGCCGGACTCCCTGCGGATGGAACCTGAATAGGCGATAAACCTGGACTGGAGGCTTAGGTGATTAGGTAGGTCGTGGCCGACACCCATGTTGGGCTTCCGCTTGAAGGTTGCCGAGTACATGTCGTGTAAACGACGGTAAGTGGTGAGAGCGTGTATGAAGAAGTACCCCCTGCAGGGTTAACATGATCTATTCGAATAGCCGCGTCCGCGGTAAAGGACTACTTGGTTGCCTATACAGTTCATAGACAAGTAAATGGAAATTACTAAAAGCCTCAAGATAAGTGTGAGTGCCGAGGATGGCTCTTCCGTAGGAAGACGGAGGTGGATCCTCGGTAGTGTATTGAAGTGGTGAGTAGTGGACTCGTGTGCGCAAAACATTTCAAGTTGAAGTATCGTAGGATAGTCTAGCCAAGAGTCAAAGCTAGCTTGCTGCAATAACTCCACCAACCCTTCTTGATACTATGCATGTATGTAGGATCTGATGTAAGTCTTGCTGAGTACTTTTGTACTCATGTTGCTATAATCTACATTTTTACAGAAGACGCTGCAACCCCTTCTGATGGGTTCTATGTAGACGTTGACATCAACGAGTAGGCTAAGGACCCAGGTGGTGACCCTGAGCTTGTGATGGACCACGTAGTATAGTTAGGCTTCCAAGCCTCTTTTATTTTACTAGTTGTCTGTACCCAGACAAAGTACTTCCGCTGTTGGCTTGTATGACTGTATGACTTGTATGTTGGGTCGTGAGACCCGTACCTTTGTGTATGATATGTATGGCTCCCTGAGCCTTAAATAAAGTACTTGTGTCATAGAGTCATGTTGTGATGCTTCGTTGTATTTGCACATATCGAGCATATTGTGTGTATGGTTGAAATGCTTGGTATGTGTGGGATCTGACTATCTAGTTGTTTATCTTTAGTAGCCTCTCTTACCGGGAAATGTCTCCTAGTGTTACCGCTGAGCCATGGTAGCTTGCTACTGCTCTGGAACACTTAGGCTGGCCGGCATGTGTCCTTCTTCGTTCCTGTGTCTGTCCCTTCGGGGAAATGTCACGCTTTGAGTACCGGAGTCCTGTTAGCCCGCTACAGCCCGGTTTACCGGAGTCCTGCTAGCCCAGTGCTACAGCCCGGACCCACTTGCTGATGACCGACACGTTCGAAGTTGGGTCATGGATGCCTGTCCCTGTAAGTCTGTGCCACTTTGGGTTTACGACTAGTCATGTCAGCCCGGGCTCTTTATCATATGGATGCTAGCGACACTATCATATACGTGAGCCAAAAGGCGCAAACGGTCCCGGGAAAAGGTAAGACGACACCCGTGGGGATACCGTGCGTGAGGCCACAAAGTGATATGAGGTGTTACCAGCTAGATCGATGTGACATCGAGTCGGGGTCCTGACACACAACAAATAACAAGCAATGAAATGAACTTCAAGTCAACCAGTCCTCAGCATTAGAAACACTTGCTTTGAACCACAAGTGATTCTCTGGGAAGAGCCAACTACTGTCAATCTCGAGACCAACGCAGGACTGATCATCCAGGCTGAAGCGGCCTACTATATCACGACCAGGGTAGGGAACCACCACAATGTCCGAGGTATAGATATAGTTGCTTCTCATAAATGGTAGTAACATTATGTCAAGAGTAGTTGGATCACTTTTCACCATCATTGGATAGTTTTGTCCAAGGAAGAGCGAGTTTTCTCCAACACTATCAATACTGTACCAGGGAGAAGGTTTTGGCGCTAGCACACTAGTATCCATCCAAAATACCATGTAACGGGTTTTGGAATAGGTCCGGAGAGTGTGACCATGGGAGACAACACCTGCTCCCTCAGTAGTAACATCAGCAGTGGGCTGTATACAGACAAGAAGGGGTGATCCATCGAAATTAGTTACCAGCCGCCAGTGAGCATATGGGTGATACGTTTCCGTCGTATCTATAATTTTTTATTGTTCCATGCCAATATTATTCAACTTTCATATACTTTTTGGCAACTTTTTATACTATTTTTGGGACTAACATATTGATCCAGTGCCCAGTGCCAGTTCCTGTCTGTTGCATGTTTTTGGTTTCGCGGAATATCCATATCAAACGGAGTCCAAACGGGATAAAAATGGACGGAGCTTATTTTTGGAAAATATGGAAAATTTGGAAGGAAAATCAACGTGAACCAGTGCTCGAGGTGGTCACGAGGCAGGGGGGCGCCTGCCCCCCTTGGGCGCGCCCCCTACCTTCGTGAGCCCACCGTAAGGCGGTTGACACTCTTCTTTTGCCGCAAGAAAGCTAATATTCGGGAAAAAAATCATGGCGAAGGTTTCAGGCCAATCGGAGTTACGGATCTCCATATATATATGAAACGGTGAAACAGAGCCAGGAGAGAATGCAGAAATAGAGAGAGACAGAGAGACAGATCCAATCTTGGAGGGGCTCTCGCCCCTCCCGTGCCATGGAGGCCATGGACTAGAGGGGAAACCCTTCTCCCATCTAAGGAGGAGGTTAAGGAAGAAGAAGAAGGAGGGGGCTCTCTCCCCCTCGCTTCCGGTGGCGCCGGAACACCGCCGGGGGCCATCAACATCACCGCGATCTACACCAACACCTCAGCCATCTTCACCAACATCTCCATCACCTTCCCCCCTCTATCTACAGCGGTCCACTCTCCCGCAACCCGCTGTACCCTCTACTTGAACATGGCGCTTTATGCTTCATATTATTATCCAATGATGTGTTGCCATCCTATAATGTCTGAGTAGATTTTCGTTGTCCTATTGGTGGTTGATGAATTGCTATGATTGATTTAATTTGCTTGTGGTTATGTTGCTGTCCTTTGGTGCCCATCATATGATTGCGCGCATGGATCACACCATAGGGTTAGTTGTATGTTGATAGGACTATGTATTGGAGGGCAAGAGTGACAGAAGCTTCAACCTAGCATAGAAATTGATGCATACGGGATTGAAGGGGGGCCAATATATCTTAATGCTATGGTTGAGTTTTACCTTAATGAACATTAGTAGTTGTGGATGCTTGCTAATAGTTCCAACCATAAGTGCATAGAATTCCAAGTCATGGATGACATGCTAGTAGTGGCCTCTCCCACATAATACTTGTTATCGGTCTAGTAAAGTAGTCAATTGCTTAGGGGCAATTTCGCAACTCCTACCACCACTTTTCCACACTCTCTATATTCACTTTATTGTTTCTTTATCTAAACAGCCCCTACTTTTTATTTACGTACTCTTTATTATCTTGCAAACCTATCCAACAACACCTACAAAGTACTTCTAGTTTCATACTTGTTCTAGGTAAAGCGAACGTCAAGTGTGCGTAGAGTTGTATCGGTGGTCGATAGAACTTGAGGGAATATTTGCTCTACCTTTAGCTCCTCGTTGGGTTCGACACTCTGACTTGTCGAAAGAGGCTACAATTGATCCCCTATACTTGTGGGTTATCAAGACCTTTTTCTGGCGCCGTTGCCGGGGAGCAATAGCGTGGGGTGAATATTATCGTGTGTGCTTGTTTGCTTTATCACTAAGTAATTTTTATTTGTTGTTCTTAGTTGTTTCCTATCTTTAGTTATGGGTAGGAAATGCAAAATACCAAAAAAATTAGTTCTACCTACTGAACCAATGGTTGAAGAACCAATCAAAATCTATCACACTATTGAAGCTTATTACTTGGATCATCTTCGATCCCTATGTGCTCGTGCTGAAACCCCAACTAGCTTAGTTGAGGGCAAATCTTTAGATGAGCATGCTTGTTATGTGCGACATCGTATATCTCAAAAAGGGAAACTTTTACAGCATCAAATTAATACTATGCAATGCTATGCTTGGAATTTATGTTATTATTATGATTTTACTTGTTGTTCTGAAAACCCTAAGAAACACCTTCCCTACCAATGTGAGTTTAGTGATAATGGAATTGTATCTTCGTATGCTAAAGGTGCTTATAGTTACTATGATGTTCAACAAATTGAAGAATTTGTTGCTTTTAAGGGTGCTTTTGAAATTGCTTCTTTGATTGAAAAGTATGATGCTACTCTTTACAAATATGAAAATTTTGCCATACTTGAATATTGTTATGACAATTATGCTTCTAATGCCTATGTTAAACAATATATTGAGGAGTACTCCGCTGCCCAAGAAGAAACTAATATTTTGCAGGAGTCTATGGAAGAAGAAATTGATGAAACTGTGAGCTCATTGGATGAAAAAGATGATGAGGAGAGCGAAGAACAAAAGGAGGAAGAGCGGATTAGCTACCCGTGCCCACCTTCTAATGAGAGTAACTCTTCAACTCATACATTGTTTAAATTCCCTTCATGCTTACCGAAGGATGATTGCTATGATGACTGTTATGATCCCGTTGATTCTTTTGAAATATCCCCTTTTGATGATGCTTGCTATGCTTGTGGCCAAGATGCCAATATGAATTATGCTTATGGAGATGAACTTGCTATAGTTCCTTATGTTAAACATGAAATTGTTGCTATTGCACCCACGCATGATAGTCCTATTATCTTTTTGAATTCTCCCAACTACACTATATCGGAGAAGTTTGCACTTATTAAGGATTATATTGATGGGTTGCCTTTTACCATTGCACATGATGATTTTGATGAATATAATATGCATGTGCTTGCTGCTCCTACTTGCAATTATTATGATAGAGGAACTATATCTCCACCTCTCTATGTTTCCAATACGATAAAATTGCAAGAAACTATTTATACTATGCATTGGTCTTTACTATGTGTGCATGAATTGTTCTTTTATGACATGCCGATGCATAGGAAGAGAGTTAAACTTTGTCATTACATGATATATGTTACTTTGTGCTCACTACTAAATTACAAATCATGTCTAATTAAAATTGGCTTTGATATACCTTGGGATCCAGGTGGATTCACTACTTGAGCACTATATGCCTAGCTTAATGGCTTTAAAGAAAGCGCTGCCAGGGAGACAACCCGGAATTTTTAGAGAGTCATTTATTTCTGCTGAGTGCTTTCATATAATTTAAAAACAACAAAAATAAAGAGGGGAACCCAGAGCTTTTTCAAAAAAGAAAAGTGAAAGTGAGAGAGACGAGCATTGTGAAAGTGGGGGACGTCCTTGAACTTTGTTCATGCCTATGGGAACTTTGTGAAACTTAATTACAGAAACCTTTAGACAAAAATAATTATCTCCTTGTACAATTCCACTGTATTGTAAAAATAATGTGCCAAGGTTTGCCTTTAGGATGTTTACATTTTCTTGATGGTTTGTACGGTGCAGGACAGAAACTTTGGCTGTAGTGCGCGATTTTACATTTTTAGCTGGAACGTCAAATAGTTCTGATTCTTTTGTCACTGTCTTCCTATACAAATTTTTTATTTTTCCAAATTTTGGTAGAATTTTTCAAGTATCACAAGTATGGTGAATGTCCAGATTATTACATACTGTTCTGTTTTAGACAGATTCTGTTTTTGATGCATAGTTTGCTTGTTTTGATGAAACTATCAATTTATATTAGTGGATTAAGCCACGAAAAAGTTATATTACAGTAGACACAATGAAAAAAAATATGAATTGGTTTGCAACAGTACTTAGAGTAGTGATTTTCTTTATTATACTAACGGATCTTACCGAGTTTTCTGTTGAAGTTTTGTGTGGATGAAGTGTTCGATGATCGAGAAGGTTTCGATGTGAGAAGAAGGAAGAGAGGCAAGAGCTCAAGCTTGGGGATGCCCGAGGCACCCCAAGTAAATATTCAAGGAGACTCAAGCGTCTAAGCTTGGGGATGCTGGGGAGGCATCCCCTCTTTCTTCAACAAGTATCGGTATGTTTTCGGATTCGTTTCGTTCATGTGATATGTCCAAGTCTTGGAGCGTCTTTTGCATTAAGGTTTTTATTTTTTTTATGCACCATGCTGGTAAGAGATGGTCCTTGGTTGATTTATAGAATGCTCTTTACACTTCACTTATATCTTTTGAGTATGGCTTTATAGAATGCTTCATGTGCTGCACTTATATCATTTGAAGTTTGGATTGCCTATTTCTCTTCACTTAGACAACCGCCATTTGTAGAATGCTCTTTTGCTTCACATATATTTGTTAGAGCGTGGGCATATCTTTTGTAGAAATAATTAAACTCTCTTGCTTCACTTATATCTATTTAGAGAGATGACAGGAACTGGTCATTCACATGGTTAGTCATAAAATCCTACATAAACTTGTAGATCGCTGAATATGATATGTTTGATTCCTTGCAATAGTTTTGCGATATAAAGGCGGTGATATTAGAGTCATGCTAGTCGAGTAATTGTGAAATTGAGAAATACTTGTGTTGAGGTTTGCAAGTCCCGTAGCATGCACGTATGGTGAACCGTTATGTAACGAAGTCGGAGCATGAGGTGTTTATTGATTGTCTTCCTTATGAGTGGCGGTCGGGGACGAGCAATGGTCTTTTCTTACCAATCTATCCCCCTAGGAGCATGCGCGTAGTACTTTGTTTCGATTACTAATAGATTTTTGCAATAAGTATGTGAGTTCTTTATGACTAATGTTGAGTCCATGGATTATACGCACTCTCACCCTTCCATCATTGCTAGCCTCTCTAGTACCGCGCAACTTTCGCCGGTACCATAAACCCACCATATACCTTCCTCAAAACAGCCACCATATCTACCTATCATGGCATTTCCATAGCCATTCCGAGATATATTGCCATGCAACTTCCATCATCATCATATACATGACTTGAGCATTCATTGTCATATTGCATTGCATGATCATAAGATAGCTAGCATGATGTTTTCATGGCTTGTCCTTTTTTTGATGTCATTGCTACGCTAGATCATTGCACATCCCGATACACCGCCGGAGGCATTCATATAGAGTCATATCTTTGTTCTAGTATCGAGTTGTAATTTTGAGTTGTAAGTAAATAAAAGTGTGATTATCATCATTATTAGAGCATTGCCCCAAAAAAGAGGCCAAATAAGCCTAAATAAAAAAGGGGGGCAAAGAAGCCCGCAAAAAAAGAAAAAAAAAAGAAACGGGGCAATGTTACTATCCTTTTACCACACTTGTGCTTCAAAGTAGCACCATGTTCTTCATATAGAGAGTCTCTTGAGTTATCACTTTCATATACTAGTGGGAATTTTCATTATAGAACTTGGCTTGTATATTCCAACGATGGGCTTCCTCAAATGCCCTAGGTCTTCATGAGCAAGCAAGTTGGATGCACACCCACTTAGTTTCAGTTTGAGATTTCATATACTTATAGCTCTAGTGCATCCGTTGCATGGCAATCCCTACTCACTCACATTGATATCTATTGATGGGCATCTCCATAGCCCGTTGATACGCCTAGTTGATGTGAGACTATCTTCTCCTTTTTTGTCTTCTCCACATAACCTCCATCATCATATTCTATTCCACCTATAGTGCTATGTCCATGGCTCACGCTCATGTATTGTGTGAAAGTTGAAAAGGTTTGAGAACGTCAAAAGTATGAAACAATTGCTTGGCTTGTCATCGGGGTTGTGCATGATGTGAATGCTTTGTGTGGTGAAGATGGAGCATAGCCAGACTATATGATTTTGTAGGGATGAGCTTTCTTTGGCTATGTTATTTCAATAAGACATAATTGCTTGGTTGGTATGCTTAAAGTATTATTGTTTTTATGTCAAAGGATAGATTATTTCTTTGAATCACTCATGTCTTAATATTCATGCCATGATTAGACATATGATCAAGATTATGCTAGGTATCATTCCACATCAAAAATTATCTTTTTTATCATTTACCTACTCGAGGACGAGCAGAAATTAATGGGCCCTGCTCGTCCTCATGCTCGTGATCATCACCATCATCATCTCACCCTTGGTTATAAAAAAATTCAAGTATAGGTGGTGGAATGTTCACAGGACCTTGGAAACACAAGAAGAAGGTTAATTAGTAGAGAAGGGAAACTTGCTAACTCGCATGCATGTGGATGAAACAATTATAATTACGGTGGAAGATAAATGTAGCAAAACTACGAGGATCCCACGCAAAAACAGTGCCACGAGTGATGGCAGCAAACACAAGACCCTCGTATCGAATTGCATCACAGTACACATCCGTGTATAGAAACTAACTTTTGAGCAATATCCATCCAGTCGAACCACGAAGGACGGCAACAAGCGTGTCGAAGATAGCAACAACTTGATAGTTCTTGTAATTCCAAGAGCAGTTGGGAACTCAACAAATTGCTATCTTGCGTAAATGACAGTCACCATGATCGTATTTGAACGTACATAGATCATCTGTGTGCTCAACCTCAGGGCACTCAGAGATTTTGGGAAGTGGAATCCGCTAACGAGTGTACACATTCACAAGTCCCCACTCACAATTGTACCCAATATAAATAACCCAATCTCCATTTGTGCCAGCCCAGGCCTTACCCTGAAGCGATGGCATCTTGACATCACACGTATCGTTATCAAGCGGCATCAACTTGCACAAGGCGAGGCCTCCGTCGTCTGCGCCCATGCGAATAGGCTTATAGTGAAGAAGATAAGGGAGATCAAATCGCTCCTGGACCCTTGGGTTCCTTGTAATGATGTTATTAGTTGAGTCGAGAATGGTCTTGAACGAACCTGCCATGCTAGCCAAGGTGATGACGTTGCACCAATCAATGAGTTCCCCCACCACGTCATCTTTCAGATCAGGGCAAGAATAACGGGGCCGTTTCCGGCTTGTTCCCTCCATGGAGAAGACGATCGAACAATGGTAGAAGGAAGGGTGAAGGCAAATGGAGGAGGGAGGAAGAGCGTGCAACAGCAGTTCCAAAGCAAGAGGGAAAGGCGAAGAGTCGGTGGACGGTTGCCAGTTTGCCACGATACACGAAGAGGCGCCCCGGCCTACACGTCCTTTCGGAAATTGTACAAAAGGACACGTCGTCGTATCACTGACATGTTGGAATGGAACCACATGTCAACGAAACATGGTGTGTAATTTCTCGTGCAAAATGCGATTTGGCCGCGTGCCCCAAGGTGCCGCATTAGTTATCGACCTTTATTTTTTTAACATACAATCTGAGTGGATAGCTCCTGTGGTCATCACACATGAGCATATATATAGGTGGGCTAGGTGGGAAAGCGGCTACAATCTAAGTGCTAAAAGAGTTGATCCCGAAAAAAAGTTGATCCAATGCTTGGTTTTGTTTGGATTTTCCAACTATGACCATTGGATAGAGTGAATCAATGGATTACGTTCAAAGTTATTATCATACTATAGAATGGTATAGGAATGTGGAGAGATTTGGTTGATTTTATATCATTGAATAATATAAAATATTATGAGTGCAGACGCTCCACCCCGTGGTTTGTTGCTCCTTCTCGGTCATCAGGAATCTATTTTCTTCCAGTCTTTCGTCTAAGACATGAGCTTTGTTCATCCTTTTGCCGACACGCGGGACATCTATATGCCTCCATTTTACAAAATCATACTATATGCCTCCATGACACGCGGGGCATCTAGCATCAAGGTGCGTGTCATGCAATAAAATGGCGATATGCAATGCGTAAGTGAGTCGTGCACTTTGATGGCACCTAGTACTACTACGCAATAATTTTTTCTCCTTGGTGGCACATGAATAGTGCATGTACTCAATGACAGAGCACGAGATGGTAGCCATAGACATGGTCGGCCCTTTTTGAAGAAAGTACTAATAAATAACTTTGATGTGTCCCATCAACTCGCAGAACAACGAGAAGCTTGCTTACTACGCCTTCTCCCTCGCCAACGCGTGCGCGGTGGCTCATAGCACGAGGAGAAACTTCTGCTTACAAGCGGTGGAGGTGCATCAGTTCATTTGGTGTCAGATTGCTAGAAGTACTACTGTAGTACCATCTGTCGGTGTTCTGGGAACGGGGGTCCCCAGACTTGCCTGCCTGCGGTCTGCGGCGTGGCTCAAATGGGGGCCCAGCACGGCCCATCTTCATCAACACAAGACTCAAGACCCTCGCGAGGGGCCAAGCCTCGCGGGGCAGACGACACGGCGCATCCTCAGGCACAGCCTCATCAGGCTGGCTCGCGAGGAGGCGGAGATATCAAGGCAGGGTACCTCGCGAGGTGCCCATGACGTAAGCCATGACGACTCATGGTGCCAGGCGGGCGCCAGCGCGCGCAGCGTCCTTCTTTCCCCTTTGGTGCAAAGGGGGCAAGCGCAGCCGCGGAGTACCGAGGCATCAGGCAAAGGTTGCCATTTTGGTGCAACAAGACCAAGACCATGAGGACTATGAGATGGAGGTCACCATGGAGCCCAGCACGGCGTCATCACCAAAACCTTTGGCAGGCGGAGACCAACTTTAGTCAGGATAAGTGTACTAGATGTTCCCCTTCAAATTAACCCGCCATTGTTGGCTCCCTTCCCGCTCAATATTTGGGAAGAGGACCAGGGCCTCTATAAATAGGACCAGCCACCCACATAGCAAGGGGGTCGGTTCGATCAGTTTAGATTGATAGGAAGCAGAGTGAGAAAAAGAGAGAGAGAGAGAAAGAGGAAGGCGACCGAACTCATCCTAGCAGTTCATCACCCCAACCAAGAACAGACCCTCGCGAGGCTGTTCTTCCTTGTACTCTTCATCATCATCAGCCCCAAGAGGCAATCCACCAACCACACACTGGAGTACGGTATTACACCACAATGGTGGCCCGAACCAGTATAAATCCTGTGTCCCTTGTGCAGTTCTTTTAGTAGTTTAGATCCTTGCGAGACGGTGAGGTAGAAGGCGTGATTTCCACGCGCACCCCAGTGTTCGAACCTTAAGGGTCTGCCGGAACCCGTGAATCCGACATTTGGCGCGCCAGGTAGGGGTGCGCCGGAGTCTGTCTTCTGCCACTCCGCTCTCCTCCGACCGTCGCATCCATGTCCGACGCTCATCGGGCCCGCGCCGAGCGCCGGGCTGCCATCGCTTCTCGCGTCGCCCAGACGGCCCCCGTCGGCGGACGTCCTGATCATTCCCCGTCGCCCGCCGTCAACGCCGCCACCGGCCCGGTGGGGGGCGAGCAGCAAGCATCGTCTCAGCACCCGTCCGTGCGGCAAGACGGCCGCACCGCTACTCCATCGCTCGCCCCAGCCGGCTCTTCGTCCCGCGCGCTCCGCGCACCCTTGGAGGCTCGAGCTGCGCTCATCGCGGCAAACGAACTCCTGCGCTACCGCCCCGTCAACGACGTCTACAAGGAGTGGCTCGACCGGGTCGCCGAGCTCATCCGCGCCGCAGGGGGCTCCCCTGCGCCGTCCGCTCCGCTGCGCCGCACTCCGCCCCGCGCGGGCAATGAAGCTCCGGGGGCGTACCAGCCGCCTCCTCTCCAAGAAGACGCCATGGCTCCAAGGCGCGTGTCCCCAGGGCGGAACCCGCTCCGCCAGGTGCCAGCGCAGCAAGAACGGAGCTGCCATGAAGTCCCTCGCCCGCAAGGAGCTGCCCGGGCGCTCCCTACTCCAGCTCCGGCACGCCAAGACCCCGCTCTGCTCCTAGCTGCAGCGTGTGGGGACCCTCAAGACCGAGCTCTCCACCAGCAGAAGCCTTTCGTGGCCACCGCGGGCTGCCGCGCCTACACCACCGAGCTGCGCAGCGTCGCGTGGCCCGGCAAGTTCAAGCCAGACCTGCCTCCTCGCTACGACGACACAACTGATCCCGCAGAGTTCCTCCAGCTCTATGAGCTGGGCATTGAGGCTGCCAGCTGGGATGAGAAGGTCATGGAGAACTGGTTCCCCATGGCGCTGAAGGAAGGAGCTCGCACCTGGCTCCTGAATCTGGCTCCAGGCACGATCTCTTCCTGGGACCAGATGCGCACTCGCTTCATCGCCAACTTCCAAGGTACTCGCGACCGGCCACCCGCCGTGAGCGACATGCGCCGCATCAAGCAACAACCCGGAGAGACCCTGCAAAAGTATATCCAACGCTTAAATAGCGCGCGCCTCAAGATCCCCAAGGTGTCCGAGGAAGCCATCATCTCGGCCTTCTCCGATGGCGTGCGCGACGTCAAGATGAAGGAGGAGCTGGCGATGCATGAAGACCTCTGCACCTCCCTGGAGCTGTTCAATTTGGCGAACAAGTGCACCAGGGCTGAGGAGGGACGTCTCTCCCTCCTCGAGCTGCCTGCCACGGACCCAGAAGAGAAGAAGCCCAAGGCCAAGGACGTGAAGCGCAAGGGGGCTGCCATACTCGCAGCCGAACCAGACACCAAGCGGGGCAAGGATCTGCACGAACCCTCCAGGGGTAGCCGGTACTGTGTGTACCACGACCTCCACACCCACAACACCAACGAATGTCAAGAACTCCGCGCCGTGCGAGAAGGAAGGATCGGCCGTCGCCCTGACCGTGCTGACTGGGGCTACGGCCGAGGAGGAGGAAGAAACCCAAGGCACTGGGAAGATCGCGGCCCGCGCCAGGGGTGGCGCGATCAACCTCGCGAGGACCGCTGGCGGGACCTGCCTCGCGAGGGAGACTGGAGGGATCAGCCTCGTGAGGATCGCCCTCATGGCAACGTAGGCCTACCTCCGCTGCCGCCTCAGCCAAGGAGGAACGAAGACCGCCATCAAGACGAGGGGGCTGGGGGCTTCCAAGAGCCGCGCGCAATCGCCTGCATCCTGGGCGGAGCTCAAGCCCCAGCCTCTCAACGTATCTTCAAGCAGTTTGCCAGCAAAGTGAATGCAGCTCTCCCCAAGCTCGAAGCAACGCGCCCCCTCATGTGGTCGGCGTGCGCCATCACGTTCAGCTCAGCAGACCAGCTCAAGTGCTCGGCCACGGCAGGAGTCCTCCCGATGCTTTGCTCCCCAGTCATCAGCAACGTGCTGGTCACCAAGACCCTCATCAACGGAGGGGCAGGGCTCAACGTCCTGTCCATGGAAACATTCAACAACCTCCAAGTGCCCTATGATCAGCTTCAGCCAACCAAGCCTTTCTCCGGAATCACCGATGGTTCCACAGTCCCGATCGGGTAGGTCCGCCTCCCTGTCACCTTCGGGGCCCGCAGCAACTACCGCACCGAGCTCATCGACTTCGACGTCGCCCACATCCGCCTGCCGTACAACGCCATCCTCGGGTACCCAGCGCTGGCCAAGTTCATGGCCGTGACTCGCCACGGCCACAATGTCCTCAAGATGCCAGGAAGTGGCGGCGTCATCTCGGTGCCCTGTGAAGAGAAGGATGCAGTGTGTTCCCTAGAGCGAGCCTTTCAGGCCGCGTCGCTAGAAGACCCAGATCGCGGAAGCAGGAGGCTTCCTGAAACCACCCCCAAGAAGAAGAAGACGTCGCCAGGCTCAGCCCCTCAGGAGGCAGGCCCTTCTGGGCCCGTGTCTGCCCGGGAGGACCCCCCTTCCATCGCATAGGAAAACGCGCCCGGTGCCCTCCTCAGGCAGGGCTCGAGGGCTCTCACCTGGAGGGCCACCGACCTAGCCAGGGTCACGAGGGAGGCACTTGGGCACCATGTGGAGGCGTGCTTCGAAGCACGTTTCCCTCGAGAAGGAGCCAGGCAAGGAAGGTCAGACCAGCAAGAGTTTGTTAACAAGGCCATTCAAGAACTACAGGAGTCAAGGATCATGAGAGGTTGCCGTCATCCACCAGCTGCGGCCCCACATCTAGGCGAGGATGGTGGGCTGCGCGTCTGCGTCGACGTACCAGGGCTCAATCAGATCGCCACGACGAAGTGTCTCTGGCCCTTGCAAGTGGGGCGCTGCAGAGGTCCACCCCACAGCTATGTTCGCATGCCTTACGGCCTGCTGGGCATGGTTGCGGCGTACCAGCGCCTCATGAGGGGCATCATGGAGGCTCAGGAAGATAGGCATTCCGTGGCCTTGGTGGAGATGAAGACGGCTCGCGAGGAGTCACCAGTGCCGCCGGAGCCTCCTGAGGCCCCGGGGCCTGGGGGCTCGTGAGGATCGGCTTCCGCAGCCCACTGAGTCTGCTGCACCAACGCCACTTCGCCAACGACATTCCCAGGTGACATCTTTCAAGTTTCATTCCCAGCTGGGAGCGCCCTCCCAGGGTTGCATCACTCCCAAGCCGCGTGGGTCCATCCCTGCGGCATGTATCTGCTTTTATTTTTTGGTCGTTAGTTTGCCTTGTTGGGGGCGCCCCTCGGGCTGCATCATCCCCAAGCCGCTGGGGCTAGGCCCAGTGGCGTGTATCTCCCTCGTGTTTATTTCCAACTATGCATTCGCCTATGATGCTTGATTGCTTGATGCCCGTCCGCGGCATCCCTTTTCCTCCATGTCGGCCACTTGCATGTTAAAGGGGGGGTGCCTGAGCATCGCGACTCAGGGCTCTTACTGGCTCTCCAGCCCTCACCCTCTGGCCTTGTCCACGGCATCGCGACCTGGCATACCAGCGACGGCTGAGACAAGCTCGAGGGCCGGGACCCGAGTATGTAGAGTATCGACATCTAACCAAATTTTGCAGGGACACATCTCAAGATACGGCCCAGTGCCAGGCGCAACCCGCCTAGAGGTAGGGCCTCGTGAGTCCCGCGCTGGCTCACGGGTGCCCTGACGCACCTCACCTGCTCCAACCAGCAAGCTCTTGAGCGACTAACGATCAACTAATGACTGCCATGGCAACCCCATCTTCTTTCTTTGATGAATCTGCAGGATCCTTCGAGGGAACTGCGCTAGCCAAGGCCCTCACGGGGTTCCCTTCACCCTCGCCCGCACGAACCGCTTGCAAGTTAAAGGGGGGGCGCCTGAGCATCGCGACTCAGGGCTCCTACTGGCTCTCCAGCCCTCACCCTCTGGCCTTGTCCACGGCATCGCGACCTGGCATCCCAGCGACGGCTGAGACCAGCTCGAGGGCCGGGACCCGAGGACGTAGAGCAGAAAGGGGAGCAGAGGCGAGGGAGAAGGGGCTCGCGAGGACCTTGCCGAGCGATTCCGTTCCTGCCTACGCGCGGACCCGACGGCACACCAGGAATAATCCCTGATTCTCAAGATAAGTCACCACCCAAAGCACTGGCTTCCGTGGCACTACCCTCGCACCTAAAGCAATTCCGTACAAGCGACGTTGCTTCCCTTCCTCACCAAGCGATGACTGCTTGGGCGCCAAAGGGGACCTCCTGAGCATCGCGACTCAGGGGCTCTTACTGGACCCGGTCGCTCACCTCTTGGCCTTGACCACGACATCGCGACCTGGCATACCAGCGACGGCTGACGCCGCCTTGGGATTGGGACCTGTTGACGCAGATCACCAAGCCCTCGTGAGGTGCGAAAGGGAGGACTGAACTACAACGGAATTTGCGACTCGCACAGATCCATAGCAAAGGTTATGTATTAACAAACGGGACTACAGGCACCTTACAAGCCCCCACGGGGCGCATTTTGATTCCTCGCAGGGAACGAATCCTAAGGGATGCTAACTACACGAGCTCCTGCAAAAGATGCCATCATCAACAGTGGTCCATCGGGCGCCGGCGCCAACTCCATCCAGATCAGGGTCGGCGACGACCTGACGAGTCCGCCCTACTCCGGGAGCGGCGCTGACTCGGGGGCTCGTAGCTGTCGTCGCTCGTCTCCGGAGTCGCGAAGCCTTCGCTGGAGTCGCTGGACCCTTCGGCGCCTCCGCCAAGGGAGCGGTCGACGGGCCTAGCCCTCACCAGGGCGAGGTCCTGGCCACCTCTCCCGCGGCAACACTCCAGTCGGCGCCCGTTCGCGTCGAAGGCCTTGAAGAACATCACCGCAGCGCCATCGTACTCCAAGTGGACCGCGAAGACGCCCCTCTCCCTGCAAACCCGGGCGATCTCTCTCCAGCCGCGGGACATGTAGACCTTGCCCGGGGCAGCGACCACGACCTCTGCCTCGGTCGCGAGGGTGCTGCAGTCGGCATGCAGCAGCCAGAGCTCCAGGGGCCCTCCTCGAGGGACGATGGAGGCGAAGAAGGGAGGCAAGCGGATCCAGGACTGAAGAGGAATGGCGACATGGAGCACTAGCTCTTGGGAGGAGCCCTCGGCATGGACTCCAGGAGGAACAACCCACGCCTTCGTGACCCGACGGCGCCTACGACGGCGCTGACCGCGGGGATCAGCATCGACACCTTCGGGGCCCTCGACGTGGGCATACAAGGGAAGCGGGAACCCCGACGGAGCCCGCTCGCGCCAAGGCCTCGCCACCACCTGACGGTCCTCCCCGTCCCGGCTGCAAAGGGCGAGTCGCTTCTTCGGCGGGAGAGGGTCTGGTCCCTCATGACGAGCCTTCCCCTTCTCCGCCGCGAAAATCCGGCGAATTGGAGCCATCACACCAAGACGGAGCAAGAACTAAGGCAAAGGAGACAACAAGGAGAGATGGACTAGAAGGGCACGCGCGGTGCCGTACTTATAGCCGGCGAAGGCCAACCGCCGGCCTCCACGATCACAGGTAATCATGACACGATTTTCATGCAGGGACTCGTCCAACTCGCGCGATCACTGAGGCGTCGTGGGGAAGTGGAGATGCCCATGTCCCATCAACCGCCACGCGGCGCCCAAGGCCGCAGGATGTTAGGGCCTGCGGCGCTTCGCCCTTGCCCTTTCGCCTCTCGTCACGGCCAAGTTGTAGGACCTAGAAGTAGATGTGTCTAGAGGGGGGTGATTAGACACTCAATGCTAAAGTTGCAATTTTTAAGCTTTTTCGGTTTAAGTGGAGTTTAGGAATTATTTCAACATTCACAATACATATCAAGCAAGTATGCAAAGAGTGTATAGGCAGCGGAAAGTAAAGCATGCAACTTGCAAGAATGTAAAGGGAAGGGTTTGGAGAATTCAAACGCAATTGGAGACACGGATGTTTTCCCGTGGTTCGGATAGGTGGTGCTATCCTACATCCACGTTGATGGAGACTTCAACCCACGAAGGGTAACGGTTGCGCGAGTCCACGGAGGGCTCCACCCACGAAGGGTCCACGAAGAAGCAACCTTGTCTATCCCACCATGGCCATCGCCCATGAAGGACTTTCCTCACTAGCGGTAGATCTTCACGAAGTAGGTGATCTCCTTGCCCTTACAAACTCCTTGGTTCAACTCCACAATATTGTCGGAGGCTCCCAAGTGACACCTAGCCAATCTAGGAGACACCACTCTCCAAGAAGTAACAAACGGTGTGTTGATGATGAACTCCTTGCTCTTGTGCTTCAAATGATAGTCTCCCCAACACTCAACTCTCTCTCATAGGATTTGGAACTGGTGGAAAGAAGGTTTGAGTGGAAAGCAACTTGGGGAAGGCTAGAGATCAAGATTCATATGATTTGAATGGAATGTCTTGGTCTCAACACATGAGTAGGTGGTTCTCTCTCAGAACATATGAGTAGGAATGGTGTATGTGTTCTGATTGCTCTAACTGCAAGTGAAGAGGCGGTGGAGGGGTATTTATAGCCTCCACACAAAATCCAACCGTTACACACAATTTACCAATCTCGGTGGGACCGAATCAAAAAACTCGGTCAGACCGAAATAGTAAACCTAGTGACCGTTAGGAATCTCGGTGGGACTGACATGCAACATGGTAGGACCGATTCGGTTAGGGTTTGGGCATAACGTAATCTCAGTGAGACCGATTGCACAAACTCGGTGAGACCGAGTTAGGCAATAAGCTAACCAGAGAGTTGGTCAGGCAAACTCGGTGGGACCGACTCGCTCTTTCGGTGAGACTGAAAAGTTACAAGAAGGAAACAGAGAGTTTGCATTGCAATCTCGGTGGGACCGATTCGCTCTTTCGGTGAGACCGAAAAGTTATGAAAGGGAAACAGAGAGTTTGCAACCCCATCTCGGTGAGACCGAGATCCTTATCGGTAGGACCGAATTGCTAGGGTTTGGCAGTGGCAAATGACAAGTTAAACTCGGTGGCGCCGGAATGAAAGAATCGGTATGACCGAGTTTGGCTTAGGGTTTAGGTCATTTGTGGAAGTGGGAAAGTAGCTGAGGATTTTGGAGCATATCATTAAGCACTTTGAGCAAGAGGCTCATTACCAACACCTCATCCCTCCTTGATAGTATCGGCCTTTCCTATGGACTCAATGTGATCTTGGATCACTAAAAGTGTAAAATGAAGAGTCCTGAGCTTGAAGCTTTAGCCAATCCTTTGCCCTTAGCATCTTGAAGGAGTTCCCACAACCTTTAGTCCATGCCACTCCATTGTTGAACTTATTTGAGACATACTAGATAAAAACGTTAGTCCAACAAGAGATATGTTGTCATCAATTATCAAAACTACCTAGGGAGCATTTGTGCTTTCAATCTCCCCCTTTTTGATAATTGATGGCAACATACATGAAAGCTTTAGATAAAGATATAAAGAACAACAAGTAAAGCTTTGGAAGGACATGTAACAAGCATAGGCTCCCCCTACATGTATGCACTCATGTGAATATGAGATATGGAGACATGTGAGAGCATAACCATGACAGAGTGGGCAATGTGTTACATGTATCTTGGTCATATGCATCAGAGCAAAAGATTTGTTAAGGAAAATACCTTCATGCCCATGAGTCCTTCTTGCAAACAGTATGTACATAAGCAAGAATTCCTCATACTCATGATTTTGATGCATATACTTACCTTGTAGTCTTTGGTTGGCTTAGAATGTAATGAACCTGCACAAACAAGGTTAGATAACACAGATACACCCACTAACCAGAGCAAACAAAAGGAACCACAAGAATACCAAGACTGGGATGACATGTAGAGAGTAAGTACTAGGTACTTCATTGAATTCAACATGTCCCCAAGAGTAAAGATATGCAATGAATTTGACTGATTTCTTTCCCATGGGTGTCTTGATTCCCCTGAATCTTACATGGGATATTGGGAGAAGATAGGGAACAGAAAATCAGAGCTGAAAGATACAAATGAATATGTCTTTCCCCCTAAAAAGACATGTGACACCTCTCCTCTTGAACATCAAGCATCTGGGATCCTTGAGTATTGTCTCTCCCCCCTAGAGATGTCTTTCTCCCCCTTAATACATTATCTGGGACATCTGGGATCCTTGAGACTTTTCACTCCCCCTTTAGTGCTTTGATGTGATCTCTCTCTCCCCGAAGATGAGCTTTGATGTGATCTCTCTCTCCCCCTTTGACATCAATTTCCAAGAAGGTTTTTCTGGAATCCGTCGAATAGGTTTGGTCCTTGAGACTCAGCATAAAGCAAAGAATAAAGTTGGGATGCTTGTAGAGGACAAGATTCATTGAGTGGAGCTGGATCAGAAGAAATATAGATTATGCGACAAACTGGTTTTCCTGTTGCGAAATCGGTGGCACCGAGTGGTATGTTTCGGTGGTACCGAAGGGATTCGGTTGGACCGAAAATTACAACTCGGTAAAACCGAGTTCATTACAGAGAAAACACTTGTCAGCTCAGCTCACTAGTCAAAATAAGATCTCACAAAGATTTGCAATGAATTAAATGCAGAAGATGCAGAACAAAAGCAAAAGGAAAAGAGAAGAAACTGAAAGATCTAGATGAAGACAGATGCAAAAGCACAAAAAAAGAACACAAGAGAACTTCATCTAGAGTTGGGCGGTGATATAGTCACCTATGTTAAAGTATATTGACTTGGGAGTCAAGTGAGAACACTTGATCATATGTCATACTCATCGTTTAAGCTCAAAATAGGGTTGCCATTTTTCGTTTAAGCATCTTGATGTATTCACATCTTTGTTGAGTTGCTTTGACTCATGTCTTGGAGTAAAGCTTCTCTAAGATAGAATAACATACCTTGGGTGGTGGTGTGGTTCTTGCTCATGTAGTTGAACTTGTGTGGGTGCTCAAGGTTGATGTAGCTCATCAAAAGTTGGGAGCACCACTTGGAGTGTGAGTTCATCTACCTACATGGATTAGTTCTTGCAAGGAGGAGCACTTGTGTATCAAAAATGACAAACATGAAGCTCAACATAGATTGTCAAAGGATATGTTTGAATGGTTTTGTGCCTCCTTGTCCTCAACCACCGTTGTGTAGAGACTTGGTGATGTAGAGATCGCTCAAGATGTGAGTGAGTTGCAATCCCATAGAATTAGGTTCAACCAAGCACCTACATGGGTTAGACAACATGCAAGATACAAATATATCCAAGACATAAGATAGTCATCATAAGAGATATATCATGGATTAGTCATAAGCTCATGTCTTGCATGTATCCAATGGAGTTCCTACTCCAAGTTCGAAGCATCGATAATGTTCAATTCTCCTCTCAACCTGCAAAACACTTTCTCATCAAGAGGTTTAGTAAATATATCCGCTAATTGCTTATCGGTGCGAACATGTTTAAGATTAATGTCACCCTTAACAACATGGTCTTGAATGAAATGATGACGAACTTCAATATGCTTAGTTCGAGAATGTTGTACGGGATTATGACCAATTTTGATAGCACTCTCATTGTCACAAAGCAGTGGAACATGTTTTACATAGATTCCATAATCTTTAAGAGTTTGGGTCATCCAAAGTAATTGAGCACAACATGAACCAACAGCAATGTATTCAGCTTCGGCGGTGGATAAGGATACCGAGTTTTGTTTCTTAGAGGACCAAGACACAAGAGATCTACCAATAAACTGACAAGTACCCGAAGTGGACTTTCTATCAACCTTGTCTCCGGCATAGTCCGAGTCGGAATAGCCAACAAGATCAAAAGAAGACCTCTTAGGATACCAAATGCCAAATTTTGGTGTATGAATTAAGTATCTCACTATCCTTTTTACAGCCTTAAGATGACATTCTTTAGGGGCGGCTTGATATCGTGCACACATGCACACACTTAGCATAATATCGGGACGTGAAGCACATAGGTATAGCAATGAACCAATCATAGAGCGATAAACCTTTTGATCAACCGGTTCACCACCTTTGGTCAAATCATTATGTCCACTAGTGGGCATGGGCGTAGACATACCTTTGCACTCTTGCATATTGAACTTCTTGAATAAGTCCTTGGTGTACTTTGTTTGAGAGACAAATGTACCTTCCTTAGTTTGCTTGATTTGCAAACCGAGAAAGAATTTGAGTTCACTCATCATAGACATCTCAAACTTCTCTGACATTAGCTTTCCAAACTTTTCACTAAAGAGAGGGTTAGTTGAACCGAATATGATATCATCAACATAAATTTGGCATACAAATAGTTCTCCATTAACCCTTTTTGTAAAAAGAGTAGAATCAATTTTACCAATTTCGAAACCACTTCCAATAAGGAATTTGGTCAAACATTGATACCATGCTCTAGGAGCTTGTTTAAGACCATAAAGAGCTTTGTGAAGTTTGTAAACATGATTAGGTTTCTTAGGATTGACAAAGCTGGGAGGTTGTTTGACATAAACTTCCTCCTCTAGTTCACCATTTAGAAAAGCACTTTTAATGTCCATTTGGTACAAGGTGATATTATGGTGATTAACATAGGCAAGTAAGATGAGAATGGACTCAAGTCTAGCAACGGGAGCATATGTCTCACCATAGTCCATACCTTTGACTTGTGTGTACCCTTGGGCGACGAGACGTGCTTTGTTGCGTTGTCCATCTTCATCTTGCTTGTTGCGAAACACCCATTTGGTACCAATGATGTTGTGGTTGTTGTCGGGCTTCTCAACCAATGTCCAAACTTGGTTTCTCTCAAAATTGTGTAGCTCTTCATGCATAGCGTTTACCCAATCCGGATCTTCCAATGCTTCTTCGACCTTCATAGGTTCAATGCTAGAGATGAATGAGTAGTTTTCACAAAAGTTAGCTAAGCGAGTTTTTGAGCGTGTGATTCTCCCGGTTTGTATATCATTGAGGATTTGCTCGACGGGATGATCTTTGGCAATTCTTGCTCGAACTCGTGAGAGCTTTTGCTTGGGTCTTAGTTGAACATCTTCTTCATCTTGTTCTTCTTCTTGGCCTTCTTCATTGTTGACGTTGTCGTTCTCTTGTCGTGGTGGAGAAGGAGGTTGTTGATGTTCGTCTTGATGTATTTCCTTGTCTTCTTCATCTTGGTGTGTCCCACTAGGACGGATGACGTACTCTCCTTCACCTCCGTTGGACGAACTTTGCCAATGGACAAGTCTTGGATTGCTTCTGAAGGGTCTTTGTCTCCTACATCAATTGGCAATTGCTCTACTTGCGAGCCATTAGATTCATCAAACTTCACATCTACCGTCTCTTCAACCTTTCGGGTGAAACTGTTGTAGACACGGTAAGTGTGAGAGTTTGAGCCATAACCGAGTAGGAAACCTTCATGGGATTTAGGAGCAAACTTTGAACGACGATGCTTATCAAGAATGTAGCACTTTGAGCCGAATACTCGAAAGTATCCAACTTGGGGTTTGTTACCGGTGAGGAGCTCGTATGCTGTCTTGCCGAGTAGCTTGTGAAGATACAAGCGATTTGTTGAGTGACAAGCTGTCTCAACCGCCTCTGCCCAAAAGTGCTTCGACGTCTTGTATTCATCAAGCATCGTTCTTGCCATTTCGATGAGCGTCCGGTTCTTCCTCTCAACAACTCCATTTTGTTGAGGTGTGTACGTAGCCGAGAACTCATGTGAAATCCCTTCTTCATCAAGAAAGGTGTCCACATTTGCGTTCTTGAACTCCGTTCCGTTGTCACTCTGAAATTTCTTGATCTTTACGTCAAACTGATTTTGGGCTTTCCTAGCGAAGTTTTTGAAGATCTTCTGGACCTGCGACTTGTCATTAAGAAAGAACACCCACATAAATCTTGAAAAATCATCAACTATAACTAGACCAAAAGAATTTCCACCGAGACTCTTGTAGGCGTTGGGACCAAAAAGATCCATATGAAGTAGCTCGAGTGGCCTCCTTGTGGTCATGATGTTCTTCACGGGATGCCTTCCTCCAACCTGTTTACCTGCTTGACAAGCACTACAAAGTCTATCCTTATCAAATATGACATTGTTAACCCCAAGGATATGATTTCCTTTAATAAGCTTGTCAAGGTTTCTCATGCCAACGTGACCTAGTCTTCTATGCCACAACCAACCTTTTGAGGATTTAGCAATAAAGCAAGTTTTAGGTTGTGCCTTTTTAGAGAAATCGACAATGTAAAGATCACCTCTACGCATACCGGTAAAGACCATTTTATGATTGTCTCGACAAAACACTTGGCAATCTACCTCAGTAAATAGAACATTTAAACTGAAATCAGCAAGTCTAGATACTGAAAGTAAGTTGTAGCCGAGAGATTCAACGAGCATGACATTTTGAATGGAACTATCATGTGAGATGGCCACCTTACCAAGGCCAACCACTTTACCCTTTGAATTATCACCAAAGGTGACATATTTCCGAGGACCGTCATTTTCAGCAAGCTCACGGAACATCTCTTCATCTCCAGTCATATGATCGGTACATCCACTATCAAGAACCCATTCCTTTCCTCCTAATGCATATCCCCGAAGATTTGCCGTGAGACCAAAATGTCTCATTGCATCATCAAGAACGGAGTCACTATCATCATCATCATAGTATCCATGTTCACCATGATCCTGTGAATCATCATTTCGTAGAGAGGGTAATTCATTAGATAAATGATCATCAAAGTGGTCATTTTTGTGAATTCTTATAGCTTCGAATATAATGTCACTAATGATTCCAACATCTCCTTTAGCATGCTTGAGATTGGTAAGCTCAAATAGACAATCACCAAAACTAGGATCACTAGAGTTCATATTACTTAAGGCAATAGATTTATGGAGAATTTTATCCAAATTTTTCAAGGAATGATCGGAAAATCGTTCCTCAAGAAATTTCCATAAAGTATAGGCACAATTAAGAGTAGGCAAACTAGCAATCAAATTTTTGGGCAATCCTCTAATGATGAGCTTAATAGTTCTAAGATTGCGAATCATGTCAATATCTTCGTCTAGAGTAGGATGCAAAGGATCAATGTGAGGTGCACAAGGGCTAGCAATATACTTGTTTAAATGATATTGATTGAAGATTACAAGCATCTCATTTTTCCACTCATGAAAATATTCTCCATCAAGAATAGGCACTCTATGTCTAAGACTCCCTAACGTAGACACATCCATCTTCCTCCAATGGTGATTAAACTAAGGCAATGGAGACCAAAGCTCTGATACCACTTGTAGGACCTAGAAGTAGATGTGTCTAGAGGGGGGGTGATTAGACACTTAATGCTAAAGTTGCAATTTTTAAGCTTTTTCAGTTTAAGTGGTGTTTAGGCATGATTTCAACATTCACAATACATATCAAGCAAGTATGCAAAGAGTGTATAGGCAGCGGAAAGTAAAGCATGCAACTTGCAAGAATGTAAAGGGAAGGGTTTGGAGAATTCAAACGCAATTGGAGACACGGATGTTTTCCCGTGGTTCGGATAGGTGGTGCTATCCTACATCCACGTTGATGGAGACTTCAACCCACGAAGGGTAACGGTTGCGCAAGTCCACGGAGGGCTCCACCCACGAAGGGTCCACGAAGAAGCAACCTTGTCTATCCCACCATGGCCATCGCCCACGAAGGACTTGCCTCACTAGTGGTAGATCTTCACGAAGTAGGCGATCTCCTTGCCCTTACAAACTCCTTGGTTCAACTCCACAATCTTGTCAGAGGCTCCCAAGTGACACCTAGCCAATCTAGGAGACACCACTCTCCAAGAAGTAACAAACGGTGTGTTGATGATGAACTCCTTGCTCTTGTGCTTCAAATGATAGTCTCCCCAACACTCAACTCTCTCTCATAGGATTTGGATCTGGTGGAAAGAAGATTTGAGTGGAAAGCAACTTGGGGAAGGCTAGAGAACAAGATTCATATGATTTGAATGGAATGTCTTGGTCTCAACACATGAGTAGGTGGTTCTCTCTCAGAACATATGAGTAGGAATGGTGTATGTGTTCTGATTGCTCTAACTGCAAGTGAAGAGGAGGTGGAGGGGTATTTATAGCTTCCACACAAAATCCAACCGTTACACACAATTTACCAATCTCGGTGGGACCGAATCAGAAAACTCGGTCGGACCGAAATAGTAAACCTAGTGACCGTTAGGAATCTCGGTGGGACTGACATGCAACTCGGTAGGACCGATTCGGTTAGGGTTTGGGCATAACGTAATCTCTGTGAGACCGATTGCACAAACTCGGTGAGACCGAGTTAGGCAATAAGCTAACCAGAGAGTTGGTCAGGCAAACTCGGTGGGACCGACTCGCTCTTTCGGTGAGACCGAAAAGTTACAAGAAGGAAATAGAGAGTTTGCATTGCAATCTCGGTGGGACCGATTCGCTCTTTCGGTGAGACCGAAAAGTTACAAAAGGGAAATAGAGAGTTTGCAACCCCATCTCGGTGAGACCGAGATCTTTATCGGTAGGACCGAATTGCTAGGGTTTGGCAGTGGCAAATGACAAGTTAAACTCGGTGGCGCCGGAATGAAAGAATCGGTATGACCGGGTTTGGCTTAGGGTTTAGGTCATTTGTGGAAGTGGGAAAGTAGCTGAGGATTTTGGAGCATATCATTAAGCACTTTGAGCAAGAGGCTCATTACCAACACCTCATCCCTCCTTGATAGTATTGGCCTTTCCTATGGACTCAATGTGATCTTGGATCACTAAAAGTGTAAAATGAAGAGTCCTGAGCTTGAAGCTTTAGCCAATCCTTTGCCCTTAGCATCTTGAAGGAGTTCCCACAACCTTTAGTCCATGCCACTCCATTGTTGAACTTATCTGAGACATACTAGATAAAAACGTTAGTCCAACAAGAGATATGTTGTCATCAATTATCAAAACCACCTAGGGAGCACTTGTGCTTTCACAAGTCCATGCGCGCCTTGGGCCCGGGGGCTACTGTCGGCGTTCTGGGAACGGGGGTCCCCAGACTTGCCTGCCTGCGGCCTGCGGCGTGGCTCAAATGGGGGCCCAGCACGGCCCATCTTCATCAACACAAGACTCAAGACCCTCGCGAGGGGCCAAGGCTCGCGGGGCGGACGACACGGCGCATCCTCAGGCACAGCCTCATTAGGCTGGCTCGCGAGGAGGCGGAGATATCAAGGCAGGGTACCTCGCGAGGTGCCCATGACGTAAGCCATGACGACTCATGGTGCCAGGGGGGCGCCAGCGCGCGCAGCGTCCTTCTTTCCCCTTTGGTGCAAAGGGGGAAAGCGCAGCCGCGGAGTACCGAGGCATCAGGCAAAGGTTGCCATTTCGGTGCAATGAGACCAAGACCATGAGGACTACGAGACGGAGGTCACCATGGAGCCCAGCACGGCGTCATCACCAGAACCTTTGGCAGGCGGAGACCAACTTTAGTCAGGATAAGTGTACTAGATGTTCCCCTTCAAATTAACCCGCCATTGTTGGCTCCCTTCCCGCTCAATATTTGGGAAGAGGACCAGGGCCTCTATAAATAGGACCAGCCACCCACATAGCAAGGGGGTCGGTTCGATCAGTTTAGATTGATAGGAAGCAGAGTGAGAAAGAGAGAGAGAGAGAGAGAGAGAGAGAGAGAGAGAGAGAGAGAGAGAGAAAGAGGAAGGCGACCGAACTCATCCTAGCAGTTCATCACCCCAGCCAAGAACAGACCCTCGCGAGGTTGTTCTTCCTTGTACTCTTCATCATCATCAGCCCCAAGAGGCAATCCACCAACCACACACTGGAGTAGGGTATTACACCACAAAGGTGGCCCGAACCAGTATAAATCCTGTGTCCCTTGTGCAGTTCTTTTAGTAGTTTAGATCCTTGCGAGACGGTGAGGTAGAAGGCGTGATTTCCGCGTGCACCCCAGTGTTCGAACCTTAAGGGTCTGTCGGAACCCGTGAATCCGACGCCATCATTATTGTTCGACTTCCGGAAGAGGAGAAGAGCCAAGCTCTAGGTCACCTACTAACCTAGTACAGTACTACTATAGCCAAAGTTGGTCCACCTTTTTAGAGCATGGTTAATTAATATAGGCGGCTGTTGCAGCGGCACATCATTTAGAGCAAGTACTCTCTTCGTAGGAACAAAGGAAGTGAAACAAAAGTTGGAGTGGATGCTATATTGCCAACTAAAACATGATTACATAGGAAAAAACCTATAGCATTCTATCCTATGAATCAAACGAACAATGTAGGAAAATTATGAGAGGGGTCTCTCCAACAGTGTTCCTCGGCTCGCACCTAGCATCGCGGTGGTCGAACTTGGAGTCATTCATCTGGTACACGTGGCATCTCAGATCTGGACACAAGGTGACACGACCTCTCACTTCTTCCGCCATTTGAAGCGGCGCACCGGTGGAGGGCTAGCATACTCCAATATTAGGTTGGCTCTATGTGATGTGGAAACTTCATATACTAACCGGATGCTGGCTATACTACTATGGTACTCACACTCCAAGAAGTGACTCGAAAACCATTCATAAATTGAGTCTATGACATGCATTTGCAAATGTACCATTCATTACATACAACAAGTCATCAACACGCAATGACAACGAGGATACATGTTGGATTATAGATTATTTCCAACAAAACATTCTAGTAAATACTAAAGTTTTCATCACACAACAAATAACAAGCAATGGAATGAAATGAACTACAACTCAACCAATCCTCGGCGTTGGAAACACTTTCTTTTAACCATAGGTGCTCTGGGAAGGGCCAACTATTGTCAATATCGAGAGCAATGCAGGACCGATCATCTAGGCTGAAGCGGCATATATGAGGACCAGGGTAGGGAACCACCACAATGTCTGAGGTATAGATACAGTTGCTTCTCATAAATGGTAATAACGTTGTGTCAACAACAGCTGGATCGCCTTTCACCATCATTGGATAGTTTTGTCCAAGGAAGAGCGAGTTTTCTCTAAGACTATCAATACTGAACCAGGGAGAAGGTGTTGGCACTAGCACACTCGTATCCATCCCAAATACCCTGTAACAGGTGTTGGAATAGGTCCGGAGAGGGCGACCATGGGAGACAACACCTGCTACCTTAGTAGTAATAATTACAGTGCACTGTATACAGACAAGAAGAGGTGATCCATCGGAATTACTTGCCAGGCACCACGGAGTATATAACTTCTGCTCGTCCTCATGCTCGTGATCATCACCATCGTCATCTCCCCCTTGGTTATAAATTTTTTCAAGTATAGGTGGTGGAATGTTCACAGGACGTTGGAAACACAAGAAGAAGGTTAATTAGTAAAGGGAAACTTGCTACCCCGCATGCATGTGGGTGAAACAATTATAATTATAGTGGAAGACAAACGTACCGAAACTACGAGGATCCCATGCAAAAATAGTGCCATGAGTGCTGGCAGCAAACACAAGACCCTCGTATTAAATTGCATCATAGTACTCATCCATGTACAAAAACAGATTTTTGAGCAATATCCATCCAGTTGAACCACGAAGGACAACAACAAGCTTGTCGAAGATAGCAACAACTTGACAGTTCTTGTAATTCCAAGAGCGGTTGGTAACTCGACAAATTGCTATCTTCCATAGACGATAGTCACCATGATCGTATTTGAACGTACATAGATCATATGTGTGCTCAACCTCAGGGCGCTCGGAGATTTTTGGAAGTGGAATCCGCTGACGAGTGTACACATTCAAAATTTCCCACTCGCAATTGTACCCAATATAAACAACCCAATCTCCATTTGCGCCAGCCCAGGCCTTTCCCTAAAGCGATGGCATCTTGACATCACACGTATCGTTATCAAGCGGCATCAACTTGCACAAGGCAAGGCCTCCGTCGTCCGCGCCCATGCGAACAGGCTTACATCGAAGAAGATAAGGGAGATCAAATCGCTCCTAGAGGCTTATACTGAAGAAGATAAGGGAGATCAAACCGCTCCTGGACCCTTTTGTTCCTTATAATGATGTTATTAGTTGAGTCAAGAATGGTCTTGAACGAACCTGCCATGCTAGCCGAGGTGATGACGTCGCACCGATCAATGAGTTCCCCCACCACGTCATCTTTCAGATTGGGGCAAGAATAACGGGGTCATTTCCGACTTGTTCCCTCCATGGAGAAGACGATCAAACAACGGCAGATGGAAGGGTGAAGGCAAATGGAGGAGGGAGGAAGAGCATGCGACAGCAGTTCCAAATCGAGAGGGAAAGGAGAAGAGTCGGTGGACGGATGCTAGTCTTCCACGGTACACGAAGAGGCGCCCCGGCCTACACGTCCTTTCGAAAATTGTACAAAAGGACTCACCGTATTCTCACCGACATGTTGGAACGGGACCACATGTCAACGAAACATGGTGTGTAATTTCTCGTGCAAAATGTGATCTAGTCGCGTTGGCCCGAGGTGCCGCATTAGTTATCGAACTTTATTTTTTTAATGGTGGGCCATTTAGTTTTGAAGCATGACTAACTGGTATTGTTTGCAGAGAAAATACAAACTACTCTACCACTACTCCACTTCTAGTGCTAGTAGTATAAAAAGATATATAGGATGGAGCTTCAAAGCTTTCTTGCTAAGGGCTGCCCACTTGCTTCTCACACTATCACCCTCTCTCCAGATCTAAAAAAGATAGCCTATCTCTCCCTCCTCACCGGTGGTCATAGATCCGCCGGGGAAGAAAAGGACGTGCAGCGTTGACGCACTCGTCGTCGCCGAGCGAGGTCACACACTGACGATAAGGCCGTCCTCTCAGACCTAGCGCCCGCGCGGGATGGCCTCCGTCCCCAAGCTCGCTGTCATAGTGCATGCGGAGGACGATGACCACGAGTGAAGCCACTTCCCGCCGACCCTCAGGCATGCTACCTCTTTTCGAACCATACCCATGTTCTATTGCCCCATCTACCACATCGCTGCATGTGGATCTTTTTCCACTCCACCATCTTTCCAATTTCCTATCATCTGCTCTGCTAGTCACGCAGACGAAAACCTTATTTTGCACTATTAAAGGAAACCCTACTTCATCCAGAATAATCCATGTCTGGGTTGAATAAGGAAAGGAAGGGAGACTGTACTGTCCAAGAGAGTAGGCATCAAACCCGCATCTAGGTTGAAAAGGGGAAAATCAATAGCTAAGGAACGAGTCTCGTGTCTCTTGGATGAAGAAGGGTAGAAAGGCATGACAACACAATAGAGAATGAACAGGTTGATCGGTTTGTTATCCTCACATAGGAAAAAGGTGGCTAAGGAGAACAAAAATGGGACATAATCCACATATGCTGCTTGGATATTTGTTACTCTGGGCAACCATACCTCCCTCACCACTCAACGCGTCCGTGGAGGTGCATCATACTGGTGCGCCCACTGTCTGAATGGGTCTCCCATGCTCTTATTGCCACTTTTTTGCTGTTAGTATAACGCCAGCGGTAAAGTCAACCAATGATACTGCTAAAGTGATGCCACATTTAACTAATGCCGCACTCAGTCTAATGCCACCGATAAATAACTACTCTACGGTTGCACTAGCCACTGGATTAGTGTGGCAAGCTTTCCCAGATATGTGCTCAAGAAAACTGCTACACATTTTTCTAAATACTGGACGTTTGGGTACTTTAAATTGAACTGTGAAAACGTCTTATATTAAGGAACAGAGAGTGTAGACTTCACTCAAATTATCCCGGTAAAGTTAGTAACACCTTTGTTAAAATTAATGTTCATTATGTTACCGGAGGAGGTCTGTATGTTTGTCTCTAATGCCTGTCGACTACATACCTGACATCATGATGTAATGTTAAGTCATTTCCTTTTGTACAGTGTCACTGAATTGTCAAGGCGGTGATGACATTTTATTTTAGTTGAACTGCACAAATATGCTTAAAAGAAGAGGAAAGGTCAGGAATCGATCATTCTTTCAGAAATAACTATATATGCCTTTCTGACATCAGCCATTGTTGCCTTATTTATTCCTTCAAACAGGTGATTAGAAACAGTCTTGCTACCTTTTCCCATTAAGAAATTGGAATGCTAATATTTGTGAGTCTATGATTCAACTAGTGCCACTTTTATAGTAATCACACTTTCAATATCTATGCAAACAGGGATGCTCGATTTTAGTGGAACTGCACAAAAAGTCCAACTAGTTCAACATTAGGAGCATGTTTTCTTCCAAACCTTTATATCCAATTGGTGGCACTATGAGCTATTCATTACAAAGGTACATGGTTTGCTACTATCTTGCTACTCTTTTTGTGCTGTCATTAGATAGTAATACTAGTGGTTTGCATGTGAATTTATTGGCAGGGTGGACATACATTGGAGGTGCAGGACAGGATTCAATGATTGGATGCTCAATTTCGGTTGTATCGATTTCACCTCTTCCATCACCGCGAACATGGATATCCTTGGTCTGATGAAGAATAGGCGCTATATTTCTGCTCTGAACCAGCAAATCAATTCAATATGAAATTGTCCAGGGCAAAACATGACTGTATCAAATTGTCTAGTGCAAAACATGACAGATGCTAAGCGGAAGAGACATGTTTAAACCGAATATACAAGGTGGGGTATATGTTTACTAGCTGTTTGATATTTGTGCAGATAAAGATGTCTGCCCATTGCTATTTGGCAAACACACAAAGTGACCGCAATTTTGGTTGAACTGCATAAGAGAATAGTATAGTCACTGCATGCAGTGCTGTTTGAAAATAGACACAGAAAGATTGGATAGTCACTTGATGGACTGCAGAAAAGTAGTACTGTACTATTTATTGGACAACACTAGGTGCTTCATTGCTTTGGCGTTATTATACAATGGGCATCATTTTGCCTAATTTAAAGTTTGTATTTCAAAAATAGTCTCGTCGTGCGATCGAGAGAAGACCAAATCATATTGCAGTGGATGTTCCTCCATCATGTGTGGTTCACTCTCATGGTTCCAGCTGTTGGTGAAACCACTTACATTTGCAAGAGGAATTGTAGACTTCACAAACAAATTTTTCTTTCAGTCTGTACTGAATGTTGCCAAGAGAAGCATCCATGTTAGTAGGAAGAACAAATGTTTTTTCTAGATATTTGCTTTTGGAGCTACATATTTATATATGATCTGTGAATCATTGAGATGCATTAACATGTTGATCTTATGTATGGGAATCGTACTAGTTGGTTTTGAATTTGGGCTACTAATGTGAGTCTCGTGTGAACATTTTGAACGGAGAGGCTCTTACTGCTGTGCACAGCATGATCCTTATTTCTATGTTCTCACTGTTTACAAGTTACTAACAATTCCTTATTTCTATTCGCTTAGTGTTTACAAGTTACTGATTGATCACTAGCTAGCCTACTAATGCGCTCCTGACAGTTTTAGTTCCAACGCAAGATCCGAAGTGGTAGTTTTTTGAATAAAAATGCCTACCTCTGAAGAAACTGACAAGCTGGTCTGAAGAAAATGCCATGCGAATCTGAAGAAACTGCCAGCAAAAACGTTCGCAAATCCCTTATCTCCCAGCGAACGTTCATCAGCTAATGCGATCGTACACGTACACCATCAGACCTACTCGATCCTACATGTACACTATCCAACCAACAAGATCCTACATGGATAAATAGCGGATCACGCACGTACTACCTTCTTTCCGGTTTGCAGGGCTCAATTCAAAAAATGACATACTCAATCCTACACGAATAAATAGCGGATCACGCACGTACTACCTCCTTTCCGGTTTGCAGGGCTTAATTCAAAAATCTAACCAGCCAAGGTAGATGATGAGTGGTGGAATCATTTTTGACCAGGAGGGAGTACCTCATCTGGATGATTCGAGTGCACTCATTTGACCGTCATGCCGGCGTGCGACCCAACACGGACGGGACGCACCACTGACGGGATGGGACAACACAATCATAATTTCAATATTTCTAGTTTTCCACGGCAAGCTGGCGCGCTAAGCCATGCCTGCTTATGCATTGAATTCCGATGACCGCGATGACCGTTGCATTCCCTGCGACATGCTAGTTCACCTACCTTCCGCCTATAATTATTGTTTCCTGGGCTTCTCCAGTGGCACCATCACCCAACTCACCCTATCCTCATAAGCCCCCACTGACCCGACGTCGCTCGCCACTTATCCTCGCTCTCGCCACGTCCGCCATGCCCCCGCTCGTCCGCGATACGCGACACCGGAGGTGGTCACCACTAGAACTAGTGTTCGGTATTTCATCGGAAGGCAGACTGAGGGAGGAGGCATTCTATCGGTCTATAGATGGAAATGCGGACTATGAGGAGTTGTTGGAGCGCGACCGCCTGGCGGAGGAGTAGCGTATTGCCGATTTGCGCCACCAGCGGGACATGGAGCAGCAGTGCACCGACGCTCTGAGTCACGAGTAGAGCGCCCACAACTAGGCCGACTACGTGGAGGCCGGCGCCCGGCAAATAGCCCTGGAGGCTGTCGGGCACCCACACGTTCGCGACGCCGATTTTTACTACTAGCTCGTCAAGTGGGTTTCCTGCTTATAAGCCGAAGCTTCGGTGGACCACGCCGGCATGGAAAGGGCCAACGCGCGCGAGCAACGCGCCCTATCGCACCTCTGGCAAGTCCGAGGCGAGGCGGAGGACGCCGGTGCTGGCATTTAGCGTGTACCGCAGATGGAGGCCGACATCATCTAGTTAGCTAAGAGTAAGTTAGTACTTGTACGCTACTAGAGTATTAGTGGGAGTAGATAGTTAACTTGGCTATGATGGTTGTCAACGTGGAAGTTCAGTACTCTATATGTGGATCAGACCTGTTACTTTGCTCTGAATGTTGAACTTTCCGTTTGAATGTATGGAATGGGCTATTATTTTTTTAAATGGGTTGTATTTGTCCTCCACGGGTTTAGAGGCTGACTTGTGGGCCTACGAAGTTGACGCGTACACAATCAGGAGATGATTGTACGTGGAGAGGATGATAGCAGGGACCCGCCAAGGTCATGGCAGTATGCAAGCAAGTGCCTCCTTATTTCAAGCCAATAAAAAAATGGCTCCTCTTGATGGATTTTTGACATATGGGTCCCATGCCATTGTCAACGTAGTCAATAAACGAGAGAATTGCACAACGAGCGACTGACACCAAGGACCCAGCAGCTCGCCCAGTTATTTTTGTTTTGGGTTAATTTGATAAATGCCACTCCAAATCTGGTGTTTTCAATAAATACAACAGCAATTTCCAAACTTTGAAAAATGGCATTTTTCGAAGTCTGGAGTGGTGTTTTTCAAGTTTGCAAATTGAAGTGGTGTTTTCCAAAGTTTGCAAAAATTGCAGTGGCATTTTTCAAAGTTTTGAAATTGCAGTGGCATTTTTATGAATCGCCATAATTGGAGTGGCATTTATCTAATTTGTTTTTGAGACGGAAGCAGGGTTTCAACTGGGCTGTGCGGGGCACTCTGGCCTGTCTAGACATCCTTCTCTTTAATGTTACCACAGACCAGCCTAGTAGTTTTTTTCTTTCTAAAAATGGCTAGCCCAGTTTTTTTGTGATTTGCCAAGTAAGTCACTTTGTCAGGCCTGTTGGCTGCAAATCTTTCAAGACGAGGAGATCTTCATTCGGCTGGCCGAGAAAATGGCCTATCAGTAATGAGAAATGGCTTGTACATTTTTAAAACACATCAAACCGGCAATTAGTTTCAAATTTATTTTTTTTCATTTCGAGATTTTAAATTGCATTGATTTTTATGCGTGGACAATTTGTTGGATTTTATATTGATATACATTTATTTTTAAAATCAGTTTGAATGTGACTCGAAATTTTCAGGATTAAAAACAGTTCGGACCGCACCGAAATATGCAAAAATTTGTATAATTCTTTAACCGTTGCCACAATATGGGATGTAATGCTAACTAAAAGAATATTGGCTCCAAAAAAACCTTAACAATTAGCAAATGGGTTGTAAATTATTAGAAATAATGGCAGATGGGTTGTATGCTATTTTCCACAGATTTGAGGCTTTCCTAAAAAAAGGTTGACGCACAAGCAGTGAGTGTTGGATGTCCATCGAACTGCCATCGTGCTTCTTCAATCTCTACTCTTCCTGCTCTAGCCGCTCAAACAAGCGCCGGCGGGACTGCCTGCTCCCTCCTCCTCGTGTCCGGCTGTGCTGCCGCGCATGCCCCACCGTACTCCCATCGGTGGCCTAGCCATCCCTCTACTCACCCACACCTGCTATTATTCTCCGGCAATGGCAGATGAACCAGTAAACCCTCGTTCAGTCGTACTCCCCTCCGCGTGGGAAACAACTGCTGAGTCTTCCCTGGCTCCGTGCCATTCCCTTCCTAGGCCTCGCCATCGTCCACCGCCCCGGTGCTCTCGGCACGGCCTGGTCAACGTGGTCAATGACCGACATGCATCTGAAGTGGACTGTACATGGAGAGGCTAACAGCTGGGTCCACGGTCGCACGCAAGGCAATGCCTCCTTATTACGCGCAAAATAATGATTCCTCGAGCTGACATTTGGGACCCACCGAAAGGGCCTCTGTATTTCGCGAAAAAAACGTTACCGCCACTGACAGCTCAGACCCACCAACTATATCTTTGCACGCAAGGAAGTTCCTCCTTATTACGCACAAAAAATGAATACTCCCACTACTAGCTGGGACCCAGTATAGTGGGAGGCTGACTTGTGGGCCTACTAAGTTGACGGGGACGGAGGGCTTTGTCAACTTAGTCAATATGCATGATTCTAGCTCCATTGACCGTACGATGTCCATCCAACGGCCATAGTGCTTCTTCAACCTCTGGTCTTCTTGCTCCAGCCGCCCAAATCAGCACCGGTCGTGCCTCGTGCTCCTGCCTCCCGTGGCCGACTGCGATGCCGTGGAGGCCTCACCACCCCCTACTACTCCCACCGCAGGCCAGGCCATCCCTCTACTCACCCACACCCCTTGTTACTCTACGGCGACAGCAGCCTCACACCGCAGCGAACCAGTGACCCCTCATACTCCTCTACGCGTGGGCATCCACTTCTGTGTCTTCCCCGGCTCCACGTCGTCCCCTTCCAAGGCCTCGCCATCATCCACCGCCCTGGTGCTCTCGGCGTGGCGTGGTCAACATGGTCAAGGAACGGCTTCCATCAGACGTGGACTGTATGTGGAGAGGCTGACAACTGGGTCCACGGCCGCAGCAAGTAAGTGCCTCCTTATTACGCGGAGAATAATGATTCCTCCACCTGACAGTAGGGACCCACCGGACGGGCAACCGTATTTCTCGAAAAAAACATTCCCCCCTGACTGCTGGGACCTACCAGCTACATCTTCGCACGCAAGGAAGTGCGTACGGGCAAAAAAATTGATTCGCCCCCCTGACTGCTGGGACCCACCAGCTACATCTTCGCACGCAAGGAAGTGCCTGACAGTCGGGACCCACCTGGTCAAAGCGTATGTAGCATAGTCATTTTGGTCGCGAACGTGTATGTACATACTGGTCGATGTAGAGGCGCGCACGTGTCGTAGTAGAGGCGCGCACGTTGCATGTACACGTACGTACAGCGGCCAGTGTGCAAGAAAGAAAATACGGCCACGTACGTACATACGGGCGGGGTCTTGAATGCCTACTCACGCATATGTATGGCCAGGGCTCGTGTACATGACTGGGTTGGAACAGAGAAACTGCATCGTCGTCGTGTTCATGGGGAGCCAACTGGCTGGGTCGGAACGGAATGCGTCGCCGTGTTCATCAGGAGGGCTTGGATGGAACAACCAATGGAAACGAGGCCTGGCGTACCGCAGAACATAGGAAACGACCTTGTGTTCGACAAGCCATGATCGAAACGGTGTCATATTCATCGGGAGGGGTATGGTGTACCACAAAACAGAGGAAACGGGCCTCCTACGGTCGAAACGGGGGTCCTGTTCATCGGGAGGGGTGTGGCGTACCACAAAACGGAGGAAACGAACTTGTGTTCACTACTAGGAAAAGGGCTATAGATGGAATTGACACTAATGGCGCACCAGACATGTGGTGCGCCATTAGTATATACTAATGGCGCACCACACCCTGATGCGCCATTAGTGTTGAAACTACTAATGGCGCACCCTGCTCACGGTGCGCCATTAGTACCCGATTTTTTTTGAACTAGTGCGCCTGTCCAAACATACTAATGGCGCATCCTCTGGTGGTGCGCCATTACTAGTTGTAACTAGTAATGGCGCACCGGCCGGAAGGTGCGCCACTAATGTTATTTTTATTATTATTGTTTTTATTCCTTTTTTTGCAAAAGTACTAATGGCGCACCATCTGGGGGTGCGCCATTAGTAACCTGGATTACTAATGGCGCATTTGTTGCTGGTGCGCCATTAGTAAGTGGGCAGCAACAAGATATTTTGGACAGCCTCTCCTCCCACACTCACTTTCTCCCCACTTCATTCTCTCCACCGCCTCCTCCTTGTCTCGGGTGCCTCCTCTTTTTCACCTCATTTCCACCATAGATTCATTCAAATTAAGTGGTTAAGTTACCTTGTTTTGCTAGGTAAGTAAGGGGGGAAGCTATATTTATGTTGTTCTCCCTACAACAATGTGCACATGCACTTTTTATGGCCTAGCTAGATCTATGTATGTTCGTGGTGTTGCATATGTTTGTGGTGTTGCATATGTGTTTGTGTTTGGAGGTGTACCGGTATTTGAAATGCGATAGTTGCCAATATTTTACCGGAATGTTGATTCATTTCCGTTTCGGCGAGAATTTTGGCATTAAGCATTCTTTTTGGTCCTATTTTTAGGGAAAGTCATGCCGAATTTTTTTCTTGGTTCTAAAATATCGTTTTGCTCTACCCCGCAGGCGACCATGGTCCGCACGATGACCGAAGGCATTGTGAATAGGTTTTTGAGATCCGCGAAGGCCGAGATGCTTCAAAAGAACGAGACGGAGATAAGATGTCCGTGTCGAAGATGCAAGCTGAATAGCCTTATTGCGGACCCGGATTCCGGGCAGGTGCGGGACCACCTGCTCTTGCGTGGTTTCATGGATGGCTATCGGTGGCAAGGTGATGAAGATGACTACGAAGTCGTCCATGGGGGCCGGGCAAGAAATGAGGAAGGGCAACAAGACAACCACCGCGACTCGGGGGGGCGAGAAGACGAAGAATCCCCAGGAGATGATCACGACGGTGATGCTGTACACAGTCATCATGTAGAAGATGCAGGACATGATGATGATGCCGGCGGAGCAGACGACGCTGGACCGTCGATGGGCTGGGTGCAGGACCCTCATATTCAAGAGTTGCTTCTCAAGCAGACGGATAACGCAAGAGCTGCCGCCCGAGAGAAAGCCAAGATGGATCAACTTGAGTTAGACGCGGTTACTCCATTGTATGAAGGATGCAGGCCCGAGGATACCCGCCTGAAAGTAACGCTCATGGCTCTGGAGATGAAGGTAAAACACAAAATGACCGACGCATGCTTCGACGAGAACATGTCATTCTGGCACGAACGTCTTCCCAAGGGGAACAAGTGCCCGACTAGTTTGGAGGAGGCAAAGAAAATCGTGTGTCCTCTGGATTTACCGCACGTGAAATACCATGTGTGCATGAACAATTGCATCATTTATCGGGATGAGCACGCGGAGTCTACCATATGTCCGGTGTGCGGTGTCACTCGATACAAGAAGAGGAAGAAAGCTCCTCGAAAAGTGGTGTGGTACTTTCCGATCACTCCTCGTCTGCAGCGGTATTTCGCGGACCCTAAGGTAGCAAAGCTCCTGCGTTGGCACGCGAATAGGGAGGAGAAGAAGCGAGAAGATGACACAAATGATCCGAAGATAGATAAAAAAGACAAGATGCTGAGTCACCCTAAGGATGCGAGCCAGTGGCAAGCGTTGAACTTCGAATACCCAGAATTTGGGAACGATCCAAGGAACATCATGCTGGGCGCGAGCACCGATGGAGTCAATCCATTTGGCAGCCAGAGAAGCACACATAGCACCTGGCCTGTGTTCGTGTGGATGTACAACCTTCCCCCCTGGTTGTGCATGAAGAGGAAGTACATTCACATGAGTATGCTAATTGAAGGGCCGAAACAAGCAGGGAACGGCATCAATCTGTATCTGGGGCTGCTGAAAGAGGAGATTGACACGCTGTGGAAAACGCCAGCCAATACGTGGGACGCCGCAGAGAAAGAATATTTCCCTATGAGAGCCGCACTGCTCACGACGGTGCACGACTATCTAGGTTACGGATATCTTGTGGGGCAGGTAGTCCACGGATTTTCTGGATGCGTAAGGTGCATGGATGACACAATGTATCGCCAGCTAGATAGAGATCACGGGTCTTCAAAAACCGTGTTCATGGGACATCGAAGGTGGCTTCGCGACGATGACCCATGGAGGAAACGCAAGGATCTGTTCGATGGTGAAACCGAACCCCGAAAACACCCGTGTACGAGGAGCGGCGAGGAAATAGACAAGCTGTTGAAAAATTGGAAAGACTGCCCACTACCGGGAAAGAAGCAAAAGGCGCCAGAGCCGCTGCTGAAGGTATGGAAAACGAGGTCTGTTTTCTGGGACTTGTCGTACTGGAAGATCCACCGTGTGCCTCACAGCCTTGATGTCATGCATATCACGAAGAACGTGTGCGAGAGTCTGCTTAGTACCCTGCTCAACATGCCAGAGAGGACCAAAGATGGGCCGAAAGCAAGGGCAGACTTGAAATCAATGGGCATCAGGCAGGAGCTTCACGCTATATATGATGATGATGATGATGATGATGATGAGGCGAAGCAGGACACAGAAATTCGTCGCAAAGGCAAAAAGGCCAAGAAGACCGGAAATGACTACCCTCCCGCGTGCTTCACTCTAAGTCAGGAGGAGATCGAGCAGTTTTTCACCTGCCTCCTAGGAGTAAAACTTCCTTACGGTTACGCGGGGAAGATAAGCAGATACCTAGACCCAGCGAAGCAGAAGTTCAGCGGGATGAAGTCTCACGACTGTCACGTGCTGATGACGCAGATACTTCCAGTTGCAATCCGTGGGATCATGGACGCGCACGTCCGTGAAACGCTATTTGGCCTATGCAAATTCTTCGACGTCATCTCTCGGAAGTCGATTGGCGTGAGGCAACTCAGAAGGCTACAGGAAGAGATCGTGGTGATACTATGCGAGCTTGAGATGTACTTCCCGCCCGCATTCTTCGACGTTATGGTGCATCTGCTGGTCCAGATAGTGGAGGATATCATCCAACTCGGGCCGACGTTCCTGCACAGCATGATGCCATTCGAAAGGATGAATGGTGTCATCAAAGGATACGTTCGCAACATGTCACGTCCAGAGGGAAGCATAGCCAGGGGCTTTCTGACCGAAGAGTGCATCTCCTACTGCACGAATTATCTAGGCATCGAGAACCCCGTTGGTCTGCCCGTCAACAGGCACCTCGGCAGGCTCGCTGGATGGGGTCACCGTGAGGGTCGCCGCGAAATGCATGTCGACTTCGAGGGTCGACTCGCCGACTTTGAAAGAGCAAACCTAGTCGCGCTACAACACATAGACGTGGTCGATCCTTGGGTGGTAGAGCACAAAACCTTTATTAAGAAGACGTACAATGACCGAGGCCAACAGAGGACGGACGGAGATATACTCAAAGAGCACAACTCATGTTTCACGCGTTGGTTCAAGCAGAAGCTTCTGTCGTACCCTTTACATGAGGATTCTTCCGCGGAAGAACAACTCATATTCGCCTTGTCACAGGGCGCCGAGCACAACCTGATGACCTATGAGGCGTACGATATCAACGGCTACATATTCTACACCGAGGCCAAGGACATGAAGAGCGATGGTTATCAGAACTCCGGGGTAACGATGGAATCCTACACCGGTAACGACAAGGACAGATACTACGGAAGGATCGAGGAGATCTGGGAGCTAAGCTACACTGGAGAGAAGGTCCCGATGTTCCGTGTCAGATTGGCCAAGAACGTCATAAAAGAAGACCGATATTTCACCACCATGGTTATACCCGAAGCCAAATCCAAGACCGCGGGCGCAAACGTCACCGCGAAAAATGAGCCATGGGTACTGGCTTCCCAAGTGGACCAATGCTTCTTCATTACCGACCCGCCAAAGCCCAGTCGTGTTGTCGTGAGGAGAGGCAAAAGGAAGATCATCGGAATGGATGGAGTAGCCAATGAGCAAGACTTCGACAAGTACGGTGACCCGAGGATCGAACATGACGACGATGATGAAGTAGCAGCATACACCACAAGAAGAAGCAGGACCACCCTACCTAAAGGACGTCCGTTCCACAGAAGAACTCCATTTGCGAAAAAGAAGGGCAAGAAGATTGTTAACAGATAGCTAGCTAAGATCGATTGTATTTAAATCGCAGCCTTCATTTCTCGATTGTATTTCATGGGCACTTTTTGAACTATCATGAATATTTTTAAATTTCATGGACACTCGATCTCGATCCCCCTCCATCTCGATCGCTATCCCACCTCGCCAGATCCGGTCCCCCTCGCCGCCGAGCACCCCCCGCACCCTCGATTTCCCTACTCAACCGCCGCCGCCGACCCCCCGCACCCCTCCCCTACTCAACCGCCGCCACCGACCCCCCGCACCCTCCCCCGCTCCACCGGCATTACTGTTTGATGATATTTTTTAAAAAAATATTACTGTATTATAAAAAAAATTACTGTCTTATAAAAAAAATTACTGTCTTATAAAAAAATATTACTGTCTTATAAAAAAATTACTGTTATGATTTAAACAAGTTTGAACATATTTAAAAACAAATGAGTATGAAACAGCATTTTAAAATGCATAAAATTTTTTTGTGGAGCCTAGGAATCGAACCCAGGACCTCCTGGTGTGAGAACTGGCACCTGACCAATCGAGCTAGTAGAGGGGAGTTGATGTGGATGAGGTCACGTGGGTGATAACCTGTTGGCTCGAGCGGAAATAAAAAAAATACTAATGGCGCACCAGGCCGAGGTGCGCCATTAGCATGTATATACTTATGGCGCACCGAGGGGTGGTGCGCCATTAGTATTGTGCCCCCTACTTCGGCCGAGCCCTCGCCCTCGATCCCCTTCCCCTCTCCTCTCCCTCGCCCGAGCCCTCGCCCTCGATCCCCTTCCCCTCTCCTCTCCCGACGCCGCCGCCCCGCCGCCCCGCCGCCCTCGACGCCGGCCAGATCCGCCGCCACCTCTGCTCGAGCTGCTCCCATCGACCACGCCGCTGCTCGCGTGCTTCTTCTCTCCCGCGACCCCGCGACCCCGACATCGTCCCCGCGACCACCGTCGTCCCCGCGACCACCGGCCCTCCTCCGTCGCGACGACCAGGCGCCGCCGTCCGCGGACCACCTCGAGCTCTATCCCCGTCCGCGTGAAGATCCCCTCCACTCCGCGGGCAGGGGCTCTTCTCCTGCCGCTGCAGCTACAAGAGGAGAGGAGCACCAGCCAGCCACCACCGACGGACGCCTCCATCCCCCCTTCCTCCTTCGCCCGCCCGAGTCCTCCCCTTCGACGCCAAGCAAGCAGAGCGGCTCCTCCTCTCCCTCGATGCCAAGCTAGGTGAGCTGCCCCCTCCCCCCTCGGCTGCTTGCTTCTATCCATCCTAACCCTAGCCCCTTCTCCATTGCAGCAGCCCGCCACACTCCTCTCGAGGAGGAGAGGAGAGGAGAAACCCGCGCAGCGCCGTCATTTCCCCCACGGCCTCGGCACCGTCTCCTCCCCTCCAAGCTCCATTGAATCCAAGCTGCTGCTAAGGTGAGCTTTTGCATCTGAATTCTCCTCCTCTCCTCCCCTCGGCACCTATGTACTCATTTTGCATCTGAATTTATTTGGATCCATTGCACCTTTGCGTTACAAATTATGAAACTGATGCAATTTGTTTGGTGGGCTTTCGTGGAAATGTGCATCAACTTTCCTAAAAGTTAAGCTTGTCTTGACTCTTGACTAGGTGTAATTATGAACTGGACGCGCTTTATGACTAGATGGTGATGCTAGGTGTGCTGATGTATACTTGCTGTCAATTGGATCATGCTTCTTTAGGTTTCATTGGTCATGCTGTCAATTTTCTTGTGGAATGTGGGTGTCAATGCGTACTTTGATGTCAATTGGATCATTCTTCTTTAGGTTTCATTGGTTGGCCTGTTATTTTGTTTGCTGCCGTCTTTGTCTAGTAAAACTGCCTGATTAGGTTTCTGTTCAACCTCAGAATGCTTTCAGTTCTGTTTTGTCAGGCTGATATTGACTATACTGTTTAGTTTATACACTAGTTACCCAGAAAGTTGGTCTTCCTCCTAGCAAGAATATACAGTATTAGATAATACATGATGGACAGTACTACTTGTCTATTTACAATGAGACAGGGGGCCCGTGGTATCATTATGGGGCTGTGCTGCTGTATTATGCCTATAAAAACACTTGTTCGGTCAATTAAACAGGGCATTGAAAATTGACAGGGCATTTTTGTTTTCTGTTGAACCTAAGCAATTTCATACGCTTAACAAAGTTGATGCTTTATTCCTGATGTATAATTTGTTTGTCACATGCTACTGTTGATCCCAAGTTTGATGCATAACAATTGTTGTATGAGTTCTCCAAATGAACAGGAGTACTCCTCTATTTTGATATGAAATCACCATGATAGGTCCACATGCTACTGTTGTCAACATGATAAATAGTTTCAGTTAGTTACCTCTAAAACTATTCTTAATTAACTGATGATTTGCTACAACCAGTGCATGCATGCCTTTTTTCTTCTTCATTTTTAGTAAAGTGCTCTATTCTGGGTCATGGACTTTGTGCCATGGACCAGTGCATGCATGCTGCTGCTGCTGTACTACTTGTCAAGTGATGCTGCTGCTGCTATCTGCGAGTTGTTGCTGCTAGTTGTGATTTTGTCAAGTGATGCTGCTGCTACTTGTGATCTTCTAAAATAACCCCTTTCTCCTGAAACGTTGATTAATTTCCGTTTCGGTTGAGAAATGGGGCACTCCTAGGTCAAGAAAATTAGCAAAGGTCATGCCCAATTTTCTTGACCTAGAAGGTGCCCGATTCTCAACCGAAATAAAAATTAATTTGCTTTAGTGGTTGGATTAGTTTAGTATTTTATTCACACACTCAGACACCCTTGCTTGCCATGTGTGATAGAGAGATAGTGAGAGGAGACAATAAGCTATCTGCAGCTTAATTTGCATTGCATACTAGCTAGATAGCTTTTGTTTTTCAGGACCAACCGAACAATACATACATATACCTGTAGGCACCAGCTTAATTTCCAAGGCAGGACAATTACTTGCTTCATTATATTCATCCATCCATCCATTTTGCATCATGTACAGAACCAAAAATAATCGGAGTTTCTGTCTGGCTTCAGAAGTCATAACACATGCATTTGGGTAACCCTAAATGTCAAAATTGCACAAGTCTAGACCCCTTTATGCCATATACTTTCTATTTTTCTTCATCGGAGTTCGACTGCGCATTAACCCAACGTGTGCATGACTCGATGGTCCAGGAAGGAAATCGTTTCCTTTCATCAGCTAGAAAAACTGCCAACGTTTCAAAACTGCAACTTGATGAAGATTGGAGTATATCTTAATAAGTTTACCCTGTTGGGGCACATCACATACACACATTTGCTCAAGTCCACTCTGGCCCATGTAGAGCTGAAACCCAGTTTAGTTCCTTGTATCACTTGTCGCTGAAAACCGTTTGATTGTTTTCACGGAAATGATTTACAAGTTCAGCAAGTGATGAGGTGTGAGAATAACATATTCATTAGGGTAGGCGTCTCCTGCCCTATGCTGAATGTGGTGCAATTTTCGACGCAGATTCATAATTTGCAGCTTAGCTTATCTCTTGGCCCTCCAATTAAAATATAGGGGTTGACCTTCACCACGGCCGAAGCTTCTCTGCATCTATATATAATGGACATTCCCTAGCTTCTGAACAATCAACACAAAGCAGCAGGCCTGAGTGTCTCCAATAGTCATCCTTGTGTTTGTGTAGGTTTTCTTTCCTTGGTCCATTGAGCCTTCATTCATGGTTATGAATGATATGCAATGATCAGCCTGCTAGCGTTTATCCTCTCCGCGTGTTTGAACACCCTGCGGTGTAGTAAAAAGTAATTACAGATACACTCACCCACATAAGTATTCAACACAATGAAAAAATAGTACAAATTAAGGAAAGGCAATACCATTTCAGACGCTTGTCTTCTAAAAAGAAGAGTGAACTTTCTAGACACACCCCTCAAGAACTAGGTTACCCTGAGAACGTGGACTTGGACCTTAGCAACAACACACTAACAGGTTCTATCCCAAAACACCTAGGCAATATCACAAACATCTCTCAATTGTTCCTTGACAATAACCAACTTTTTGGCGACATTCCTCGAGAATTAGGTTATTTGGTCAACTTAGAGATCTTGTTCCTTGACAATAACCAACTTTTTGACCAAACTTTGTTTCTATTTAGAGAGAAACATGGCCCACAACGATGAGGCCGGGGGTTCGGGCGGCAAGGCATTCTGGGAGCTGTCCCAGGAGATGGAGGAACAACCTCACTTGTATGAGGCCGCCGCCTTCCCCACCGATCCTGAGACCACGGATGGTGCCGCCGAGGATGACCACACTGATGCCACCACTGATGGTGCCGCCGAGGATGCCACCACTGATGATGGCGGCGCACGCACAGATGGCAGCCAACCGAAGAGGCAACGGAAGGACCGGCGCCCGATCGTGCTCCGCACCCTCAAGGAGGAAGTTACTGAAGTGGACTCCAACGGGAATCCAACGGCGCCCGAACGAATAGTCAAGGGGTACTCGCTTCAGCTCGGGTGCATTGTCCGGAGCACCGTCTCGATCAACACCGAGAACCTGAGGCATCCTGACCGAGGGAATTTGCGCAACCTCCTCTTCACGAAGCTGCACGAACGATACAAGTTCCCCGCTGAATTTGAAAACACAAGCCTCAAAGGGAATAAAGTGAACAATGCTGCCCTCACGAAGATGAGCAAGGCCCTGTCTACTTGGAAAAGCAATGTGAAGAGAATGATCGAGAAAGGTGAGAGTTATCAGAAGATCAAGGAGAAAAATCCTTCGATCACCGAAGATGACTACAACGACTTCAAGATCAATTGCTCGAGCACCGCAAGCTCCCAATCAAGTGAGTGGGGGAAACAAATGCGGGAGCTGAACATAGGGGAACACACACTCGGTCCCGGCGGTTACAGAGTGGCGGAGCCTATATGGGACAAGGAGGACGCGGACCGTGCCGAGCAAGGCCTACCGCCCCGCTTCGAGAAATACAGCGGTAACAAGCAGACTAGGAACTATGTCAGGGCCCGGTACAAGGAGGACCCGATAACAAAGGAGCTTACCACGGATCCGAAGACCAGGGCGCTTGAGCTTGTTCTGGTAAGGAATACACCCCCGCGTAATTAGCTCCATATGGTTGCATTCTAATTAATGAAGCCAAATTTCTAAATGGTTCACATTCCTTCCGCAGGCGACTGAAAGCAGTAGCGCGGAGTCGACTAAGAGCAACCCTTGGGACACCACTCTAAATAGGGGGTTGAATGTAATGAAGAACAAGGATAAGCTCAGTAAGCCGACGTCAGCTGGTCGTGTGGCCGGCAAAGGCTTGTCGACAAAATGGGGGTCATACTATACCGCTGGTGTGCGGAAGGAGAAAAAGACCAGCTCGGAAAGCCAGGCGCGAGAGGTTCAAGAACTCAAGGCACAGGTGGCGCGGATTCCGGAGATTGTCCAAGAGCAAGTGGAACAACGACTCGGAGCGACGATCACCGCCCTTGTGCCTACCTTGATCTCGGGGTTGAGTGCGTGGATTGCGGGCGGCCAACAGGGGCCGCCCCCGATTCCTAGCTTCACGGCCAGCAACTCGCATAATGCGATGGCGGGGCCATTGGTGCCTCCGGCGGAGGCGGCATTGGTGTCTCCGACGCCGGCACGGGAGCTTAATGCACCCGGGTGTACGCCGGCCGGCACCTCTTCAGCAAGCGGCCCCTCCGTCAACTGCACGCCCGCCGTTGGCGGTGCCTCGACATTAGCCGAGCTCGACGCCATCATCACGGTAACTAATTAAGCCTCTCTCGGCCGAGGACTTCATCTCCTTGCCTTTGACTGGGCATCCCTGACGCCCTACATGTTTTCGCAGGGCGCCGCCGACGTTCCGTGCACTCTCCTCCACTTCGTGAACAACGAGTTGGTCGATGTCGCCAAGGGCAAAATCGTTCAACCGGGCAACCCCTTGTTCCACGGTACCCAGATGCCACCCAACTTGTTTAGGGTTCAACTGGTTCGGGTGCTGCCAGGCTGCGACGACTTGTTACCTCCGATTCGACCCGTCGGGGCCGACGATGAAGACGTGATGACCCTCAGCGCCTGCCTGAGCTGGCCCCTGCTTTGGCCGAAGAGCCAGATTCGTTTGGGGGCGGGGGACACCACCCCAAAGACAACACCGCCAGTCGTGCCGGCGCCAAGTCGGCCCCATGGCAAGACCGCCGTAACGGTGCCGGACATCCCTATGCCACTGGATCCAAACATGCATATGGCACAGGATCAGAACGACGACGACGACGACGATGATACATTTGGCAATGTCGATCAGTACTTTGCCGAGCATGGGTACGATGGCGACTTCATGGGGCCTCCTTCTCAAGAACCAAACCCAACAAAAGACGTGTGCGATCTAGCTCGTACCGCGGAGAAGCCAAGTTGCAACAGGCGCCGTCTGGCGTTCAGCTCTCAGGAGACGCCTCCAGCTGCCGACTTCACCGAGCCTCAGATAGGCGAGGTGCGAAATATTATCAGCCCCAACACACTCAAGAAGGCGGTCTGTGAGCAGAACTCGGTCCCATTACAGGAGAAGAAGAAGGCACGCAAAAGAAAGACTAAGAAGGGTGCGAGCCAGCCGGCACCGAGTACGATCCGTGCTCAGGACGGGCCACCTTCACCGCAGGATATCTCGAGGAGGGTGCATGTGGCGGGTAGGGCGATGCTACCGACAAATATGCTCAATGCTGCAACCGGTGCTATGCGGAGTCTGCATGACAGTGTTCTTGCTTTGGAGAAGCGGCGTCTCAGAGAGAAGGATGTGGCATACCCGGTTTTCGCGGCCAAGGTGCCAGAGGGCAAGGGCTTTGTGGATAACTCCATCGGGCGTACGATCGTCCTGCGTTTTGATGACATCCACGCTATGTTGAACCTTCATCCGCTGCACTACACCTTCGTTCGGCTATTTTCGCTGAGTATGGAGATGCGGATCATTCGCGACAAGACCCCGGACATCGTGATAGTCGACCCCTTCTACATGCGTGCCAAGATCTTGGGCAGCGCTGGGGACCGGCAAGTCGCGAGTTCTTACCTCGAAGGCGTCATTCTGGCAAACCAAGATAAGGATAACTTCCTCGTGCCTTACTTTCCCGAGTAAGTCCTCCCCTCAACCGGCCCGTAACATATGAATTCTTACATTTCGATCGTTTTTCTTTTAACATTCCGTGTTTTCTGCAGTGACACACGTTGCACGCTCATCCTCCTAAGCCCCAAATATTCTATGGCCACGTATTTCGACCCGGACCGTCAGTCGAACGTAGACTACACAAATGTCAAGAAGGTTCTTGATGATGTTCTCCCCGGCTACGCCCAATCTGGAGGCACCTTCACCAGGCCTATTCGTAAGTACGGCAAGCACGTGTTCTCCCACAATACGACGTTCTGCTGCGTCAAGCAGCCGCCTGGCGGTCAGAAGGGTGCCTACTACGCCATCCATCACATGCGGGCGATCGTACGGGACCATCATCAACTTCTTCTACCGAGTAAACTCAAAGATTGGGCCGCGAGCGTGTCGGCAATCCAGGACGCGGACCTCCGACAAGAATTCTTTCGCATCCAGTCGGAGTTTGCGGAAATCATCCATCAAGATGTCCTTCGTACCTCGGGGCAGTTCTACCTCAGAAATCAACCGTCCAACAGTGACATCGACACAATGCTACAAATGCAGGATGACAACGCCCGTTCTTTCATGACTCCCACGATAGACGGCGGCTTCATCCACGCTCCGGTCCCTTGAGTCGAGTTGTCTAGTTCTGAAACATCGATTGGCTCATGTTGTAATTAAACTTTAATGAACTTGTAGTATGTCTCTTTGGTTTCGAGAGTCGTTCAACTTAGATGTAATCGATGCTATTAATGTCTTGCTTTTCTCTTCCGATCGTTCTGTTGCATACTTATATATTGCTTATGTATTGTCTGTGAATTGGTACTAACGTTTCGTTTGGCTAGTGCATAGCGATGCCGACGTATGTCGTGTACAAGGGTAAGGTTCCCGGAGTCTACGATGACTGGGAGGAGTGTCGGAGACAGGTTCACCGATTCAGCGGTAACAGTTACAAAGGGTACACCACTAGGGCCGAGGCCGAATCTAGATACGCCCGCTATCTAGCGGGAGAGGGGAGGGAGCGTTGGAGGAACCGGATGAAGACGAGTTTCATCGTGATGATGCTCATCGTGATGACCGCAGCTCTCTTCTATGTGATGGTAGTTTAGATGATCGATATCGACTTGTAATGTGAAGACAGACTCGCTACTCGCGGTCTCGAGACTTGTAATATAATGTTCTATCTTTGTTCGGTCTTTTCAATTCGGAGACTAATATGATGAATTGTATTCGGAGACTAATATGATGAATTGTATTCAAAGACTATACATTTGATGAATCTGTTGTTGATGTGTGCTGTCTATATTTTGTCAAACTATACATTTTGTAACCTGTGCAAAAAACAGAAAATAAAAAAATAAAAAAAACCTAATATTCATACTAATGGCGCATCACATGACAGTGCGCCATTAGTATGACAGTGCATACTAATGGCGCATCACTGGGCAGTGCGCCATTAGTATGCCGCGGTTACTAATGGCGCATCCAGAGGTGGTGCGCCATTAGTATGCCAAAGCACCTGGGTATACATGGCCCCTGGGAGGCATACTAATGGCGCACCCTGGCATATACTAATGGCGCACCCGAGGTGCGCCATTAGTATACCAGATACTAATGGCGCACCAGGTGGTGCGCCATTAGTAAAAATTACTAATGGCGTGCTATCAATGGCGCACCACAGATGCGCCATTAATAGCCATAATGGGTGCGCCATTAGTAGGGGTTTTTCTAGTAGTGGTTGGAGCGCTACGGTTAAAACGGGGGTCCTGTTCATCGGGAGGGGTGTGGCGTACCGCAAACATTACTCCACGGGATACTGTTCATCTCCACCATCGATCCCCTACAGCCTCCACGGGCTACTGTTCATCCACCGTCAACATCCTGCAGCCTCCACTTGTGACTATTCATCCACGGGCTCCTATTCATCCAGCCTCCACCGCGCGCTACTCCACCGGCTACTGTTCATCCAGCCCTCTCCACGGGCTCCTATTCAACCACCCCTCCACGGCCTACTATTCATCCAGCCCTCCACCATCTACTATTCATCCAGCCCTCCACGGGGTGGTCCTGTTCATCCAGCCCTCCACGGGGTCATGTTCATCCAGCCCCAACTGGCTCGATCCAGTGGGGTCCTGTTCATCCAGAGGCAACACCACAGGGTCCTGTTCATCCACCCCCATCGGGAACTGTTCATCCAAACCCCCCTAGCAATGCTCACTATTCATCAAGAGACAGCATCGATCGGCTTTAGTTAGCAGCAGTAGCGAAGGAATCGCTCGATCGGGTTCAGTTAACAGCCATCGATCGATCGCTCGGGTTCAGTAACGTGTAGCCTGCAGTGCAATCGCTCGAGTTCGGTAGGCGAACGCCTCGCTCGGGTTCAGTTAGAGCCCAACGCCTCGCACCCACATGCATGCGTGTACGAGAGAAACGCGCAAACCTCCGTGCATCGCTCGGCCCCGACCACCCACCGTAACCGGGAACACCCCGATATTTTCCTCGCCCTCGCTTCTACCACAGTTTTTTCCGTCATGGACGGCCCAAAGAATGTCATGCAGCTGCTTCTTTGGCCTGCCCAGGACGAAAAGCCCATTTTATGTCATGATTTTTTGTCATAGAAGTAGGAGCCCACCACATCTATGATTAGGGGTGGAAACGGATCGGATGCGGATTGGATAGTGCTCTTGCCACTTCCATTTTCATATTTTCAAAATGAATACGAATCCGAATACGGATGTTATCGGATACGGATGCGGCTCGGATATTATTTGAATATGGATACATATCGGATATTTTATTGATTCGGAACGGATACGAATAATATCAACATATTGCTTAAGTAAATTAGTCGATAGCTATGTGACGTGAAATAATCAACTTGTGACATACAATAAGTCAATGATAATTAGGTTTATGAATAAATAATATTGTAATGCATAATAATTTATAAGTTTAATCATATAAAGAGTAAAATTTGACCACTTATTTGGCTTTTATGTTGGATAATTGGAATATTGGGTCTAGAATTTTGAAAATAGCCTCCCATAATCTTATTCGGATACAGATATATCCACTTCCACATCCATATTTGTCTCAAAATCTCCTACCATATTCTATTTTTTATTTGTTTAATAAATTCGGATACGGATAATTTCCATTTCCATTTTGGTTCGGATGCGGATGTTTCGGATACGAATAGGCATTTTCTCGAATACGAATATTGGATATTTCGGATTATCCGCTACCAATTTCCACCCCTATCTATGATGATACCGGGTTTTGTCACAATTATCTTCATAGAAGTGTCATAAGTATGATAGATTTTTTTTCGTTTGGCCCCAAATGTCACGGATGTGTCTTTTTTTGTAGTGTTGCCCGGTTGCTCTGGCAAGAAGGAGGAGTCATCGTCGATATAGTCGATCACGGGGTATCGGTGGTGGTCTCGAGGTCTACCAGAAAGAAGTAGCAGAGGGGGAACACAAATAAATAATAGAGCAATAAAAGCAACACAAAGCATAACTTGGCAATACACGGTGCTAGGGGTGACCTAACGCAGTAGTAGGCGATACCGGCGAAGGGGGAAACATACGGGAAAGTATTCCCGGTGTTTCGCGTTTTTGGATAGACGGACTAGAAGGGGGAGGTTGCAGGTTCGCTATGCTAGGGACACGTGATGGACGGACGAACTGCGTATTTGAATTTCTCTCGTTGTTCTGAGCAAGTTTCATGTACAAAGTATTTTCATCCGAGATACGATTTATTTTATATTATTTTTCAAAGTTTAACAAATATTCTGGAATTTTGTATTTAATTTTAATGCGAATTGACCAAGTCAATTTGACTGGTCAAAAGCAGAGATAGTGGCCCACACGTCACCGACTTATTAATTTCCAAAAAGATTTATCTAATCTAATTAGGTGGACCCATATGTCACTCACACCTTATACAAAATAACAATTTAACTAACCTAACTAATATAATCATAGACTAATCTTAATAGGGTCGGCCTCCTAGACAGAGGTAACAGGCAGCACCTTTAGCCGCAGAAGCCATGGGCGGCAGCAATGATTAGCAGCGGCGGCGGCTAGCAAGCAGGCATCAGCGATGATTAGCAGCAACAACAATTAGCAGCAGTTAGCAAGCACCACAAGAGAGCAGCACACACCAAGAGCAGCAGTAGCACACACGCAGGAAGGCAACAGGCGACGGGGCAGCAGGGAAGGGTGGTGCGGCGGCTCATAGAGGCGGGCGTTGGCGTGGCGCAAGACTGAGGCGCGTGGGACGGGGGTGCGGGCAAGGCACGGGACGTGCGAGCTGGTTGCGGGCAGCTTGCCGCGGTGACCTCGAGCACGGAGCTCGCGGGAACGGCGCTAGAGTACGGGAGCAAGGTAGGGAGCAGAGGGGAAATAGAGGGGCGCTCACTGCAAAGCGGAAGAGCGGCTCGAGGAGGCCCGGGAGGAGCTGACGGTGGCGAATCAAGCGATGGCGTCCGACGGCCATGGCGGATGAAATCATCGGGGGCGACGACTTCCCAGCATCGTTCCAGCGGCGTAGAAGATGACGAGGACGACTGCAGCTCTCCTAGACATCTGCCCGCGCGAGGGGGACAACGGTGGCCGCAGTAATGACAATGACAAACGCGGTCACCGCATTGAGCCTGAGCTCTATTTCGAGACAGAGAGGAGAGGGGCAAAGGGGGGTCGAGAGGGGATCGGACAAGCACATGCTAGGGTTTCGGTTGGGCATATTTATAGGCCAAGGGGGGCACGTGGAGGCCATCCATGGCCATGGCGGCTTGGATGCTCGCCATGCCATGCCTTTGCCCCTGTAGCGTGAGGTAGAGGATGGCCTAGGTGGGTTGGGCTGCACTGTGGCCACTAGGGTCGAGTGTAGCAGTAGGCCTCTAGTTCTCTTTTCTTTTCGTTGTTATTTTTCCATTTTGTATTTTGTACACTGTTCTGCATTAAGTAGAGCCAACAATTAATTTTTGTAAAAAGTATAACTTGTCTCAATAAATATTATACCATATTTAGCTCTATCATGAAAAGTTCGAACCTTATTTGAATTCATTTGAATTTTGTTTTAAATATAAAGATTTATTTTGGGGTTCTTTGGTCTAGTTTAAAATAGGTTAATGGCATTTTAATAAGTCAAGTAATGTTGGTTTATTCATGACCATTAGTTAGCGAAATTGTGCAACACAGTGAACATTTTTATTTTACTGTTTGAAAAATAATTTATTTGACTTTATTTTAAATTTGGAATTGGCTTTGATTTCTATCAAGTGGCAATTTGGCTGAGTTAAACTTGATGATGTGGCACCATTAGTGTGAGGTCACTGTAGCATGACACCGGGGGTGTTACACAACACCACTACATGCTATCAATCTTGATATGTCGCAAGTTATTGATAATGCTACTTCTGCTATGAATGATGCTTATGATGATGCTAGTACCTTGCTTGATGATAATGTGCCACTAGGTGAATTTCTTGATGAACAAATTACTGAAAACAACGTCGGTCCGGGTTAGTTCTAATCAAATCATACCAAAATCATATGGAATTGTTGTAAACATGGCATTAATACTTCATAAATTATAGATACGTCGGAGACGTATCAAATACCCTTGGTGACAATGGGGTATCGTATTTATTCACTTGATATATGTTTTGGCACTCAACTCACGGATTCCCGAGGTGACATTGGGGTAATCTATGCATAGGGGTTGATGCACGTTCTTGTCTTTGTTTCTCCGGTAGAAATCTTGAGGCACTCTTTGAGGTTCTTTGTGTTGGATTGAGTATTACAAATATGAAATTATTTGGTGTTATTTTAGTACGAACTCTTGGATAGATCGATCGGAAAGAATAGCTTCAAGGTGGTTTCGTACCCTACAAACGATTTCTTCTTATGTTCTCCACTGGATAAGAACTTTGGAGTGATTCTTCGTTGCACGTTGAGGGATGGTTATATGATCCCATTATATTAGCATTGTTGAGAGATTGTACTAGCGAAAGTATGGACCCTGGGCCTCATTTTCAAGCATTGCAATACCGTTTGTGCTCCATTTTATAAATTGCTACCTTGCTGTTTTTTATTATTCCTATCACAAAAATCAATATCTACTATCATTACTACACTTGTATCACCATCTCTTCGCCGAACCAGTGCAACTATACAAATTTCCATTGTATTTGGTGTGTTTAGGACACAAGAGACTTTTTATTATTTGGTTGCACGGTTGTTTGAGAGAGACCATCTTGATCCTACACCTCCCACGGATTGATAAACATTAGGTCATCCACTTGAGGGAAAAATGCTACTCTCCTACTAAACTCTGCGCTTGGAGGCCAAACACAAGTCTATAAGAATAAAGTTGTGTAGTAGATATCAATTGCCAAAGGTACCACAAGGTTATGTTATGGGTGAGGAGGCAACTAGAGATATTCTTGCTTGTAAGGATATAGATGATCTAGAGAAATTATTATGCAAGTATAAAGAAAACTCTCTGAATGCTAAAATGAAATGTGATCCTAAGTTTGCTACTTCACCTATCTTTGTTGATGATAAGGATTATGAATTCTCTGTCGGCCCAGAGTTAATTGCTGTGGTTGAATCTGATCCTTTCCATGGTTATGAAACTGAAACTGTTCTGGCACATCTTACTAAGTTGAATGACATAGCCACCCTTTTTGCTCATCATGAGAAAATTTGCTATTACTATATCCTCAAATTATTTCTGTTCTCATTTAAGGGTGATGCTAAAGCTTGGTACAATACTCTTGGTCCTGGTTGTGTACGTAGCCCCCAGGATATGATTTATTACTTCTCTGAAAAGTATTTCCCTGCTCATAAGAAACAAGCTGCCTTGCAGGAAATATTTAACTTTGCACAAATTGAAGAAGAGAGTCCCCCACAAGCTTGGGGGAGGCTTCTCCAATTTCTTAATGCTTTGCCTGATCATCCTCTTATGAAAAACGAAATACTTGATATCTTCTATAATGGACTAACCGATGCTTCTAGGGATTTCCTAGATAGTTGTGCTGGTTATGTTTTCAGGGAACAAACTATTGGGCAAGCTGAAGAATTATTGAATATCATATTGAAAAATTATGATGATTGGACTCCTCCTGAACCACCTACTAAACCCACTCCGAAGAAGAGGGGTATTTTATATCTCAGTCCTAAAGATATGCAAGAGGCAATGAAATCTATGAAGGAAAAAGGTATGAAAGCTGAGGATGTCAAAAGTTTACCTCCTATTGAAGAAATATATGGGCTTGATACACCACCACTGCCTAAGGTGGTATAGGTAAATTCTCTAATGAAATTCAATGACAATGATAATCCTCACAATATGCACCCTAGCCAATGCCTTTATGAGTTTGAGAATTACATTAGAAAACAAGATCATTTCAATGCAAATGTTATGAAACAATTGAAATACCATTCTGATATGATTACTCGCTTGAGTGACTTGTTATTTAGAATCTCAAATGAAGTTAGAGGTGTGGGGAAGCATGCTTCTATGGTTCAAACTCAGTTAGAACAAGTTCCTAAATCTCAAAGAGAGTTGCTTGATGAAATGAATAATAATATCAATGATCATGTTCTTAGAGTAATGACTAGAGGGGGTAGGATGACTCAGTAACCACTTTATGCTGAGGGACACCCAAAAAGAATTGGACAAGACTCTTAGAGAGTTACCACTGATGCACGCAGTCCTTCTAAAAAAAAGGAAGAAGAAAAATGATAGGACTTTGCATGCCTCTAGTGAACCTAAAGTAGAAAAACCTCCTGATAATGAAGTTTCTATCTCTGATGCTGAAACTCAATCTGGTAGTGAACACTCACCTTCTGATCATGAAAAAGATAATGATGAGTTTCATGAAGACACTCAAACAAATAATAAAGAACCATACAATGATGTTGAGATAGAACCAGCAGTTGATCTTGATAACCCACAACCCAATAATAAAAGATATGATAAAAGAGACATTTTTGCTAGAAAACATGGTAAAGAAAGAGAACCATGGTTTCAAAAACCTATGCCCTTTCCACCTAAGTCAACTAAAAAGAAAGATGATGAAGAATTTGAACACTTTGCTGAAATGCTGAGGCCAGTCTTTTTGCGTACTCGCTTGACTGATATCCTTAAAATGCCTCCTTATGCAAAGTACATGAAAGACATCGTCACCAATAAAAGATAAATACTGGAAGCTGAAATCTCCACCATGCTTGCTAATTATAATTTTAAAGATGGAATACCTAAGAAACGGAGATCCGAGAATACCAATTATACCTTGCGCCATCAAAAGAAATTATGTGAAAACTGCTTTATGTGATTTGGGAGCTGGTGTTAGTGTTATGCCTTTCTATTTATATAAAAGACTTGATTTGAATAAACTCACACCTACTGAAATATCTTTGCAAATGGCTAACAAATCTACTACCATACCTATCGGTATTTGTGAGGATGTGCCCATTGTTGTTGCTAATGTTACTATTTTGACTAACTTTGTTATTCTTGAGATGCACGAGGATGACAGCATGTCGATTATCCTTGGTAGACCCTTCTTGAATAATGCAGGAGTTGTTATCGATTGCAATAAAAGCAAGGTCACTTTTCATGTCAATGGTGATGAGCATATGGTGCACTTTTGAAAGTGCAACTATCCCTAGGTGGTTTTGGTAATTCATAACAACATATAGCTCATTGAGCTAATGCTATTCCAAGATGATTATTTTAGGAAATCTCAATGATTGGCATGGCATGGATGTGAAAGTGGAACCCTCAAAATGCTAAGGACAAAGGATTGGCTCAAGCTCAAAAGCTCAAGACTCTTCATTTTATATTTTAGTGATCCAAGATCACATTGAGTCTTTAGGAAAAGCCAATACTATCAAGGAGGGATGAGGTGTTGCTTAATGAGCCTCTTGCTTCATGTGCTTAGTGATATGCTCCAAAACCCTCAACTACTTTCCCATATCCACATATGACCTAAACCCTAAGCCAAATTCGGTCCTACCGATTCTTTCTATCCGGCGCCACCGAGTTTCACATGTCATAAGCCACTGCCAAACCCTAGCAATTCGGTTCTACCGATAGGGATCTCGGTCTCACCGAGATGGGATTGCAAACTCTCTATTTCCCTTTCATAACTTTTCGGTCTCACCGAAAGAGCGGATCGGTCCCACCGAGATTGCAATGTAAGCTCTATGTTTCCTTTTTGTAACTTTTCGGTCTCGCTGAAAGAGCAAATCGGTCCCACCGAGTTTACCTGACCAACTCTCTGGTTAGCTAATTACCAAAGTCGGTCTCCCCGAGTTTGTGTAATCGGTCTCACCGAGATTACGTTATGCCCAAACCCTAACAAAATCGGTCCTACCGAGTTGCATGTCAGTCCCACCGAAAATCTCTAACGGTCACTAGGTTTACCTTTTCGGTCCAACCGAGTTTGTTGATTCGGTCCCACCGAGATTGGTAAATTGTGTGTAACGGTTGGATTTTGTGTGGAGGCTATATATACCCCTCCGCCTCCTCTTCATTCATGGAGAGAGCCATCAGAAGACATCTACACTTCCAACTCATATGTTCTGAGAGAGAACCACCTACTCATGTGTTGAGACCAAGATATTCCATTCCTACCATATGAATCTTGATCTCTAGCCTTCCCCAAGTTGCTTTCCACTCAAACCTTCTTTCCACCAGATCCAAATCCTATGAGAGAGAGTTGACTATTGGGGAGACTATCATTTGAAGCACAAGAGCAAGGAGTTCATCATCAACACACCATTTGTTACTTCTTGGAGAGTGGTGTCTCCTAGATTGGCTAGGTGTCACTTGGGAGCCTCCGACAAGATTGTGGAGTTGAACCAAGGAGTTTGTAAGGGCAAGGAGATCGCCTACTTCGTGAAGATCTACCGCTAGTGAGGCAAGTCCTTCGTGGGCGATGGCCATGGTGGGATAGACAAGGTTGCTACTTCGTGGACCCTTCGTGGGTGGAGCCCTCCGTGGACTCGCGCAACCGTTACCCTTCGTGGGTTGAAGTCTCCATCAACGTGGATGTAGGATAGCACCACCTATCCGAACCACGGGAAAAACATCCGTGTCTCCAATTGCGTTTGAATTCTCCAAACCCTTCCCTTTACATTCTTGCAAGTTGCATGCTTTACTTTCCGCTGCCAATATACTCTTTGCATGCTTGCTTGAATTGTGTGATGATTGCTTGACTTGTCCTAAAATAGCTAAAATCTGCCAAGAACTAAAATTGGGAAAAGGTTAAGTTTTTATTTGGTCAAGTAGTCTAATCACCCCCCCCCTCTAGACATACTTTCGATCCTACAAGTGGTATCAGAGCTTTGGTCTCCATTTGCTTTGATCTCCATAGCTTTTGGTGGTCATAGCCTTGGTTTCACAACCTAGGAGAGTATGGCGTCTAGCGAGGGAAATTATCACCGTAGAGGTCCTTACTTTGATGGTACTAATTTTGCTAGTTGGAAGCATAAAATGAAAATGCATATTCTTGGACATAACCCCGCCGTTTGGGCTATTGTGTGTGTTGGTTTGCAAGGTGACTTCTTTGATGGGAGAGAACCAAACCGTGAAGCTACCGCGGATGAGTTGAAGATGTTGCAATACAATGCTCAAGCTTGTGATATTCTCTTCAACGGATTATGCCCCGAAGAATTCAACAAAATCAGCCGTCTTGAGAATGCAAAGGAAATTTGGGACACTTTGATTGATATGCACGAAGGTACCGACTCCGTCAAGGAATCCAAGTTGGATGTGCTTCAAAGTCAACTTGACAAGTTCAAAATGAAGGATGGTGAAGGTGTCGCTGAAATGTACTCTAGGCTTGCTCTCATCACAAATGAGATTGCCGGCTTAGGAAGTGAAGAGATGACCGATAGATTCATCATCAAGAAGATTCTAAGAGCCTTGGATGGAAAATATGATACCGTGTGCACATTGATCCAAATGATGCCCAATTACAAAGATCTCAAGCCAACGGAGGTGATTGGAAGAATTGTTGCTCATGAGATGTCACTTAAGGATAAAGAGGAACTTCACAACAAATCAAGTGGTGCCTACAAAGCCTCATGTGAAGCCCCTACATCATCAAGTGAGAAACAAAACTTCAATGAAGAATTGAGCTTAATGGTGAAGAACTTCAACAAGTTCTACAAGAGTAGAAGCAAAGATAGAAACTTCAAGTCAAGGTCCTACAATGACAAAAGATCTTCTAGTCGAGAGCGAAACTGCTACAATTGTGGAAGACCCGGACACTATTCCAATGAGTGTACGGCTCCCTACAAGAGAAGAGAAGACTCTCCAAAAAGAAGAAGCAAAGAATCACCACCAAGAGAGAGAAGGAGTAGAGATGATCGTTATGAACGAAGATACTCACGGAGAAGCAAGGATTCGGAAAGGAAGGAAAAATCATCAAGGAGCTACACAAAACGAAGACATCAAGCTCATGTTGGTGAATGGGTATCCGGCTCCGACTCCGACAGCCACTCCGAGAGAAGTTATCACTCCGATTCCGAATATACTCAAGATGAAGGTGTTGCCGGTCTAGCACTTGTGTCAACCAACTCCTACGACATATTTGACTCACCAAATGAAGGAATTGGAAGATGCTTCATGGCCAAAGGTCCTAAGGTAACACACCCCGAGTATGTTGATTTTAATAGTGATGAAGATGACTTGTTAGGTGATGATGATTTGCTTGTTGACAACTCTAGTGATGAATACTATGATGAAACATCAATTAATCATGCTAATCAAGATAAAACGAATGACAATGATAAGGAGAAGATTGAGGCTCTAACTAAAGAACTAAACACTCTTAAGTTAGCTCATGAAACTATCTTCGAAGATCATCGAGAACTTTTAAGAGCTCATGAGAAGTTACGCTTTGAAAAGCTCAATCTTGAGCAAGAGCATGAGTTTTTAAAGGCAATCAATGATGATCTCTGCAAGAAAAGTTCTTCTTACATTGCCAAGCATTTACTCTTATCCACTTACATGCCTCAAGTCAAGTCTAGTAACAAGAACAAGAAAGATTCTTCCTCTAGTAGTAACAATGATCATGCTAAATCCAATATTGTTGCTTCTAGTAGTTCTCTTGATTCCACTAATGATTCTCTTAGCCAAGTTACACTTGAGCAAGAAAATAGCTTATTGAAGGGAATTATAGAGAAAGGAGTGTACAAAAGCCTTGCCGGGAGTAAGCAATTAGAGGAAATTGTGCGCAAGCAAGGAATGCACCGGAAGAATCAAGGTGTTGGTTTTGAACGAAAGTTCAATGCCAATGGAGTTGAGTGGGAAGAAGATCAATACCCCAAGACAAAGTTTGTTCCTCAACAAGAGAAGTATGATACTTCCTTCAAGGGGACACAAGCTCAAGATGATCTTCCACCACAAGACTACAAGCAAAAAGGCAAGGACAAGCTTCAAGAGGAAATTGATGCATTTGAAGAAGCTCCTAAGACCTTAGTCAAGTGGATTCCCAAGACCACTTCAAGTTCCACTTCATCAAGTACGACTACAACTCCAAGGATTCCCATCAAGATGGTGTGGATCCAAAAGAAGAAGAACTAGAGAGTTCTTGAGGGTGACTCCGCCAACATACTTCACTCTTATCATTTTGGCAAGAACAAGTGCAATCAACTTCCACATCTTGCACTAGTTCAAGGAGTCACAAACCCTCTTGTTGGTAAGACAAGGGACAAGGTAACCTAAAAGTTTTCATGGACATCATCTTGTGTGTGCATCACTCTATGTCTATGGATATCCTTGTTTGTTCCTTGTGGGACTAACCCATGTAGGTATTGAAAGTGCAATTCACTCAAATGGATAGCTCCAAGTGATCTACATCAACATTGAGCATCCACATCTTCAACATCTACATGAAGTCATCATCGACAAAACCCAAGGTTAGTTCATCCCTCTTAGGGGGGATATCACATCTAGGGGGAGCTTTACTCTAAGACTTGAGCTAGAGCAACTCTAAAGATGTGAACACAACAATGCTTTATGTAAAAGTGGTAACCCCACTTGAGCTTAAACGATGAGTATGACCTATGATCAAGTGTTCTCACTTGACTCCTAAGTCAATATACTCATATATAGATGACCTAGTCATCGCAAATTGCTTGATAGATGCTAGAATTGGTTGTGCATGCTTTGTCACATATTTCATTTGCCATCTTATTGTGTGAGCATGTTGGTTGCATATTTTACTCATTCGAGGACATCCACTTGTTGTTTTGATTGTTTGGTTTTATTTCCTTTTGCCAAGTGGATGGACAAGAATGCCTAAGAACCTCCTCTAGCTATCTATGCTTTTCTCGTCTCAAACTCTATTCATGCTACATCACAAAATTGATCAAGTCAGATTCGAACCACTCTGTGTGAGGAGCGCTCGGAGTCCCCGATTCGTCATAGACTTAACCTTCCAAAACCTCTTTGTGATTCTCGGTCTGACCGATACCCTACTTTCGGTCCTACCGAGATCATTAAGTTGATCTAGGTTTTCGATCTCGGTGTAACCGATTTGAACCATTCGGTCACACCGAGTTGCAACAACTGTATACAGTTTTGCATCTCGGTGCCACCGAGTTGTTCCACTCGGTCACACCGACAGGGTCAGGCTATATATAGTCACGGGCAAAAATTTGGAAATTTCTCTGAACCCCTTCGCCCGCGCGATAGCCTGCTCTGCCAACATGGCCTCCGGATCGTCTCCTCGCCGCCAGCCGCCTCCAGTCGCTAGTCTCCGTCGTCGTCAACGGAATTCAACCCCGCCGTTGCCGCCGTAGCGAGTCTCCGCTGAACTAGGGTATGGACTCGATCTTTGTGCTATTCCCCAATCCGATTCTTAGCACATTGTGATCGTAATGATTCTTGCCACGTTTGATAAACTTCTATCTAGTCAATGAACTCGTAGATTAGGTTTAATTCGAAAATTTTATGGTTAGGTTTCCGCCGAAACCATCTCGGACCCACCGAGTTGAAAAACTCGGTCCCACCGATTTGGCTTATGCCATTGCACAAGTGATACTCGGTCTGACCGAGTATTACTAATCGGTGTGACCGATTTTGGAACTCTGTGAAACCCTAGCAGTCTCGGTGCCACCGAACTGTGACTCGGTCTGACCGAGTTCACTAGTTTAGGTTCCAAAACTGCTTCGGTATCACTGAGTTTAGAAATTGATAGATCCGAGATGATTTCAGTGGGAAACTAAAACTAAGTTTTTGAATTATTCTTTTGCAAAAATCTCTACATTTTGTGATGCTCATCCACTCTATCTCATCTATAACCTATTCACAGGGTCAGCAGTGAGAGTTTGCAACATGTCTGATCAGAGTGATAGCCAGAACCTATCAGAACAGCAAGTGTAGATGAGTGAGGGCACTAGTCCCTCAAGTTCTTCAGATGATGGCAGCAGAAGTACTCCTAGCAATCTGCCTAAAGCTGCCACCAGACAGAGAAAGAAGAGAACCTCAGAATCAGAGGATGAGGATTATGTGGCAGAAGAGGAAGCAACTTCAAAGAGAGTAGTGCTTGCGAAGGAACATGGCTCAGCTCAAGGCATAAAGCCAGGGATGAAAATCAAAAGGCCAGCAGGCAGGCAGCCTATGCCAAAGGCCAGAGCTTCAACAAAGATTCCTGAGAAGCCCACTCCCATAGAGCCAGTTGCTGCTGAAGGCAAGAAAAGAAAGGAAAGGGTCAAGAAGACCGTAGCCAGAGTGCTTGGAAAGGCTTCCATCATGGAAGATGAGGAGGAAGAAGAAGAGGTTGCTGCACCAGCACCTAAGGCACCCAAGCTGATGGGTGATGCCATAAGAGCAGGAGCAACTGCTTCCAAGGTCAAGCCAGCTCCAAAGCCAAAACCAAAGAGGAATACAAGAAGCACCCCAGCTGCTGAGAAGAACAAGGCTCCAGTGCCTGACACTGCTGAAGAAGAAGATGAAGAGCAAGTTCTTAGAAAGCTCAAGCCCAAGATCCCAGACCACAATGATGCTCATCCTGTGGCTGAGGACATGAAGCTCAGGAGAGATTCAGGGCTAAGGAAATGGAGAGAAGCAGACCCGTATGCTTCAAGGAGGAGGACTGCTGTTGACTACAGATTTCACACCAAGGAACAGCAGGACTTCTATGAGACAGTCTTATTGGACAAGAAGCCCATTGTTTGTGACATGAGATGGCTTGATTGGCAATACATCAAGGACAACGAAGAGTACTACCCTGGAGTGCAGGACAGCTTCAAGGCATGCGGAGTAGATGACTTTGTTGGGCAGAAGCTCACAAAGTGGAATGAGGAGCTTATCATGCAGTTCTACTCCACAACACATTTTTATTCAGATGGGAGGATTGTTTGGATGTTTGAGGGTACGAGGTACCAGTCAACAGTTGCTGAGTGGGCACAGCTCATTAATGCCCTAGAAGAGCAGGAAGATGACTTGGATGTCTATTCCAAGAAGAAGATGGATCATAACTCAATGTCAAACATGTACAAGGAAATTCCAAATGAAGCACTTGACACTTTCAAGTTTGGCTCAGTACACTATCTTCTGTCAGGGCTGCCAACCATCAATTGGATACTGAGGCACACCTTGTTGCCCAAGTCAGGTGATCACAAGATGATCAGAGGCCATGCAATCAATTTGCTACATATCTTTGATGTGCCACAGAAATTCAAGGTGATGAGCCTCATGGTAGAGACCATCAAGAGGACTGCAGCAGACCAGAAGAGGAGCTGTCGGTATGCCCCACAAATTCAGGAGCTCATTAACTCCAAGATGGGCACTGGCATATACTTATTGGACAAGGAACACCTGCCCATCCGTCCAGATTTTGAAGATAATCAAGTTGTCATGACTGAGAATGAACCATCATCTGCACAAGCACAAGCCAAGAAGGAGAAGGCAAGGAAGGAGAAAGCTGCCAAGATGCCAACTCAAGAGGAGGCATCTGAGTACTTCTTGAAAACCAAACAAGAGCAGCTTTGTTACTTGATTGCATCCACCCTGCGGATTGAGAAAAGACTAGCCACCCTAACTCAGAACCAGGCAAGCCTAGAGAGAATCGTAGAACAAAAGTTCTATGACTTGGATATCAAGGTGACAGAGATTCAGACTGTAGTGGAGCAGCTCCAAGATGACATGTAGGAGAGGAAAGGGAAGACAACCACTGATGCTTTTGCCAGAGTGCCACGAGGTCTGAGGTCGTCTGCAGTGCCAGTTCCTGACACAAGAGCAACTGCCTCAGCTCCAGCCATAGCACCAGCCCAACCTGCTCGAGCGTCTACTTCAGCTCCAACTCCAGCGTCTACTTCAGCGTCTACGAAAGCCTTCGTCCTTGGAGTGATCCGGACTCCACCACCACTAGAAGATCAAGCCTGAGTGTCGACTTAGCACTATGCATTTTCTAGGAACTTTTTGGTAACTTGTTGCCAAAGGGGGAGAAAATGTATAGATCATAGGCTTCGAGAGAGAGTGTTGCTTTTCTCTCTTGTTTTATTTGGTGGTTTTTCGCACTTTGTTTGCTTTTGAGTGATTGAGATACTATGTCATTATTTGTGAGACATTGATGATCATGTGTTTTATCATAAGCTACACTTAATGCTTGCTTAATGCTATTATCTTATCTATCTTATGTGATCATTCATTTTTCTTGGTGATGAGTGCATGTATTTCATTCTTATCATTTTAAGCGCTCCACCAAGATGTATGTGACATGGAAGAGTAACCCATGACTCTAACTCTTTGTGCATTTGCAGTCCAAAGCAAATTTTAAATATGCACAAATTTAGGGGGAGCTCTTACTTATCACATACTTCTCAAAGCGATGATATATTTCATACCTATTATCATTTGTCGAAGCTTTGATCTATATGTTGTCATCAATTACCAAAAAGGGGGAGATTGAAAGTGCAACTATCCCTAGGTGGTTTTGGTAATTCATAACAACATATAGCTCATTGAGCTAATGCTATTCCAAGATGATTATTTCAGGAAAGCTCAATGATTGGCATGGAATGGATGTGAAAGTGGAACCCTCAAAATGCTAAGGACAAAGGATTGGCTCAAGCTCAAAAGCTCAAGACTCTTCATTTTATATTTTAGTGATCCAAGATCACATTGAGTCTTTAGGAAAAGCCAATACTATCAAGGAGGGATGAGGTGTTGCTTAATGAGCCTCTTGCTTCATGTGCTTAGTGATATGCTCCAAAACCCTCAACTACTTTCCCATATCCACATATGACCTAAACCCTAAGCCAAACTCGGTCCTACCGATTCTTTCTATCCGGCGCCACCAAGTTTCACATGTCATAAGCCACTGCCAAACCCTAGCAATTCGGTTCTACCGATAGGGATCTCTGTCTCACCGAGATGGGATTGCAAACTCTCTGTTTCCCTTTCATAACTTTTCGGTCTCACCGAAAGAGAGGATCGGTCCCACCGAGATTGCAATGTAAACTCTCTGTTTCCTTTTTGTAACTTTTCGGTCTCACCGAAAGAGCAAATCGGTCCCACCGAGATTACCTGACCAACTCTCTGGTTAGCTAATTACCAAAGTCGGTCTCACCGAGTTTGTGTAATCGGTCTCACCGAGATTACGTTATGCCCAAACCCTAACAAAATCGGTCCTACCGAGTTGCATGTCAATCCCACCGAAAATCTCTAACGGTAACTAGGTTTACCTTTTCGGTCCGACCGAGTTTGTTGATTCGGTCCCACCGAGATTGGTAAATTGTGTGTAACGGTTGGATTTTGTGTGGAGGCTATATATACCCCTCTACCTCCTCTTCATTTGTGGAGAGAGCCATCAGAACACATCTACACTTCCAACTCATATGTTCTAAGAGATAACCACCTACTCATGTGTTGAGACCAAGATATTCCATTCCTACCATATGAATCTTGATCTCTAGGCTTCCCCAAGTTGCTTTCCACTCAAACCTTCTTTCCACCAGATCCAAATCCTATGAGAGAGAGTTGAGTGTTTGGGAGACTATCATTTGAAACACAAGAGCAAGGAGTTCATCATCAACACACCATTTGTTACTTCTTGGAGAGTGGTGTCTCCTAGATTGGCTAGGTGTCACTTGGGAGCCTCCGACAAGATTGTGGAGTTGAACCAAGGAGTTTGTAAGGGCAAGGAGATCGCCTACTTCGTGAAGATCTACCGCTAGTGAGGCAAGTACTTAGTGGGCGATGGCCATGGTGGAATAGACAAGGTTGCTACTTCGTGGACCCTTCGTGGGTGGAGCCCTCCGTGGACTCGCGCAACCGTTACCCTTCGTGGGTTGAAGTCTCCATCAACGTGGATGTAGGATAGCACCACCTATCCGAACCACGGGAAAAACATCCGTGTCTCCAATTGCGTTTGAATTCTCCAAACCCTTCCCTTTACATTCTTACAAGTTGCATGCTTTACTTTCCGCTGCCAATATACTCTTTGCATGCTTGCTTGAATTGTGTGATGATTGCTTGACTTGTCCTAAAATAGCTAAAATCTGCCAAGAACTAAAATTGGGAAAAGGTTAAGTTCTTATTTGGTCTAGTAGTCTAATCACCCCCCCTCTAGACATACTTTCGATCCTACAACTTTCCGAAGAAACAATTCCAAGTGAATGGTATTAATGTTATTGAAAATCTCCGACAATCACTATTGGAAGTTTTCAACTACCTCTACCTACTGTCAAAAAGAAATATTAAATGCTTATTGTTGGGGACATTCATATCCCCGTTGAGGTAACTTCATGATTTACGAAAGTTCTTTGGTTTCATGCTAATCAAAAGTGGTTGTTAATAAGACTTGATCAACCTTATTAATGGATCATTTTTTAGAGGTATGAAATAGATGAATTTAGTAGGCACTACCTTCTGCCCCTACCTATTTCTGTTTTTATTAGTTAAATAAAATAAAGTGCCATGTTTTGTCTGTTTTTTGAATTTCCCATGCAATAAAAAAGGGAAAATTGATTTTATACCCTTAGTTGTGTCACACTCGGCAGGTTTGCCCCTAGTTTCGGAAACACTCGTTCTTGTCCAACTCACTTTGGTTTTCTTATGCTTTTGCCCTTCTGGCACGGTTCCATCTAGTCAATGTCATTTGACTGCTACCCCTTCGTCCTCAGCAATCTCGTGTGAAAAAAAGAGGGAGGGAAGGCGCGACAAGTTTGGAGGGGGAAGCGGGAAGCGGGAGAGAAAGGAGCGGTGCACATGGTGAGCTCGGGCTTGTCCAACTTCTCACCGGCAACCGGAGAGGCAAGTAAAGCGGTGTCCATTTGAATCTAGAGATTTCGTGCTCCTCCACCCCATCCCACTTGAATCTATGGATTTCTAGGGTTTGTGACATTTGGGGGAAATTCTACCTTTGTTTTAGGTCGATGGGGTCGGGATTGTGCAACATTCCTTGGAGTTTTATCTTCCCGACGAGTCCTATTTCGGCTTGGCGTTTTTGTTGAAGCATCGCTACCTTGGCCATGGCCTTGTCCCTACCCGTCGTGTGTCATGGAGAGGAGCTAGCAATGGCCGTCATTTTTTATGTTGTCCATTAGATGTAAGTTTTTGTGAATTTAAGATAGATTTAGTTTTTGTTGATTTGTACTCTCTAATGTTGATTACTCTGATTTGCAATTAGTTACCAGAAAAGTGTGAATGGTTGGTTTGGGTTGACCCAGCTCCACCATTGCGTGTTGCCCTTGCTTTTGAAGAGTTGCACACAGAGGTTGAAGACAGTTGGATCAAATGTCACCATGTGAAGAAGGAAAACATGGAGCTAGCAAGGAAGAACAGGGCTTTGAATAAGAAACTTAGAGAGAGAGATGAGATGCTGCTGGTGTGGGCATTGCTTTTAGTTGGAATTGTTATGTTTGTTGTACAGGTATGGTAGATGTAGTTTATCGATGTATCTAAAGTGAAGATGTTGATGGAACCCTACTTTGTTTGATGTAACTTTGTAGTTGAAGTTGAATTGATGTCACTTTATCTGATATAACCCTAGTTGAAGTTGTATTGGTATGGTAGATGAAGATTTGTTGTCGACGACAAACCTTATGTGATGAGACCATATGTGGATGCTAGATGAAGATTTGTCATCGACGTCGTCAACGACAAATCTTATGTGATGAGACCAAATGTGGGTGGTACATCAAAATTTGTCGTCGACGTCGTCGATGACAAATCTTATGTGATGAGACCAAATGTGGATGGTAGATGAAGATTTGTCGTTGACGTCGTCGACGACAAATCTTATGTGATGAAACAAATCATATGTAATGAATGACATGAAGTCAAATAACAAAATAGTGATGCACAAAGGAGATAACAGCAAGCAGCACACAGAAAAGTGCATAACAAACATTAAGCATAGAAACACCAAGTGCATAATAGCCAGTGCATAAAGTACTCAAAAGTTCACATAGTCAAGTGCACACAGATCAACATCTAGTTCATAACAACATCAAAACAAATAGAGCACAATACTTAAACATCTAGAACTTCAATTTTTTGCTCCTGGTGTTCTTGGCTGGTTTTGGAGCTTCCCTTGCCTTGCTTCTAGTGTTCTTAGCTGGGTTAGGGGTAGTGGGTGGAGCTTCAAATGCTACTGGTGCTTTCTTTGCATGAGAAATAACCTTGCTATCAACACTGCCTCTAGTAGCTGAGTAGAATGTACTTGCTGGCTGCACCCCTCCACCTCTCTTCTCTTTCACACAATTGGGAGAAGCTCCTCTATCTATTGCTCTTTTATAGTTTTTCCTAGGGCTAAAACAATTGCAAACATGTCACAATTTGTAAGGTATGCATTAAGATAAATGGATTTGGGAATTGGACATACTTTACTACACTTGCTTGTGTAGATGCTTCATGTGATGGTTCATTTCGTGGTGGCATTTGCTGCTGGAGAACATCAGGTATTGTCTCATCCTCATCTTGCACTTCTGCTTCAGCTGGCTCATTAGTTGTAGGATGATCATCTGCATTTTCAGCACCCCAATGTTCTTCTTCTCCAAATGCTGGATCTACAGATTGTGTGCAGCCCTTAGCTTGGTGTCCATATCTTCCACACCTCTTGAACTTCTTCTTCCTAGGCCCAAGGCCCTTTCCTTCACTGCTATCTCTAATCCTCTTCTTTCTTGGCCTACCTGGTGCTTGCTTCTGAACAGGAGCACATAATTTGAATCTAGGATCTACAATGTCCCACTGTTGCTTGCCTTCCAAAGCTGGTAGGTTTTCAGCATATGTAGCTTTGAACATCTCAACAGAGTAGTACTTATGGACATACTTGTCAATTGCACTAGCATCACCTCTTAGAGTAGTTATAAAGAAAAGGGCATGGATGCATGGCTTACCAGTGACCTGCCACTGTCTGCAACTGCAAGTCCATTTTTCCAGGTCCACTGGGTACCTCCATTCTCTCTTCTCTCTATCTGTTGCAGTTACCTCAGCTTCTGTTGGGCTTCTCCTAACAATGGTCATCTCCAAACCTTTAGTTTTCTCCATTAATGTCTCCATTACTGCTGGTAAGATGTAGTCGCCAATGAAATGGTCAATGCAAATTCTTTTTCTTAAGTCAAACTTCTCCATAATGTATTGCCTAATCTTGTCCAGCAGGTACACTAGGTGTAGGCCCTTGTATTTCTTGATTCTAGAGTTGGATGATTCAGCAAGATTGTTGTTAACATAGTCAACTTTGCTCAACTCGGTGAAACCTGCTCTAGCCTAGATTTTTGTGTGGTGCTGCTCAAGATATTTCTTTACGTTTGGTCTGCTCTTCAGCTGGTTCAGATGAAAGTTGTGCTTCTTGATGCTGTAAGTTAGTGAGCAAGGCCATAGATTGTCATCATAAAATTTCCCTTTGAATTTCTTGCTGAAATTTTGGGCAAGATATCTCATACACTCTATGTGCTCCAATCCTGGGTAAACGTTATCAACAACACTCTCCAGTCCTTTGCAAGCATCAGTATGTATGACTAAACCTTCAGGGTGTCCTATTGCTTCCATCGGGTTTTTGAAAAACCAGGTCCAACTCTTAGTTGACTCCACCTCAAGAACACCATATGCAACAGGAAATAACCAGTTATGAGCATCTAGAGCACATGCTGCTACAAGTTAGCCCCTAAACCGACCATGCAATGCAGTTGCATCTACAGCCAAGTTTGGCTTGCACCCCTCCAAGAACACTTTCTGACAAGCTTGGAAGCATACAAAAACCCTTCTAAAACACTCCTTATAGAATTTCTTTCCTTTTAACTTGTACTCCATTGTGTGCTTGTCAATGTCAACAACACTTCCTGGTGATGCCCTCTCTACTTTAGCTTTGAATGCATAAAGTAACTGGAAACTTTCACTGTACTTACCATAGATCTTGTCAAGTGCCATCTCCTTACCATAGTAGCATCTGTTGTCTGGCACCTCAAGACCATACTTCTACAACCTACCCTGAATTTTGTTTGTTCCAATCCCTGGATTTTTTTGGTCCAAGGCATAGAAGCATCTACAATCCACCTTCTTTTTGCAGCTCTCAATCTCTGAGGTCTATTCACACTAGGACATGTGTGAGGGTGGGGATTCACTTTGATCTAAAAATAAAAAAAAATAGTCAGTCAGAATAATATTAGTAAAACAAATAGGCACATTTTATTAAAAAACATTACTAAAACAGTAGCTAGTACCTGAAACAGAGTGCTCCTCCTCATCAAAGATGCATGCAGGCTCCACTTACACCTCTCATAGGCACATTTCACAGTAAACCTAGATGGGTCACTCTTAAGTGTAATGTACTCAGTTTCAGACTTGATTGAGAATATTCCAATTGCATTCTTGCAATCAACTACATTAGGAAAGAGCACAGCTTATTCAATAGATGGATTATCTCTATCATACATCATTATAGGTCTATCCTCATCTTCATCCTCAAAAGCTCCCATGTCATTATCCTCTTGCCTCTCATCATCATCAGTATCTGAAAATTCTGCAAGAATGTACTCTTCATGTGTTGTATGTTCATCATTGTTGTGCTGGACATAACCTCGACAAAGTTTCCCATCCTCCTCATCAGAGAAAATAGGTGCATCGGGCAGTGCCTCCTCCACAACTGGATCAAGCTGATCCTCTGGTCTATTAGTGCCACATTGGGCAGTTGGAGTGGTACTTGCACTTGTTGCACTAGTTCCAGGAGCACTAGGAGTACTAGTAGCAGTTGTCCTGGATGCACATGGCATATCCCTTCTTCTACCCCTTGTCTCTCCAGCAGTTTTTTCACACCTTTGTCCTCACTTTCTTTGAATTACATTTATTTCCAGATTGCATGACCTTGTCTCCGCATTACTTGCAAACATCACACCTAACTAATCATCACACTGTAGAGGGTTCCAACACTCCTTTAAACTATCCCAATATCTCATTTCAACAGCATCAAACAATCCCCATGGACACTTGGCACAAATAGCAGACCTAAAGTCATTAAATGACCTACTACTACTATCCATAATAATGGTAATGTGAATCTGCTTTCTTTTCCTTTCGTACCAGCAGAAACTATAACTGTCGCCTCCATTCTAACAGACAGAAAGAATGAAACATCTGGATCCATACTACAATAATGAGCATACCATCTCCCATGAGCAATTGAACCAAAGCTAGCCCAAAACTTCTCTAAATCCATCCTACGATACTGAGCATGAGCAGATCTGAGACTGAAACTTACCCCGCCGGGGTCTGACATGCAGATGTGGTGCCCTCGCCGCCTTGACTGCCACCATAGCCGCCTTCAACACTCCCCTGAGCCGATGCGGTGCTCTTGCCACCATGGATGACGCCACCGCCGCCATTTCCTACATCCAGTGGTGGTGGGGACACCGTCTGGCCGTGCGCGCAGCCACGGCCCTTGCTTTGCGATATGCCGCCCTCCCGTGCCGATGCGGTGCCCATCTTGCGTTGGCCGCCACCTAGGGTTTCTCCATCCACCCCCATCGCCTGGAAATGGATGTGGTTCGAGGAATGGTTTGTGGATCTAGTGGTGAGCCACCAATGGTGACTAGGGTTTCTGACAGGGGAAAGAGAGTGAGAATGGGGAACGATAGAGTGAGAGTGGGAATGAGTTGGTTAGGTCGACCGGGGGCAAGCCGTGTCCAAAAACTAGCGGCGGTAGTGGTCAAACGGCGCTGACTAGATGGAACATGCAGAAGGGCAAAAGCATAAGGTTGCCAAACTGGTTTGGGCAAGAATGATGGTTTTTAGAAACTTGGGGTAAACGTGCCGAGGGGGACACAACTAAGGGCACAAAATTAATTATCCCAATAAAAGTGACCCGGAAATAAAAGTTCTTAGAATGCTCTGAAAATTTAATACGATTTTTCTGATTATTTAAGAATTTTTGGTGCAAATAACATCAGAGGGAGGTGCACCAGGTGGGCACAACCCACGTGGGCGCGCCCTGGTGGGTTGTGGTCCCCACGTGGTCCCCCTCACTTATCTCTCCATCCCACATCACCACCTACCTCCAGAAAAATCACCATTGCTCTCTCTCTCTCGTGTTCTTGCTCTCAAACCCGCGGATTTCGATCTCTTAGCTCAAAGCTCCATTTCTGAAACTGTTTCGGGGGATTTGTTGCTTGGTATGTGACTCCTCCGTTTGTCCAAATAGTTTTTTCTTTAGTGGTTTATATTTTCAATAATTATCTACTCTTTCTGCTGCTGTAGATGAGCTTGCATGTTGAATTCTTAAAGTTTTAAGTAGTTTGAATGCTTGATATGCCCTCTATGCATCCCTATGAGTAGTTGCTATTAATATTGCGAAATTTTGTTCACAATTTTTTGTCACCCAAAATTTTTCAGATAATTGTACGTGAATATGATGAACCTCTTTGGAAGGAGTTCTTCGAGGAGAAGATCCTCAGGGCCATCTTCTAGTGACAGGTCCGTTCGTCGGTCTTATGTTGAACCAAGTGAAAGTTCCATACGAGATGCCGCCACCAAAACATGCCTATGGCCATGCGATGATTATATGGTGAGTGTGGGCATTAAGGAGCAATTTGAGCAATATGTTCACAATGCCGATCTCGGTCCCTACATTTCAGATAAGTGCAACCAACACCACACTCTCACTGAATCATTTTTCAAAGGATTTAAATTCCATCCCCGTGAGTCTAGGGTGTCATTTAAACTATATGAAAATCATTTACCATATCTTTAGAGAGATTTTCTCACCACTGCAAAATACCATTCTGGGGTTCGCTTGACGAACCACCAAGATCTGAATTTCAAACATTTTTGAGTAGTCTTTGCTATGGTGAGACTAGGAGAGTGACGCAAGGTAGAATAAAGAGCATTCATTTTCCTGCAATTCAGTACTTTGCATTATTCAATGGAAAATGTATTGTAGGAAAACAATTTTGTAGTACACTTTGTGCTCCAGACTTAAGCCTCATACGCATCGCTCTCACCGGTGACAAAAGCTATAATCTTGGAGTGATTGTTGCACGCAGGTTGCAACACAATGCTAATAGTGGCTATTTCTATGGTGGAATTTATGCCACACGCTTAGCAAGAGAACTGGGTGTCTCACCTTTGCCCCATGACCCTATTTTATGCACGCGGTATTTAGACTTTGATGCTATGAAATGTCATAAGATTGTTAGAGGTGAACCCAATAATTTCACCTATAAATTGTTGTTTAACCAATATTCCGTTGTACACACATATTTGCCTGCACCTGCTCTCTTTGATGTTCACAGCAAGGGAAGATATTTTGTTCTAGAGAGCGAGACCCAAGCTCATAACGCGGCGGTTGTGGCTGCACGGCAAACTGAGGCATCCGCATCGAGAGCCTTCGTGAGCTATTACCCCGGTCATTATGCAGGCTACTACTGATACCAGGTTAGGCCAAAAGCCTAAGCTTGGGGAGTACATATTGCCACCGACATTACATTCATGTTCACATTTCATTTGTTAGTGTCCACACTTTTTCATTGTACTATCCATGTTAAATTTATTTTCTCGCTTTCTTCTTGTGTGTTTGAAAAACTTTGAGAAAATCCAAAATTAGTTCATGTTTCTTTTTGATTTTTCTTTCTAGAGTAATTAGGTGTAGCACTAAAAAGAAAACCCAAAAAGATTTCCTTGTTCTTCTTTTGCTTGTTGGGAGCTTTCCAGTGTACATAGTCTTTCTCATTTTTGCTTTTCCCTTTTATTTACTTGTTCAAGAAAACCAAAAACTCCAAAAATATTTCAGTGTGTTTCTACGAATTTCTTTTCTTTTTATTGAGTCGTACCGAGGAGAAGACTACATTGAAAATGTTGAGTGGATCTCATTTGCATAATTGTTGATCTAACAACGAGCCCATTTTACCTTGTCTTCTCCTGTTGAATAAAATGTTTGCAGATTCTAGCTTAATTAGTCCACAGCATTCTTGCACTATTATTATTATTTTCATATCGTTTGGTCATGCAAGTGAAAGGCAATAATGACGACATTTGATGAACTGGTCGTGGCAGAGAGAAACGGGTATGAACTCGACTTGTTCTGTTTTTGTAAATATGTTTAACCTAGTATCCAAGATTTAGCCCAATATGATTAAACATGTTCGCAATGATAGTTAGAGATTATAGTTTCTCATGCCATGCAAAAGTAGCTAGGAGTGGATAATGATTTATCTTGGATGTCAACATCGCATTAAAATGATTGTGATGTAGTATGATGATATGGTATCCTCCTCTCAATGTTCGAGTGGCTTGACTTGGCACATGTTCATGCATGTAGTTGAATCAAAACCAACATAGCATATATGATATTTATGTTCATGGTGTTCATATCCTACTCATTCTAGTGTCCAATGTTACTTATGCATAATGAATGTTCATGACCGTTGTTGCTCTCTAGCTGGCCGCTTCTCAACCTATTTCCTAGCCTTCGCCTGTACTAAGTGGGAATTCTGCTTGCGCATCAAAAACCTTGAACCCAAGTTATTCCAGATGAGTCCACCATGCCAACCTATATGTGGTATTACCCTGTCGTCCTGATTAAATTTGCATGTGCCATCTCTAAAAACTTCAAATAAATATCCTTTTTATGTGCCTGGATTGTTCATGGAACGCAAGGAGGTAGTTTGTATCTTCCATGCTAAGCGGGTTGTTCTTAGGTGAGTGTTTATCCACTCGCCATTTCACGAGAAAGGGGGCAGTAACAGGGATTCCCAGTCCCAAACTGCAAACAGAAAAAGCTTACAAATAATCAAACAAAAACTCCTACGAAGTCATAACCTTTACCTTGTCGCTTAGGAACCGCTACTAATGTGTTTAGCATGGAAGATATTGATAATTGATGGTCATGAAGTAAACAAGAAGGGTGCATTTCTCAAAATTTCATTTACCGCTGTTTTAAAAACTTGAGCTCTGGCACCGCTGCAAATCACTGCTTCCCTCTGCGAAGGGGCTATCTATTTTCTTTTATGTTGTGTCATCACCTTCTAAAATAAGCGCCAGAAACTGAGAGCGCAGCTGTCATGCTTATGCATTGTGTGTAGCTAATGTTGGGTGCATCATGACTGGATCATTTCTACCATGAATTACAATTTTTAGTCGCTGCTTGAACTTTGGAGGTGCTCTATATTTATGTTTTGCGGTCTCAAAAAGGGCTAGCGAGATACCACTATTGCCATATTGTATCATGGTTGTTTTGATAATGTGTTGCTGTTTGAGATACCTTATTATTGCCCGCTAGCTGATTATGTCATTGATATGAGTCAATATAATTTTTAAGAGTTATTGTTGACATGGTTAGTTATATTATTGGCTGAAAACCTAGGTGTTGTTTACGCTTATTTATGCAAACAAGAGCAAAAGAGTTCGTAAAAGTTTTTCTATTTCGCTTCCAGTTTATCAACTAAATTGCTTGAGGACAAGCAAAGGTTTAAGATTGAGGAGTTGATACGTCTCCGTCATATATACTTTTCCTAATGATTTTCCTCTTGTTTTGGACTCTAATTTGCACGATTTGAATGAAACTAACCCGGACTGACCCTGTTTTCAGCAGAACTACCATGGTGTTGTTTTTTGTGCAGAAATAAAAGTTCACGGAATGGAACGAAACTTTGCGAGGATTTTTTACACAAATAAAGAGAATTACTGGAGCCAAGAACCACAGGAGGGGGGCACCTGAGTGGGCACAACCCATCGGGGCGCGCCACCCCCTCCAAGCGCGCCCAGGTGGGTTGTCCCCACCTGTTGGCCCTGCAGACCCTGAAACCGATGCTATAAAATCACATTATTCCAAAAAAATTGGAGAAAAAGAATTATCACGTTCCACGAAACGGAGTTGCCGCCGTCTCCTGTTCTTCATCGGGACGCCAGATCTGGAGTCTGTTTGGGGCTCCGGAGAGGGGTTCTTTGATCTTTGTCATCACCATCCCTTCTCCATCGCCAATTTCATGATGCTCCCCATCGGGAGTGAGTAATTCCTTCGTAGGCTCGCTGGTCGGTGAGGATTTGGATGAGATTCATCATGTAATAGAGTTAGTTTTGTTAGGGCTTGATCCCTAGTATCCATTATGCTCTGAGATTGATGTTGCTATGACTTTGCCATGCTTAATGCTTGTCACTTTGGGCCCGGGTGCCATGATTTCAGATCTGAACCATTTATGTTATCACCATTATATCCATGTTCTAGATCCGATCTTGCAAGTTATACTCACCTACTACGTGTTATGATCCGGCAACCCCAGAGTGGCAATAGTCGGGACCACTCCCGATGATGACTGTAGTTTGAGGAGTTCATGTATTCACCGTGTGTTAATTCTTTGTTCCGGTTCTCTATTTAAAGGAGGCCTTAATATCCCTTAGTTTCCAATAGGACCCCGCTGCCACGGGAGGGTAGGACAAAAGATGTCATGCAAGTTCTTTCCATAAGCACGTACGACTATTTACAAAATACATGCCTACATTATATTTATGAACTAGAGTTAGTGCCGTATCGCCCTAGGTTATGACTGTCACATGATGAATATCATCGGTCGAATTCCTACGAATTTCTTTTATATTGTTCTTGCTAAGTTACCACTGCTATCGTTACTATTGCACTTGCTACAAAATTACTGCTCTCACTATTACTGTTACTATTGCTGCTACTACTATTATCAAAACTATCATACTACTTTGCTGCAGGTAATTAATCTCCAGGTGTGGTTGAATTGGCAACTCAGCTACTAATACTTACAAATATTCTTTGGCTCCCCTTGTGTTGAATCTATAAATTTGGGTTGAATAATGTACCCTCAAAAACTATTGCGATCCCCTATACTTATGGGTTATCACCGTGCAGCTCTGCTTTCAGCATGGCGAGAAGGTCTCCAACAACATCGCTAAGTACGAAGGCCTGATCGCTGGACTCAAGGCCACGGCTGCTGTGTGGGTCAGGCATCTCACCATCAAGGGCGACTCCCAGCTCCTCGTCAAATTGTCTAACAAGGCGTACAAGCCGAAGAACGAGCACATGGAGGCATACCTCGAAGAGGTCGCAAAATTGAGAAACGATTCGTGGGTTTGGAATTGCAGCATGTACCGCATGGCACGAACAAGGAGGCAGACGACATCACCAAGAAGGCGTCCCGGCGCGACCCCCAGAAGCCTGGCATCTTTGAGGAATGACTCTTCAAGCCTTCGGCGACCATTCCCTCGGCAGAGCCAGCGCTGCTCCGGGATGAGCCGCCCATGGTACCCTCCTCGGGCGCCCCGACCTGCGGCCCGACCTCAGGGGTCCGCCTGCTCCTCGTGCTCGAACCTCAGTAGGGGTGCTGGATAGAGGAGTTCAAGGCGTACTCGCTCTAGGGCACCTTGCCAGAGAAGGAGGAGGACGCAGAGCGTGTGGCCCACCAGACCTCCGCGTACTGCATCTAGGACGGTGAGCTCTATCGTAGGCGCCCGAACGACGTCTCTCTGCAGTGCATCTCCAAGGAGCAAGGGTGCAAGCTGCTGGCCGACATCCATAGTGGAGACTACGGGCATCACCCCTTGTCGCACACCCTCGTGGGCATGGCATTCCACAGCGGTTTCTACTGGCCCACGGCACTCAATGACGCCACCGAGCTGGTGAGATCTTGCGAGGCATGCCAGTTCCATGCCAAGCAGATCCACCAGCCTGCTCAGGGCCTCCAGACCATCCTGCTCTCATGGTTGTTCATGGTCTGGGGGCTGGATATCCTGGGCCTGTTTCCTCAAGCGCCCGGGGCTATCGCTACCTTTACGTCGCCATTGACAAGTTCACAAAGTGGGCGGAGGTGGAGGACGTGCGCACCATCCCAGTTGGTGATACGTCTCCAACGTATTTATAATTTTTTATTGTTCCATGCTATTATATTATCTATTTTGGATGTTTTATATGCATTAATTTGCTATTTTATATGACTTTTGGGACTAACCTATTAACCTAGAGCCCAGTGCCAGTTTCTGTTTTTCCTTCTTTTAGAGTTTCGCATAAAAGGAATACAAAATGGAGTCCAAATGGAATAAAACATTCGCGATGATTTTTCTTGGACCAGAAGACACCCAGGAGACTTGGAGTGCAAGTCAGAAGAGCCACGAGGTGGCCACAAGGGTGGAGGGCATGCCCCCCAATCTTGTGGGCCCCTTGGTTTCCCCCTGACCTAGATCTTCCTCCTATATATTCTCATATACCCCGAAAACTTCCAAGGGAGCCACAAAACCACTTTTCCACCGCCGCAACCTTCTGTACCCTTGAGATCCCATCTAGGGACCTTTTCCGGCATCCTGCCGGAGGAGGATTCAATCACGCTGGGCTTCCACATCAACACCATTGCCTCTCCGATGAAGCGTGAGTAGTTTACCACAGACCTACGGGTCCATAGCTAGTAGCTAGATGGCTTCTTCTCTCTTTTTGATTCTCAATACCATGTTCTCCTCGGTGTTCTTGGAGACCTAATCGATGTAATACTTTTTTGCGGTTTGTTTGCTGAGATCCGATGAATTGTGGATTTATGATCAGCTTATCTATGAATATTATTTGAATCTCCTCTTAATTCTTATATGCATGATTTGATATTTTGCAAGTCTCTTCGAACTATCGATTTGGTTTGGCCAACTAGATTGGTTTTTCTTGCAATGGGAGAAGTGCTTAGCTTTGGGTTCAATCTTGCGGTGTCCTTTCCCAGTGACAGTAGGGGCAGCAAGGCACGTATTGTATTGTTGCCATCGAGGATAACAATATGGGGATTTCATCATACTGCTTGAGTTAATTCCGCTACTTCATGTCATCTTACTTAATGCGTTACTCTGTTCTTATGAACTTAATACTCTAGATGCAGGCAGGAGTCAGTCGATGTGTGGAGTAATAGTAGTTGACGCAGAATCGTTCCTGTCTACTTGACATGGACGTGATGCCTATATTCATGATCATTGCCTTAGATATCGTCATAACTTTGCGCTTTTCTATCAATTGCTAGGCAGTAATTTTTTAACCCACCATAATAATTTCTATCTTGAGAGAAGCCTCTAGTGAAACATGTCGGCGTCTTGGGAATGGGGGTACCTAGACTTGCCTGCTTGCGGCCCATGGTGTGGCTCCATCAACGGCCCGATACGGCCCAGTTCTAGCAGCAACAACTCGAGACTCTCGTGAGGGGCCAAACCTCGCGAGGCGGAAGACACCAAGACCTCCCTGGGGTAGCCTCGCTAGGCTGGATCCCAAGGAGAGGAGATATCAAGGCAAGGTACACCTCGCGATGTTCACATGACCTGAGCCATGACGACCAAGGCCAGGCGGGTGTCGGTGTCAAAACCGGCGGATCTCGGGTAGGGGGTCCCGAACTGTGCGTCTAAGGTCGATGGTAATAGAAGACAAGGGACACGATGTTTATCCAGGTTTGGGCCCTCTCTATGGAGGTAATACCCTATGCCCTGCTTGATTGATATTGATGAATATGAGTATCACAAAAGTTGATCTACCTCGAGATCGTAATGGCTAAACCCTAGAGCTCTAGCGTGTATGGCTATGATAATGAATCCCCCTATCTGGACTAAGTCCTCCGGTTTATATAGACATCGGGAGGATCTAGGGTTACACAAGGTTGGTTAAAAAGAAACGAATCTACATATTCAGTCACCAAGCTTGCCTTCCACGCCAAGGAGAGTCCCATGCGGACACGGGTACAGTCTTCAGTCTTCGTATCTTCATAGCCCATCAGTCCGGCCCATGGCTAACAGGTCGGACGCCCAAGGATCCCTTAGTCCAGGACTCCCTCAGTAGCCCCTGAACCTGGCTTTAATGACGAGGTGTTCGGCGCGTAGTGCTATCTTCGGCATTGCAAGGTGGGTTCCTCCTTCCGAACTCCAAAATAGTCTTCGGACGAATTGATCGTGTTCGGACATGTAACACACTCCACACACATCCGTAGAGATAATATAATAATACATGAGTCCAATCTGCTGACAACTTTTACAACATGACATCACGTCCATACGGTCATAATTTCGAACCATTTTTGCCTGCCGCTCCACATTTCGAGACGCGGTTGCCATTGGCATGTCTTGTCAAAGCAGAGATCGTGTCCCCTTATTACGGGATTCTCATCAATACGGGCGTGGGTAACCCAACCATGCCGTTTTACACAGCCCTTGGGAGCAGGCGAATTTTGAGGCAAATGGGGTGGCGTTCAATATTCACTGCCCTTATAAGGAGATAAGATTCCCCCTTCTTCCCTACACCTTCTTCCTGCCTTTCCACTCTTGAGCTCCGGTGCCCAAGTTCTCATCAGTTCCCCACTCGAGAAAGCACTCAACCATGTCCGGATCCGGAGGTCAAGACAAGTGGATGGCTTCCTCAATCAAGGAGGAGGACATCGCCGAGCTTCGGGCGGCCGGGTACCTGGCGAAGGAAATCGCCCACCGTCTTCCAGCCCAAGGACAAATCATTCCCACGCCGAAGCCCGACGAGAGGGTAGTGTTTCTCCCCCATTTCCTCCGCGGGTTAGGGTTTCCACTCCACCCCTTCGTCCGCGGGATAATGTTCTACTATGGGATAGACTTCCACGATCTATCCCTGAACTCCTACCTCAATATCTCAGCATTCATCGTCGTGTACGAGGCCTTCCTCCGCATCCAACCCCACTTCGGGCTGTGGCTCAAAACCTTTAACGTGAAGCCCAAGATGGTGGATGGATAACAAGCAGAGTGCGGGGGCACCATGGTGAGCAAGCTCACCAATGTTTCTTGGCCAAAAGGCACATTCGTGGAGTCTGTCAAGGAATGGCAGAAACAATGGTTCTACCTCACTGAACCCAGCGGTGCCACCTGGGCCGCGGCTGCCGCATTCAACTCCGGCGCTCCCACGCGACTCACCTCCTGGGTCGAGAAGGGCCCGAACTGGTGTTCGTCAGACGAGCTGAATGCGTTGCAAACGTGCATTCGAAGCATGATCGATAAGGACATCAAGCTTGTCGACATAACCCAAGTGATGCTGGTGCGCTGGATCCTCCCCTGTCAAAGTCGAAGCCGCCCTCTATAGGATTTCAACCCGAAAAAGCACCACACCTTGGAAAGGCTCTTCGAAATAGATCATGAAGATGCCTGGAAGTTGCTCTTCAAGGGCAACGAGATACCGCCGGCCGCAGATTCGGACCGTGGCCATGACATAAATCACCTCCCCAATGAGGTCTGTTATTTTCAACACATCCCCTACTTGCTCGTTTCAAGGGTGTCATTTACGCTTTTACTATCATTGCTTTTTCAATAATGGTTGAAGAAGGCAAAGCAGATCCGGTGTCCGGTTCCTGTGCCTGAAGAACCAATCATCCCGCGTTTAGCGAAGATGCTGGAGTCGGCGCCTTATAAGGCACCAGAAAAGAAGGCCACAGGAAAGGCCAAGGGGGTCCGGAGTGGACCCCCCCCCCCCGCCAGGGTGAAGAGGAGGTGAAGAACAACCCTCCCTCAGAGGCGGGGAGGAAGAAGAGGGTGGCCTCGGCGAATCTGGAGGCGAAGACATCCAAGAAAGGGAAGAGCTCCCTTGCGGATAACACTGTGTGGGATGCCGACAGTAGTCCGGAGAGGCGACTCCGCACTAAGCCTCGGGCCGCATCGTAAGTGGCCAAACTCATGTGACACCCCAAAATTTTGGCCTTGTTTTAATAAATTAAAATTTTGCCAGGAAATTAAAACTTTTATTTTCTGGGCTCCCTTTTGATTTTTGAACCATTTTCTCCCTTGTTATTATGGAGTTTTTCCCCAAAGTGAAAACTTTTCAAATATATTACTGGACTTGTTTTCTCCCTCACGAAAAATATTTCTATTATAAGTGGATTTAATTACATAATTTATTTCTGATAATCTTTATTTTCTTGAAAAATGGTTTCCCATGATTATATGGCCATATTTGAACTACAACCATTTGATAAATTCACTTAAAATTCCAACCAAAATTTGGGGATGTCATGTGATGCTTTTAAATCACTTTTATACAAAAATATCTTTTATTCATGAAATATTTTGAGCTCTCCACCCAATTTTCTTCTCTGGTCCAGAGTGCAATTTTGCACTACAACCCTTTTAAATATTTCCTTCTAGCCTCCACCAAAATTATGGGATGTCAGTAGTAGCATACAATTCAACTTCATGCAAAAACCTAGTGTTATTCTTTGGAAAAATTGAGTGAATCAACCTCTTTTCTATTCTGGTCCAACTTGAGGATTTGTACAGCAACCACATTTTTAGTTGCTCCTTTATCCATGACTCCTTTTTCTACTTATAGTCCTCCCTGCTAAACCCCTAAGTCCAGGAACATGCACCCATAGGATCATTTTTGATTCATGAAGCAATGCCATTTACCTCCTGTCCAGGATTGAAGTTTTGCAAAACTTGCACTAACAAGTTTGTGCTTTTCACAAACTAACCTCACCACCCTCTCTTTCACCTAATGAGACCACCATCTGGAGATTTTGGCCACTCCAAGAAATGCCTAGGTGCCTGTGGCATTTTGTCAAACACCTAGAGAGCATGGACAGTTTTGGCATGAGTTTATGTTTGATTTGTGAACCTGATCCCCTGACCAAACCAGCATGTCCCATGGATTTGCCCTAGCCTACAACCCCACCCTGCTAACTCTCTTGTGGTTTAGAGCCCCCTAGCATGCATTAGCATTTTGTCGAGCACGTTCCGTGCGTGCTCTGGGCGCGAGCAGAGCACGCGTTTTGCACGTACCGCGCCCGAGCCAACGCGTCGCGCCCCTGGTTTGCCCTCAGTGCAGAACCACGCCACGCACTCCCCCTACTCACCGCAACATGCCAAGCAGCCCCTGGTGCCCTGCAGCACCGCCGTCAAAACCTTTGGCGGCACGCCGGCGTCCGCAGCGCGTCTCTGCCACGGTCGGTGCCGCCCAGGCCACCAGCGCTCGCCAGCTGCCCCCTGGAGCGGTTCAAGCTCATCCAAAGCCTCGTCCTCTAGCACACGTCACGGCCATGTCGCCTTGCCGCACAGTAGGACGGTTCGCCGACGAGCTGATCCACGGCCGCCGCAGAACCACCTTGACTCGCCTATATAGGAAACCTCGAGATCATCCCCGCACACAGGCAGTCTCAAGCAATCTCCTGGAACCCCCCCCCCCCCCGTTGGCCAGCAATCGAACCGGGGAGGCCGTCTTCCCCAACTTCGGCTAGTTCAGCCACCGCCGCCTCCCGGCTCGGTCCAGCGCAACCAGGGCCTCCTCCTCTCCATTCTCTTCACCAAGAGCCCCCTCTCCCCCTCGTGAGTTCATTTCCCTGCTTGATTTTGGTCAGAGACCGCCGGAGCCAAAAACTCACTTTGCCCGACGGTCGCCGACCGCTGCGGAGCTCGCCGCCGACAGCTCCGTCCACTCCCAGAGGCCAAAGCGACCACCGATAGGACCGCCTCGATCGCCTGAGACCGCGGGTGGCCTTGGTTTCCCGAACGGTGCCACCGTTCGCCGGCGACCCTTGCTGGAGTTCCGCCCAGCTCGGGCAGAGAGAAAGGAGGGGAGGGAAGACCAGTCAAACCTGACCAGTGGGCCAGGCGGGCCCACTGTCAGTGACTCCCCGCGCGGTCCATGCTGGATAAGTGGAAACGTATTTCCAAAATACGCCTTCGACGTGGTCAGTTCGAAACGTTTTTCTTTCTTTTGTGTTTAATTTAAAAAAACAGATTTTGACCACAACTTTGACAGCCTATCACTTTTTAATTATAACTCCAAATGAGTTGATTCTTTTTCCTACCTTCCTCAAATTTTGTCTAGTTTATTTTAAGATTTATTTCAAAAATTCAGACAACTTTTTGGTACTGTTTTTGAAACTACATATTGATTCAAAAATATTTTGAATAGGATTTTTGGAGAGAGGAGAAAGCTTTCAAAAGTTTTGGAGTGCACCCTGCCTTTCCACACCATGAAGGCAAGCATCCTGAACCCCGGCATAATATTTTTGGTGTGTTAGTTGACACGGTTATAACACCACCTTACTTCGGAAAAACTCGTTATTTTATGTGGTGATACGATCATTTGCATGAATGCATATTAGTGATTTCCTTGCTGTTGGAAATGAATATACCTGTGATGGTAATCATCCTCATGTGCCTTGCATGCATGCCGAAAAGGAATCCGGGAAAGCCTCGGCCTTGGGTAGGAGTGATCTTGTCGCCGGTCTCCGTCGGGACGGTTATGTCCGGTATGGCATAGTAAGGTATAATGAGTGTTGATTTTATTGGTTGAAATATATTTGTTATACATGTCATGCAGGAAATTTATAGACCTCCCGAGTCGACCGCAGATCGAGTCTTGTTCCAGTAACCCCCACACTTGTTTCGTACTACCACTTGCCCCTACAACAAGTAGGGTACGGTTCATTAAGTCGTCAACCCCTTTCAAGCACACACCGTACAGAGAGGCCATGGTGGAAGATACCGGTTGTAGCTGGTAGGCAGGCCACCTGGTCCGGGGGCATGGGTGTTTCCGGTTGAGACCGAGAGGGGAGGCCACCCCTTAGAGCGCGTGATATAAATTTGATCCCATGCTATGCGAGGTTGTAGCCTTCCCACTTAGAGTTTTGCTTAACAAGTGTCGTGGGTGATTCCAGACACCGGTGAGTTAAGCTGGTGTGTGCAAGTCAGGTGTGTTTTCAATTAAAAGACCTTAGACAGAATTAGTCCCAATGGAATAAAAGAATCCGTTACTCGTGGGTAAAGAGTACACCCTCTGCAGAGATTAAACCTATTTGAATAGCCGTGTCCATGGTTAAGGATTTCAGTCTAGGATGGGTCAAGGGTTGGTCTTAGTGTCGGTCTTTGGAGGAGAAATTGTTAAACCAGAACTTGGATTGTGACTTGTGACTTGTGAAGATTATGATTATTATTATTATGGACTAACCCATTATGTCATTGAGTATCCCTGGGACGGTTCTACCTCCTGGATATTCATTATGATTATTTATTTTATAAGCCCTTTATGTGGTGTCGCTGAGACGCCCGACTGTGGCATTGCTTATTATTTATTTATTTTATAAGCCCTTTATGTGGTGTCGCTGAGACGCCCGACTGTGGCATTGCTTGTTATTTATTTATTTATTTTATAAGCCCTTTATGTGGTGTCGCTGAGACGCCCGACTGTGGCATTGCTTGTTATTTATTTATTTTATAAGCCATTTATGTGGTGTCGCTGAGACGCCCGACTGTGGCATTGCTTGTTATTTGTTTATTTTATAAGCCCTTTATGTGGTGTCGCTGAGACGCCCGACTGTGGCATTGCTTGTTATTTATTTATTGTATAAGCCCTTTATGTGGTGTCGCTGAGACGCCCGACTGTGGCATTGCTTGTTATTTATTTACTTTATAAGCCCTTTATGTGGTGTCGCTGAGACGCCCGACTGTGGCATTGCTTGTTATTTATTTACTTTATAAGCCCTTTATGTGGTGTCCCACAGACGCCCGACTGCGGCATTTTATTCCCACTCCATTATTGCTTATTCATGTTGCATATAAATAACCTGCTTGCATGCATAAAAGATGTTTTATTTATGACTGACGATGTGATCATAGAATATTTCAGTGCATGATTATCAATTATATTATCCCAGTGTTCATAATGATTCCGAGTACATTCAAAGTACTCACTGGCTTGTCCCTGGCAATTGTCTTGGCCAGATTTATGCATGGAGAGGAGCGTTGCGATGACAGTCCCGGAAACTAAGCAATGGTGATAGCAGCCTCGCGAAGATAGGAGTTGACCTGGTTAGCCGTTCCTGTGGGAAATGGAGTCACATAGACAGTGATGTCTCACAAACCGCTTCCGCCATCGACCACTAGAAACCATTTGTTGTACTCATAGGCCACAATGGTCTTGTGCGACATATTTTGTACTTTGCTTGGAATTTTTGTATCAAGTTTGTGTCTCGCCAGCTAACAGTAATCCTGGGGTTGGTGAGCATAAGGGCCATTTTCTGGGAAGTCAATACCCCGAAAATCCGGTCCCGACAGACTTGGTATCAGAGCCAAGCTGACCATTGACTGACCCTATCTTAGCCAGGTCGAAAAACCTTGGTTAACCAACCCACCAGACCTTAAACAAACCCCAGCCAAGCTTCTCATGCAAGATAGCCACACAGTGACCCCGACACTTTTGGTAGTAGGTGCCCAACCTACCAACCTAGCCGTCGATCACGCGCCAGTGACCGGCCCCTAAATAGTCTTTTTTCGCAAGCGTGCGAAGGAAGAATCCGTCCCCTTTTCCTATAAAAAAGGGCACGCTAGCCCCAACCCAGCACAGCACAGCCGCTACCCCAAACCATAATGCCTGGCCCCGTCGTGCACAATGAGACCACAGCAACCAACCTTGGAGGCTTTGTGACCATACTCGCAAACCTCACCCGTCGTGCCTATGCGTTAGGAGAGCCCCCAGAATCTGTTGTGTACCAAGGACCCATGAGCGGTGAGAGCCGTCAATTCTGGGCCACTGTACACATCTATGGTAGGGGTCTAACGTTTGAGCGCCCCTACAGGTTCACCGGAAGGACAACTTCCTTTGAGCCACAAGCCATTCAACTAGCTGCTCGAGAGGCTATAGTTCAACTCCGACACTTGTCGCCCAGAGTTAACTGTCGCTCGTTCTACTACTACCCCAGATGTGAAGGGTATGGTAGACCACCCCAAGTTGCCAACGGAGATCACGAGACGGATCCTGCATTGTTGCACCTAGTGCGCTATGTAAGTGCACTAGAGGAACTGTTCGATCAAATCACCATTGATCTGAACGCAGCTCGTGGAGAGCTGGTTCGTCGAGCCCCGGCGAGAGAAGAGAACGAGCCCGACGCCGACAACTCAGTCGTACTGTTCGGACACCCGATCGAGTCCCTGAGGTCTGCCCCAGCCGTCGGCCAAGGTGCTTTGATGACCCCAGAAGTGCTTCGTCACCTCTTGGGAGCACACTCCAACGGGGTTGTGGCCAACGATCCCCAAGATGGTCATCATCGCTACCCCGAGCCTGCAGCCGCTCAACCCCCTCTAGCTAACCCTGACATTGAAAGCCGTGGAGAAGCCTCGACATCCTCAAGGCATGTCCACTTAAATATAAACGAGGTGGACTAAGTCACTTGAGTAGTACCGAGTCTCAGTATGTCCACAACCTGTAACTGTGTGACCTTGTATCACCGCTATGTTATCTGCATATGCGCCCCTAATTTAAATAGTAGTTGTGTTGATGTACGGCTGCATTTTTAATTCTGGGCGTAGCTACCAAAACCAACCCCGACGGCACCACAGTAACATGTCACTTTGTGAGATGTGTGTATCTGTGGCTTTGACCCCGACCCCCATGAGAGCAGAACCGACAAAACCAGTTGCCCCTCACCGCGGTAAATAACCTAGCCCAGTTGCTTTACAAAAGGGACACCTCGTGACCTTGCCGAGTACCCCTCACCTTGTGCACCATCCTCACAACCATTTCTTGCCATGCCGAGCTCTAGTATTTATCTGAGAACCCCAAATGCCACCCAGGGTAGTTTTGTCAAAATATTGTGGGACTTTACCTGCAGTACCATGGGCGCTACCCAGCCACCCCAGTACGAGCTGTTCAAATCGAGAATCACCCAGTCCACCTCGAGATATTGGGCAGCAGTACACATCCCTTCCGTAAACTCAAACCAAGATCCAACGGAGGTCTCCTTCGTGGGGAAATCTATGCCAAGCCCACATATGGCCATAGAAGCTGCTGCATACGAAGCGCTTTCTCGCCTTCGATTCGCGGTACCCTATGCCAGCGAACGAGGGTATTATTACTTTCCGAGCCATGCAGCACTCGGAGAAGTAGCATCTTTTCCTGGTGGACGAATTGAGAGAGACCCAGTACTGGCCAACCTTGTCCAGTACGTCATCGCTCAAGAGCGTTTAACCCAACGCGTGATGGGTTATCTCCAGAGCCTCGCGGATTTAAATCCTCAGATCGCCATCGGCAGATCACTGAGGCCCGACCAGGAGAGACACATACATCGACTGGTCAATCCACTTTCCCCGATAGAAGAGGAGTGTGTCCTAGTACCAGAGACGTTTTCTCGGGACCACGCCCAGTTACCGTTTCCATTTTAGACGTCGTTGCTGTGTTCATTATTGCAACATTTATTTATAAGTTGTAACTTATGCGTGATACCCTGAGTTTGTGCGACGAGTCGATTATTTGGCTTCTACTAATGTGTGTAGTTTTTGTTGTGATTTATGATCCTTTAAATTAACCGACTTCCCTCGCGAAAAATCCCGGAGTAAGAATTCTTTTCCCGGAGCTGCTGCATCGTATGCCTTCTCACGACATGGGATTTTTTATTTCATGCAGCACCACGGCAGCAGACTCACAACCACAATCACTCGAACACATACACTATTTGCAAAATCTTGCAACTGTGTTGCATCTAACTGAGCACTTCCCGACAACAGTTAGCACCCGGCACACCCCACCTACTCCTCGTGATCACTGCCACCGCGGAGAGCCAACACCTGAGCAGCAGCATCGCGACGATCAACGAGGATCATCGCGCACAGGAGCACGGAGAATCCCAGCACGGCTGCCAGCCCTCCGCACAACAGGATCACAAACCAATCCGGCATCACCTATGCCATTAGAGCCTCGTCTCGAGCTTCTGGAAACAGAAATGGAGGAAGAAGGAGGAGGAGAAGCGAGGCCAGGTGTGAGGAAGAAGAGAAGAGCACCTAGACCATTTTATAGCTCGAGCTCGGTGTACGGTGGGCGAGGTCCACCAGCGCCGCTCGTCGCCCGATCACCGGTGTTCGGAGGCGAATCCGCGAGCAGTGCTGACAGTGCACTAGCCCGCGAGGTGAGTGCACGCTGCACCGGCAGCTAGAACGCCGCGCACTATCGCAGTACGGCCTAGATGCCCTACGCACTAGACGTCACCGATGGAGAAAGCGCGAGAAAGCGCGCGGGAGAGAGGAAGAAGAAGAGCCAGAGGAAGAAGAAGAGGCTGACAGTGGGCCCTGGGTCCACCTGTCAGCCAGAGGGAGCACTGTGCTCTCGGGTACGACCAGCGTATTATAAGATTTAGAATTTATTCTAAATTTACTGCGTCCGACGTAGAAATCGCTCGTTTTTTAAAAAAAACGTAGATTATTCCACGCAGCGCCAGTGTCCACACTGTGGTTTTGCACCACTTATTGCCCTCTCACTGTAGCCACATTTTATTGCATATAATTTTTCTTAAAACAGCTTTTAACATATCTCGAGGACGAGATTTTTCTTAAGGGGGGTAGTGTTGTGACACCCCAAAATTTTGGCCTTGTTTTAATAAATTAAAATTTTGCCAGGAAATTAAAACTTTTATTTTCTGGGCTCCCTTTTGATTTTTGAACCATTTTCTCCCTTGTTATTATGGAGTTTTTCCCCAAAGTGAAAACTTTTCAAATATATTACTGGACTTGTTTTCTCCCTCATGAAAAACATTTCTATTATAAGTGGATTTAATTACATAATTTATTTCTGATAATCTTTATTTTCTTGAAAAATGGTTTCCCATGATTATATGGCCGTATTTGAACTACAACCATTTGATAAATTCACTTAAAATTCCAACCAAAATTTGGAGATGTCATGTGATGCTTTTAAATCACTTTTATACAAAAATATCGTTTATTCATGAAATATTTTGAGCTCTACACCCAATTTTCTTCTCTGGTCCAGAGTGCAATTTTGCACTACAACCCTTTTAAATATTTCCTTCTAGCCTCCACCAAAATTATGGGATGTCAGTGGTAGCATACAATTCAACTTCATGCAAAAACCTAGTGTTGTTCTTTGGAAAAATTGAGTGAATCAACCTCTTTTCTATTCTGGTCCAACTTGAGGATTTGTACAGCAACCACATTTTTAGTTCCTCCTTTATCCATCACTCCTTTTTATACTTATAGTCCTCCTTGCTAAACCCCTAAGTCCAGGAACATGCACCCATAGGATCATTTTTGATTCATGAAGCAATGCCATTTACCTCCTGTCCAGGATTGAAGTTTTGCAAAACTTGCACTAACAAGTTTGTGCTTTTCACAAACTAACCTCACCACCCTCTCTTTCACCTAATGAGACCACCATCTGGAGATTTTGGCCACTCCAAGAAATGCCTAGGTGCCTGTGGCATTTTGTCAAACACCTAGAGAGCATGGACAGTTTTGCCATGAGTTTATGTTTGCTTTGTGAACCTGATCCCCTGACCAAACCAGCATGTCCCATGGATTTGCCCTAGCCTACAACCCCACCCTGCTAACTCTCTTGTGGTTTAGAGCCCCCTAGCATGCATTAGCATTTCGTCGAGCATGTTCCGTGCGTGCTCTGGGCGCGAGGAGAGCACGCGTTTTGCACGTGCCGCGCCCGAGCCAACACGTCGCGCCCCTGGTTTGCCCTCACTGCAGAACCACGCCACGCACTCCCCTTACTCACCGCAACACGCCAAGCAGCCCCTGGTGCCCTGCAGCACCGCCGTCAGAACCTTTGGCGGCACGCCGGCGTCCGCAGCGCGTCTCTGCCACGGTCGGTGCTGCCCAGGCCACCAGCGCTCGCCAGCTGCCCCCTGGAGCGGTTCAAGCTCATCCACAGCCTCGTCCTCCAGCACACGTCACCGCCATGTTGCCCTGCCGCACAATAGGACGGTTCGCCGGCGAGCTGATCAACGACCGCCGTGGAACCCCGAGCTCATCCCCGCACACATGCAGTCTCAAGCAATCTCCTGGAACCCCCCGTTGGCCAGCAATCAAACCGGGGAGGCCATCTTCCCCGACTCCGGCCAGTTCGGCCAACGCCGCCTCCCGGCTTCGTCCAGCGCAACCAGGGCCTCCTCCTCTCCATTCTCTTCACCAGGAGCCCCCTCTCCCCCTCGTGAGTTCATTCCCCTGGTTGATTTTGGTCAGAGACCGCCGGAGCCAAAAACTCACTTTGCCCGACGGCCGCCGACCGCTGCGGAGCTCGCCGCCGACAGCTCCGTCCACCCCCAAAGGCCAAAGCGACCACCGATAGGACCGCCTTGATCCCCTGAGACCGCGGGTGGCCTTGGTTTCCCGAATGGTGCCACCGTTCGCCGGCGACCCTCGCTGGAGTTCCGCCCAGCTCGGGCAGAGAGAAAGGAGGGGAGGGAAGACCAGTCAAACCTGACCACTGGGCGAGGCGGGCCCACTGTTAGTAACTCCCCGCGTGGTCCACGCTGGATAAGTGGAAACGTATTTCCAAAATACGCCTTCGACGTGGTCAGTTCGAAACGTTTTTCTTTTTTTTGTTTAATTAAAAAAAATAGATTTTGACCACAACTTTGACTGCCTATAACTTTTTAATTATAACTCCAAATGAGTTGATTCTTTTTCCTACCTTCCTCAAATTTTGTCTAGTTTATTTTAAGATTTATTTCAAAAAAATTCAGGCAACTTTTTGGTACTGTTTTTGAAACTACATGTTGATTCAAAAATATTTTGAATAGGATTTTTGGAGAGAGGAGAAAGCTTTCAAAAGTTTTGGAGTGCACCCTACCTTTCCACACCATGAAGGCAAGCATCCTGAACCCCGGCATAATATTTTTGGTGTGTTAGTTGAGATGGTTATAACACCACCTTACTTCGGAAAAACTCGTTATTTTATGTGGTGATACGATCATTTGCATGAATGCATATTAGTGATTTCCTTGCTGTTGGAAATGAATATACCTGTGATGGTAATCATCCTCATGTGCCTTGCATGCATGCCAGAAAGGTATCCGGGAAAGCCTCGGCCTTGGGTAGGCGTGAGCTTGTCGCCGGTCTCCGTCGGGACGGTTATGTCTGGTATGGCATAGTAAGGTATAGTGAGTGTTGATTTTATTGGTTGAAATATATTTGTTATACATGTCATGCAGGAAATTTATAGACCTCCTGAGTCGACCGCAGATCGAGTCTTGTTCCAGTAACCCCCACACTTGTTTTGTACTACCACTTGCCCCTACAACAAGTAGGGTACGGTTCAGTAAGTCGTCAACCCCTTTCAAGCACACACCGTACAGAGAGGCCATGGTGGAAGATACCGGTTGTAGCTGGTAGGCAGGCCACCTGGTCCGGGGGCATGGGTGTTTCCGGTTGAGACCGAGAGGGGAGGCCACGCCTTAGAGCGCGCGATATAAATTTGATCCCATGCTACGCCAGGTTGTAGCCTCCCCACTTAGAGTTTTGCTTAACAAGTGTCGTGGGTGATTCCAGACACCGGTGAGTTAAGCTGGTGTGTGCAAGTCAGGTGTGTTTTCAATTAAAAGACCTTAGACAGAATTAGTCCCGATGGACTAAAAGAATCCGTTACTCGTGGGTAAAGAGTACACCCTCTGCAGAGATTAAACCTATTTGAATAGCCGTGTCCATGGTTAAGGATTTCAGTCTAGGATGGGTCAAGGGTTGGTCTTAGTGTCGGTCTTTGGAGGAGAAATTGTTAAACCAGAACTTGGATTGTGACTTGTGACTTGTGAAGATTATGATTATTATTATTATGGACTAACCCATTATGTCATTGAGTATCCCTGGGACGGTTCTACCTCCTGGATATTCATTATGATTATTTATTTTATAAGCCCTTTATGTGGTGTCGCTGAGACGCCCGACTGTGGCGATTCGCTGCCAGTCGCTCACTCCACCAAGGCCAAGGATAATGCGGAGGTGTTGTCTCGATGGACGGTTCCAGGTGGGGGAGAGGCTCAGGAGGCGCCAGAAGGCGAAAATCCCGTCCCCGGACACCAAGGGGAATCAATTCCCATGGAGGCTGGTGGGGAGGGCCGAACTCAGTTCGATCCTTAGCCAGACTCAATTCCAGAGACCGAGACTGCTCCAGAATCCGGCACGCGACCTCCTTCGGAAGAAGGGGGGTGCTCATTCCCCCGGTGACCCCTATCCAACCAGGGGCACCGGATAATCTACTAGAAGCGCTGCGAGGCGCTTCCATTGTGGAGGAGCACCGTGTCCTCATGGGCATGGTAATTGAAAGGGTTCAGTCTGCCAAGAGTGGACTAACCGAAGCCTGCAGCAGCCTGTTAACAGGTTTTGAGGTAAGCGGCGCAAAAAAGGAGAAAATCCCAATATGGACAGCAGCCCCTGAGACATTGTCCGGTGTTCGAAAAGAAAAAACTGGACAGATGATCAATCTCCTATTGGAGGAAACTAACGAAATCTGTCTGAAATGTATGCGCAGGCATTGCTGTTGGCCGCGGTCTCGCATACTGCCGAAGTCTCTGGACTGAAGCAGAAACTGGCGGAGACCAAGGAGGAGCTGGGTCGGGTGAAGAGGCAGCTCCAGGAAAAACACGGTAAGTAATAACCTTTCATGGATTTGAAAAAAGGTGGAAAATGATATGCAATGATTGAAATACCATGATGTGAACAAAGGCGACGACCGAGGTCGAGGACCTGAAAGAGGCCCTGGTCGAGGCCGAGGGGAAGGCTGTCAAGGAGTAGGCCGCCCGTAAGTGGCTCAAGGCCCGGGTCAATGAAGTCCAACATGAGCTCCAGGACGTGGCGAGGAAGTGCGAGACCTTGGAGCACAATGCGTCGGCTCAAGAGGCCGAACTTGTCAAGGTTCGTAAGAGTGCGGAAGCGGCCCGGATTGAAGCCCAGGGCGCCCTCCATGAGATCTAGGAGGCTACGAAGATCGCGGCGGGTAAGGCATTCAATATGCAAAGCAGGAGTGTGAAGAGGAAATATCTTTTACCAACTCGGACTCGGAGTTCTCCAGGGGCCTTTGCTGATCTGCCACGTAGTGTGACCGACGCTGCGGTGTTCTTCCAAGCCGAAGAAGGGAGCTCCACGGAGAAGCTGTTCTGGACGCAATATTGTGCGCCAGAACATCCGGTACCCTTCGGCGATCAGCTAAAACAGCTGGTCGAGCTGCACAAGATGGCCGAACTGGCCATGGAGGATATGATAATTCGGTTGTGGCCAGCTGAAGATATTCCCGGTAGCTACTTCCGCCTTGTGAAGAAGCTAGTGGATGCGTGTCCTTGGCTGGATGTCATCAAGCAGTCCGTCTGCATCGAGGGCGCGCGTCTGGTCTTCTCTTATTGCAAGGTCTGGTGGGCAAAGTTGGACGTTGTCAAGCTAGCGACTGGGGGGGCGCCAGAGGGCAAGGAGCACCGCACACCTAAGCGATGCTTCGGTGATATTTTAGAGGGGTCCCGCATTGTTGTGGATCACTGTTCGAAAGACATTATCTTTGAATGAATGTACTCGAGCTCCCTCTGCCTTGTATAAAACAAGTAGTTTATGCAACATAATGCTTGCTATTTTTTTAAATTTTTACTTTCTGTGCGACCGTGTCATATGAACTCTGAGGGTTAACCAGTCGTCGGCTTCTGCCCCCACGTAGGTAGTACGGGGGTGTTCGGGATGGAATCTAAACGATCTTGATCCAATTAGATGGTCCTTGAAGGACTTGTTTAGCGCAATGAACCAGGCAACCAGACTATGCGGCTGTAACGCCCTCACTTAGCCATAGAAGTGCGATAATAAAAACATGGGCGCAGCCCCTAGTATCAGAACTAGAGTGCTATAGGCGTCTGATCGGGAAGTACCAATCCTTCACGCAATGCGGAAAAAATCTCCAACGATTTGCATCCTCCGAACAGCTGACCGGCTCTCGCCGCATCATGACAGTCAGTTTTTGGCTTTCTCTACTGAGGTGCTCCTTTGGATAAACCAAGGCACAATCGCAGTAGTTCTCCCTTTACTACCTTAGCCGATATAGCAGAACGTAAGGTAGTAAGCACAGGAGCCGGGCAACCCAACTATTGACCAAAGACATGATTCGGAGCCAATGCATATAATGCTAAATTTGGGGTGCCGAACTATACTTATAAGAAGTGTTCGGGCTTTTGTTGCCATAGTGTGGGGTGCTATGCAGCCCCTGGCGAACGTGAAAACGTACCAAAGTGTACGGGTGCTACCTGGTAGGATTATCCACAAGTGAGCTGAAAAGAAAAGAAAGAAAACAGAAAAAGTGCGAAGGTAAAAAGCTGGAGTCCTGCAGCTCCAGCTGCAGACTATTCTCATTATAATTTAATTAGTACATCAAGGCGCATTGATATAGGTAGTGCGATAAGCAACATGCTATTTTACATGCCGAAACTAAGGGAGAGCTGCATATGGGTCCTGAAAAAAAGGTAGAGTTATCGTTAACGGAATCACCTAAAAAGTTCCCCATATGTCTTGGTTTCTCGCCGTCTTGGTGTGTTTATCCTTCAAAAGGACCAATGACCGGACTACCAGATGGTGCCTGTGGGATTGAGAGCTGAAAAGTAAACAAGTAAAAAGTGAAAGTATGTGTTTATCCGATGTCGATTGAGCCATACTACGGACCACAAGCTAGCAATGCCTCCGTCGATGCCCATGGGATTTTGAGTGCGTAGTTATGTACGTGCGGCATGAATGCCACCACTTGAGCAGAACCGCGACGGAGGCCGGATTGCTGGTCGAGCTCCTAACGAACCGAGCTCTCCTGCAGCAGAGTAGTTCGGACCCTCTTAACGGTGTCCGTGGGCTCGGCAGCCGAATTAAGGTTCTTCTTGAGAAGGTCACTATATACTTCGGCTGCTAAGGCAGCTGTGTGCTCTTCTGTACAGAGGGAGCGTTATGTATTTCCATTGACTGTTATGACGCTGCGTGGACCGGGCATCTTGAGCTTGAGATAAGCATAGTGTGGTACTGCGTTGAATCGAGCGAATGCGGTTCGTCCGAGCAGTGCGTGATAGCCGCTGTGGAATGGGACGATATCAAAGATTAACTCCTCACTTCAGAAGTTGTCCGGAGATCTGAAGACAACCTCTAGTGTGATTGAGCCCGTACAGCGGGCCTCTACACCTGGTATGACTCCTTTGAAGGTAGTCCTAGTGGGCTTGATCCAAGATGGGTTAATGCCCATTTTTTGCACTATATCCTGATAGAGCATATTGAGGCTGCTACCTCCGTCCATGAGGACGTGAGTCAAGTGGAACCCATTGATTATTGGGTCTAGGACAAGTGCGACTAAGCCACCATGACGGATACTGGTCGGATGATCCTGGCGATCAAAGGTGATCGGGCATGACAACCATGGATTAAATTTTCGGGCGACTAGCTCTATCGCGTAAACGTCCCTGAGTGCACACTTGCCCTCCCTCTTAGGGATGTGAGTAGCGTATATCATGTTCAGTATTTTGACTTGAGGGGGAAACTTCTTCTGTCCCCTTCTGTTCGGTTGCTGGGGCTCTTTGTCATCGTCCTTGCTTTGCGATCCCTTTTCCCTGTTCTCGGCGTTTAATTTGCCGACCTGTTTAAAAACCCGCCAATCTCTATATGTATGATTGGGTGGTTTGTCTGGGGTGCCATGAATCTGGCACGGATGATCAAGTAAGCGGTGCAAGCTGGATGGGCCTGAATTGTTCTTTTGGAACGAATTCTTCCACTGGCTGGACTTAGAGCCCCTGAATCCGGCATTGACTGCCGTGTCCTCGGTGTTATCACTATTGTTTCGACGTTTGTATTTGTTGCGTCGAGACTTGTCTTTGCTAGTTTTAGCTTCCAGGGTGCCGGCGTCGCTCGCATTGCTTTTGCTACGGGCCAACCAATTGTCCTCGCCCACACAAAAGTGGGTCATGAGTTCCATGAGGGCTGCCATGGATTTTGGCTTTTCTTGGCCGAGGTGGTGAGTGAGCCATTCGTCGTGGATGATGTGTTTGAAGGCTGCTAAGGCTTCGGCATCCGAACAATTGGCGATTTGGTTCTTTTGAGTTAAGAACCTAGTCTAGAATTTCCTGGCAGACTCTCCGGATTGTTGACTATATGGCTTAAGTCATCAGCGTCTGGAGGTCAAACATATGTACCTTGGAAATTATCGAGGAAGGCCTCCTCCAAGTCCTCCCAGATGCCAATAGAATTCGCAGGCAGACTGTTGAGCCAGTGCCGAGCTGGCCCCTTGAGTTTTAAAGGGAGGTATTTGATGGCGTGGAGGTCATCGCCGCGGGCCATATGAATGTGGAGAATAAAGTCTTCGATCCACACTACGGGGTCCATGGTTCCATCGTATGATTCTATATTCACGGGTTTGAACCCTTCTGGGAATTCATGGTCCAGGACCTCATCGGTGAAGCAATGAGGCTGTGCGGCGCCTCTATATCTGGTCGTATCGCGACGTATCTCTGATGGAGTCCGTCTGCGGTTTTCAGCCCGTGCATGACTAAATTTGTCACGTCCAAGTAGGTGGCCGTCGTCGCGTGTCGAGGCACGTCCTCGCGATCCAAAGATCGATCCAGTGTGTCCTGCTTTATTGTTCAGGCTTTGCCGGAGGTCATATGTATGACCGTGGGCTAATTTACCTCTACCTGTGCGATGAGGCGGGGCTGGCTGGTGTTCGGCGTGAGTTGCCGTTTTGTCCCGACCACATGGTGGTCGGTCAGCCACTTTGTACAATGGAGGTATGTATTCTGGTGCCTCCTCGTCAAACTGAGGTAGCAATTTGCGCTTTGGGTAGCTTTTGGTTGCACGCTTGACGTCGTACTCTTCGACTGCTAGGACATCAGTCCATTTATCATTGAGCAGATCTTGGTCAGCTTGAAGCTGCTGCTGCTTCTTTTTTAGGCTCCTTGCAGTGGCAATTAGGTGGCGCTTGAAGTGCTCCTGCTCAAGAGGTTCCTCGGGCATGATGAAATCGTCGGTGCCGAGGCTCACCTCATCCTCGGAGAGCGGAAGATAACTTCCGTCCTCTAAGTCTTCGTGTGTGGCCTGCTTACCAGGGCTAGCCTGCCCATCTTACAGTTCATCCTGTTCATTAGCTGTTTCAATGGGGTGTTCATTGTCTTCGGCACCCTTCAGAGTGTTGTCTTCTCCTGTGTTGGTGTTGCTGTCTTTACTGCAGCGTGACTTAGAGCGGCGCCGCTGACGCCGGCGCTTGGATTGTATTTCGGAGGGTTTATCCTCAGCTGGATCTTCTTTGTCATCGCCGCTGTTCTCCTTTGGTGCATCCACCATGTATACATCATATGAGGAAGTGGTCGTCCAGCGTCCGGTGAACGGCGGGTTCTGGGCCTCTTCTTCTCCGGCATCGTCGTCCATACCGTCGATGTCCTCGGAGTCGTTATCAAGTTCGTCGGTCAAATCCTCGACCGTGGCTATAAAGTGGGTGGCGAGTGGGAAGCAAAATTCTCCACCGTCAGCCCCTAGTTCGAGCCGGATATAGTTCGGCTATGAGTCCTCTGCCAAGGACAGGTTCTTTGATGAGTTTAGCACATCGCCCAAAGGCGAGTGCCGGAAGATGTCTGCGGCGCTAAATTCGAAGACCGATAAGTGATCAAGCTCGGCATCCACGGGCTCACGTGGTTCGGAACTTACGGCCGGAGACGAGTCCGGAGTTCCGCTGGCAAAGACGTCGTGAGAAGTTAAGTCTATGTGCGGCTCCAACGCTGTGGAATCTGTGGCCTCCGTGGTGGGGTTGATCCTCTCATCCTTGGATGGCGCAGCTTGCTCCGGATCTAGGGCCAGAGCGGTTACAGGAGAAATCTCCTGGATGCTGCCAGATGAAAGATTTAGGTCATGATCATTGGGGTGACTGGGAGCGGCTACCGCGGTGTCGAATCCGGCGAAGATCAAGTCTCCATGGATGTCTGCAACGTAGTTCAAGCTCCCGAATCTGACCTGATGGCCAGGGGCATAGATTTGATCTGCTCCAGATGGCCAAACGAATTGGCCAGCAATGCGAAGCCGCCGAATACGAAGATCTGTCCGGGGAGGAAAGTTTCTCTCCTTGGACAGCATCATTATTGACGATTGAAGGGGCCATCAAACCTTTTGGCGACAGCCAAGTGGAACTCTCAATGAAAGCACCAATGTCGGTGTCAAAACCGGCGGATCTCGGGTAGGGGGTCCCGAACTGTGCGTCTAAGGTCGATGGTAACAGGAGACAAGGGACACGATGTTTACCCAGGTTCAGGCCCTCTCTATGGAGGTAATACCCTATGTCTTGCTTGATTGATATTGATGAATATGAGTATTACAAGAGTTGATCTACCTCAAGATCGTACTGGCTAAAACCTAGAGGTCTAGCGTGTATGGCTATGATAATGAGTCCCCCCTATCCGTACTAAGTCCTCCAGTTTATATAGAAACCGGGAGGATCTAGGGTTACACAAGGTCGGTTACAAAGAAAGGAGTCTACATATTCAGTCGCCAAGCTTGCCTTCCACGCCAAGGAGAGTCCCATCCGGACATGGGTATCGTCTTCGGTCTTCGTATCTGTTGGGGAACGTAGTCATTTCAAAATTTTCCTACGCACATGCAAGATCATGGTGATGCATAGCAACGAGAGAGGAGAGTGTTGTCCACGTACCCTCGTAGACTGAAAGCGGAAGCGTTAGCACAACGCGGTTGATGAAGTCGTACGTCTTCACGGCCCGACCGATCAAGCACCGAAACTACGGCACCTCCGAGTTCTAGCACACGTTCAGCTCGATGACAATCCCCGGACTCCGGTCTAGCAGAATGTCGGGAAAGAGTTCCGTCAGCACGACGGCGTGGTGACGATCTGGATGTTCTACTGTCGTAGGGCTTCGCCTAAGCACCACTACAATATTATCGAGGACTATGGTGGAGGGGGGGCACCGCACACGGCTAAGGGATCAATGATCAACTGTTGTGTCTGGGGTGCCCCCTGCCCCTGTATATAAAGGAGCAAGGGGGAGTAGGTGCGGCCAGGTAAGGGGCGCGCCAGGAGGAGTCCTACTCCTCCTGGGAGTAGGACTCCCCCCCTTTCCATGTTGGACTAGGACTTGGCGGGGGAGGAGAGAGAGGGAAAAGGATAGGGGGGGCGCCGACCCCCCTCCTTGTCCAATTCGTACTGGGGGGAAGGGGCGCGGCGCTGCCCCTTGGCCTCCTCTCCACTTCTTCCACTAGGCCCATTAAGGCCCATTAGGTTATCGGGGGGTTCCGGCAACCTCCCGGTACTCCGGTAAAATGCCGATTTCACCCGGAACACTTCCGATGTCCAAACTGTTGGAAATATGCCCTAGCGGCAATAATAAATTGATTATTATTATATTTCCTTGTTCATGATAATCGTTTATTATCCATGCTATAATTGTATTGATAGGAAACTCAGATACATGTGTGGATACATACACAACACCATGTCCCTAGTAAGCCTCTAGTTAACTGGCTCGTTGATCAATAGATGGTTACGGTTTCCTAACCATGGACATTGGATGTCGTTGATAACGGGATCACATCATTAGGAGAATGATGTGATGGACAAGACCCAATCCTAAGCATAGCACTAGATCGTGTAGTTCGTATGCTAAAGTTTTTCTAATGTCAAGTATCATTTCCTTAGACCATGAGATTGTGCAACTCCCGGATACCGTAGGAATACTTTGGGTATGCCAAACGTCGCAACGTAACTGGGTGGCTATAAAGGTACACTATAGGTATCTCCGAAAGTGTCTGTTGGGTTGGCACGAATCGAGACTGGGATTTGTCACTCCGTGTGACGAGAGGTATCTCTGGGCCCACTCGGTAGGACATCATCATAATGTGCACAATGTGATCAAGGAGTTGATCATGGGATGATGTGTTACGGAACGAGTAAAGAGACTTGCCGGTAACGAGATTGAACAAGGTATCGGGATACCGACGATCGAATCTCAGGCAAGTATCGTACCGCCAGACAAAGGGAATTGTATACGGGATTGATCGAATCCTCGACATCGTGGTTCATCCGATGAGATCATCGTGGAACATGTGGGAACCAACATGGGTATCCAGATCCCGCTGTTGGTTATTGACCGGAGAACATCTCGGTCATGTCTGCATGCTTCCCGAACCCGTAGGGTCTACACACTTAAGGTTCGGTGACGCTAGGGTTATAGAGATATTAGTATGCGGTAACCCGAATGTTGTTCGGAGTCCCGGATGAGATCCCGGACTTCACGAGGAGTTCCGTAATGGTCCGGAGGTAAAGAATTATATATAGGAAGTGCTATTTCGGCCATCGGGACAAGTTTCGGGGTCACCGGTATTGTACCGGGACCACCGGAAGGGTCCCGGGGGTCCACCGGGTGGGGCCACCTGCCCCGGGGGGGCACATGGGCTGTAGGGGTGTGCGCCTTGGCCTATATGGGCCAAGGTCACCAGCCCCAAGAGGCCCATGCGCCAAGAGATAAGGAAAGGAAGAGTCCTAAAAGGGGAAGGCACCTCCGAGGTGCCTTGGGGAGGAGGGACTCCTCCCTAGCCGCAACCTTCCTTGGAGGAAGGGCCAAGGCTGCGCCCCCCCTCTCCCTTGGCCCTATATATAGTGAGGGGAAGGGAGGGTAGCCGCAGCTAAGGCCTGGCGCCTCCCTCTCCCTCCCGTGACACATCTCCCTCCTCCCGCAGCGCTTGGCGAAGCCCTGTTGGAATCCCGCTACTTCCACCACCACGCCGTCGTGCTACTAGATCTCCATTAACCTCTCCCCCCCTACTGGATCAAGAAGGAGGAGACGTCGCTGCTCCGTACGTGTGTTAAACGCGGAGGTGCCGTCCGTTCGGCGCTAGGATCATCGGTGATTTGAATCACGACGAGTACGACTCCATCAACCCCGTTCTCTTGAACGCTTCCGCGCGTGATCTACAAGGGTATGTAGATCCACTCCTCCCTTGTTGCTAGATGACTCCATAGATAGATCTTGGTGACATGTAGGAAAATTTTGAATTTCTGCTACGTTCCCCAACAGTGGTATCAGAGCTAGGTCTATGCGTAGTTACTATGCACGAGTAGAACACAAAGTAGTTGTGGGCGTTGATTTTGTCCAATATGCTTACCGTTACTAGTCCAATCTTGATTCGGCGGCATTGTGGGATGAAGCGGCCCGGACCAACCTGACACGTACGCTTACGTGAGACCGGTTCCACCGACTAACATGCACTAGTTGCATAAGGTGGCTGGCGGGTGTCTGTCTCTCCCACTTTAGTCGGATCGGATTCGATGAAAAGGGTCCTTATGAAGGGTAAATAGCAATTGGCATATCACGTTGTGGTCTTTGCGTAGGTAAGAAACGTTCTTGCTAGAAACCCATAGCAGCCACGTAAAACATGCAAACAACAATTAGAGGACGTCTAACTTGTTTTTGCAGGGTATGCTATGTGATGTGATATGGCCAAGAAGAATGTGATGAATGATATGTGATGTATGAGATTGATCATGTTCTTGTAATAGGAATCACGACTTGCATGTCGATGAGTATGACAACCGGCAGGAGGCATAGGAGTTGTCTTAATTTATTTATGACCTGTGTGTCAACATAAACGTCATGTAACTACTTTACTTTATTGCTAACCGTTAGCTGTAGTAGTAGAAGTAATAGTTGGCTAGACAACTTCATGAAGACACGATGATGGAGATCATGGTGTCATGTCGGTGACGATGATGATCATGGAGCCCCGAAGATGGAGATCAAAAGGAGCAATATGATATTGGCCATATCATGTCACTATTTGATTGTATGTGATGTTTATCATGTTTATACATCTTATTTGCTTAGAACGACGGTAGTAAATAAGATGATCCCTCATTAAAATTTCAAGAAAGTGTTTCCCCTAACTGTGCACCGTTGCGACAGTTCGTTGTTTCAAAGCACCACGTGATGATCGGGTGTTTGATTCAGACGTTCACATACAACGGGTGTAAGCCAGATTTACACACGCGAAACACTTAGGTTGACTTGACGAGCCTAGCATGTACAGACATGGCCTCGGAACACAAGAGACCGAAAGGTCGAGCATGAGTCGTATGGTAGATACGGTCAACATGAAGATGTTCACCGATGATGACTAGTCCGTCTCACGTGATGATCGGACACAGCCTAGTTGACTCGGATCATGTAATCACTTAGATGACTAGAGGGATGTCTATTTGAGTGGGAGTTCATAAGATGAACTTAATTATCCTGAACATAGTCAAAAGGTCTTCGCAAATTATGTCGTAGCTCGCACTTCAGTTCTACTGTTTAGTTATGTTCCTAGAGAAAATTTAGTTGGAAGTTGATAGTAGCAATTATGCGGATTAGGTCCGTAAACTGAGGATTGTCCTCATTGCTTCATAGAAGGCTTATGTCCTTAATGCACCGCTCAGTGTGCTGAACCTCGAACATCGTCTGTGGATGTTGCGAACATCTGACATACACATTTTGATAACTGCGTGATAGTTCAATTGAACGATTTAGAGTTGAGGCACCAAAGACATTTTTTGAAACGTCGTGAAACATATGAGATGTTTCGAGGGCTGAAATTGGGATTTCAGGCTCGTGCCCACGTCAAGAGGTATAAGACCTCCGACAATTTTCTTAGCCTACAAACTAAGGGAGAAAAGCTCAATTGTTGAGCTTGTGCCCAGATTGTCTGAGTACAACAATCATTTGAATCAAGTGGGAGTTGATCTTCCAGATGAGAAAGTGATGTTTCTCCAAAGTCATTACCACCAAGCTGCTAGAGCTTCGTGATGAACTATAATATATCAGGGACATGTATGATGATCCTTGAGATATTCGCGATGTTTGACACCACAAAAGTAGAAATCAATAAGGAGCATCAATTGTTGATGGTTGGTGAAACCACTAGTTTCAAGAAGGGCAAGGGCACGAAGGGATACTTCATGAAACGACAATTCAGCTGCTGCTCTAGTGAAGAAACCCAAGGTTGAACCCAAACCCGAGACTAAGTGCTTCTGTAATAAGGGGAATAGCCACTAGAGCAAAATTACCCTAGATACTTGGTAGATGAGAAGGCTGGCAAGGTTGATAGAAGTATATTGGATATACATTGTGTTAATGTGTACTTTACTAGTACTCCTAGTAGCACCAGGGTATTAGATACCGGTTCGGTTGCTAAGTGTTAGTAACTCGAAATAAAAGCTACGGAATAAACGGAGACTAGCTAAAAGGTGAGATGACAATATGTGTTGGAAGTATTTCCAAGCTTGATGTGATCAAGCATCGCACGCTCCCTCTACCATCAAGATTGGTGTTTGCGTTGAGCATAGACATGATTGGATTATGTCTATCGCAATACGGTTATTCCTTTAAGGAGAATAATGGTTACTCTATTTATTTGAAAAATACCTTCAATGGTCTTACACCTAAAATGAATGGTTTATTGAATCTCGATCGTAGTGATACACATGTTCATGCCAAAAGATATAAGATAGTTATGATAGTACCACCTACTTGTGGCACTGCCACGTATGTCATATCGGTATAAAGCGCATGAAGAAGCTCCGTGTTGATGGATCTTTGGGCTCACTCGTTTTTGAAAAGTTTGAGACATGCGAACCATGTCTATTGGTGTATATGCATGAAGTAATTCCATGCAAATGGACCGTTTGGACTCACTTGATTTTTGAATCACTTGAGACATGCAAACCATGCCACATGGGCAAGATGACTGAAAGCCTCGGTTTCAGTAAAATGGAACTAAAAAGCAACTTCTTGGAAGTAATACATTTTGATGTGTGCAGTCCAATGAGTGTTGAGGCATGTAGTGGATATCGTTATGTTCTTACTTCACAGATGATTTGAGTAGATGTTGAGTATATTCACTTGATGAATCACGAGACTGAATTATTGAAAGGTTCAAGTAATTTCAGGGTGAAGTTGAAAGATCGTCATGACAAGAGGATAAAATGTCTATGATATGATCGTAGAGATGAATATCTAAATTATGAGTTTGGCACAGAATTAAGACATTGTGGAAATTGTTTCACAACTAATACAGCCTGGAACACCATAGTGCGATGGTGTGTCCGAACATCATAACTGCACCCTATTGGATATGATGCATACCATGATGTCTCTTATCGAATTACCACAATAGTTTATGGGTTAGGCATTAGAGACAACCACATTCACATTAAAGAGGGCACCACGTAATTCCGATGAGATGACATTGTATGAACTATGGTTTAGAGAAACCTAAGCTGTCATTTCTTAAAAGTTTGAGGTTGCGACGCTTATGTGAAAAAAGTTTCAGGCTGATAAGCTCGAACCCAAAGCGGATAAATGCATCTTCATAGGACACCCAAAACAGTTGGGTATACCTCCTATCTCAGATTTGAAAGCAATAAGGGACTGTTTCTAGAATCGGGTCTTTTCTCGAGGAAAAGTTTCTCTCGAAAGAATTGAGTGGGAGGATGGTGGAGACTTGATGAGGTTATTGAACCGTCTCTTCAACTAGTGTGTGGCAGGGCACAAAGAGTTGTTCCTGTGGCACCTACACCAATTGAAGTGGAAGCTTATGATATTGATCATGAGACTTCGGATCAAGTCACTCCCAAACCTCGTAGGATGACAAGGATGCGTACTACTTCTGAGTGGTACGTAATCCTGTCTTGGAAGTCATGTTGCTAGACAACAATGGACCTACGAGCTATGGAGAAGCGATGGTGGGCCCGGATTCCGATAAATGGCTCAAGGCCATAAAATCCGAGAGAGGATCCATGTATGAAAACAAAGTGTAGACTTTGGCAGAACGGCTCAATGGTCGTAAGGCTGTTGAGTACATATGGATTTTAAAAGGAAGACGGACAATGATGGTAAATGTCACCATTAAGAAAGTTCGACTTGTCGTTAAGATGTTTTCCGACAAGTTCAAGGAGTTGACTACAATGAGACTTTCTCACTCGTAGCGATGCTAAGAGTCTGTTGGAATTATATTAGCAACTACTGCATTATTTATGAAATCTTGCAGATAGGATGTCAAAGCATTGTTTCCTCGACGTTTTTCTTGAGGAAAGGTTGTATGTGATACAACCGGAAGGTTTTGTCAATCTTGAAAGATGCTAATAAGTATGCAAAGCTCCAGCAATCCTTCTAAGGACTGGAGTAAGCATCTCGGAGTTGGAATGTATGCTTTGATGAGATGATCAAAGATTTTGGGTGTATACAAAGTTTATGAGAAACTTGTATTTCCAAAGAAGTGAGTGGGAGCACTATAGAATTTCTGATGAGTATATGTTGTTGACATATTGTTGATCGGAAATGACGTAGAATTTCTGGAAAGCATATAGGGTTATTTGGAAAGTGTTTTTTAATGGAAAGCCTGGATTAAGCTACTTGAACATTGAGCATCAAGATCTATAAGGATAGATCAAAACGCTTAATGGTACTTTCAAATGAGCACATACCTTGACATGATCTTGAAGGTGTTCAAGTTGGATCAGTCAAAGAAGGAGTTCTTGCCTGAGTTGTAAGGTATGAAGTTAAGACTTAAAGCTTGACCACGGCAGAATAGAGAGAAAGGACGAAGGTCGTCCCCTATGCTTAAAACGTAGGCTCTACAGTATGCTATGCTGTGTACCACACCTGAAGTGTGCCTTGCCATGAGTCAGTCAAGGGGTACAAGAGTGATCCAAGAATGGATCACATGACAGCGGTCAAAGTTATCCTTAGTAACTAGTGGACTAAGGAATTTTCTCGATTATGGAGGTGGTAAAAGAGTTCGTCGTAAAGGGTTACGTCGATGCAAGCTTAACACCTATCCGGATAGCTCTGAGTAGAGATACCGGATATGTATAATGGTGCAACAATTTAGAATAGCTCCAAGTAGAACAGTTATTTGGAATAGCTCCAAATAGAACGTGGTAGCTACATCTAGGAGATGACATAGATATTTGTAAAGCACACACGGATCTGAAAGGTTCAGACCCGTTGACTAAAACCTCTCTCACAAGCAACATGATCAAACCCAGAACTCATTGAGTGCTAATCACATAGTGATGTGAACTAGATTATTGACTCTAGTAAACTCTTTGGATGTTGGTTACATGGCGATGTGACCTGTGAGTGTTAATCACATGGCGATGTGAACTAGATTATTGACTCTAGTGCAAGTGGGAGACTGTTGGAAATATGCCCTAGAGGCAATAATAAATTGATTATTATTATATTTCCTTGTTCATGATAATCGTTTATTATCCATGCTATAATTGTATTGATAGGAAACTCAGATACATGTGTGGATACATACACAACACCATGTCCCTAGTAAGCCTCTAGTTAACTAGCTCGTTGATCAATAGATGGTTACGGTTTCCTAACCATGGACATTGGATGTCGTTGATAACGGGATCACATCATTAGGAGAATGATGTGATGGACAAGACCCAATCCTAAGCATAGCACTAGATCGTGTAGTTCGTATGCTAAAGTTTTTCTAATGTCAAGTATCATTTCCTTAGACCATGAGATTGTGCAACTCCCAGATACCGTAGGAATACTTTGGGTATGCCAAACGTCACAACGTAACTGGGTGGCTATAAAGGTACACTACAGGTATCTCCGAAAGTGTCTGTTGGGTTGGCACGAATCGAGACTGGGATTTGTCACTCCGTGTGACGGAGAGGTATCTCTGGGCCCACTTGGTAGGACATCATCATAATGTGCACAATGTGATCAAGGAGTTGATCATGGGATGATGTGTCATGGAATGAGTAAAGAGACTTGCCGGTAACGAGATTGAACAAGGTATCGGGATACCGACGATCGAATATCGGGCAAGTATCGTACCGCTAGACAAAGGGAATTGTATACGGGATTGATCGAATCCTCGACATCGTGGTTCATCTGATGAGATCATCGTGGAACATGTGGGAACCAACATGGGTATCCAGATCCCACTATTGGTTATTGACCAGAGAACGTCTCGGTCATGTCTGCATGCTTCCCGAACCCGTAGGGTCTACACACTTAAGGTTCGGTGACGCTAGGGTTATACAGATATTAGTATGCGGTAACCCGAATGTTGTTCGGAGTCCTAGATGAGATCCCGGACGTCACGAGGAGTTCCGGAATGGTCCGGAGGTAAAGAATTATATATAGGAAGTGCTATTTCGGCCATCGGGACAAGTTTCGGGGTCACCGGTATTGTACCGGGGCCACCGGAAGGGTCCCGGGGGTCCACCGGGTGGGGCCACCTGCCAGGGGGGCCACATGGGCTGTAGGGGTGTGCGCCTTGTCCTATATGGGCGAAGGGCACCAGCCCCAAGAGGCCCATGCGCCAAGAGATAAGGAAAGGAAGAGTCCTAAAAGGGAAGGCACCTTCGAGGTGCCTTGGGGAGGAGGGACTCCTCCCTAGCCGCACCCTTCCTTGGAGGAAGGGCCAAGGCTGCGCCCCCCCCCTCTCCCTTGGCCCTATATATAGTGAGGGGAAGGGAGGGCAGCCGCACCTAAGTCCTGGCGCCTCCCTCTCCCTCCCGTGACACATCTCCCTCCTCCCGCAGCGCTTGGTGAAGCCCTGTTGGAATCCCGCTACTTCCACCACCACGCCGTCGTGCTACTGGATCTCCATTAACCTCTCCCCCCCCTTGCTGGATCAAGAAGGAGGAGACGTCGCTGCTCCGTACGTGTGTTGAACGCGGAGGTGCCGTCCGTTCGGCGCTAGGATCATCGGTGATTTGAATCACGACGAGTATGACTCCATCAACCCCGTTCTCTTGAACGCTTCCGCCCGCGATCTACAAGGGTATGTAGATCCACTCCTCCCTCGTTGCTAGATGACTCCATAGATAGATCTTGGTGACACGTAGGATAATTTTGAATTTCTGCTACGTTCCCCAACACAAACATAGGCTTCCAATATATCAATCTTGATGTCTCGACCATTTCGAGACTCCTCGTCATGTCTCGACCACTACGAACAACCTTCGGTACATCAAATTATATAAACTCATAATGAAACTGTCATCATAACGTTAAGCGTGCGGACCCTACAGGTTCGAGAACAATGTAGACATGACCGAGACATGTCTCTGGTCAATAACCAATAGCGGAACCTGGATGCTCATATTGGCTCCTACATTTTCTATGAAGATCTTTATCGGTCAGACCTCATAACAGCATACATTGTTCCCTTTGTCAATGGTATGTTACTTGCCTAAGATTCGATCGTCGGCATCAAAATACCTAGTTCAATCTCGTTACCGGCAAGTCACTTTACTCGTTCCGTAATACATCATCCCGCAACTAACTCATTAGTTGCAATGCCTGCAAGGCTTTAAGTGATGTGCATTACCGAGAGGGCCCAGAGATACCTCTCCGACAATCGGAGTGACAAATCCTAATCTCGAAATACGCCAACCCAACAAGTACCTTTGGAGACACCTGTAGAGCACCTTTATAATCACCCGGTTACGTTGTGACATTTGGTAGCACACAAAGTGTTCCTCCGGTAAACGGGAGTTGCATAATCTCATAGTCATAGGAACATGTATAAGTTATGAAGAAAGCAATAACAACAAACTAAACGATCAAGTGCTAAGCTTATGGAATGGGGCAAGTCAATCACATCATTCTCCTAATGATGTGATCCCGTTAATCAAATGACAACTCATGTCTATGGCTAGGAAACATAACCATCTTCGATCAACGAGCTAGTCAAGTAGAGGCATACTAGTGACACTCTGTTTGTCTATGTATTCACACATGTATTATGTTTCCGGTTAATACAATTCTAGCATGAATAATAAACATTTATCATGATATAAGGAAATAAATAATAACTTTATTATTGCCTCTAGGGCATATTTCCTTCAGTATCTTCATAGCCCATCAGTCCAACCCATGGCTAACAGGCCGGACGCCCGAGGACCCCTTAGTCCAGGACTCCCTCAGCGGGCGACAGCGGGCGCAGCATACCAATTTCCTCTTTGGTGCTAAGGGGGCAAGCGCATGCGCGGAGTCCCGAGGAATCAAGCAAAGGTTTCCATTCCAATGCAACAAGACCAAGACAGGAAGGACGACGGTCATCACGGAGCCCACCGCAGCATCGCCACCAGAGCCTTTTGCAGGCGAAGACTACTTTTGTCAGGATAGCTTGTACTAGTTGTCTCCCCTTGAATTTGGCAATTGTGGGATCCCTTCCCGCCTACATTTGGGAAGAGGACCAGGGCCACTATAAATAGGACTTAGCCACCACCATAGAGGGGACGGATCCATTCCACCCAGACCAACTCACCAGCTCATCGAGATCAAGAACACCAAACCTCCTGAGGTTGTTCAACCACTGTACTAGTTCATCCTCGGCCCCTTGAGGCAATCCACCTCAAAGCTAGAGTAGGGTATTACACTACAAGGTGGCCCGAACAAGGATAAACTGTTGTGTCTCATGTCCCTTAGGAGCGTCGAGCTAGGCTGTGGAATCGTTGGGCCGGCGGGTTGGGGAGAAGGAGCTCTTTGTATGCACCCTAGTGTTTGAACCTCTCAAGGGTCTGCAGAACCTCTCAAGGGTCGAAGCTTCTCTTCTGTCGATCGACTCGCCGCCACTCCACTGTCTCCACGGTTGATGCTCGCCGAGCCCGTGATGAGCATCAAGCCGCTCTCGCCGTGCTCGTCGCCCAGATCGTGCCCGTCGGCGGGCCACCCCGTCGTTCTCCATCACCTACCGCTAACACCGTCATCGGCCCGACGGGGCACGAGCAGCAAGCTTCATCGCAGCACCCCTCCATGCGGTGGGACGGACGCACCGCCACCCTATCGCTGACTCTGGCCGGCTCGTCGTACCATGCTCGTCACGGTCCGGCGAACGCGTGATACGTCTCCAACGTATCTATAATTTTTGATTGTTCCATGCTATTATATTATCTGTTTTGGATGTTTAATGGGATTTAATATGCTCTTTTATATTATTTTTGGGACTAACCTATTAACCGAAGGCCTAGTGCCAGTTTCTGTTTTTTGCCTATTTCAGTGTTTCGCAGAAAAGGAATATCAAACGGAACGAAACCTTCGCGAGGATCTTTCTTGGAACAAACGCAATCCAGGAGACTTGGAGTGGAAGTCAGAGACGCAACGAGGCGGCCACGAGGCAGGAGGGTGCGCCCAGGGGGGTAGGCGCGCCCCCACCCTAGTGCGCCCCTCGTAGCTCCACCAACGTACTTCTTTCGCCAATATATACTCGTATACCCTATAAACATCCAGGGGAGCCACAAAACGACTTTTCCACCGCCGCAACCTTCTATACCCGTGAGATCCCATCTGAGCCTTTTCCAGTGATCTTCCGGTGGGGGAATCGATCATAGAGGGCTTCTACATCAACACCATAGCCTCTCCGATAATGTGTGAGTAGTTTACCACAGACCTTCGGGTCCATAGTTATTAGCTAGATGGCTTCTTCTCTCTCTTTGGTTCTCAATACAAAGTTCTCCTCGATATTATTGGAGATCTATTCGATGTAATATTTTTTTGCGGTGTGTTTGCCGAGATCCGATGAATTGTGGATTTATGATCAAGTTTATCTATGAACAATATTTGGTTCTTCTCTGAATTCTTATATGCATGATTTGATATCTTTGCAAGTCTCTTCAAATTATTGGTTTAGTTTGGCCTACTAGATTGATCTTTCTTGCAATGGGAGAAGTGCTTAGCTTTGGGTTCAATCTTGCGGTGTCCTTTCCCAGTGACAGTAGGGGAAACAAGGCATGTATTGTATTGTTGCCATCGAGGATAAAAAGATGGGGTTTATATCATACTGCTTGAGTTTATCCCTCTACATCATGTCATCTTCCGTAAAGCATTACTCTGTTCTTTTGAACTTAATACTCTAGATGCATGCTGGATAGCGATCGATGTGTGGAGTAGTAGTAGTAGATGCAGAATCGTTTCGGTCTACTTAACATGGACGTGATGCCTATATTTCATAATCATTGCCTGGATATTCTCATAACCATGCACTTTTCTATCAATTGCTCGGCAGTAATTTGTTCACCCACCGTAATACATGCTATCATGAGAGAAGCCACTAGTGAAACCTATGGCCCCGGGTCTATTTTGTATCATATAAGTTTCCAATCTACAATTCTAGTTTACTATTTGTTTTATTTTGCAATCTTTACTTTTCAATCTATACAACAAAAATACCAAAAATATTTATCTTATTATCTTTATCAGATCTCACTTTTTCAAGTGGCCGTAAATGGATTGACAACCCCTTTATCGCGTTGGTTGCAAGGTTCTTGATTGTTTGTGCAGGTACTAGGTGACTTGCATGTAATCTCCTACTGGATTGATACATTGGTTCTCAAAAACTTAGGGAAATACTTATGCTACTTTGCTGCATCACCCTTTCCTCTTCAAGGGAAAACCAACGCATGCTCAAGAAGTAGCAAGAAGGATTTCTGGCGCCGTTGCCAGGGAGATCTACGCTCAAGTCAAGACATACCAAGTACCCATCACAAACTCTTCTCCCTCGCATAACATTATTTGCCATTTGCCTCTTGTTTTCCTCTCCACCACTTCACCTTTGCCGTTTTATTCGCCCCTTTTCCATTCGCCTCTTTCCGCTTGCCTCTTGTGTGTTCGCTCTTAGTGCGGTTTGTTGCAATCATGTCTGAAACAGGGGAGGTTATCATTGAAAAGGGTAGTAGTAACGACGAGGGAAACTTTGATGCTTTTGATTATCCTCATGAAGAACCTACTATTTTACACACTAAAAATTTTCGGATTGGTAGTGGCAATATTATTGGAAAAGGAGTTACTCAAGATTTCTTTACTTGCGTCGGTGCTTTGCCCACTATGGGCGGGTCTATTCTTCATAAAACTAGTAGTCTTGCGGATGCTATATCTTTGCTCGTGGTTGAACTTGAAAGACAATTTATCCACATGCATCCTTGCATACAAAGGATTTTTCTAGAATTTTCCAATATTGCGCATTCTTCTATTAAGCGAGCAGCTACCATCTTTTTATCTCATGAGTTCTGATTTATAATAAAAGAGGCCAACGAAATTTTTGCACATTATAGGTTGGATGTCGGCCGTCCTCCCATAGAAGCGATCCTTTTTTTTTATCAAGAAGACATAATGCGCTTACGATCTTTAGGTCATTTTGCTTTTAATGAAAACCTTAGAAAAAAGGTTCCTACCGATGTTCTAGTTGACAGGATTTCTGAACTTAATGACAACTTTGCTATCCAGAACAATGGGTTAGGTTTTTCCCTTGAACAAATGCTCATGACTTTTTTTCCAAAAGAATGCTTATAATGATGAATTGGTTGTGCAATATGAGGGGCCAAAGGAGGAACCAATACCTCCCGAGCTTGATCTTGGGGACTTTTATCCCATTAAATTTAGCCCTTTTGATTACTTTTGCTTGCTACAAAGAAAACTTGCCGCTGAACGTAGGGAGTATGAGATGAGTTTTCGCGATTTGCCTTATCATTATCATGGCAATGCCTAGATCTATTCTTGCCTTTATGCCAAGCTAGCGCCGTTAAACGATAGCGCTTGTTGGGAGGCAACCCAATTTTATTTTTTGTTCCTTGCTTCTTGTTCCTGTTTAGTAAAAAATAAATCATCTATCCTCTGTTATTATTGTGTTTTTATGTTTTAATTAGTGTTTGTGCCAAGTAAAGCCTTTAGGATCTTCTTGGGTGATTGTTGTTTGATCTTGCTGATAAAAACAGAAAGTATGTGCTCACGAGAATAATTTTCATTTTTTACCAGAGAGCGATAAAATACCAATTCCAACTGTGGTAGATCAATATACAAATTAGTTAGGCTGTCTTAATTTTTCAGAATTTTTGGAGTTATAGAAGTATTCGAACTATCCATATTGCTACAGACTGTTATGTTTTTGACAGATTCTGTTTTTCGTGTGTTGTTTGCTTATTTTGATGAATCTATGACTAGTATCAGGGGGTATCAACCGTAGAGAAGTTGGAATATAGTAGGTTTAACACCAATATAAATAAAGAATTATTTCATTACAGTACCTTGAAGTGGTGATTTGTTTTCTTATACTAACGGAGCTCATGAGATTTTCTGTTGAGTTTTGTATTGTGAAGTTTTCAAGTTTTTGGGTAAAGATTTGATGGATTTTGTAACAAGGATTGGTAAGAGCCTAATCTTGGGGATACCCAAGGCACACCAAGGTAAAATTAAAGGACACCCTCTTTCATCTTCGCCTATCGGTAACTTTACTTGAGGCTATATTTTTATTCACCAGATGATATGTGTTCTGCTTGGAGCATATTGCATGATTTGAGTCTTTGCTTTTTAGTTTAGCACAATCATCCTTGCTGTACACACCTTTTGGGAGAGACACACATGAATCGGAATTTATTAGAATACTCTATGTGCTGAAATTATTGATCTCTCATGCTTCACTTATATTATTTTGAGAGTCTTTCAGAACATCATGGTAATTTTCTTTGGTTATGAAATTAGTCCTAATATGATAGGCATCCAAGATGGGTATAATAAAAACTTTCATGTAGAGTGCATTGAATACTATGAGAAGTTTGATACTTGATGATTGGTTTGAGATATGAAGATGGTGATATTAGAGTCATGCTAGTTGAGTATTTGTGAATTTGAGAAATACTCGTGTTGAGGTTTGCAAGTCTCGTAGCATGCACGTATGGTAACTGTTGTGTAACAAATTAGAAGCATGAGGTGTTTCTTTGATTGTCCTCCTTATGAGTGGTGGTCGGGGACGAGCGATGGCCTTTTCCTACCAATCTATCCCCCTAGGAGCATGCGCGTAGTGCTTGGTTTTGATGACTTGTAAATTTTTGCAATGAGTATGTGAGTTCTTTATGACTAATGTTGAGTCCATGGTTATACGCACTCTCACCCTTCCATCATTGCTAGCCTCTTCGGTACCGTGCATTGCCCTTTCTCACCTCGAGAGTTGGTGCAAACTTCACCGGTGCATCCAAAGCCCGTGATATGATACGCTCTATCACACATAAGCCTCCTTATATCTTCCTCAAAACAGCCACCATACCTACCTATTATGGCATTTCCATAGCCATTCCGAGATATATTGCTATGCAACTTTACACCGTTTCGTTTATTATGACATGCTTCATCGTTGTCATATTGCCTTGCATGATCATGTAGTTGACATCGTATTTGTGGCAAAGCCACCGCTCATAATTTTTTATACATGTCACTCTTGAATCATTGCACATCCTGGTACACCACCGGAGGCACTCATATAGAGTCATATCTTGTTCTAGTATCGAGTTGTAACATTTGAGTTGTAAATAAATAGAAGTGTGATGTTCATCATTATTAGAGCATTGTCCCATGTGAGGAAAAAAGAGAAAGGACAAAAAAATAAGGCCCAAAAAATGAGAGAAAAAGAGAGAAGGGACAATGTTACTATCCTTTTTCCACACTTGTGCTTCAAAGTAGCACCATGATCTTCATGATAGAGAGTCTCTTATTTTGTCACTTTCATATACTAGTGGAATTTTCATTATAGAAATTGGCTTGTATATTCCAACAATGGGCTTCCTCAAAATGCCCTAGGTCTTCGTGAGCAAGCAAGTTGGATGCACACCCACTTAGTTTCTTTTGTTGAGCTTTCATACATTTATAGCTCTAGTGCATCTGTTGCATGGCAATCCCTACTCCTCGCATTGACATCAATTGATGGGCATCCCCATAGCCCATTGATTAGCTGCGTCGATGTGAGACTTTCTCCCTTTTTTGTATTCTCCACACAACTCTTATACCCGTGAGATCTCATCTGGGGCCTTTTCGGGCGATTTGCCAGAGGGGGAATCGATCACGGAGGGCTTCTACATCAAAAGCATAGCCTCTCCAATAATGTGTGAGTAGTTTACCACAGACCTTCAGGTCCATAGTTATTAGCTAGATGGCTTCTTCTCTCTCTTTGGTTCTCAATACAAAGTTCTCCTCGATGTCCTTGGAGATCTATTCGATGGAATATTATATTGCGGTGTGTTTGCCGAGATCCGATGAATTGTGGACTTATGATTAAGTTTATCTATGAACAATATTTGGTTCTTCTCTAAATTCTTATATGCATGATTTGATATCTTTGCAAGTCTCTTCGAATTATCGGTTTAGTTTGGCCTACTAGATTGATCTTTCTTGCAATGGGAGAAGTGCTTAGCTTTGGGTTCAATCTTGCGGTGTCCTTTCCCAGTGACAGTAGGGGCAGCAAGGCACGTATTGTATTGTTGCCATCGAGGATAAAGAGATGGGGTATATATCATATTTCTTGAGTTTATCCCTCTACATGATGTCATCTTGCCTAAAGCATTACTCTGTTCTTATGAACTTAATACTCTAGATGCATGCTCGATAGTGGTCGATGTGTGCAGTAATAGTAGTCGATGCAGAATCGTTTCGCTCTACTTAACACGGACATGATGCCTATATTTCATAATCATTGCCTAGATATTCTCATAACTATGCGCTTTTCTATCAATTGCTCGGTAGTAATTTGTTCACCCACCGTAATACATGCTAGCATGAGAGAAGCCACTGGTGAAACCTATGGCCCCCGGGTCTATTTTATATCATATAAGTTTCCGATCTACAATTCTAGTTTTTACTATTTATTTTATTTTGCAATCTTTACTTTTAAATCTATACAACAAAAATACCAAAAATATTTATCTTATTATCTTTATGAGATCTAGCTTTTGCAAGTGGTAGTGAAGGGATTGACAACCCCTTTACCGTGTTGGTTGCAAGGTTCTTGATTGTTTGTGCAGGTACTTGGAGACTTGTGTGTAATCTCCTACTGGATTGATAGCTTGGTTCTCAAAAACTGAGGGAAATACGTACGATACTTTTCTACATCACCCTTACCTCTTCAAGGGAAAACCAATGCATGCTCAAGAGGTAGAAACGCGCAGGATGCGTTGCTCATGGCATATGAGCTCCTGTGCTACCGCCCAGTCAACAACCTCTATGAAGACTGGCTGGACCGCATCGCCGAGCTAGTCAGCACGGCTGGGGGCTCGCCTGCACCATCCCTCTCGCTGCCTCGTCCGCCGCCTGCTATGGGCGATGTAGCCCACGGAGCGCCTCTGCCACCCCCTCGTCAGGACATCGCCCTCGGTCCAAGGCGCGCGGCCCCACGGCATGACCTTGCATGTCGAGCACCCGCACATGAAGAAGAAAGCTGCTGGGAGGTCCAACGGCCGCAAGAAGATGCTCCAGCGCTCCCTCCTCCACAACGTCAAGACCACGTGCCGCCTGCAGCGGCATTGCGCAAGCACCAAGACCAGGCTCCACCTCCACGATGGGCTCTGGTGACCACATCAAGCTGTCGCGCCTTCACCCCTAAGCTACGTAGCGTTGTCTGGCCAGGCAAGTTCAAGCCTGACCTGCCTCCATGTTACGACGGCACCCCCGACCCTGCGGAGTTCCTGCAGCTCTACGAGCTGACCATCGAGGCGGCCAGCGGTGATGAAAAGGTCGTGGCGAATTGGTTCCCCATGACCCTCATGGATGGCGCGCGCTCGTGGCTCCTGAATCTGGCCGAGGGATCGATTTCCTCCTGGGGTGAGATGCGTGAGCATTTCGCCGCCAACTTCCAGGGCACTCGCAATTGCCCGCCTGCTGCAAGTGACCCGCGTCGCATCAAGCAGCAACCGGGGGAGACCCTGCAGAAGTACACCCAGTGCTTCAACAATGTTCGCCTCAAGATCCCCAAGGTTTCTGATGAATCCATCATCTCGGCATTCTCCGATGATGTCCGTGATGTCAAGATGAAGGAGGAGCTCGCCATCCACGAGGACATGTGCAAGGCTCTAGAGATGTTCTACATGGCTACTAAGTGCGCAAGAGCTGAGGAGGGGCACCTCTCCCTCCTCGAGCTCCCAGTGGCTGACCCAGAAGACAAGGAGGCCAAGGTCAAGGACGTCAAGCACAAGGGGGGTGTCGTGCTTGCGGCTGAACTAGAAATGAAGCGCGGCTGCGACCACACAGAGTCAGCCAAAAGCAGCCTTCTGTTCTACGTCTTCCACAACGTACACAGCCACAACACCAACAACTGTCAGGAGCTTAGGGCCATCCGCGACAGGCGCCTCGGTCAACGCCCCGAGTGCAACGACCGAGGCTATGGCCGCAGAGGAGGCCGAAGTGGAGGATGTTGGGATGACCGCAGCCCCCGCCAGGAGTGGCGCGACCAGCCTCATGAGGATCCCTGGCAAGGCCAGCCTCGCGAGGGCGTCTGGAGAGACCAGCCTTGTGAGGACACTACAAAAAAATACACTTCCGTGATGATACGTGTTTGTCACAGTAGGTCGTGTTTTTTGTCATGCATGTACATCCATGACGATTTTATGACAGAATCAAGATAGTCATACCTATGCTATCGTAGAAGTGTTCCATGACATTACCAAAATTATCATCACGGAATTGTGCACTTCCATGGCGATAAATTGCGCCTCACAGAAGTGCTTTTGTCAAGGGTGACCGACACGTGGCATCCACCGTAACGGAACGTCGTTAAGCTATCGGGCCGGGTTTTGGATCCGATAACCCGTTAACAGCCCCGACCAATGGGGATTTTCCACGTGTAAAATCCTCATTGCCTGGAGGAAACACGCGTCGGCTCATCGTTGGGACAGATGTCATCCACTCATTGGACAGAAGGCGCCTATGATATGTCGACACGTGTCACGGCCCAATAGAGGCCCATTCCTGTGAAAAGGCCGACCCGTTTGACTTGGTCAAAAGGTGGCGGGCCGGCCCATGGAAAGCTTGTTAACGGCCTGTTCACATATAGCCCATTTACAGCCCGCTAACCCAAGTCCCATTACACCCTATCCGAATTAAGCCTAGTAGCGTCATCTAGGCCATCCAATATGATTCCAGCCCGTTTTCACTTCTGGCCCATGTATGGCCCATGACGTCTTTCGGCCCATATGAGGCCCTATGTAACTCTTGGCCTATTAACGACCTGTGGTGAAACTGGCCCGTAATGAACAATGTATCACTTTACACCCATTAACGGCCCGTGGTGAAACTGGCCCGTAATGAACAGTGTATCACTTTATACCCATTAACGGCCCGTTATTCTGTTCGGCCGTTTCCAGCCCATGTTATCTTTTGGCCCTCTCAGAGCCCATTTATTTTTGGGCTCATTTCCAACATTCGTTTACTTATGGCCAGTTACTATCATTTTCTGCTTGTGGGCCAAATTCAGCCCGTGGTTACAGTCGGCCCGTTTGTGGTCCGTTAATACGTTGGGCCGTTTTCATAGCGTCATCAAATACGGCCTATTAACGATGGCCCGTTATGGTCGGCCCATGAACGGACGATTCCAACTCTAGTCCATTTACGGCCATAATGCGGCCTGTTATTGGCCCATGTTTGGCCAATCGATCATATGGCCCGTATAAGGCCCATTGACGATACAGCCCGTAGAAGGCCCATTGTTTCTATGGCCCATAGAAGGCCCGTTGTTTCTACGGCCCGTAGAAGGCCCGTTGTTTCTACGGCCCGTAGAGGCCCATTGTTTCTACGGCCCGTAGAAGGCCTACTGTTTCTACGGCCCACAGAATGCCCACTGTTTCTACGGCCCGTAGGAGGCCAAGTGTCACTACAGTAAATATTAGCCCATGGTTATTGTGGCCTAGTTTTAAAAAATAGGTTATTACAGCCACTAGAAAACCGTGGAAAAAGAACTTCACTGACTACAAGCAAACAAATAAACAAGACAACAAGGAAATAAATAAGCAAGCAACTTATGCTAGGCTATCACGGCTATTACACATATTACATCCACTAGGCATCAAAGTTCGCCACCAGTACAAATATAGGGAACAAAGCAGCATATAAACGCCGCAGCAAAACAAGTCCAGAACTGAAACCACTTCAGAAGAGTTCAAGAAACAATATCCCAGGTACCCATAATGCTGGCAAGATGCTTAGCAAGCTTATTAACTTTCTCTTGTTTGGCGCTTAAATCCTCCAGCGCTTGCTGTTGCACAAGAAAGTACGCATCTGAATTCTGCAGGGACTTCCTCAGTCCTTCAGCTTCTTGCCGCAGCACAGCTGGCTGATGCCTTTCATCTTGTAGCTGAGACTGAAGAAGCCAAAGTGATTCAGGCAGCGAGTTCGAAGAGCTTGTGCCAGCGGTACTAGCTAGTAACTCGAATACTACATGAACGCAGGACTGTGGGGTTTTCTCACTGTCTACAAGATCGTTTTTATCACCTTTCTTGGAGACCAACAGGGTTGTCTCACTATCTTGAACCTTATCTGCATTACTTTCTCTACCATTGCATAGTGGGGTGCTCTTCTCCAATATTTTGTTTGCATACTACAAGAGAAACAAGCAGACACATCACATGTTTAGCTTGTAGTATACGAAACTCATTTTGGTAAACCGGTTCAGTAGTAAGGTGGACAGGATAACAACATGAAACAAACATATATCTATGTACTATGGTCACTGTATTGTCCATATCATTCTAGTTTATGTTCCCTAATCAAGATAGAGACACAGTTCAACTCATATATTTTTAAGACACAACAGCATAAACAGAATATAAGTGTGAGAAACTACACAGCATTGGTCGCACTTGTAATGTGCATCACATGAGAACATAACTGTTTATACAACTTAAACTGAAATCAACATAGAGCAAGAAGTTAGAACAACAATCGAGTGAAAGAAATAGGTTTAAAACATACCTGTTGCGCCATTGGAGTTTCAATTGGATCCTTCAAATTCGAAAGTAGTTGGTATGAGTAAATACAGTGATGCAACAGCAAAGGAGTATGGACCATAGCTACAGAATCTGACCTGAGAACAGTTGCTCTTCTGCTTTAAACATGGAGTTTGGGTTAGCTGTGGTGGTCTTCATGCTTTGGGCACTGCAGTAGCTTTACAAACTGCTCGTGTGGGGGTACTCTATGGTGGACATGGTGCTTTGTCAACTATAAGTGGGTTACTATCCGCTGGGGTTGCGGTTAGATGGGTTGTAGCTGGTTCTCTGCCCAACGGTGTAAGTGTGCAATCTGGAAGAGTCTCGATTATGTGTGGTGGGGCTACTTTGTGGGCCAGTACAACCATGGTTCTATCTGCATCGACGGGTAGCACTGTCTTTTGTGAAGAACGGGTTTTTGCTCCCTTAGATACTGCCATCACCCCCTCCAATTCAAATGGCTGATAAACAAGAAAAGAAATTGAACGTACATACATTGTATGATAGACAGATGTGGTAATTCACATATATGTTGTCTAACCAAACAGGACAGCATGACACAATTTCACATATATGATGCCTAACTAAATAGGATAGCATGACACAGTTTCAGATATATGATGGATAACTTAACAGGATATAATGGCATAATTCAACATATGATGAGTACCTAAATAGGATGACATGACAAAACTATATGATGTCTTTCTAAAATAGGTTGGGATGAAATAATTCACATACATGTTGTCTAAGTATACAGGATGGCATGATATAATTGACATAATTGATTCATATACTAAGCAGATGGCACTCGCATGTATGATCTCTAAACTAAGCAGATAGAATTCAATATTGTGCATATGATGTCTAAACAAAGCAATGTAAGACACCATATGCATCATATGAGAAATATAAACATTGCAACTTAGAGCATACACCTCAGGTGGGATATAGGACTGTTCATCTGTCTCTGACTCCTCCTCTGAGGAGCTCCCTGTAACCATCGAGATATATGCTTCAACAGGTACCATTGCCTACTCTGAAGACCTTGTTTTCACTCCAGATTTTTCCATAACCGGCCCAAATGGCTGATACACATGAAGAGTAGTTCAATATACACAGATTGTCGACAAATGGAATACGTAATGAAAAAAAAGATGGCATGAGATAGTTCACATATATGATGCCTGGCTCCATGGCGGTGCATAATTCACATATATGATAACTAGCTGAAAAACATGGCATTGCATAATTCACATATCTGATATAGAAAGCAAATAGGGGGCATTCACACAAAGCATGTCTAATCTAAGCAGATGGCATGGAAATTTAAGACACCATATGCATGATATGAGCAATATAACCCAGCCAAGTTAGAGCATGCACCTCGGGGGGGGGGGATACGACTGGTCATCTCTCTCTGAATCCTCCTCTGAGGAGCTATCTGTAACCAGCAAGAAATCTGCATCGACAGGTAGCACTGACTGCTCAGAAGACCTTGTTTTCACTCCAGATTTTCCCATGTCCGACTCAAATGGCTGATGCACAGGAAGTGTAGATGAATGTATAAACATTGTTGACAAATGGAATACATTATGGAAAAAATATGGCACGATAGAATTCACATATATGATGACTGGCTAAACAGGGTGGCATTGCATGATTCACGTATATGATGCCTGGCTAAAGAAGATGGCATTGCATAATTCCCATATACTCCCTCTGTTCCTAAATATTTGTCTTTTATATATTTCAAATGCACTACCACATACCAATGTATACAGACATATTTTAGAGTGTAGATTCACTCATTTTGTTCCGTATGTAATCACTTGTTGAAATCTCTAAAAAGATAGATATTTAGGAATGGTGGGAGTATGATATAGAAACCAAACAGGTGGCATTCACACAAAGCAAATCTAAACTAAGCTGATGACATATAAGATGTATAATGTAAGCAATGCAAGGCGCCATATGCATGATATGACCAACATCAGCATGCTAGGTTAGAGCAAACACCTCGGGTGGCAAACAGGCGTGGCCGGCTCCTTCTAAATCTCCATCTGAACAGTTTCTTCCTCTGGAATACAATCTGGAAATGCAGGAGAGGGGGGCACTTCGCCCACCATGGAGCGGCGTCTGCATGACATTATATTCGCACGCAACGGTCTTCTCTTTTTCTCTACATGTTCAGTACAATTGTGTACAATATCTGACATGCATAATAAAAAAATAGTTAGATTTTGTAAGGCCTAAGGGGTGGATGCAAAAATCAAGACTGATGGTAGCAAACGAGTGGATGGATCCAAAACTAATGATAGCAGGTAGATTATAGCTTCAGTTTAAAAAGATAGACAATGGATCATCTATTGTTTGTTGCCCACCCAACATGAACCACATAGAAGACCCTAGATGAACCAGATAGTAGACATATACTATTCGTTGTTGGCTCGATATGAGACCCATGGGCAATTCAAAACTCAAGATTGAACGATAAAGTAGCAGGTAATAATAACCGATGTATAACGTAAGCAAACACGAAAGACTGTGACCTCTCTTCCGGAACTGTGTAGTCCTCAAGTTCATCTGCTCAGTCGATGATGGTAATGCAGTTGGCGTGGCTGCCGGCAACGGGGAAGATGATCTGAGGTGGCGAAAGGAAGTCTGCAGGGGGGATCTCTGCTGCAGTGAATGCTTCTGTCGATGGTGCACCTCGGGTGGGGTGGATGACGGCACGGCAGGAGCAGGACATAACACACAGAGTTTTCTTTGATGCCTATCTGAAAATGAAATAAATCTGTAAGGGACCCTTAGAATTGGAGGATTCTATAAACATAGGGACAGGAAAAATACAGGAATAGGATAGGAATGCACGTGCAAAACAGAGCATCTGGAAACATAGGATTTCAGTCAACCTGGGTGTTTGGCTCACATGAATTGGAAGAACAGAGGAATGGGGAAACAAAGTGATGCGACGAGTGTACAACCTCTTTGGCATAGCCTTGTGGACCTCAGCATCATTGGGTTGGACGTGGAGGATGGTGATGATGCTGGTGTGACTATCAGAGGCGGGGAAGAAGATCCGAGGCCTCTGGAAATGGCATCGAGGGTACTGCTCCGCTGTGATGGACGGTTCCGTCGTTGGAGTAGCTCTGCTAAGGTGTACGGCGACGAGGCTGAAGCATGACAAGACAGACAACAATAATCTGAAGTGGGACCCTAATATCATCTGCAATAGATGATGTAAAATACATCACCAAAAAGTGCTAGATGAAAACGCATCAGTCGCGCCACGGCTGCTCCGACAGATGTTGTAAGTACTGTTCACTCTGAACTTAACTGAAGAAAATGAACTTCACAGTCGAAATTGAATTTTACTGTCGAAACTGATTGAACTAGTAACAGAGCATTGCAATAGATGTTTAGGGTATTCGAGCACTAGTAGCAGAGAAGCAGTGATCTAAATCAGCAGATGCTCGAGCAGGGAACGCACTAGCAGAGAGCAAGTCATGCAGTAGCACCGCGAGCGAGTGCTAAAGCAGCAACTCCTTTAGCTACCGGAGGTCGTGCAGCAGCAGCAGCGCAAGCGAGAGCAAGAGCAGAGCAGCAGCACGAACGAAAGCAGGAGCAGTGCAGCAGCGCGACCGACAGCAAGAACAGAGCCGCAGTGCGAGCGAGAGCCGGAGCAGCTGAAGCTAGTACCGTTGTGGAAGTCGCCGCCGAGGAAGCAACGACATGGGGGAGAGACACCATGGATGATGTGGCCGGCGACGGCACCGTCGATGGAGACACGCCATGTCTGCTCGGTATCGAGCACTGGCAGCCCCGTGAGATCGAATAAAAGATAAAATGCAACGGTGAGTGCAGAACCTCCTTGGTGGCGCCGTGTTGGCCTCGACTTCATCGGAGGAATTGGTGAGGGTGCTGCGATTCCGGTGGGGCAGGTCAAGACGGCGTTGTGGGGATTGAGGTGGCGCGATAGACGAGACAAACATCGTGGCAGCTCCTTGGACGTGGAGGATGGGGCGGCTGATTCGGCGGGACGACGAGATCGACAACGGATCCTCATCCGGTGCGGTGGATGAGGGACGGCGAGCTGTTGCGGTGGATGACGTAGTCGGGGAAGAGTCTCTGGCTGGGCGGCGGTCGGGAGGCCGACGGAGGAGCGTGGGGTTTCGCGGGTTTTGGCGGCCTCGGTGTATGAATGGGGGGCGAAGGGGGAGGGGGAGCCAAGCTTAGGGATGCGCTTGTCCGAAATGTAGGGTAAGTTACTAGCATACCCCCACCGGTTTTGACATCGCGACGTGGAGCTTCATTTCCGGCTGAGGGGTAGAAGGGGATTTCGCATGTCTGGGCTGCGGGAGCGATTTGGATGAGGAGGGAGTTCTCGTGTGCGTCCAAATTTCGGGATAACAAGGCGCGGCGCGGGTTGAACAAGCGGGAGTTTCAAAGCAGGTGAGACAAAAGATACTCGAGCATGAAAATTTCGGGATAACAAGGTGCGGATTCCTTGTTCGGCAGAATAAACTTAATGTGTAAAAAAACAATTCATACAAGACACAAGAGAGTCATGTCCCCTTTTACTATATTGCTATAGATGCCATTGAAAAAACTACAAGAAAAATGAAAAAAATCGGGAGAACAAGATTACCCTGTACAATACCAAATCGATTCGCACTTCCCTCAACAACAACAAGAAACAAGTCAATTCCCACCAAAGAAAGAGTAATGTCCCTTTTTATATGATTATAGATGCCATGATCTCGAATTTCAATTTTTGAATCCATGTTATGTTGAATTCGAATATATCGTTAGGTGACCTTGCGGTTTATAATTGATGTAGTCGTACATTTTGATCTTCCATCATATATGAACATTTTACTCCACCATGTGAACATATATATTGTCATCTACCATATGGACTAAATTTGAATCAATTTTCCTTATTTGAATACGATTGTTGTCAAGTTATACAATAATTTAAATATTATCTTGATAACAAAAAACATACATATAGCAGTAATCATATTTCACTATGAACTACATGTACCATACGCTCTCCAATTCAAATATTTGTATCCATTTTATGTTGAATTCAAATCATAGTGCATTATTGGTCTAGGTAGCGAGATGTTTGGGATAATCTAAACCCTGTTTTCATACGTATAATTTTTGGCTGAATTGGGACAAGTTTTGGTATAAGCCTCTTGCAAAACCGGAGATTCTCTCAACAAGCCTCGTGGTTCCGAGAGGGAATGTGTCACCTATGTGTGCAAAACGATATACGCTGCCTCCCCCTGATTTTATTTACAGTGGCAACATAGAACTATATGAGTGCCCTGTTAAATTTTGGAATTATTTCGGGTTCATTTGGCCTTTTTATAAATTAATTGAGTTTCTGGACTTTTAATGTGCATAATCTAAATATGAATTGCATGCACGTGCTCCGGAGCACCAAAGTGGGTTGAAAAATCACATGTGTGTCCTTGGTTGAATTTCTAGGTCCCATGGAAGAAATGAGAATGAAATTCAAACATCTGGGCGTCATGACTCGGCCGAAAACATCGAGAAACTTTTATTTTAAATTCATGTAAATCCAAAACTCGCCTGGAAATCATGAAACTTGGCATGGTGTCATGTCATCGCACTAACATGTTGTGGTAAAAAATTGGGCCGATTTGGAAGCTCGTGGTTCTAAGAGGGAACGTGCCACCTTTGAGTGTGAAACGATATACGCTGCCCCCCTCTTGAGTTTCTTAACAAAGGCAACATAGAACTACATTAGTGCCCTGTTAAATTTTGGAATTATTCTGGGTTCGTTTGTCATTTTTTATACATTAATTGAGTTTCTGGTCATTTAATGTGCATAAGTCAAATTTGAACTACACGCACATGCTCTCGTGCACCAAAGTTGGTTGAAAAATCACATTTGTGTCCTTGGGTGAATTTCTAGGTCCCATGCAAGAAATGAGAATAAAATTAAAACATCTGGGCATCGTGGCTCGGCCGAGAACATTGAGAAACTAGGTTTTAAAATTCTTGTAAATCCAAAACACATCTGAAAATCATGAAACTTGGCATGGATGTCATGTCATGGTACTACCATGTTGTGGTAAAAAAATTGGCCGAATAGGAACAGATTTTGGTATAAGCTTTTGCAAACCGAAGCTTCTCTCAAGAAGGCTCGTGGTTCTGAGAGGGAACGTGCCACCTTTGAGTGCGAAACGATATACGTTGTCCCCCTTGAGTTTATTTACAAAGGCAACATAGAACTACATGAGTGCCCTGTTAAATTTTGGAATTATTCCGGCTTCGTTTGGCCCTATTTACACATTAATTGAGTTTTTGGTCATTTAATGTGCATAATTCAAATTTGAACTACAAGCACATGCTCCCGTGCAGCAAAGTTGGTTGAAAACCACATTTGTGTCCTCGGGTGAATTTCTACTCCCTCCTTCCATTTATATAGGTCCAAATGCGTTTTTCGAGGCTAACTTTGACCAAACGTTAGAGCAATAATATATGACATGCAACTTACACAAAACATACCTTCAATTTTGTATGTCAAAGGAGCTTCCAATAATATAATTTTCAGTATACATCTCATGTGCTATTCAATAGTCAAAGGCTGTCTTGAAAAACACATTAGGCCATATATAGATGGAAGGAGGGAGTAGGTCCCATGCAAAAAATAATAATAAAATTCAAACATCTCGGCATCGTGGCTCGCTCGAGAACATTGAGCAACTTGGTTTTAAAATCATGAAACTTGCCATGGTGTCATGTCATGGTAGTACCATGTCGTGGTAAGAAAATAGGCCGAATAGGAACAAATTTTGGTATAAGCTTCTTGCAAATCGGAGCTTCTCTCAAGAAGGCTCATGGTTCTGGGAGGGAACGTGTCACCTTTGTGTGCATAATTCAAATTTGAAATACAAGCACATGTTCCAGTGCACCAAAGTTGGTTGAAAAATCACATGTGTGTCCTCGGGTAAATTTCTAGGTTCCATGCAAGAAATGGGAATGAAATTCAAAATTTTGGGCATCGTGGCTGGGTTGGAAACATTGAGAAACTTAGTTTTTTAATTCCTGTAGATCCAAAACATGCATGAAAATAATGAAACTTGGCTTGGTGCCATGACATGGCACCAACATGTGTGGTAAATTTGCAGTCCGATTTGTGAAGGCGCATACAATAACAATCAACAAAGTCATTTTGGAACAAGTGCTATCACGTTACAATCGGAAACACAAGTATTATTGAAACCATGGGCGTTCTACTTACTAGTACCATTTCCGTGCCGCCACGCGTCCCCATATTTTATTAGCTACTAGGAGGCACCGTGCAGGGTAGCTATTTGAGTACGAGAGGCGTGCGATCAGACCGCTGCACGTGCTTATTGGGAGGAGAGCCCTTTGACCTCCATCTGCCGTCCACCTCTCTCCCAAGGTCTCCATTAATGGCGCCCGAGCCTCTGTTTAATGGTGTGGCTATGTCTCACTTGACTGAGATTTAAGAGAGAGAAAAGAAAATCTGAAAGCACGGATCTTGATGTAAGATCCGACGGACCTACATAGCATCTACTGCGACATATAGCAAGACTGATGAATATATAAGGACAATTAAATTTTTTTTGATCAAAGAAGAGCTTGCCCCTTCCGATTTTCATTACTGAAAACCACCACAATTCACAAGAAGTTGTCGGATTTCGGGTTCCGGCAGACCCTTAAGGTTCGAAGTCTGGGGTGCGTGCAGAGATTACGCCTTCTACCTCTCCGTCTCGCAAAGATCTAGACTACTGAAAGAACTGCACAAGAGACACAAGGTTTATACTGGTTCGGGCCACCGTTGTGGTGTAATACCCTACTCCAGTGTTTGGTGGGTGGATTGCCTCTTGGGGATGATGAAGATGAACAATACAAGGACGAACAGCCTCGCGAGGGTCTGCTCTTGGCTGGGGCGATGAACTGCTAGGAGGAGTTCAGTCACCCTTCTCTCTCTCTCTGATTTCGATTCGATCCCCCCTACCATGTGGGTGGCTGGTCCTATTTATAGAGGCCCTGGTCCTCTTCCCAAATATCGAGTGGGAAGGGAGCCAACAATGGCGGGCTAATTTGAAGGGGGAAAGCAAGTATCAGCTATCCTGACAAAAGTAGTCTTCGTCTGCGCAAAGCTCTGGTGATGACGCCGTCTTGGGCTCCACGGTGACCTCCGTCTCATAGTCCTCCTGGTCTTGGTCTCGTTGCACTGAAATGGCAACCTTTGCCTGATGCCTCGGTACTCCGCGGCTGTGCTTGCTCCCTTTGCACCAAAGAGGAAAGGAGGACACTGCGCGGGCTGGCACCCGCCTGGCGCCCTGAGTCGTCATGGCTTGCGTCACGGGCTCCTCGTGAGGTACCCCGCCTTGATCTCTCCGCCTCCTCGTGAGCCAGCCTGATGAGGCCGTGCCTGAGGAAGCTCCACGTCGTCCGCCCCGCGAGGCTTGGCCCCTCGCGAGGGTCTTGAGTCTTGTGTTGATGAAGATGGGCCGTGCTGGGCCCCCTTTGAGCCACGCCGCAGGCCGTAGGCAGGCAAGTCTGGGGACCCCCGTTCCCAGAACGCCGACAGTAGCCCCCAGGCCCAAGGCATGCCCGGACTTGGCCGTGCTGAGAGGCGAAAGGGCAAGGGCGAAGCACCGCAGGCCCTAACAGCCTGCGGCCTTGGGCGCCGCGTGGCGGTTGATGGGACGTGGGCGTCTCCGCTTCCCCACGACGCCTCGGTGATCGCGCGGGTTGGACAAGTCCTTGCATGCAAATCGTGTCATGATTACCTGCGATCGTGGAGGCCGGCGGTTGGCCTTCACCGGCTATAAGTACGGAACTGCGCATGCCCTTCCAGTCCATCCCTCCTTGCTTCTCCTTCTTCCCGATCCTTGCTCCGTCTTGCCGCGATGGCACCGATTCGCCGGTTCTCTGCAGCGGAGAAGGGAAAGGCCCCTCGAGAGGGACCATACTAGCTCCCGCCGAAGAAACGGCTCGCTCCTCGTGGCCGGGACGAGGAGGACCGTCAGGTGGTGTCGAGGCCTCGGTGCGAGCAGTCTCCGCCGGGGTTCCCGCTTCCCTTGTATGCCCACGTCGAGTGACTCGAAGGGGTCGATGTCGATCCCCGCGGTCAGCGCCGTCGTCGGCGCCGACGGTTCACGAAGGTGTGAGTTGTTCCCCCTGGGGTCCACGCCGAGGGCTCCTCCCAAGAGTTCGTGCTCCACGTCGCCATTCCTCTCCAGTCTTGGATCCGCCTGCCTCCCTTCTTCGCCTCCATCATCCCGCGGGGGGAGCCCCTGGAGCTCTGGCTGCAGCACGCCAGCTGCAGCACCCTCGCGACCGAGGCAGAGGTCGCAGTCGTTGCCCAGGGCGAGGTCTACATGACTCGTGGCTGGAGAGAAATCACCCGGGTTTGCAGGGTAAGGGGCGTCTTTCGCGGTCCACTTGGAGTACGATGGCGCTTCGGTGATGTTCTTCAAGGTCTTCGACGCGAACGGGCACCGGCTGAAGTGTTGCCCCGGGAGAGGTGGCCAGGACCTCTCCATGGTGAGGGCTAGGCCCGTCGACCACTCCCTTGGCGGCTCCGCAGGCGACGGAGGCGCCGGAGGATCCAGCGACTCCAGCGAGATCTTCGCGATTCTGGAGACGAGTGACGACAGCTACGAGCCCACGAGCCGGCGCCGCTCCTGGAGCAGGGCGGGCTCGTCTGGCCTCACCGACTCTGACCTGGATGGGGTTGGCGCCGGCGCTTGACGGCCCACTATTGATGATGGCATCTTTTGCGTGAGCGCATGTAGTTAGCATCCCTTAGGATCCGTTCCCTGCGAGGAACCAAAATGCGCCCCATGGGGGCTTGTAAGGTGCCTGTAATCATGTTTGTTAATACATAACCCTTGCTGTAGAGCTGTGCGAGTTGCTGATTCCGTCTTAGCTCAGTTCTCCCTTTCGAACCTCGCAAGGGCTTGGTGCTCTACGTCGACAGGTCCCAGTCCCAAGGCGGCGTCAGCTGTCGCTGGTATGCCAGGTCGCGATGCCGTGGTCAAGGCCAGGAGGTGAGTGACCCGGGGTCCGGTAAGAGCCCTTGAGTCGCGATGCTCAGGAGGTCCCCTTTGGCACCCAAGCAACCGTCGCTCGGCGATAAAGGAGAGCGACGTCGCTGACACGGAATTGCATTAGGTGCGGGGTTAGTGCTACGATAGCCGGTGCCTTCGGGCGGTGACTTATCTCGAGAGTCGGGGATTATTCCTGGTGTGTCGTCGGGTCCGCGCGTTGGCAGGAGCGGAATCGCTCGGCGAGGTCCTCACGCACCCCTTCTCCCCCGCCTTTGCTCCCCTTTCTGCTCTACGTCCTCGGGTCTCGGCCCTCGAGCTAGTCTCAGCCGTTGCTGGTATGCTAGGTCGCGATGCCGTGGTCAAGGCCAGAGGGTGAGGGCTGGAGAGCCAGTAGGAGCCCTGAGTCGCGATGCTCAGGCACCCCCTCTTTAACATGCAAGTGGTTCGCGCGGACGAGAGTGAAAGGAACACCGCGAGGGCCTTCCCTGGCGCAACTCCCTTAGGGGATCCTGTAAACTCATCATAGAAGGAAGAAGAGGTTGCCATGACAATTATCAGTCTGCCGTTAGTTGCTTCCGAGGGGAGGTGAGGCACTGGAGGCTTGATGAGGTGGCGCCATGCGGGGCTGCCGCGGCCAAAGCTCAGCCATTCAGGTTTGTCGGCGTTGCAGGGACAGACCCATGCGCAAGCGTCGTGCCGTTATGGGAGCAATTTCGTTAGTTGGCGTCAGTTGTGCAGGCAACTAGATCAAACACGTTAACCGCAAAGGAGGGGATTCATTCAAATAGATGCTGGGAAGGTAGACATCGCTGGGTCGGGCCCGAGCAACTTGGGGATGATGCAGCCCGAGGGGCGCCCCCAACAAAGCAAGCCAACGACATGAAATAAAAGGGATACATACCGCAGGGACGGACCCACACGGACTGGGAACGATGCAGCCCTGGGAGGGCGCTCCCAGCTGGAAATGAAACTTGTAAGATGTCACCTGAAGGTGTCGAGGGCGAAGGGGTGTTGGTGCAGCAGACTCGGTGGGCTGCGGAAGCCGATCCTCACGAGCCCCCAGGCCCAGGGGCCTCGAGAGGCTCCGGAGGCACTGGTAGCTCTTCGCGAATCATCTCCATCTCCGCCAAGGCTGCGGAACGCCTGTCTTATTGAGCCTCCATGATGCCCCTCATGAGGCGCTGGCATGTAGCAACCGCGCTCGGCAAGCCGTAAGGCATGCGAACGTAGCTGTGGGGCAGACCCCCGCAGTGCCCCACTCGCGAGGGCCAGAGGCGCTCCATCGTAGCGACTTGGTTGAGCCCTGGTACATCGATGCAGACGCGCAGCCCACCATCCTCACCTGGATGGGGAGCCACAGCCGGTAGACGGCGGCAACCCCTCATGATTCTTGATTCCTGTAGTTCTTGAATGGCCTTGTCGACGAACTCCTGCGGGTCTGACCTTCCTTGCCTTGCTCCTTCTTAAGGGAAACGTGCTTCGAAACACGCCTCCATGTGGTGCCCAAGTGCCTCCCTTGTGACCCTGGCCAGGTCGGTGGCCCTCCAGGGGAGAGCCCCCGAGCCCTGCCTGAGGAGGGCGCCGGGCGTGCTTTCCTATGCAATGGAAGGAGGTTCCCCCTGGGCAGATGCGGGCCCTGAGGGGCCCGCCTCCCGAGGGGCCGGTTCAGACAATGTCTTCTTCTTCTCAGGGGTGGTCTCAGGAATCCTCCTACTTCCGCGATCCGGGTCTTCCAGTGACACGGCCTGAAAGGCTCGCTCCAGGGAACACACTGCATCCTTCTCTTCACAGGGCACCGTGATGACTCCGCCACTTCCTGGCATCTTGAGGACATTGTAGCCATGGTGAGTTGCGGCCATGAACTTGGCCAGCGCTGGGTACCCGAGGATGGCGTTGTACGGCAGGCGGATGTGGGCGACGTCGAAGTCGATGAGCTCGGTGCGGTAGTTGTTGCGTGCCCCGAAGGTGACTGGGAGGCGGACCTGCCCAATCGGGACCGTGGAGCCGTCGATGACTCCGGAGAAGGGCCTGGTTGGCTGAAGCTGGTCGTAGGGCACTTGGAGATTGTTGAACGTTTCCACGGACAGGACATTGAGCCCTGCCCCACCATCGATGAGGGTCCTAGTGACCAGTACATTGCTGATGACTGGGGAGCAAAGCATCGGGAGGACTCCGGCTGTGGCCGCACACTTGAGAGGGCGCGTTGCTTCAAGCCTGGGGAGGACTGCATTCACTTCGCGGGCAAACTGCTTGAAGATGCGTTGGGAGGCTGGGGCTTGAGCTCCGCCCAGGATGCAGGCGATTGCGTGTGGCTCCTGGAAGCCCCCAGCCCCTTCGTCTTGATGGCGGTCCTCATTCCTCCTTGGCTGAGGCGGCAGTGGGGGGAGGCCTGCGTTGCCCTGTGGGCGATCCTCACGAGGCTGATCCCTCCAGTCCCCCTCGCGAGGCAGGTCTCGCCAGCGATCCTCGCGAGGTTGATCGCGCCACTATTGGCGCGGGCCGCGGTCTTCCCAGCGTCCTGCGTTTCTTCCTCCTCCTCGGCCGTAGCCCCGATCGGCGCGGTCGGGACGACGGCCAATCCTTCCTTCTCGCACGGCGCGGAGTTCTTGGCATTCGTTGGTGTTGTGGGAGTGGAGGTCGTGGTACACACAGTACCGGCTGCCCCTGGAGGACTCAGGCAGATCTTTGCCCCAATTGGTGTCTGGTTCTGCAGCGAGCACGGCAGCCCCTTGCGCTTCACGTCCTTGGCCTTGGGCTTCTTCTCTTCTGGGTCTGCGGCAGGCAGCTCGAGGAGGGAGAGGCATCCCTATTCAGCCCTGGCGCACTTGGTCGCCAAGTTGAACAGCTCCAGGGAGGTGCACAGGTCTTCATGCATCGCCAGCTCCTCCTTCATCTTGACGTATGTCGCTCACGGCGGGCGGCCGATTGCGAGTACCTTGGAAGTTGGCGATGAAGCGGGTGCGCATCTGGTCCCAGGAAGAGATCATGCCTGGAGCCAGATTCAGGAGCCAGGTGCGAGCTCCTTCCTTGAGCGCCATGGGGAACCAGTTCGCCATGACCTTCTCGTCCCCGCTGGCAGCTTCGATGCCCAGCTCATAGAGCTGGAGGAACTCTGCAGGGTCAGTCGTGTCGTCATAACGAGGAGGCAGGTCTGGCTTGAACTTGCCGGGCCACGCGACGCTACGCAGCTCGGTGGTGTAGGCACGGCAGCCTGCGGTGGCCACGAAAGGCTTCGGCTGGTGGAGAGCTCGGTCTTGAGGGTCCCCACGCGTTGCAGCTAGGAGCAGCGCGGGATCTCGGCGTGCCGGAGCTGGAGCAGGGTCGCGGTGTGCCGGAGTAGGGAGCGCCCGGGCAGCTCCTTGCGGGCGAGGGACTTCTTGGCAGCTCCGTTCTTGCTGCGCTAGCACCTGACGGAGCGGGTTCCGCCCAGGGGCCACGCGCCTTGGAGCCATGGCGTCTTCATGGAGAGGAGGCAGCTGGTACGCCCCCGGAGCTTCGTTGCCCGCGCGGCGCGGGGTGCGGCGCAGCGGAACGGACGGCGCGGGAGAGCCCCCTACGGCGCGGACGAGCTCGGCGACGCGGTCGAGCCACTCTTCGTAGACGTCGTCGACGAGACGGTAGCGCAGGAGCTTGTTTGCCACGATGAGCGCAGCTTGAGCCTCCAAGGGTGCGCGGAGCGCGCGGGACGAAGAACCAGCTGGTGTGAGCGATGGAGTAGCGGTGCGGCCGTCTTGCCGCACGGATGGATGCTGAGACGACGCTTGCTGGTCGCCCCCCGCCGGGCCGGTGGCGGCGTTGATGGCGGGTGACGGGGAACGACGAGGACGTCCGCCGACGGGCGCCGTCTGGGCGACGCGGGAAGCGATGGCGGCCCGGCGCTCGGCGCGGGGCCGACGAGCGTCGGACATGGACGCGACGGTCGGAGGAGAACGGGGCGGTGGAAGACGAACTCCGGCGCACCCCTACCTGGCGCACCAAATGTCGGATTTCGGGTTCCGGCAGACCCTTAAGGTTCGAACTCTGGGGTGCGCGCGGAGATTACGCCTTCTACCTCTCCGTCTCGCAAAGATCTAGACTAGTGAAAGAACTGCACAAGAGACACAAGGTTTATACTCGTTCTGGCCACCGTTGTGGTGTAATACCCTACTCCAGTGTTTGGTGGGTGGATTGCCTCTTGGGGCTAATGAAGATGAACAATACAAGGAAGAACAGCCTCGCGAGGGTCTGCTCTTGGCTGGGGCGATGAACTGCTAGGAGGTGTTCAGTCACCCTTCTCTCTCTCTCTGATTTCGATCCGATCCCCCCTACCCTGTGGGTGTCTAGTCCTATTTATAGAGGCCCTGGTCCTCTTCCCAAATATCGAGCGGGAAGGGAGCCAACAATGGCGGGCTAATTTGAAGGGGGACAGCAAGTATCAGCTATCCTGACAAAAGTAGTCTTCGCCTGCGCAAAGCTCTGGTGATGACACCGTCTTGGGCTCCACGGTGACCTCCGTCTCGTAGTCCTCCTGGTCTTGGTCTCGTTGCACCGAAATGGCAACCTTTGCCTGATGCCTCGGTACTCCGCGGCTGCGCTTGCTCCCTTTGCACCAAAGAGGAAAGGAGGACGCTGCGCGGGCTGGCACCCGCCTGGCGCCCTGAGTCGTCATGGCTTGCGTCACGGGCTCCTCGTGAGGTACCCCGCCTTGATCTCTCCGCCTCCTCGTGAGCCAGCCTGATGAGGCCGCGCCTGAGGAAGCTCCACGTCGTCCGCCCCGTGAGGCTTGGCCCCTCGCGAGGGTCTTGAGTCTTGTGTTGATGAAGATGGGCCGTGCTGGGCCCCCTTTGAGCCACGCCGCAGGCCGCAGGCAGGCAAGTCTGGGGACCCCTGTTCCCAGAACGCCGACAGAAGTTCAGCACAACTCCAGCCTAACACGAAGGACTAAAAGCTACCAGATTGAAATCGCAACATCCCAAGAGGCCAACAAAGGCCAAACATCCACGCTAGAACCCAACATTTCACAACCGACGACCCAATCCACATCCTAAAGCGATTATTACATCAAAAGAAACCGGAAACTAGTCTCCACGGTGAGTGGCGATGAGCTCTTTCGTGTCCACAAGACGCTGCTTGAGAACATCCACGGATTCCACCACCGGCCTTTGGTGCTCGTTGCGGAGCATGTCATTCTCGTCCATAAGTTTCTTGACGATGATGCCGGTCCTCTTCAACAAGGCACTGGTCTCCTCCTGCTGGTCTGCACTTCGGACGATCTTCTCCCTCAGCAGGTCGCGCTCGACCCGGAGCCTCTCATTGCCCTCCCATAGTTGCCGGATGACGCCGGTAGCCTGTTCAAACGAGGCTTTCATGTCGTCCTGCAACCTCGCCCAGCCGGAGATCTGATCCATCTGGCTATGGACGATCGTATGCATGCGCCTGTAACAGTCGTCGCCTGCCCGCGAGAAATTTTCCCAGGCCGCCGCGGTGCGACGGGACATCCCTGCTGCATTCGTGGCGCGACAGGACATCTTTGCTGCTTCCGCGGCGCGGCAGGACCAGTCTGCTGCATCGACGGTGCGGCGGGACCTCCATGCTGCTTCAGCGGCGCGGCGGGACCTCTGTGCTGCTACTTCCGCGCGGCGGGAGATGTCGGCTGCTCACGCAGCGAGGCGGGACATCTCTCGTGCTTCCGCTTCCATGCTCGCCTCTCCCTGGTGGCAATCTCTCGACCTAGAACTCACACTGTCCATGGCAGACGCAAGGGAAGGATGCTGAATGACTTGTTTGTTTTTGTGGATGAGGAGTTGAGGAGGAATGTGCAGTCATCTTGGCATACTAGTATTTATAACCGAGTACTAATACGCTCCTAAGTGGGAAACCGTTTAGGTTGTGATCGGTGTGAACAGGCTTGCAATTCAATATAGCATGGAGTAATTTGGAATGTGACGAGACGCAAGCTCAAAATTTATTGACGGTTCTAGTTTTGAAGTGCGACACTATTCCCAGATGGAGTACTTCTTTTTCTACTCCCTCCTTTCCGGTTTTATAGGGCTTATCTCAAAATTTTAGTTTTTCCATTTTATAAGGCTCAATTTGGTTGTTCCCCAACACATGTTCAGAATCCAAGGTGCACTAAATCATTGCATGCAAGTATTAAGAGAAAATTGACCAATGCATGTACTTTATGCATGCATGCATTGCAATTAATGCATTGATAAACATAATTTTTTGAGAAAAACAAGAGCATTAATTAGGTGCTTTTGCAAACTACAAAAAATAATCCACCACTCACCATCTTGGTTGGTGAGATTTTTGAATTAAGACCTATAAACCGGAAAGGAGGGAGTACTGATGTGTAGGTGCAATAACTGGCACCGTCGTATACATATCTTACGGTTAATGGGGCGTTCGACAGGAATAGCCGGGTGGCGAGCTCTAGGCTAGTCTTTTTCCAAATGCATTAAACCTATATCTCGAAACTTCTCGCACGCACCATCGTGCCACCCACAAAAACTTGTACTATGAGTTTAGTAGTACTCTATACAGGAAGAGAAGAGGTGCACGCACGCACTCGTCCTCTCACACACGCGTCTGTTTTTTCTCGAAAAGGATGATGATGACCCCCGGCATCTGCATCTGGGAGTCATGCACGCAAATTATTGAAATATATCGAGTGCAGTGCTTTGACGTGTCGCGTCAACTCGTACATCAACGAGAAGTTTGATTATCCTCTCCCTCGCGGACTTAACTGCACCTGGCTTTGGCTGTATAACAGGTTGGCCACACACCTGTCGGGCCCACCTGTCATACACGCAAAGGCAGGAGCATCCCTCCCTCGCCCATGAGCGTGGTGGCTGGCAAGACTAGGAGAAGCTTTCGCTACACGCTCTCCCTCCCGCACGTGGTGGACATGCAGCAGTTCAATCGGTGTCAGATGGCCAGAAGCGTACTGTAGTACTCCTCTAGTGCAGTAGTATTACATCATTGTTCGACTTCCCGAAGAGGCGAAGAGCCAAGCGCAGCCCGGATGCTCATGTGGCAGTTTCATGTGTAGAGTAGTCTAGGATAGCGTGTATTGTGCATGTAAGCTTAAAATTGTTGGGGTCGGCTCCATGCTATGTGGCCGTCTCGAAGTTTTTAAAAATAAAATAAAATAGTCTTCTGGCCCTACCATGCGTACAGCCCGGGAAAAGCCCCGCCCTAACTTTTAACTACGCGAAAATAGTTCGAGCTTGTTCGTTCTATATAAATACAGTACTTACTATATGTTTATTCACCTGTGGGGTTGTTCAATGAATGGAGGGGCGGGGAGCACAAGTGAACAATACTGTAGTACTACTAGTAGTAAGTAGGAGTCGTACAGTAGTCAACTTAAATAGAGAGTTTCTTTTCTTTAATGCCACGTACACAAATTGAAATGCTTGTTGTGGAGAGAAAAAAGATAATCACTCCACTATATATGGACGCATGGGCCTGAGCGCTTGCTTTACTAGGGTTGCTCTCCTCATTCTCTCATCCTCTCCAGATATAAACAAGACAGCGGTAGCGACATTTTCTCTCTGCTCACCGCTGGTCACAGATCCGGCCAGATCCCTTCGGCCAGTGTGTGTAGAGGACTAAAAGGTGCATCGTTCACGCGGTCATCGCCGCTGAGGGAGGAAACCCACAGCTGCCGGAGGGGCCCGATCCTCTGCCCGTGCCGTTCTCTCCGACACATGGCCGACTCGGGAGGTCCTTCGACCCTTCTTCCTCCCTGTTGTATTGTCCGCAGATCCGACCTGCCGCCGCTGACATCACAGCGACCCTCAGGTATAAGTTCTTCGAAAGCGGCCTTGCTCTACTGCCCCAGCTCCCCACATGTCTGCATGCGCATCTTTTTCTACTCCCATCAGCTCTTTGAAAGCCACCTAAATTTTTAGTATTATTAGAGGTAAAGCTACTTCATGCATTCGAATCTAGGGCTTTTTTCAAACAACGAAGAAAGGGGGAAAGTTGTAGCATGAATCTAGGACTTGATTCAAAGAGGAAATAATATGGTGAAAGTAGTAGAGACCGGATACCCAACCGGTCTCTTGGTTGAAAAGGGAAATAATGGGAAAACACAGTACAAACTGGATAAGGAACAGATCTATTATTGGTTGAAAAAAGGATAGAAAGTGGCGGCTGGTGGACAAGTCAACAGAGTATGTCCAGGATTAGATTTGCTGCCATCACATAGTAAAAGGTCTCCAGGATTAGATTTGCTGCCCTCACATAGTAAAAGGTCTCAGGATTAGATTTGCTGCCCTCACATAGTAAAAGGTCTCCAGGATTAGATTTGCTGCCCTCACATAGTAAAAGGTCTCCAGGATTAGATTTGCTGCCCTCACATAGTACAAGGTCTCCAGGATTAGATTTGCTGCCCTCACATAGTACAATGGCACTCCTGCTATTTTCCCCAGTATGATAAGTAAGTTGCTCCTTTACGCTGCTGAGTGTCCTGGTGTCCCCATGGTCCCATGCCCTTAAACCAACTCTTTAGCTGCTGTTGATTTACTGTGTCTGGTAAACAAGCAATGCCACCATTAAAGTAATCCCATATTTGAGGAATCTCATTGTTGATCGTAATGCTTCTGGTAACATGAAGCATTGCTGACGTTTTAAAATTTCTACTGTCCTTGCGTGATTGCCATGAACATAATTAAGATGCTTCTTTTCATTTTGTATATGTTTCGTATATTCTTATTGACCAGCAACTGTTTACTTTCTATCTTTTTGTGCAGATAGGGATATCCATTTCACCTTGTTGCTATTGTGACCTTTTGGTGAACTGCACAAAACACTTTTTTGGAATGAGTGTCTTGTGCAGTTCAACTAAAATGTCACGTGGGCAACATCTCTCAATTTTGGTGGAACTGCACAAAATGGTGATTGGAGTTTCCAAAATCTCCGTCAAGTTCTGCTGGTAATCTCGTGCAACATTTTATTAGCCTTTGCAAGATGGAGCCGTCACTGTCACCACAATGGCACTTTATTTTAGTGGAACTGCACAAAAGGATAAGAAAATTATAGTTGCACCTTACATGAGCCGGACAACCAACCTTAATGTTCCTCAATTTTAGTGCAACTACTAAAGAAGAACCTGCCAGCTCACAAGAGCAAGTACTTCTTGCTAGCTGAATGATGCAATCTTTGCTTCATTTCAGGTGAACTGCAGAAAAAGGCGCATGAATTGAATCATGGAACTCCAGGCAGACCTCATCCAAGTAGAGCTCGACGTTGAGTTCAAGGAGGCCGCTATTAAAGCGAAATCATGCTCTCCTGTCTCCTTGTTTGTGATGTGCAAACATGTTGTGCAAACAGGAATACTCAACTACAGATGTTGTGACGGTCAAGAGCATTCGCCAAGTTCTTCGATTGTATGACATGGCTAGCCAAGATGGATTTAATCCCGATATTCACTTTATCAAAAGGCTCTAATGGGTTGGTTCTAAATCTTGCAAGCTGGGAATCAGTGAGATTGTAGGCATCTTTGTTGTACTTATTATTTGAATCTTATTTGTTGGTTCTGAATCTTGCAAGCTGGGAATCAATGAGATGTGTAGGCATCTTTGTTGTACTTATTATTTGGATCTTATTTGTTGGTTCTAAATCTTGCAAGCTAGGAAACACGGCATGATGAAGCAGAGGACAACAACCATAACAAACAGTTCAAACTTGGTAGTATTATCTTTGTGAAAGTGTGACAAATGTGCTGATTGTGTGCGTCCTGAGAATAATAATTCTAATTGTTGTGCATGTTGATCATGTGGCACTGATAGAACGAGCGAATGCATTGCTTGTTTTAAGTATAAATTTCTATTAAAGCTAATTAAATTTAAGTAAAGTGACCACTAACACCTGTTATTACAGTACCAATACAGACCCGCTCGTGAACCGACGTGTGGCCGAGGGTGCATCTTCTACCGGGCGTGCAAGGGACGAGGGAGGGGTAGTAACTGTTGTCGCATGTACACACTCAGCTTACTATTGAATCCAGTTCCCCAAGAGCTGAAAAACGAACTATTGCCGCCACCTACACACTCGTTCAAGAGACTCCAATGGCGATCCGAGGGGTGAGCCTGCTGCATATGGCTTCAGCAAGGAGTTCCCCTTTGAGTTCGCCGTTTAGTCCTATGGCTGCACCAAGTTGAATGTGATGTACACCAACGATACGGACTTGGTGAAGCTCTGCCTCGCCTCAGTCCAATGGCTGCACCAGGTTCTGGAGCATTCAACCGTTTCATCGGCAGCGCCGACTGCACCTTTGCTACGGTGGAGAGAAGGAAGAACGCGATGATTCGGCCATCTGGTGCAACAGGCTTGTCGACATCCAGAAGCAATACAAGATCATCAGCAACGGGCAGGAGAAGGACTCCGTGGTTGACCTCGCTGAGACCATCATCGACCCCTGATATGCCAACATGAAAGAACATGACCTGAACACGTGGGAGGTACCTCTGAATCTAGCCTACATAACCTACGCGGCCAAGGACGCATACGCATGCTATGACATGTACAGGCAGATCTTGGACATGAGGGTGTGTCTACTTCCCGTAACCGACGAGTACACGGACAGCCGCATCGTCATGATCAAGCATGCCAGGAAGGTCTAGATGTTGTACTTTATCTGTTTATAAGCACCTTTATCATCTGAGTGTTTCATGCATTAGCCTATGTGTCGTAATTATCTGTTTTGTCCGAAATATTTCTTTTAAGAACCCATTAACCTGATTGCTTTTTAGTGGCTATTTGCTTATGTATGTAAACTAGTTCACTTGTCCGTAAAAAAACTAGTTCACTCGGCTGTCGTGCTTTGAATCTCCTTCCTCCCAACATATTCCCCTCCTCAGGTGGACCCAGCAGGTCTCTGAATTTTCTCCCACTTTCTTTTTCGATGTAAACTGAGTTTTCTCCCAGTACTTTCCCCTAGAACCAACTCAACTGTCCCACGTCTAGCCTAAAAAATAATAATACCCAATGTACTATTAACTCATCAAATTAAAATGATATTTTATTTCGTAAGTTGAAAGTTCTTACAAAATAATAATAATAATTGTTTATATATAACTTGGCAAGTTAACTCCTAGTGATTGCGTACATAAGCTTGCAAAGATTTTACTGACGTGCAATCATGTGTTTATGTTTTTATAACATTTCTCCGTCTAGCCCAACATGATATTTTCACCCAGCCCAACAAGTCCGTGGATTTCGAGAAAAATGCAAATGGGATTTAAACGAGCTGCATAGATACTACATCATTGTTTCACCCAGCCCACCAAATGGACTAAAAAACAAATGAACTGGCTGACATGTGGGCCAGTAGGTCGAAGCCTAAGAAGGTGTTGGATATACATCCAATGGTCGGCATTCTTCTTCAATCTCTCGTCTTCTTCCCCCAGCGCTGCTGGAACCGCCATAGTGGGTGGCTGACTTGTGGGCCTACTAAGTTGACAAGGACGGAGGGCTTTGTCAACTTAGTCAATATGAACGATTCTAGCTCCAGTGACCGTACGATGTCCATCCAACGGCCATAGTGCTTCTTCAACCTCTGGTCTTCTTGCTCCAGCCGCCCAAAGCAGCGCCGGTCGTGCCGCGTGCTCCTGCCTCTCGTGGCCGGCTGTGATGCCGAGGAGGCCTCACCGCCCCCTACTACTCCCACCGCTGGCCCAGGGTATCCCTCTACTCACCCACACCCCCTGTTATTCTGCGGCGACGGCAGCCTCACGCCGCAACCGAACCAGTGAACCCTCGTACTCCTCTCCGCATGGGCATCCATTGCCGTGTCTTCCCCGGCTCTGCGTCATCCCCTTCCTAGGCCTCGTCGTCGTCCACCGCCTTGGTGCTCTCGGCGCGGCGTGGTCAATGTGGTCAACGACCGACTTCCATCGGAAGAGTACTATACGTGGAGAGGCTGACAGCTGGGTCCACGGCCACAGCCCAGTTTTTTTGTGATTTGCCAAGTAAGTCGCTTTGTCAGGCCTGTTGGGCTGCAAATCTTTCAAGACGAGGAGAGCTTCATTCGGCTGGCCGAGAAAATGGCCTATCAGTAATGAGAAATGGGTTGTACATTTTTAAAACACATCAAACCGGCAATTAGTTTCAAATATCTTTTTTTCATTTCGAGATTTTAAATTACATTAATTTTTATGCATGGAGAATTTGTTGGATTTTATATTGATATACATTTATTTTTAAAATCAGTTTGAATGTGAGTCGAAATTTCGGGATTAAAAACAGTTCGGACCGCACCGAAATATGCAAAATTTCGTATAATTTTTTAACCGTGGCCACAATATGGGCTGTAATGCTAACAAAAAGAATATGGGCTCCAAAAAAACCTTAAGAATTAGCAAATGGGCTGTAAATTATTAGAAATAATGGCAGATGGGTTGTATGCTATTTTCCACAGATTTGAGGCTTTCCTAAAAAAAGGTTGACGCACAAGCAGTGACTGTTGGATGTCCATCGAACGGCCGTCGTGCTTCTTCAATCTCTGCTCTTCCTGCTCCAGCCGCTCAAGCAAGCGCTGGCGGGAGTGCCTGCTCCCTCCTCCCCGCAGCCGGCTATGCTGTCGCGCAGGCCTCACCGCCCCACCGTACTCCCATTGCTGGCCTAGCCATCCCTCTACTCACCCACACCTGCTGTTATTCTCCGGCGACGGCAGACGAACCAGTAAACCCTCGTACAGTCGTACTCCCCTCCGCGTGGGAAACAACTGCCAAGTCTTCCCTGCCTCCGTGTCGTTCCCTTCCTAGGCCTCGCCGTCGTCCACCGCCCTGGTGCTCTCGGCGCGGCCTGGTCAACGTGGTCAACGACCGACATGCATCTGAAGTGGACTGTACGTGGAGAGGCCGACAGCTGGGTCCATGGTCGCACGCAAGGAAATGCCTCCTTATTAGGCGCAAAATAATGATTCCTCCACGTGACATCAGGGACCCACCGAAAGGGCCTCTGTATTTCACAAAAAAACGTTACCGCCGCTAACAGCCCGGACCCACTAGCTATATCTTCGCACGCAAGGAAGTGCCTCCTTATTACGCACAAAAAAATGAATACTCCCCCTGTTAGCTGGGACCCAGTATAGTGGCAGGCTGACTTGTGGGCCTACTAAGTTGACGGGGACGGAGGGCTTTGTCAACTTAGTCAGTATGCACGATTCTAGCTCCAGTGACCGTACGATGTCCATCCAACGGCTGTAGTGCTTCTTCAACCTCTGGTCTTCTTGCTCCAGCCGCCCAAACCAGCGTCGGTCGTGCCTTGTGCTCCTGCCTCCCGTGACCGGCTGCGATGCGGCGGAGGCCTCACCGCCCCCTACTACTCCCACCGCTGGCCAGGCCATCCCTCTACTCACCCACACCCCCTGTTATTCTGCGGCGACGACAGCCTCACACCGCAGCGAACCAGTGAACCCTCGTACTCCTCTACGCGTGGGCATCCACTGCCGCGTCTTCCCCGGCTCCGCGCCGTCCCCTTCCTAGGCCTCGCCGTCGTCCACCGCCCTGGTGCTCTCGGCGCGGCGTGGTGAACATGGTCAAGGAACAGCTTCCATCGGACGTGGACTGTACATGGAGAGGTTGACAGCTGGATCCACGGCCACAGCAAGGAAGTGCCTCCTTATTACGTGCAAAATAATTATTCCTCCACCTGACAGCGGGGACCCACCGGACGGGCCACCGTATTTCACGAAAAAAACGTTTGCCCCTAACTGCTGGGACCCACCAGCTACATCTTCGCATGCAAGAAAGTGCGTCCGGGCAAAAAAAATGATTTGCCCCCCTGACTGCTGGGACCCACCAGCTACATCTTCGTAGGCAAGGAAGTGCCTGACAGTCGGGACCTACCTGGTCGAAGCGTACGTAGCGTTGTCATTCTGGTCGGGAACGTGTACGTACATATATACTGGTGGATGTAGAGGCGTGCACCTGTCGTAGTAGAGGCGCGTACGTGTCGTACTAGAGGTGCCCACATAGCATGTACATGTACGTACATCGGCCAGGGTGCAAGAAAGAAAATACGGCCACATATGTGTACATACGGGCGGGGTCTCGAACGCCTACTCGTGCATACGTACGGCCAGGGCTCGTGTACATGGCTGGGTCGGAACAGAGATACAACATCGTCGTCATGCTCATGGGGAGGCAATGGAATGCTCGTGTTCATGGGGAGGCAACAGAATACGTCGTGTTCATCGAGAGGCAACGGAACGCGTGGGAGCCAACCGGCTGGGTCGGAACGGAATGCGTGGTCGTGTTCACCGGGAGGGCTTGGACGGAACAGGCGATGGAAACGAGGCCTGGCGTACCGCAAAAGGGAGGAAACGGACCTCCTACATTAGGAACGGGGTCCTATTGATCGGGAGGGGTGTGGCGTACTGCAAAACGGAGGAAACGGACCTCCTATGGTCGAAACGGGGGTCCTGTTGATCGGGAGGGGTGTGGCGTACCGCAAAATGGACGAAACGGACCTCCTACGGTCGAAACGGGGGTCCTGTTCATTGGGAGGGGTGTGGCGTACCGCAAAACGGACGAAACGGACCTCCTGCGGTCGAAACGGGGGGTCCTGTTCATCGGGAGGGGTGTGGCGTACCACAAAACGGGACTCCACGGGATACTGTTCATCTCCACCGTCGACCTCCTCCAGCCCCCACGGGCTACCATCGACCTCCTCCAGCCTCCATGGGCTCCTGTTCATCCAGCCTCCACCGTGCGCTACTCCACCGTCTACTGTTCAACCACCCCTCCACGGGCACCCCTCCACCGTCTACTGTTCATCTAGCCCTCCACACCACGGGGTCCTGTTCAACCACCCCTCCACGGGCACCCCTCCACCGTCTATTGTTCATCCAGCCCTCCACCACACCACGGGGTCTTGTTCATCCAGAGGCAACGCCACCACTCACTGTTCATCCAACCCCCCCCCCCGCAACACCCACTGTTCATCCCAGAGGCAGTATTGATCGGCTTCAGTTAGCAGCAGTAGCGAAGGAATTGCTCGATCGGGTTCAATTAACAGCCATCGATCGATCGCTCGGGTTCAGTAATGGGTAGCCTGCAGTGCAATCACTCGGGTTCAGTTAGAGCCCAACGCCTCGCTCGGGTTCAGTTAGAGCCAATGCCTCGCACACACGTGTGTATGTGTACGAGAGAAACGCGCATCGTTGGCCCCCGACCTCCCACCGTAACCGGGAACTCCCCGAAATTTTCCTCCCCCTCGCTTCTACCATGGTTTTTTTCCGTCATGGACGGCCCAAAGAATGTCATGCAGCTGCGTCTCCGGCCTGCCCAGGACGAAAAGCCCATTTTCTGTCATGATTTTTTGTCATAGAAGTAGGAGCCCACCACATATATGATGATACCGGGTTTTGTCACAATTATCATCATATAAGTGTCATATGTATGACAGAAAAAAATTCTTTCGGCCCAAAATGTCACGGATGTGTCTTTTTTTTGTAGTGGGACCGACCTCAGGGCAATGCCGGCCTCCCTCTGCTGCCACCACCACCAAGGAGGAACGACGACCACCACCAGGACGAGGGGGCTGGGGGCTTCCAGGAGGCTCGCGCCCTCGCCTACATCTTGGGTGGCGCTTAGGCCCCAGGCTCCCACCGCATCTTCAAGCAGTTCGCTCATGAGGTGAACGCGGGCCTTCCCAGGCTTGAGGCCATACGTCCGCTCAGGTGGTCCAACTGTATCATCACCTTCAGCTCGTCCAACCAGCTCAAGTGTGCGGCAACCGCCGGCGCCCTCCCGATGCTCTGCTCACCCATCATCAGCAATGTCCTTGTCACCAAGACCCTCATCGATGGTGGTGCAGGGCTCAATGTACTTTCCATTGAGACGTTCGACCGCTTCCAAGTGCCATATGATCAGCTACAGCCTACGAAGCCCTTCTCAGGAGTGACCGACGGCTCCACCACCCCGATAGGGCAGATCCGCCTCCCTGTCACCTTCGGCCAGTGTGGCAACTACCGCACCGAGCTCATCGACTTCGACGTTGCTCACATCCGCCTCTCGTACAACGCCATCCTTGGATATCCGGCCCTGGCCAAGTTCATAGCAGTGACCCACCATCGCTACAACGTCCTCAAGATGCCAGGGAACTACGACATCATCATGATCGCCTGTGAGGAGAAGGACACGGTGTGCTCCCTCAAGTGCACCTATCAGGCTGCGGCGACTGAATACCCAGACAAAGAAGGCGCCATCTACCCTCCTGAGGCTGTCCCCAAGAAGAAGAAGCAGCTACTCTGCCAAGAGCCTCAGGAGAGCGGTGTATCTAGCGGCACCACCTCGGGATTTGCACCCGCAAATGGGGCGCCTCCCTCTCACGCATAGGAAGGCGCGCCCGGCGCCATCCTCAGGCTGGGATTGGGGGCTCTCTTTTGGAGGACCTCTGACTTAGCCAATGTCACGAGGGAGGCTCTCGAGCACCACATGGAGGCATGCTTCATCGCACACTTCCCTCACAAGGGCACAAGGCACTGGGTGCCAGGTGCTCAGGAGTTCATCACCAAGACGACCGAGGAGCTTCAAGAGGCGAGAGCCATGCGTGGCAACCATCTCCTACCGCCTGGCGTGGCCCCTTACCCTGGCGTGGACAACGAGCTGCGCGTATGCGTCAACATCCTATGGCTCAACAAAGCCGTGTCTCAGGAGCGCTTCTGGCCTTCGCGCGCTGGTCGGTGTGAGGGACCGCCTCACAGCTACGTTCGCATGCCTTTTGGCTTGCTGATGGTAGCTGGAACTATGTCGGTATTTCCCTAGAGATGGAGGGATGATGTAGCATAGTGATGGTAGGTATTTCCCTTAGTTATGAAACCAAGGTTATCGAACTAGTAGGAGAACCAAGCAACACAACATAAATAACCCCTGCACACAAATAACAACACCTCGCAACCCCACATGTTAATGGGGTTGTCAATCCCATTCAGGTAACGGCGCCAGAAACAGCGTGTGACGGGAGATAAAGTTGTAAATATTGATAGATCGAACGCCAAATAAAATAAATTGCAGCAAGGTATTTCTGGATTTTTGGTTTATTAGATCTGAATAAAAATGCAAAGGAAAAGTAGATCGCAAGGCAAATAAATGAGAAAGAAGACCCGGGGCCATAGGTTTCACTAGTGGCTTCTCTCGAGAAAAATAGCAAACTGTGGGTAAACAAATTACTGTTGGGTGATACGTCTCCAACGTATCTATAATTTTTTATTGTTCCATGCTATTATATCATCTGTTTTGGATGTTTAATGGGCTTTAATATACCTTTTTATATTATTTTTGGGACTGGCCTACTAACCAAAGGCCTGGTGCAAATTGCTGTTTTTTTTGCCTATTTTAGTGTTTCGCAGAAAAGGAATATCAAACGGAATCCAAATGGAATGAAACCTTCGGGAGAGTTATTTTTGGAACAAACGTGATCCAGGAGACTTGGATTGGACGTCAAGAAAGAAGCAAGGAGGCCATGAGGCTGGGAGGCATGCCTAGGGGGTAGGCGCGCCCCCCACCCTCGTGGGCCCCTTGCAGCTCCACCGACGTACTTCTTCCTCCTATATATACCCATATACCCTGAAAACATCCAGGAGCACCACGAAACCCTATTTCCACCGCCGCAACCTTCTGTACCCATGGGATCCCATCTTGGGGCTTTTCCCGGTGCTCTGCCGGACGGGGAATCGATCACGGAGGGCTTCTACATCAACACCATAGCCTCTCTGATAATGTGTGAGTAGCTTACCACAGACCTTCGGGTCCATAATTATTAGCTAGATGGCTTCTTCTCTCTCTTTGGATCTCAATACAAAGTTCTCCTCGATTCTCTTAGAGATCTATTCGATGTAATTCTTTTCGCGGTGTGTTTGTCGAGATCCAATGAATTGTGGGTTTATGATCAAGATTATCTATGAACAATATTTGATTCTTCTCTGAGATCTTTTATGCATGATTTAAACATCTTTACAAGTCTCTTCAAATTATCAGTTTGGTTTGGCCTACTAGATTGATCTTTCTTGCAATGGGAGAAGTGCTCAGCTTTGGGTTCAATCTTGCGGTGTCCTTTCCCAGTGACAGCAGGGGCAGCAAGGCACATATTATATTATTGCTATCGAGGATAAAAAGATGGGGTTTATATCATATTGCTTGAGTTTATCCCTATACATCATGGCATCTTGCCTAATGTGTTACTCTGTTCTTATGAACTTAATACTCTAGATGCATGCTGGATAGCGGCCGATGTGTGGAGTAATTGTAGTAGATGTAGAATCGTTTCGGTCTACTTGTCGCGGACGTGATGCCTATATACATGATCATGTCTAGATATTCTCATAACTATGTGCTTTTCTATCAATTGCTCGACAGTAATTTGTTCACCCACCGTAGAATTTGCTATCTTGAGAGAAGCCACTAGTGGAACATATGGCCCCGGGTCTATCTTCCATCATATTATTTTTCCTATCAACTTGCTATTTTTATTTTTGCAATCTTTATTTTCCAATCTATACAACAAAAATACCAAAAATATTTATCTTATTATCTTTATGAGATCTCACTTTCGTAAGTGATCGTGAAGGGATTGACAACCCCTTTATCGCGTTGGTTGCGAGATTCTAGTTTATTTGTGCAGGTACGATGGACTTGCGTGTAGTCTCCTACTGGATTGATACCTTGGTTCTCAAAAACTAAGGCAAATACTTACGCTACTATGCTGCATCACCCTTTCCTCTTCAAGGGAAAACCAACGCAAGCTCAAGAGGTAGGATTGGGCAATTGATAGAACCTCAAATAATTATGACGATATCCAGGCAATGATCATTACATAGGTATCACGTCCAAGATTAGTAGATCGACTCCTGCCTGCATCTACTACTATTACTCCACACATCGACCGCTATCCAGCATGCATCTAGTGTATTAAGTTCATGGAAAAACGGAGTAATGCAGTAAGAACGATGACATGATGTAGACAAGATCCGTTTATCTATATGGCGGAGATATAGATCTCGTCTTTTTATCCTTAGTAGGAATGATACATACGTGTCGGTTCCCTTTCTGTCACTAGGGTCAAGCACCGTAAGATCAAACCCACTATCGAGCACCTCTTCCCATTGCAAGATAAATAGATCAAGTTAGCCAAACAAAACCCAAATATCGGAGAAGAAATATGAGGCTATAAGAGATCATGCATAAAAGAGATCAAATAAACTCAAATACTTTCATGGATGATATAAAAACATAGATCTGATCATAAACTCGAAGTTCATCGATCCCAACAAACACACCGCAAAAGAGTTACATCATATGGATCTCCAAGAGACCATTGTATTGAGAATCAAGAGAGAGAGAGAGAGAGAGAGAGAGAGAGATGAAGCCATCTAGCTATTAACTACGGACCCGAAGGTCTACAAAGAACTACTCACGCATCATCGGAGAGGCACCAATGGAGGTGGTGAACCCCATCCGAGATGGTGTTTAGATTGGATCTGGTGATTCTGGACTCTGCGGCAGATGGATGAATATTTCATCGACTCGCCTAGGGTTCTGGTATTTTTGGGGTAAGAGGCGGTCCGGGGGGCACCCGAGGTGGGCACAACCCACCAGGGTGCGCCTAGGCCTCCTGGTGCGCCCTGGTGGGTTGTGCCCCCCTCAGGGCACCCCCCAGGTGCAACCAGAGCCCGTTGCCTTCCATCTGGCACATAAAAATCTTCGTAAAGTTTCATGGCATTTGGACTCCGTTTGATATTGATTTTCTGCGATGTAAAAAACATGGAAAAAATAGCAACTGGCACTTGGCACTATGTCAATAGGTTAGTACCAAAAAATGATATAAAATAATTATAAAATAATTATAAAACATCCAAGATTCATAATAAAACAGCATGGAACAATCAAAAATTATAGATATGTTGGAGACGTATCACTTGCCGAACGCGGCTGTCGCCTTCTAGCATCGCCTGTGAAGCATTGTGGCTGCTCAGGAGGCCAGGCACCATGCGGTCCTGGCGAAGGTGGCAACGGTCCTTCGCCAGCCTCCCGAGGTTCGAGACCAAGGCGGCTCATGAGGAACAGCCTTTTCAGCGTGCATCTTCAGCTACTTCAACACCTCTCCAGCAACGACACCAGGTGACATTTTCCAGTTTATTCAGTTGGGGGCGCCCCTCGGGATGCATTATCCCCAGGTCGCATGGGCCTGTCCCTGCGGCGCGTATCCTTTTGCATCTTTAGTTTACCTTATTGGGGGCGCCCCTCGGGCTGCATCATCCCCAGGCCGCGTAGGGTCCGTCCATGAGGCTTGTATCATTCTTGCATCTATCTAGACTAGCTTTATCTCCTCCCATTAGATGATTTATGTTATCACATGCTTGCCTCATGCCCTTCGCGGCTCCCCGCATTGCTGGTCGGTCTCTCGCTCATCCCGCGACGTGGGCTACACATGCTAGCACGGCGCTTGTGCTCGGGTTCGTCCCTGCAATGTTGATAAACCTGTGTGATCGAGCTCTAGCTTGCGGCCCGCTCCATGCACGTCACCTCACCAGATCCGTGGTGCCTTCATCTTCTTGCGGAAAGATCATTGGTGGGGCAGCGAACAGGGTTATGGGATTATGCTCTCCTCTCGGACTAACCCGCGGGAATCTCCGGAGCTCAACTACAGGCGGCCTCGTTGGCCGTCCCTTTTCTATGCGATTCGCTTGCGCGTTAAAGGGGGGACTCCTGAGCATCGCGCCTCAGGAGATCTCACCGACTCTCCAGCCCTCACCCCATGTCCTTGACAACGGCATCGCGACTTGGCATACCAGCGGCGGTTGAGCCTCGCTCGAGGGTTAGAACCCGAGGATGAAGATCATTCAGATGAGCGGGGAAAGGGGAGACCGTCGTGGCCCAACCTAGTAGCATCACCGCTGAAGCACGAATCGGATGTTGTGCAAGGAATCACCACAGGCTTGCCAAAAGATAAGTCACCTATGCATAACGAAGTAAACCTCTTTGTTTGAAGCTCTCCGCTCTCATAAACTCGCTCCGACAGTACAGCTTTCCTTTTCGGCCTCCAGGGAGCTACTTGCATGGCAAAGGGGAACTCCTGAGCATGGCGCCTCGAGAGCTCTCACCGGACCTCGGGCCGCTCACCTCCTGGTGTTGACCACGGCATCACGACCTGGCATACCAGCGACGGCTGAAGCCTGCCTGGGGACTGGGACCTGACGGCGTAGAGCGCTGAAGCTACCGCAAGAACGAAAAGGGGAGTAATTCCTGAGCAAGGCACGCAGCCGCAATCTCATGTCAAGAGTAATAAGCGATGGAACAAAAGCGTTACAGGTTCTTTACACACCCCCACGAGTTCGTTTCGATTCCTCGCAGGGAACAAAAGGAGAACAACCTCAAGGTGCCTTGACTACGGGCACCACCATCGATACCATCATCAACAGTGGGCCACACGAGGCCGACGCCAACCCCATCCAGATCATTGTTGGCGCCGAACAGAGGTCACCACGGCGCTCCGGGCATGGCGGGAGCTCAGGGGCACGTAGCTGTCATCGCTCGACTTCGGAGATTCGCTACGCTCGGGAGAGTCGCTGGACTCCCAAGAGTCATCTCTCCTGCTGGAGGAGCTGTCAGCAGGACCAACGGTAGGCCCTGTGCCCGTCGCCTCACTATGCTAACGGTCTCCCCCTGGGGCAGCACTCCAGGCGGCGGCCTTCCTCGTCAAAGACCTTGAAGAACAGCATGGGGGCATCGTCGTACTCAAAGTGGATGGCGAGGGCCCCCTCCATGTGGTAGGCGCGGGCGACCTCGCCCCATCCACGAGTCATGAAGATCTTGCCGGGGGAGACGACCTTGACCTCCGCCCCCGTGGCCAGACTGCAGCACCCGGCGTACTACAGCCACAGCTCGAGCACCCCCTCGGCGAAGAACTACGGGAACCGGATCCACATGCATAGAGGCATCGCCGCGCACATCACGAACTTAGGCGAGGAGGCTTCGATGTGGGTTCGCAGGACAGACGGCCGCGCAGCCCCGGCCTGGTCCCCACGACCACGGCTCGCGCGGCATGGAGCATTGCCACCTTCTCCCAAGCCTGGCGCCCGAGCGTACAGGGGTAGTGGGAAGCCAGGGGGTGGCCGCTCGTTCCAGGGCCGCGTCACCTCCTGCCTCGCCTCAGCATCGTGAGGGCGCTTGGACCTCCTCTTCGGCCGAAGCAGCTCACAGGCGAGACCCCATTCTTCCTCGTCTACGGGGCTGAGGCAGTCCTCCCTCATGATGTCAAACATCACTCCTCGCGGATCTTGGCATTTGACGAGGCACGCCGGGACTCCTCGCGGGGGATGGACCTCATGCTGGGGGAGCAGGGCCGCCGCCAGGCCTCGCTCAGCGCCGTGAGGTACTAGCAGGCCTTGCGGTGGTATCACTGTCGTAGCGTCCGCTCTAGGACCCTTGAGGTGGGTAGCCTCATCCTGAGGCTCCGGGTCGTTCCCTTCCTAGGTCGCGACATCGTCCACCACCTTGGTGCTCTTGGACGGTACGGCATCGTCAGCGCGGTCAACAAACGACAGCCATCAGAAGAGTATTGTAAGTGGAGAGGCTGACAGCTGGGTCCATGGCCGCACGCAAGGAAGTGCCTCCTTATTACGTGCAAAATAATGATTAATCCACCGGACAGCTCGAACCCACCGGAAGGGCCTCTGTATTTCACGAAAACAACGTTCCCCCCTGTCAGCTAGGACCCACCGGCTTTATCTTCACACGGAAGGAAGTGCCTTCTTACCCCCTGACACCTGGAACCCAACAAGTTGAAGCGAAGGTAGCGTTATCTGTCTGGCCGCGAACATGTATGTACATAGCGATCGATCGGTCTCTGCGGCGACGTACCATGGCCGAGTAAGGAGCGACACGTGTTGAAGTAGAGGCGTCGATGTAGCATGTCACACAGTCCCGTCTATATTGTGTATACGTACATATAGCCATGCCGCAAGATAGTAAATATGGCTTGCTACCTCTTGAGCACTGCGTTGGTTTTCCCTTTAAGAGGAAAGGGTGATGCAGCAAAGTAGCGTAAGTATTTCCCTCAGATTTTGAGAACCAAGGTATCAATACAGTAGGAGGCCACATGCAAGTCCCTCGTACCTACACAAACAAATAAGAACCTCGCAACCAACGCGATAAAGGGGTTGTCAATCCCTTCACAGTCACTTACGAGAATGAGATCTAATAGAGATAATAATGATAAGATGAGTATTTTTGATATTTTTATGACATAGATTGAAAGTAAAGATTGCAACGTAAAATAGATTGGAAACTTATATGATGGAAGATAGACCCGGGGGCCATAGGTTTCACTAGTGTCTTCTCTCAAGATAGCATAAGTATTACGGTGGGTGAACGAATTACTGTCGAGCAATTGGTAGAAAAGTGAATAATTATGAGAATATCTAGGCATGATCATGTATATAGGCATCACGTCCGTGACAAGTAGACCGACTCCTGCCTGCATCTACTACTATTACTCCACACATCGACCGCTATCCAGCATGCATCTAGAGTATTAAGTTCATAAGAATAGAGTAACGCATTAGGTAAGATGACATGATGTAGAGGGATAAACTCAAGAAATATGATATAAACCTCATCTTTTTATCCTCGATGGCAACAATACAATACATGTCGTTTCCCTTTCTGTCACTGGGATCGAGCACCGCAAGATTGAACCCAAAGCTAAGCACTTCTCACATTGCAAGAAAGATAGATCTAGTAGGCCAAACCAAACTGATAATTCAAAGAGACTTGCAAAGATAACCAATCATGCATAAAAGATTTCAGAGAACAATCAAATATTGTTCATAGATAGACTTGATCATAAACCCACAATTCATTGGATCTCGACAAACACACCGCAAAAAGAGTTATATCGAATAGATCTCCAATAAGATCGAGGAGAACTTTGTATTGAGATCCAAAGAGAGAGAAGAAGCCATCTAGCTAATAACTATGGACCCGAAGGTCTGAAGTGAACTACTCACACATCATCGTAGGGGCCATGGAGTTGATGTAGAGGCCCTCCGTGATCGATGCCCCCTCCGGCGGAACTCCGGAAAAGGCCCCAAGATGGGATCTCTTGGGTACAGAAGGTTGCGGCGGTGGAAATAGGGTTTCGTGGTGCTCCCGGATGTTTTCGGGGTATGTGAACATATATAGGAGGAAGAAGTAGGTCGGTTGAGCCACGAGGGGCCCACGAGGGGGAGGGCGCGCCCCCTGCCTCGTGGACTCCTCGTATGTTTCTTGACGTCCACTCCAAGTCCTCTGGATCATGTTTGTTCCAAAAATCACGCTCCCGAAGGTTTCATTCCACTTGGACTCTGTTTGATATTCCTTTCTGTGAAACACTGAAATAGGCAAAAAAACAACAATTTGCACTCGGCCTTGGGTTAATAGGTTAGTCCCAAAAATATTATAAAAGTGTAAAATAAAGCCCATTAACATCCAAAACAGATAATATAATAGCGTGGAACAATAAAAAATTATAGATACGTTGGAGATGCATCAAGCATCCCCAAGCTTAATTCATGCTCATCCTCGAGTAGGTAAATGATAAAAACAGAATTTTTGATGTGGAATGCTTTCTAGCATGTTCTTCAGTGTATTTTTCTCTAATGTGGGATGAATGTTCAGATCCGAAAGATTCAAGATAAAAGTTTATTGTTGACATAAAAATAGTAATACTCCAAGTATGCTAATCAAGCAATTATGTCTTATCAAAATACCATAGCCAAAGAAAACTTATCCCTACAAAATCATCTACTTTGGCCATGCTTCATTTTCATCACACAAATTGCCCCCATCATGCACAACCCCGATGACAAGCCAAGAAATGGTTTCATACTTAGCCTTTTCAAACTCTTTCAACTTTTACGCAATATATGAGCGCGAGCCATGGACATAGCACTATGGGTGGAATAGAATATGATGATTGAGGTTGTGTGAGAAGACAAAAAGGGAGAAAGTCTCACATTGACGCAGCTAATCAATGGGCTATGGAGATGCCCACCGATTGATGTCAATGCAAGGAGTAGGGATTTCCATGCAACAGATGCACTAGAGCTACAAATATATGAAAGCTCATCAAAGAAACTAAGTGGGTGTGCATCCAACTTGCTTGCTCACGAAGACCTACGGCACTTGAGGAAGACCATCATCGGAACATACAAGCCAAGTTCTATAATGAAAAATTCCCACTAGTATATGAAAGTGACAAAAATAAGAGAATCTCTATCATGAAGATCGTGGTGCTACTTTGAAGCACAAGTGTGGAAAAAGGATAGTAACATTGTCCCTTCTCTCTTTTTCTCTCATTTTTTAGTTTGGGCCTTCTTCTCGTTTTTATGGCCTTTTTCCGTCCGGAGTCTAATCCCGACTTGTGGGGGAATCATAGTCTTCATCATCCTTTTCTCACATGGGACAATGCTCTAATGATGATCACCACACTTTTATTTATGTACAACTCAAGAATTACAACTCGATACTTAGAACAAAATATGACTCTATGTGAATGCCTCCGGTGATGTACTGGGATTGCGATGAATCAAGAGTTACATGTATGAAAAATTAAGCAAGGTGGCTTTGCCACAAATACGATGTCAACTACATAATCATGCAAAGCAATATGACAATGATGATGTGTGTCATAATAAATAGAACGGTGGAAAGTTGCATGCCAATATATCTCGGAATGGCTATGGAAATGCCATAATAGGTAGGTATGGTGGCTGTTTTGAGGAAGATATAAGGAGGCTTATGTGTGATAGAGCGTATCATGTCACGGGGTTTGGATGCACCGGTGAAGTTTGCACCAACTCTCAAGGTGAGAAAGGGCAATGCACGGTACCGAAGAGGCTAGCAATGATGGAAGGGTGAGAGTGTGTATAATCCAGGGACTCAATATTAGTCATAAAGAACTCACATACTTATTGCAAAAATATACAAGTCATCAAAACCAAGCACTACGCACATGCTCCTAGGGGGATAGATTGGTAGGAAAAGACCATCGCTCGTCCCCGACCGCCACTCATAAGGAAAGCAATCAAAGAACACCCCATGCTTCAAATTTGTCACATAACGTTTACCATACATGCATGCTACGGGACTTGCCGACTTCAACACAAGTATTCATCAATTTCACAATTACTGAACTAGCACACCTCTAATATGACCACCTTTATATCTCAAAACAACTATCAAGCATCCAACTTCTCTTAGCATTTGAAATTTATAACCAAAGTGAATTACCATGCTGTTCTAAAGGACTCTCAAAATGGTATAAGTTAAGCATGAGAGACCAATTATTTCTATAAAATAGAACCACCGTCGTGCTCTAAAAGATATAATAAGCGAAGCACTAGAGCAAAAATTATCCAACTCAAAAGATATAAGTGAAGCAGATAGAGTATTCCAATAAATTTCAATTCATGTGTGTCTCTCCCAGAAGGTGTGTACAGCCAGGATGATTGTGATAAACTAAAAAACAAAGATTTAAATCATACAAGACGCTCAAGCAAAACACATATCATGTGGCGAATAAAAATATAGCTCCAAGTAAAGTTACCGATGGACGAAGACGAAAGAGGGGATGCCTTCCGGGGCATCCCCAAGCTTAGGCTTTTGGTTGTAGTTGGATTTTACCTTGGGGTGCCATGTGCATCCCCAAGCTGAGGCTCTTTCCACTCCTTGTTCCATAATCCATCAAATCTTTACCCAAAACTTGAAAACTTCACAACACAGAACTTAAAGAAAAATCTCGTGAGCTCCGTTAGTAAAAGAAAACAAACCACCACTTCAAGGTACTGTAATGAACTCATTCTTTATTTATATTGGTGTTAAACCTACTTTATTCCAACTTTTCTATGGTTCATAAACTCTATTACTAGCCATAGATTCATCAAAATAAGCAAACAACACACGAAAAACAGAATCTGTCAAAACAGAACAGTCTGTAGTAATCTGTAGGTTTCGAATACTTCTGGAACCCCAAAAATTCTAAAATAAATTTCTGGACGTGAGGAATTTATCTATTAATCATCTGCAAAAATAATTAACTAAATAGCACTCTCCAGTAAATAATGGCAGCAAATCTCGTGAGCACTAAAGTTTCTGATTTTTACAGCAAGATCCCAAAGACTTTCCCCAAGTCTTCCCAAAGGTTCTACTTGGCACAAACACTAATTAAAAGCATAAAACCCCATATAAACAGATTCTAGATGAATTATTTATTACTAAACAGAATCAAAAATCAAGAAACAAAAATAAAATTGAGTTGCCTCCCAACAAGCGCTATCGTTTAACGCCCCTAGCTAGGCATAAAAGCAAGGATATATCTAGGTATTATCATCTTTGATATGGGGAAAGAAAAGAGAAAAATTCTTTTATATAGCATTTATTTTTCTATTTTGAGAGAGCACGTGGCCATTAATGGTAGAAGAAAGATTAAGCACGTTACGGAAATTTGCATCTAAACTAGCCCTCATTTCTTTGATAATTTCATTTTGGTAAAAGCACAAAAGAGAGGTGGATTCCACCTTCTCACTCATGGGGTGCCCAAATATAGTTTTCATATTTTCATAAGTATCTATGGGATCCTCCTCAAGAAAACCTTCTTCAAAAATAGAATCTAGAACTTGTTTGAATGAAGAGGGTAAACCAATATAAAAGCTTTTCAAGTATATCTCAATTTGGTATTGGGGCACATAGCTAGCTCGGATCCTTAATAGCATATCCCAAGCATCTTTCAAAGATTCATCAAGTAAATAACGAAAAATTCCGGGATCATCTTCATAAAAATTATTCAAACTCTCATTGATAACCCCGGTAGGTCTTTCCATAGCATCATTATTTATGAGCTTAGAGAGGACAGAGGGACTATCCAGAGTAAAACCCGGGAGAGGGCCCTTAGCCCTTTTTGAATCGGCCATGGCACAAGAAAAATAAACGGGTAAAGGAGAATAAAATGGCAAGGGTGAAGTGGGGGAGAGGAAAACAAGAGGCAAATGGCAAATAATGTAATGCGAGGGATAAGAGTTTGTGATGGGTACTTGGTATGTCTTGAATTGTGTGTAGACTCCCCGGCAACGGCACCAGAAATCCTTCTTGCTACCTCCTGAGCACTGCGTTGTTTTTCCCTTGAAGAGGAAAGGGTGATGCAGCAAAGTAGTGTAAGTATTTCCCTTAGTTTTTGAGAACCAAGGTATCAATCCAGTAGGAGGCCACACGCAAGTCCCTCGTACCTACACAAACAAATAAGAACCTGGCAACCAACGTGATAAAGGGGTTGTCAATCCCTTCACGGTCACTTACGAGAGTGAGATCTGATAGAGAAAATAATGATAAGATAAATATTTTTTGTATTTTTATGATATAGATTGAAAGTAAAGATTGCAAAGTAAAATAGATTGGAAACTTATATGATGGAAGATAGACCCGGGGGCCATAGGTTTCACTAGTGGCTTCTCTGAAGATAGCATAAGTATTACGGTGGGTGAACGAATTACCATCGAGCAATTGATAGAAAAGCGAATAATTATGAGAATATCTAGGAATGATCATGTATATAGGCATCACGTCCATGACAAGTAGACCGACTCCTGCCTGCATATACTACTATTACTCCACACATCGACCGCTATCCAGCATGCATCTAGAGTATTAAGTTCATAAGAACAGAGTAACGCATTAGGTAAGATGACATGATGTAGAGGGATAAACTCAACAATATGATATAAACCCCATCTTTTTATCCTCGATGGGAACAATACAATACGTGTCATTTCCCTTTTTGTCACTGGGATCGAGCACCGCAAGATTGAACCCAAAGCTAAGCACTTCTCCCATTGCAAGAAAGATCGATCTAGTAGGACAAACCAAACTGATATTTCGAAGAGACTTGCAAAGATAACCAATCATGCATAAAAGATTTCATAGAACAATCAAATATTGTTCATAAATAGACTTGATCATAAACCCACAATTCATCGGATCTCGACAAACACACCGCAAAAAGAGTTACATCGAATAGATCTCCAAGAAGATTGAGGAGAACTTTGTATTGAGATCCAAAGAGAGAGAAGAAGCCATCTAGCTAATAACTATGGACCCGAAGGTCTGAAGTAAACTACTCACACATCATCAGAGGGGCCATGGAGTTGATGTAGAGGCCCTCCGTGATCGATGCCCCCTCCGGCGGAGCTTCGGAAAAGGCCCCAAGATGGGATATCTTGGGTACAGAAGGTTGCGGCGGTGGAAATAGGGTTTCATGGTGCTCCTGGATGTTTCGGGGTATGTGAACATATATAGGAGGAAGAAGTAGGTCGGTTGAGCCATGAGGGGGGAGGGCGTGCCCAGGGGGTAGGCGCGCCCCCTGCCTCATGGACTCCTCGTATGTTTCTTGACATCCACTCCAAGTCCTCTGGATCACGTTTGTTCCAAAAATCACGCTCCCGAAGGTTTCATTCCGTTTGGACTCCGTTTGATATTCCTTTTCTACGAAACACTGAAATAGGCAAAAAAAACAGCAATTTGCACTGGGCCTTGGGTTAATAGGTTAGTCCAAAAATAATATAAAAGTGTAAAATAAAGCACATTAACAGCCAAAACAAATAATATAATAGCATGGAATAATAAAAAATTATAGATACATTGGAGATGTATCATGGCTACGTACGTACATACGGGCGGAGTCTCTAACGCGTACAGCGACCAAGCAACGTCATCCTGTTCTTCGGCAGCCAACCGACTGGGTCAGAACAGAGTAAACAGCGCCACGTGTTCATCGGGAGCCAACCGGCTTGGATGGAACAGCCGAAACAAGGTCTGGCGTACCGCAGAACGGAGGAAACGGCCTTCTGTTCGACCACCTACGGTCGAAACATTGTCCTGATCATCGGGAAGAGTCTGGTGTACCGCAAAACGGAGGAAAAGGACTTCCGTTTGAGTTCCTACGATCGAAACGGGGTCCTGTTGATTGGGAGGGGTGTGCCGCACCGTAAAACGGAGGAAATGGACTTGTGTTGGAGCGCCTACGGTTGAAACATGGTCCTGTTCATCAGGAGGGGTGTGGCGTGCCGCAAAACGGGACTCCATAGGCTATTGTTCATCCACCGTTTACTGCCTCGCTCTAGCCTCCATGGGCGACTGTTCATCCACCGTCGACTTCCTCCAGCCTCCACCTGCACTGTTCATCCACCGCGAGCTTCCTTCTGCCTCCACCAGCTATTGTTCATCCATGGCTACTGTTCAACCAGCCTCCACCGGCTACTGTTCAACCATCCCTTCACGGGGTCCTATTCATCCAGCCTCCACCAGCTACTACTCAACCAGCCCTCCACAAGGTCGTGTTCATCCACCTCCAACAGGCTCCGGTGTGTGGAGGCCTCCTCTCAATCAGGGTCATGTTCATCCAGCGGCATCGACCTCTACTACCACAGGGTCCTGTTCATCCAACCCCCAACAATAGTCACTGTTCATCAAGAGGCAGCTTCGATCGTCTTCAGTTAGCAGCAGTAGCGAAGGAATCGCTCGGGTTCAGTTAACAGCCAAGGGATCGATCGCTCGGGTTCAGTAACGTAGCTAGTGCAATCGCTTGGGTTCAGTCAGCGAATGCCTCGCTCGGGTTCAGGTAGAGCCCAACGCCTCGGACACGGGCGCATACGTGTATGAGAGAAACGCGCAAACCTTCGTGCATCGCTCGGCCCCGACCACCCACCATAACCAGGAACTCCCTAAAATTTTCCTCGCCCTCGCTTCTACCACGATTTTTTCCATCGTGGACGGCCCAAAGAATGTCATGTAGGTGCGTCCCCGGCCCGCCCAGGATGAAAAGCCCATTTTCTGTCATGATTTTTTATCATAGAAGTAGGAGCCCACCACATCTATGATGATACATGGTTTTGTCACAATTATCGTCATGGAAGTGTCATAAGCATGACAGGAAAAAATTGTTTGGCCCAAAATGTCACGGATGTGTCTTTTTTTGTAGTGTACCGACGAGTCCACCTCCAGTTTCCTTGCCAGAAACCTCGAGGGGGCTCGCCGCACCTTGGCATCATCTCGCCACCTCCCTATATATGAGCATGACCAAGCTACTCGCTCGAAAACAAATTATAGTGCGACTATCAACCCTATAATCCAGTCTCTCATTGGGCACCTTGAAACTAGTAAAATATGAAAACCTAGCAAAGGCATCCCTTCACCTTGCATATTTCACTTGAGCTTAGTAATGATGATCATGATTGCCTCAACACGGAATCCTTCACTTGATCACAGTGGCTTGGTGAAGACTTCCAATTTGCTCCCTGATATCCACTATGGAAACTAGTCACTTAAGCACATCTTCACATGCCAATTATTTGAAAATGGACAACAAGATTCAACATATATGCCATTAGGATTCTTCTCTTGAACTTTCCCTTCTCAGCCTTGACGAGCATCCCATTTGATGTAATCCCATGAGCATCACCTAACCCACATAAACATAATAAACACATAGTGTGGGTTAGTTCACCTAGAGCAATTCATAATTTCTTAGACCATCTTGATTATAATCCCCATGCTTCATCTTGGTCAACATTCATCTTCACTTCATGCTATATTTTGGTATCTTGAAAGCCACAATGAACTCTTCACTTTATGTCATTGCTTGAAGTTTAACATCAATGACTAAATTCTTTCATGAACATTCTTGAGATTCACCATAAGCACCATATTTTTCATCACTTGATCTACTTCATGCTTTATCACAACCTCCTGAGAGACAATGATTTTCACTTGAATTACTGGCTTTGGGGTTTGATCACGGCTCTATTCATGACCTCACCATGACTTTATCTTCAGGCCATGCTATAATTCTTCTCTTCACCATTCTCTAAAGATCTTGATCCTGCATGACTTAGCTAATAGGCCCATTCATGACAATTTAGGTTCCTCCAGTGAACTCCATAATCCATCTAATATCTTTCATGCATCACTCATGGAACATTTCTTCATATATAACTCAGTAAAACCTCAAGTTCACGGGAATTGCCATTCATTACCAAAAGTCAATGGACATCTTTATCTTGCTGGCTTTCATTCACACACCCATACAACAGTCTTCATGACTTTCATCCACGCTTGTGGGCCAAACAGTGTTGATAATACTACTAGGGAGTTTAAAAAAAACTAAAAGTAAGAGAAAATATATTTTTAAAACCAACTTGTGGTAAAGAACACGTAAAGTTCATGGTTAAGAGACTGAGAAAACTCTAAAAAAAATACAGTGTTGTAAGGGTGAGTTTTTTTCTTACGGAATATCATGAAAGGATAGGGTACTCCTACTATTAACTAAGAAGAAGAGAGTTGGCCCAATTGATAAGGAAAACTAGGCCAAATACCACACAACAACATGATTGTTAGAGGGCAACCGTGCACAAACCCCAACGATTAACACACGCACCTGAAGAAAATATATATGCCCTAGAGGCAAAAATAAAGTTGTTATTTATATTTCCTTATATCATGATAAATTTTTATTATTCATGCTTGAATTGTATTAACCGGAAACTTGATACATGTGTGAATACATAGACAAAACAAAGTGTCCCTAGTATGCCTCTACTAGACTAGCTTGTTAATCAAAGATGGTTAAGTTTCCTAACCATTGACATGTTTTGTCATTTGATGAACGGGATCACATCATTAGGAGAATGATGTGATGGACAAGACCCATCCGTTAACTTAGCATAATGATAGTTAAGTTTTATTGCTATTGCTTTCTTCATGGCTTATACATATTCCTGTGACTATGAGATTATGCAAATCCCGAATACCGGAGGAATACCTTGTGTGCTATCAAACGTCACAACGTAACTGGGTGATTATAAAAATGCTCTACATGTATCTCCGAAGGTGTTTGTTGGGTTGGCATAGATCGAGATTAGGATTTGTCACTTCGAGTATCGGAGATGTATCTCTGGGCCCTCTCGGTAATGCACATCATGATAAGCCTTGCAAGCAATGTGACTAATGAGTTAGTTGTGGGATGATGCATTACGGAACGAGTAAAGAGACTTGCGAGTAACGAGATTGAACTAGGTATGAAGATACCGATGATCGAATCTCGGGCAAAAGTAACATACCAGTGACAAAGGGAATGACGTATGCTGTCATTACGATTTGACCGATAAAGATCTTCGTAGAATATGTAGGAACCAATATGAGCATCCAAGTTCCGCTATTGGTTATTGACTGGAGAGGTGTCTCGGTCATGTCTACATAGTTCTCGAACCCGTAGGGTCCGCACGCTTAACGTTTGATGACGATTTGTATTATGAGTTATGTGTTTTGGTGTCCGAAGATTGTCCGGAGTCCCGGATGAGATCACGGACATGATGAGGAGTCTCAAAATGGTTGAGAGGTAAAGATTGATATACTGGATGATAGTATTCAGACACCGAAAGTGTTTCAGAATGTATCGGGTACGTATCGGAGTATCGGGAGGTTAGCGGAACCACCCGGGGGGAAGATATGGGCCACATGGGCCATAGGAGGGAGACAAGCTAGCCCACAAGGGTGGCACCCCCCCCCCAAGGGAGGAGTCCGAATTTGACTAGGGGAGGGGGCGCGGCCCCCCTTTCTTTCTCCTTCTCCCTCTCCTTCCCCCTTTCCCCCTCCGATAAAAGGAAGGGGGCCGAATTGGACTAGGAGCCCAAGTGGGACTCCTCCCACTTGGGGCGCCCCTAGGCCGGCCTCCTCCCCTCTCCATCCTTTATATACAGGGTCGGGGGTGCCTCCAACACACAACAATTGTTCCAAGCCATGTGCGGTGCCCCCCTCCACCGTTTACTCCTTCGGTCATGTTGTCGTAGTGCTTAGGCGAAGCCCTGCGTGAATCACTTCACCATCACCGTCACCACGCCGTCGTGCTGACGAAACTCTCCCTCGACACTTTGCTGGATCAAGAGTTCGAGGGACGTCATCAAGCTGAACATGTGCAGAACTCGGAGGTGTCGTACGTTCCGCACTTGATCGGTTGAATCGAGAAGATGTTCGACTACATCAACCGCGTTAAACTAACGCTTCCGCTTTCAATCTACGAGGGTACGTGGACACACTCTCCCCCTCTCGTTGCTATGCATCTCCTAGATAGATCTTGCATGATCATAGGAATTTTTTTGAAATTGCCTGCTACGTGCCCCAACAATGGCATCCGAGCCAGGTCTTTGCGTAGATGATATGCACGAGTAGAACACAAAGAGTGGTGGGCAGTGATTGTCATACTACTTACCACCAACATCTTATTTTGATTCGGTGGTATTGTTGAATGAATCGGCCCAGACCAACCTTACATGACCACGTTCATGAGACCGGTTCCACCGACAGACATGCAACTTGTTTTGCATAAAGGTGGCTGGCGGGTGTCTGTTTCTCCAAATTTAGTTGAATCGAATTTGACTATGGCTGTTCCTTGTTGAAGGTTAAAACAACAAACTTGACGAAACATAGTTGTGGTTTTGATGCATAGGTAAGAACGGTTCTTACTAGAACCTCGTAGCAGCAACGTAAAACTTGCAACAACAAAGTAAAGGATGTCTAACTTGTTTTTGCAGGGCCTGTTGTGATGTGATATGGTCAAGACATGATGTGATATATGTTGTTGTATGAGTGATCATGTTTGGTAAAATTCAGCGGCAACTGGCAGGAGCCTTATGGTTGTCGCTTTATTGTATGAAATGCAATCGCCATGTAATTGTTTTACTTTATCACTATGCATTAGCGATAGTTGTAGAAGCAATAGTTGGCGAGACGGCAATGACGCTACGATGGAAATCAAGGTGTTAAGCCGGTGACGATGGAGATCATGACGGTGCTTTGGATATGGAGATCAAACGCACAAGATGATGATGGCCATATCATGTCACATAATTTGAGTGCATGTGATGTTTATCTTTATGCATCTTATTTTGCTTAGTATGACGGTAGCATTATAAGATGGTCCCTCACTTAAATTTGAAGGTATAAGTGTTCTCCTTGAGTATGCACTGTTGCGACAGTTTGTCGTGCCGAGACACCACGTGATGATCGGGTGTGATAAGCTCTATGTTCACATACAACGGGTGCAAGACAGTTTTGCACATGCGGAATACTCGGGTTAAACTTGACGAGCCTGCATGTACAGACATGGCCTCGGAACACTGGAGACCGAAAGGTTGAACGTGAATCATATAGTAGATATGATCAACATAGAGATGTTCACCATTGAAAACTACTCCATCTCATGTGATGATCGGACATGGTTTAGTTGATATGGATCACGTGATCATTTAGATGACTTGAGGGATGTCTATCTAAGTGGGAGTTCTTAAGTAATATGATTAATTGAACTTAATTTTTCATGAACTTAGTCCTAATAGTTTTTGCATATCCATGTTGTAGATCAATGGCCCGTGCTACCGTTCCCTTGAATTTTAATGCGTTCCTAGAGAAATCTAAGTTGAAAGATGATGGTAGCAACTACACAGACTGGGTCCGTGACTTGAGGATTATCCTCATTCTGCATAGAAGAATTATATCCTTGATGCACCGCTAGGTGAAAAGCCCCCTCCCGCTAATGTAGACGCTTTGAACATCTGGCAGACGCAGTCTGATGACTACTCTATAGTTCAGTGTGCCATGCTTTAGGGCTTATAATTGGGACTTCAAAGATGTTTTGAACGTCATGGACCATATGAGATGTTCCAGGAGTTGAAGTTAATATTTCAAGAAAATACCCGAGTTGAGAGATATAAAGTCTCCAACAAGTTCTATAGCTACAAGATGGAGGAGAACAGTTTTGTCAGTGAACACATACTCAGAATGTCTGGGTACCATAACCACTTGACTCAGCTGGGAGTTAATATTCTAGATGATAGTGTTATTGACAGAGTTCTTCAATCACTTCCACCAAGATACAAAGGCTTCATGATGAACTATAATATGCAAGGGATGCATAAGACAATTCCCAAGCTCTTCGCTATGCTCAAAGCTGCGGAGGTAGAAATCAAGAAAGAGCATCAAGTGTTGATGGTTAACAAGACCACTAGTTTCAAGAAAAAGGGCAAGGGTAAGAAGGGGAACTTCACGAAGAATGGCAAGCAAGTTGTCACTCTAGGGAAGAAGCCCAAGTCTTGACCCAAGCCTGAAACTAAGTGCTTCTACTGCAAATGGACTGGTCACTGGAAGCAGAACTGCCCCAAGTATTTGGCGGATAAGAAGCATGGCAAAGTGAACAAAGGTATATTTGATATACATGTTATTGATGTGTACCTTACTAATGCTCGTAGTAGCACCTGGCATTTGATACTGGTTCTGCTGCTCATATTTGCAACTCGGAACAGGGGCTACGGATTAAACAAAGATTGGCTAAGGACGAGGTGATGATGCGCGTCGGGAATGGTTCCAAGGTCGATGTGATCGTCGTTGGCACGCTACCTCTACATCTACCTTCGGGATTAGTTTTAGACCTGAATAATTGTTATTTGGTGCCAGCGTTGAGCATGAACATTATATTTGGAAATTGTTTGATGCGAGACGGTTATTCATTTAAATCAGATAATAATGGTTGTTCTATTTATATGAGTAATATCTTTTATGGTCATGCACCCTTGAAGAGTGGTCTATTTTTGTTGAATCTCGATTATGGTGATACACATATTCATAATATTGATGCCAAAATATGCAAAGTTGGTAATGATAGTGCAACATATTTGTGGCACTGCCATTTTGGTCATATTGGTGTAAAGCGCATGAAGAAACTCCATGCGGATGGACTTTTGGAATCACTTGATTATGAATCATTTGATGCTTGCGAACCATGCCTCATGGGTAATATGACTAAGACTCCGTTCTCCGGAACAATGGAGCGAGCCACTGACTTATTGGAAATAATACATAATGATGTATGCGGTCCCATGAGTGTTGAGCCTCGCGGTGGGTATCGTTATTTTCTGACCTTCACAGATGATTTAGGTGATATGGATATATCTACTTATTGAAACATAAGTCTGGAACATTTGAAAAGTTCAAAGAATTTCAGAGTGAAGTAGAAAATCATCGTAACAAGAAAATAAAGTTTCTACAATTTGATCGCGGAGGTAAATATTTGAGTTACGAGTTTGGTCTTAATTTAAAACAATGTGGAATAGTTTCACAACTCACGCCACCTAGAACACCACAGTGTAATGGTGTGTCCAAACATCGTAAGCGTACTTTGTTAGATATGGTGCGATCTATGATGTCTCTTACCAATTTACCACTATCGTTTTGGGGTTATGCATTAGAGATAGCTGCATTCACGTTAAATAGGGCACCATCTAAATCCGTTGAGACGACACCGCATGAACTGTGGTTTGGCAAGAAACCTAAGCTGTCGTTTCTTAAAGTTTTGGGGTGCGATGCTTATGTGAAAAAGCTTCAGCCCGATAAGCTCGAACCCAAATCGGAAAAGTGTTTCTTCATAGGATACCCAAAAGAAACTGTTGGGTACACCTTCTATCACAGATCCGAAGGAAAGATATTTGTTGCTAAGAATGGATCCTTTCTAGAGGAGTTTCTCTCTAAAGAAGTGAGTGGGAGGAAAGTAGACCTTGATGAGGTAATTGTACCTCCTCTCGAATTTGAAAGTAGCTCATCACAGAAAACCGTTCTTGTGATGCCTACACCAACTAGTGAGGAAGTTAATGATGATGATCATGAAACTTTAGATCAAGTTACTACCGAACCTCGTAAGTCAACCAGAGTGCGTTCCGCACCAGAGTGGTATGGTAATCCTGTTCTAGAAGTCATGTTACTAGACCATGATGAACCTACGAACTATGAGGAAGCGATGATGAGCCCAGATACTGCGAAATGGCTTGAGGCCATGAAATCTGAGATGGGATCTATGTATGAGAACAAAGTATGGACTTTGGTCGACTTGCCCGATGATCGGCAAGCCATAGAGAATAAATGGATCTTCAAGAAGAAGACTGACGCTGATGGTAATGTTACTGTCTACAACGCTTGACTTGTTGCGAAAGGTTTTCCACAAGTTCAAGGAGTTGACTATGATGATCTTCTCACTCGTAATGATGCTTAAGTCTGTCCAAATCATGTTAGCCATTGCCGCATTTTATGATTATGAAATCTGGTAAATGGACGTCAAAATTGCAGTCCTGAAAGGATTTCTCGAAGAAGAGTTGTACATGATGCAACCAGAAGGTTTTGTCGATCCTAAAGGTGCTAACAAAGTGTGCAAGCTCCAGCGATCCATTTATGGACTAGTGCAAGCATCTGGAGTTGGAATATACACTTTGATAGTGTGATCAAAGCATATGGTTTTATACAGACTTTTGGAGAAGCCTGTATTAACAAGAAATTGAGTGGGAGCTCTGTAGCATTTCTAATATTATATGTGGATTACATATTATTGATTGGAAATGATATAGAATTTCTGGATAGCATAAAAGGATACTTGAATAAAAGTTTTTCAATGAAAGACCTCGGTGAAGCTCCTTATATATTGGGCATCAAGATCTATAGAGATAGATCAAGACGCTTAATTGGACTTTTACAAAGCACATACCTTGATAAAGTATTGAAGAAGTTCAAAATGGATCAGTCAAAGAAAGGGTTCTTGCCTGTGTTACAAGGTGTGAAGTTGAGTCAGACTCAATGCCCGACCACTGCAGAAGATAGAGAGAAAATGAAAGTCATTCCCTATGCCTCAGCCATAGGTTCTATCATGTATGCAATGTTGTGTACCAGACCTGATGTGTGCCTTGCTATAAGTTTAGCAGGGAGGTACCAAAGTAATCCAGGAGTGGATCACTGGACAACGGTCAAGAACATCCTGAAATACCTGAAAAGGACTAAGGATATATTTCCCGTTTATGGAGGTGACAAAGAGCTCGCACACGGATCTAGATGACTCTAAGTCACAAACCGGATACGTATTTATATTGAATGGTGGAGCTATCAGTTGGTGCAGTTCCAAGCAAAGCGTCGTGGCGGGATCTACATGTGAAGTGGAGTACATAGCTGCTTCGAAAGCAGCGAATGAAGGAGTTAATATCCGATCTAGGTGTAATACCTAGTGCATCGGGTCCAATGAAAATCTTTTGTGACAATACTGGAGCAATTGCCTTAGCGAAGGAATTCAGATTTCACAAGAGAACAAACACATCAAGACACGCTTCAACTCCATCCATGATCATGTCAAGGAGGGAGACATAGAGATTTTCAAAATACATATGGATATGAATGTGGCAGACCCGTTGACTAAGCCTCTTCCACGAGCAAAACATGGTCAGCACCAAGACTCCATGGGTCTTAGAATCATTTGTAATCTAGATTATTGACTCTAGTGCAAGTGGGGGACTGAAGGAAATATGCCCTAGAGGCAAAATAAAGTTGTTATTTATATTTCCTTATATCATGATAAATGTTTATTATTCATGCTAGAATTGTATTAACCGGAAACTTGATACATGTGTGAATACATAGACAAAACAAAGTGTCCCTAGTATGCCTCTACTAGACTAGCTCGTTAATCAAAGATGGTTAAGTTTCCTATCCATTGACATGTGTTGTCATTTGATGAACGGGATCACATCATTAGGAGAATGATGTGATGGAGAAGACCCGTCCGTTAGCTTAGCATAATGATCGTTAAGTTTTATTGCTATTGCTTTCTTCATGACTTATACATATTCCTTTGACTATGAGATTATGCAACTCTCGAATACCGGAGGAATACCTTGTATGCTATCAAATGTCACAATGTAACTAGGTGATTATAAAGATGCTCTACAGGTATCTCCGAAGGTGTTTGTTGTGCTGGCATAGATCGAGATTAGGATTCGTCACTCCGAGTATCGGAGAGGTATCTCTGGGCCCTCTCGGTAATGCACATCATGATAAGCCTTGCAAGCAATGTGACTAATGAGTTAGTTGCAGGATGATGCATGAGGAACGAGTAAAGAGACTTGCCAGTAACGAGATTGAACTAGGTATGAAGATACGGACGATCGAATCTCGGGCAATTAACATACCGATGACAAAGGGAATGACGTATGTTGTCATTATGATTTGACCGATAAAGATCTTTGTAGAATATGTAGGAACTAATATGAGCATCCAGGTTCTGTTATTGGTTATTGACCGGAGAGGTGTCTCGGTCATGTCTACATAGTTCTCGAACCTGTAGGGTCCACACGCTTAACGTTTGATGACGATTTGTATTATGAGTTATGTGTTTTGGTGACCGAAGATTGTTCGGAGTCCCGAATGAGATCACGGACATGACGAGGAGTCTCGAAATGGTCAAGAGGTAAAGATTGATATATTGGATGATAGTATTCAGACACCAGAACTGTTTTGGAATGTATCAGATACGTGTCGGAGTACCGGGGGGTTACCAGAAACCCCCGGGGGGAAGATATGGGCCACATGGGCCATAGGACGGAGGCAAGCCAACCCACAAGGGTGGCGCACGCCCCCCCCCCCCAAGGGAGGAGTCTGAATTGGACTTGGGGAGGGGCGTGCCCCCCCCTTTCCTTCTCCTTCTCCCTCTCCTTCCCCTTTCCCCCTCCGATAAAAGGAAGGGTAAGAATTGGACTAGGAGCCCAAGTGGGACTCCTCCCACTTGGGGCGTGTCACGCCCAATTTGTGATCCTATCCGAGAGGAACTCGAACGTCCCACCAAGGATAGAGCCACATATTGAAACGATTTTGCAAGGTGGATATCATTACATCGTACCATTACATAATAGATGGGGATACATACAAAGGGCATACATATGCCACAAGAATACATCAAACATCATACATGAGAACAACATCCGACTATGGATGAAACACAAACATAAACTCAAACGACATCCACCCTGCTAGCCCAGGCTGCCGACCAGGAACCTAACCCTCAATTGGAGATGAAGCATCAGAAGAACTCCCAAACAAGTAAACACCACTCTCACGTCATGATCATCACATTACCTGTACCTGCAACTGTTGTTGTAGTAATCTAAGAGCCATGAGGACTCAGCAATCCCATTACCATGGGTATCAAGACTAGCAAAGCTTAATGGGTATGAAAAGGATAAGTGGTGAGGTTGCAGCAACGACTAAGCATTGTATGGTGGCCAACTTACGAGTACAAGAGTAAGATGAGAAACTACGCAAACGGTCGCAAACTAGTAATGATCAAGAAGTGATCCTGAACTACTTATGTTCAAACATAACCCAACCATGTTCTCTTCTCGAATGCACCCGAAAAGAGACAATCACGGTTACGCACCCGGTTGGTGTATTTTAATTGAGTTTAGTTCGAGTCTGCTACAACCGGATATTAACAAATTCCCATCTGCCACATAACCGTAGGCACAACTCTCGAAAGTTTAAACCCTGCAGGCGTGTCCCAACTTAGCTCATGACAAGCTCACGATCTGCGGAGACAATCCTCCATCACGGGACCCTCCGATCAGACTCGGAATCCCGGTGCACAAGACATTTCGACAATGGTAAAACAAGTCCAGAAAGACCTCCCGGCGTGCCGACACCCTAATAGTAGCCGCGCGTATCTCGTCTCAGGCCACAACCGGGGAGAAAAGGTTAATTTGGCTGTCATGAACCCTAAATATCTTGTTAGCACAAGCGGTAACATAGCCAAACAACGGTTTGCTAGGAAGGGTGAAAAGGTTAGAGGCTATCATGGCAATTTGGGAGGCTTGATAAACAAGTGGTAGGTTGCGTGACATAGCGATAGCATCGAGACAACTAGCATAGCAAAGATAGTAGTGAGATCCAAGGTGACGGTCATCTTGCCTGAAATCCCGCTAGGAAGAAGAACGAGTCCATGAAGAAGACGATCCCACGTAGTCGAATGAATCCTCACAATCGCAACGAAACAGGAACTATCGAGAAGGGGCACAACCGGAAAGAAGCAAAGAACATGGTAAACACACAACACATAAACATGACATGATGCTCAACCAAGTATGATGCATGACAAGTCTAAATGATGCTACTCATGGCAAGAGATGATGCATACAAGAACAACACACCAAAGCAAGTTTAAATGAGGCCGGAATCAACACATAATACTTCCGGAAACTCCCCATATGCAAATCTCGAAATTGGTCCAGATCTGAATAACACATTATGTTGAATTTTTTAAACAGCAAGTTAAAGTGCACCATGATGATCTACGTGTCTTTCTAGTCAAGTTACATATAAGGTTCATTTAATTCGGAACTATGGCCTAGAAGATATATGAGCAAAACAAGTTAAACATGGCATTGATGCAAATGCAAGCAAAACAACATCAAAAACACTCCAAAACAAGGATGCAACAAGGTAACATGAAACTACATGCAAAATGAAGCAAGTTTCATATAGAGCATGCTCAAAACGGAGCAATGGTTCAACACATACTCAATACAAGTTTCAAACACAACCTGCCCAAAACAGCAACTAAGCACTTTGCAATCAAGGAAACAACATGCTACAAGAAACATATGGACACAAACTTGATATGCACTCAAAGTACAGATTACATGCTTCAAATAACACCAAGGTTCAGGTTCATAGCCATCAAGATTAATCCAACATGACCAAAGCAAAAGGCAACTTTATAACACATATTATGACTTAGTGAAAAACGGGGCATACATCTGAGGAGGAATAACATGTTGGCATATCGGACGCATGAAACAATGATGCTACAGTGCAAGATCATAGCAACCAAAAGCATGGCATTAAATTACAGGTTATACATGGCAAAACAGGACTCCTAAGCATCTCCATATAACCCCTAGATCAATGGCAAGACAAGCTTGCAAGTTATAAAAGATTCTCAGACTTAGTGAAAAACAGAGTATGGCAGAAAACAGATTCACGATGCATAATTTGAGACAACAAAAGTGTATGCTACAGGAACATTTCATGGCATCAAAGGGCATGGTAAGCATGACAGGTAGAGCACTACAAAACATGAACACTGAGCTACTGCTAGAAACCACTAGAACATGCTCACAACATCATAGCAAGAATGCAAATGATAACAGATTCACAGACTTAGTAGAATTTAGTGAACATGGCAGAAACAATGACAAGTAGACATGTTTGCAAGCTCGTGCAACTCATCACAAAGCATATCATGGCATGTGAATATAACCAATAGCAAGAAGACATGTTATGCAGCTACTCATGGCAAGAACATGTTCATAGGATGCATAGAACACTAGTTATTCACATGGCAAAAATGAACTTGCTGATAACATGCTGAAAGAAACATTATTTAGCAACTTTAGAGCATGGTAGTGACAAGCTAAATCAGGACATAATTGCAAAAAAGGACATGGATGGATAGAGCATAACAAGAACTTCAAAACATCCTTGCTGAGCATCTCCAAAATATCCATGGATTCACTAGTAGCATCAAGTTAACATGAAAACATAATGTAGCAGATTCAAACTTAGCAGAAATTAGTCACTGAAATCAGCAACAGAAGGTACCCTACTTTGCATGCTTGTGCTAGTCACCATAGGGCACATAAAAATACATGGATTGCACCACTTTAAATATGGCATGAATATTCTCCTAAAACATGTAGACATGATGCTCAAAAGATGGTCACACAAAATGCTATGAAAAAGACAAATCAACAAGTTACAGCAGGTTTCAGTAGATTACATCACATAGCACTTTTGCAACGAGTATTAAGGGATCAATATGAATAGTAACATGCATGTAAATGACACTAGCATGTAGAGCATTCAGAGATGAACAATTTGACATATCATACACACAAAACGGAGAAATATGCACGAAGTTCTAGCAATTCGAACATGCACATATGCTGTTGAAAAACTGGGGACTTAGACGAATTCAAACTCTCAGAAAGTTGGATGGGGAGGAACCGGGACGGCGTTTGGTTCGGGGAGTGGTGGATCTAGTCCACTTCCCCGGATCCGGCGACGTAGCGGCGCTCATCGCCGGATTGGGCCGGGCGACGCGGCGGTGAGCGGAGCGCGTCGGGGTGGCGTGATGCGGCGGCAGCGCGGCGAGCGGCATGGTGCGGCGAGGTGGTGGACGAGGCGGCGGCGCGCGGGACGGGCGACGGCGTGCGGGCAACGGCGAGCATCGGCGGCGAGCGGGCGGGCGCGGCCCGGTTCGGGCCCAGGGAGGTCCGGATCTGGGCTCCACGTGTAAGCAATTGATACGTATCCAACGTATCTATAATTTTTCAATTGTTCCATGCTATTATATTATCTGTTTTGGATGTTTAATGGGCTTTAATATGCTTTTTTATATTATTTTTGGGACTAACCTATTAAACGGAGGCCCAGTGCCAGTTTCTGTTTTTTTTTGCCAATTTTAGAGTTTTGCAGAAAAGGAATACCATTCGGAATCCAAACGGAATGAAACCATCGCGATGATCTTTCTTGGACCGAAAGCAAACCAGGAGACTTGGAGTGGAAGTCTGGAACTCCGTGAGGCAGCCACGAGGCAGGAGGGCGCGCCCAGGTGGGGTAGGCGCCCCCCCCCACCCTCATGGGCCCCACATAGCTCCACCGACATACTTCTTTTGCCTATATATACTCTTATACCCTAGATCGATCGCAGAGAGCCACGAAACCACTTTTCCACCGCCGCAACCTTCTGTACCCGTGAGATCCCATCTTGGGGCCTTTTCCGGTGATCGGCCGGAGGGGGAATCGATCACGGAGGGCTTCTACATCAACACCATAGCCTCTCCGATGAAGCGTGAGTAGTTTACCACAGACCTTCGGGTCCATAGTTATTAGCTAGATGGCTTCTTCTCTCTCTCTTTGATTCTCAATACCAAGTTCTCCTCGATGTTCTTAGAGATCTATTCGGTGTAATACTCTTTTGCAGTGTGTTTGTTGAGATCCGATGAATTGTGGGTTTATGAACAAGATTATCTATGGATATTATTTGGTTCTTCTTTGAATGCTTATATGCATGATTTGATATCTTTGCAAGTCTCTTCGAATTATCAGTTTAGTTTGGCCTACTAGATTGATCTTTCTTGCAATGGGAGAAGTGCTTAGCTTTGGGTTCAATCTTGTGGTGTCCTTTCCCAGTGACAGTAGGGGCAGCAAGGCACGTATTGTATTGTTTCCATCGAGGATAAAAAGATGGGGTTTATATCATATTGCTTGAGTTTATCCCTCTACATCATGTCATCTTGCTTAATGTGTTACTTTGTTCTTATGAACTTAATACTCTAGATGCATGCTGGATAGCGGTCGATGTGTGGAGTAATAGTAGTAGATGCAGAATCATTTCGATCTACTTGACATAGACGTGATGCCTATATTCATAATCATTGCCTAGATATTCTCATAACTATGCACTTTTCTATCAATTGCTCGGCAGTAATTTGTTCACCCACTGTAATACATGCTATCTTGAGAGAAGCCACTAGTGAAACATATGGCCCTCGGGTCTCTTTCTTATTATATTGCATCTCTTTTATTTACATCACATCTCGTTTGCTATTTTGCAATTTTTACTTTCCAATCTATATAACAAAAATACCAAAAATATTTACTTTACTATCTTTATCAGATTTCACTTTTGCGAGTGACCGTGAAGGGATTGACAACCCATTTATCCCGTTGGTTGCAAGGTTCTTGATTGTTTGTGCTGGTACTAGGTGACTTGTGCATTGTCTCCTACTGGATTGATACCTTGGTTCTCAAAAACTGAGGGAAATACTTACGCTACTTTGATGCATCACCCTTTCCTCTTCAAGGCAAAACCAACGCATGCTCAAGAGGTAGCAAGAAGGATTTCTGGCGCTTTTGCCGGGGAGATCTACGCCAAGTCAACACATACCAAGTACCCATCATAAACTCTTCTCCCTCGCATTACATTATTTGCCATTCGCCTCTCGTTTTCCTCTCCCCCACTTCTAAAATGATTTTCGAAAACCTTTGCCTTTCCTTCGCCCTTCTTCTGTTCGTCCTTCTGTTTGCTCATGTTACCATGTACCTTCTATTAGCTTGCATCTTCGCTTGCTAAATATCTATTGTTATGGATCCTCATCCTCTTGCTAATATTTTTAAAAGATCCAATTATGATGAACCAATTGCTAGTGAGTTGAGTGCACTAGATTATCTTTATGAGGTTTTGCTTGAAATTCGTAAATCTGAAAATTGTGATGAAGTGTTGAAAGAAGAAATTTATAAAGTGATTCACGATAGCTCCTTGAATGAAAAGCATGATTGCAATGATGTTATTATAAATTCTATTAATGTCAACTGTGTTAATGATATGCAAAACCCTAAGCTTGGGGATGCTAGTTTTACTATGTCCTCTACTTGTTGCAATGATCATGATTGGGGTGATTCTTCTTATGTTCTTGAAAATTTATTTAAGTCCCATGATGAATATGAGATTGATAATAATGTTTGCAATAATATTGAAAGTGGGTTTGTAAGAGTGTCGACTTTAGATCCCACATATTTGGAAAATATTAAATCTTGTGAATTTTTTGATAAAAGTGGGTTCGGAGAGGTCATGACTTTATTTTATGATAATCCCACTATTTCGGAAGAGTGTCAACTTTGAATGCATGTGGATCATGAAGAGAATTTTTTATGTGATAGCTATATTGTTGAATTTGATTATGATCCTACATGTAATTATTATGAGAGAGGAAAATATGGTTGTAGAAATTTTCATGTTACTAAATTACCTCTCGTCATGTTGAGATTGCTATTGTTTCTTTTTTCTTCCATGCATATGCTAGTTTTTGCTTGTCTTGATAATTTGTTTGCTTATAAAAATGCCTACGCATAGGAAGTATGTTAGACTTAGATGTGTTTGCATGTGATTTGTGATCCTGTCTTTGTGCTTCAATTCTTGTCTTTCATGTGAGCATCATTGAAATTTGTATGCCTAGCTAGGGGCGTTAAACGATAGCGCTTGTTGGGAAGCAACCCAATTTTATTTTTGTTCTTTAATTTTTGTTCCTGTTTAGTAATAAATAATTATTCTATCCTCTATTATGATTGTGTTTTTTATGTTTTAATTAGTGTTTGTGCCAAGTAAAGCCTTTAGGATCTTCTTGGGAGATTGTTGTTTGATCTTGCTGATAAAAACAAAAAGTATCCGCTCACGAAAAAATTTTAATTTTTGACCAGAGTGCGATAAAATACCAATTAAAAATTCAGTAGATCAATATAAAAACTTTCCTGGTCTTCCTAATTTTTCAGAATTTTTGGAGTTACAGAAGTATTCAAAACTTATAGATTGCTACAGACTGTTCTGTTTTTGACAGATTCTGTTTTTCGCGTGTCGTTTGCTTATTTTGATGCATCTATGGCTAGTATCGGGGGGTATGAACGATAGAGAAGTTGTAATACAGTAGGTTTAACACCAAAATAAATAAAGAATGAGTTCATTACAGTACCTTAAAGTGGTGGTTTATTTTCTTATACTAATGGAGCTCATAAGATTTTCTGTTGAGTTTTGTGTTGTGAAGTTTTGGGGTAAAGATTTGATGGATTTTGGAATATGGAGTGGCAAGAGCCTAAGCTTGGGGATTCCCAAGGCACCCCAAGGTAAAATTCAAGGATAACCAAAAGCCTAAGCTTGGGGATGCCCCGGAAGGCATCCCTTCGTCTTTGTCTATCGGTAACTTTACTTGAGGCTATATTTTTATTCACCACATGATATGTGTTTTGCTTGGAGCGTCTTGTATGATTTGAGTCTTTGCTTTTTAGTTTACCACAATCATCCTTTCTGTACACACCTTTTGGGAGAGACACACGTGAATCGGAATTTATTAGAACACTCTATGTGCTCCACTTATATCTTTTGAGCTAGATAATTTTGCTCTAGTGCTTCACTTATAATATTTTTAGAGCACGGTGGTGGTTTTATTTTATAGAAATTATTGATCTCTCATGCTTCACTTATATTATTTTGAGAGTCTTTTAGAACAGCATGGTAATTTGCTTTGGCTATAAAATTAGTCCTAATATGATAGGCATCCAAGATGGGTATAATAAAAAACTTCCATGTAAAGTGCATTGAATACTATGAGAAGTTTGATTCCTTATGATTGTTTTGAGATATGAAGATGGTGATATTAGAGTCATGCTAGTTGATTAGTTTTGAATTTGAGAGATACTTGTGTCAAAGTTTGTGATTCTCGTAGCATGCACGTATGGTGAACCGTTATGTGATTAAGTTGGAGTATGATTTATTTTTTGATTGTCTTCCTTATCAGTGGCGGTCGGGGACGAGCGATGGTATTTTCCTACCAATCTATCCCCCTAGGAGCATGCGTGTAGTACTTCGTTTGGATAACTAATAGATTTTTGCAATAAGTATATGAGTTCTTTATGACTAATGTTGAGTCCATGGATTATACGCACTCTCACCCTTCCACCGTTGCTAGCCTCTCTAGTACCACACAACTTTTGCCGGTACCATAAACCCACCATTCACCTTCCTCAAAACATCCACCATACCTACCTATTATGGCATACCCACAGCCATTCCAAGATATATTGACATGCAACTTTCCACCGTTCCATTTGTTATGACATGCTCCATCATTGTCATATTGCTTTGCATGATCATGTAGTTGACATCGTATTTGTGGTAAAGCCACCGTTCATAATTTTTCATACATGTCACTCTTGATTCATTGCACATCCCGATACACCGCCGGAGGCATTCATATAGAGTCGTATTTTGTTCAAAGTATCGAGTTGTAATTCTTGAGTTGTAAGTAAATAAAAGTGTGATGATCATCATTATTAGAGCATTGTCCCATGTGAGGAAAGGGTGATGGAGACTATGATTCCCCCACAAGTCGAGATGAGACTCCAGACAAAAAAGAAAAAAGAAAAAAAAAGAGGCCATAAAAATAGAGAGAAAAGGCCTGAGGGTGTCCAAATTGCCAAGAATCCTCGGGTTCATGACACCCTATGCCAAATAATTATTTAGTTCAATATTATTATGGCACATATTAAAACCAATGTTGGGCCTTCCTGGAAGAGTTTTATTCAAAGCGAACTGTCAAGAGGGGCCCATAAACCCTCATCGTGTTAGGGACGCAAAATCAAGGAACATAACACCAGTATGACGAAAACTAGGGCGAAAAGAGTGGAACAAAACACCAGGCAAAAGGCCGAGCCTTCCACCCTATACCAAGTATATATGTGCATTAATTAAATAAGAGATATTGTGATATCCTAAAATATCCATGTCCCACATGGAACAACCTGCATTGCACCTGCAACTAGCAACGCTATAAGAGGGGCTGAGCAAAGCGGTAACATAGCCAAACAACGGTTTGCTAGGAAGGGTGAAAAGGTTAGAGGCTATCATGGCAATTTGGGAGGCTTGATAAACAAGTGGTAGGTTGCGTGACATAGCGATAGCATCGAGACAACTAGCATAGCAAAGATAGTAGTGAGATCCAAGGTGACGGTCATCTTGCCTGAAATCCCGCTAGGAAGAAGAACGAGTCCATGAAGAAGACAATCCCACGTAGTCGAATGAATCTTCACAATCACAACGAAACAGGAACTATCGAGAAGGGGCACAACTGGAAAGAAGAAAAGAACATGGTAAACACACAACACATAAACATGACATGATGCTCAACCAAGTATGATGCATGACAAGTCTAAATGATGCTACTCATGGAAAGAGATGATGCATACAAGAACAACACACCAAAGCAAGTTTAAATGAGGCCGGAATTAACACATAATACTTCCGGAAACTCCCCATATGCAAATCTCGAAATTGGTCCAGATCTGAATAACACATTATGTTGAAGTTGTTAAACAGCAAGTTAAAGTGCACCATGGTGATCTACGTGTCTTTCTAGTCAAGTTACATATAAGGTTCATTTAATTCGGAGCTATGGCCTGGAAGATATATGAGCAAAACAAGTTAAACATGGCATTGATGCAAATGCAAGCAAAACAACATCAAAAACACTCCAAAACAAGGATGCAACAAGGTAACATGAAACTACATGCAAAACGAAGCAAGTTTCATATAGAGCATGCTCAAAACGGAGCAATGGTTCAACACATACTCAATACAAGTTTCAAACACAACCTGCCCAAAACAGCAACTAAGCACTTTGCAATCAAGGAAACAACATGCTACAAGAAACATATGGACACAAACTTGATATGCACTCAAAGTACATATTACATGCTTCAAATAACACCAAGGTTCAGGTTCATAGGCATCAAGATTAATCCAACATGACCAAAGCAAAAGGCAACTTTATAACACATATTATGACTTAGTGAAAAACAGGGCATACATCTGAGGAGGAATAACATGTTGGCATATTGGACGCATGAAACAATGATACTACAGTGCAAGATCATAGCAACCAAAAGCATGGCATTAAATTACAGGTTATACATGGCAAAACAGGACTCCTAAGCATCTCCATATAACCCATAGATCAATGGCAAGACAAGATTGCAAGTTATAACAGATTCTCGGACTTAGTGAAAAACAGAGTATGGCAGAAAACAGATTCACGATGCATAATTTGAGACAACAAAAGTGTATGCTATAGGAACATTTCATGGCATCAAAGGGCATGGTAAGCATGACAGGTAGAGCACTACAAAACATGAACACTGAGCTACTGCTAGAAACCACTAGAACATGCTCACAACATCATAGCAAGAATGCAAATGATAACAGATTCACAGACTTAGTAGAATTTAGTGAACATGGCAGAAACAACGACAAGTAGACATGTTTGCAAGCTCGTGCAACTCATCGCAAAGCATATCATGGCATGTGAATATAACCAATAGCAAGAAGACATGTTATGCAGCTACTCATGGCAAGAACATGGTCATAGGATGCATAGAACACTAGTTATTCACATGGCAAAAATGAACTTGCTGATAACATGCTGAAAGAAACATTATTTAGCAACTTTAGAGCATGGTAGTGGCAAGCTAAATCAGGACATAATTGCAAAAAAGGACATGGATGGATAGAGCATAACAAGAACTTCAAAACATCCTTACTGAGCATCTCCAAAATATGCATGGATTCACTAGTAGCATCAAGTTAACATGGAAACATAATGTAGCAGATTCAAACTTAGCAGAAATCAGTCACTGAAATCAGCAACAGAAGGTACCCTACTTTGCATGCTTGTGCTAGTCACCACAGGGCACATAAAAATACATGGATTGCACCACTTTAAATATGGCATGAATATTCTCCTAAAACATGTAGACATGATGCTCAAAAGATGATCACACAAAATGCTATGAAAAAGACAAATCAACAAGTTACAGCAGGTTTCAGTAGATTACATCACTTAGCACTTTTGCAATGAGTATTAAGGCATCAATATGAATAGTAACATGCATGTAAATGACACTAGCATGTAGAGCATTCAGAGATGAACAATTTGACATATCTGTAACACCCTCGATGCGACTATATCTCCCACGTGTCGAGGCACGACTTAGAGGCATAATCGCATTGAAGGCAATGTCGCAAGTGAGGTAATCTTCACACAACCCATGTAATACAATAAGGGAAAAATTACATAGTTGGCTTACAATCGCCACTTCACACAATTACATGAATAAACATTACATCAATCAAATGCACTCATGGTCCGACTACGGAACCAAAATAAAAGAAGAACCCCAAATGCGACAAAGGTCCCCGATCGACCCCAACTGGGCTCCACTACTGATCAACTAGAACAAAGCAACACAAAGGACAAGATCTTCATCGAGCTCCTCCTGAGCTTGGTAGCGTCATCTGCACGGTCTCATCGGCACCTGCAAGCTGGTTTTGGAAGTATCTGTGAGCCACATGGACTCAGCAATCTCGCACCCTCGCGATCAAGACTATTTAAGCTTATGGGTAAGGTAAAGGTATGAGGTGGAGCTGCAGCAAGCGACTAGCATATAAGGTGGCTAACATACGCAAATGAGAGCGAGAAGAGAAGGCAAAGCACGGTCGATAAAAGTATAATCAAGAAGTGATCCTGGACTACCTACGTCAAGCATAACTCCAACAACCGTGTTCACTTCCCGGACTCCGCCGGAAAGAGACCATCACGGTTACACACGCTGTTGATTCATTTTAATTAAGGTCAAGTTTAGGTTTTCTACAACCGGACGTTAACAAATTCCCATCTGCCCATAACCGCGGGCACGGCTTTCGAAAGTTCAAATCCCTGCAGGGGTGTCCCAACTTAGCCCATCACAAGCTCTCACAGTCAACGAAGGAATAGACCTCCTCCCGAGACATTTCGATCAGACTCGGTATCCCGGTACTCCAAGACATCCTTGACAATGGTAAAACAAGTCCAGCAAAGCCACCCGATGCGCCGACATCCTGATGGGAGCTGCGCATATCTCGTTCTCAGGGCAACACCGGATAGGTCAAGCTACGAGTAAAACCAGCCCTCAAGTTTCCCTGAGGTGGCCCCGCAGGCTGCCCATTTCGGACCAACACTTAGACAAGCACTGGCCCGGGGGGGTTTAAAATAAAGATGACCCTTGGGCTGGCCTAACCCAAGGGAAAAAAGGCTAGGTGGCGAATGGTAAAACCAAGGTTGGGCCTTGCTGGAGGAGTTTTATTCAAAGCGAACTGTCAAGGGGTTCCCATATACCCAACCGCGTAAGGGACGCAAAATCCGAGAACATAACACCGATATGACGGAAACTAGGGCGGCAAGAGTGGAACAAAACACCAGGCATAAGGCCGAGCCTTCCACCCTTTACCAAGTATATAGATGCATTAATTAAATAAGATATATAGTGATATCCCAACAAGTAAACATGTCCCAACAAGGAACAACATCTCCATGTTCCAACAAGGAACAAACTTCAATCTTCACCTGCAACTAACAACGCTATAAGAGGGGCTGAGCAAAGCGGTAACATAGCCAATCAACGGTTTGCTAGGACATTGGTGGGTTAGAGGCTGAACATGGCAATTTGGGAGGCTAACAAGCAAGTGGTAGGCATCGTAGCAATGGCATAGCAAAAGAGCGAGCAAACTAGCATAACAAAGATAGTAGTGATTTCGAGGGTATGATCATCTTGCCTGAAATCCCGCAAGGAAGAACGAGTCCATGAAGAAGACAAACGGACGTAGTAGAACGGATTCTCACAAACTCGACGTTACCGGATCCAACCCGAAGAAGCAATCACCGGAAAGGAAGCAAACAACATAGTAAACAACCAACACATGAACATGGCACGGTGCGCAAACAAGTATGATGCATGTCCGGTTTAAGAGGCATGGCATGGCAAAATGCACAAACAATCCTACAAATTAAGTGGAGATCAATATACAACGAGTTGCATATTGACGAAACACCACATGGTCATTTAGCTCTTTCTCGTTTATGTACCCAACTATATTAAATGTTGTTAAGCATGGCAAGAGATGAAACATAGAGGGATTATCTATCTAAACAATTTAAATGGGGCCGGATATAGCAAACAACAAATCCGGTAAATCCCCATGTGCATTAGTAAATTAATGCAAACAACAATTTAAACCATCTTAATGTTGTTAACATGATGCGGATGACATGTTCAAATTTATGCATTTTTTATAAAGAGTTGACATGAGCATTATGAAGCATTGTCACCGTGGTGGAAGGAAAAAGGGGTGTCACGGCAACGAATCCGAAAATGATGCCACGGCAACATATCGGTTCCGGTAACTCGATTGAGATCCCGGTGCAAACGGAAGTGCGGCGGGAGCGTGACAAGCGATAGAAGGTGGGGGTACTCTCGGATACCGAGTTCCCACATGTCGGTGGCAAGGCAAAAGAGGGGCAACGTTATCGAACAAGGGTGCATCTCATACAACATGCATTCATTCACGGGCATCGTTCCGGTGGTTATACCTTCCAAGGGAGCATACTCGGAGGGGTTCGGGTTCGTAGAGGAAGTAGGCGTTCTCGCGACGGTAGAGGAAGTAGTGGTACATGTTCCGGAGAAGGACTTGACGCATTCGATGTTTTCGAAGGCGACGGTAGTGGAACTTGGTGAATCCGAGTTTGTCGTCATCGAACTTGGTCAAATACACAATGTGGGTAGACGTTCCCTCGACGTCTTCGACGATGGTAGTTGTACACGGGTCTTCGGCCACGGAAGTAGTCGTGCACGTTTTCGTAGAGGTTCGGGGTCAACGACACGGAACTTGACGTCCACGAGGTCTTCGAGGGTCGACGGTAGTGGTACTTGGGTCATCAGCGACGGTAGTCGTTCACGTTCGTTTCGGAGAGGTACTTGATGACTCCAACGTCTTCGGGGCGACGGTAGTTGTACACGGTCCACGAGACGTCGATCATTCGGGGTCCGATTTGCGGGTCTTGCCGACATGAAGGGGTACTTGGCATTTTGTAGAGGTACTCTTGATCTTGGTGACGGTAGGCGAACTTGGTGGTCCTCGTCGTCATGGAACTTGCCATCCTCTCGGCCTTGGCAGCGAAGAAACGAAACACCATGGTCGTGGTACTTGGCGCGGTGCAGGACGAAGCAGAGGTGGCTGGGGTCGAGCACGGGGATGCTGGATGCCGGCAGCGAGGAAGGACGGCGCGACGCGGAGAGCTGGTGGTGGCGCTCCTGGACGCAGAGGGAGGAAGAGCATCCAGACACTGCTCGGGAGGCGCGAAGCAGAGGCGCGGGGAGGGAGCCGCACAGAGAGGGAGGAGGGCGCGGGGACCGGGACCGGGTCCGGCGAGGAGCTGTGGGCGCCGAGGAGGCGGGCGACGGCCATGGGAATGGAATGGGCGTGCGGCGACTACAGGCTCCTGGCGGAGGAGGAGAAGGGGCGCGCCGGGGAAGAGCAGCTCCGGTGGTGCGGTGCTGGAGACGGCAGGATTCGGCGAGGCTTCGCTAGCACTTGGCGAAGGCGGTGGCCAGTAGGGATGGCGAGGTTTGACGATGGCGCGCGGGGTCGCGCTGGCGTGGGGAGGCGCTGGACTTGGGCTCTGGCGGCGATGTGTGCTGGGGCTTCAACCTGCTCACTCCCCTGCTTGATGCAGGAGCCTGCGCCTAAGATCCAAGGCAGGAGAGGCGCGATGCAGGGTTTGCAAGGGAGCGGGGCCGAGCGAGGGGAAGGAGGAGCATGCGGGATCGAGAGCAAGGAGAGGGAAGGGGAGATCGAGCGGGTGGCATCGGGCACGGACGCTCCTGGCGGCGGAGGGAGAGGGAATCGGGAGAGGGAGGAGGCGATCGGCTAGGTTAGAGCTATTAGGTGGGCCGACGTGGGAGGTTGGCCTGGGCTGGGCCGGCTTGGAGGCTTGGCACTGAGGCCCAAGTGACCAACTGGACCTCTCTCTCCCCCTCATATTTCTTTAGCAGAAAAGACAATAAGAGAGGAAAAGAAAGAGATGATTAGGAAAAGATTTTTGGACATGGGGATAATTTTCCCGGACTCACAAAAATACGCTTGTTCCGAGAAAATAGAAAAAGCCAAGATTGGAAGATGTAAATTCAAACTCAATTGAATTTAATTCAAATGGGTTTGAACTAGGGCTTGGTTAAAGAAGTGTCCAAAAATGTTGAGAAATTAGGTGGAGCTCCGGAAAATGATGAAAGGACATGTGACAAAGTTAGAGGCCAAGAGAAGAAATAATAAAAGGCATTGGGATTTTTGCAAGTGTGTTCCGGTTAATTCCAAAAGAATGGAATATTTATTATAGCTCCCTAATATTGGGAGGATATATTATAAAGAGAAGTCATCCTTCCCTTGATTTAAATGGATCGAAGATCCATACGATTTATTTAGTGAGTTGAGGTGCAAAGATTAATGATATGATGGCATGATGACATGATGCAATGCAAAAATAAAAAGAGCAAGCAAAATGAAACACACGGAGAAACCCGGAAACCCTGGAAGGCAACTGAAGCTCCGGTCTTGGGGCGTTACAACACTCCACCACTACGAGAGGATCTCGTCCCGAGATCTAGAATGGCACCGGAGGGTAAAACGGAAGAGAAAGAGAAGAGGTAAAACTAAGTTGCTTCTTTGACGAACGAGTGAAACCAAAGAACCTTGAAAAGGTTGAGCAAAATGAAAGAAAGAAAGCAACGGAGAAGAACAAAGTTGAAAGCACTCCGTTAGGAAAAAGGAACAAGGAAGAACAAATTCAGACAGCACTCCGATTGAAAAGAAAAGGAATTGAATAAGAACTTGATAAGATGAGAAGATACTTGATGAAATCGCAATACACTGCCTCCGGAAGAAAAGAGAGAATGGAGAGGAGTGAGCGAAGTAGAAAACAATATTTTGGCAGAGCACGCTTACAACAAAGGCTAGAACGGAGTTGTTGGAAAACCAACAACGAAAAGAATAATCTTGATATGGTCTTATGACATACATCTCAAAATTATGAGGTGACAATCTGCCACTCGCGGGAAAGAATTGTATTTATTTGAACAAGGAGACGAGAAAGTTATTTCACCGGGAGGGTAGATGAAGAACTTGGATCATACATGAGCACCATTATAGCAACAATCCTTAGGGAAGGCTTTAGGTGAAATATAACCCAACATAACTCCAATGACGAGATTGATGGATTTAAAGTATCTCAATCTTAACAACATGTGAATCATGGAACATGAACTCAAATTATCAAGAATGACATAATACCACCTCCGATAATATGGTAGAAAGAAATTGCACTCCGGATAGCAATATGAAGAATGCTTGAGCACCTCTGAAAAGAAACTTGATGAACACTTTGAGAAGGAATTAAATCCTTGATGGACCAACATGTAGAACCTCCATGAAGAACTCCGGTAAACAAAAGAATGATCCATAATAATTGAATGATGAAAAGAATAAGATTTAAGCCTCGCAATGATTTAGATAGAGAACTCCGTGATAATATAATTGAAAGAGGTTGGAACTCCGGGAAAAAGAGAAGATGAAACAAATGAAACCGAGAATTTGAAGGGCCTCCGGAATAAAGAATTAATCATTTGGATGAAACAAGAATAAGAATTACATTATGCTTATCCTTCACCAATTCAAATTGATGACAACAAATGGAATTGGCATACTACTTATTCTTGTAGAAAGGATTAAGATAGATAATGCGCAAACTTAATGGACCACCGGTAGGATTGAAACAACGAATGAATATATACGATAACAAATGACGAGAACTCTTGGAAGAACCACTGTAAGAATTGAAAAATGAATGAAGTAAGGGGATTAATCACCGGGTAAGAATTAGCAAATTAACGAACATACTTGAGACAATCTAGATACATGAGAACAAAGGGCTCACGAACTGATTAGAGATCACTTGAACGATGCACCGGTAAAAATTTGGAGAACGAGAGCTGAAAGCTAAGAATGGATAAATTTTGAGATGATGGGCTCCGGAGAAACAAACTAAAAAGACTCCTGAATTGCTCCGGCTGGGTGAAAAGAATTCTCACAATCGAAAGCAATTATGAGAGGAACGCAACAAGCTAGAATCACGAATCTTGAAGAGAATGGAGCAAGATTAAAGAGAAACTCTTCTGCGGTCTTCAAAATCCGAGGATGACGACGAGAAACACCACCAAATTGTTAAGATACTCCGGAATAAAGAAGAATGGAAAAGTTGCACCAACGATGAAAAGAATTTGAAAGATCTTGGAGAAAAAAGCATTTGACTGATGATAATTCATTCTTACGTCAAACTTGGAAAAGAATTTGATAATATCTCCGGGAAAATAAGAAGAGTCAGGTAAGATCCTGGGAAAAGACCTGTGGGTTATGGCCAACTCAAAAGAGACACCATTGAAATGATTACTTGAGAAAGGAGATTGCACCGGTTGAATTAAATGGCTTGAATAAGATAACAACCTAGAAAGATATTGAACGAAAGCAGAGTGAAAAACACGAATCTTCGAGATATCTTGAGCACTCCGGAATAACAAATAGCGAGAAGTAGAATGATAATGGGGTGCACCGGGATGAGAAGGTATTTGAACGAGGGAAAAGGATATGATCCACAAGGCTTGGCTTGCATCCACCGGAGAAGAAAAAGAACAAAGAACGATGAACTAGAAGCTCCGTTAGAATCTTCATAAGAAACACCGGATAAGAACATTGAAGGAAAAGAATGGAGAGGCTTTCCATCAATAAGATTTATACTCGATTAAGAAATCCGAGTCCTTGAAGAAAAACAAGGGAGGGAGGGTGGGAAAAAACAAAGGCAACATGGAGACGGATGAAACAAACACCGTTGAGAAGAACTGATAATTGATCTTGCGGAAGTTGAAATGATCGGATCCACTTGAAGAGAAGCACACCGATTAAAAAGGATTGACAAAACAATCTTGATTATCAAGAAGGATTAGTATTCACATAGGAATATGAGAACACCGTTAGGAAAAGGTATGGAATCAATATTTGACTTCGAAGCAACTCGAATACCACAACTCAAAACAAAAACAAAGGGTTGGCTTGCAGAATAAGCCGGAACAAACATATGATAGAAATTTCATCCGAAGTTTTCGTGGTGGGACCTACACGGGCTCGATGGTACAACACCATCATGTACAAGGCAGTGTACATGACATACGAAGCGTCCCCGAGTCAGCATAGCCAAGGACTCTTTAAGACACAACGAGACCACTGTAAAATCGACCGTGAATAGGCGAACCACTAGACGTCGAACCCCAATGTCATATCATACATCTGTCGGAAAGAAATCCTAGGAGCTACTTGAATTCCCACCTATGAAACTCCCGAAACTTTCCGGTTATGCAATCAGGTGTTGGGGATACAGGGGAAGCATAATATCTCACCCAAACTAGCAAATCCTACATCCAACTGTATCCATCCTTCAACACATAACCAAGAAACCTTCGGAAATCATTTACCTCAACCTTCGAAAAGCATCCGTTATACAAGTTATGGCGATACTCCCGAACTCCCGCCCCAGTACTGGGTGGCGTCGAGGTTATCTCACCAATGAACTACATAAAGGAGATTTTCGATGTCGCGAACATATCTCAAGTATACCAGAATTGCAACGATAAAATTATGATGACAACACCTCAGAGCTCAACTCCCCGGGACACTTCCACTAAACCCCTGACAGGAGGCACCAAGACAATATTCTCATCATAAGCCATCGGAACAAAACCAAGATACTCGCGTGATCCTAAATTTTTTTTAGTGAAATTTGGGAAGAGAAGAGTCAAAACTCTACGTTAGGATGCCTCACCAGAGCGACGAAGGGACTGGGGAGTAAAAAGAATTCCTAAACTCTCCGATATATAATTCCTAATGACTCAAAACATTTTTCTAGACACAACTCGGCCGCTAAAAACGATCAATCAGTGGGGGCTCCTAAGGTCGGGGAAGGCTCTGATTACCAACTTGTAACACCCTCGATGCGACTATATCTCCCACGTGTCGAGGCACGACTTAGAGGCATAATCGCATTGAAGGCAATGTCGCAAGTGAGGTAATCTTCACACAACCCATGTAATACAATAGGGAAAAAATTACATAGTTGGCTTACAATCGCCACTTCACACAATTACATGAATAAACATTACATCAATCAAATGCACTCATGGTCCGACTACGGAACCAAAATAAAAGAAGAACCCATCTCGCACCCTCGCGATCAGATGCCAGATGTCTCTATCACGATGGGCGATTTCAAGTTTCTAGCTTCTCCAATGGTTCTTGGTAATTCTGACATCGATCTTATTCTTGGGATGGACTGGCTCTCTAAACACAAGGCTCACCTCGATTGTGCAGCCAGGCAGATTCAACTGACTCATTCGTCTGAGGATGTAATTGTCTTTGCTGCTCGGGATAATACCATCCGGTTGTTTTCTCTCAATGAGAAGGGTGAATTGGATGCTATTTCGCAGATTCCGGTTGTTTGTGAGTATCAAGACGTCTTCCCAGAAGAACTCCCAGGCATGCCTCCAAACCGGCCGGTTGAATTTGTTATTGAACTTGAGCCTGGTACGGAACCTGTGTGCAAACGTCCCTACAAGCTCGGCCCCGAAGAGTTGAAGGAGTTGAAGAAACAACTCGATGTTCAAGAAAGAATGGGTCTCATTCGGCCTAGTACTTCTCCGTGGGGTTGTGGTGTTCTTTTTGTGAAGAAGAAGGATGGGACGGACCGACTTTGTGTTGATTATCGTCCATTGAACAAGAAGACCATCAAGAACAAATACCCACTTCCCAACATTAATGAGTTGTTTGAACAACTCAAGGGTGCCCAAGTATTCTCCAAGCTTGACCTCCGTATGGGTTATCATCAAATTCGCATTCGTGAGCAAGATATTCCCAAGACGGCGTTCAGAACAAACTATGGGTCATATGAATACACTGTCATGTCTTTTGGCCTCGCCAACGCTCCTCCGACGTTCTCTCGCATGATGAACTTCATCTTCAACCCCTACACCAACGACTTCATTTTGGTCTATCTCGATGACATTCTGGTTTTCTCGAAGAACAAGGAAGATCATGACAAACACTTGCGTTTGGTTCTTGACAAGCTCAGGGAACATCAGTTCTACGCCAAGTTTTCCAAGTGTGAATTTTGGCTCGATGAGGTTCTTTATCTTGGCCATATCATCTCTGCCAAGGGCATTTTCGTGGATCCTGAGAAGGTGTCTGCAATTGTTAATTGGGAACCTCCTCAGAATGTGAAGCAACTCCGTAGCTTCCTCGGTCTTGCAAGTTATTGCCGAAGATTCGTTGAAAACTTCTCCAAGATCGCGAAGCCTCTCTCAAATCTTCTTCAGAAGCACGTCAAGTACGTTTGGTCTCCGGAGTGTGATATTGCTTTCAATGCTTTGAAAGAGAAATTGATCACTGCTCCAGTTCTGACTCCGCCTGATGAAACCAAGCCGTACGAGGTCTTTTGTGATGCCTCTCTCCAAGGTCTAGGTGTTGTACTGATGCAAGAGAAGAAAGTGGTTGCTTATACCTCTCGCCAGTTGAAGCCTAATGAGAAGAACTACCCAACTCATGATCTCGAGTTGGCGGCAGTTGTGCACGCATTATTGACTTGGAGACATCTTCTATTGGGAAGGAAAGTGGACATCTTCACTGATCACAAGAGTCTCAAGTACATCTTCACTCAGCCTAATCTCAACCTCAGGCAGACTCGATGGGTCAAAATGATTCAAGAGTACAATCCGAGTATCGAGTATACTCCAGGCAAGGCTAATGTGATTGCTGACGCTTTGAGCAGAAAAGCATATTGCAATAGTCTGATTCTCAAGCCTTATCAACCCGAGCTTTGTGAAGCTTTCCGCAAACTTAATCTGCAAGTTGTTCCTCAAGGTTTCCTCGCCAACCTTCAAGTTTCTCCTACCTTGGAAGACCAGATTCGCCAAGCCCAGCTTCTTGATGCTATGGTGAAAAAGGTGAAGATTGGTATTGCAAAGAGTCAGTCCAAGTACAAGTGCTACCGACTTGATGACAAGGACACTCTCTTCTTCGAGGATCGAATTGTTGTGCCCAAAGGTGAACTTCGTAAAGTGATCATGAACGAGGCTCACAACTCTCTCCTCTCCATCCACCCTGGGAGCACGAAGATGTATCAAGATCTGAAGCAAACTTATTGGTGGACTCGAATGAAGTGCGAGATCGCTCAATTCGTGAATGAATGTGATGTCTGCAGAAGAGTGAAGGCAGAACACCAAAGGCCAGCAGGTCTCCTCCAACCTCTTGCCATTCCAGAATGGAAGTTTGACCACATTGAAATGGACTTCGTGACTGGGTTTCCAAAGTCCAAGCGTGGCAATGATGCTATATTCGTTGTCATCGACAAGCTCACCAAAGTGGCTCATTTCCTGCCTATCAAAGAGTCAATCACTGCAGCTCAATTGGCGGAGCTCTACACCTCTCGAATTGTCTCTCTGCACGGTATTCCTCAAGTGATATCTTCAGACCGTGGCAGCATCTTTACCTCCAAGTTTTGGGATTCTTTTCAGAAGGCCATGGGCACCAACATTCGCTTCAGCACTGCTTTCCATCCTCAAACAAGCGGTCAAGTCGAGCGTGTCAACCAGATTCTTGAAGATATGCTCAGGGCTTGTGTTATCTCCTTCGGCATGAAGTGGGAGGATTGTCTTCCTTCTGCTGAATTCTCGTACAACAATAGTTTCCAAGCAAGTTCGGGCAAGGCCCCATTTGAAATTCTGTATGGTAGGAAGTGTCGTACACCTCTCAACTGGTCTGAAACCGGTGAACGTCAGCTGCTGGGTAATGACCTGATCACAGAGGCAGAAGAAATGTGCAAGGTCATTCGTGATAACCTCAAAGCAGCCCAATCCCGCCAGAAGAGCTACTATGATAGCAAGCACCGTGATTTGGCTTTCGAGATCGGAGATCATGTCTACCTCCGCGTCTCTCCTATGAAAGGGACTCGTCGCTTCGGTATCAAAGGGAAGCTTGCCCCCTAGATACGTTGGGCCTTTCAAGATTGTCAGCAAGAGAGGCGACCTCGCCTATCAACTCGAGCTTCCCGCAAACTTTGCCAATGTTCATGATGTGTTCCATGTCTCCCAACTCCGAAAGTGCTTTAAGACACCTGAACGCACAGTCAACTTCGAGGACATTGAGCTCCAAGAAGATCTCTCCTACCGTGAGCACCCAGTTGCAATCCTTGAAGAGACTGAACGCAGAACTCGCAACAAGTCAATCAAATTTCTCAAAGTCAAGTGGTCACACCATTCCGAATGTGAAGCTACCTGGGAACGCGAGGATCACCTCCGTTCTGAGTACCCGGAGTTCTTTCAGTCCTAGATCTCGGGACAAGATCTTTTCGTAGTGGTGGAGTGTTGTAACGCCCCATATGTAACTTTCCCAATTTGTACTCCAACTCTTGCCATTTCCGGCATTAAGTTATATTTATTCCTCGGGTTCGGGTCTTTGTCTCCGTGTGTTGTTTTTGTTTTCGTGCATCTCATATCATGTTATCACGTGCATTGCATTTGCATACATGTTCATCTCATGCATTCGAGCATTTTCCCCGTTGTCCGTTTTGCATTCCGGCGCTTCGTTCTCCTCCGGTGGCCATTTCTAGCTTTCTTTCGTGTGTGGGGATTAAACATTTCCGGATTGGAGCGAGACTTTCCATGCGGCCTTGGTTTACTACCGGTAGCCGCCTGTCAAGTTTCGGGTCATTTGGACTTCGTTTGATACTCCAACGGTTAACCGAGGGACCGAAAAGGCCTCGTGTGTGTTGCATCCCAACACCCCTCCAATTTGGCCCAAAACCCACCAAACTCTGCTCCATCATCTCGGTCGTTCGATCACGATCGTGTGGGCAAAAACCGCACCTCATTTGGACTCTCCTAGCTCCCTCTATGCCTATAAATATCACCCCCTCCGAAAATCCCGGGTCATTCCACCCCTAACCTAGCTCCCCACTCCTCCGCGCGGCCGGACAACGTCCGCACGCCGCCGGACATCCCGCCGCCACCAATCTGTCGCCGCCACGTGGCAACCGCGGCCATCCCCACGCCGAGGCCCGCGGAGCCCAATCCGGGCCCCCGCGGCCCGTTCCTGTCGCCGCCGCGCCCGAGGGACGCCGCTCGTCCGCGCCGCCCCTTCTTCCCCACCGCCTCGCCCGCGCCGGCGAGCCCCGCTCTGGCCGCCGCCCGCCATCGCCACAACCCCGCACCGCCTCGCCGGTCGCCGCCCCGGCCGACGTCGCCCCGCTCTGCCCCGGCCGCCTCGTCGCCGGCGAGAGGAGCCCCACCTCTCCCCCGAGCTCCGGCGACCTCGCCGTCTCTCCCTCTCTCCGGCGTACTCCCCAAGCTCCAAATTAGGCGCCGGCGAACCTCGGCTTCCGCACCGCGATCCAGATCTGAAACTGCTACAGTAAACCCTAATCCCCCGGTTGACTTTCCCTCTCCTCTCCCAGTTTTTCGTGCCTACTTTGACTGCCCATAACTTTGCACTCGTGGCTCCGTTTTGGACATATGATATATCAAAATCTTCGTCTCGACGAGTACATCATTTCATTCCATTGCATCATTTGCATTTGAGGTCATCTTGGTGCCCAAAATGCTGTTGGAAGGAGGCATCATGAGTTAAATTGCAGATCCGTTAGCCCTACATTGACTTTTGTCATTTTTGCCATGATTATTGTGTGCATGATATGCCTGTGCCCCTTTGGGATGAATAGTTAAGCATGTTGTCTTCTTTCCAGAGGTTCCTCCCATGCATTTTTAGGATGTGTGTGTTGTCTTGTGCAAGCTTGCAAAGAGGGGTACCTGAGTTTGCTGATTTCAGGGACTTTGAAAATCACTAAGTCTGGGATGTTTTAGTTCACGATGCTATATGTCCAGGTTGTTTCCTAGTGATCCATGCCTCTTTTGAGGATGATCGGTAAGAGTGGTTTGTTATGCTTGTTGTGCTTAATCCATCCATGTCTTTACTTGTTATGTTGGAGCACCCTAGGTTGACTCAATCGAGCTCAACTTTTGCATAGTTGTTAATTTGGGCAGATCGTGAACTCTTTTGCGATTTTGCCGGAGCTATTGCTAGTGATCCATGCATGCTATGCCATTGTTCTTGCCATGTATAGCTAGCATTTTGTGCCTTCTTAATGGATATGTGCTTGCCTTGCCATGACTTGCACCGTAGTGAGAGCATCAAGCTCGTTTACATGCCTCCGTGAGTTATAGTTTCAGCATGTCCCAGTTTTCACTAAGTCTGAAAACTGATTGTGTTTCATCGATGTTCGTGTGCTCGTTAGAGTATTTTTGTGACCCTTTTGGCCCCAGGTCATTTTGGGTGTTTTGTTAAGCCTGTTGAGTAGCTCCATGCCATGCTCTTACTTGCCATGTTCAGGTTATGTTTCATGTTGTTTTGCTGCTCCGAAGAGAGCATCGTGGTCTGAAATTTCAGACTAGCGTTAATTTCGCTAAGTCTGAAATCTGTTTTGCTTATTCAGTTTTGCCATGCTTGTTTGAAGCCCTTAATGGATGAATTTGCCTATGCCTCAGTCCTGGTGATTTGTTAAGCTTCTTGTGTACATCCCTGCCATGCAATTTGTTTTTATGTTTGGTGGCTGTAGCATGTTCATTTCGTTGCATTTAGGAGCCTACTTGCTGTAAATCGCAGATCGGCTCGTTTCGTAAAACGCTTGCCATTTCCAAACCGTAGCTCCGATTCCTTTGATCTTTATATCGTTTTCAGGGGATTTCTTCCCCTCTATCCAGTGGCACACTTGGTTTTCCAAGTTGAGGCCAGTTTCATGCATTTCCTGTCACGTCTTGCATTTTGCATCCCGCATCATATCCCGCATAGCATATCATCTTTGCATATTATTGGTTGCCCTTGCACGTGGTTGATTGTATCCTTGTTGCTTGTTTGTGTTGTTGGGTAGAGCCGGGAGACGAGTTCGCTAACGAGGAGCCCGTTGAGTTTGCTTTTGAGGATCCAGTCAACTCGGACAACTGTGCAGGCAAGATGATCATACCCTCGAAATCACTACTATCTTTGCTATGCTAGTTTGCTCGCTCTTTTGCTTTGCCATTGCTACGATGCCTACCACTTGCTTGTCAGCCTCCCAATTGCCATGATTGAGCCTCTAACCCACCTTTGTCCTAGCAAACCGTTGATTGGCTATGTTACCGCTTTGCTCAGCCCCTTCTTATAGCGTTGCTAGTTGCAGGTGAAGATTGGAGCCGTTCCTTGTTGGAACATTTATTTACTTGTTGGGATATCATTATATTGCTATGTTATCTTAATTCATCTATATACTTGGTAAAGGGTGGAAGGCTCGGCCTCTCGCCTAGTGTTTTGTTCCACTCTTGCCGCCCTAGTTTCCGTCATATCGGTGTTATGTTCCCGGATTGTTGCGTCCCTTATGCGGTTGGGCTATAATGGGAACCCCTTGATAGTTCGCCTTGATTAAAGCTTTTCCAGCAATGCCCAACATTGGTTTTACCATTTGCCACCTAGCCTCTTTTTCCCTTGGGTTTCCGGAGCCCGAGGGTCATCTTTATTTTAGCCCCCCACGGGCCAGTGCTCCTTTGAGTGTTGGTCCGAACCAGGCAGCCTGCGGGGCCACCTCGGGGAAACTCGAGGGTTGGTTTTACTCGTAGCTTGACCTATCCGAGCATGCCCTGAGAAAGAGATATGTGCAGCTCCTATCGGGATTTGTCGGCACATTCGGGCGGTGTTGCTGGACTAGTTTTGACCTGTCGAATCATCTTGTTGTACCGAGATACCGAGTCTGATCGGTGTGTCTTGGGTGGAGGTCTATTCCTTCGTTGACCGTGAGAGCTTGTTATGGGCTAAGTTGGGACCCCCTGCAGGGATTGATCTTTCGAAAGCCGTGCCCGCGGTTATGGGCAGATGGGAATTTGTTAATGTCCGATTGTAGCTAACTTGAACCTTAAATAATTAAAATGAATCAACTGAGTGTGTTGCCGTGATGGCCTCTTCTCGGCGGAGTCCGGGAAGTGGACACGGCGTTGGAGTTATGTTTGCATAGGCTGCTCTCTAGTTTTCTGCTCGTGCCTTGCCTCCTCTTCTCGCTCTCCTTTGCGAATAAGTTAGCCACCATATATGCTAGTCGCTTGCTGCAGCTCCACTTACACATTACCCCTTTCCTACCTATTAAGCTTAAATAGTCTTGATCGCGAGGGTGTGAGATTGCTGAGTCCCTGTGGCTCACAGATTACTATTACACCAGATGCAGGGACAGATGATACCTCTCCGGATGGCGCGCTCGAGCTGAAGTGGGAGTACGACGAGGACTCTCAGCGTTACTATGTGTCTTTTCCTGATGATCAGTAGGGATGCCTATTCGGGGTTAGATTCAGGGCCTAGTCGCTTGTTGGGGGTCTTTTCTATTTTGGCGCCGTAGTCGGGCCATGAGTGATTGTATGATGGATGTTATTTATGTACTTTGATGTGACGTGGCGAGTGTAAGCCAACTATGCTATTATTCCCCTTTATATTATATATGTACATGGGTTGTGTAATGATTCCCGACTTGCGACATTGCTTTCAATGCGGCTATGCCTCTAAGTCGTGCCTCGACACGTGGGAGATATAGCCGCATCGAGGGCGTTACAAGTAACGCCCCAAGACCGGAGCTTCAGTTGCCTTCCAGGGTTTCCGGGTTTCTCCGTGTGTTTCATTTTGCTTGCTCTTTTTATTTTTGCATTGCATCATGTCATCATGCCATCATATCATTAATCTTTGCACCTCAACTCACTAAATAAATCGTATGGATCTTCGATCCATTTAAATCAAGGGAAGGATGACTTCTCTTTATAATATATCCTCCCAATATTAGGGAGCTATAATAAATATTCCATTCTTTTGGAATTAACCGGAACACACTTGCAAAAATCCCAATGCCTTTTATTATTTCTTCTCTTGGCCTCTAACTTTGTCACATGTCCTTTCATCATTTTCCGGAGCTCCACCTAATTTACCAACATTTTTGGACACTTCTTTAACCAAGCCCTAGTTCAAACCCATTTGAATTAAATTCAATTGAGTTTGAATTTACATCTTCCAATCTTGGCTTTTTCTATTTTCTCGGAACAAGCGTATTTTTGTGAGTCCGGGAAAATTATCCCCATGTCCAAAAATCTTTTCCTAATCATCTCTTTCTTTTTCTCTCTTATTGTCTTTTCTGCTAAAGAAATATGAGGGGGAGAGAGAGGTCCAGTTGGTCACTTGGGCCTCAGTGCCAAGCCTCCAAGCCGGCCCAGCCCAGGCCAACCTCCCACGTCGGCCCACCTAACAGCTCTAACCTAGCCGATCGCCTCCTCCCTCTCCCGATTCCCTCTCCCTCCACCGCCAGGAGCGTCCGTGCCCGATGCCACCCGCTCGATCTCCCCTTCCCTCTCCTTGCTCTCGATCCCGCATGCTCCTCCTTCCCCTCGCTCGGCCCCGCTCCCTTGCAAACCCTGCATCGCGCCTCTCCTGCCTTGGATCTCAGGCGCAGGCTCCTGCATCAAGCAGGGGAGTGAGCAGGTTGAAGCCCCAGCACACATCGCCGCCGGAGCCCAAGTCCAGCGCCTCCCCACGCCAGCGCGACCCCGCGCGCCGTCGTCGAACCTCGCCATCCCTACTGGTCGCCGCCTTCGCCAAGTGCTAGCGAAGCCTCGCCGAATCCTGCCGTCTCCAGCGCCGCACCACCGGAGCTGCTCTTCCCCGGCGCGCCCCTTCTCCTCCTCCGCCAGGAGCCTGCAGTCGTCGCGCGCCCATTCCATTCCCATGGCCGTCGCCCGCCTCCTCGGCGCACACAGCTCCTCGCCGGACCCGGTCCCGGTCCCCGCGCCCTCCTCCCTCTCCGTGCGGCTCCCTCCCCGCGCCTTTGCTTCGCGCCTCCCGAGCAGTGTCTGGATGCTCTTCCTCCCGCTGCGTCCAGGAGCGCCACCACCAGCTCTCCGCGTCGCGCCGTCCTTCCTCGCTGCCGGCATCCAGCATCCCCGTGCTCGACCCCATCCACCTCTGCTTCGTCCTGCACCGCGCCAAGTACCACGACCATGGTGTTTCATTTCTTCGCTGCCAAGGCCGAGAGGATGTCAAGTTCCATGACGACGAGGACCACCAAGTTCGCCTACCGTCACCAAGATCGAGAGTACCTCTACAAAACGCCAAGTACCCCTTCATGTCAGCAAGACCCGCAAATCGGACCCCGAACGATCGACGTCTCGTGGACCGTGTACAACTACTGTCGCCCCGAAGACGTTGGAGTCATCAAGTACCTCTCCGAAACGAACGTGAACGACTACCGTCGCCGATGACCCGAGTACCACTACCGTCGACCCTCGAAGACCTCGGACGTCAAGTTCCATGTCGTTGAACCCGAACCTCTACGAAAACGTGCACGACTACTTCCGTGGCCGAAGACCCGTGTACAACTACCATCGCCGAAGACGTCGAGGGAACGTCTACCCACATTGTGTATTTGACCAAGTTCGATGACGACAAACTCGGATTCACCAAGTTCCACTATCGTCGCCTTCGAAAACATCGAATGCGTCAAGTCCTTCTCCGGGACGTGTACCACTACTTCCTCTACCGTCGTGAGAACGCCTACTTCCTCTACGAACCCGAACCCCTCCGAGTATGCTCCCTTGGAAGGTATAACCGCCGGAACGATGCCCGTGAATGAATGCATGTTGTATGAGATGCACCCTTGTTCGATAACGTCGCCCCTCTTTTGCCTTGCCACCGACATGTGGGAACTCAGTATCCGAGAGTACCCCCACCTTCTATCGCTTGTCACGCTCCCGCCGCACTTCCGTTTGCACCGGGATCTCAATCGAGTTACCGGAACCGATATGTTGCCGTGGCATCATTTTCGGATTCGTTGCCGTGACACCCCTTTTTCCTTCCACCACGGTGACAATGCTTCATAATGCTCATGTCAACTCTTTATAAAAATTGCATAAATTTGAACATGTCATCCGCATCATGTTAACAACATTAAGATGGTTTAAATTGTTGTTTGCATTAATTTACTAATGCACATGGGGATTTACCGGATTTGTTGTTTGCTATATCCGGCCCCATTTAAATTGTTTAGATAGATAATCCCTCTATGTTTCATCTCTTGCCATGCTTAACAACATTTAATATTGTTGGGTACATAAACGAGAGAGAGCTAAATGACCATGTGGTGTTTCGTCAATATGCAACTTGTTGTATATTGATCTCCACTTAATTTGTAGGATTGTTTGTGCATTTTGCCATGCCATGCCTCTTAAACCGGACATGCATCATACTTGTTTGCGCACCGTGCCATGTTCATGTGTTGGTTGTTTACTATGTTGTTTGCTTCCTTTCCGGTGATTGCTTCTTCGGGTTGGATCCGGTAACGTCGAGTTTGTGAGAATCCATTCTACTACGTCCGTTTGCCTTCTTCATGGACTCGTTCTTCCTTGCAGGATTTCAGGCAAGATGATCATACCCTCAAAATCACTACTATCTTTGCTATGCTAGTTTGCTCGCTCTTTTGCTATGCCATTGCTACGATGCCTACCACTTGCTTGTCAGCCTCCCAAATTACCATGTTCAGCCTCTAACCCACCAATGTCCTAGCAAACCGTTGATTGGCTATGTTACCGCTTTTCTCAGCCCCTCTTATAGCGTTGTTAGTTGCAGGTGAAGATTGAAGTTTGTTCCTTGTTGGAACATGGAGATGTTGTTCCTTGTTGGGATATCACTATATATCTTATTTAATTAATGCATCTATATACTTGGTAAAGGGTGGAAGGCTCGGCCTTATGCCTGGTGTTTTGTTCCACTCTTGCCGCCCTAGTTTCCGTCATATCGGTGTTATGTTCCCGGATTTTGCGTCCCTTACGCGGTTGGGTATATGGGAACCCCTTGACAGTTCGCTTTGAATAAAACTCCTCCAGCAAGGCCCAACCTTGGTTTTACCATTCGCCACCTAGCCTTTTTTCCCTTGGGTTAGGCCAGCCCAAGGGTCATCTTTATTTTAAACCCCCCCGGGCCAGTGCTTGTCTAAGTGTTGGTCCGAAATGGGCAGCCTGCGGGGCCACCTCAGGGAAACTTGAGGGCTGGTTTTACTCGTAGCTTGACCTATCCGGTGTTGCCCTGAGAACGAGATATGCGCAGCTCCCATCAGGATGTCGGCGCATCAGGCGGCTTTGCTGGACTTGTTTTACCACTGTCGAGGATGTCTTGGAGTACCGGGATACCGAGTCTGATCGGAATGTCTCGGGAGGAGGTCTATTCCTTCGTTGACTGTGAGAGCTTGTGATGGGCTAAGTTGGGACACCCCTGCAGGGATTTGAACTTCCGAAAGCCGTGCCCGCGGTTATGGGCAGATGGGAATTTGTTAACGTCCGGTTGTAGAAAACCTAAACTTGACCTTAATTAAAATGAATCAACAGCGTGTGTAACCGTGATGGTCTCTTTCCGGCGGAGTCCGGGAAATGAACACGGTTGTTGGAGTTATGCTTGACGTAGGTAGTCCAGGATCACTTCTTGATCATACTTTTATCGACCGTGCTTTGCCTTCTCTTCTCGCTCTCATTTGCGTATGTTAGCCACCTTATATGCTAGTCGCTTGCTGCAGCTCCACCTCATACCTTTACCTTACCCATAAGCTTAAATAGTCTTGATCGCGAGGGTGCGAGATTGCTGAGTCCATGTGGCTCACAGATACTTCCAAAACCAGCTTGCAGGTGCCGATGAGACCGTGCAGATGACGCTACCAAGCTCAGGAGGAGCTCGATGAAGATCTTGTCCTTTGTGTTGCTTTGTTCTAGTTGATCAGTAGTGGAGCCCAGTTGGGGTCGATCGGGGACCTTTGTCGCATTTGGGGTTCTTCTTTTATTTTGGTTCCGTAGTCGGACCATGAGTGCATTTGATTGATGTAATGTTTATTCATGTAATTGTGTGAAGTGGCGATTGTAAGCCAACTATGTAATTTTTCCCCTATTGTATTACATGGGTTGTGTGAAGATTACCTCACTTGCGATATTGCCTTCAATGCGATTATGCCTCTAAGCCGTGCCTCGACACGTGGGCGAGCGGCATGGTGCGGCGAGGTGGTGGACGAGGCGGCAGCGCGCGGGACGGGCGACGGCATGCGGGCAACGGCCAGCATCGGCGGCGAGCGGGCGGGCGCGGCCCGGTTCGGGCCCAGGGAGGGCCGGATCTGGGCTCCACGTGTAAGCAATTGATACGTATCCAACGTATCTATAATTTTTTTATTGTTCCATGCTATTATATTATGTGTTTTGGATGTTTAATGGGCTTTAATATGCTTTTGTATATTATTTTTGTGACTAACCTATTAACCGGAGGCCCAGTGCCAGTTTCTGTTTTTTTGTGTGCCAATTTTAGAGTTTTGCAGAAAATGAATACCAAACGGAATCCAAACGGAATGAAACCATCGCGATGATCTTTCTTGGACCGAAAGCAAACCAAGAGACTTGGAGTGGAAGTCTGGAACTCCGTGAGGCAGCCACGAGGCAGGAGGGAGCGCCCAGGTGGGGTAGGCGCCCCCCCCCCCCACCCTCATGGGCCCCACATAGCTCCACCAACATACTTCTTTTGCCTATATATACTCTTATACCCTAGGTCGATCACAGAGAGCCATGAAACCACTTTTCCACTGCCGCAACCTTTTGTACTCGTGAGATCCCATCTTGGGGCCTTTTCCGGCGATCTGCCGGAGGGGGAATCTATCACGGAGGGCTTCTACATCAACACCATAGCCTCTCCGATGAAGCGTGAGTAGTTTACCACAGACCTTCGGGTCCATAGTTATTAGCTAGATGGCTTCTTCTCTCTCTCTTTGATTCTCAATACCAAGTTCTCCATGATGTTCTTGGAGATCTATTCGGTGTAATACTCTTTTGCAGTGTGTTTGCTGAGATTCGATGAATTTTGGGTTTATGAACAAGATTATCTATGGATATTATTTGGTTCTTCTCTGAATGCTTATATGCATGATTTGATATCTTTGCAAGTCTCTTCGAATTATCAGTTTAGTTTGGCCTACTAGATTGATCTTTCTTGCAATGGGAGAAGTGCTTAGCTTTGGGTTCAATCTTGTGGTGTCCTTTCCCAGTGACAGTAGGGGCAGCAAGGCACGTATTGTATTGTTTCCATCGAGGATAAAAGATGGGGTTTATATCATATTGCTTGAGTTTATCCCTCTACATCATGTCATCTTGCTTAATGTGTTACTTTGTTCTTATGAACTTAATACTCTAGATGCATGCTGGATAGCGGTCGATGTGTGGAGTAATAGTAGTAGATGCAGAATCATTTCGATCTACTTGACACAGACGTGATGCCTATATTCATAATCATTGCCTAGATATTCTCATAACTATGCACTTTTCTATCAATTGCTCGGCAGTAATTTGTTCACCCACTGTAATACATGCTATCTTGAGAGAAGCCACTAGTGAAACATATGGCCCTCGGGTCTCTTTCTTATTATATTGCATCTCTTTTATTTACATCACATCTCCTTTGCTATTTTGCAATTTTTACTTTCCAATCTATATAACAAAAATACCAAAAATATTTACTTTACTATCTTTATCACATCTCACTTTTGCGAGTGACCGTGAAGGGATTGACAACCCATTTATCCCGTTGGTTGCAAGGTTCTTGATTGTTTGTGCTGGTACTAGGTGACTTGTGCATTGTCTCCTACTGGATTGATACCTTGGTTCTCAAAAACTGAGGAAATACTTACGCTACTTTGATGCATCACCCTTTCCTCTTCAAGGCAAAACCAACGCATGCTCAAGAGGTAGCAAGAAGGATTTCTGGCGCTGTTGCCGGGGAGATCTACGCCAAGTCAAGACATACCAAGTACACATCATAAACTCTTCTCCCTTGCATTACATTATTTGTCATTCGCCTCTCGTTTTCCTCTCCCCCAGTTCTAAAATGATTTTCGAAAACCTTTGCCTTTCCTTCGCCCTTCTTCTGTTCGTCCTTCTGTTTGCTCATGTTACCATGTACCTTCTATTAGCTTGCATCTTCGCTTGCTAAATATCTATTGTTATGGATCCTCATCCTCTTGCTAATCTTTTTAAAAGATCCAATTATGATGAACCAATTGCTAGTGAGTTGAGTGCACTAGATTATCTTTATGAGGTTTTGCTTGAAATTCGTAAATCTGAAAATTGTGATGAAGTGTTGAAAGAAGAAATTTATAAAGTGATTCACGATAGCTCCTTGAATGAAAAGCATGATCGCAATGATGTTATTATAAATTCTATTAATGTCAATTGTGTTAATGATATGCAAAACCCTAAGCTTGGGGATGCTAGTTTTACTATGTCCTCTACTTGTTGCAATGATCATGATTGGGGTGATTCTTCTTATGTTCTTGAAAATTTATTTAAGTCCCATGATGAATATGAGATTGATAATAATGTTTGCAATAATATTGAATGTGGGTTTTTAAGAGTGTCGACTTTAGATCCCACATATTTGGAAAATATTAAATCTTGTGAATTTTTTGATAAAAGTGGGTTCGGAGAGGTCATGACTTTATTTTATGATAATCCCACTATTTCGGAAGAGTGTCAACTTTGAATGCATGTGGATCATGAAGAGAATTTTTTATGTGATAGCTATATTATTGAATTTGATTATGATCCTACATGTAATTATTATGAGAGAGGAAAATATGGTTGTAGAAATTTTCATGTTACTAAATTACCTCTCGTCATGTTGAGATTGCTATTGTTTCTTTTTTCTTCCATGCATATGCTAGTTTTTGCTTGTCTTGATAATTTGTTTGCTTATAAAAATGCCTACGCATAGGAAGTATGTTAGACTTAGATGTGTTTGCATGTGATTTGTGATCCTGTCTTTGTGCTTCAATTCTTGTCTTTCATGTGAGCATCATTGAAATTTGTATGCCTAGCTAGGGGCGTTAAACGATAGCGCTTGTTGGGAAGCAACCCAATTTTATTTTTGTTCTTTAATTTTTGTTCCTGTTTAGTAATAAATAATTATTCTATCCTCTGTTATGATTGTGTTTTTTATGTTTTAATTAGTGTTTGTGCCAAGTAAAGCCTTTAGGATCTTCTTGGGAGATTGTTGTTTGATCTTGCTGATAAAAACAGAAAGTATGCGCTCACGAAAATAATTTTAATTTTTGACCAGAGTGCGATAAAATACCAATTACAACTTCAGTAGATCAATATAAACAATTTCCTGGTCTTCCTAATTTTTTAGAATTTTTGGAGTTACAGAAGTATTCAAAACTTATAGATTGCTACAGATTGTTCTGTTTTTGACAGATTCTGTTTTTCGCATGTCGTTTGCTTATTTTGATGCATCTATGGCTAGTATCGGGGGGTATGAACGATAGAGAAGTTGTAATACAGTAGGTTTAACACCAAAATAAATAAAGAATGAGTTCATTACAGTACCTTAAATTGGTGGTTTATTTTCTTATACTAACGGAGCTCATAAGATTTTCTGTTGAGTTTTGTGTTGTGAAGTTTTGGGGTAAAGATTTGATGGATTTTGGAATATGGAGTGGCAAGAGCCTAAGCTTGGGGATTCCCAAGGCACCCCAAGGTAAAATTCAAGGATAACCAAAAGCCTAAGCTTGGGGATGCGGCGAGGTGGTGGACGAGGCGGCGGCGCGCGGGACGGGCGACGGCGTGCGGGCAACGGCGAGCATCGGCGGCGAGCGGGCGGGCGCGGCCCGGTTCGGGCCCAGGGAGGGCCGGATCTGGGCTCCACGTGTAAGCAATTGATACGTATCCAACATATCTATAATTTTTTTATTGTTCCATGCTATTATATTATCTGTTTTGGATGTTTAATGGGCTTTAATATGCTTTTTTATATTATTTTTGTGACTAACCTATTAACCGGAGGCCCAGTGCCAGTTTCTGTTTTTTTTTGCCAATTTTAGAGTTTTGCAGAAAAGGAATACCAAACGGAATCCAAACGGAATGAAACCATCGCGATGATCTTTCTTGGACCGAAAGCAAACCAGGAGACTTGGAGTGGAAGTCTGGCACTCCGTGAGGCAGCCACGAGGCAGGAGGGCGCGCCCAGGTGGGGTAGGCGCCCCCCCCCACCCTCATGGGCCCCACATAGCTCCACCGACATACTTCTTTTGCCTATATATACTCTTATACCCTAGATCGATCACAGAGAGCCACGAAACCACTTTTCCACCGCCGCAACCTTCTGTACCCGTGAGATCCCATCTTGGGGCCTTTTCCGGCGATCTGCCGGAGGGGGAATCGATCACGGAGGGCTTCTACATCAACACCATAGCCTCTCCGATGAAGTGTGAGTAGTTTACCACAGACCTTCGGGTCCATAGTTATTATCATACCATAGGCTAGCTTCTAGGGTTTAGCCTCTCTGATCTCGTGGTAGATCTACTCTTGTACTACCCACATCATCAATATTAATCAAGCAGGACGTAGGGTTTTACCTCCATCAAGAGGGCCCGAACCCGAGATCCGCCGGTTTTGACACCGACAAGGCCCAAATAAAAAATGAGAGAAAAAGAGAGAAGGGGCAATGCTACTGTCCTTTTTCCACACTTGTGCTTCAAAGTAGCACCATGGTCTTCATGATAGAGAGTCTCCTATTTTGTCACTTTCATATACTAGTGGGAATTTTTCATTATAGAACTTGGCTTGTATATTCCAATGATGGGCTTCCTAAAAATGCCCTAGGTCTTCGTGAGCAAGCGAGTTGGATGCACACCCACTTAGTTTATTTTTGAGCTTTCATACACTTATTGCTCTAGTGCATCCGTTGCATGGCAATCCCTACTCACTCACATTAATATCTATTGATGGGCATCTCCATAGCCCGTTGATACTCCTAGTTGATGTAAGACTATCTTCTCCTTTTTGTCTTCTCCACAACCACCATTCTATTCCACCTATAGTGCTATGTCCATGGCTCACTCTCATGTATTACGTGAAGATTGAAAAAGTTTGAGAACGTCAAAAGTATGAAACAATTGCTTGGCTTGTCATCAGTGTTGTGCATGATTTAAATATTTTTTTGATGAAGATAGAGCATAGCCAAACTATATGATTTTGTAGAGATAGCTTTCTTTGGCCATGTTATTTTGAGAAGACATGATTACTTTGTTAGTATGCTTGAAGTATTATTATTTTTATGTCAATATTAAACTATTGTCTTGTATCTTTCGGATCTGAACATTCATGCCACAATAAAGAAAATTACATTGATAATTATGTTAGGTAGCATTCCACATCAATTTTTTTTTATCATTTACCTACTTGTGGACGAGCAGGAATTATGCTTGGGGATGAATGATACGTCTCCAACGTATCTATAATTTTTTATTATTCCATGCTATTATATTATCTGTTTTGGATGTTTAATGGGCTTTAATATGCTCTTTTATATTATTTTTGGGACTAACCTATTAACCGGAGGCCCAGTGCCAGTTTCTTTTTTTGCCTATTTTAGAATTTCGCAGAAAAGGAATACCAAACGAAATCCAAACGGAATGAAACCTTCGCAATGATCTTTCTTGGACCGAAAGCAAACTAGGAGACTTGGAGTGGAAGTCTAGAACTCCGTGAGGCAGCCACAAGGCAGGAGGGTGCGCCCCCCACCCTTGTAGGCCCCACGTACCTCCACCAACGTACTTATTTCGCCTATATATACTCCTATACCCTAGATCGACCGCATAGAGCCACGAAACCACTTTTCCACCGCCGCAACCTTCTGTACCTGTGAGATCCCATCTTGGGGCCTTTTTCGGCGATCTGCCGGAGGGGGAATCGATCACGGAGGGCTTCTACATCAACACCATAGCCTCTCCGATGAAGCGTGAGTAGTTTACCATAGACCTTCGGGTCCATAGTTATTAGCTAGATGGCTTCTTCTCTCTCTCTTTGATTCTCAATACCAAGTTCTCCTCGATGTTCTTAGAGATCTATTCGGTGTAATACTCTTTTGCAGTGTGTTTGCTGAGATCCGATGAATTGTGGATTTATGAACAAGATTATCTATGGATATTATTTGGTTCTTCTCTGAATGCTTATATGCATGCTTTGATATCTTTGCAAGTCTCTTCGAATTATCAGTTTAGTTTGGCCTACTAGATTGATCTTTCTTGCAATGGGAGAAGTGCTTAGCTTTGGGTTCAATCTTGTGGTGTCCTTTCCCAGTGATAGTAGGGGCAGCAAGGCACGTATTGTATTGTTGCCATCGAGGATAAAAAATGGGGTTTATATCATATTGCTTGAGTTTATCCCTCTACATCATGTCATCTTGCTTAATGCGTTACTATGTTCTTATGAACTTAATACTCTAGATGCATGCTGGATAGCGGTCGTTGTATGGATTAATAGTAGTAGATGCGGAATCATTTTGATCTACTTGACACGGACGTGATGCCTATATTCATAATCATTGCCTAGATATTCTCATAACTATGCACTTTTCTATCAATTGCTCGGCAGTAATTTGTTCACCCACCGTAATACATGCTACCTTGAGAGAAGCCACTAGTGAAACCTATGGCCCCCATGTCTCTTTCTTATTATATTGCATCTCTTTTATTTACATCGCATCTCATTTACTATTTTGCAATCTTTACTTTCCAATCTATATAACAAAAATACCAAAAATATTTACTTTACTATCTTTATCAGATCTCACTTTTGCGAGTGACCGTGAAGGGATTGACAACCCCTTTATCCCGTTGGTTGCAACGTTCTTGATTGTTTGTGCAGGTACTAGGTGACTTGTGCGTTGTCTCCTACTGGATTGATACCTTGGTTCTCAAAAACTGAGGGAAATACTTACGCTACTTTGCTGCATCACCCTTTCCTCTTGAAGGGAAAACCAACACATGCTCAAGAGGTAGCAGCAATGAGGGCCAAAAGATCTGTGATGGGGTGAACCAACTCTTTGACAATGCCTTTGAGAAGTAAATGATTCCCACGGGCGCCAATGTCACCGGCACCAACCCCCGTTGGGAAAAATCTCTGGCCCAAAGCTCCAATCTCCATCATCGCATCGAATCCCTTGGGAGGGTATCCAGCCATTCAATCAGTGAACGAAATCTAGCTCCATCCAATAATGATCTAGTGTCAAGATGAACTCTTCGACAATGTCCTCAAGAAGGAAAAGACACTCGTGGACGCCTTCGTCGCCGGTACCCACCCCTCTCAACCAAAGCTTTCGCCTATAGCCCAGAGACCCTCCACCTCGATGATCCTCTTAGGAGAAGGCTAAACCACCAATATGTGACACATTCCATCGCACCACGTCAACAAAGTGGCTAGCTCGCCCAGAGGCTACCCGCACCGCCATAGCCTAAGCACGCCTGCGATGACACTGGCAGAGCAAGGCACACGCCACCACTGAAGCGTTTACCGCTGAGCCCCACCTTCACGACCTCATAACTCACGTTGTGCCCTCACTAGAGCTCGCTAAGGACGGATCTAGGCGGTACTCCAAACCCACAACGCAGAACTATCCTCCAGTTGCCATAGGGTGGCCACCACAGCGCCGAAGGGGTGAGGGATGACGCCACCACAGTCTGGGAAATCATCCCGACCACCACGCGTGAAGCTCCCGCAGAACGCTGGACACCACTGTCGTGGCCTAGCCAGGCCCTGGACGGGCATATTTTCATCAACTTGATCATATGATTAGACACGTGGCATGCTGATTCATGACTAGGGATGTGCACAAAACATTTTCCACAAGCAAAAAACGAAACTGGAATACCCTTGATATATAAGAGGTGTTTGTTAATGAATCACGATCAAACTAATAGGAAATTCAGTCCACAACATGTGCTAAGACCTTCATCTACCCAGTTGGCAGGCTACGTTTACCGCCACATGGGCAGAAGGATAAGATGAGCCACCCGAATAGTTTAGGAACCGATTTGGTCACTTTCATAGCTTAAGGACAAAAAAGAGTGGTTTGTAGTTGGGGGAGGGTATTATGTATTAATTCTCATTAATACCACATTTTCTATAGCACATGCGATTGTAGTTATAGTCTTGAATGGACATCTAGGTCTCTAAATGGATTCTTATAATTAACATCCAACAATTAAGTCACTAATGTGTGTGTGCGCTAAGTATATGAACATGTTTTAGTGCCACAAGTGAATGTTCCAGGGCATCGACGCCCTCCCCTCGGAAAGTAAAAGGAATTTAGGCGGTGGCTTTCCAAAATTTTATTTGAACTTTCGTATGTTTTGTGGTGTTGTGAAATCACTTTGAGTCATGGGGTGGCCACACTAATAAGAATGGATGCCGAAAGAAAAGGGAGGCGCACATTGCTCAACTTTATCCTTTTGTCGCCACAAAAGTCAGAACAAAACGTACAACATAATCGGATTTATATTGGATGTGTGGAACTAGGAGTCTTCATATTGCAGTAGGACTTCGTAGTGTCTGAGGGTTTCTCTGACCCTATGTCCAGAGTCTGAGTCTCTCGACGAGGGGCTTGGAGTATCTGGAATGGAACCCGAAGGCCGGACCAATGTTCGAGGTTAACTACGAACAAGTGCCTGAGATTGACTACAGACCAGCTTCCCTAGAGTGTGTCGATGATGTTGGTAGTGTGGGGGTGTTGAAGTTTCTGAACGTTGTATTTGCACCCTTTTTTCTCCTTTGATCAATTTTTTGGACTTGGTTCCTGGAGTATTTGGATGTTTTTTTGCAATGGCAAATTTTAAGGTAGACCTATTTATACTCCTTACCCCGTGAGAGAGGGGCAATATCTGAAAATTTCCAGATGTGAGATCCAAAGCCCCCCTCCTCCTCCTCCTCCAAACCACCATTTGAGCTAACCCTAATTGGGAGTGAGGGTGTCCAACAGAAGTGAGATTCAAGCAAGATTTGAGTTATTCCTCGGCAAGACCATCAAGTCCTTCTCTAATCATTCATCGCAGTCCTTGGAGTTTGGGGACTCCTAAGAGCATGGTTAATAGTATAGCCAACAATGGGCTATATGAAGTTGCCACATCATCTATAGCCAACCTAATAGCCAACATTTATAATAGCTATTTACAAAGTAGTACTACTTCACTAATGGATGGCCCACCTTACAATCTCACATTGTTTCTTGGAGCACGTGCTGCAGCCGGCTCTTAATCTACAGCCCGCTTCCCTTCTCTCTCCTCTTCTCTCTCATCCAACTCCGCAAACATATAATATTTTAATCCTTACAAACTGCTGACTATACCTTATTATACTTACTCTTAATAGTATAGTCAACTGTTGGCTATAAGAAAGTAACATGTCATCTATAGCCAACCTCATAGCCAACATGTATAACAATTGGCTATAAGTATGTGCTACTTTATTAATACATGGCCCACCTTCTACTCTCACATAGTGCCTAGGAGCACCTAACACAGCTAGCTCTTGCATGTGAGCTCCCTTACATTCTCTCTCCTATCCTCTCTCCTCCAACTAAGTATAGAAATATTATTTTAATCCTTACAACCTGCTGACTATACCTTATTGTGTTTGCTCTAAGCAGTTGGGATCCACCGAGAGCATCCAGTTGTAAAGCCGGAAGATCGTCTCAAGATGTACACTTAGTGTTTGGACTCAGGCTTGGTGGCCAAAACTCAAAAATACGATGGTTAGGCTTTTCTGGCCGAGGAGAGGCAAAATTTCATGTTTTGACCCTTTTAGCGTATAAATTCGGGATCTGACCCCTGTTTGGAAAAATTTCGACATTTGACCCTTTTGCTACCGCCACTCTCTACGGCGGTAGGTTTGCATAGCCTACCGCCAGAACATTCGGTGGTAGGGAAACGGCAGCTGCCGTCACACAAACGGTCAGGCGCTGACCTGGCAGACATGCTACCGCCAGAGCCAACGGCGGTAGGGAATGCAAGCCTACCGCCAGCGACCCTGTCGGTAGCGTGTGCAACCCTACTGCTCATTAACTGCCACTTTTGGTCACAGAACCCATGGCCGTGGGGCGAGGCACCCTACCGCCTTAGAACCCGGCGGTAGGCTGGGTAAACCTACCGCCACACGCCCCGGCGGTAGGCTGGGTAAACCTACCGCCACACGCCCCGGCGGTAGGGTCCCATCACAGTGCATTTTTTGCACATCTTGTATTTTGTTGTTGAAGAAACTGTGCTGTTTTTTTACATGAAAGTATATACTCATTTCTTTTACCATGAAAGTATACTCATATTGACAAGAACAATTGGCATGGCATGAAGTTAACTTAATGTTCAAACTAAATTTGACAGACAAACTAATAAAAAACTGAATTTGACAGCACATAATTTCATATTCGTTGAGAGCATAATTGAAAGGCACAAGGCATTACAAGAGGCACATAGTTTCATTATTCATTGAGAACATAATTTAAAGATACAAGACAAACTAATAGGATGATTTTCAGACAAGTTTGAAGAGCGGGCAGACATCATCATCTTCAGAGCTCCTTGTATGTTAACCCGGGCCGTGGAGACAGAAATGGCAGCAGATCCACCGGTTCAGGCGGAGGCGGAATGCTGGTCGACATCCGACCGTTCAAGCACTCCCACCTTGCCCTGCCCGCTGGAGTTTTCGCCTCCTCCCTTCCCCAGTTGATGATATCAAACGCAGATGCACTTGGGGGTGGCATCCTGGCTCTCTCCTCCGCATTGCTCTCAAAGTATATTCTCCGGCCCAAATTGCGCAGGAGATAGTTGGCGTGCTTCTGCGCAACTTCAATGCACGCTTCCCGGCGGACACAACAGATACTTGCATCTGCCTTCACTTTCTTCCACTCCTTCACGCTCTGCGACCAAGCCATGACATCGTCGAGGATCTGCTTTGCCCTCTCGTGCCACCGCTTTGCCCTCGTCGCCTCTAGGACCTCGTCTGAGACAGATCCCACCGGCTGCAGCAGCTCGGGGAAGGTCTCGTACATGTACGGGAGCGGCATCTCTGACGGAATGTGCTGGAGAGGAGTGGGAGGAGCGGGCGGTGATGGAGTCGGCGGTGCTTTCTCCAAGCTTCCGTACCTAAACATATAGATTCATCACACAAAGGTTCATCACCTTCAAAAAAATCTAAACCTAGGATTCATCATGTGGTCAAAAATTATAAACCTAACTTTTATTATCTAGAAATATCAAATAGGGTTCATCACCTTCAAACAAATCTAAACCTAGGAAATATGAATTAGGGTTCATCATGTGGTAAAAAATATCAATTGGGTTCATCATGATTCATCACGAAGGATCATCACCTAACTTGTATTATCTAGATGCAATCACCTAGGTTCATCATATCAACTAGGGTTCATCATGATTTTTAACATGAACATGAACATAAATCATTCTTAGGCTACATATATCAAGATGCAATCACCAAGGTTAATAAATAAATAAAATACATATACCAAGGTTCAAATGCATCATATCATATCATATTTCTCCAACAACATCCAACATGCATCATATCATATTGTTTTCAAAAACAAAAACCATGAACTAGGGTTCATCTTGAGGGGTTAACCATTTTTACTCCAACAAAATCCACTACTTGCATCATATAACATCCACATGCATCCTATATCAAAACAAATATCTCCAATATTCATCATATCATAAATTTTTTTAACACAAAAAATTATGAACTAGGTTCATTTTGAGGGTTCAACATTTGTTCTCCAACTACATCCACTACTTGAATCATAGCATATCAACATGCATTATCATATCACAATAAATTCCTCCAACATCCATCATATAAAAAAATCCTCCAAAAATAATATGAACTAGGGTTCACCTTCACATAACCATACCAACTAGTGACTAGAGTTCATATCTAACACAATATAACATCTAGAATCAACCTAAATCAATCCTAGGGTTCAAAATATTTAAATCTAGTTCAAAAAGGGGAGTGATTTGAATCAAATAATGCGACGAATCGGAAGCTATTTGACTAATACTAATTGGAGGGATCGAAGGAGCTTACTTTTCTTTCTTCGGGGCCATCTCGATCCGCAAAAACGGTGAAGAACGACGAAGATCAGAGGGGGGAGTGGAGGAGATGAGAGAGGGGGCGAGAGGAAGAACTCCTATGTTCTTGGGGCGGCTGGTTGGGGAGAAGGGGGAGGGGTGGGGCGGCCCGCGACTTATAACTTCCCACACCCTACCGCAGGGACCGGTAGGATCGGACAGGCTACCGCTAGGACCAGCGACGGTAGGGTGAGACGGAGGGGGACGGAGACCGTAAACGCTGCTGACGTGGATAAGTTTCCTACCGCCGCAGGTTCTGGCGGTAGGCTAGGTATCCTACCGCCGGGCCTCGTGGCGGTAGGAAAAAGGATCAAATCTAAAAAAAATCAAACAGGGGTCAGATCCCGAATTCATATGCTAAAAGGGTCAAAACACGAAATTTTGCCCCGAGGAGACACCGTATCCATGCCCCTCCAACAGGGACATATGCCAATGATTTGAACTCCAAAATTTACAACAACACCTCTATTTGCCCCTTCAATTATTTCTGTTACTTACTCATTATTTTCTTTTGTCGGTAAACCCTATCTTTATATCTGCAACTCACTCATGCGAAACCTCAACGAAGCACTCGTTTGATGCAGAGAAAGGATGACTTGGGAGAGAGATTTGGTTGGTGGCTAACTTTGTCATTACTTTGCCATACTATTTTCTGTTGAACTTGTCTTCAGTAGGTGTTTAAGTTCTTAGCCACACTTTAACTTGCCTAACAGAATTTGCCACACCTTTTTCGTGTGTAGCATATGGGTTTATTTCTCACAAAACGAATATCGCTTTAGAGCATCTCCAACGGCCGCACAAAAATTTGGCACCCAATAAAAGTTATAGCGCGCCATTTTAGAACTTTTGCTGCACCGGGACCAACATCGCTTTTGCAGACGTCCAAAAACACGCGCACAAAAAGCACACAGTGCAAATTGTGAAGCCCGCGTAATCCGAAGCCCAAAATATGCTGCGCGCGATAGCGTTTTTCAGCACGCGCCCAAAAACTTTTAGCGCTACAGCATCTGTTGAAGCTGTGCGGCACCAAAAAAACAAAACTTTAGTGCGCGGAGCTCTTTTTGAACGCCTGTTGGAGATGCTCTTAGGTGTGGCTAAAACGAAACAACCACCTAACTTTGATCAAACTAGCCTAACTAACTTAAGGTGTGACTGAGTGTGGTAATGCGTGGCTATGAACCAAACAGCCCCGTGGAGACAAGGGCAGGCAAAGCTCGCTGGAGATGGTTAAGGCTTCAGGGAACTTCCGAACCAACCAACTCAACATCATGTGTTCCAGGCTTGCAGAACATGCTCCATTATTTTTCGTCTCATGTGAGATCATGAGGTATGGGTTACACTTATACAACGCCTCCGGTGTTCACATTCCACACCATTGCAAGCAGCTCGCGTTCACCACAGATCCTCCTCATGTTCCAGGTGCGCCCGACCCTACCTATTTTTTGTTTCGAGACAGCGCATCTAAACCTACCATTCCACGGGCAAATTAGCCATATTTACTAACTCCAGAATCACGGGCAGCAACAACAGCAGAGGCAATCGGAGCTCATGTAATGATATACAGATTTACATGCAGCCGCTCGCGCTTCTTACGGCGGTGACCAACGAGTCCGCCTCCGGTTTCCTGGCCGGAGACCTCGAGGGGCCTCGCCGCGCCTTGGCATGATCAGGCCACCTCCCAGATCCCAAACAAACAATGGTTAGCTGGTCCTTGCAAGTCACCAAGTTCAGGCACCGTTTGTCATCAGGGGCTGATACTTTGCATAATCTATCCCGTTCAACCTAACACAGCACAAGACCTGCTCAGGCAGTTCTTCAGGTTTGTTTCCCTGCAAAGTGAGAAAGAAGCGAGCACAGTAAATAAACTATCTTTGCATATAGCAAAGTGAAAGGAGGTATTAGCTCAGAAACAGTTGTATGAGTGGCATACCTGGATGGTTAGCCCAACATCTAGCATGCATATTTTTAGCCTGTCCAGAAATGTCTCGAAACCTTTCCTTGAGATGTAGCCAAATCTATGCATGTCAATGTCAACCTCGAAGTAGTTATCACCCTGCACAGAAAGATAAAATGCTTTCACGCTCCTTGTACAAGTAACAAAAGTACAGGACCTAATGGTATCTTATAGCATTGCACTTGTTGCTCGGTGGCGCACTACCTAAGTGCTACTACTAGAAAGGTACTAAAAGCACAACTAACCAGGAAAAATTGATGCTGAGGTCTAGAAAGCACAGGCTTCTCGTTGTATGCATGCATTAGCTTCCTCTCTGCGGCACTTAAAGGAAGGTCCTCCAGATTAGCCACCCGTCCAAGTATCTTCAGCCGTTCCCGAAATGATATACTTGTTTCCATAGGAAATCCTTTTATTTTTTCTACATCATCATCAACCAACCTCTGTTTGGAAAGTCAAACAAGAAGAGTCACAATGTTGTCGACTTCTAAAAATAATTAGTACAGGAAAAGGACTGGCTACATATAGAAATTCACGAGTGCTTTCAAATGCAAAAGTGCCTCTGCTAAAAATGCCAAAGATGGCCATTAGCAGATTATCATTTATAAATTGAACTCCTGAATAAACCTCCTTTACTGAAACCACATTTTATAGTGTCAGCCATCAGTCAGCAATGCATGAAAATGTGTAGAATACACCTTTTATAGTTTTTATCTTGATCAACTATAGAGTTTATGCCTATAAAGTTGACCCTACAGCCCATAACTTACAAGAAAATGCAGTATATACCTATTTACCTTTGTAAAATATAAAGGTTTTAGCTCTAGGCCTGAAATCGCCTTTCAGTTATCACTAAAGCTGGTATTCCCAGGTTTAAATGCAGGAAAAGTTTGTTCATCAACTTAAGAATATTCTATATTTCCTGAACAATATCATTCTAATTATTTTATCCATTTCAAACATCTAGAGAAGCTACTCACTGGGCATTGTATCAATTTTTCACCACATTCAGAAACTGATTAGAAAATGGCCATTCTCAACATAAGGATATTATACCAAACAAATAGCATCTGCACTACGGCATCCGAACTATCATCTTCATTACATATAGCTAACTTATATATACAGAATGTAAATAGTTGGCGAAGCTGTGAAATATATGAGAACCATCAAAAATCTTACTCTGATATTCTCTATGAATAAGGGTGAAAGCTCTTTTGAGTAACCTTCGGAAAGCCTAAAATACAAAACAAAGCTCATGCCTTCCCCATCGGTTTCATTCTGAAAGAGTGAAGCAGGATATAGTGGAACCTGGTAAAAATGCACAAAAGGCGACATTGTCAAACCACTCATTAATATGTGACAGGGGCAAAGAATGTCAGTAGGAAAAAATCACTCCAGTTAAGCATAAATTCAAATTCGTCAATCTTAATTACTCAACTGACAATTTACTGAACTACTGCAAGAGAATTCAGGCACCCTTTAGACACAGTTGATCAGGGGCTCTATCATGCCCGTTTGTATCATGGAACCTGATACTGGGAGCACTAACGACTCTTTGGAGCCTAGTTCAAAGCCATGTGGGGCGAAATTAAAGCTTGTTGATTTCTTTTGTAGGATGAACAAGACATTGCCTCTCTTAATCAGGTTGCTTTTTTCTGAAGACAGAGCCACAGAACCTCCTTTCCCCGTTGGCCTCTACTTTTTATAGCAGTGTCCTTATCTTGAAAGTTAAAGTATTCGTCGTGAACACACTGTCTCAGCTATTAATCATCCAGGGGTCACATAAGCAACTGGTAGGAGGGGGAGTGGATGTACAAGCCGACTGCCCACCAACCAGGTTCAAGTCCTCTTCAACTTGAATTTGGCACATAGCCACGTACTATTCTACTACTTAATTAAATCAGTAACGGGTTCCTCTTTCTCCTAGGTATATCCATCAAATGCAAATACCTAACATGTTGCAGCCTTGTCAAATACAAATATACAATAACTTCTATCGTTTGTAATGCTACTATTTGATTATGTACAAACTGCACATCATATTAAAAGCATAATAACAGCTAAACCTAAAAAGATGGCTCAAAGGATGTAAAACACACAGTTACATCTTCACATATTTCTACCCAAACAAACAAGAGTTTTCACATGTAATTATTACAGAAACTAAGAAACACTAGAAAGGAACTGCAGGCAGAACCTTGGCTCTGAATCAGTAAATCAACAATGTTGTTAACTCTTGAGAATATATTTTGACAAATGTGTAACTGTTTAGCAGAGTCTTAACACACCTGTACATTGACCACCAAAAGAGGTGGGAGTTTGCTGGAGGTTTGAATATCAGGAAGCTTGACAAATCGAGATATATGATGGAGTTTTTGCGGCGATAAGTATACATCAACTCCAAATGGATAGTACGCCGCACAATTTTGAGCAAGCTCTTTCTTTTTATCCCTGAAGAATTTCAATTGAACCAAAGGTCAGTCACTTCCCAAAAGAATCCAGCCTTCCCAAATAAATGTGCATTGTGAAAATGAACAAGGTTGCTAGTACGTACTATGAAAACAATCAGTGAATGATGTTTACCTGAGATAGTTAGATCCCCGGACTCTGAATGTACCAGGATCAATATGAGACCAGCTATTCAGCACTTTCTTTTCCAGCAAACATAACTGTACTTGAGAACCTGCTAGAGGCCTTTCAAGGAAATCCTTTGTAGACACTGAACAAAACACAAATGTTTCTTTAGTAATTTTATTTATGATGCCGGTGTAATTGAGCTTTTAGGAAGAAGAGAAAAACTATGTGACCAAATGATGGATGAAGAACTGCTTACATAGCGTGGACGACGGGTTGGCTTCCCCGGACTTCTTCTTGAAGGAAAGCTTCAACGAAGGCATCTTCATCGAATGAGTCGGGCTTGTGGAAAGCGCCCTCTTCTTCTCATTCACACCAACAGCAGAGGCCATACATGGCAAACAGTTATTTGGCAGGAGACCGCAATTGTCCAGTATCCCTCCACTATTTGGGCTAGCACCACCTGAAACACTCACCCCATCCTCATGGCTAGCAGAGGGCCTCGCACCGTTCTCCAAATTCCCCTTTGGCAGCTCACTGGACCTTGGCTTCCTATGGTGGTCTTCAGCTCCGTTGAAGCTCCCACCATTGGCATCCCTCATACTCAATGCGGCTTCGTTCTCGAAGCCGTTGAGTGAAAAGGCATCTGCAGAGTAAACAGAAAAGCTCAACAGGCTTGAAATCAACACATGGTGGCGCATAGCCAGGCAAGTACATTGCAGAGGTATAATACGGAGAGTAGTTACCATCTTGCACGCTGTGGAAATCGTCCTCGCCGTCTGACTCGCTGATGGCGAAGGAGTCGTACCAGGCCTCCTCCATGCTCCCGGTGACTGCAGGAAAGGAAGTACCCAATTCAGCGTCAGGTGGGTGAGAATTCGGACTGGCGAGAGTACAATGCCACGAATCGCCATTGATGGCCGCAATAAACTGGCATGTACTTAACCACCGTAGTGCCAATTACAGCGCCGAGTGAAATTCAATAATCGATCGATGGATCGATTCGAAAAAAAAAAGTCCCCGGCCGTGGCTAGATAGATGCGCACGATGCGCAGATGCAGTAATTTAATTTAATCCCCAACAAGGACAGACGCGCGCGCGCAATCTCACGCCCCCCATGGTCCCCCGGGCCGAGATCAAATCTATCTATCTATGCCCCGAACAAGCAGAGGCGGAAAGGACGATTGGCGGAAAGCAAAGCAGCGGGGAGCGCATCCCACCCACCCACCTTGGAAGGCCGGGTTGCTGTAGGTCCGGCAGTCGCCGGAGGCCGAGGCGGAGGGGTCGGGGGGCCCCTCGGCCTCCTGGATGGTCTCCATGGAGGCGGCGCGGGAGGGCGCCTTCCTCCGGCCCTTGCCCCCGCGGCGGCGGCGCCTGCGCGAGGAGGCCCCCCCGGCCCGCGCCGCCTCGCCGGAGCGCGGCGTGCTGGGCTTCCCCACGCACGCGCTCGGCCGCGACACGCACGTGCCCATGCCCGCCCGAGCCGGGGCCCCCCGTCGGCCGAGATCGGCGCGGTGGCGGGCGCGGGGGAAGGTGGCGGGCACGGCGCTGGGCCTCGTCCGCGTCCGCGTGGGGGTGGAGGGGGTGGAGATCGGTGCGGTTGCGTGGGAGATTTTTGTTTTTATGGGCGGGCGGGCGGGCGAGCGAACTCTGTGGCTGTGGAGGAGGGGTAGTAGGGGGAGGTGGTGGTGGTGGTGATGATGGAGGAACAGGGGGACGCTGGCTGCGTGCGTGTATGAGCTCGGCTCGCCTTCCCACACGACTGCTGCGGGGTGGGGGGGAGATGGAGATGGAGATGGAGATTATGGAGGGGAGGCGCCGCTCTCCTGGACGCGGTCCTTGGTGGGTGGTCTGCCTCTGCCGCTGCTGCTTCCTTTTGTTCTGGTTGGGTTCGGGTGGGGCCCACGGCTTTTCTTTTCTGGTGGGAGTTAGGCTGGTCATAGTGGGGAGTAACTTAGGCTGCCTGTAACGGGAGTATCATAGATAGTATTATGCATGCCAACTAAGAGCATGCTTGGATACGTTTTAGTCCCATGACTAAAAGTAGTGGGACTAAAACTTGCTAGTCTCACTCATGCTTGGATCCAAGTACTAAAGAGACTAAAATCTAGTTATTGAGCATTTATTATCCTCCAAACCCTCCAATCCAGAACTAAGGAGAGGAATTAAATGAGGAGAGAGAGAGCTAATACATATTTTAGTAGGTTTCCCATGACTAAAAGATTTTAACCTCAAGACTAGTCCTAGCCTCTCTTTAGTCAGGGGTGCTTGGAACTTTAGCCTCTAAAAGAGACTATTTTTAGTCAGACTAAAAATAGTCCCTTGTATCCAAGCACCCTCTAAGCAATTTTGATGAGGTGGTATAGAATTAAATGAAGAAAAAGAGGCTTGAGTATCATATCATAATACCATATATCATATTAAATGATGTGCTACTTTGTGTCATGCATGGCAATAAATATAGTCCTCTATGATACCAACATATGATACTATGCATTAGAGATATAGTTTCATAGACTAATATCATATGCATGATACTAGCATATGACACTAGTCTAAATTACTACCCTCATAGTGCAAAGTATCTTAGTAGTAGTGTCATAGTTTGTTTTATTTATTGTCTTATAGACCAATTTTGCCTCGGGAAGCGCTATGTTACAGTAAAATATTATATTAATCCAAACACCTCTTTCTTCATTAAATATTTGCCACATAAGCAAAATTATTTTGGGATGTGTTAAGTTACTACCTAAGTTATCTCCACTATGGCTAGCCTTAGGGGCAGGCTTTTCTCTGCGGGTGAGTGACGACCTTTTTTTTTAAGGGAAAAAAAATGCGCTCGCATGGTGGTTGTCCGCCGACGCAGGGGCGTCTCCGGCGGCCGCAATGGGTGGATTTTATCTCATTTTTATGCCCGAACACGTTCGGAATTTTGGATACACAATGATGTCCTACAATTTAGGTTTGAATTGTCCAGTGTTACACTGCACGGTGGCCGCACGAAAAGTACGTTGACCATTGGGAAAAAGTGAAGGCCATGTGCGTGCAATTTCGCGAGTTGACCGTTGACTAGATTTACCAGATTTGGGTGGTGGGGGAGAAAAAGTCAGTGACCAACTCAACGAAGCATCCATTCGGATCCAGTGCACGCGTACCATGGGGGGCTGGTGGTCCTTCACCAATCACAATCCTATTTCTTGCCAACATTTGGTAGTACGATGCTACCGTCAGGTCTCCGTTTTACTACGTGTTGAAAACTTGTTTCTCCTTCCTCCACTTTTGGATCCACACGCCTTGCACGGAAACTTTAGTGCCTAATCCTGGAAAACGAGTGCAAACATAGTTTTCTTATTTTTAGCTAGGAGACAATCTCTTTGTGATACTAACTAGTAAATGTGTGCCTACAATGGTTGATATTAGGACGTATATTAATTTCACGTGGATATTATGTAAGATATTACTAGTACTTGCGCATTAATTATGTATTTGACATTTATGTTAATATCTGGTATGATATTAATGCGTGCTAAACTTGTTGAGCGCTCAGCGTTGAAACAATATAGGCCGTACGATTGACCTAGTTTGATGGTCGAGATTAGTAGGATCTGCCCCTTTCGATCTTTTTTATATTGATGATGATTGATGGTGATGATATGGTGTATAGATATAGATAAAGATAAGATATGTTTTTGATTTTTTTTATATTGATGATATGGTATATAGATATAGATAGATATGAGATATGGTCTTCAGATTTACAAATTAATGTTGGATACTGGTGAAACTAATAGCTCTATCGTGACAGAAGAGAGCACATCTTCCCCATGGACACACACTGGTGCATGTGTGGTGTCCACGCATAGCAACTTCCATTGGATGGTGTTCCAAGTCTTGTATTTTGCTTTCTTACGAAGCAAAGTTTGTTTCCTTATTCAATTTTGCTTCCATATGACAAATTATGTTTTCAATTATGGTGAGCTTTATTTTTAGTAACACTTAGTTTTGCTTCCTAACAAGAATACTTCTTTTTCGGTGGCCAACAAGATTGTTCGAAGACAATCAGATGGTGTTTCCTTCTGGTATATGGTTTCCAACATAGGAGGGGGCTCATAACTCTAGCAAGATGAGATTTCACATCATCTAGTTTGCTTAGGAAGCAAAACTTATTACGTCATTCAGTTTTGCTTCCATATGAAGAAATTGTGTTCCAATTGTGGTAAGTTTATTTCGAGTGACATTCGGTTTTGCTTTCTATCAAGATTTTTTTACTAGTTAAATGCCCGTGCGTTGCTACGGGCGATAGATGATTCAAGTACAGTGTTCATATTGCATAATTATTATGTTAAGCAATGTCATGAGCAAACAGTGAATAATTATCTTATATCTTAATTTTGTCGACCACCTAGTGATTGAAGCACAAACTTCACTTAGCAAACATATTATCGTATGACAATCAAGTTAAGCAATTTCTATGATCAATTATTGCACAATTATTTGAAATCATAGTTGGTTCAGGTTCTCTCAGTAACACACAATACCAAGCTTTGTGTTAAACATGAATGACTCCCCATGACGGAGGTGACCTGCACAAAATAAATCTCTCATAATTAAAAATATAGAAATATCTAGTTTAATTCAAAAATATATGTACACATAATAAAAAATGCAAAGTATAATTACTGAAAGTATAAGTGACAGATATCTCACCTATGATGTAAGTACCTCCCTATAGACGATGTTCCTCGTGTAATTACCAACATGACAGTTGGAGCTCTTGTTTTTGCAGTAATTTGAGCTATTCATGCTGCTATCGTCTGAGGTCTTTTTCTTATTGTTGGAGCTCTTGTTTTTGTTGTAATTTGAGCTATTCCTTCTACTATCGTCTGAGACATTTTTCTCATTGTTTGTAGTCGGGGCGATAAGGATCTTGATGTTCTTTCTAGCAGTGGATCTAGATAGCGCGACATACAACTGCCCATGAGAGAACACTGGCTCGGGCAAGTATATACCCGCGTTCGGGATAGTCTGCCCCTGTGCCTTGTTGACCGTCATGGCAAAGCTGAGCCTAATAGGAAACTGCTTCCTCTTGAACTGGAAAGGGAACATCTCGTCATCACTGGGACAAAGGGGGGTCCTTGGCAAGAAGATCCTCTTTCCAGCATGTTGCCCTAGCACAATTTCTGCATCGATGACATTCCTCTGGAATCCTCGAACCACCAGCCTCGTGCCATTGCAAAGTCCATTCGCGGGGTCAATATTTCTAAGCAATATAATAGGGCAGTTTATCTTGAGCTTCAATACATGTGGAGGCAGCCCATTAGGGGTCAAAGTGTTAAGGAACTCAGATGGATAATAGTTATGAGGGTCATCGACTGCTGAATCAAAGCTATGATACACCATCTCATCTCCGTGGAAACGATTGATCATCCTTATATTTATCCTATCCACACAGTCATTTCGTGTCGATAAGATTGCTCTGGAGGTGATGTAGTTTGGATCAGACATATTAGCACCGAGACTGGGAAAAACATTGTCTATCAGTGTATCAAGATCAGTGCCCTTCCCAGTACAGGGCACACATATCTCGTCCGGAAGGCGGACACAACCATCATTATTGGTCTCCTCCTTGCCATCACCAATGCGCAACAAGTATTAGGCAAACCATGGGTCGCTATGTGCCCTCATATTGCGTACCAACTTTAGGTGGCGCATGCAATCCCAAAGGTAAGACCTACGCAGTGAAGAATCAATTATCTGAGCCCTTGACCCCTTATGGACAACAGGGAGGACTTGCCTGAAATCTCCACCGAACACAACTGTCTTTCCACCAAATGGTCGGTCTGGTCGGCTCATTATATCGCGCATACTATTGTTTAGCGCCTCCACCGCCTGCCTCTTTGTCATCGAAGCCTCATCCCATATAATGAGGGAAGCTGACTGTAAGAGCTTGGCAGTTCCACTCTGTTTAGTGAAGCTACAAAACCCACCATCATCAATGCTCAGTGGTATCTTGAAACGTGAATGAGCTGTTCTCCCTCCTGGCATTATGGTAGCTGCAACGCCGGACGTAGCTGTTGCTACTGCAATCTTTTTCTGTCCATGGACTTCCGCAAGAAGTGCCCTATATAGATAAGTCTTCCCGGTGCCTCCAGGCCTATCCACAAAGAATACGCCACCATCATCACTGTCAACAACAGACATAATTTCATCGTAGGCTTTCCTCTGATCCAAATTAAGTGAGTCTGATAGATTTGTGTCCTCAACATTGAGCTCAATGGTGGATTCCTCGAAGATCTCCCTTGGCATGCCGGAGGCAGTATCATATTCTTCATTGATACCAGGAAGAGGGAATGACTCTATGTCCTTGCCCATTGATTGTAGCATATTCCTGATATCTATCAGTATTGTTGCAAAGAGCCTTCGTAGAGATGATGGCATCTCATATAATGTAGATTCAGTGAGGGACTTATCAAGTGTGTTGTCTCCTTCGATCAATCCCCTTCTCTCTGCAGCTTCACGAAATGTTGGTAGGATCTCACCATTAACTGTCCTTAGGTCCTCATAGGATGTGGCGCCAGTGACATGGTTTAAGAGGACCCGTAGGTAATAGCGTTCACCCTCTGCGGGATGAGCTGCCACAGTTCTTCCAACTTGTCCACCTGTATCTCATTCCCTTCTTCTCCAATATTTATTTTTCTTACTTGTCTTCCAGGTATACCACTCAGGGAAGTCCCTATACAAGATAGACCGAGCCTCCTCATGTAACCTATTTGCCTCAAAGTACTCTGTAAGCATTGACTTCTCTGCACCTTCCTGGTTAACCACTCGTTCGATATCTTGCCCCTTTCTAAATGACACCATGTGCATGTTGGGCAGATGGAGTTGCAACTGCATCACAGGTGGTGAGTTCTTGCTCAATTCAAAGCCATATATCCTCCATAATGCTTCTGGAGGATTCACCCACCTAGCGTCCCTGTACTGTTTGATCTCATCTATACCTCCATTTTTGTTAGCCTTGTCAGACTCACTCAGAGAAATAGATGCTCGATCATGGCCCTTGTATATGTACTTGAACAGGTATTTAACAGCCTTTATGCTTCTACATGCCTCAACATTGATGTGACAATTGAAGTAACGTAGGAGGTGTGGGTTGTATGGGACGACCCACCTATTATCCAGCCATTCCTTTTGGACCAGTGCTTTACAACCGTCATCACGTCGTCTGTATAACGGGTAGGAATCCTTGCCCTGCAACGTAGCCGCGTTGAAAGGTCGAGGATAGTAATTCTTGCAAGCAGGACGACCTTTTTGATGGGTTTCGTAGTAATTTCAAAAAATTTCCTACGCACACACAGGATCATGTGATGCATAGCAACGAGGGGAGAGTGTTGTCTACGTACCCAACGCAGACCGACTGCGGAAGCGATGACACGACGTAGAGGAAGTAGTCGTACGTCTTCACGATCCAACCGATCAAGCACCGAAACTACGGCACCTCCGAGTTCGAGCACACGTTCAGCTCGATGATGATCCCCGGACTCCGATCCAGCAAAGTGTTGGGGAAGAGTTTCGTCAGCATGATGGCGTGGTGACGATCTTGATGAACTACAGCAGCAGGGCTTCGCCTAAACTCCGCTACAGTATTATCGAGGAATATGGTGGCAGGGGGCACCGCACACGGCTAAGGAATAGATCACGTGGATCAACTTGTGTCAACTTGTGTCTTTGGGGTGCCTCTACCTCAGTATATAAAGGAGCCAAGGGGGGAGGGGGCGCCGGCCAAGAGAGAGAGGCGCAGGAGGAGTCCTACTCCTACCGGGAGTAGGACTCCCCCCCCAATCCTATTCCAACTAGGATTCCCAAGGGGGAAAGAGGGAGAGGGGTGGCCGGCCACCTCTCCTAGTCCTAATAGGACTAGGGGAAGGGGGGAGGCACGCAGCCCCCTTGGGCTGCCCCTTTCTCCTTTCCACTAAGGCCCATGAAGGCCCATATGGCTCCCGGGGGGTTCTGGTAACCTCCCGGTAACCCGGTAAAATCCCGATTTCACCCGGAACACTTCCGATATCCAAATATAGGCTTCCAATATATCAATCTTTACGTCTCGACCATTTAGAGACTCCTCGTCATGTCCGTGATCACATCCGGGACTCCGAACAACCTTCGGTACATCAAAATGCATAAACTCATAATATAACTGTCATCGTAACCTTAAGCGTGCGGACCCTACGGGTTCGAGAACAATGTAGACATGACCGAGACACGTCTCCGGTCAATAACCAATAGCGGGACCTGGATGCCCATATTGGCTCCTACATATTCTACGAAGATCTTTATCGGTCAGACCGCATAACAACATACGTTGTTCCCTTTGTCATCGGTATGTTACTTGCCCGAGATTCGATCGTCGGTATCCAATACCTAGTTCAATCTCGTTACCGGCAAGTCTCTTTACTCGTTCCGTAATACATCATCTCACAACTAACATATTAGTTGTAATGCTTGCAAGGCTTATGTTATGTGTATTACCGAGAGGGCCCAGAGATACCTCTCCGACAATCGGAGTGACAAATCCTAATCTCGAAATACGCCAACCCAACATCGACCATTGGAGACACCTGTAGTACTCCTTTATAATCACCCAGTTACGTTGTGACGTTTGGTAGTACCCAAAGTGTTCCTCCGGTAAACGGGAGTTGCATAATCTCATAGTCATAGGAACATGTATAAGTCATGAAGAAAGCAATAGCAACATATTAAACGATCGGGTGCTAAGCTAATGGAATGGGTCATGTCAATCAGATCATTCTGCTAATGATGTGACCTCGTTAATCAAATAACAACTCATTGTTCATGGTTAGGAAACATAACCATCTTTGATTAACGAGCTAGTCAAGTAGAGGCATACTAGTGACACTTTGTTTGTCTATGTATTCACACATGTATTATGTTTCCGGTCAATACAATTCTAGCATGAATAATAAACATTTATCATGAAATAAGGAAATAAATAATAACTTTATTATTGCCTCTAGGGCATATTTCCTTCACTTTTGTGCATGGGCGGTCACGATTCAAAGCACCACAAGGTCCATGCATCATATGCTTCACGACCATCTTGTATAGTTCAGGGTACTTCTTCTTGTTTGGGAGCTCAGCTGAGATAAGATGGTCATATTGCTCGGGGCATGTGAGCTTGTACCGCCCCTCCATGATGAGAAGGAAGTGGGCATGAGGCAGACCCCTCTTCTGGAATTCCATCACATAAACATAAGCCCTCACCTTGCCCAGGATGTCCTTCTGAAGCAACTTATTCTTGAGTTCCTCCAACTTTGCCCTGAAAACACGAACAACGAGATCTGGACGGTCCTGAGGTGTCTGACCGGGGTAGAGTTCCTGCCTAATCTCATCCCAGTTTGGGTTGCATGTCATTGTGAGGAAGACGTACGTTTTGCCATACTTTCGAACTAAGGCCATGGCATCCATGTAGCGACGCCTCTTGTCCCGTGGACCACCGATAAAAATGTAGATAACACTTTTCCAATAGCATCTGCCCTACCCTCACAACATGTAAGCTATCCACCAAGCCCTGGTACAGGTCTGCCCTTATCGTATCTTGATGGCCCCATATATAGTCCAACCGGGAGTTCTCTATCTTGATGTATGTGTCTACCGCAAACTGTTGGAAAAGACGCTTACCATAGAGGATTGGGTTGAATATCCCGGGACGCATCTGGAATTTGTAGCAGTAGTAGTCCCGCACAAACATACATAGTCTCCCTCCGGAACCTGCATAGAAAATTGAAAATATATGGTGTTGTAAACTGGAGAGTATACCGCGAACTATGGAGTGCGCATGTAATGACTAATTGCGACACTAACCTGCATTATCATCCTCATCCTCATCATCTTTATCACCGGGATTAGAGGACTCATTACTATGACCACAAGCTAGACGGACTGCATGAGCTGCCATCATAGTTTCATAGGACACACCTTCCTTCGGGATATCAGTATGCCACCCAAGTTCGCCTCTAGGGAAGAATAGAGGGTACGACAACGCATCATAGCATCCATGATAGGACTTGATGCCATATATATCTCTATTCTTCCCATGCAGGATGACACTGTTACCGAACTGTCTTCGACGTTCACTGCCCTCCACCCACACAGCTGCTACTTCTGAAGTGGTTGGCGCATTATATCTTCTCTGATCCATCCTTTGGTCAAGGTTAAGTGTTATGTGATAGTCATCCACATGATCAACATGACCCATACTACGGAGGTGTTCAGAGTATGGGTTGCCACGAAGTATGTCGACCAGTTGTGTGATTACTTCTTTGTCTTTCTGGCACTGCTCTTTGCGACAACTGCGATACCTATGCTCTAAACTGGGATCATCATCGTAGAAGTAGAGCTCCAGGTGACTACGATCCAAACCATCTCGTTTGCCAAATGACTGTATGTTGTGGTACATTTGGCCATGGGCACGGAATGTGTAGATAGGATGCTTTAATGTGTTAGTGGTATCACTATCAAGGTGACAATATAGTGAGGTGAATGAGAAATTGCTATTGAAAAACCTAATGTTGTCACGAAAATGCCTAGCAACAGGGTCATCACTCGTCCATAGCTTCATGAGCTCAGGTGGCGTATCCGGGTTCGCTAGTTTGATCTTCCCCTTACGGCAGCAAAACCCCATGGTCTCACGCTCAAACTTCTTTGCATAACAATGCTTGCAGTCTTCCACTGGCTTCAACTTGTGTGTGTCTGTTGGGATCTTGCTATACACCATGTCATAGGGGTCTGGAACACTTGCAACTAAGGCAGACTCGTCGTCAGACTCGTCCATTTCAACATCGTCATTGTTGTCATCCTCTGAAATGATAGTGAACAATATGAGTACTAAAATCGTGATGATGTACACGCTACAACATGGAACATTATGAAAGTACCAATCCCAGCGAACATGTAGCCTTCCTCGTCTTCTGAGTCTTCCTCCAAGATGACGCCCTCTTCACCACCTATTGTATAGTTATATATGAGCGCTATGCCTCAAATAGGTTGTGCAATGTTTTTTGTTCTAAAATTAACAAACTGACCGTAATCATTGCCTTGTGAGTGTGTTGGGTGTTTTTGGGCAGTCTCGCACGTTGGAGATGTGTTTTCTATTAATATACAACATAAAATTATGGTCATTACAACTATCAATGAATTCCATTAGATAATTATAATAACAAAGGAAGAACATTACCATTATTAACAATGATCGATTGGGTTTGGTGTTCTGAACCATTTACGCCTTCCAAATTCATCGGCGAGGTTTCATCCATCGGTGCAGTCTCATTCTTCTTAGTACTTTCATAGAATGCTTCGTTTTGACGACTCATCAATGCATGTCGTTCTCCATGTGTTATATGCTTTCTCCGTGGAACATCACTCACATCCATATCATGGGTCTCCCCATCCGACATCTGCTCCGAAGCAGACTAAATATAAACAGGGGTTCCGCTGACTTCAGGAATAGACCAATCACATGTGGGTATGGAGCCATGAGGAACAATCTTAGGGATATACAATGGGTTCTCCATGGCTATGGAATCCTTGCTTAGAGTATTGCGCGCTGACGCACGCAATGCCATCTTTGTGTGCTTTTGCTTGGGAGTCATATTGGCATAGCGTGCCCTATCCTTCACACTTATTGATTCAAGTTTCTCTAATGAAATCACATGATAACACTAAAGTAAGAGTTATGGTTGACATGGAAATATGATGATCAATCAGTGTTAAATGATATTACTGACATATTCTCTAATGAAGTCACATGATAACGCTAAAGTAAGAGTTGTGGTCGACATGGAAATATGATGATCAATCTGTGTTAAATGATATTACTGATATATTTGTCCAGTGTTAGGCAACTTTTACCTAATGATGATTTCCTTGCTTCATGCTGTCTTTTTAGAAGTTCATTTTTCTTCTTGCTATCCATCAATGCATATAGTTCCCTATCCCGTAGCCTCTTCCGCTCTTTGGAATATACGGGTTGTGGTTGAATCATCGATGATGTGGGCCCATCATTACTGCAATTGTTGATGGCAATAATATCTACAAATTTTTAAAAAAATCACATATTTAGTATAGTACAGAATGAATTATTAACAAAGTTGCTTCCATTTTAACCACCAATTATCGGCCTTCATACCAGTCATGAGGTTTTCTTGCCCATGGGATGGCAAATCAATTGATCCTCTTTGGTATGTGTCATTTCTTCTTAACCACTCACTATCTTCATCAAGAACCTCATTTTCCTTGTTCCATGCAATGTCCCCTTGTTAAACAAATTATCAAATGGTTTAGCTGAAGTAGAGAACCAGCAAATGATATAACTGCGAATAATAAGCCGCCACTCGATGGTGTAGCACACCTTGACCAATTGTCGTTATCTGCACTTGGGAGAGCACGGATGGACTTGCCCCCACTTTCGCCTCTTCAGAACTAACTAATGGTCGAGCTCTTTTTTGTTGATAGGCTTCACGGCACTTCCGTAGTAATTCATCTTTTTTCTGTTTATCCACTTGCGCATATCGCTCCCTAGCACGTTGCCTCTTGCGTCCTTTCATATCTGTAGGTTGCCCTCCATTACTAATGTCGACAACACCTAAAAAGCACACAATTTAGCTAGTTGATGTGCATCACATGGTACATTTACACATAATCCAATCAATATTACTTGCGTTGACGGAGTTGGAAAGGTCTTTAAAGAGAGTGCGTTCACTGGAACGTTTAGGAGACTCCATCTGCAAAGAAAATAAATGAGGAAATTAATAAAATAATTCTTGTACGTTTCATAAAAGTCATCACAATATCGTCGCGGTGACGTCAACCCATTAGTGATCTTCACAATAACAGCTATAATATAAATTGTTGTATGGACAAGGTGGATTATTCATAGGATGTTAGGCTAACAGTCTCTTGTGCAGTTGTGTTCTGCATAGTCTAAGATGCCCCTAACTGTTTGACTCATGTGCAATTAAATGATCTATTCTGGACATAAAATAGTTCACTGCCTAATTTTGCATAGCCGAGCAAACACATAATTCTGAAGCACATTTTCTGGCAAAAAAGCATGCATGCAATTCCGTACATGTGAGAAAACAAATAAACAAATTGTTATGGCGCTGCTAGAAGGAGGGCGCGAGAGGGCCGGCCGGGGGCCTTTTGCCCACGGCCGGGCAAGATGGAAGGGATTTTCTTCTTAATTCTTGCTTGATTAGATTGATACATCTCCTCTTTTTATATAGAGAGGTTTACTTGACTCCCAAGCAAGGCTTACTTGACCCCTAAGCAAGCGACTCTTATCTCTAATTAACCCTAAGACTAACGGGCCCATTAGGCCCATTACGTACTCTAACACTATACCCCACCTGGACATGCAGCTTGTCCTCAAGTTGCAGCCTAACCAACTTATAACCATGACGCGACGCAACACAAACCTAACACCTAAAAACAAGCCTTTTACATCTCGGCTTGTTTTATTATTCTGAAATGGACTGTGACACTTTATTTTGGACCCCTTAACAAAAAGTGGACACCATCCGCACGTCGGACGTGCACGTGTACAGCCACCTGGATCACATGGACACCATCTAGACAAAAGAAGTGCACGTGTAGGACCACCTGGAAGTGGTCGCAAGAGTGACCAGCAGAGGCGCTCTCGCGGCGGCCGGTGACGGAATGCAGTGGTGCTACGTGGTGCGCTGCTGTCGGTGACACCATGGCTTCTTCCTGCTGGACGGCTGTTGGTCTGCACCGCACAGGGAAGAGTGGAGGGCTTGCGATGGAGAATGACGAGGAGGGGTGCGCCCCCCAACCGCCGATGTCGCAGACTTTGAGGTCGTTGCCCGCGGGGAAAACAGCATGCCCGCTGCCCGTGGGGGAAACCGCATGCCCAAGATCCCCGGCGCAGCGGATGAGATCGAGGTCCTTTGCGCAGCGAAGGGTAACTTGGAGGAGCGGCAGCTGCATACCACGCATCTCCCGCACACGCCGACGCGTTAGGAGGCCGCGTGCAGTAGCCTGCAGCCTCACCGCCGTCGACACGTAGCGGATAGCGATCCAAGACGGAAGCGGTGATGACGACGGCGGGGACTGGACTTGGTGGAGCGGGACTCCCGCGCGGCGCGGTCGATGCGGGGCCGGAGCTGACCGGCGGTGGCTGTTGCAGCTGCAGCAGCTGCGGCGGTGGCGCATCGGGCAGCGGCAGCGGCTGCTGCGGCGGAGCGCTGGGCGAGGCCGCCAGGAGCGGCGGCCGCCACTGCAGCCACGGCTGGGCGGTGGTGGAGATGGATGGAAGCTGCAGTGGCTGCTGCAGTGGTCCGGCGAGCACGGCGAAGCCTGCCTGGTGCGGCGGCTGCCACGGCAGCCACGGCGGCGCGGGGGCGGCGATGGGCGCTGGAGGCGCGGCGGGAGCCGGCGCCGGCCACTGCGGCCACTACGGGGCGGCGGCGGGCGACAGCTGCAGCTGGGGCAGCAGCATCCCAGCGAATGCCGCGGAGGCCCCTGGATGCGGCGAGTACCACGACAGGGCCGGCGGCCCGGCAGTGGCGGTCAACGGCAGGGGCGGCGGCGGCCCGTAGGGGCTGGCCAGGTACAGCCGGATCCCCTGGACGGCTGTGACAAGGTCGTTGAGGACCCCGGTGATCTCCTCCGGGGTGTAGACGGCGGACGGAGGTGCGGTGGAGGGCGCCGACATCTGGGCGGTGGCGGCGCCGGAGGATGCGACCAGCGGCATGGACGGGGAGGGCAGCGGCGTGGTGTAGATGGCCAGCGGCGCGGTGGTGACGGTCGGCAGCAGAAGCGACGGGGTGGGCGGCGACGAAGACATGATCGGAACTGAGCTACCTGATACCAAATTGTTATGGCGCTGCTAGAAGGAGGGCGCGAGAGGACCGGCCGGGGGCCTTTTGCCCACGGCCGGGCAAGATGGAAGGGATTTCCTTCTTAATTCTTGCTTGATTAGATTGATATACATCTCCTCTCTTTATATAGAGAGGTTTACTTGACTCCCAAGCAAGGCTTACTTGACCCCTAAGTAAGCGACTCTTATCTCTAATTAACCCTAAGACTAACGGGCCCATTAGACCCATTACGTACTCTAACACAAATACTTCCGAAGGATACTACTGTGAATTAGCAACATATAAGCGTCTCTCAAGTCTCACTACAAATAGTAGATTTCAGCTCATAATCAACGTCTGGCTCATGCAACAGCAGTTCAAGCGTACATAGATTTTTTCCAGTAACAAAACACATGCGAGGAGCTATGGTAAAACTTCAGTATACACAATATCTTCAGTATTAGCATGTGAACAATATCTTCAGAATTAGCACAAAATTTAGAGCTCTTTAAGGGTACCTGGGGACAAATATTAACCGTCCATTTGTAAAATCTAATGGTATCGATCGCTCTATACTGCTCCAATTTGGCAATTGAGTCGCGAGCGGTATAGCTTTGCATCGCTTCACTCCTTTCCTCCAATATACAAGTCCCGAGGGTATTTTGGGAAGTAAAAAAATTTAGCCCACCCCGCCGGCCAGCCCTCGCCATTCCCGACCGCGCCCACGCGAGTTCCAGCCGCCGCCGGTGTGCGCCTGACCTTTTATAGCGAATCAGGAGGTTTGTCTTGCCAGGCCATCTTCCTCGCCATCAACACCCCGCAGCTCTCTCCCGTCCCTCCACCCTCCTTTTCCTCCTGCCGCTAAGCGCTGGAGAGGACCCGCCACGCCGACACCGCTGCTCCACTACAAGGTCGCGACTAGTCTTTCCTTGTCTTCGTATCCACAGGCGCCCCGCTGCTCTCTCCCGTACCTGCAGGTGCCCCGCGTCTGAGCTTTGCGCTCATCTACTCGGTCTCGGTCGACCTGCCCTTCGGAAGCGACCGCCGTCTCACCCGTGATTGGCATTGGCCGCATCGCCGACTTCAGGGTTCAGGCCCGCCGTCTCGCCCTACAGGGACTGGACCGCCGCGGTAAGGAGCCAAGGACGGATGGGCCGGCAAGGTGGAGCACCTTGGAACCGACGGCGACGCCTCCCGGCGCACGCAGCTCGTCCGCGAAGGCGGCTGGCCGTGCCGGGCAGGCAAGACCATGACGGCTGGCTGCCACGGCCTGCCCTCTAGGGTTGCGCTGACCGCTAATAGCGGAGATGCGACACGAGGCTGCGGGGCTGCTCGCGTGCGGGAGGCGGGAGCAGTCACTGCGGGGCTGTGGCGCGTGTGATGCGGCTGTTGCTGCGGGCAGGGAGCGGGAACTGGCACGCACATGGTTGCGTCCTGGGTGTGTGTGTGTGTGGGATGAGCTCCAGGGATACGTCCATGGCATACAGGGCGCCGGCTTGAGTCAGATGACGCTACAGTGGACGAAAACTACGTGAAAGGAGGCCGGGATGAGCGGCAGATCGGCACGGGCTCGATGGACGCGAGGAGATGGCCGGGAACGCAGTGGAGACAGGCAAGGGAGCACGTAGATGCCAGCGGTGGTCCTCGGGTGCGCGACGAAGAAGACGAGCTCGAGGCGGAGGTCGTGGTCGATGACGACCGCTCGGCGGGCGCCTCTGGTCAGGCTCGAGCTACCGGAGCAAGAGGTAAAAGGACATCGTGGAGGAGTCGTGGGACAACAAATCTATTTCTGGTCGCCATTATCTGCTGTGCTGACAACAAACCTACATCCATCCTACCCTCAGAAAATGAGCGGTCGGATTTTAATATACTGCTCTCTGCCCTGTCAGCGGTATAGGGTACCGTAAAAACACACAAAATTTATGGTCGTTTTAGGTTCTAGAAGTATATAAAACCAAAACACCAGCAACACTGCCTACAGAATCTACTATTAGGAGTTTGAACTGGCAGCTTTCATTGTACTACGTCCGACGCATTCATTTATACATTTAGCCAGCTTGTTAAATGGGACGGATAGAGTATATGGATCGTGAGACCAATAAATCCCCCAAGTGGTGCAGGTTTATCAATAAAATTGCAAGCCACTGCATTTGGCTAATTATTGTAGCTTTTTTATTCACGTATACCAGTAGTAAATTGCACAGGTTCATGAATCCATTAACCCAGGGGCACTATGCACTCAACATGAAAACACTGGTTGGTAGTAGATTACCAAAATTAACAAAAGATTGATTGATGAATTTCTGAAGAAATTAACAAAAGATTGATCGATGAATTTCTGAAGATTTATTTGTGATGCGAGATCCGAGAATAGAAAACTGCAAGAAATAAGAATACAGTTTTGCTAAAGCATATCTAGATGTGCCATAAGTATTGCACATCTAAGTCCTATATCATTGATCTTACGTTGAGATTCGTGTGGATTTTTTCTTGTTTTTTTTTCTTTTCCTCTTCATACTTGATTCACTCACTTAGATGTGCAATAAGTAAGGCACATCTAGATGTGCCCTAGACATTCCCGTAAGAATAACATGATGCAAGTAGGCACATGTGATCTATGGAGATGTACGTGGGCATATGTGCTCGAGCCCAAGCACAGGTTGGACATGAGCAGCCAGCGGCAGTGGGCAACGCGTGCTAGATAGGGAGAGGAGGCAGAAACGAAAGCAACGGAAGGTGGAAGAAAGGGTAGCTAGATGGTGGCTGGACGTGCTGGTCGGGGCGACGTACGAGCAGGGGAGGCGCGACTATGGAGAAGCTCGCCGACATGGCCGTGGGAAACAGTTGGGCGACACACATACCTGGTGCAGGCGGAGCTTGTCCGTCGTGCCGTTCCCGTGGCAGGGCGTAGGCCTGCCGGACGTGGCGTTGTCGGGCGTGGTGTTGCCCTAGTCAATGAGGCGCGGTGCAGCCGCCGGCGGCGGACGGGAGGACGTGGTGATGTCGAGCGTGGCGTTGTTGTAGGCGGAGAGGCGCGATGCAGCGGTGCGGTGTTGTTGTAGCTGGGTAGTGTGGTGCGGTCGCAGACGACGGACGGTGAGACGAGGGCGAGCACAGGGCAGCATGCACGGAGCCGGCGGTTTCCTTGTACCAATCGTGGAAAGAACACAGATTAAGGAGAGGATGAGGAAGGCAATTTAATGCTTAACTAGTAGGCGTGCACGTACAAATGCACGTCTCGACTAATATCCAAGTATATATGAGAATAACATGCATATAAAGATAGTTTGGTTGCACCGGAAAATATTACAAATCAAGAAAAGACAAACAAGCCTGCCTTTGCATATATAGCCTTTTTTATTTAGAGATAGAAGACAAACACGTCAATTTTTGTGGCCATTTCCTTGTCCAGACCCGTACAACATGAATTGCACATGCATTATTAAGTAGCATGCAAATCCATATAGGTAGGGTTTGACAGCAATGGGTCGGTGGATACCGACCAAAGAGTTTTATGATAGCCGGAAGACTATATATTTTACATGCCTTTTGCACATATTTGTTACCAACCCAGAAAGCATAATAAAATTGAAAAGAAGATAATGACTGCATCTGTGTTGTGCCGGAGCTTAATTTTTTCAGTCTCCAAAACATATTGCATCGCAAAATTCATGTCTATAAATAAATAGCCACAACATATGGCAAATACAGTAAACAAATCCATGGAGATGGAAAATAAATTTTGATAAAAAAAACTATAGTGTGACTACCAATGCGTAGATATCAAGTCCAGTTTATCATCTCTTATTAACTTCCTACTTGAGGCACTTGAGAATTTCTCATACATCATATGGGATATTGTCTTCAGCTTCATTCGCATCATACTCGAGTAAGTGTATCAAAATATTCTTTCTCAACTCATAACCATCCTACATGAGCAATGCATGATGTTAGGATGCAATTTTGCTTCAAACTTTTTATGAACGTGTGATATAGAACACTCACCATGCAAATTGGACGAACAAATTTGTTACCATGCCAGAGCATATAATTGAAAACAAAATAACCAGATTCATTCCTGTAGATGAATACACTATCATTATCTTCGGAGGTTATGACAATAAATCTAAAACATGCATAGTGATTTTCAGAGTAACTGACCGGTCTAGGCTCATCGGAACATCAATTGGTGATTTACGTGGCCAGGCAAATGTATCAGACTTCCAACCCGGTTGTGCTAATTCGAGTGCATCATTCAGGTAGAATGCAACCCTCTGAAATTTAAACGCATATCTCTCTGGGGATAAGGGCGGAAATAGTGGGTCCAAAATAGTTACTTGACGTGAATGTTTGTCGATTGCGAACAAGATGTAGTGGCCGAGGAATGCATGAGGGAGCAATATCTGCAAGCAACACTCATTCAGAACAAACATTAATCACGACAACCATATAAAATAGACCAAACTTACCCAATTGCATGATGATATGTTGTCTATCTCAGTCGAGCTACGGAGCAACGATGCTAGCGCCTGAATATCTGGCTGTACCCGTGAATCTAAATCTCGTGCAGAAGTGAGGGCGGCCTCGATCACGGACGTCTGGGTAAAAAAATGGTCAAGAAACATGATGGTGAAAATACTAATATAGTTTGTGACCTGGGGTAACTTACACAAAATTGTAGATCCATAAAGCGCACTGGAGGATCTACTGGCAGTAAGGCCTTGTCACATGCAAGTATACGTATAGCCATGTTGAAACAATCAATGTCCAACGGCTGATCCCTGTGGAGTATACCTTGAATCCTTCTGAGACTTAATCCTATCGGATGGGGTTTAGAGCTTCGCACCCACTCCTTCCTGTAGGTAACAAACTGTTAATAATTGTAACATTCTAATAGTGTACATTGAAACTTTATACTTCTTAGACATGTTGCTTACTCCAGGGAATCAGCATCATTAATTGACATGATGTGGTTGCATAGTTCGTCAACTAAATCATGCGGGTCCGCGGCAGCGATGATAGGGTTCGGAAGGGGGCTTTTGTCTTTGGCTCTATCGGGTGAATCTTGCCGCTTACGCTTTCGATCCTCCAGAAACTCAACATCAGAATCAGATACATTTTCTTCATTGTCAGGCTGATAATATATTGGACTTCCTTTTAACGTATTAAGTTCTGTTTCCAACAGTATGACAGCTAATTTTCGTCGAAATTCTTTCATGTCCTCCTGCATATAGTAATTAAAAATAATTGGTTAAAAAGCACCATTTGAGATGAAATATGCTATTAAGAAAAAAGAGATACCTGAGTGAACTGATCAGACAAAATATCTCATGTCCAATACTCCATACAGTTTAACATAAACAATCCACATGATGTGCTACAATATCGAAATATTCCTTTAGGCTTTCATGTCAATAGACTGTCATAGAAGTAGCAAACTTGTTGCATTTTAATTAATGAAAAGGATGAAGCTGGTAAAGCTGCAATCAAGGCTGTGGAATTATATGTTACTCTTGGTGGACGTGGTGTTTAATACTGTGAAGTACAGGGAAATGAGACTGAGAAAATTATTTCCTACTTTTTCCAGTTTTGTACCAGAGGAAGGTGGAGTTGCATCTGGTTTCAGGCATGCTGAAATCAATGAGCGGAAACAGAAAACAAGATTTTTTGTTTGCAGAGAAAAGCATCCAGACCATGTCCAAAGGTGAATACTTTTTCTTGTGCTCCCTGTCTTTTTTTTAATGTATTTGCCACTCTGTTCTTTATAGCATATTAGGCACTTCTCCTACTATTTTCAGCTTAAAATTCCAAGGAATAAACAAAATGGTTAAACATTATAGGAAAAAAAGATGTCCCGAGCTTTACCTCTGTGTCCAACACGACCAAGTTTAGTCTCTTCCTACCAAAGCCAATTCGTTCAATGTGGAATTTGTGGTATACTTTGAGACATAAACTCCATTTCATGTGTGGATGCACATCCCTCAGAGTTGGAATGCGGCGGGCTTCAACTCTCTTGCGCATCATACTAAACACAAGCACGAAATTTAAGCATGAGAGAAGAGAGGAAAGTAAAATTCAGTCAAGTTGAATTAATTTCGAAAGGCTTATGCGTCAAACTGATACTGCAAACTCCATACAGCAAGCATCATGCTGAAACCACAGTGACTACTTACAACAGCTAGCATTAAAACATTGTCCGCAAAAACCCATCAATGTTAGAATCAGTACAAGGGATGAACAGAAGATCACATTGACGTGCAGATGTATTCAGATTTCCTAGATTGTTTACTAATGGTTACTTTGCTCCTAAACTGACAGTACATCAAAACAGTTTACACATTCTGTGTTTTTGGCTTTCAAACACGATTACTGCTCGTGGTGTTATCAAATTACCAAAAAAGCTCGATCCATTGATTTATTTTTATTCTGGAGGGGGGCCAAGTGTGAAGTAATACCGACATGTGCTGTTCGGAGCAGAAGTCGACCATGGCCTGCGAATCCTAGATGTCGAGGCTCCTAGTCCGGCCGCGGCTGCCTCGCCGCGCGGCAGGTAAGCGAGGAACCCGTGGGCCGCTCCGCCTCCACTGTTGCTGTGGCGCCGATGGAAGAACGAATGAGTAGGTAAGAGGGGAATGAGGGAGACGTTCGAGAGTTTGCACCTTTTGGGGAGGGGGAAGGAGGCAACTGCCATCAGCTCCACCATCGGCAACCCCCACGATCTTCATTTGCTGTGTCCTGGCGGCGCGGCGGTCCGGGCGGATGGAGCGTGGACGGCGCAGCGGTCCAGGCGCCTCGAGCGCGGACGGCGCGGCGGACCAGGCGGACGGCGCGGCGGCGGTCGAGGCGGGACGGCGCGGCGGCGGTCGAGGCGGGTCGGCACGGCGGCGGTCGAGGCGGGACGGCGTGGTGGCGGTCGAGGCGGGTTGGCGCGGGCTTCTTGGCGGATGGAGCACGGACGGCATGGGCGCAGCGGACGGTGCTGAAAGTGCAACTATCCCTAGGTGGTTTTGGTAATCCATAACAACATATAGCTCATTGAGCTAATGCTATTCCAAGATGATCATTTCAGGAAAGCTCAATGATTGGCATGGCATGGATGGTGAAAGTGGAACCCTCAAAATGCTAAGGACAAAGGATTGGCTCTAGCTCATATGCTCAAGACTCTTCATTTTACATTTTAGTGGTCCAAGATCACATTGAGTCCATAGGAAAAGCCAATACTATCAAGGAGGGATGAGGTGTTGCTTAATGAGCCTCTTGCTTCATGTGCTTAATGATATGCTCCAAAATCCTCAGCTACTTTCCCATATCCACATTTGACCTAAACCCAAAGCCAAACTCGGCCCTACCGATTCTTTCAACCCGGCGCCACCGAGTTTCACTTGTCATAGCCATTGCCAAACCCTAAGCAAATCGGTTCTACCGATAGGGATCTCGGTCTCACCGAGATGGGATTGCAATTTCTCTGTTTCCTTTTCGTAACTTTTCGGTCTCACCGAAAGAGCGGATCGGTCCCACCGAGATTGCAATGTAAACTCACTGTTTCCTTTTCGTAACATTTCGGTCTCACCGAGAAGAGCGAATCGGTCCCACCGAGTTTGCCTGACCAACCCTCTGGTTAGCTTATTACCAAATCGGTCTCACCGAGTTTGTGTAATCGGTCTCACCGAGATTACGTTATGCCCTAACCCTAACCATATCGGTCCTACCGAGTTGCATGTCAGTCCCACCGAAAATCTCTAACGGTCACTAGGTTTACTATTTCGGTCCGACCGAGTTTGTTGATTCGGTCCCACCGAGATTGGTAAATTGTGTGTAACGGTTGGATTTTGTGTGGAGGCTATATATACCCCTCCACCTCCTCTTCACTCGTGGAGAGAGCCATCAGAACACATCTACACTTCCAACTCATATGTTCTGAGAGAGAACCACCTACTCATGTGTTGAGGCCAAGATATTCCATTCCTACCACATGAATCTTGATCTCTAGCCTTCCCCAAGTTGCTTTCCACTCAAATCTTCTTTCCACCAAATCCAAATCCTGTGAGAGAGAATTGAGTGTTGGGGAGACTATCATTTGAAGCACAAGAGCAAGGAGTTCATCATCAACACACCATTTGTTACTTCTTGGAGAGTGGTGTCTCCTAGATTGGCTAGGTGTCACTTGGGAGCCTCCGACAAGATTGTGGAGTTGAACCAAGGAGTTTGTAAGGGCAAGGAGATCGCCTACTTCGTGAAGATCTACCGCTAGTGAGGCAAGTCCTTCGTGGGCGATGGCCATGGTGGGATAGACAAGGTTGCTTCTTCGTGGACCCTTCGTGGGTGGAGCCCTCCGTGGACTCGCGCAACCGTTACCCTTCGTGGGTTGAAGTCTCCATCAACGTGGATGTAGGATAGCACCACCTATCCGAACCACGGGAAAAACATCCGTGTCTCCAATTGCGTTTGAATTCTCCAAACCCTTCCCTTTACATTCTTGCAAGTTGCATGCTTTACTTTCCGCTGCCAATATACTCTTTGCATGCTTGCTTGAATTGTGTGATGATTGCTTGACTTGTCCTAAAATAGCTAAAATCTGCCAAGAACTAAAATTGGGAAAAGGTTAAGTTTTTATTTGGTCAAGTAGTCTAATCACCCCCCTCTAGACATACTTTCGATCCTACAAGTGGTATCAGAGCTTTGGTCTCCATTTGCTTTGATTTCCATAGCTTTTGGTGGTCATAGCCTTGGTTTCACAACCTAGGAGAGTATGGCGTCTAGCGAGGGAAATTATCACCGTAGAGGTCCTTACTTTGATGGTACTAATTTTGCTAGTTGGAAGCATAAAATGAAAATGCATATTCTTGGACATAACCCCGCCGTTTGGGCTATTGTGTGTGTTGGTTTGCAAGGTGACTTCTTTGATGGGAGAGAACCAAACCGTGAAGCTACCGCGGATGAGTTGAAGATGTTGCAATACAATGCTCAAGCTTGTGATATTCTCTTCAACGGATTGTGCCCCGAAGAATTCAACAAAATCAGCCGTCTTGAGAATGCAAAGGAAATTTGGGACACTTTGATTGATATGCACGAAGGTACCGACTCCGTCAAGGAATCCAAATTGGATGTGCTTCAAAGTCAACTTGACAAGTTCAAAATGAAGGATGGTGAAGGTGTCGCTGAAATGTACTCTAGGCTTGCTCTCATCACAAATGAGATTGCCGGCTTAGGAAGTGAAGAGATGACCGATAGATTCATCATCAAGAAGATTCTAAGAGCCTTGGATGGAAAATATGATACCGTGTGCACATTGATCCAAATGATGCCCAATTACAAAGATCTCAAGCCAACGGAGGTAATTGGAAGAATTGTTGCTCATGAGATGTCACTTAAGGATAAAGAGGAACTTCACAACAAATCAAGTGGTGCCTACAAAGCCTCATGTGAAGCCCCTACATCATCAAGTGAGAAACAAAACTTCAATGAAGAATTGAGCTTAATGGTGAAAAACTTCAACAAGTTCTACAAGAGTAGAAGCAAAGATAGAAGCTCCAAGTCAAGGTCCTACAATGACAAAAGATCTTCTAGTCGAGAGCGAAACTGCTACAATTGTGGAAGACCCGGACACTATTCCAATGAGTGTACGGCTCCCTACAAGAGAAGAGAAGACTCTCCAAAAAGAAGAAGCAAAAGAGAAGAATCACCACCAAGAGAGAGAAGGAGTAGAGATGATCGTTATGAACGAAGACACTCACGGAGAAGCAAGGATTCGGAAAGGAAGGAAAAATCATCAAGGAGCTACACAAAACGAAGACATCAAGCTCATGTTGGTGAATGGGTATCCGGCTCCGACTCCGACAACCACTCCGAGAGAAGTTATCACTCCGATTCCGAATATACTCAAGATGAAGGTGTTGCCGGTCTAGCACTTGTGTCAACCAACTCCTACGACATATTTGACTCACCAAATGAAGGAATTGGAAGATGCTTCATGGCCAAAGGTCCTAAGGTAACACACCCCGAGTATGTTGATTTTAATAGTGATGAAGATGACTTGTTAGGTGATGATGATTTACTTGTTGACAACTCTAGTGATGAATACTATGATGAAACGTCAATTAATCATGCTAATCAAGATAAAACGAATGACAATGATAAGGAGAAGATTGAGGCTCTAACTAAAGAACTAAACACTCTTAAGTTAGCTCATGAAACTATCTTCGAAGATCATCGAGAACTTTTAAGAGCTCATGAGAAGTTACGCTTTGAAAAGCTCAATCTTGAGCAAGAGCATGAGTTTTTAAAGGCAATCAATGATGATCTCCGCAAGAAAAGTTCTTCTTACATTGCCAAGCGTTTACTCTTATCCACTTACATGCCTCAAGTCAAGTCTAGTAACAAGAACAAGAAAGATTCTTCCTCTAGTAGTAACAATGATCATGCTAAATCCAATATTGTTGCTTCTAGTAGTTCTCTTGATTCCACTAATGATTCTCTTAGCCAAGTTACACTTGAGCAAGAAAATAGCTTATTGAAGGGAATTATAGAGAAAGGAGTGTACAAAAGCCTTGCCGGGAGTAAGCAATTCGAGGAAATTGTGCGCAAGCAAGGAAGGCACCGGAAGAATCAAGGTGTTGGTTTTGAACGAAAGTTCAATGCCAATGGAGTTGAGTGGGAAGAAGATCAATACCCCAAGACAAAGTTTGTTCCTCAACAAGAGAAGTATGATCCTACTTCCTTCAAGGGGACACAAGCTCAAGATGATCTTCCACCACAAGACTACAAGCAAAAAGGCAAGGACAAGCTTCAAGAGGAAATTGATGCATTTGAAGAAGCTCCTAAGACCTTAGTCAAGTGGATTCCCAAGACCACTTCAAGTTCCACTTCATCAAGTACGACTACAACTCCAAGGATTCCCATCAAGATGGTGTGGATCCAAAAGAAGAAGAACTAGAGAGTTCTTGAGGGTGACTCCGCCAACATACTTCACTCTTATCATTTTGGCAAGAACAAGTGCAATCAACTTCCACATCTTGCACTAGTTCAAGGAGTCACAAACCCTCTTGTTGGTAAGACAAGGGACAAGGTAACCTAAAAGTTTTCATGGACATCATCTTGTGTGTGCATCACTCTATGTCTATGGATATCCTTGTTTGTTCCTTGTGGGACTAACCCATGTAGGTATTGAAAGTGCAATTCACTCAAATGGATAGCTCCAAGTGATCTACATCAACATTGAGCATCCACATCTTCAACATCTACATGAAGTCATCATCGACAAAACCCAAGGTTAGTTCATCCCTCTTAGGGGGGATATCACATCTAGGGGGAGCTTTACTCTAAGACTTGAGCTAAAGCAACTCTAAAGATGTGAACACAACAATGCTTTATGTAAAAGTGGTAACCCCACTTGAGCTTAAACGATGAGTATGACCTATGATCAAGTGTTCTCACTTGACTCCTAAGTCAATATACTCATATATAGATGACCTAGTCATCGCCAATTGCTTGATAGATGCTAGAATTGGTTGTGCATGCTTTGTCACATATTTCAATTGCCATTTTATTGTGTGAGCATGTTGGTTGCATATTTTACTCATTCGAGGACATCCACTTGTTGTTTTGATTGTTTGGTTTTATTTCCTTTTGCCAAGTGGATGGACAAGAATGCCTAAGAACCTCCTCTAGCTATCTATGCTTTTCTCGTCTCAAACTCTATTCATGCTACATCACAAAATTTGATCAAGTCAGATTCGAACCACTCTGTGTGAGGAGCACTCGGAGTCCCCGATTCGTCATAGACTTAAACTTCCAAAACCTCTTTGTGATTCTCGGTCTGACCGATATCCTACTTTCGGTCCTACCGAGATCATTAAGTTGATCTGAATTTTCGATCTCGGTGCAACCGATTTGAACCATTCGGTCACACCGAGTTGCAATAACTGTATACAGTTTTGCATCTCGGTGCCACCGAGTTGTTCCACTCGGTCACACCGACAGGGTCGGGCTATATATAGGCACGGGCAAAAATTTGGAAATTTCTCCGAACCCCTTCGCCCGCGCGATAGCTCGCTCTGCCAACGTGGTCTCCGGATCGTCTCCTTGCCGCCAGCCGCCTCCAGTCGCTGGTCTCCATCGCCGTCAACGGAATTCAACCCCTCCATTGCCGCCGTAGCGAGTCTCCGCCGAACTAGGGTATGGACTCGATCTTTGTGCTATCCCCAATCTGATTCCTAGCACATTGTGATCTTATTGTTTCTAGCCACGATTGAAACACTCCTATCCAGTCAATGCGTTCGTAGAATAGGATTGATTCGAAAACTTTAGGGTTAGGTTTCCGCCGAAACCATCTCGGACCCACCGATTTGAAAAACTCGGTCCCACCGATTTGGCTCATGCCATTGCACAAGTGAGACTCGGTCTGACCGAGAATTACTAATCGGTGTGACCGATTTTGGAACTTTGTGAAACCCTAGCAGTCTCGGTGCCACCGAACTGTGACTCGGTCTGACCGAGTTCACTAGTTTAGGTTCCAAAACTGCTTCGGTATCATCGAGTTTAAAAATCGGTAGATCCGAAATGATTTCTGTGGGAAACTAAAACTAAGATTTTGAATCATTCTTTTGCAAAAATCTCTGCATTTTGTGATGCTCATCCACTCTACCTCATCTATAAACTGTTCACAGGGTCAGCAGTCAGCTTGTTCATCATGTCAGATCAGAGTGATAGCCAAAACCTATCAGAGCAGCAAGTGCACATGAGTGAGGGTACTAGTCCCTCCAGTTCCTCAGATGAAGGCAGCAGGAGCACTCCTAGTAACTTGCCAAAAGCTGCCACCAGACAAAGGAAGAAAAGAACCTCAGAATCAGAGGATGAGGACTATGTGGCAGAAGAAGAAGCCACTTCCAAGAAAGTGGTTAAGAAGGAATATAGCACTGCTGCTGCCACCAAGCCAGGCATGAAGCAAAAGGTTCCTGCAAAGAGAATTCCAATGTCTAAGGCCAGAGCATCTACTCAAGTCCCTTTGGGATCTGAACCCAAAGAGGCTGCTACAGATGGGAAGAAGAGGAAGGAGAGGATCAAAAAGACCACTGCTAGAGTGCTTGGGAGATCCTCAATCATGAGAGATTCTGAAGAGGAAGAGGAAGAAGAGGTTGTTGTACCAACACCCAAGGCACAAAAGCTGATGGGTGATGCTATAAGATCAGGGGCTACTGCATCCAAGCCCAAGGAAGCACCCAAGGCTGCATCAAAGGCCAAGATAGCTCCAAAGAGGAACACAAGGAGCATACCAGCTGCTGAAAAGAACAAGGCCCCAGTGCCTGACACTGCAGAAGAAGAGGAAGGCCAAGTTCTCAGGAAGCCAAAGCCCAAGATCCCAGACCATAATGATGCTCATCCTGTGGCTGAGGACATGAAGATCAGAAGAGACTCAGGGCTGAGAAAGTGGAGAGCAGAAGATCCATATGCTACAAGAAGAAGAACTGCTGTTGACTATAGGTTCCACACTAAGGAATAGCAGGACTTCTATGAGACAGTCTTGTTGGATAAGAAGCCCATTGTTTGTGACATGAGATGGGTAGATTGGCAGTTCATCAAGGACAATGAAGAGCACTATCCTGGAGTGCAAGACAGCTTCAAGGCTTGTGGAGTAGCAGACTTTGTTGGGCAGAAGCTCACAAAGTGGAATGAAGAGCTGATCATGCAGTTCTACTCCACAGCACACTTCTATCCAGATGGAAGGATTGTGTGGATGTCTGAAGGTACGAGGTACCAATCAACAGTTGCTGAGTGGGCACAGCTCATCAATGCCCCAGAGGAGCATGAGGATGACTTAGACATATATGCCAAGAAGAAGATGGACCACAACTCTATGTCCAACATGTACAAGGAAATTCCAAACAAGGCACTTGACACTTTCAAGTTTGGGTCTGTACATTATCTTCTGTCAGGGTTGCCAACTATCAATTGGATTTTGAGGCACACTCTGTTGCCCAAGTCAGGTGATCACAAGATGATCAGAGGCCATGCAATCAACTTGCTTCATATCTTTGACGTGCCACAGAAATTCAAAGTCATGAGCCTCATGGTAGAGACCATCAAAAGAACTGCAGCAGATCAGAAGAGGAGCTGTGGTTATGTCCCTCAGATCCAGGAGCTAATTAACTCCAAGATGGGCACAGGCATATACCTATTGGACAAGGAACATTTGCCTATTCATCCAGATTTTGAAGATAATGAAGTTGTGATGAACAAGGATGATCCATCATCAGTTCATGCTCAAGCACAGAAGGAGAAGGCAAGGAAGGAGAAAGCTGCCAAGATGCCAACTCAAGAGGAGGCATCTGAGTATTTCCTGAAAAACAAGCAAGAGCAGCTTAGTTACTTGATTGCTTCCACATTGAGGATTGAGAAAGGACTGGCCACCCTCACTCAGAATCAGGTGAGCTTAGAGAGGATCATAGAACAAACGTTCTATGACATGGATGTCAAAGTAACAGAGATTCAGTCTACAGTGGAGCAACTTCAAGATGACATGCAGGAGAGGAGAGGGAAGACTACAACTGATGCATTTGCTAGAGTGCCACGAGCTCAGAGGTCGACTGCAGTGCCAGTTCCTAACACCAGAGCCACCACCTCAGCTCCAGCCACAGCACCAGCCCAACTAGCTCCAGCATCTACTTCAGCTCCAGCTCCAACCACGTCTACAGAAGCCTTTGTCCTTGGAGTGATCCAGACTCCACCACCACCAGAAGATCAAGCCTGAGAGTCGATCTAGCACTATGCATTTTCTAGGAACTTTTTGGTAACTTGTTGCCAAAGGGGGAGAAAAATGTATAGATCATAGGCTTTGAGAGAGAGAGTGTTGCCTTTATTCTCTCTTGCTTTATTTGGTGGTTTTTTCAAACTTTGTTTGCTTTTGGTTGAGATACTTTGATATGCTTGTGAGACATTGATGATCATGTGTTTGATCATAAGCTACACTTATGCATGCTTGATATATCTTATCTATCTTATGTGATCATTCACTTTCTTTGGTGATGAGTGCATGTATTTCATTCTTATATTTTTGAGCGCTCCACCAAGATGTATGTGACATGGAAGAGTAACCCATGACTCTAACTCTTTGTGCATTTGCAGTCCAAAGCAAATTTTAAATATGCACAAACTTAGGGGGAGCTCTTACTTATCACATACTTCTCAAAGCAATGATATATTTCATTCTTATTATTATTTGTCGAAGCTTTGATCTATATGTTGTCATCAATTACCAAAAAGGGGAGATTGAAAGTGCAACTATCCCTAGGTGGTTTTGGTAATTCATAACAACATATAGCTCATTGAGCTAATGCTATTCCAAGATGATCATTTCAGGAAAGCTCAATGATTGGCATGGCATGGATGGTGAAAGTGGAACCCTCAAAATGCTAAGGACAAAGGATTGGCTCTAGCTCATATGCTCAAGACTCTTCATTTTACATTTTAGTGGTCCAAGATCACATTGAGTCCATAGGAAAAGCCAATACTATCAAGGAGGGATGAGGTGTTGCTTAATGAGCCTCTTGCTTCATGTGCTTAATGATATGCTCCAAAATCCTCAGCTACTTTCCCATATCCACATTTGACCTAAACCCAAAGCCAAACTCGGCCCTACCGATTCTTTCAACCCGGCGCCACCGAGTTTCACTTGTCATAGCCATTGCCAAACCCTAAGCAAATCGGTTCTACCGATAGGGATCTCGGTCTCACCGAGATGGGATTGCAATTTCTCTGTTTCCTTTTCGTAACTTTTCGGTCTCACCGAAAGAGCGGATCGGTCCCACTGAGATTGCAATGTAAACTCACTGTTTCCTTTTTGTAACATTTCGGTCTCACCGAGAAGAGCGAATTGGTCCCACCGAGTTTGCCTGACCAACCCTCTGGTTAGCTTATTACCAAATCGGTCTCACCGAGTTTGTGTAATCGGTCTCACCGAGATTACGTTATGCCCTAACCCTAACCATATCGGTCCTACCGAGTTGCATGTTAGTTCCACCGAAAATCTCTAACAGTCACTAGGTTTATTATTTCGGTCCGACCGAGTTTGTTGATTCGGTCCCACCGAGATTGGTAAATTATGTGTAACGGTTTGATTTTGTGTGGAGGCTATATAGACCCCTCCACCTGAAGGAAATATGCCCTAGAGGCAATAATAAAGTTATTATTTATTTCCTTATATCATGATAAAAGTTTATTATTCATGCTAGAATTGTATTAACCGGAAACATAATACATGTGTGAATACATAGACAAACTAAGTATCACTAGTATGCCTCTACTTGACTAGCTCGTTAATCAAAGATGGTTATGTTTCCTAACCATAGACAAAGAGTTGTCATTTGATTAAACGGGATCACATCATTAGTTGAATGATCTGATTGACATGACCCATTCCATTAGCTTAGCACCCGATCGTTTAGTATGTTGCTATTGCTTTCTTCATGACTTATACATGTTCCTATGACTATGAGATTATGTAACTCCCGTGTGCCGGAGGAACACTTTGTGTGCTACCAAACGTCACAACATAACTGGGTGATTATAAAGGTGCTCTACAGGTGTCTCCAAAGGTACATGTTGAGTTGATGTATTTCGAGATTAGGATTTGTCACTCCAATCGTCGGAGAGGTATCTCTGGGCCCTCTCGGTAATGCACATCACTTAAGCCTTGCAAGTAATGTAACTAATGAGTTAGTTGTGAGATGATGTATTACCGAACGAGTAAAGAGACTTGCTGGTAATGAGATTGAACTAGGTATTGGATACCGATGATCGAATCTCGGGCAAGTAACATACCGATGACAAAGGGAACAACATATGTTGTTATGCGGTCTGACCGATAAAGATCTTCGTAGAATATGTAGGAACCAATATGGGCATCCAGGTCCCGCTATTGGTTATTGACCGGAGACATGTCTCAGTCATGTCTACATTGTTCTCGAAACCGTAGGGTCCGCACGCTTAAGGTTTCGATGACAGTTATATTATGAGTTTATATGTTTTGATGTACCGAAGGTTGTTCGGAGTCCCAGATGTTATCACGGACATGATGAGGAGTCTCGAAATGGTCGAGACATAAAGACTGATATATTGGAAGCCTATGTTTGGATATCGGAAGTGTTCCGGGTGAAATCGGGATTTTACCGCAGTACCGGGAGGTTACCGGAACCCCCCGGGAGCTATATGGGCCTTAGTGGGCCTTAGTGGAAAAGAGAAGGGGCAGCCCAAGATGGGCCGCGCGCCCCTCCTTTCCCTTGGTCCGAATAGGACAAGGAGAGGGGGCCGGCCCCCCTCTCTCTTTTCCCCCCTCCGCGAATCCTATTCCAACTAGGATTGGGGGGGGGGGGATCCTACTCCCAGAGGGAGTAGGACTCCTCCTGGCGCGCCTCTCCTAGGCCGGCCGCACCCCCCCTTGATCCTTTATATACGGAGGCAAGGGCACCCCAGGGGAACACAAGTTGATCCACGTGATCATATTCTTAGCCGTGTTCGGCGCCCCCTGCCACCATAGTCCTCGATAATATTGTAGCAGTGCTTAGGCGAAGCCCTGCGACAGTAGTACATCAAGATCGTCACCATGCCGTCGTGCTGACGGAACTCTTCCTCAACACTTTGCTGGATCGGAGTCCGGGGATCGTCATCGAGCTGAACGTGTGCTAAAACTCGGAGGTGCCATAGTTTCGGTGCTTGATCGGTCGGGCCGTGGAGACGTACGACTACATCAACCAAACGCTTCCGTTGTCGATCTACAAGGGTACGTAGATCACACTCTCCCCTCTCGTTGCTATGCATCACCATGATCTTGCGTGGCATCTGAGCCTAGGTTTTATGTGTTGATGTTATATGCACGAGTAGAACACAAGTGAGTTGTGGGCGATATAAGTCATACTGCTTACCAGCATGTCATACTTTGGTATGGCGGTATTGTTGGACGAAGCGGCCCGGACCGACATTACGCGTACGCTTATGCGAGGCCGGTTCTCCCGACGTGCTTTGCACATAGGTGGCTTGCGGGTGACAGTTTCTCCAACTTTAGTTGAATCGAGTGTGGCTACGCCCGGTCCTTGCAAAGGTTAAAACAACACCAACTTGACAAACTATCGTTGTGGTTTTGATGCGTAGGTAAGATTGGTTTTTGCTTAAGCCCGTAGCAGCCACATAAAACTTGCAACAACAAAGTAGAGGACGTCTAACTTGTTTGCAGGGCATGTTGTGATGTGATATGGTCAAGACATGATGCTAAATTTTATTGTATGAGATGATCATGTTTTGTAACCGAGTTATCGGCAACTGGCAGGATCCATATGGTTGTCGCTTTATTGTATGCAATGCAATCGCGCTGTAATGCTTTATTTATCACTAAGCGGTAGCGATAGTCGTGGAAGCATAAGATTGGCGAGACGACAACGATGCTACGATGGAGATCAAGGTGTCGCGCCGGTGACGATGGTGATCATGACGGTGCTTCGGAGATGGAGATTACAAGCACAAGATGATGATGGCCATATCATATCACTTATATTGATTGCATGTGATGTTTATCTTTTATGCATCTTATCTTGCTTTGATTGACGGTAGCATTATAAGATGATCTCTCACTAAATTATCAAGATAAAAGTGTTCTCCCTGAGTATGCACCGTTGCCAAAGTTCGTCGTGCCCAGACACCACGTGATAATCGGGTGTGATAAGCTCTACGTCCATCCACGTGATGATCATGTTTTGCACACTCATAATACTCAGGTTAAACTTGACGAGCCTAGCATATGCAGATATGGCCTCGGAATAGTGAGATCGAAAGATCGAGCGTGAGTCATATAGTAGATATGATCAACATAGTGATGTTCACCATTGAAAACTACTCCATTTCACGTGATGATCGGTTATGGTTTAGTTGATTTGGATCACGTGATCACTTAGAAGATTAGAGGGATGTCTATCTAAGTGGGAGTTCTTAAGTAATATGATTAATTGAACTTAAATTTATCATGAACTTAGTACCTGATAGTATCTTGCTTATGTATGTTTGATTGTAGATAGATGGCCCGTGTTGTTGTTCCGTTGAATTTTAATGCGTTCCTTGAGAAAGCAAAGTTGAAAGATGATGGTAGCAATTACACGGACTGGGTCTGTAACTTGAGGATTATCCTCATTGCTGCACAGAAGAATTACATCCTGGAAGCACCGCTGGGTGCCAGGCCTGCTGCTGGAGCAACACCAGATGTTATGAACGTCTGGCAGAGCAAAGCTGATGACTACTCGATAGTTCAGTGTGCCATGCTCTACGGCTTAGAATCGGGACTTCAACGACGTTTTGAACGTCATGGAGCATATGAGATGTTCCAGGAGTTGAAGTTAATATTTCAAGCAAATGCCCGAATTGAGAGATATGAAGTATCCAATAAGTTCTATAGCTGCAAGATGGAGGAGAACAGTTCTGTCAGTGAGCATATACTCAAAATGTCTGGGTATAATAATCACTTGATTCAGATGGGAGTTAATCTTCCAGATGATTGTGTCATTGACAGAATTCTCCAATCACTACCACCAAGCTACAAGAGCTTCGTGATGAACTATAATATGCAAGGGATGAATAAGACTATTCCCGAGCTCTTCGCAATGCTGAAAGCTGCGGAGGTAGAAATCAAAAAGGAGCATCAAGTGTTGATGGTCAACAAGACCACTAGTTTCAAGAAAAAGGGCAAAGGGAAGAAGAAGGGGAACTTCAAGAAGAACAGCAAGCAAATTGCTGCTCAAGAGAAGAAACCCGCAGTGCTTCTACTGCAAGCAGACTGGTCACTGGAAGCGGAACTGCCCCAAGTATTTGGCGGATAAGAAGGATGGCAAGGTGAACAAAGGTATATGTGATATACATGTTATTGATGTGTACCTTACTAGAGCTCGCAGTAGCACCTGGGTATTTGATACTGGTTCTGTTGCTAATATTTGCAACTCGAAACAGGGACTACGGATTAAGCGAACACTGGCAAAGGACGAGGTGACGATGCGCGTGGGAAACGGTTCCAAAGTCGATGTGATCGCGGTCGGCACGCTACCTCTACATCTACCTTCGGGATTAATATTAGACCTAAATAATTGTTATTTGGTGCCAGCGTTGAGCATGAACATTATATCTGGATCTTGTTTAATGCGAGACGGTTATTCATTTAAATCAGAGAATAATGGTTGTTCTACTTATATGAGTAATATCTTTTTTGGTCATGCACCTTTAAAGAGTGGTCTATTTTTGATGAATCTTGATAATAGTAACACACATATTCATAATGTTGAGGCCAAAAGATGCAGAGTTGATAATGATAGTGCAACTTATTTGTGGCACTGCCGTTTAGGTCATATCGGTATAAAGCGCATGAAGAAACTCCATACTGATGGGCTTTTGGAACCACTTGATTATGAATCACTTGGTACTTGTGAACCATGCCTCATGGGCAAGATGACTAAAACACCGTTCTCCGGCACTATGGAGAGAGCAACAGATTTGTTGGAAATCATACATACAAATGTATGTGGTCCGATGAATATTGAGGCTCGTGGCGGATATCGTTATTTTCTCACCTTCACAGATGACTTAAGCAGATATGGGTATATCTACTTAATAAAACATAAGTCTGAAACATTTGAAAAGTTCAAAGAATTTCAGAGTGAAGTTGAAAATCATCGTAACAAGAAAATAAAGTTTCTACGATCTGATCGTGGAGGAGAATATTTGAGTTACGAGTTTGGTGTACATTTGAAGCAATGCGGAATAGTTTCGCAACTCACGCCACCCGGAACACCACAGCGTAATGGTGTGTCCAAACGTCGTAATCGTACTTTACTAGATATGGTACGATCTATGATGTCTCTTACTGATTTACCGCTATCGTTTTGGGGTTATGCTTTAGAGACGGCCGCATTCACGTTAAATAGGGCACCATCAAAATCCGTTGAAACGACGCCTTATGAACTATGGTTTGGCAAGAAACCAAAGTTGTCGTTTCTTAAAATTTGGGGCTGCGATGCTTATGTGAAAAAGCTTCAACCTGATAAGCTCGAACCCAAATCGGAGAAATGTGTCTTCATAGGATACCCAAAGGAGACTGTTGGGTACACCTTCTATAACAGATCCGAAGGCAAGACATTCGTTGCCACGAATGGATCCTTTCTAGAGAAGGAGTTTCTCTCGAAAGAAGTGAGTGGGAGGAAAGTAGAACTTGACAAGGTACTGTACCTGCTCCCTTATTGGAAAGTAGTACATCACAGAAAACTGTTTCTGCGACACCTACACCAATTAGTGAGGAAGCTAATGATAATGATCATGAAACTTCAGAACAAGATACTACTGAGCCTCGTAGATCAACCAGAGTAAGATCCGCGCCAGAGTGGTACGGTGATCCTGTTCTGGAAATCATGCTGCTAGATCATGATGAACCTACGAACTATGAAGAAGCGATGGTGAGCCCAGATTCCGCAAAATGGCTTGAAGCCATGAAATCTGAGATGGGATCCATGTATGAGAACAAAGTATGGACTTTGGTTGACTTGCCCGATGATCGGCAAGCAATTGAGAATAAATGGATCTTCAAGTAGAAGACTGACGCTGACGGTAATAGTACTGTCTACAAAGCTCGACTTGTCGCAAAAGGTTTTCGACAAGTTCAAGGGGTTGACTACGATGAGACCTTCTCACCCGTAGCGATGCTTAAGTCTGTCCAAATCATGTTAGCAATTGGAGCATTTTATGATTATGAAATTTGGCAGATGGATGTCAAAACTGCATTCCTGAATGAATTTCTGGAAGAAGAGTTGTATATGATGCAACCGGAAGGTTTTGTCGATCCAAAGGGAGCTAACAAAGTGTGCAAGCTCCAGCGATCCATTTATGGACTGGTGCAAGCCTCTCGGAGTTGGAATAAACGCTTTGATGGTGTGATCAAAGTATTTGGTTTTATACAGACTTTCGGAGAAGCCTGTATTTACAAGAAAGTGAGTGGGAGCTCTGTAGCATTTCTGATATTATATGTGGATGACATATTACTGATTGAAAATGATATAGAATTTCTGGATAGCATAAAGGGATACTTGAATAAGAGTTTTTCAATGAAAGACCTCGGTGAAGCTGCTTACATATTAGGCATAAAGATCTATAGAGATAGATCAAGACGCTTAATTGGACTTTCACAAAGCACATACCTTGACAAGATTTTGAAGAAGTTCAAAATGGATCAAGCAAAGAAAGGGTTCTTGCCTGTGTTACAAGGTGTGAAGTTGAGTCAGACTCAATGCCCGACCACTGCAGAAGATAGAGAGAAAATGAAAGGTGTTCCCTATGATGGGGAACGTTGCAGAAAACAAAAAATTTCCTATGGTTTCACCAAGATCCATCTATGAGTTCATCTAGCAACGAGTGATCGGATGCATCTACATACCTTTGTAGATCGCGAGCGGAAGCGTTCAAAGAACGGGGATGAGGTAGTTGTACACAACGTGATCCAAATCACCGGAGATACTAGCGCCGAACGGACGACACCTCCGCATTCAACACACGTATGGTCAGCGTGACGTCTCCTCCTTCTTGATCAAGCAAGGGGGAAGGAGAGGTTGAAGATGATCCAGCAGCACGACGGCGTGGTGGTGGATGCAGGGCGTCACAGCAGCAGGGCTTCGCCGTATACTACGAGAGGAAGAGGTGTAGCAGGGGAGAGGGAGGTGCCAAGACTCAAGGTACGGCTGCCCCCTCCCCCCCCCTCATATATATAGGCTCCCCTAGGAGGGGCGCCGGCACTAGGAGATGAGATCTCCTAGGGGGGCGGCGGCCAGGGCTGGAGTGGCCCCCAAGGCAAGGTGGGGCGCCCCCCACCCCTAGGGTTTCAACCCTAGGCGCATGGGGTGGGCCTAGGGGGGTGCACCAGCCCACTATGGGCTGGTTCCCCTCCCCACTTTAGCCCATGGGACCCTCCAGGATGGGTGGCCCCACCCGGTGGACCCCCGGGACCCTTCCGGTGGTCCCGGTACAATACCGGTGACCCCGAAACTTGTCCTGATGGCCGAAACAACACTTCCTATATATAATTCTTTACCTCCGGACTATTCTGAAACTCCTCGTGACGTCCGGGATCTCATCCGGGACTCCGAACAACATTCGGGTTACTGCATATACATATCTTCACAACCCTAGCGTCACCGAACCTTAAGTGTGTAGACCCTACGGGTTCGGGAGACATGTAGACATGACCGAGACGACTCTCCGGTCAATAACCAACAGTGGGATCTGGATACCCATGTTGGCTCCCACATGCTCCTCGATGATCTCATTGGATGAACCACGACGTCGAGGATTCAAGCAACCCCGTATACAATTCCCTTTGTCAATCGGTATGTTACTTGCCCGAGATTCGATCGTCGGTATCCCAATACCTTGTTCAATCTCGTTACCGGCAAGTCACTTTACTCGTACCGTAATGCATGATCCCGTGACCAGACACTTGGTCACTTTGAGCTCATAATGATGATGCATTACCGAGTGGGCCCAGTGATACCTCTCCGTCATACGGAGTGACAAATCCCAGTCTTGATCCGTGTCAACCCAACAGACACTTTCGGAGATACCCGTAGTATACCTTTATGGTCACCCAGTTACGTTGTGATGTTTGGTACACCCAAAGCACTCCTACGGTATCCGGGAGTTACACGATCTCATGGTCTAAGGAAAGGATACTTGACATTGGAAAAACTCTAGCAAACGAGCTATACGATCTTTATGCTATGTTTAGGATTGGGTCTTGTCCATCACATCATTCTCCTAATGATGTGATCTCGTTATCAATGACATCCAATGTCCACAGTCAGGAAACCATGACTATCTGTTGATCAACGAGCTAGTCAACTAGAGGCTTACTAGGGACATGTTGGTGTCTATTATTCACACATGTATTACGATTTCCGTATAACACAATTATAGCATGAATAAAGACAATTATCATGAACAAGGAAATATAATAATAATGCTTTTATTATTGCCTCTAGGGCATATTTCCAACAGTCTCCCACTTGCACTAGAGTCAATAATCTAGTTACATTGTGATAAATCGAACACCCATGGAATTCTGGTGTTGATCATGTTTTGCTCTAGGGAGAGGTTTAGTCAACGGATCTGCTACATTCAGGTCCGTATGTACTTTACAAATATCTATGTCTCCATCTTGAACATTTTCACGAATGGAGTTGAAGCGACGCTTGATGTGCCTTGTCTTCTTGTGAAACCTGGGCTCCTTGGCAAGTGCAATAGCTCCAGTGTTATCACAGAAGAGTTTGATAAGCCCCGACGCATTGGGTATGACTCCGAGGTCGGTGATGAACTCCTTCACCCAAATTACTTCATGTGCTGCCTCCGAGGCTGCCATGTACTCTGCTTCACATGTAGATCCCGCCACGACGCTCTGCTTGCAACTGCACCAGCTTACTGCCCCACCATTCAAAATATACACGTATCCGGTTTGTGACTTAGAGTCATCCAGATCTGTGTCGAAGCTAGCGTCGACGTAACCCTTTACGACGAGCTCTTCGTCACCTCAATAAACGAGAAACATTTCCTTAGTCCTTTTCAGGTACTTCAGGATATTCTTGACCGCTGTCCAGTGTTCCTTGCCGGGATTACTTTGGTACCTTCCTACCAATCTTACGGCAAGGTTTACATCAAGTCTGGTACACAGGATGGCATACATAATAGAACCTATGGCTGAGGCATAGGGGATGACACTCATCTCTTCTATATCTTCTACCGTGGTCGGACATTGAGCTGAGCTCAATTTCACACCTTGTAACACAGGTAAGAACCCCTTCTTAGACTGATCCATATTGAACTTCTTCAATATCTTATCAAGGTATGTGCTTTGTGAAAGACCTATGAGGCGTCTTGATCTATCTCTATAGATCTTGATGCCTAATATATAAGCAGCTTCTCCAAGGTCCTTCATTGAAAAACTCTTATTCAAGTAGGCCTTAATGTTGTCCAAGAGTTCTATATCATTTCCCATCAAAAGTATGTCATCTACATATAATATGAGAAATGCTACAGAGCTCCCACTCACTTTCTTGTAAACGCAGGCTTCTCCATAAGTCTGCGTAAACCCAAACGCTTTGATCATCTCATCAAAGCGAATGTTCCAACTCCGAGATGCTTGCACCAGCCCATAAATCGAGTGTTGGAGCTTGCACACCTTGTCAGCATTCTTAGGATCGACAAAACCTTCCGGCTGCATCATATACAATTCTTCCTTAAGGAAACCATTAAGGAATGCCGTTTTGACGTCCATTTGCCATATCTCATAATCATAGTATGCGGCAACTGCTAACATAATTCGGACAGACTTCAGCTTTGCTACTGGTGAGAAAGTCTCATCGTAGTCAACCCCTTGAACTTGTCGATAACCCTTAGCGACAAGCCGAGCTTTATGGATGGTCACATTACCATCCGCGTCTGTCTTCTTCTTAAAGATCCATTTATTTTCTATGGCTCGCCGATCATCGGGCAAGTCAGTCAAAGTCCATACTTCATTTTCATACATGGATCCTATCTCGGATTTCATGGCTTCTAGCCATTTGTCGGAATCCGGGCCCGCCATTGCTTCTTCATAGTTTGAAGGTTCACCGTTGTCTAACAACATGATTTCCAAGACAGGGTTGCCGTACCACTCTGGTGCGGAACGTGTCCTTGTGGACCTTCGAAGTTCAGTAGCAACTTGATCTGAAGTTTCATGATCATCATCATTAACTTCCTCTCTAGTCGGTGCAGGCACCTCAGGAACATTTTCTTGAGTTGCGCCATTTTCCGGTTCAAGAGGTAACACTTCATCAAGTTCTACTTTCCTCCCACTTACTTCTTTCGAGAGAAACTCCTTCTCTAGAAAGGATCCATTCTTGGCAACAAAGATCTTGCCTTCGGATCTGAGGTAGAAGGTATACCCAATAGTTTCTTTAGGGTATCCTATGAAGACGCATTTTTCCGACTTGGATTCGAGCTTTTCAGGTTGAAGTTTCTTGACATAAGCATCGCATCCCCAAACTTTTAGAAATGACAGCTTAGGTTTCTTCCCAAACCATAATTCATACGGTGTCGTCTCAACGGATTTCGACGGAGCCCTATTTAAAGTGAATGCGGCAGTCTCTAAAGCATAGCCCCAAAAAGATAGTGGTAAATCGGTAAGAGACATCATAGATCGCACCATATCTAATAGAGTGCGATCATGACGTTCGGACACACCATTACGCTGAGGTGTTCCAGGCGGCATGAGTTGTGAAACTATTCCACATTTTCTTAAGTGTGTGCCAAATTCGTGACTCAAGTATTCTCCTCCACGATCTGATCGCAAAAACTTGATTTTTCTGTCACGTTGATTTTCAACCTCACTCTGAAATTCGTTGAACTTTTCAAAGGTCTCAGACTTGTGTTTCATTAAGTAGATATACCCATATCTACTCAAGTCATCAGTGAGCGTGAGAACATAACGATAGCCACCGCGAGCCTCAACACTCATTGGACCGCACACATCAGTATGTATGATTTCCAATAAGTTGGTTGCTCGCTCCATTGTTCCTGAGAACGGAGTCTTGGTCATTTTACCCATGAGGCATGGTTCGCATGTGTCAAATGATTCATAATCAAGAGACTCTAAAAGTCCATCTGCATGGAGCTTCTTCATGCGTTTGACACCTATGTGACCAAGGCGGCAGTGCCACAAGTATGTGGGACTATCATTATCAACCTTACATCTTTTGGTATCCACACTATGAACATGTGTATCATTACGCTCGAGATTCATTAAGAATAAACCATTCACCATCGGAGCATGACCATAAAACATATCTCTCAGATAAATAGAACAACCATTATTCTCGGATTTAAATGAGTAGCCATCTCGAATTAAACGAGATCCCGATACAATGTTCATGCTCAAAGATGGTACTAAATAACAATTATTGAGGTTTAAAACTAATCCCGTGGGTAAATGCAGAGGTAGCGTGCCGACGGCGATCACATCGACCTTGGAACCATTCTCGACGCGCATCGTCACCTCGTCCTTCGCCAGTCTCCGTTTATTCCGCAGCTCATGCTTTGAGTTACAAATGTGAGCAACTGCACTGGTATCAAATACCCAGGAGCTACTACGAGTACTAGTAAGGTACACATCAATTACATGTATATCACATATACCTTTTGTTTTGTCGGCCTTCTTGTCCGCTAAGTATTTGGGGCAGTTCCGCTTCCAGTGACCACTTCCCTTGCAATAAAAGCACTCAGTCTCGGGCTTGGGTCCATTCTTTGGCTTCTTTCCGGCAGCTTGCTTGCCGGGCGTGGCAACTCCCTTGCCGTCCTTCTTGAAGGTTTTCTTACCCTTGCCTTTCTTGAACTTAGTGGTTTTATTCACCATCAACACTTGATGCTCCTTTTTGACTTCTACCTCTGCTGATTTCAGCATAGCAAATACTTCAGGAATGGTCTTTTCCATCCCCTGCATATTGAAGTTCATCAAAAAGCTCTTGTAGCTCGGTGGAAGCGACTAAAGGATTCTGTCAATGACCGCGTCATCCGGGAGATTAACTCCCAGCTGAGTCAAGCGGTTATGCAACCCAGACATAGTGAGTATGTGCTCACTGACAGAACTGTTTTCCTCCATCTTACAGCTGAAGAACTTGTCGGAGACCTCATATCTCTCGACCCGGGCATGAGCTTGGAAAACCATTTTCAGCTCTTAGAACATCTAATATGCTCCATGTCTCTCAAAACGATTTTGGAGCCCCGGCTCTAAGCTGTAAAGCATGCCGCACTAAACGAGGGAGTAGTCATCAGCACGTGTCTGCCAAGCGTTCATAACGTCTTGGTTCTGTGGGACGGGTGGGTCACCTAGCGGTGCTAGTAGGACATAATCTTTCTTGGCAGCTATGAGGATGATCCTCAGGTTCCGGACCCAGTCCGTATAGTTGCTGCCATCGTCTTTCAGCTTGGTTTTCTCTAGGAACGCGTTGAAGTTGAGGACAACGTTGGCCATTTGATCTACAAGACATATTGCAAAGATTTTAGACTAAGTTCATGATAATTAAGTTCATCTAATCAAATTATTCAATGAACTCCCACTTAGATAGACATCCCTCTTCTAGTCATCTAAGTATAACATGATCCAAGTCAACTAGGCCGTGTCCGATCATCACGTGAGACGGACTAATCAATGTCGGTGAACATCTTCATGTTGATCGTATCTTCTATAAGACTCATGCTCGACCTTTCGGTCTTCTGTGTTCCGAGGCCATGTCTGTACATGCTAGGCTCGTCAAGTCAACCTAAGTGTTTGCATGTGTAAATGTGTCTTACACCCGTTGTATGTGAACGTTAGAATCTATCACACCCGATCATCACGTGGTGCTTCGAAACAACGAACTGTCGCAACGGTGCACAGTTAGGGGGAACACTTTCTTGAAATTATTATGAGGGATCATCTTATTTACTACCGTCGTTCTAAGTAAACAAGATGCAAAACATGATAAACATCACATGCAATCAAATAATAATAGTGACATGATATGGCCAATATCACATAGCTCCTTTGATCTCCATCTTGGGGCTCCATGATCATCTTGTCACCGGCTTGACACCATGATCTCCATCATCGTGTCTCCATGAAGTTGCTCGCCAACTATTACTTCTACTATTATGGCTAACGCGTTTAGCAATAAAGTAAAGTAATTTACATGGCGTTTCTCAATGACACGCAGGTCATTCAAAAAATAAAGACAACTCCTATGGCTCCTGCCGGTTGTCATACTCATAGACATGCAAGTCGTGATTCCTATTACAATAGCATGAACATCTCATACATCACATATATATCATTCATCATTCATCACAACTTTGGCCATATCATATCACAAAGCACTTGCTGCAAAAACAAGTTAGACGTCCTCTAATTGTTGTTGCAAGTTTTATGTGGCTGAAATAGGGTTCTAGCAAGAATGTTTTCTTACCTACGTGAAAGCCACAACGTGATTTGTCAACTTCTATTTACCCTTCATAAGGACCCTTTTCATCGAATCCGCTCCAACTAAAGTGGGAGAGACAGATACCCGCCAGCCACCTTATGCAACTAGTGCATGTTAGTCGGTGGAACTGGTCTCACGTAAGCGTACGTGTAAGGTTGGTTCGGGCCGCTTTATCCCACAATACCGCTGAAGCAAGATAAGACTAGTAGCGGCAAGAAAGTTGACAACATCTACGCCCACAACAAATTGTGTTCTACTCGCGCAAGAAGAACTACGCATAAACCTAGTTCATGATGCCACTGATGGGGAACGTTGCAGAAAACAAAAAAATTCCTACGGTTTAACCAAGATCCATCTATGAGTTCATCTAGCAACGAGTGATCGGATGCATCTACATACCTTTGTAGATCGCGAGTGGAAGCGTTCAAAGAACGGGGATGAGGTAGTCGTACACGACGTGATCCAAATCACCGGAGATCCTAGCGCCGAACGGACGGCACCTCCGCGTTCAACACACGTACGATCAGCTTGACGTCTCCTCCTTCTTGATCCAGCAAGGGGAAGGAGAGGTTGAAGATGATCCAGCAGCACGACGGCGTGGTGGTGGATGCAGGGCGTCACAGCAGCAGTGCTTCGCCGTATACTACGAGAGGAAGAGGTGTAGCAGGGGAGAGAGAGGCGCCAAGACTCAAGGTACGGCTGCCCCCTCCCCCCTCATATATATAGGCTCCCCTAGGGGGGCGCCGGCCCTAGGAGATGAGATCTCCTAGGGGGGCGGCGGCCAGGGCTGGAGTGGCCCCCAAGGCAAGGTGGGGCGCCCCCCAAGGCAAGGTGGGGCCCCCCCCAACCCTAGGGTTTCAACCCTAGGCGCATGGGGTGGGCCTAGGGGGGAGCACAAGCCCACTATGGGCTGGTTCCCCTCCCCACTTTGGCCCATGGGGCCCTCCGAGATGGGTGGCCCCACCTGGTGGACCCCCGGGACCCTTCCGGTAGTCCCGGTACAATACCGGTGACCCCGAAACTTGTCCCGATGGCCGAAACAGCACTTCCTATATATAATTCTTTACCTCCGGACTATTCCGAAACTCCTCGTGACGTCCGGGATCTCATCCGGGACTCCGAACAACATTCGGGTTACTGCATATACATATCTTCACAACCCTAGCGTCACCGAACCTTAAGTGTGTAGACCCTACGGGTTCGGGAGACATGTAGACATGACCGAGACGACTCTCCGGTCAATAACCAACAGCGGGATCTGGATACACATGTTGGCTCCCACATGCTCCTCGATGATCTCATCGGATGAACCACGACGTCGAGGATTCAAGCAACCCCGTATACAATTCCCTTTGTCAATCGTTATGTTACTTGCCCGAGATTCGATCGTCGGTATCCCAATACCTTGTTCAATCTCGTTACCGGCAAGTCACTTTACTCGTACCATAATGCATGATCCCGTGACCAGACACTTGGTCACTTTGAGCTCATAATGATGATGCATTACCGAGTGGGCCCAGTGATACCTCTCCGTCATACGGAGTGACAAATCCCAGTCTTGATCCGTGTCAACCCAACATGCACTTTCGGAGGTACCCGTAGTATACCTTTATGGTCACCCAGTTACGTTGTGACGCTTGGTACACCCAAAGCACTCCTCCGGTATCCGGGAGTTACACAATCTCATGGTCTAAGGAAAGGATACTTGACATTGGAAAAACTCTAGCAAACGAACTATATGATCTTTATGCTATGCTTAGGATTGGGTCTTGTCCATCACATCATTCTCCTAATGATGTGATCTCGTTATCAATGACATCCAATGTCCATAGTCAGGAAACCATGACTATCTATTGATCAACGAGCTAGTCAACTAGAGGCTTACTAGGGACATGTTGGTGTCTATTATTCACACATGTATTACGATTTCCGGATAACACAATTATAGCATGAATAAAGACAATTATCATGAACAAGGAAATATAATAATAATGCTTTTATTATTGCCTCTAGGGCATATTTCCAACACCCTATGCTTCAGCCATAGGCTCTATCATGTATGCAATGCTGTGTACCAGACCTGATGTGTGCCTTGCTATAAGTTTAGCAGGGAGGTACCAAAGTAATCCAGGAGTGGATCACTGGACAGCGGTCAAGAACATCCTGAAATACCTGAAAAGGACTAAGGATATGTTTCTCGTATATGGAGGTGACAAAGAGCTCATCGTAAACGGTTACGTTGATGCAAGCTTTGACACTGATCCGAACGATTCTAAATCGCAAACTGGATACGTGCTTATATTAAACGGTGGAGCTGTTAGTTGGTGCAGTTCTAAACAAAGCATCATGGCGGGATCTACATGTGAAGCGGAGTACATAGCTGCTTCGGAAGCAGCAAACGAAGGAGTCTGGATGAAGGAGTTCATATCCGATCTAGGTGTCATACCTAGTGCATCGGGTCCAATGAAAATCTTTTGTGACAATACTGGTGCAATTGCCTTGGCAAAGGAATCCAGATTTCACAAGAGGACCAAACACATCAAGAGACGCTTCAATTCCATCCGGGATCTAGTCCAGGTGGGAGACATAGAGATTTGCAAGATACATACGGAGCTGAATATAGCAGACCCGTTGACTAAGCCTCTTCCACGAGCAAAACATGATCAGCACCAAAGCTCCATGGGTGTTAGAATCATTACTGTGTAATCTAGATTATTGACTCTAGTGCAAGTGGGAGACTGAAGGAAATATGCCCTAGAGGCAATAATAAAGTTATTATTTATTTCCTTATATCATGATAAAAGTTTATTATTCATGCTAGAATTGTATTAACCGGAAACATAATACATGTGTGAATACATAGACAAACTGAGTGTCACTAGTATGCCTCTACTTGACTAGCTCGTTAATCAAAGATGGTTATGTTTCCTAACCATAGACAAAGAGTTGTCATTTGATTAAACGGGATCACATCATTAGTTGAATGATCTGATTGACATGACCCATTCCATTAGCTTAGCACCCGATCGTTTAGTATGTTGCTATTGCTTTCTTCATGACTTATACATGTTCCTATGACTATGAGATTATGTAACTCCCGTGTGCCGGAGGAACACTTTGTGTGCTACCAAATGTCACAACATAACTGGGTGATTATAAAGGTGCTCTACAGGTGTCTCCAAAGGTACATGTTGAGTTGATGTATTTTGAGATTAGGATTTGTCACTCCGATCGTCGGAGAGGTATCTCTGGGCCCTCTCGGTAATGCACATCACTTAAGCCTTGCAAGTAATGTAACTAATGAGTTAGTTGCGAGATGATGTATTACCGAACGAGTAAAGAGACTTGCCGGTAACGAGATTGAACTAGGTATTGGATACCGATGATCGAATCTCGGGCAAGTAACATACCAATGACAAAGGGAACAACATATGCTGTTATGCGGTCTGACCGATAAAGATCTTCGTAGAATATGTAGGAACCAATATGGGCATCCAGGTCCCGCTATTGGTTATTGACCGGAGACATGTCTCGGTCATGTCTACATTGTTCTCGAACCCGTAGGGTCCGCACGCTTAAGGTTTCGATGACAGTTATATTATGAGTTTATACGTTTTGATGTACCGAAGGTTGTTCGGAGTCCCAGATGTTATCACGGACATGATGAGGAGTCTCGAAATGGTCGAGACATAAAGACTGATATATTGGAAGCCTATGTTTGGATATCGGAAGTGTTCCGGGTGAAATCGGGATTGTACCGGAGTACCGGGAGGTTACCGGAACCCCCCGGGAGCTATATGGGCCTTAGTGGGCCTTAGTGGAAAAGAGAAGGGGAAGCCCAAGATGGCCCGCGCGCCCCTCCCCTCCCTTGTTCCAAATAGGACAAGGAGAGGGGGCCGGCCTTCCTCTCTCTTTCCCCCCCTCCGCGAATCCTATTCCAACTAGGATTGGGGGCGGGGGATCCTACTCCCAGAGGGAGTAGGACTCCTCCTGGCGCGGCTCTCCTAGGCCGGCCGCACCCCCCTTGATCCTTTATATACAGAGGCAAGGGCACCTCAGAGGAACACAAGTTGATCCACGTGATCATATTCTTAGCCGTGTGCGGCGCCCCCTGCCACCATAGTCCTCGGTAATATTGTAGCAGTGCTTAGGCGAAGGCCTGCGACAGTAGTACATCAAGATCGTCATCACGCCATCGTGCTGACGGAACTCTTCCTCGACACTTTGCTGGATCAGAGTCCGGGGATCGTCATCGAGCTGGAAGTGTGCTAAAACTCGGAGGTGCCGTAGTTTCGGTGCTTGATCGGTCGGGCCGTGGAGACGTACAACTACATCAACCAAACGCTTCTGTTGTCGATCTACAAGGGTACGTAGATCACACTCTCCCCTCTCGTTGCTATGCATCACCATGATCTTGCATGTGCGTAGGAAATTTTTTGGAATCACTATGTTCCCCAACACCACCTCCTCTTTACTCATGGAGAGAACCATCAGAACACATCTACACTTCCAACTCATATGTTCTGAGAGAGAACCACCTACTCATGTGTTGAGGCCAAGATATTCCATTCCTACCACATGAATCTTGATCTCTAGCCTTCCCCAAGTTGCTTTCCACAAAAATCTTCTTTCCACCAAATCCAAATCCTGTGAGAGAGAATTGAGTGTTGGGGAGACTATCATTTGAAGCACAAGAGCAAGGAGTTCATCATCAACACACCATTTGTTACTTCTTGGAGAGTGGTGTCTCCTAGATTGGCTAGGTGTCACTTGGGAGCCTCTGACAAGATTGTGGAGTTGAACCAAGGAGTTTGTAAGGGCAAGGAGATCGCCTACTTCGTGAAGATCTACCGCTAGTGAGGCAAGTCCTTCGTGGGCGATGGCCATGGTGGGATAGACAAGGTTGCTTCTTCGTGGACCCTTCGTGGGTGGAGCCCTCCGTGGACTCGCGCAACCGTTACCCTTCGTGGGTTGAAGTCTCCATCAACGTGGATGTAGGATAGTGAAAGTGTGTTATATCGACTAGAGGGGGGGTGAATAGGCGATTTTTATAAAAGTCTTCAAAATGTGGAAGTTATGAAGACAAACAGTAGAGATATGCCTATTACAATGCAGCGGAAGTTAGATTACACTAGGCAAGCCATGGTCAAGTATTCAATAGAGTGAAGGCACAATGACAAATAGCTGCAGTGTAATAAGGATCAGGTAGGAAGATCTTACGAAGCCAAACAGATCATACAGTCATGTTGTGAAGACAAAAGATTGAGCAAGCATGCAATGACTTCACAATGAGTAACAGTAAGTAAAAGGAAGTGAAGATGAAACCAGTGACTCGTTGAAGACAATGATTTGTTGGACCAGTTCCAGTTGCTGTGACAACTGTACGTCTGGTTAGGGCGGCTAGGTATTTAAACCAAAGGACACATAGTCCCGGACACCCAGTCCTGAACACGCAGCTCAGGACACCCAGTCCTCACCGTATTCCCCTTGAGCTAAGGTCACACAGACCTCGCCCAATCACTCTGGTAAGTCTTCAAGGTAGACTCCCAAACCTTCACAGACTTCGTTCACCGGCAATCCACAATGTCTCTTCGATGCTCAGAACGCGACGCCTAACCGGCTGGAGGATGCACAGTCCTCAAGTGTAATAAGTCTTCAGATCACTCAGACAAGAAGACTTAAGTGATGCCCAATTCTCTCTGGCTCTGGGTGGTTAGGGCTTTATCCTCGCTAGGAATTCTCTCTCTCAAAGGCTTCGAGGTGGGTTGCTCTCAAACGACAAAAGCCGTGCACTGAATCTGAGCAGCCAACCGTTTATGGTTGTAGGGGGTGGGCTATTTATAGCCACTGGGCAACCCGACCTGATTTGTCCGAAATGACCCTGGGTCACTAAGGAACTGACACGTGTTCCAACGGTCAGATTTCAAACTCACACGGCAACTTTACTTGGGCTACAAGCAAAGCTGACTTGTCCGACTCTGGACAAGATTTGCTCTCATAGTCTTCACTCGAAGACATAGGTTTTTAAGTTAGGCATCACTTCAGTCGTTCTGACTGGTTCTCTTGGACCCCACTTAACAGTATGGTGGTTCCTATGACTCAACACAAATGAAAGAGAACTACGAAAGATCTAAGTCTTCGAGTTCCATAGGCTTCACATGGTGTCTTCTCTTGTCATAGTCTTCAATGTGAATATCTTCATATACCACCATTGACTTCAATGTCTTCGCACATTTTTAGGGGTCATCTCTGGTAGGAAAACCGAATCAATGAGGGACTTCTACCTGTGTTATCCTGCAATTCTGACAAACACATTAGTCCCTCAACTAGGTTTGTCGTCAATACTCCAAAACCAACTAGGGGTGGCACTAGATGCACTTACAATCTCCCCCTTTTTGGTGATTGATGACAAACTAGTTGAAGTTTTCAACGGGGAATATAATCTGTGAAATTGTAAAGGATAAGGAACTGTCTTCATAAGTTGCTAGGGCTCCCCCTGAAGATGTGCATATAAGTAATTTGCTTTTGGAATGCAAATGCACATGGCAGGTTGTACTTGTGGAGATCCACTTCAACTTATGATGACAATCCACTATGCATGTAAAAGTATATGAAGATAATGACATGCATAATGAAAACGTGACGTCTGCAGAATGATCTAAGTGCGGAATTTATCGTCGCACACGCGGAATTTATCTTCACAAAACAAGGTGGCAAACAAGTAGCAGACGACCATCGAGTTTAAGTGTTACAACTCAAAGAACCAAATGAAGCAAAACGAGAGTTGTAAGCACGAAGCAAAATATAGCAAAATATAAAGCACCCACCCATATTGACCCGCTTGAAGACTATCAACCTCATATGCTTCTCCCCCTTTTGCCAGTGAGGAACAAAAAGGTTTGAAGACATAGAGTTTTCTACTCGTTCCCATGAGTAGCAGGGTCGTTGGTGGTGTTTGGCGGTGCTGAAGAACTTGGTGCAGAGTCGACGCGTGCTGAAGGAGGTGGCGGTGATGTAGCATCGTCTTCATCCTCGATAATTCTTGCAGTCACTGTGGCAGCAGATGAAGAGAACTCAGAGTCTTCGAGGGATGGAGTTCCTCGCAGCACAGCCCTTTGAGGAGGTGTGGAGTCAAACTTGAATCGCTCTGTGAAGCCATCCTCTTGAAGATCAGCTTCAGAACACATCATCGTGAGTCCTTTCCAGGTGCGGCGACATGTTTCATGTGCAACGAATGCATTCTTGGTGGCAAGATTTCAAATGCGATTTACATCCACCAAGAGGCTTTTCATCTGACGCTTCAGCCAGTCATGATGCCTATCCTGCTTTTGATGAAGGGCCACAAGAAGCTCTCGGTCATTGAGAACACGAGCGCACTTTTTGGGTCTTGGAGCAGTTGTGCTGTCAGTGGCTTCAGTGGAAGCAGGGCGTGGTGCACGTGTAGTGCCAGCCAACGGATACACCCGAGAGATGGCTTCAATTCCTTCAATGTTTTGAGTGAAGCTCTGGTGTTCTGCATTCTGAAGACTGAGAGGTTGCTTGGCAGGTTCAGGATAGATGGCTTCAGCAGAGGTATCCACATCTGGCAAGAAGATCCAAAGGTTGCGGGCTGAGGGCTGATACAAGATCGCAGAGTGAAGTTTGATCAGCCTCATTACCCAAGGGGCATAGAACTTCAAACCAAACAGATCTGAGCCTAATGCAGCAAGTTGGCATATGAAGAAGTCCTGTGCGTTGAAGCATTTGCCATGAAGGATACAGAATATCAGAGTCTTCATTGCACCCTCGATCTTGGCATTTGGAGAGTACCCTTTGATAGGCCAGAGAGTTCGCCTGATGATGTGATAGATGGTTCTGGGCAGGTACTCAAGGTCTTCAATGAAGAACTCTATGGGATAAGCAGCATCTTGAGGCAATGGCTTCATCATGCTGAGCATCTGACTCATATCAGGTTCAGGCCTCTGAAAGATGCTTTGAATAGCTTCAGTATGCAGCTGACAGCCTTGCTCGAAGAGATCGCCAGGAGTGGGCAGGCCGGTGAGCTCAATGATGTCAAATGCATTGGCTTCGTGATGAACGTTGCCAGTCATCCACTCCAGGACCCAAGTCTTCGGATCTCTATTGTACCCTTTGATGTGAAGTGTAGCATAGAATTGTAGGAGCAGCTCTTCATTCCAATGCTCTTCATCAGTAACAAACTGCAGCAGACCCACTTGCTTGAAGCAATCCAATGCTTCTTCTAGACAGGGCAGACCAGCGATAGCTTCAACATCAAGGCGCTTGTGCGGGAAGATGCGACCTTGGTTGTACAGGATGCATGAGTAGTAGCTTCGCTGAGGATAGCTCCAGAACCTATCTGATGAAATCCTTTCCCTTGAGTAGGGGTTCTTGGAGCTATTGAAGAAAGTATTGTCTGCCATGAAGCCATTGATGTTGAAGGAGCCAGGTGCTGATGCAGGACCTGGGAACCTTGGCAGTCTTGGGATCGGCTTCTGTACCTGAGGCCTGTGTGAAGGAAATATGCCCTAGAGGCAATAATAAAGTTATTATTTATTTCCTTATAATCATGATAAATGTTTATTATTCATGCTAGAATTGTATTTACCGGAAACATAATACATGTGTGAATACATAGACAAACAGAGTGTCACTAGTATGCCTCTACTTGACTAGCTCGTTAATCAAAGATGGTTATGTTTCCTAACCATGAACAATGAGTTGTTATTTGATTAACGAGGTCACATCATTAGTAGAATGATCTGATTGACATGACCCATTCCATTAGCTTAGCACCCGATCGTTTAGTATGTTGCTATTGCTTTCTTCATGACTTATACATGTTCCTATGACTATGAGATTATGCAACTCCCGTTTACCGGAGGAACACTTTGGGTACTACCAAACGTCACAACGTAACTGGGTGATTATAAAGGAGTACTATAGGTGTCTCCAATGGTCGATGTTGGGTTGGCGTATTTCGAGATTAGGATTTGTCACTCCGATTGTTGGAGAGGTATCTCTGGGCCCTCTCGGTAATACACATCACATAAGCCTTGCAAGCATTACAACTAATATGTTAGTTGTGAGATGATGTATTACGGAACGAGTAAAGAGACTTGCCGGTAACGAGATTGAACTAGGTATTGGATACCGACGATCGAATCTCGGGCAAGTAACATACCGATGACAAAGGGAACAACGTATGTTGTTATGCGGTCTGACCGATAAAGATCTTCGTAGAATATGTAGGAGCCAATATGGGCATCCAGGTCCCGCTATTGGTTATTGACCAGAGACGTGTCTCGGTCATGTCTACATTGTTCTCGAACCCGTAGGGTCCGCACGCTTAAGGTTACGATGACAGTTATATTATGAGTTTATGCATTTTGATGTACCGAAGGTTGTTCGGAGTCCCGGATGTAATCACGGACATGACGAGGAGTCTCGAAATGGTCGAGACATAAAGATTGATATATTGGAAGTCTATGTTTGGACATCGGAAGTGTTCCGGGTGAAATCGGGATTTTACCGGGTTACCGGGAGGTTACCGGAACCCCCCGGGAGCCATATGGGCCATCATGGGCCTTAGTGGAAAGGAGAAAGGGGCAGCCCAAGGGGGCTGCGCGCCTCCCCCCTTCCCCTAGTCCTATTAGGACTAGGAGAGGTGGCCGGCCACCCCTCTCCCTCTTTCCCCCTTGGGAATCCTAGTTGGAATAGGATTGGGGGGGGGGGGAGTCCTACTCCCGGTAGGAGTAGGACTCCTCCTGCGCCTCTCCCTCTTGGCCGGCGCCCCCTTCCCCCTTGGCTCCTTTATATACGGAGGCAGGGGCACCTCTAAACACACAAGTTGACACAAGTTGATCCACGTGATCGATTCCTTAACCGTGTGCGGTGCCCCCTGCCACCATATTCCTCGATAATACTGTAGCGGAGTTTAGGCGAAGCCCTGCTGCTGTAGTTCATCAAGATCGTCACCATGCCGTCGTGCTGACGAAACTCTTCCCCGACACTTTGCTGGATCGGAGTCCGGGGATCGTCATCGAGCTGAACGTGTGCTCGAACTCGGAGGTGCCGTAGTTTCGGTGCTTGATCGGTTGGATCGTGAAGACGTACGACTACTTCCTCTACGTCGTGTCATCGCTTCCGCAGTCGGTCTGCGTTGGGTACGTAGACAACACTCTCCTCTCGTTGCTATGCATCACATGATCCTGTGTGCGCGTAGGAATTTTTTTGAAATTACTACGAAACCCAACAGTGGTATCAGAGCCTAGGTTATTGATGTTGATGTTATATGCACGAGTAGAACACAAGTGAGTTGTGGACGATACAAGTCATACTGCCTACCAGCATGTCATATTTTGGTTCGGCGGTATTGTTGGACGAGACGACCCAGACCAACCTTACGCGTACGCTTACGCGAGACCGGTTCCCTCGACGTGCTTTGCACAGAGATGGCTTGCGGGCGACTGTCTCTCCAACTTTAGTTGAACCAAGTATGGCTACGCCCGGTCCTTGCGAAGGTTAAAACGGAGTCTATTTGACAAACTATCGTTGTGGTTTTGATGCGTAGGTGAGATTGGTTCTTACTTAAGCCCGTAGCAGCCACGTAAAACATGCAACAACAAAGTAGAGGACGTCTAACTTGTTTTTGCAGGGCATGTTGTGATGTGATATGGTCAAGGCATGATGCTGAATTTTATTGTATGAGATGATCATGTTTTGTAACCAAGTTATCGGCAACTGGCAGGAGCCATATGGTTGTCGCTTTATTGTATGCAATGCAATCGCGATGTAATGCTTAACTTTATTACTAAACGGTAGTGATAGTCGTAAAAGCATAAGATTGGCGAGACGACAACGATGCTACGATGGAGATCAAGGTGTCGCGCCGGTGACGATGGTGATCATGACGGTGCTTCGGAGATGGAGATCACAAGCACGAGATGATGATGGCCATATCATATCATTTATATTGATTGCATGTGATGTTTATCTTTTTATGCATCTTATCTTGCTTTGATTGACGGTAGCATTATAAGATGATCTCTCATTAAATTATCAAGAAGTGTTCTCCCTGAGTATGCACCGTTGCCAAAGTTCGTCGTGCCCAGACACCACGTGATGATCGGGTGTGATAAGCTCTACGTCCATCTACAACGGGTGCAAGCCAGTTTTTGCACACGCAGAATACTCAGGTTAAACTTGACGAGCCTAGCATATGCAGATATGGCCTCGGAACACGGAGACCGAAAGGTCGAGCGTGAATCATATAGTAGATATGATCAACATAAATGATGTTCACCATTGAAAACTACTCCATCTCACGTGATGATCGGTCATGGTATAGTTGATTTGGATCACGTAATCACTTAGAAGATTAGAGGGATGTCTATCTAAGTGGGAGTTCTTAAGTAATATGATTAATTGAACTTAAATTTATCATGAACTTAGTACCTGATAGTATCTTGCTTGTTTATGTTGATTGTAGATAGATGGCTCGTGCTGTTGTTCCGTTGAATTTTAATGCGTTCCTTGAGAAAGCAAAGTTGAAAGATGATGGTAGCAATTACACGGACTGGGTCCGTAACTTGAGGATTATCCTCATTGCTGCACAGAAAAATTACGTCCTGGAAGCACCGCTGGGTGCCAGGCCTGCTGCTGGAGCAACACCAGATGTTATGAACGTCTGGCAGAGCAAAGCTGATGACTACTTGATAGTTCAGTGTGCCATGCTTTACGGCTTAGAATCGGGACTTCAACGACGTTTTGAACGTCATGGAGCATATGAGATGTTCCAGGAGTTGAAGTTAATATTTCAAGCAAATGCCCGAATTGAGAGATATGAAGTCTCCAATAAGTTCTATAGCTGCAAGATGGAGGAGAATAGTTCTGTCAGTGAGCATATACTCAAAATGTCTGGGTATAATAATCACTTGATTCAATTGGGAGTTAATCTTCCGGATGATTGCGTTATTGACAGAATTCTCCAATCACTGCCACCAAGCTACAAGAGCTTCGTGATGAACTATAATATGCAAGGGATGAACAAGACTATTCCCGAGCTCTTCGCAATGCTGAAAGCTGCGGAGGTAGAAATCAAGAAGGAGCATCAAGTGTTGATGGTTAACAAGACCACTAGTTTCAAGAAAAAGGGCAAAGGGAAGAAAAAGGGGAACTTCAAGAAGAACGGCAAGCAAGTTGCTGCTCAAGAGAAGAAACCCAAGTCTGGACCTAAGCCTGAAACTGAGTGCTTCTACTACAAGCAGACTGGTCACTGGAAGCGGAACTGCCCCAAGTATTTGGCGGATAAGAAGGATGGCAAGGTGAACAAAGGTATATGTGATATACATGTTATTGATGTGTACCTTACTAGAGCTCGCAGTAGCACCTGGGTATTTGATACTGGTTCTGTTGCTAATATTTGCAACTCGAAACAGGGACTACAGAATAAGCGGGCACTGGCAAAGGACGAGGTGACGATGCGCGTGGGAAACGGTTCCAAAGTCGATGTGATCACAGTCGGCACGCTACCTCTACATCTACCTTCGGGATTAATATTAGACCTAAGTAATTGTTATTTGGTGCCAACGTTGAGCATGAACATTATATCTGGATCTTGTTTAATGCGAGACGGTTATTCATTTAAATCAGAGAATAATGGTTGTTCTATTTATATGAGTAATATCTTTTATGGTCATGCACCCTTGAAGAGTGGTCTATTTTTATTGAATCTCGATAGTAGTAATACACATATTCATAATGTTGAAGCCAAAAGATGCAGAGTTGATAATGAAAGTGCAACTTATTTGTGGCACTGTCGTTTAGGTCATATCGGTATAAAGCGCATGAAGAAACTCCATACCGATGGACTTTTGGAACCACTTGATTATGAATCACTTGGTACTTGCGAACCGTGCCTCATGGGCAAGATGACTAAAACACCGTTCTCCGGTACTATGGAGAGAGCAACAGATTTGTTGGAAATCATACATACCGATGTATGTGGCCCGATGAATATTGAGGCTCGTGGCGGGTATCGTTATTTTCTCACCTTCACAGATGATTTAAGCAGATATGGGTATATTTACTTAATGAAACATAAGTCTGAAACATTTGAAAAGTTCAAAGAATTTCAGAGTGAAGTTGAAAATCATCGTAACAAGAAAATAAAGTTTCTACGATCTGATCGTGGAGGAGAATATTTGAGTTACGAGTTTGGTGTACATTTGAAAAACTGTGGAATAGTTTAGCAACTCACGCCACCCGGAACACCACAGCGTAATGGTGTGTCCGAACGTCGTAATCGTACTTTACTAGATATGGTGCGATCTATGATGTCTCTTACTGATTTACCGCTATCATTTTGGGGATATGCTTTAGAGACGGCCGCATTCACGTTAAATAGGGCACCATCAAAATCCGTTGAGACGGCGCCTTATGAACTGTGGTTTGGCAAGAAACCAAAGTTGTCGTTTCTTAAAGTTTGGGGCTGCGATGCTTATGTGAAAAAGCTTCAACCTGATAAGCTCGAACCCAAATCGGAGAAATGTGTCTTCATAGGATACCCAAAGGAAACTGTTGGGTACACCTTCTATCACAGATCCGAAGGCAAAACATTCGTTGCTAAGAATGGATCATTTCTAGAGAAGGAGTTTCTCTCGAAAGAAGTGAGTGGGAGGAAAGTAGAACTTGACGAGGTAACTGTACCTGCTCCCTTACTGGAAAGTAGTTCATCACAGAAAACTGTTTCAGTGACACCTACACCAGTTAGTGAGGAAGCCAATGATAATGATCATGAAACTTCAGATCAAGACCAGAGTAAGATCCGCACCAGAGTGGTTCGGTAATCCTGTTCTGGAGGTCATGCTACTAGATCATGATGAACCTACGAACTATGAAGAAGCGATGGTGAGCCCAGATTCCGTAAAGTGGCTTGAAGCCATGAAATCTGAGATGGGATCCATGTATGAGAACAAAGTATGGACTTTGGTTGACTTGCCCGATGATCGGCAAGCAATTGAGAATAAATGGATTTTTAAGAAGAAGACTGACGCTGATGGTAATGTTACTGTCTACAAAGCTCAACTTGTCGCAAAAGGTTTTCGGCAAGTTCAAGGAATTGACTACGATGAGACCTTCTCACCCGTAGCGATGCTTAAGTCCGTCCGAATCATGTTAGCAATTGCCGCATTTTATGATTATGAAATTTGGCAAATGGATGTCAAAACTGCATTCCTGAATGGATTTCTGGAAGAAGAGTTGTATATGATGCAACCAGAAGGTTTTGTCGATCCAAAGGGAGCTAACAAAATGTGCAAGCTCCAGCGATCCATTTATGGACTGGTGCAAGCCTCTCGGAGTTGGAATAAACGTTTTGATAGTGTGATCAAAGCATTTGGTTTTATACAGACTTTCGGAGAAGCCTGTATTTACAAGAAAGTGAGTGGGAGCTCTGTAGCATTTCTGATATTATATGTGGATGACATATTACTGATTGGAAATGATATAGAATTTCTGGATAGCATAAAGGGATACTTGAATAAAAGTTTTTCAATGAAAGACCTCGGTGAAGCTGCTTACATATTAGGCATTAAGATCTATAGAGATAGATCAAGACGCTTAATTGGACTTTCACAAAGCACATACCTTGACAAAATTTTGAAGAAGTTCAAAATGGATCAAGCGAAGAAAGGGTTCTTGCCTGTGTTACAAGGTGTGAAATTGAGTAAGACTCAATGCCCGACCACTGCAGAAGATAGAGAGAATATGAAAGATGTTCCCTATGCATCAGCCATAGGCTCTATCATGTATGCAATGCTGTGTACCAGACCTGATGTGTGCCTTGCTATAAGTTTAGCAGGGAGGTACCAAAGTAATCCAGGAGTGGATCACTGGACAGCGGTCAAGAACATCCTGAAATACCTGAAAAGGACTAAGGATATGTTTCTCGTATATGGAGGTGACAAAGAGCTCATCATAAAAGGTTACGTTGATGCAAGCTTTGACACTGATCCGGACGATTCTAAATCGCAAACCGGATACGTGTTTACATTAAACGGTGGAGCTGTCAGTTGGTGCAGTTCTAAACAAAGCGTCGTAGCGGGATCTACATGTGAAGCGGAATACATAGCTGCTTCGGAAGCAGCAAATGAAGGAGTCTGGATGAAGGAGTTCATATCCGATCTAGGTGTCATACCTAGTGCATCGGGTCCAATGAAAATCTTTTGTGACAATACTGGTGCAATTGCCTTGGCAAAGGAATCCAGATTTCACAAGAGAACCAAGCACATCAAGAGACGCTTCAATTCCATCCGAGATCTAGTCCAGGTGGGAGACATAGAGATTTGCAAGATACATACGGATCTGAATGTTGCAGACCCGTTGACTAAGCCTCTTCCACGAGCAAAACATGATCAGCACCAAGGCTCCATGGGTGTTAGAATCATTACTGTGTAATCTAGATTATTGACTCTAGTGCAAGTGGGAGACTGAAGGAAATATGCCCTAGAGGCAATAATAAAGTTATTATTTATTTCCTTATTTCATGATAAATGTTTATTATTCATGCTAGAATTGTATTAACCGGAAACATAATACATGTGTGAATACATAGACAAACAAAGTGTCACTAGTATGCCTCTACTTGACTAGCTCATTAATCAAAGATGGTTATGTTTCCTAACCATGAACAATGAGTTGTTATTTGATTAACGAGGTCACATCATTAGTAGAATGATCTGATTGACATGACCCATTCCATTAGCTTAGCACCCGATCGTTTAGTATGTTGCTATTGCTTTCTTCATGACTTATACATGTTCCTATGACTATGAGATTATGCAACTCCCGTTTACCGGAGGAACACTTTGGGTACTACCAAACGTCACAACGTAACTGGGTGATTATAAAGGAGTACTACAGGTGTCTCCAATGGTCGATGTTGGGTTGGCGTATTTCGAGATTAGGATTTGTCACTCTGATTGTCGGAGAGGTATCTCTGGGCCCTCTCGGTAATACACATCACATAAGCCTTGCAAGCATTACAACTAATATGTTAGTTGTGAGATGATGTATTACGGAACGAGTAAAGAGACTTGCCGGTAATGAGATTGAACTAGGTATTGGATACCGACGATCGAATCTCGGGCAAGTAACATACCGATGACAAAGGGAACAACGTATGTTGTTATGCGGTCTGACCGATAAAGATCTTCGTAGAATATGTAGGAGCCAATATGGGCATCCAGGTCCCGCTATTGGTTATTGACCAGAGACGTGTCTCGGTCATGTCTAGATTGTTCTCGAACCCGTAGGGTCCGCACGCTTAAGGTTACGATGACAGTTATATTATGAGTTTATGCATTTTGATGTACCGAAGGTTGTTCGGAGTCCCGGATGTGATCACGGACATGACGAGGAGTCTCGAAATGGTCGAGACATAAAGATTGATATATTGGAAGTCTATGTTTGGACATCGGAAGTGTTCCGGGTGAAATCGGGATTTTACCGGGTTACCGGGAGGTTACCGGAACCCCCCGAGAACCATATGGGCCTTCATGGGCCTTAGTGGAAAGGAGAAAGGGGCAGCCCAAGGGGGCTGCGCGCCTCCCCCCTTCCCCTAGTCCTATTAGGACTAGGAGAGGTGGCCGGCCACCCCTCTCCCTCTTTCCCCCTTGGGAATCCTAGTTGGAATAGGATTGGGGGGGGGAGTCCTACTCCCGGTAGGAGTAGGACTCCTCCTGCGCCACCTCCTCCTGGCCGGCACCTCCTCCCCCCTTGGCTCCTTTATATACTGAGGCAGGGGCACCTCTAAACACACAAGTTGACACAAGTTGATCCACGTGATCGATTCCTTAGCCGTGTGCGGTGCCCCCTGCCACCATATTCCTCGATAATACTGTAGCGGAGTTTAGGCGAAGCCCTGCTGCTGTAGTTCATCAAGATCGTCACCACGCCGTCATGCTGACGAAACTCTTCCCCGACACTTTGCTGGATCGGAGTCCGGGGATCGTCATCGAGCTGAACGTGTGCTCGAACTCGGAGGTGCCGTAGTTTCGGTGCTTGATCGGTTGGATCGTGAAGACGTACGACTACTTCCTCTACGTCGTGTCATCGCTTCCGCAGTCGGTCTGCGTTGGGTACGTAGACAACACTCTCCTCTCGTTGCTATGCATCACATGATCCTGTGTGCGCGTAGGAAATTTTTTGAAATTACTACGAAACCCAACACTGTGCTCAACATGGTAGTCAAATTGGGGACCGGCAGCAGACTCAGGAACAGAAGTGTCAGGATCAGTGGCTTCGCTGTCTTCTGATGCTTTTGGTGGGGAGGGCTCCACATTAGCTTCATTGTTAGTTGTGGCAGCCTCACGATTTTCTTCCTCCACTTGACGAGCTGGAGGGTCGGACACAAGCACGTTCTCTGTAAGAATTGCTTCTTGGTGAGACGAGGGGACTTGTGGTTCTTCTTCTTCTTCGGCTGATGCAGCCGGAATGTCTTCAGCAGAGACTTGAGGCCTTGGACCTTTGCGAAGCCTGCGCAACGCGGGCGACGCCTGTGTAGGTTGAGTGGGCTGGGCCTCATTGTCTTCTTCCTCTTGTGGGCGATCCGCCCATGAGGCATCTTGGGTAATTGGCGTCAATGGACGACCAATGCTGATGAGTTCGCTGTTGTCTTGTTGAGGAAGGACTGCATCAGCTTCTACATTGTCATGATGACCAATGTCTTCAGCAGCGATAGGGTCGGCTGCTGGAATGTCTTCAGCTTCAGGAGCCTTTGTGGAAGCAGGCTCATGAACTGTCAGTTGACGTTCTGCGTCAGGATAGACCACAGAAAGGGGTTCAACCATCAAGGGCTCTGTGGGAGCAGCCCGATCTTTCTTGGTCTTCCTCTTCTTCTTAGAGGGGGCAGTAGGAGAGGCTTCAGGATATTTCGTTTTCCTTGCTGCAGCCTCAGCAGTCCTGGTCTTCTTGAGCTCTGAAGCGGTTGACCGACTCTTTGGCTTCGAGCCAGTCGTTGTAGTTGGGAAGACAATCGGAACTGCTTCCTGCCTTGGTGCATCGGGTTCAGCTGTAACTGATTTCTTCTTTTTCTTTGCGGCCATCCTGGGGTCGATGCCAGGACGCCCAAGTGCCTTGCGCTTCTCCGCCTCATTATAGGCTTGCACACATCTGTCAGCCATAGTCTTCATGCGCTCACGCGAACCTTGAGCTTCGGCGCGTTTCTTCAGAAAGTTTTCCTTGAGCTCGTGCATCATGATCTTGAAGTTCTTCACTTCTTGCACGCTGAGCTTGGCCATATGCTTCTTGAACTAAGCTTTTTCATGGTCAATCTTCTGCTTCAGCTCAACAACGCGTTGGGCGATGGCTAGTTCTGAAGCAATGGCGCCTTGGAAGGCGACACTGAGGCCAATGGGTAGCTGCAGATCTTCAAAGCTGATGTTTGGCGTGTCAAACAACTCGTCTATGAAGTTGTGGATGATGGCGACATCAAAGAGAGGCAGATTATTAAAGATTTCTGCTTCTTCTTTGCTCTTGATGAGTTGCTCAAGAGCGTCATCTGCAAGATCTTCATCACTTGACAGATCAATGGCGTCGTTGCACAGAATGGCAGCAGCTGTTAGCTCTTCGCCAGTGTGAGACAGAGGCATCTTGGCCTTCTGGGGCTTGGAGACGCGTGATAAGTCTTCAGACTGCATACTGTCTTCAGGAGGTGCAGTTGCCAATGGCTTCGCCCTTGAGATTTTTAGTGAAGGGGCCGGCTTTGAAGCTTTTGGCTTCTTCAACTGCTTTGGCTTGGGCACAGCAGGCGCGTCATCAGACTCAGTGTCAGCTGCAGGCTCATTCACTGCAGTCCCTTGAACCACGATGTAGGTGATGAGGCCTTCAAGGTTGGCGAAAGGACCGATGACATTGGGTTCTGCATGTCGTGTGCCATCTGCCCTTGGTGCTGAGGGACCAGGGTTGAAGTCTAACCCAAACTTCTTCTTGTGCTGCTTCGCTGAGTTTTGGGCAAACTGGAAGTTGCGCTTGAACAGATTATCGTCACCACACCATAGCAGTGACGACGAGTGTGCATCAGCAGGCTGTGGTCCATGGACCATGCATGGATAGAAGCCTTGAGCAATGGCTTCATCTCTGGACCTGGGTAGAAGATTTTTGAATAGGATGTCTCCCCACGGTCTCTTGATGGCGTTTTTCTCAGCATACTCTTGGGTTGTGAAGCAGTATTTGAACCATTGTTCTGCTCAATAGCGTTGAATCCATTGGATTCGGGTCTTGCGCTGACTGTAATTCTCTTCAGGGTCTGTTTTATACATGTCTGCGAGTTCATCAGGCAGATCTCTAGATGTCCCGCCACGATGTTGTCTGCCCCCCTTCCTTGCTGCTGTCTCTGAAGCCATAAACTTTAACTTGAAAGGCTTCAAGACGTTCAAAGGCTTCAAAGGCTTTCTCTTGCTGGACCAACAGGAACTAGCTTCAGGAGAGTTTATGTGATGCTGTAAGAACTCTGCAAATGAATGCAGACTATGAGAACCAAAGGATTCTCCCACGGACATGTACCTGTGACAGCATTAAGGTGCGAGGGAAGGGGAAGAGGTCATATGCATTCTCAGAAGATTTTGAAGATAAATCAGTTTAGAAGACATTGACCTCATCGTGCGAAGACATTCACTCATAGATAAGAAGTTGGTTCCAGATTTGTACGAACCCACAGATCAGTACAAGTGAGGAATCTAACTACTTTAAGAAGCACAAGTGAATATACTAGGCATGTTATGAGATGCAGATTGAGAGAGATCTAACTTGTGTGAATAGAAACTTCTTATGGTAGAAAGTGACAAAGCCATAGGATCAAAAGGGGCCGTAAAAGAAGTTTTATTTACCACACTGGGAACTGCTAGACGGAGTGGGAGATGAGGCCGAGCAGTTCAATCTTCCGTGCCCTAACTTGGCGACGGAAGACACCTACGGCGACGGCGGAGAGGACGATGTCCGCGATTGGCGTGAAGACGGCGTCGGAGAGGTTGCGGCAGCGAAGCGCTTCGTCGCCAGCGTCATCGAGGGCTAGCGGTGGTGCTAGGGTTCGTGCGAGGGTGGAAGAAGAGATAATGACCGTTGTGAGTGTGTATTTATAGTTACAGGGGCGGCACTGCGCTATTACACAGGTGCCCCTGGCGATTCGCATCTGAGTAACACGTGGCCATCATGCGGAATTTTGGGGTTTGTTCCACGTCCCACGCACGCCTGGATTGTCGGGTGGCCGTTCCTACTTCTCCGGATTTCATGTGGATGAATGAGCATTGATAACGGACTTAAAGGTTGTCTCTGTGTCTTCTGCTGTCAAGGGCGTAGAGAAGACATTCGATAATTTCAATAGAATGCATATGACTTGGAGAGATAGAATTTGAGATAGAAAGCATAGAGAGGTTAGGGTCCGATCACATTCACTTAGTTCAAAAGATTCAAACAAAAAGACATAGTTATAAGTGAATGCTGTAGAGGACAGAACACTAGTATATATATATATATATATATATATATATATATATATATAATCAACATAGTGAAGATAAACATGAAGACATGTTGAGATTGAAGCCAAACCAAATGTGAAGACATTGCAAGGTAACGCCATGAGTGAAACACTTCAAAATAGAACGTTTGGTGGTGGCGTTACCCACCGTATAAGAAGTATTAGACCCAGACACGGCGCACAATTATCGTGGCGCTCCGAAGTCAAATCCCACATTAATGTATTCACACTTAGAATGTATGTCTTCATTGATTGAAGATATACGTTACTTCGTGTGTTGCACATCTAAGTCATCAATATGCATAAGTGTTAGGATGTGTGCCTGATCACAAGACATTTGAGGATTCCAGAATATTTAGCTCACACCGTAACTTGCAAAATCTCTTCTCATCCAAGGACTTGGTGAAGATATCTGCCAATTGCTTTTCAGTGTTGACGTGTATGATATCAATATCTTCCTTCACAACATGATCTCTGAGAAAGTGATGACGAATTTCTATGTGCTTTGTCTTCGAGTGCTGAACTGGGTTGTTGGCAATCTTGATGGCGCTTTCGTTGTCGCAGTAAAGTGGCACTTGCTTCAGATGAATGCCATAGTCCTTGAGAGTTCGCTTCATCCACAGAAGCTGAGCGCAGCAAGATCCAGCAACAATGTATTCAGATTCAGCAGTGGAGAGGGATACACAGTTCTGCTTCTTTGAAGACCAACATACAAGTGATCGTCCCAGAAAGTGACATGTGCCTGATGTAGACTTCCGATCAACCTTGTCACCAGCATAATCAGCATCCGAGAATCCAACCAGATCAAACTCTGAGCCCTTTGGATACCATAATCCTAGAGTTGTGGTGTGAGCCAAATATCGAAGAATTCGCTTCACAGCTAAGTGATGCGACTCCTTTGGTGCCGAGCACACATGCAAACACTAAGCATAATATCTGGCCTAGATGCACATAAATAAAGCAAAGAACCAATCATGGAGCGGTATACCTTTTGATCGAACTCTTTACCATTGTCGTCGGGACCCAGATGATGTTTGGCTGGCATTGGTGTTGTGAAGCCTTTGCAGTCTTGCATACCAAACTTCTTTAGGCACTCTTTGAGATACTTCTCTTGAGATATGAAGATGCCATTGCATTGTTGTCGTATTTGAAGACCGAGGAAGAACTTCAGCTCCCCCATCATAGACATCTGATATTGCTCTTGCATCATATAGCCAAACTCTTCACTGTACTTCTGATTTGTGCACCCGAAGATAATGTCATCCACATAAATTTGGCACACAAACAGTTCACCATCATATGTCTTCGTGAAGAGATTGGGGTCTAGGGAACCAGGTATGAAGCCTTTGCTCTTCAGGAAATATTTGAGTGTGTCATACCAGGCCCGAGGGGCTTGTTTGAGGCCATACAGTGCCTTGTTGAGCTTGTATACCATGTCAGGATGTTTTGGATCTTCAAACCCAGGTGGTTGTGCAACATACACTTCTTCTTCAATCTTGCCATTGAGAAAGGCACTCTTCACATCCATTTGATATAGAAGTATGTTATGATGATTTGCATAGGCCAGCAGTATACGTATGGCTTCAAGTCTAGCCACATGAGCAAATGTTTCATCGAAGTCAATGCCTTCCACTTGAGTATATCCTTGAGCAACGAGGCAAGCTTTGTTTCTGACGATTTGACCATGCTCATCTTGCTTGTTGCGGTATATCCATTTGGTGCCTATTATATTGTGCTTCTGAGGATCAGGACGCTTAACCAGTTCCCATACATTGTTCAGCTCAAACTCTTGAAGCTCTTCTTGCATAGCTTGAATCCATTCAGGTTCCATGAAGGCTTCTTCAACTTTCTTGGGTTCTGTAATTGAGACGAATGCGAAGTGCCCATAGAAATTTGCCAGTTGAGTTGCCCTTGAACGAGTGAGTGGACCAGGTGCATTGATGCTGTCAATTATTCTGTCAATCTGCACTTCATTGGCAACACGAGGATGTATAGGGCGAAGACTTTGCTCTTGCTGATCTGTGTTGTTGTTGGGAGGAATGTCTTCAGGCTGAACATTGTCTTCATGTGGATCAGGTGCTGAGATGATAAGTTCTTCTTCAGGATGAGCTTCAGAAGGTATAATCTCTCCAGTTCCCATTAGCTTGATTGATTCACTAGATGGAACTTCATCTAGCACACTTGGCAGTTGCTCTCTTTGTGAACCATTGGTCTCATCGAACCGTACATCCACTGTTTCAACCACTTTGTAATGAAAGAGATTGAAGACTCTGTAGGAGTGCGAATCCTTTCCATATCCAAGCATAAAACCCTCATGTGCTTTTGGTGCAAACTTTGAGGTGTGGTGTGGGTCCTTGATCCAACACTTTGCGCCAAATACTCTGAAGTAACTGACATTTGGCTTCTTGCCAGTTAGGAGTTCATAAGATGTCTTGTTCAGAAGCTTGTGAAGATAAACACGATTGTTTGTATGGCATGCAGTGTCAATGGCTTCAGGACAGAATTTTCTGGGAGTCTTGCATTCATCTAGCATCGTTCTGGCCATCTCAATGAGTGTTCTGTTCTTGCGTTCAACGACGCCATTCTGCTGTGGCGTGTACGGGGCTGAGAATTCATGTGTGATGCCCAAGGTATCAAGATATGTATCGAGGCCAGTGTTCTTGAATTCAGTGCCATTGTCACTTCTGATGTGCTTTATCTTGGCGCCGTAATTAGTCATAGCTCGATTGGCGAAGCGTCTAAAGACATCCTGCACTTCAGTCTTGTAAAGGATTATGTGCACCCAGGTATATCTAGAGTAATCATCAACAATGACAAAACCATAGAGGCAAGCAGTAGTGCTAAAAGTTGAGTAGTGAGTGGGACCAAAAAGATCCATGTGAAGCAGTTCGAAGGGTCGAGTAGTGGTCATGATTGTCTTCGAGGGATGTTTTGCCCTCGTCATCTTCCCTGCTTCACAGGCACCGCATAAGTGATCTTTCTTGAACTTGACGCCCTCGATGCCTATGACGTGCTTCTTCTTTGCAAGGGTGTGGAGGTTCCTCATGCCAGCATGCCCAAGCCTCCGATGCCAAAGCCAGCATTCTGAAGCTTTTGCCATAAGACATACTGCAAGCTATGGCCCTGCTGAGAAATCTACCACGTACAAATCATCTTTCTGATACCCTTCAAACACTAGAGACTTGTCAGATTCCATTAGTACCAGGAAACGATATTTTCCAAATATTACGATCATGTTCAAATCGCAAAGCATTGAGACAGACATTAAGTTGAAGCCAAGGGATTCAACAAGCATGACTTTATCCATGTGTTGATCCTTTGAGATTGCAACTCTACCTAGACCCAATACCTTACTTTTACCAGTGTCAGCGAATGTGGTGTGACTCTTGTCGGATGGACGTAAGGTTGAGTCCATAAGAAGGCTTCTTTTGCCAGTCATGTGATTTGTACACCCACTGTCAATAATCCATTCTGAAGACGCTGGTGTCGTACCCTACAGTGCAGTTAGGGGGATAGGCTTCACGAAGAGAATTGTGAAGTAAAAATATTTGACGAACCAGTGGGTTATGAAAACTTAGATCCAGATTAGGACTAATAGGGAGAGTAGCATGCGATTCAGGAACGAAGTACATAATGATGCCATTCGGGCATTTTATCTTGCACCCTACAAGATGTTTAAGGTCCCCAGCAATGGCGTCAGAAGATTTTGGTTTTCTGCTGGAGACCTTTCCCTGCAAAAGAGAGTTAAGCTTTCTTAGCCCACATCTTCAAGGGTGGCTTAGAAGCAATAAGTCTAAGTGCAGCATCTGAGAATTTTGGCTTTGGAACCCTAGCAAACAGTCTAGCAGGCGGACAATAGTACTCATAAGAATAGGCAGAATAATTCTTGGTCATATGAACATGGCGGTTTGATGAACCATTCTCATATTCATATGACTGAGTGTGGTTTCCCTGTAAAACATTTGCGTTAGTGCGACTCGGGTGAGCCCTCTGTCTGTATGAATCCTTTAGACCATATGAAGCCTTTGGTCTGAGGTTTGTCTTCTTCAAGTGAGGTGTCATGAAGACATTCATAGGAAGATTTTCCAGACACCTTTTCGGAACCCAGATCTTCTTCATAGGCGGTCCATTCCTGCAGTTAGTACCAATATACCTGGCAAACACTTCACCATTCTGATTTTTAAACAGTACATAGTTTGCATCAAAGGATTCATCAATGATAATGGGGTTAGCACAAGTGAAGCCAGATAAATTGGATGGATCTGCTGAAGGTTCCTTTGCAGCAACCCACTTGGTTTTGGGGTACTGCTCAGGTTTCCAGTAAGAGCCATCTGCATTTATTTTCCTTACGAACCCAACACCCTCTTTCCTAGGGTTTCGGTTCAGAATCTGCTTCTTGAGGACATCACATAATGTATGATGCCCTTTAAGACTTTTGTACATCCCTTTTTCAAGCAATGTCTTCAACCTAGCATTCTCATCAGCAATAGCGGTGGTATCCTCATCAGAGGGGTTAGTTACCACATCAACAGTTGAAGATATTGCAACAGCAGTAGCAGTGGAACATTCGGCAACAGAAGTAGCATTATCATGCTCAATGCATTTAAGACATGGTGGTTCAAATTCTTCCTGAGCGGAACTGATCTGTTCGGCGCGAAGTGACTCGTTTTCCTTTTGAAGATCTTCATGAGCCGCTCTCAATTTCTCAAGTTCTTGCTTCCTTTGAAGATAATCATAGGAAAGCTTTTCATGAGTTGTTGAGAGAGTATCATGACGATCTTCAAGTTCTTGATACTTAACGTGAAGATTTTTTATGTCTTCAATTAAGGATTCAGATCGAGTCATTTCAGCATCAGATCATCGCTTCTGTCTAACAGTTTTTGAATATGTTCCATGGCTTTTTGTTGTTCAGTTGCAATTTTAGCAAGTGTTTTGTAGCTGGGTTTTGAATCACAATCAGAGTCATCGTCACTAGATGTTTGATAGTGAGTAGTGCATGTGTTTACCTTGGCACCGCGTGCCATGAAGCAGTAGGTAGGAGTGGAGCAGTCCTTGTCATTTGCATCGGTGTCGGTGATGAAGTCATTCTCTTCAGTGTTGAAGATGGACTTGGCAATGTATGATGTAGCCAGACTTGCAATGCCAGAATCAGACTCCTCCTCAGACTCCACCTCTGCCTCCTCAGAAGCGGACTCCTCCTCTGAATCCATTTCCTTCCAACAAACGCATGTGCCTTGCCAGATGAGCTCTTCTTGTGTGATGAAGACTTGGAGGAAGACTTGGAAGAAGACTTTGAGTATTTCTTCTTCTTCTTGTCGTCAGAGTCATATTCCATGCTCTTCTTCTTCTTTCTGTTCTCATTGTCCCACTGTGGACACTCAGAGATGAAGCGTCCAGTTTTCTTGCACTTGTGGCATGTTTTCTTCTTGTAGTCATGAGCAGAAACTTCATCATTCCTTGAGCTTGATCGTGAAGACTTTCTGAAGCCTTTCTTCTTGGTGAATTTTTGGAACTTCTTCACTAGCATTGCAAGTTCGCTTCCAATGTCTTTAGGATCATCAGAACTGCTGTCAGATTCTTCTTCAGATGAGGAAACAACTTTTGCCTTCAAGGCACGAGTTCGCCCATAGTTTGGACCGTAGATATCTCTTTTCTCAGAAAGCTGAAACTCATGTGTGTTGAGCCTCTCAAGTATGTCAGACGGATCGAGTGTCTTGAAATCAGGATGTTCTTGTATCATCAGGGCTAGGATGTCAAACGAACTATCAAGTGATCTCAGCAGCGTCTTGACGACTTCATGTTTGGTGATCTTAGTGGCGCCGAGGGCTTGAAGCTCATTTGTGATGTCAGTGAGTCGGTCAAATGTGTGCTGGACATTCTCATTGTCATTTCGCTTGAAGCGGTTGAAGAGGTTGCGAAGAACACTTATTCTCTGATCTCTCTGGGTTGAGATGCCTTCATTGACCTTGGAGAGCCAGTCCCAGACCAGCTTGGATGTCTTCAAAGCACTCACACGGTCATACTGTCCTTTGGTCAGATGACCACAGATGATATTCTTGGCAGTAGAGTCCAGTTGAGTGAATTTCTTGACATCAGCAGCAGTGACACCTTCTCCAGCCTTGGGAACGCCGTTCTCGACGACATACCATAGGTCGACGTCAATGGCTTCAAGATGCATGCTCATCTTATTCTCTCAGTAGGGATATTCAGTTCCATCGAAGACGGGGCACGCAGCGGAGACTTTAATTATCCCTGCAGTCGACCTAGCTAAAACTCCAGGTGGTTAAACCGAATCACACAGAACAAGGGAGCACCTTGCTCTAATACCAATTGAAAGTGCGTTATATCGACTAGAGGGGGGGGTGAATAGGCGATTTTTATGAAAGTCTTCAAAACGTGGAAGTTATGAAGACAAACAGTAGAGATATGCCTATTACAATGCAGCGGAAGTTAGATTACACTAGGCAAGCCATGGTCAAGTATTCAATAGAGTGAAGGCACAATGACAAATAGCTGCAGTGTAATAAGGATCAGGTAGGAAGATCTTATGAAGCCAAACAGATCATACAGTCACGTTGTGAAGAGAAAAGATTGAGCAAGCATGCAATGACTTCACAATGAGTAACAATAAGTAAAAGGAAGTGAAGATGAAACCAGTGACTCGTTGAAGACAATGATTTGTTGGACCAGTTCCAGTTGCTGTGACAACTGTACGTCTGGTTAGGGCGGCTAGGTATTTAAACCAAAGGACACATAGTCCCGGACACCCAGTCCTGAACACGCAGCTCAGGACACCCAGTCCTCACCGTATTCCCCTTGAGCTAAGGTCACACAGACCTCGCCCAATCACTCTGGTAAGTCTTCAAGGTAGACTCCCAAACCTTCACAGACTTCGTTCACCGGCAATCCACAATGTCTCTTGGATGCTCAGAATGCGACGCCTAACCGGCTGGAGGATGCACAATCCTCAAGTGTAATAAGTCTTCAGATCACTCAGACAAGAAGACTTAAGTGATGCCCAATTCTCTCTGGCTCTGGGTGGTTAGGGCTTTATCCTCACTAGGAATTCTCTCTCTCAAAGGCTTCGAGGTGGGTTGCTCTCAAACGACAAAAGCCGTGCACTGAATCTGAGCAGCCAACTGTTTATGGTTGTAGGGGGTGGGCTATTTATAGCCACTGGGCAACCCAACCTGATTTGTCCGAAATGACCCTGGGTCACTAAGGAACTGACACGTGTTCCAACGGTCAGATTTCAAACTCACACGACAACTTTACTTGGGCTACAAGCAAAGCTGACTTGTCCGACTCTGGACAAGATTTGCTCTCATAGTCTTCACTCGAAGACATAGGTTTTTAAATTAGGCATCACTTCAGTCGTTCTGACTGGTTCTCTTGGACCCCACTTAACAGTACGGTGATTCCTATGACTCAACACAAATGAAAGAGAACTACGAAAGATCTAAGTCTTCAAGTTCCATAGGCTTCACGTGGTGTCTTCTCTTGTCATAGTCTTCAATGTGAATATCTTCATATACCACCATTGACTTCAATGTCTTCGTACAATTTTAGGGGTCATCTCTGATAGGAAAACCGAATCAATGAGGGACTTCTACCACAAACACATTAGTCCCTCAACTAGGTTTGTCGTCAATACTCCAAAACCAACTAGGGGTGGCACTAGATGCACTTACAGATAGCACCACCTATCCGAACCACGGGAAAAACATCCGTGTCGCCAATTGCGTTTGAATTCTCCAAACCCTTCCCTTTACATTCTTGCAAGTTGCTTGGTTTACTTTCCGCTGCCAATATACTTTTTGCATGCTTGCTTGAATTGTGTGATGATTGCTTGACTTGTCCTAAAATACCTAAAATCTGACAAGAACTAAAATTGGGAAAATGTTAAGTTTTTATTTGGTCAAGTAGTCTAATCACCCCCCTCTGAACATACTTTCGATCCTACAGGCGCGGCGCGGGGCAGGCGAGGGGTCGGGCGAAACTGCTGGGCGGGCGACGTGGGGTTGTGGTCGGGCCGGGCCAAAACTGCTGGTTGCTAGCGACATGGTCGGGGAACGATTTTAACTCAATGGCAATGATTGGTAATTAATTAAGTAATGGCATGGTGGGTAATTAAAGCGTAAAACGCGTTTAGTATCCTGGAGGGATGTAGACCATCAGATTACAGGTTTCGATGGATAGGATGATTTGGTTCTCCGCCCTCTCTTTCTTTTATAGTGGTAGTAGATAAAGGCCGTTTTAATTATGTCTATTAAGGAAAAAAACAAACATGGAGGGAGGGTCTACTAAGCAAAAAAATTAACGTGAAGGGGATTCATTACGTGGGGAGGGGATGTGGAGGTTAGACGAAGGAGGCGAGCAAAATGGGAACGTTGCTCGTTTTTTAAGTAGTAGAGATTCTGTTGGCTAACAAGATCATTTGCAAGACAAACTAGAACATAAAAGCGCGCGGTGCTGCGCCCGTCCATTATAAGGTAGAATGAGAAAAATATAGTAGTATAAGGAAAATATGTAGACATTAAATTTCAAAAAATCTCTAATGAACATTGCTTGGGTCAGTGATGTAGAACAAGGAAAATAATTGTATGTTTTGTTCAAGCTAGCAGATATTCTGATTTCACAATACTGCCGGTTCAAATGGGTCACACTAATGCTACATACATATTATCATGGTGTTTACAAAGTTTCTGTTCAAAACTGAGCATACCATGCATGTATCATGGGCAGATCTATGTCCCTCCAGCCTTATGCTAGATAAGTTTCTATAGCGATTTTGTATGAAAAACTGAAAATAATAAGATTGTAGACACTCCAGGCTTCCGAGAATTTTCTAGTTTAGCCAATGCGTTCTGCATTCAACGGCTCCAGGTTGTACATGCGCACTTGTGACTTCAGCTCACCTTCCCATGACTTTGTTATTTGCTTAAAGAGTTGTACCTCCTTTGTTTCAAAAAAGTAAATAAAGAGTTGTACCTCCTCGGATGCTCTATGAAACAAAAACTCCTCACTATATCATCTTTTAACATTGGTTCCTGCATATTGCAATTAGGATATAAAATCTATACAACAAAACAAAAATGTTCATATAGCTTCAAATTGTGAGGATAAGAAAAGGTTGGTAGAGAAATAACTTACAGGAACTCAGTTATATTGTTGTCGTAGATCATAACGCTCAACATGAAACTGGGAAGGCTCTAGTGCCATTCCTCCCATGGTTGTTTTAAATAAAAATAAGGGCACATTACCAAGACAAGAACCTTTCAAGTTTCAAGGATGTTGAAGTAATGGTCAATGAAAAAACAAACCCTTATAAGACTGATAATAAGCCCTCATGAGTAAACACAAGCTATAATCACCACAGTTGGCAAAGCTTAAGGACGAAGAGAAACACATCCTCCAAAGCTACATCATCTGGAAGCGGAGTAGAGGAATGTTTGCACGATTGTTTTTGCATACGGAGGTTTTAGCTCGACTGATGCAACCTTGAAATAACGGACTAATCGCAACCAAACAATATCCTATAGAGCACGAAATAAATCGTTGATCCTTTTGGATTAAGATAAGTTATGATTTCCCTTCTAAACACCAAAATTGGTACATAAAACATGCATCGGAACTGGTAAAGAGATCTTGCCTTATCATACATGATAGAAACATCGTCTACCAGAATCTAGTAGAGAAGATGGAGATCGTCTCATAATCTTGAGGCTCTTGATCTTTGCTGTTTTTGGTCATTGATCTCCTGGGCCAGCCGAGGACGCTACCTACTTTCTTGAGAGGAAACTCTAAATGAACAAACAGCACAAGGAGGCGGATGCCAGTAGGGAATGGACGTCGACGGCGTGTGCTGCCGCCGCGGCCGCCATGGAGCAGGACTCGACATGGGAAAGAAAGGATCCACCATGGGGGGCTGCGGAGGATAATTAGAGGCCACTGGCTCCGAGGCACACATAAAGTATAATCTCACCGCCGGGGCACACGATGGCGACGGCGAAGCGTACAGGAACAGAGGAACAACTTGGGATAGGGCTGGCGACAAACGAAAGAGCGAAGCTGGGAAGGCTTTGCATGTTAGACTGTACTTCCTGAACCTTAACCTACATGGCTCGATTACTCACACAAAGTGCAGCTCGTTCCGCAGAGCAGCGGCCCGTGAAACGACTACTTAAGCGGATCACGTTGCTGAAGGGGTTATTGATTAGCGTAAGAAAACTGTTGATGACCAAGTTGAAATCTGGGACGTTCGTGGCAGTGATCGGACGATGGGGAGCTCCAAATCGCTGTGGGGGCTCATAGGTGGCTCTGCTTTAAGATGGAGATCGTCTCATAATCTTGAGGCTCTTGATCTTTGCTGTTTTTGGTCATTGATCTCCTGGGCCAGCCGAGGACGCTATCTACTTTCTTGAGAGGAAACTCTAAATGAACAAACAGCACAAGGAGGCGGATGCCAGTAGGGAATGGACGCCGACGGCGTGTGCTGCCGCCGCGGCCGCCATGGAGCAGGACTCGACGTGGGAAAGAAAGGATCCACCATGGGGGCTGCGGAGGATAATTAGAGGCCACCGGCTCCGAGGCACACATAAAGTATAATCTCACCGCTGGGGCGCACGATGGCGACGGCGAAGCGTACAGGAACAGAGGAACAACTTGGGATAGGGCTGGCGACAAACGAAAGAGCGAAGCTGGGAAGGCTTTGCATGTTAGACTGTACTTCCTGGACCTTAACCTACATGGCTCGATTACTCACACAAAGCGTAGCTCGTTCCGCAGAGCAGCGGCCCGTGAAACGACTCCTTAAGCGGATCACGCTGCTGAAGGGGTTATTGATTAGCGTAAGAAAACTGTTGATGACCAAGTTGAAATCTGGGACGTTCGTGGTAGTGATCGGACGATGGGGAGCTCCAAATCGCTGCGGGGGTTCATAGGTGGCTCTGCTTTACTGTTTCTCAAATGGAGAGTCTTTCAATCTAGTGTTTTGTCCAACGTATAAAAGATGTGCTTTGAACAACCAAAGAATTGTTTCATTAGCATTAAATTGCGTACAATGAAAAAATGTTTCTATCAACATGGATTCTGAATGATTAAATAATTTTCTCCCGAGTAAAACATTGGTTGCTTCCAAGTAAAACACTGCTTCCAACAAAGAATATAATTTACTTCCAAAGAAAATAACCTTTTCCTACTAATATTAGAATTTTGTTCGACATAACTAGGATGTGTCTCACGGTTAGGTTGTATCATTTGTGTGCCACACCGCCATGATAGTAGGGCACATGCGCGAGGAAACACCAGCGGGACCATTGAAGTATGTGTCTACCTTGTCAGCGATGGTGAAGTCACGAGACACATTGACGAGATCATAGAATCACGCGCTCTGGGTGACACATGCTTGAACATTGGCACCACAAATGCAGAGGAGTGTTTTCAGGGAGGAGAGCGTCGATCAGATCGAAGGAACGATAGTGAGCACAATGTATGACGTTGATGAGGAACAATTAGGGCTCATCGACGACCTACAACAAGAACCTCCCTGCTTGTGGGCAATCACTATACAGTGGTAACAGCACCTGCTTGTGTTTCTCCATCAGCCACAAACTAGGAGGAACATACAGAACGTTCTGAGCAATTTGTAGAATAAAAGTTTGTAAACCATGGTAGCTGCCTATTTAGATGTTCAAACACGTGTTGTGTTTATTTATTCAGGACATCAAAACGGGGCATTCTCCTATGCGTCGCATGCATCTTATCTCCTCCATTGTCGGATTTCTCAATTTAGTGTCGCGTCCAATCGGATTTCAGATCCCGCCTGGGCAATGTCTTTAAGCTCATGGGAAAGATGTCCTAAAATAGGTGCCTGTTTAGATGTCTTAAAGTTGGTCCGTCGTATGTGTTATACCACGTAGGCTCGGGATAGGAGTTGAACCTACTGAAAATACTAACACCTTTTTGACTAATCTAATCCACAAGCAGATAATGAACACGACAATCATAGTATGCAACTCATACTGATACCTAAACATGTGAGCACGTACAATACATAGAACCAAAACATCTATGAACAGGACATATATGGCTAGCACATGAAAAAGCAAATAGGGGATAGACGAACCATACCCTCCGGTTGGCCAGGCCAACACGGCAGGGACGGCGGCGGCGGCGACAGCCTCAACATCGTCCGAGGCCTTCTTGGACCTTCGTGGTGGCTTCGTCATCAACATGGATTCGATGCAGGGGAAATAGTAGAAGCACAGGCGGACTCATACGGGGATGGATCGGGAGCAGTGGCGCAGAGACGCTGCCCAAAAACCTTATCGTCGTTCTCCCGGGCAGGGCCTCGAACGACGGTGTTCCGAGGGCACCCGCTATCTCGACCAACTGTGCACGTGGTCGTCGGGATGGAATCGCAAGAAGCAGCACAGTCAAAGGAATAGTAGATGGCTGCTAGGGTTATGTAGGAGGGTGCGAGTGCATTTGGGTTCACTCCACAAGGCCAACGTCTCCTTATACAGGTCGTCAGATAGATAGGTCTGGGCCTGACTTAAGCCCACGATCGAGTCGACGCACCCCCCGGAAGGGAGTCGACATATCTCGAGAAGGGCCGCACCACTGCGAAGGGAGTTGACATATTCTGGGAAGGCGGACATCCCACGGTCCAACGTCTCATGCAGTGGTACTTTCGTTAGTGACTTGTTAATTAATCCACAATTAATTAACCATTTTTGATTGGCAAAAATAAGGTTCGGCTCAATTCCGCAAAACCACGACGCGCGCGTCGTGGTGAGGCGAGGCATGCGGCGGAGGAGGAGCGTGCGTATACCACTCCTTTTTCGAAGCTTCCATTGGCAAATGATAGATCAGCCATTGTCTCAACTCTCCTCGACTAGTAAGGTGATATTAAATTTTCCACCACCTGCCACACATCTACATGAGCCTTAAGATTAACAAGCAACCATTGTTCATATGGGCCCAAAGCCTATCTATGATTCAATAGAACCCTCAGCACTTGAACTTTGTTTTCATTCATGCGCTTTCAAAAACTCGTGAATAAAAAAAGTAAGATTGCAAAATTGGTTGGTTCGGTCTTTTGAATGTGCTCATAGGGATATGTAGTGCATGCATGCACTTCATAGAAACAAATAGTTTATGTGAGCGTATGCATTTATACTATATTTATCAAAAATAATATAAAGATTGCAACACCTCGCAAGATCTACCGTTTACGATTCTAAGTCTTGTCTGATTGTATTACACACAGAAAAGAAAATAGTGACGCAGACTTTTATAATGAGAATCCTTGGAAAGTACTCATTCAGTTTCTAAATATAAGTTTTTTTAAAAAATTCCACTACAAAGTACATACGGACGCATATAGATATATTTTAAAGTGTAAATTCATTAATTTTGCTTCGTATGTAGTCCACAGTGAAATCTCTAAAAAAAACTGATATTTAGAAACAAAGGGAGTATGTTTGATGCTACAAATGAAAAGCACATAAAGAATAAGAATCTATAAAAATCATGTATGACTCGTTTGAATCTTGAATCATGAATCAAAGTGACGCGTGTCCACTCGCTGGCTAATCCGATGAATCATGGATTGATGTAGTATTTGTGAAGGCAAAAAAGGGTAAAGGATGCCGCATGCTGCAGAAGTAAGGGGGTGTTTGTTTCAAAAGTCCTAGGACTTTTCTAGTCTCAGTGACTAGTCAAAAAAAACTCTCCAATAAAGTCTTTTTCTAGTCGCTGTAGAAAAAATCCCTTCCGTTTGGTTCTTAGGGACTTTCTAAGAATTTTTTTAGTCTCTAGAACTAAAAAGTCTCTGAATCAAACACCCCATAAAAATGGCGAAATGACAGATGAGACGAGGCACACGACTGGATAAATAAATGTTTCCTTGGTCTGAAGGCTGTCTCCCCTGGGAACCTTTCCTGGTGTACGTGGACAGTGTCCACGGCGCCGTCGCAGCAGCCGGACGTCAGTGCCGCTGGGAGCGAAAGGACGGCGGCACTTCCACCGACGTCATCATTTCGTCTGAGCCGAAAAGACAGTGCCACCTTTCTCTTTTGCCTTGATCGGCTTAATAGATTAATATATTTTTTATACTATATAATATTTTCTGTGCTCCGGCCCTGAAGCTTCTGATGATGCGTCGTCGGTTTCGAGCTGCCTCCTTTGATGATCTTCAGAAGAAAAAAAAGGTACCACATAGTATATATTCCTGTTGATCGTCGATTGTTTGTTATCTGGAATACATTGAACTTGTTGTTGGACCTATCACCTATATCACCCGTACTGCAAAACTTCAACGGTTTGCAGCGACGACGGATTCTGTGTCGAGTTCGGCCTTGGCGTGTCATATGGCCGCACGCTATTAGGATGGGTCAAGGCGCTGCCCTGAAGATCAGAGGATGAATGTATAGTATCTTCTTCTTTCTTATAATTATATAATAAATATAATAAAATGAAAACGACATGTTTATATTGTATTGAGTGTTAGCTGCTTAATCATCATCCAGGTAGCTCAACAGTTGAGAAGAAAGGGTTTCAGTCGACGTCGCAAACCCAGAATGATCTCATCGCCCATCATGCTAGGACCAAGAAAGGCTACTGCTACGGCGACCCGTCCTCACGCTGACGGACAGAGACCTTTCACCTGTACCCGTGTTGTCTGCAGGGTGTGTATGAGAACAACTCCAACTGGCTGACCTAAACAGACGACACATTTGTTCGTTTAGGTCGATCGCCCGCCCGACGTCTGTTCAGTTTTGCATTTGGGTCGGCAGTGCGCTTAGAGCAACTCCAATGGGGCGACCCATTTCGTCCGTCCGCGTTCGTTTGGGTCGGCGCGGACAAAAGTGGCAGCCCAACGCGTCGACCCAAACGGACGCGCGTCCGTTTTTCGTCCGTGGGCGACTCATTCCAGGCCCATTTTTGAGCCGGATTTGCGTCGGCGCGGACACGAGACGGACGCGCGCGCGCCTACTCCTCTCCCCGGGCCCGCCTGTCGGTGGCAGCCACAACCATTTTCCCCCCATTTTCCCCAAATACGCTCCCGCCAGCGCTCGCCCCGCCCCCCAACCAGCCATGGAGGACGCCATCGACCTCGACCTCGACGCCGCCGCCAGCCTCGCCTCCCTCGCCTCGTCCGGCGCCGTCGCCTCCTCCGGGAAAGGCAAGCCTAGTGCGGCGCGCAAGACGGCCGCGACGACCAAGCCGAAGAAGGCGCTGACGCCCGAACAACGGACAAGGGAGTCGGCCAAGAGAAAGGGCCGGAGGCATGCTGCGGACGCGAGGGATGAGGCCGCTGCGCAGGTCGCCGCCGCCGCCGCGCAGCAGGAGTTCACCAACGCCCGCGTCGCCGCTGCAACGAGGGAGGCGCTCTACATGCTTGGGGTAAACCCTAGCCAGCACAGCCTCGTCCAAGCCACCGTCGCCGCGTTCAGCACCGGCTCGTCGGCGTTTCTTCGGATGGTGATGCCCGACTCACCCCGCGCATCGGCTTGCAACCCGGTCCCCGGCTTCCACGTCTACCCGCAGGCCTCCCGCCTCTCCGGGGATTGCTTACCCAACGTGAGCGTGGTCGCGCCTTCCACGCCCGCGCCCGCGCCCATCGACCTCAATGCCACCCCGGTGGTCGGTGGCTCGTCGTCCGGTGTCACCAAGGAAGAGGCCGTGGTTCGAGAAGATGCAGGCCGACATGCTCAAGTTCGAGGACAAGTGATCCCTGGCGTCGAGGGCCATCTTTTTGTATGCCGGCAGGTGTGCCGACATGACCACGGGAGCCGCGTTGGCGTGGTCAAACTCCAAGTCCCACCATTTTTGTGTGCTGGCATGTGTGCCGGCCGGCTGGCGAGTGCGCCAGTATGAACTGTGGTATTTTCTGAAGCCGGCATTGTATGTCGGTGCTGGCATGGTGCCGGCGTGAGACATGGCCGCTGGCATGATCGACCGCGGGCTTTTTTATTTAAAAGTCGAATGTTGAGGACCCACAAGTATAGAGGATCTATCGTAGTCCTTTAGATAAGTAAGAGTGTCGAACCCAACGAGGAGCAGAAGGAAATGATAAACGGTTTTCAGCAAGGTATTCTCTGCAAGTACTGAAATAAGTGGTAACAGATAGTTTTGTGATAAGATAATTTGTAATGAGCAACAATTAACAAAAGTAAATAAGGTGCAGCGAGGTGGCACAATCCTTTTTGTAGCAAAGGACAAGCCTGGGCAAACTCTTATATGATGTAAAACGCTCCCGAGGACACGTGGGAATATCGTCAAGCTAGTTTTCATCACGTTCATATGATTCGTGTTCGATACTTTGATAATTTGACATGTGGGTGGACCGGTGCTTGGGTGTTGTTCTTACTTGAACAAGCATCTCACTTATGATTAACCTCTATTGCAAGCATCCGCAACTACAACAAAAGTATTAAGGTAAACCTAACCATAGCATGAAACATATCGATCCAAATCAGCCCCTTACGAAGCAACGCATAAATTAGGGTTTAAGCTTCTGCCACTCTAGCAAACCATCATCTACTTATTACTTCCCAATGCCTTCCTCTAGGCCCAAATAATGGTGAAGTGTTATGTAGTTGACGTTCACATAACACCACTAGAGGCTAGACAACATACATCTCATCAAAATATCGAACGAAACCAAATTCACATAGCTACTAATAGCAAGACTTCTCCCTTGTCCTCAGGAACAAACTTAAATACTCACAAAGCATAAACATGTTCATAATCAGAGGGGTATTAATATGCATATAGGATCTGAACATATGATCTTTCACCAATTAAACCAACTAGCATCAACTACAAGGAGTAATTAACACTACTAGCAACCTACTAGCACCAATCCCGGACTTGGAGACAAGAATTGGATACAAGAGATGAACTAGGGTTTTGAGATGAGATGGTGCTGATGAAGATGTTGATGGAGATTGCCCTCTCCCGATGAGAGGAGCGTTGGTGATGACGATGGCGATAATTTCCCCCTCCGAGAGGGAAGTTTCCCCGGCAGAACAGCTCTGCCGGAGCTCTAGATTGGATCCGCCAAGGTTCCGCCTCGTGGAGGCAGAGTTTCGTCCCGAAAGGTTGCTTCTTATTTTTTTCTCGATGAAAGACATCATATTGGAGAAGATGGTCATCGGAGAGCCACCAGGGGGACCACGAGGTAGGGGGCGCGCCCTAGGGGGGCGCCCCCCACCCTCGTGAGAAAGGTGTGGGCCCCCTGGCCTTCATCTAGGTTTACTATTTCGGTCCGACCGAGTTTGTTGATTCGGTCCCACCGAGATTAGAAAACTGTGTGTAATGGTTGGATTTTTTGTGGAGGCTATATATACCCCTCCACCTCCTCTTCATTTGAGGAGAGAGCCATTAGAACACACACACCATTCCGACTCATATGTTCTGAGAGAGAACCACCTACTCATGTGTTGAGACCAAGATATTCCATTCCTACCATATGAATCTTGATCTCTAGCCTTCCCCAACTTGCTTTCCACTCAAACCTTCTTTCCACCAGATCCAAATCCTATGAGAGAGAGTTGAGTGTTGGGGAGACTATCATTTGAAGCACAAGAGCAAGGAGTTCATCATCAACACACCATTTGTTACTTCTTGGAGAGTGGTGTCTCCTAGATTGGCTAGGTGTCACTTGGGAGCCTCCGACAAGATTGTGGAGTTGAACCAAGGAGTTTGTAAGGGCAAGGAGATCGCCTACTTCGTGAAGATCTACCGCTAGTGAGGCAAGTCCTTCGTGGGCGATGGCCATGGTGGGATAGACAAGGTTGCTTCTTCATGGACCCTTCGTGGGTGGAGCCCTCCATGGACTCGCGCAACCGTTACCCTTCGTGGGTTGAAGTCTCCATCAATGTGGATGTAGGATAGCACCACCTATCTGAACCACGGGAAAAACATCCATGTCTCCAACTGCGTTTGAATTCTCCAAACCCCTTCCCTTTAAATTCTTGCAAGTTGCATGCTTTACTTTCCGCTGCCTATATACTCTTTGCATGCTTGCTTGATATGTATTGTGTATGTTAAATTGTGCCCAAACTCCACTTAAACCGAAAAAGCTTAAAAATTGCAACTTTAGCATTAAGTGTCTAATCACCCCCCCCCCTCTCGACACACCCACTTCTAGATCCTACAAGTGGTATCAGAGCTTTGGTCTCCATTGCCTTGGTATAATCACCATTGGAGGAAGATGGATGTGTCTACTTTAGGGAGTCTTAGACATAGAGTGCCTATTCTTGATGGAGAGTATTTTCATGAATGGAAAAAGGAGATGCTTGTAATCTTCAATCAATATCATTTGAACAAGTATATTGCTAGCCCTTGTGCACCTCACATTGATCCTTTGCATCCTACCCTAGATGAAGATATTGACATGATTCGCAATCTTAGAACTATTGAGCTCATCATTAGAGGATTGCCTAAAAATTTGATTGCTAGTTTGCCTACTCTTAATTGTGCCTATACTATATGGAAATTTCTTGAGGAATGATTTCCCGATCATTGCTTGAAAAACTTGGATGAAATTCTCCATAAATCTATTGCCTTGAGTAAGATGAACTCTAGTGATCCTAATTTTGGTAATTGTCTATTTGAACTTACCAATCTTAAGCATGCTAAAGGAGATGGTGGAATCATTAATGATATTATATTTGAAGCTATAAGAATTCATAAAAGTGACCACTTTGATGATCATTTATCTAATGAATTACCCTCTCTAGGAAATGATGAGTCACAAGATCATGATGAACATGGATACTATGATGATGATGACGATAGTGACCTCGATCTTGATGATGCAATGAGACATTTTGGTCTTACGACAAATCTTCGGGGATATGCGTCAGGAGGAAAGGAATGGGTTCTTGATAGTGGATGTACTGATCATATGACCGGAGATGAAGAGATGTTTCATGAGCTTGCTGAAAATGACGGCCCTCAAAAATATGTCACTTTTGGTGATAATTCAAAAGGTAAAGTGGTTGGCCTTGGTAAGGTGGCCATCTCACATGATAGTTCCATTCAAAATGTCATGCTCGTCGAATCTCTCGGCTACAACTTACTTTCAGTATCTAGATTTGCTGATTTTGGTTTGAATGTCCTATTTACTGAGGTAGATTGCCAAGTATTTCGTCGAGACAATCATAAAATGGTCTTTACCGGTATGCGTAGAGGTGATCTTTACATTGTTGATTTCTCTAAAAAGGCACAACCTAAAACTTGCTTTATTGCTAAATCCTCAAAAGGTTGGCTGTGGCATAGACGACTAGGTCACGTTGGCATGAGAAACCTTGACAAGCTTATTAAAGGAAATCATATCCTTGGAGTTAACGATGTCATATTTGATAAGGATAGACTTTGTAGTGCTTGTCAAGCAGGTAACAGGTTGGAGGAAGGCATCCCGTGAAGAACATCATGACCACAAGGAGGCCACTCGAGCTACTTCATATGGATCTTTTTGGTCCCAACGCCTACAAGAGTCTCGGTGGAAATTCCTTTGGTCTAGTTATAGTTGATGATTTTTCAAGATTTACGTGGGTGTTCTTTCTTAATGACAAGTCGCAGGTCCAAAAGATCTTCAAAAACTTCGCTAGGAAGGCCCAAAATCAGTTTGACGTGAAGATCAAGAAGGTTCGGAGTGACAATGGAACGGAGTTCAAGAACGCAAATGTGGACACCTTTCTTGACGAAGGGATTTCACACGAGTTCTCGGCTACGTACACACCTCAACAAAATGGAGTTGTTGAGAGGAAGAACCGGACGCTCATCGAAATGGCAAGAACGATGCTTGATGAATACAAGACGCCGAAGCACTTTTGGGCAGAAGCGGTTGAGACAGCTTGTCACACAAAAAATCGCTTGTATCTTCACAAGCTACTCGGCAAGACGGCATACGAGCTTCTCACCGGTAACAAACCCCAAGTTGGATACTTTCGAGTATTCGGCTCAAAGTGCTACATTCTTGATAAGCATCGTCGTTCAAAGTTTGCTCCCAAATCTCATGAAGGTTTCCTACTCGTTTATGGCTCAAACTCTCACACTTACCGTGTCTACAACAATTTCACTCGAAAGGTTGAAAAGACGGTAGATGTGAAGTTTGATGAATCTAATGGCTCGCAAGTAGAGCAATTGCCAATTGATGTAGGAGACAAAGACCCTTCAGAAGCAATCCAAGACTTGTCCATAGGGAAGGTTCGTCCAATGGAGGTGAAGGAGAGTACTTCATCCGTCCAAGTGGAAGCTTCTACTTCACGACAAGGTGAACCAAGAATTGATACGGAAGCATCCACAAGTGGAACACACCAAGATGAAGAAGAAGACAAAGAAGTGCATCAAGACGAACATCAACAACCTCCTTCTCCACCACGACAAGAGAACGACAACGTCAACAATGAAGAAGGCCAAGAAGAAGAACAAGATGAAGAAGATGTTCAACAAAGACCCAAGCAAAAGCTCTCACGAGTTCGAGCAAGAATTGCCAAAGATCATCCCGTCGAGCAAATCTTCAATGATATACAAACCGGGAGAATCACTCGCTCAAAGACTCGTTTAGCTAACTTTTGTGAAAACTACTCATTCATCTCTAGCATTGAACCTATGAAGGTTGAAGAAGCATTGGAAGATCTGGATTGGATAAACGCTATGCATGAAGAGCTACACAACTTCGAAAGAAACCAAGTCTGGACATTGGTTGAGAAGCCAGACAACAACCACAATATCATTGGTACCAAATGGGTGTTTCACAACAAGCAAGATGAAGATGGACAAGTGGTTCACAACAAAGCACGTCTCGTCGCCCAAGGGTACACACAAGTCGAAGGTATGGACTATGGTGAGACATATGCTCCCGTTGCTAGACTTGAGTCCATTCGCATCTTACTTGCCTATGCTAATCACCACAATATCACCTTGTACCAAATGGACATTAAAAGTGCTTTTCTAAATGGTGAAATAGAGGAGGAAGTTTATGTCAAACAACCCCCCGGCTTTGTCAATCCTAAGAAACCTAATCATGTTTACAAACTTCACAAAGCTCTTTATGGTCTTAAACAAGCTCCTAGAGCATGGTATAAATGCTTCACCAAGTTCCTTATTGCAAGTGGTTTTGAAATTGGTAAAATTGACTCTACTCTTTTTACTAAAAGGGTTAATGGAGAACTATTTGTATGCCAAATTTATGTTGATTATATCATATTTGGTTCAACTAACCCTCTCTTTAGTGAAAAGTTTGGAAAGCTAATGTCAGAGAAGTTTGAGATGTCTATGATGAGTGAATTCAAATTCTTTCTCGGTTTGCAAATCAAGCAAACTAAGGAAGGTACATTTGTCTCTCAAACGAAGTACACCAAGGACTTATTCAAGAAGTTCAATATGCAAGAATGCAAAGGTATGTCTACACCCATGCCTACTAGTGGACATAATGATTTGACCAAAGATGGTGAACCGGTTGATCAAAAGGTTTATTGCTCTATGATTGGTTCATTGCTATATCTATGTGCTTCACGTCCCGACATTATGCTAAGTGTGTGCATGTGTGCACGATATCAAGCCACTCCTAAAGAATGTCATCTTAAGGCCGTGAAAAGGATAGTAAGATACTTAATTCATACACCAAACTTTGGCATTTGGTATCCTAAGAGATCTTCTTTTGATCTTGTTGGCTATTCCGACTCGGATTATGCCAGAGACAAGGTTGATAGAAAGTCCACTTCGGGTACTTGTCAATTTCTTGGTAGATCTCTTGTGTCTTGGTCTTCCAAGAAACAAAACTCCGTATCCTTATCCACCGCCGAAGCGGAATACATTGCTGCTGGTTCATGTTGTGCTCAATTACTTTGGATGACCCAAACTCTTAAAGATTATGGGATCTCTGTGAAACATGTTCCACTGCTTTGTGACAATGAAAGTGCTATTAAAATTGGTCATAATCATGTACAACATTCTTGAACTAAGCATATTGAAGTTCGTCATCACTTCATTCGAGATCATGTTGCTAAGGGTGACACTGATCTTAAGCATGTTCGCACCGATAAGCAATTAGCAGATATATTCACTAAACCACTTGATGAGAAAGTGTCTTGCAGGTTGATAGGAGAATTGAACATCATTGATGCTTCGAACCTGGAGTAGGAACTCCATTGGATACATGCAAGACATGAGCTTATGACTTATCCATGATATATCTTTTCTGATGACTATCTTACGTCTCGGATATATGTGTATCTTGCATGTTATCTAACTCATGTAGGTGCTTGGTTGAATCTAATTCTATGAGATTGCAACTCACTCACATCTTGAGCGATCTCTACATCACCAAGTCTCTACACAACGGTGGTTGAAGACAAGGAAGCACAAAACCATTCAAACATATCCTTTGACAAATTCTATGTTGAGCTTCATGATTGTCATTTTTGGATATACAAGTGCTCTTCCTTGCAAGAACTAACCCATGTAGGTAGATGAACTCACACTCCAAGTGGTGCTCCCAACTTTTGATGAGCTACATCAACCTTGAGCACCCACACAAGTTCAACTACATGAGCAAGCACCACACCACCACCCAAGGTATGTTATTCCATCTTAGAGAAGCTTTACTCCAAGACATGAGTCAAAGAAACTCAACAAGATGTGAAAACATCAAGATGCTTAAACGAAAAATGGCAACCCCATTTTGAGCTTAAACGATGAGTATGACCTATGATCAAGTGTTCTCACTTGACTCCTAAGTCAATATACTCTAACATAGGTGACTATGTCACCGCCCAACTCTAGATGAAGTTTTCTTGTGTTCGCTCTTTGTGTTATTGCATTTGTCTCATGCATGTTTACTTTCTTTCTCTTTTTCTCAAAAAAAAAACTTCACCTAGATCTTTCAGTTTCTTCTCTTTTCGTTTGTTTTTGTTCTGCATTTTCTGCATTTAATTCATTGCAAATCTTTGTAAGTTCCTACATGTCTAGTGAGCTGAGGTGACAAGTGTTTTTCTATGTGTAAACTCGGTTTCACCGACTTGCAATTTTTGGACCAACCGAATCTTTTCGGTACCACCGAAATATGCCACTCGGTGCCACTGACTTTGCAATCAGAAAAACAGTTTACCACTTATTCTATATTTCTTCTGATCTAGCTCTACTCAATGAATCTTGTCCTCTACAAGCATCACAGTTTCATCCATTGCTTTGTGCTGAAGTCTCAAGGACCAAACCCATACGACGGATTCCAGAAAACCCTTCTTGGAAATTGATGTCAAAGGGGGAGAGAGAGAGATCACATCAAAGCTCAAAGCTCAAGGGGGAGAAAAAGTCTCAAGGATCCCAGATGTTATTAAGGGGGAGAGAGAGATTTCCAGGGAGAGAAAATACTCAAGGATCCCAAATGCTTGGTGTTCAAGAGGAGAGATGTCACATGTCTTTTTGGGGGAAAGACATGTTCATTAGTGCTATTCATTTGCTTCTTTCAGCTCTGATCTTCTGTTTCCTATCTTCTCCCAATATCCCATGTAAGATTCAGGGGGAGCAAGACACCTAAGGGAAAGAAATCAGTCAAATTCATTGCATATCTTTACTCTTGGGGACATGTTGAATTCAATATAGTACCTAGTACTTACTATCTACATGTCATCCCAGTCTTGGTATTCTTGTGGTTTCTTTTGTTGGCTCTGGATAGTGGATGTACTTGTGTTATCTAACTTTGTTTGTGCAGGTTCATTCTATCCTAAGCCAACTCAAAAACTACAAGGTAAGTGTATGCATCAAAATCATGAGTATGAGGAGTTCTTGCTTATGTACATACTGTTTGCAAGAAGGACTCATGAGCATGAAGGTATTTTCCTTGATAATCTTTTACTCTGATGCATATGGCCAAGATACATGTAACACATTGCCTACTCTATCATGATTATGCTCTCACATGCTTCTATATTTTATATTCATATGATTGCATACATGTGGGGGAGCCTATGTTTGTTACATGTCCTTCCAAAGCTTTACTTGCTGTTCTTTATATCTTTATCTAAAGCTTTGATGTATGTTGCCATCAATTACCAAAAAGGGGGAGATTGAAAGCACAAGTGCTCCCTAGGTGGTTTTGATAATTTATGACAACATATCTCTTGTTGGACTAATGTTTTCATCTAGTATGTTTCAGATAAGTTCAACAAGGGAGTGGCATGGACTAAAGGTTGTGGGAAGTTCTCCAAGATGCTAAGGACAAAGGATTGGCTAAAGCTTGAAGCTCAAGACTCTTCATTTTACATTTTAGCGATCCAAGATCACATTGAGTCCATAGGAAAAGCCAATACTATCAAGGAGGGATGAGGTGTTGCTTAATGAGCCTCTTGCTCCATGTGCTTAATGATATGCTCCAAAATCCTCAGCTACTTTCCCATATCCACAAATGACCTAAACCCAAAAGCCAAACTCGGTCCTACCGATTGTTCCTATCCGGCGCCACCGAGTTTCACTTGTCATAGCCACTGCCAGAAACCCTAATCGATTCGGTCTCACCGATGGGATCTCGGTCTCACCGAGATGGGCTTGCAAACTCTCTGTTACCTATTGCAATATTCTCGGTCCCACCGAGATATGCAATCGGTCCCACCGAGTTTGCCTGACCAACTCTCTGTTTCACTCATTACCCAAATCGGTCCCACCGATTTTGAGTAATCGGTCAAACCGGGTTTTGGATTTACCCTAACCCTAGCACATCGGTCCCACCGAGTTGATCCAGTCGGTCCCGCCGAAATCTATAACGGTCACTAGGTTTACTATTTCGGTCCGACCGAGTTTGTTGATTCGGTCCCACCAAGATTAGAAAACTGTGTGTAACGGTTGGATTTTGTGTGGAGGCTATATATACCCCTCCACCTCCTCTTCATTTGAGGAGAGAGCCATCAGAACACACACACCATTCCAACTCATATGTTCTGAGAGAGAACCACCTACTCATGTGTTGAGACCAAGATATTCCATTCCTACCATATGAATCTTGATCTCTAGCCTCCCCAAGTTGCTTTCCACTCAAACCTTCTTTCCACCAGATCCAAATCCTATGAGAGAGAGTTGAGTGTTGGGGAGACTATCATTTGAAGCACAAGAGCAAGGAGTTCATCATCAACACACCATTTGTTACTTCTTGGAGAGTGGTGTCTCCTAGATTGGCTAGGTGTCACTTGGGAGCCTCCGACAAGATTGTGGAGTTGAACCAAGGAGTTTGTAAGGGCAAGGAGATCGCCTACTTCGTGAAGATCTACTGCTAGTGAGGCAAGTCCTTCGTGGGCGATGGCCATGGTGGGATAGACAAGGTTGCTTCTTCGTGGACCCTTCGTGGGTGGAGCCCTCCGTGGACTCGCGCAACCGTTACCCTTCGTGGGTTGAAGTCTCCATCAACGTGGATGTAGGATAGCACCACCTATCCGAACCACGGGAAAAACATCCATGTCTCCAATTGCGTTTGAATTCTCCAAACCCCTTCCCTTTACATTCTTGCAAGTTGCATGCTTTACTTTTCGCTGCCTATATACTCTTTGCATGCTTGCTTGATATGTATTGTGTATGTTAAATTGTGCCCAAACTCCACTTAAACCGAAAAGCTTAAAAATTGCAACTTTAGCATTAAGTGTCTAATCACCCCCCCCCTCTAGACACACCCACTTCTAGATCCTACATTGCCAAAGGATAAAGTGTAAAAAGGAAGGGTGAAAATCATCATGACTCTTGCATAAGGTAGAAGATAATAATAAAGATAGGCCCTTCGCAGAGGGAAGCAGAGGTTGCCATGCGCTTTTATGGTTGGATGTACAAAATCTTAATGCGAAAGAACGTCACTTTATATTGCCCCTTGTGATATGAAGCTTTATTATGCAGTCTGTCGCTTTTATTACTTCCACATCACAAGATCGTATAAAGCTTATTTCTCCCACATCAATCAATCATACATATTTAGGGAGCAATTTTTATTGCTTTGCACCGATGACAACTTACTTCAAGTATCTTATTCAATCCATAGGTAGATATGGTGGACTCTCATGGCAAAACTGGTTTAAAGGTATTTGGAAGCACAAGTAGTATCTCTACTTGGTGCTGAGAATTTGGCTAGCATGAGGGGGAAAGGCAAGCTCAACATGTTGGAGGATCCAAGACAATATAATTTATCTCAGATGTAAGAAAACATAACCCATTATGTTGTCTTCCTTGTCCAATATCAACTCTTCAGCATGTCATATTTTAATGAGTGCTGACAATCATAAAAGATGTCCAAGATAGTATATCTATATGTGAAGACCTCTCTTTCTTTATTACTTCCTATTAATTGCAACGATGACCAAAATTATGCTTGTCAACTCTCAACAACTTTTATTCATCATACTTTTTCTATGTGAGCTCATTACTCTCCACGAGATCCAAATGATCGCTTTGTTTCTTTTTATTTCTTTCTCTTTTCTTTTATTCACTTAGGATCATGGCAAAATAATCAAGCCCTTGACTCAACACTAATTTTTATTATATAGCTCACGGACTCGATTACATAGAAGGATAATAAAGCAAAACTCACAACTAGATCATACTAAGAACTTTTATTCTACTAGATCAAGATACTACTAATAAGATCGAACTAAGGAAAACGGTAAAGATAAAAGTGATGGTGATACGATACCGGGGCACTCTCCCAAGCTTGGCAGTTGCCAAGGGGAGAGCCCATACCCAGATACTCAATTCTTCTTTGTTGGAGGAGACGGTGGAGGTGTTGTTGATGATGCGGGCTTGTCATCCATCTTCCAAGGCATGGGTTCACCATCATAGAAGGATGATCGAGTCTCCGGAATCCTCGAATCTGCAGCCAAACTCATTCTTTTGAATCTATATTCATACTCATAGTTTTGGTTTTGCAGGTGATAGATTTGGGCTTGGAGGTGCTCGATCTTCTCATGTAGCTTGGAGATGGCCTCCTCGGTGTTCTTGGCATCCGTCTTGTAGTTGTTAGTGAATTCCGCGAGCATCATGTGGCTAGCGTTGATTCCACGCTCCACCATCCCCTGGCACTTGAAAACTTGTTGCTCCATTACTTCAAGCCTCGTCTCCACGCTTCTGATACCCTTTGGTCCATCAGCATCGCGGATGTGCAACAACCCATCACGCATCTCAATGGTTTGAGGGTGTCGCAGCACCTCCGCGAGGTAAGGGTTGATGACCTTCTCAAAGAACTTGTCCTTGGAAGCACTTGGGGACATCATGATAATCTAGATCTGCCAGAAAAATAGCTCGAAACAAAAATAGGAGATTTTTGTGTGATACGGGAGTCGAAACCTTCGGGAGAATATATAATGAATTTTTACCGACCAAAATACGTATTGTGTAAGAAAACGGAGTCCGGAAGGCACACGAGGTGCTCACGAGGTAGGGGGCGCGCCTAGGGGGGTAGGGCGTGCCCTCCACCCTCGTGGGGACCTCGTGTCCTTCCCGGACTGCTACTTAATTTTTTATTTTTCTAAATATTCCAAAACGGAGAAATATTGCCTTCAAATTGTTTTGGAGTCGGTTTACTTACCGTACCACATACCTATTTCTTTTCGGAGTCTGAAACATTCTGGAAAGTGTCCCTTATGTATTCCTCCGGGGTTACGGTTTCAATAACATTGGTTTCAACATTTATGGGATTACCTGAGATATAATGTTTGATTCTTTGACCGTTTACCACCTTCGGATTTGTGTCTTTGAAGTTGTTGATTTTTATGGCACCGAAACGATAGACCTCCTCGATAACATAGGGGCCTTCCCATTTAGAGAGAAGTTTCCCTGCAAAAAATCTCAAACAAGAGTTGTATAGCAATACATAATCACCTACATTGAACTCACGCTTTTGTATCCTTTTGTCATGCCATCTTTTAACCTTTTCTTTAAACAACTTGGCATTTTCATAAGCTTGGGTTCTCCATTCATCAAGTGAGCTAATATCAAATAACCTCTTTTCACCGGCAAGTTTAAAATCATAGTTAAGTTCTTTAATAGCCCAATATGCCTTATGTTCTAGTTCTAGAGGTAAGTGACATGCTTTTCCATATACCATTTTATAAGGAGACATACCCATAGGATTTTTATATGCAGTTCTATAGGCCCATAATGCATCATCAAGTTTCTTGGACCAATTCTTTCTAGACCTATTGACAGTCTTTTGAAAAATTAATTTGAGTTCTCTATTACTCAATTCTACTTGACCACTAGACTGTGGGTGATACCGAGATGCAATTCTATGATTGACATCATATTTAGTAAGCATTTTACAGAAAGCACCATGAATAAAATGTGAACCACCATCAGTCATTAAATATCTAGGGATCCAAACATCGGAAAAATAACTTCTTTAAGCATTTTAATAGAAGTGTTATGATCAGCACTACTAGTTGGAATAGCTTCTACCCACTTAGTAACGTAATCAACAACAACTAAAATATGTTTATATCCATTAGAGGCAGGAAAAGGTCCCATATAATCAAAGCCCCAAACATCAAACGGTTCAATAACAAGTGAATAATTCATAGGCATTTCTTGACGTCTACTAATATTACCAATTCTTTGACATTCATCACAAGATAGGACAAACTTATGAGCATCCTTGAAGAGAGTAGGCCAATAAAAACCGGATTGCAATACCTTATGTGCAGTTCTATCTCCCGCGTGGTGTCCTCCATAAGTTTCGGAGTGGCACTTGCATAGGATCTGTTTGTTGGGGAACGTAGCAATAATTCAAAATTTTCCTACGTGTCACCAAGATCAATCTATGGAGTCATCTAGCAATGAGGGAGGAGTGGATCTACATACCCTTGTAGATCGCGCGCGGAAGCGTTCAAGAGAACGGGGTTGATGGAGTCGTACTCGTCGTGATCCAAATCACCGATGATCCTAGCGCCGAACGGACGGCACCTCCGCGTTCAACACACGTACGGAGCAGCGACGTCTCCTCCTTCTTGATCCAGCAAGGAGGAAGGAGAGGTTAATGGAGATCCAGCAGCACAACAGCGTGGTGGTGGAAGTAGCGGGATTCCAACAGGGCTTCGCCAAGCGCTCCGGGAAGAGGGAGATGTGTCACGGGAGGGAGAGGGAGGCACCAGGGCTTAGGTGCGGCTGCCCTCCCTTCCCCCACTATATATAGGGCCAAGGGAGAGGGGGGCGCAGCCTTGGCCCTTCCTCCAAGGAAGGGTGCGGCTAGGGAGGAGTCCCTCCTCCCCAAGGCACCTAGGAGGTGCCTTCCCCCTTTAGGACTCTTCCTTTCCTTATCCCTTGGCGCATGGGCCTCTTGGGGCTGGTGCCCTTGGCCCATATAGGCCAAGGCGCACACCCCTACAGCCCATGTGGCCCCCGGGGCAGGTGGCCCCACCCGGTGGACCCCGGGACCCTTCCGGTGGTCCCCGTACAATACCGGTGACCCCGAAACTTGTCCCGATGGCCGAAATAGCACTTCCCATATATAATTCTTTACCTCCGGACCATTCCGGAACTCCTCGTGACGTCCGGGATCTCATCCGGGACTCCGAACAACATTCGGGTTACCGCATACTAATATCTCTATAACCCTAGCGTCACCGAACCTTCAGTGTGTAGACCCTACGGGTTTGGGAAGCATGCAGACATGACCGAGACGTTCTCCGGTCAATAACCAACAGCGGGATCTGGATACCCATGTTGGTTCCCACATGTTCCACGATGATCTCATCGGATGAACCACAATGTCGAGGATTCGATCAATCCCGTATACAATTCCCTTTGTCTATCGGTACGATACTTGCCCGAGATTCGATCGTCGGTATCCCGATACCTTGTTCAATCTCGTTACAGGCAAGTCTCTTTACTCGTTTCGTAACACATCATCCCATGATCAACTCCTTGATCACATTGTGCACATCATGATGACATCCTACCGAGTGGGCCCAGAGATACCTCTCCGTCACATGGAGTGACAAATCCCAGTCTCGATTCGTGCCAACCCAACAGACACTTTCGGAGATACCCGTAGTGCACCTTTATAGTCACCCAGTTACGTTGTGACGTTTGGCACACCCAAAGTATTCCTACGGTATCCGGGAGTTGCACAATCTCATGGTCTAAGGAAATGATACTTGACATTAGAAAAGCTTTAGCATACGAACTACACGATCTAGTGCTATGCTTAGGATTGGGTCTTGTCCATCACATCATTCTCCTAATGATGTGATCCCGTTATCAACGACATCCAATGTCCATGGTTAGGAAACCGTAACCATCTATTGATCAACGAGCTAGTCAACTAGAGGCTTACTAGGGACATGGTGTTGTCTATGTATCCACACATGTATCTGAGTTTCCTATCAATACAATTATAGCATGGATAATAAACGATTATCATGAACAAGGAAATATAATAATAGCTAATTTGTTATTGCCTCTAGAGCATATTTCCAACAGTCTTCCACTTGCACTAGAGTCAATAATCTAGTTCACATCGCCATGTGATTAACACTCATAGGTCACATCGCCATGTGACCAACATCCAAAGAGTTTACTAGAGTCAATAATCTAGTTCACATCACTATGTGATTAACACTCAATGAGTTCTGGGTTTGATCATGTTGCTTGTGAGAGAGGTTTTAGTCAACGGGTCTACAACATTCAGATCCGTATGTACTTCACAAATCTCTATGTCATCTTGTAGATGCAACTACTATGCTATATTTGGAGCCATTTCAAATAATTGTTCTACTTGGAGCTATTCCAAATCGTTGCTCCATTATACGTATCCGGTATCTCTACTCAGAGCTATCCGGATAGGTGTTAAGCTTGCATCGACGTAACTCTTTACGTCGAACTCTTTATCACCTCCATAACCGAGAAACATATCCTTATTCCTCTAAGGATAATTTTGACCGCTATCTGGTGATCTACTCCTAGATCACCTTCGTACCCTCTAGCCAGACATGTGGCAAGGAACACATCAGGTGCGGTACACAATATAGCATACTATGGAGCCTATGTCTAAGCATAGGGGACGACCTTCGTCCTTTCTCTCTGTTCTGCCGTGGTCGAGCTTTAAGTCTTAACTTCGTACCTTACAACTCAGGCAAGAACTCCTTCTTTGACTGATCCATCTTGAACACCTTCAAGATCATGTCAAGGTATGTGCTCATTTGAAAGTACCATTAAGCGTTTTGATCTATCCATATAGATCTTGATGCTCAATGTTCAAGTAGCTTAATCCAGGCTTTCCATTGAAAAACACTTTCAAATAACCCTATATGCTTTCCAGAAATTCTACATCATTTCTGATCCATAATATGTCAACAACATATACTCATCAGAAATTCTATAGTGCTCCCACTCACTTCTTTGGAAATACAAGTTTCTCATAAACTTTGTATACACCAAAATCTTTGATCATCTCATCAAAGCATACATTCCAACTCCGAGATGCTTACTCCAGTCCTTAAAAGGATTGCTGGAGCTTTGCATACTTATTAGCATCTTTCAGGATTGACAAAACCTTCCGGTTGTATCACATACAACCTTTCCTCAATAAAATCATCGAGGAAACAATGTTTTGACATCCTATCTGCAAGATTTCATAAATAATGCAGTAATCGCTAATATAATTCCAACAGACTTTTTAGCATCGCTACGTGTGAGAAAGTAGTCAACTCCTTCAACTTGTCGGGAAACATCTTAATGACAAGTCGAGCTTTCTTAATGGTGACATTTACCATCATTGTCCGTCTTCCTTTTAAAATCCATCTATGCTCAACAGCCTCACGACCATCGAGCCGTTCTGCTAGAGTCTACACTTTGTTTTCATACATGGATCCTCTCTCGGATTTTATGGCCTCGAGCCATTCATCGGAACCCGGGCCCACCATCGCTTCTCCATAGCTCGTAGGTTCATTGTTGTCTAGCAACATGACTTCTAAGACAGGATTGCGTACCACTCTGAAGTAGCACGCATCCTTGTCATCCCACGAGGGTTGGTAGTGACTTGATCTGAAGTTTCATGATCACTATCACAAGCTTCCACTTCAATTGGTGTAGGTGCCACAGGAACAACTTCATGTGCCCTGCCACACACTAGTTGAAGAGATGGTTTAATAACCTCATCAAGTCTCCACCATCCTCCCACTCAATTTTTTCGAGAGAAACTTTTCCTCGAGAAAGGACCCGATTCTAGAAACAATCCCTTATTGCTTTCGGATCTAAGACAGAAGGTATACCCAACTATTTTGGGTGTCCTATGAAGATGCATTTATCCGCTTTGGGTTCGAGCTTATCAGCGTGAAACTTTTTCACATAAGCGTCGCAGCCCCAAACTTTTAAGAAATGACAGCTTAGGTTTCTCTAAACCATAGTTCATACGGTGTCATCTCATCGGAATTACGTGGTGCCCCTTTTAAAGTGAATGTGATTGTCTCTAATGCCTAACCCATAAACTATTGTGGTAATTCGATAAGAGACATCATGGTATGCATCATATCCAATAGGGTGCAGTTATGATGTTCGGACACACCATCACCCTATGGTGTTCCAGGCTGTATCGGTTGTGAAACAATTTCCACAATGTCTTAATTCTGTGCCAAACTCGTAATTCAGATATTCATCTCTATGATCATATCATAGATATTTTATCCTCTTGTCACGACGATCTTTCAACTTCACCCTGAAATTACTTGAACCTTTCAATAATTCAGACTCGTGATTCATCAAGTAAATATACTCAACATCTACTCAAATCATCTGTGAAGTAAGAACATAACGATATCCACTACACGCCTCAGCACTCATTGGACTGCACACATCAAAATGTATTACTTCCAACAAGTTGCTTTCCAGTTCCATTTTACTGAAACCGAGGCTTTCAGTCATCTTGCCCATGTGGTATGATTTGCATGTCTCAAGTGATTCAAAAATCAAGTGAGTTCAAACGGTCCATTTGCATAGAGTTTCTTCATGCATATCTACCAACAAACATGGTTCGCATGTCTCAATCCTTTCAAAAATGAGTGAGTCCAAAGATCCATCAACATGGAGCTTCTTCATGCGTTTTATACCGATATAACTTAAGTGGCAGTGCCACAAGTAGGTGGTACTATCATTACTATCCTATATCTTTTGGCATGAACATGTGTATCACTACGATCGAGATTCAATAAACCATTAATTTTAGGTGCAAGACCATTGAAGGTATTATTCAAATAAACAGAGTAACCATTATTCTCCTTAAACGAATAACCGTATTGCGATAGACATAATCCAATCATGTCTATGCTCAACGCAAACACCAATCTTGATGGTAGAGGGAGCGTACGATATTTGATCAACCTTGGAAATACTTCCAACACATATCGTCATCTCACCTTTTAGCTAGTATCCGTTTATTCCGTAGCTTTTATTTCGAGTTACTAACACTTAGCAACTGAACCGGTATCTAATACCCTGGTGCTACTAGGAGTACTAGTAAAGTACACATCAACACAATGTATATCCAATATACTTCTATCGACCTTGCCAGCCTTCTAATCTACCAAGTATCTAGGGTAATTCTGCTCCAGTGGCTGTTCCCCTTATTACAGAAGCACTTAGTCTCGAGTTTGGGTTCAACTTTGGGTTTCTTCACTAGAGCAGCAGCTAAATTGCCATTTCATGAAGTATCCCTTCTTGCCCTTGCCCTTCTTGAAACTAGTGGTTTCACCAACCATCAACAATTGATGCTCCTTTTGATTTCTACTTTCGCGGTGTCAAACATCGCGAATATTTCAAGGATCATCATATATGTCCCCGATTATAGTTCATCACGAAGCTCTAGCAGCTTGGTGGTAATTACTTCGGAGAAACATCACTGTCTCATCTGGAAGATCAACTCCCACTCGATTCAAATGATTGTTGTACTCAGACAATCTGAGCACAAGCTCAACAATTGAGCTTTTCTCCCTTAGTTTGCAGGCTAAGAAAATCGTCGGAGGTCTTATACCCCTTGACGTGGGCACGAGCCTGAAATCCCAATTTCAGCCCTCAAAACATCTCATATGTTTCGCGACGTTTCAAAACCGTCTTCGGTGCCTCAACTCTAAACCGTTTAACTGAACTATCACGTAGTTATCAAAATGTGTATGTCAGATGTTCGCAACATCCACAGACGACGTTTGAGGTTCAGCATACTGAGCGGTGCATTAAGGACATAAGCCTTCTATGAAGCAATGAGGACAATCCTCAGTTTACGGACCTAGTCCGCATAATTGCTACTATCAACTTTCAGCTAAATTTTCTCTAGGAACATATCTAAACAGTAGAACTGAAGCGCGAGCTACGACATAATTTGCGAAGACCTTTTGACTATGTTCAGGATAATTAAGTTCATCTTATGAACTCCCACTCAGATAGACATCCCTCTAGTCATCCAAGTGATTACATGATCCGAGTCAACTAGGCCGTGTCCGATCATCACGTGAGACGGACTAGTCAACATCGGTGAACATCTTCATGTTGATCGTATCTACCATACGACTCATGCTTGACCTTTCGGTCTCTTGTGTTCCGAGGCCATGTCTGTACATGCTAGGCTCGTCAAGTTAACCTAAGTGTTTCGCATGTGTTCCGAGGCCATGTCTGTACATGCTAGGCTAGTCAACACCTGTTGTATTCGAACGTAAGAATCTAACACCCGATCATCACGTGGTGCTTCGAAGCAACGAACTGTCGCAACGGTGCACAGTTAGGGGGAACACTTTCTTGAAATTATTATGAGGGATCATCTTATTTACTACCATCATTCTAAGCAAATAAGATGTATAAACATGATAAACATCACATGCAATCAAATAGTGACATGATATGGCCAATATCATATTGCTCCTTTTGATCTCCATCTTCGAGGCTCCATGATCATCATCGTCACCGGCATGACACCATGATCTCCATCATCATGATCTCCATCATCGTGTCTTCATGAAGTTGTCTCGCCAGCTATTACTTCTACTACTACAGCTAACGGTTAGCAATAAAGTAAAGTAATTACATGACGTTTATGTTGACACGTAGGTCATAAATAAATTAAAGACAACTCCTATGGCTCCTGCCGGTTGTCATACTCATCGACATGCAAGTCGTGATTCCTATTACAAGAACATGATCATCTCATACATCACATATATCATTCATCACATCCTTTGGCCATATCACATCACATAGCATACCCTGCAAAAACAAGTTAGACGTCCTCTAATTGTTGTTTGCATGTTTTACGTGGCTGCTATGGGTTTCTAGCAAGAACGTTTCTTACCTACGCAAAGACCACAACGTGATATGCCAATTGCTATTTACCCTTCATAAGGACCCTTTTCATCGAATCTGATCCGACTAAAGTGGGAGAGACAGACACCCGCCAGCCACCTTATGCAATTAGTGCATGTCAGTCGGTGGAACCGGTCTCACGTAAGCGTACGTGTAAGGTTGGTCCAGGCCGCTTCATCCCACAATGCCGCCGAATCAAGATTGGACTAGTAACGGTAAGCATATTGAACAAAATCAACGCCCACAACTACTTTGTGTTCTACTCGTGCATAGAATCTACGCAATAGACCTAGCTCATGATGCCACTGTTGGGGAACGTAGCAATAATTCAAAATTTTCCTACGTGTCACCAAGATCAATCTACGGAGTCATCTAGCAACGAGGGAGGAGTGGATCTACATACCCTTGTAGATCGCGCGCGGAAGCGTTCAAGAGAACGGGGTTGATGGAGTCGTACTCGTCGTGATCCAAATCACCAATGATCCTAGCACCGAACGGACGGCACCTCCGCGTTCAACACACGTACGGAGCAGCGACGTCTCCTCCTTCTTGATCCAGCAAGGGGGAGGAGAGGTTGATGGAGATCCAGCAGCACGACGGCGTGGTGGTGGAAGTAGCGGGATTCCAACAGGGCTTCGCCAAGCGCTGCGGGAAGAGGGAGATGTGTCACGGGAGGGAGAGGGAGGCGCCAGGGCTTAGGTGCGGCTGCCCTCCCTTCCCCCACTATATATAGGGCCAAGGGAGAGGGGGGCACAGCCTTGGCCCTTCCTCCAAGGAAGGGGCGGCTAGGGAGGAGTCCCTCCTCCCCAAGGCACCTAGGAGGTGCCTTCCCCCTTTAGGACTCTTCCTTTCCTTATCCCTTGGCACATGGGCCTCTTGGGACTGGTGCCCTTGGCCCATATAGGCCAAGGCGCACACCCCTACAGCCCATGTGGCCCCGGGGGCAGGTGGCCCCACCCAGTGGACCCCGGGACCCTTCCGGTGGTCCCGGTACAATACCGGTGACCCCGAAACTTGTCCCGATGGCCGAAATAGCACTTCCTATATATAATTCTTTACCTCCGGACCATTCCGGAACTCCTCGTGACGTCCGGGATCTCATCCGGGACTCCGAACAACATTCGGGTTACCGCATACTAATATCTCTATAACCCTAGCGTCACCGAACCTTAAGTGTGTAGACCCTACGGGTTCGGGAAGCATGCAGACATGACCGAGACGTTCTCCGGTCAATAACCAACAGCAGGATCTGGATACCCATGTTGGTTCCCACATGTTCCATGATGATCTCATCGGATGAACCACAATGTCGAGGATTCGATCAATCCCGTATACAATTCCCTTTGTCTATCGGTACGATACTTGCCCGAGATTCGATCGTTGATATCCCGATACCTTGTTCAATCTCGTTACCGGCAAGTCTCTTTACTCATTCCGTAACACATCATCCCGTGATCAACTCCTTGATCACATTGTGCACATTATGATGATGTCCTACCGAGTGGGCCCAGAGATACCTCTCCGTTCACACGGAGTGACAAATCCCAGTCTCGATTCGTGCCAACCCAACAGACACTTTCGGAGATACCTGTAGTGTACCTTTATAGCCACCCAGTTACGTTGTGACGTTTGGCACACCCAAAGTATTCTACGGTATCCGGGAGTTGCACAATCTCATGGTCTAAGGAAATGATACTTGACATTAGAAAAGCTTTAGCATACGAACTACACGATCTTGTGCTAGGCTTAGGATTGGGTCTTGTCCATCACATCATTCTCCTAATGATGTGATCCCGTTATCAACGACATCCAATGTCCATGGTTAGGAAACCGTAACCATCTATTGATCAACGAGCTAGTCAACTAGAGGCTTACTAGGGACATGGTGTTGTCTATGTATCCACACATGTATCTGAGTTTCCTATCAATACAATTATAGCATGGATAATAAACGATTATCATGAACAAGGAAATATAATAATAGCTAATTTGTTATTGCCTCTAGGGCATATTTCCAACAGTCTTCCACTTGCACTAGAGTCAATAATCTAGTTCACATCGCCATGTGATTAACACTCATAGGTCACATCGCCATGTGACCAACATCCAAAGAGTTTACTAGAGTCAATAATCTAGTTCACATCACTATGTGATTAACACTCAATGAGTTCTGGGTTTGATCATGTTGCTTGTGAGAGAGGTTTTAGTCAACGGGTCTGCAACATTCAGATCCGTATGTACTTCACAAATCTCTATGTCATCTTGTAGATGCAACTACTATGCTATATTTGGAGCCATTTCAAATAATTGTTCTACTTGGAGCTATTCCAAATCGTTGCTCCATTATACGTATCCGGTATCTCTACTCAGAGCTATCCGGATAGGTGTTAAGCTTGCATCGACGTAACTCTTTACGTCGAACTCTTTATCACCTCCATAACCGAGAAACATATCCTTATTCCTCTAAGGATAATTTTGACCGCTATCTGGTGATCTACTCCTAGATCACCTTCGTACCCTCTAGCCAGACATGTGGCAAGGAACACATCAGGTGCGGTACACAATATAGCATACTATGGAGCCTATGTCTAAGCATAGGGGACGACCTTCGTCCTTTCTCTCTGTTCTACCGTGGTCGAGCTTTAAGTCTTAACTTCGTACCTTACAACTCAGGCAAGAACTCCTTCTTTGACTGATCCATCTTGAACACCTTCAAGATCATGTCAAGGTATGTGCTCATTTGAAAGTACCATTAAGCGTTTTGATCTATCCATATAGATCTTGATGCTCAATGTTCAAGTAGCTTAATCCAGGCTTTCCATTGAAAAACACTTTCAAATAACCCTATATGCTTTCCAGAAATTCTACATCATTTCTGATCCATAATATGTCAACAACATATACTCATCAGAAATTCTATAGTGCTCCCACTCACTTCTTTGGAAATACAAGTTTCTCATAAACTTTGTATACACCAAAATCTTTGATCATCTCATCAAAGCATACATTCCAACTCCGAGATGCTTACTCCAGTCCTTAAAAGGATTGCTGGAGCTTTGCATACTTATTAGCATCTTTCAGGATTGACAAAACCTTCCGGTTGTATCACATACAACCTTTCCTCAATAAAATCATCGAGGAAACAATGTTTTGACATCCTATCTGCAAGATTTCATAAATAATGCAGTAATCGCTAATATAATTCCAACAGACTTTTTAGCATCGCTACGTGTGAGAAAGTAGTCAACTCCTTCAACTTGTCGGGAAACATCTTAATGACAAGTCGAGCTTTCTTAATGGTGACATTTACCATCATTGTCCGTCTTCCTTTTAAAATCCATCTATGCTCAACAGCCTCACGACCATCGAGCCGTTCTGCTAGAGTCTACACTTTGTTTTCATACATGGATCCTCTCTCGGATTTTATGGCCTCGAGCCATTCATCGGAACCCGGGCCCACCATCGCTTCTCCATAGCTCGTAGGTTCATTGTTGTCTAGCAACATGACTTCTAAGACAGGATTGCGTACCACTCTGAAGTAGCACGCATCCTTGTCATCCCACGAGGTTTGGTAGTGACTTGATCTGAAGTTTCATGATCACTATCACAAGCTTCCACTTCAATTGGTGTAGGTGCCACAGGAACAACTTCATGTGCCCTGCCACACACTAGTTGAAGAGATGGTTTAATAACCTCATCAAGTCTCCACCATCCTCCCACTCAATTTTTTCGAGAGAAACTTTTCCTCGAGAAAGGACCCGATTCTAGAAACAATCCCTTATTGCTTTCGGATCTGAGACAGAAGGTATACCCAACTATTTTGGGTGTCCTATGAAGATGCATTTATCCGCTTTGGGTTCGAGCTTATCAGCGTGAAACTTTTTCACATAAGCGTCGCAGCCCCAAACTTTTAAGAAATGACAGCTTAGGTTTCTCTAAACCATAGTTCATACGGTGTCATCTCATCGGAATTACGTGGTGCCCCTTTTAAAGTGAATGTGATTGTCTCTAATGCCTAACCCATAAACTATTGTGGTAATTCGATAAGAGACATCATGGTATGCATCATATCCAATATGGTGCAGTTATGATGTTCGGACACACCATCACCCTATGGTGTTCCAGGCTGTATCGGTTGTGAAACAATTTCCACAATGTCTTAATTCTGTGCCAAACTCATAATTCAGATATTCATCTCTATGATCACATCATAGATATTTTATCCTCTTGTCACGACGATCTTTCAACTTCACCCTGAAATTACTTGAACCTTTCAATAATTCAGACTCGTGATTCATCAAGTAAATATACTCAACATCTACTCAAATCATCTGTGAAGTAAGAACATAATGATATCCACTACACGCCTCAGCACTCATTGGACTGCACACATCAAAATGTATTACTTCCAACAAGTTGCTTTCCAGTTCCATTTTACTGAAACCGAGGCTTACCAGGTCCCTACCGCGTCGTTTCAAGGGGTCTTTTTCTGTGTCGGATTGTGCGGTACCTCACTGCAGCAGTAGTGCGGCAGTACCGCTCCTTAGCGGCAGTACCGCCCTTCCTCCACGGTAGTACCGCCCGATTCCCTCTTTCTCTTTACCCTTCGTTCTGCGCGGCAGTACCGCCGAAGGGTGCGGTAGTACCGCCTAACCCAGCGGTAGTACCGCTGTCTCCTACGGTACTACCGCCCCAAGGTTCATGTTTTGTTGCTCCTTTTCCCTGTTTCTTCCACCTGAGCGGTAGTTCCGCTCATGGAGCGGTAGTACCGCTCGTGTGCGGGCTGAGCACATAACGGTTGGATTTTCCCCCTCCTATAAAAGGGGGTCTTCTTCCCCAATGAACCTTATCCTTGGAGCTCGTGTTCTTCCCCCATTGTTGACCTTCTTCGAGCTTGCTAACTCTCAATCCCTCCATGGATTCTTGCTAGTTTTTGATGGAAAAGAGAGAGGAGATCTAGATCCACATTTCCACCAATCACTTTCTCCTCTATGTGAGGGGAACCCCTTGGATCTAGATCTTGGAGTTCTTGGTGTTCTCTTTCTTGTTCTTCCTCTCATTTTCCTCCCTAGCATTAGTGTTGGAAATATGCCCTAGAGGCAATAATAAAAGCATTATTATTATATTTCCTTGTTCATGATAATTGTCTTTATTCATGCTATAATTGTGTTATCCGGAAATCGTAATACATGTGTGAATAATAGACACCAACATGTCCCTAGTGAGCCTCTAGTTGACTAGCTCGTTGATCAACAGATAGTCATGGTTTCCTGACTATGGACACTGGATGTCATTGATAACGAGATCACATCATTAGGAGAATGATGTGATGGACAAGACCCAATCCTAAACATAGCACAAGATCGTATAGTTCGTTTGCTAGAGTTTTCCAATGTCAAGTATCTTTTCCTTAGACCATGAGATCGTGTAACTCCCGGATACCGTAGGAGTGCTTTGGGTATGCCAAACGTCACAACGTAACTGGGTGACTATAAAGGTAGACTACGGGTATCTCCGAAAGTGTCTGTTGGGTGACATGGATCAAGACTGGGATTTGTCACTCCGTATGACGGAGAGGTATCACTGGGCCCACTCGGTAATGCATCATCATAATGAGCTCAGAGTGACCAAGTGTCTGGTCACGGGATCATGCATTACGGTACGAGTAAAGTGACTTGCCGGTAACGAGATTGAACGAGGTATTGGGATACCGACGATCGAATCTCGGGCAAGTAACATATCGATAGACAAAGGGAATAGCGTACGGGATTGATTAAATCCTCGACATCGTGGTTCATCCGATGAGATCATCGTGGAGCATGTGGGAGCCAACATGGGTATCCAGATCCCGCTGTTGGTTATTGACCGGAGAGTCGTCTCGGTCATGTCTGCTTGTCTCCCGAACCCGTAGGGTCTACACACTTAAGGTTCGGTGACGCTAGGGTTATGAAGATATGTATATGCAGAAACCCGAATGTTGTTCGGAGTCCCGGATGAGATCCCGGACGTCACGAGGAGTTCCGGAATGGTCCGGAGGTAAAGAATTATATATAGGAAGTGCTATTTCGGGCATCGGGACAAGTTTCGGGGTTATCGGTATTGTACCGGGACCACCGGAAGGGTCCCGGGGGTCCACCGGGTGGGGCCACCTGTCCCGGGGGGCCACATGGGCTGTAGGGGGTGCGCCTTGGCCTAGATGGGCCAAGGGCACCAGCCCCTATAGGCCCATGCGCCTAGGGTTTCCCCCTAGGAGGAGTCCTAGTGGTGGAAGGCACCCCTAGGTGCCTTGGGGGGGAGGGAAACCCTCCCCTGGCCGCCGCACCTAGGAGATCAGATCTCCTAGGCTGCGCACCAGCCCCCCTGGCACCCCTATATATAGTGGGGGAGAGGAGGGACTTCATACACCAGCCCCTGGCGCCTCCACCTCCCCCCGTTACGTCTCTCCCTCGTAGTCTCGGCGAAGCCCTGCTGCTGTGACGCCCTGCATCCACCACCACGCCGTCGTGCTGCTGGATCTTCATCAACCTCTCCTTCCCCCTTGCTGGATCAAGAAGGAGGAGACGTCTCCCGTCCCGTACGTGTGTTGAACGCGGAGGTGCCGTCCGTTCGGCGCTGGTCATCGGTGATTTGGATCACGTCGAGTACGACTACATCATCACCGTTCTTTTGAACGCTTCCGCTCGCGATCTACAAAGGTATGTAGATGCATCTAATCACTCGTTGCTAGATGAACTCCTAGATGATCTTGGTGAAACGAGTAGGAAATTTTTGTTTTCTGCAACGTTCCCCAACAGTGGCATCATGAGCTAGGTCTATGCGTAGTTCTTCTTGCGCGAGTAGAACACAATTTGTTGTGGGCGTAGATTTGTCAACTTTCTTGCCGTTACTAGTCCTTTCTTGCTTCAGCGGTATTGTGGGATGAAGCGGCCCGGACCAACCTTACACGTACGCTTACGTGAGACCGGTTCCACCGACTAACATGCACTAGTTGCATAAGGTGGCTGGCGGGTGTCTGTCTCTCCTACTTTAGTTGGAGCGGAATCGATGAACAGGGTCCTTATGAAGGGTAAATAGAAGTTGACAAATCACGTTGTGGCTTTAACGTAGGTAAGAAAACGTTCTTGCTAGAACCCTAATTCAGCCACGTAAAACTTGCAACAACAATTAGAGGACGTCTAACTTGTTTTTGCAGCAAGTGGTTTGTGATATGATATGGCCAAAGTTGTGATGAATGATGAATGATCTATATGTGATGTATGAGATGTTCATGCTATTGTAATAGGATCACGACTTGCATGTCGATGAGTATGACAACCGGCAGGAGCCATAGGAGTTGTCTTTATTCTTTTATATGACCTGCGTGTCATCAAGAAACGCCATGTAAATTACTTTACTTTATTGCTAAACGCGTTAGCCATAGTAGTAGAAGTAATAGTTGGCGAGCAACTTCATGGAGACACGATGATGGAGATCATGATGATGGAGATCATGGTGTCAAGCCGGTGACAAGATGATCATGGAGCCCCAAGATGGAGATCAAAGGAGCTATGTGATATTGGCCATATCATGTCACGTTTATTATTTGATTGCATGTGATGTTTATCATGTTTTGCATCTTGTTTACTTAGAACGACGGTAGTAAATAAGATGATCCCTCACAATAAATTCAAGAAGTGTTCCCCCTAACTGTGCACCGTTGCGACAGTTCGCTGTTTCAAAACACCACGTGATGATCGGGTGTTTTATTCAGACGTTCACATACAACGGGTGTAAGACAGATTTACACATGCAAACACTTAGGTTGACTTGACGAGCCTAGCATGTACAGACATGGCCTCGGAACACAGAAGACCGAAAGGTCGAGCATGAGTCGTATAGAAGATACGATCAACATGAAGATGTTCACCGATGTTGACTAGTCCGTCTCACGTGATGATCGGACACGGTCTAGTTTAACTCGGATCATGTAATACTTAGATGACTAGAGGGATGTCTAATCTAAGTGGGAGTTCACTAATAATTTGATTAGTTGAACTTAATTATCATGAACTTAGTCTAAATATTTTACAATATGTCTTGTAGATTAAATGGCCAACGTAGTCCTCAACTTCAACGCGTTCCTAGAGAAAACCAAGCTGAAAGACGATGGCAGCAACTATACGGACTGGGTCCGGAACCTGAGGATCATCCTCATAGCTGCCAAGAAAGATTATGTCCTACAAGCACCGCTTGGTGACGCACCCGTTCTCCCTGCAGAACAAGATGTTATGAACGCTTGGCAGGCACGTTTCGATGACTACTCCCTCGTTCAGTGCGGCATGCTTTACAGCCTAGAGCCGGGGCTCCAAAAGCGTTTTGAGAGACATGGAGCATATGAGATGTTCGAAGAGCTGAAAATGGTTTTCCAAGCTCATGCCCGGGTCGAGAGATATGAAGTCTCCGACAAATTCTTCAGCTGTAAGATGGAGGAAAACAGTTCTGTCAGTGAGCACATACTCACTATGTCTGGGTTGCATAACCGCTTGACTCAGCTGGGAGTTAATCTCCCGGATGATGCGGTCATTGACAGAATCCTCCAGTCGCTTCCACCAAGCTACAAGAGCTTTGTGATGAACTTCAATATGCAGGGGATGGAAAAGACCATTCCTGAAGTATTTGCTATGCTGAAATCAGCAGAGGTAGAAGTCAGGAAGGAACATCAAGTGTTGATGGTCAATAAAACCACTAAGTTCAAGAAAGGCAAGGGTAAAAAGAACTTCAAGAAGGACGGCAAGGAGGTTGCCGCGCCCGGCAAGCAAGCTGCCGGGAAGAAGCCAAAGAATGGACCCAAGCCCGAGACTGAGTGCTTTTATTGCAAGGGAAGCGGTCACTGGAAGCGGAACTGCCCTAAGTACTTAGCGGATAAGAAGGCCGGCAAAACAAAAGGTATATGTGATATACATGTAATTGATGTGTACCTTACTAGTGCCCGTAGTGGCTCCTGGGTATTTGATACCGGTGCAGTTGCTCACATTTGTAACTCAAAGCAGGGGCTGCGGAATAAGCGGAAACTGGCAAAGGACGAGGTGACGATGCGCGTCGGGAATGGTTCCAAGGTCAATGTGATCGCCGTCGGCACGCTACCTCTGCATCTCCCTTCGGGATTAGTTTTAAACCTTAATAATTGTTATTTAGTGCCAGCTTTGAGCATGAACATTGTATCGGGATCTCGTTTAATTCGAGATGGCTACTCTTTTAAATCTGAGAATAATGGTTGTTCCATTTTTATGAGAGATATGTTTTATGGTCATGCTCCTATGGTGAATGGTTTATTCTTTATGAATCTCGAACGTGATGCTACACATGTTCATAATGTGAGTACCAAAAGAAGTAAGGTTGATAATGATAGTCCCACATACTTGTGGCACTGCCGCCTTGGTCACATAGGTGTCAAACGCATGAAGAAGCTCCATGCTGATGGACTTTTAGAGTCTCTTGATTATGAATCATTTGACACGTGCGAACCATGCCTTATGGGTAAAATGACCAAGACTCCGTTCTCAGGAACAATGGAGCGAGCAACCGACTTATTGGAAATCATACATACTGATGTGTGCGGTCCGATGAGTGTTGAGGCTCGCGGTGGCTATCGTTATGTTCTCACCCTCACTGATGATTTAAGTAGGTATGGGTATATCTACTTAATGAAACACAAGTCTGAAACCTTTGAAAAGTTCAAGGAATTTCAGAGTGAGGTTGAAAATCAACGTGACAGGAAAATCAAGTTTCTACGATCAGATCGTGGAGGAGAATACTTGAGTCACGAGTTTGGGGCACACTTAAGAAAATGTGGAATAGTTTCACAACTCACGCCGCCTGGAACACCTCAGCGTAATGGTGTGTCCGAACGTCGTAATCGCACTCTGTTAGATATGGTGCGATCTATGATGTCTCTTACCGATTTACCGCTTTCTTTTTGGGGCTATGCTTTAGAGACTGCCGCATTCACTTTAAATAGGGCTCCGTCGAAATCCGTTGAGACGACACCGTATGAATTATGGTTTGGGAAGAAACCTAAGCTGTCGTTTCTAAAAGTTTGGGGATGCGATGCTTATGTCAAGAAACTTCAACCTGAAAAGCTCGAACCCAAGTCGGAAAAATGCGTCTTCATAGGATACCCAAAAGAAACTATTGGGTACACCTTCTACCTCAGATCCGAAGGCAAGATCTTTGTTGCCAAGAATGGGTCCTTTCTGGAGAAAGAGTTTCTCTCGAAAGAAGTAAGTGGGAGGAAAGTAGAGCTTGATGAAGTATTACCTCTTGAACCGGAAAATGGCGCAACTCAAGAAAATGTTCCTGAGGTGCCTGCACCGACTAGAGAGGAAGTTAATGAAATGATCAAGATACTTCTGATCAAGCCCCTACTGAAATTCGAAGGTCCACAAGGACACGTTCCGCACCAGAGTGGTACGGCAACCCTGTCTTGGAAATCATGCTGTTAGACAACGGTGAACCTTCGAACTATGAAGAAGCGATGGCGGGCCCGGATTCCGACAAATGGCTGGAAGCCATGAAATCCGAGATAGGATCCATGTATGAAAACAAAGTATGGACTTTGACTGACTTGCCCGTTGAGCGGCGAGCCATAGAAAATAAATGGATCTTTAAGAGGAAGACAGACGCGGATGGTAATGTGACCATCTATAAAGCTCGGCTTGTCGCTAAGGGTTATCGACAAGTTCAAGGGGTTGACTACGATGAGACTTTCTCACCGGTAGCGAAGCTGAAGTCCGTCCGAATCATGTTAGCAATTGCCGCATTCTATGATTACGAAATATGGCAAATGGACGTCAAAACGGCATTCCTTAATGGTTTCCTTAAGGAAGAATTGTATATGATGCAGCCGGAAGGTTTTGTCGATCCTAAGAATGCTGACAAAGTGTGCAAGCTCCAACGCTCGATTTATGGGCTGGTGCAAGCATCTCGGAGTTGGAACATTCGCTTTGATGAGATGATCAAAGCGTTTGGGTTTACACAGACTTATGGAGAAGCCTGCGTTTACAAGAAAGTGAGTGGGAGCTCTGTAGCATTTCTCATATTATATGTAGATGACATACTTTTGATGGGAAATGATATAGAACTCTTGGACAGCATCAAGGCCTACTTGAATAAAAGTTTTTCAATGAAGGACCTTGGAGAAGCTGCTTATATATTAGGCATCAAAATCTATAGAGATAGATCGAGACGCCTCATAGGTCTTTCACAAAGCACATACCTTGATAAGATATTGAAGAAGTTCAATATGGATCAATCCAAGAAGGGGTTCTTGCCTGTGTTGCAAGGTATGAAATTGAGCTCAGCTCAATGTCCGACCACGGCAGAAGATATAGAAGAGATGAGCGTCATCCCCTATGCCTCAGCCATAGGTTCTATTATGTATGCCATGCTGTGTACCAGACCTGATGTAAACCTTGCCGTAAGTTTGGTAGGAAGGTACCAAAGTAATCCCGGCAAGGAACACTGGACAGCGGTCAAGAATATCCTGAAGTACCTGAAAAGGACTAAGGAAATGTTTCTCGTTTATGGAGGTGACGAAGAGCTCGTCGTAAAGGGTTACGTCGACGCTAGCTTCGACACAGATCTGGATGACTCTAAGTCACAAACCGGATACGTGTATATTTTGAATGGTGGGGCAGTAAGCTGGTGCAGTTGCAAGCAAAGCGTCGTGGCGGGATCTACATGTGAAGCGGAGTACATGGCAGCCTCGGAGGCAGCACATGAAGCAATATGGGTGAAGGAGTTCATCACCGACCTAGGAGTCATACCCAATGCGTCGGGGCCGATCAAGCTCTTCTGTGACAACACTGGAGCTATTGCACTTGCCAAGGAGCCCAGGTTTCACAAGAAGACAAGGCACATCAAGCGTCGCTTCAACTCCATTCGTGAAAATGTTCAAGATGGAGACATAGAGATTTGTAAAGTACATACGGACCTGAATGTAGCAGATCCGTTGACTAAACCTCTCCCTAGAGCAAAACATGATCAACACCAGAATTCCATGGGTGTTCGATTCATCACAATGTAACTAGATTATTGACTCTAGTGCAAGTGGGAGACTGTTGGAAATATGCCCTAGAGGCAATAATAAAAGCATTATTATTATATTTCCTTGTTCATGATAATTGTCTTTATTCATGCTATAATTGTGTTATCCGGAAATCGTAATACATGTGTGAATAACAGACACCAACATGTCCCTAGTGAGCCTCTAGTTGACTAGCTCGTTGATCAACAGATAGTCATGGTTTCCTGACTATGGACACTGGATGTCATTGATAACGAGATCACATCATTAGGAGAATGATGTGATGGACAAGACCCAATCCTAAACATAGCACAAGATCGTATAGTTCGTTTGCTAGAGTTTTCCAATGTCAAGTATCTTTTCCTTAGACCATGAGATCGTGTAACTCCCGGATACCGTAGGAGTGCTTTGGGTATGCCAAACGTCACAACGTAACTGGGTGACTATAAAGGTAGACTACGGGTATCTCCGAAAGTGTCTGTTGGGTGACATGGATCAAGACTGGGATTTGTCACTCCGTATGACGGAGAGGTATCACTGGGCCCACTCGGTAATGCATCATCATAATGAGCTCAGAGTGACCAAGTGTCTGGTCACGGGATCATGCATTACGGTACGAGTAAAGTGACTTGCCGGTAACGAGATTGAACGAGGTATTGGGATACCGACGATCGAATCTCGGGCAAGTAACATATCGATAGACAAAGGGAATAGCGTACGGGATTGATTAAATCCTCGACATCGTGGTTCATCCGATGAGATCATCGTGGAGCATGTGGGAGCCAACATGGGTATCCAGATCCCGCTGTTGGTTATTGACCGGAGAGTCGTCTCGGTCATGTCTGCTTGTCTCCCGAACCCGTAGGGTCTACACACTTAAGGTTCGGTGACGCTAGGGTTATGAAGATATGTATATGCAGAAACCCGAATGTTGTTCGGAGTCCCGGATGAGATCCCGGACGTCACGAGGAGTTCCGGAATGGTCCGGAGGTAAAGAATTATATATAGGAAGTGCTATTTCGGGCATCGGGACAAGTTTCGGGGTTATCGGTATTGTACCGGGACCACCGGAAGGGTCCCGGGGGTCCACCGGGTGGGGCCACCTGTCCCGGGGGGCCACATGGGCTGTAGGGGGTGCGCCTTGGCCTAGATGGGCCAAGGGCACCAGCCCCTATAGGCCCATGCGCCTAGGGTTTCCCCCTAGGAGGAGTCCTAGTGGTGGAAGGCACCCCGAGGTGCCTTGGGGGGGAGGGAAACCCTCCCCTGGCCGCCGCACCTAGGAGATCAGATCTCCTAAGCTGCGCACCAGCCCCCCCTGGCACCCCTATATATAGTGGGGGAGAGGAGGGACTTCATACACCAGCCCCTGGCGCCTCCACCTTCCCCCGTTACGTCTCTCCCTCGTAGTCTCGGCGAAGCCCTGCTGCTGTGATGCCCTGCATCCACCACCACGCCGTCGTGCTGCTGGATCTTCATCAACCTCTCCTTCCCCCTTGCTGGATCAAGAAGGAGGAGACGTCTCCCGTCCCGTACGTGTGTTGAACGCGGAGGTGCCGTCCGTTCGGCGCTGGTCATCGGTGATTTGGATCACGTCGAGTACGACTACATCATCACCGTTCTTTTGAATGCTTCCGCTCGCGATCTACAAAGGTATGTAGATGCATCTAATCACTCGTTGCTAGATGAACTCCTAGATGATCTTGGTGAAACGAGTAGGAAAATTTTTGTTTTCTGCAACGTTCCCCAACAATTAGTTGCTTCGGTGGGATTTGAGAGAGAAGGATTTGGGCACTCCGTGTGCCCTTGCCATTGCATTTGGTGCATCGGTTTGAGTTCTCCACGTGATACGTGGAAGTTGCAAGTTGAGAAGCTTATTACTCTTGGGTGCTTGGTACCCTTGAGCTTGTTCCTCTTGGGTGCTTGGGCGCCCTAGACGGTTGTTGGTGTTCGGAGCTCAATCATTGTGGTGCAAAGCTCCGGGCAAGCGTTGGGGTCTCCAATTAGGTTGTGGAGATCGCCCCGAGCAATTTGACGGGTTCGGTGACCGCCCCCGAGGGTTGCCAAAGTGTACGGGTTCGATGACCGCCCCCAAGGGTTGCCATTTGTACGGGTTCGGTGACCGCCCTCAAGGGTCCCTTAGTGGAATCACGGCATCTTGCATTGTGCGAGAGCGTGAGGAGATTACGGTGGCCCTAGTGGCTTCTTGGGGAGTATTGTGCCTCCACACCGCTCCAAACGGAGATTAGCATCCGCAAGGGTGTGAACTTCGGGATACATCATCATCTCCTCGTGCCTCGGTTATCTCTTACCCGAGCCCTTTACTTATGCACTTTACTTTATGATAGCCATATTGTTTCTTGTCATATATCTTGCTATCACATAGTTGCTTATCTTTCTTAGCATAAGTTGTTGGTGCACATAGGTGAGCCTAGTTGTTTTAGGTTTTGTGCTTGGCAAATTAACCGCTAGGTTTATTCCGCATTTGTTCAAGCCTAAACTGTAATTATTTTAAAACGCATATTCACCCCCCCCCCCTCTAGGCGACATCCACGATCTTTCAATTGGTATTAGAGCCTCGTCTCTCTTTATAGGGCTTAACCGCCTAGAGAGTAAAGATGTCGACTAAGGGATTAGGATTCTCTGACACTCTTAGTTTTGATGGCACACATTTTGATGTTTGGGTAATTCGCATGCTTAATCTCTTTAGGGTCATGGACCCAAATTTAGAGCGAATTGTAGATATGGGTTTTTCTCCTCCAAAGGATCCCCAAAGATTATCTTTAGAGGATGAGAAAAACTCTTATCTCAATGCTCAAGCTTCTAATGTGCTTTTCGATGCTTTGAGCAATGTAGTTATATTTCAACTCATGCCGTTCCGGGATGCTCATGAGTTGTGGACGAAGCTTCAAGATAAATATGGTGTGTCCAAGATTTGTGGGGATGATTGTTCTCCCTCCACCTCCGGTCGTATAGTCTTCTCAACTTCTTCTACTTCACCTACATGTGGTTTGCCACAAGGTAATGATATGGTGAGTAGTGTTGGTCATTGCAATGATGATAGTATGCTTATTGTGGATGATCCTTCATCACTATATTATTGCAATGCTCCTTTTTTGGGCTTTAACACTTCGAGCACTTCGTGGTCGAGTGGGAAGCCGTCCAGGTCGATGCCGACCTGATCACGCATGAAGGCCGCCTGATCGGGATCATAGCCAGCGGCCGGCATGAACACCCCGCGGCCGTCCTGACTTTGTGTCTCATCGGGATCATAGCCAACGGCCAGTGCACCACCCTCGAAGATGAGGTTCTACATGTAGTCCTCGTCGACAGCGGACGTCATTTTCTCGAACAGGTTGCGGGCGTCCTGGAGCACGCCGGTCGGCGTCTGCCGCGCGCGTTTCCTCACGCCACCGGATGACGAGCCACCGGCCACCGGGGTGGCATTGAGGTATATGGGCACAGGCGCGGGCGTGGAAGGCGCGACCACGCTCACGTCGGGCGAGCACTCCCCAGAGAGGCGGGAGGCCTGTGGGTACACGTGGAATCCCGGGATCGGGTTGCAAGCCGATGCCCGGGGCGAGTCGGGCAGCACCATCCGAGGAAACGCCGACGGGCCGGTGCTGGCGGCGGCGACGTCGGCTTGGACGAGGCCGTGCAGGCTAGGGTTTAACCCTAGCATGTAGAGTGCCACCCTCGTTGTCGCCGCGATGCGGGCGTTGGTGATCTCCTGCTGCGCGGCGACGACGACGGCAGCCTGCGCGGCGGCCTCACCCCTCGCGTCCGCGGCGTGCCTCCGGCCCTTCCTCTTGGCCGACTCCCTTGCCCGCTGTTGGGGCGTTAGCGCCTTCTTTGGCTTGGTCGTGGCGGCGGTCTTGCGCGGGGCACGAGGCTTGCCTTTCTCGGAGGGGGCGGCGGCGCCCGACGAGGCGAGGGAGGCGAGACCGGCGGCAGCGTCGAGGTCGATGGCGTCCTTCATGGCGGAGTGTGAGGCGGGAGCGCACGCGAGCGGGAGTGTTTTTGGGAAAATAGGGGGAAGTGGTGGTGGCTACCACTGACCAGCATCCCCGGGGAGAGGTGTAGGCGCGCGCGCAACCGGGAGTGTTTCTGATGAAAATAAGGGGAAGTGGTGGTGGTTGCCACCGACCAGCAGGCCTAGGGAGAGGTGTAGGCACGCGCGCTTCCGTCTCGTGTCTATATCGACGTAAAACCGGCTCAAAATTGAACCGGGAACTGGTCACCATGCAGACGCCAAGCGGACACGCGTCCGTTTGGGTCGACGCGTTGGATCGTCTTTTCTGTCCGCGCCGACTCAAACGCACGGCGACGGATGAAATGGGTCGCTCCATTGGAGTTGCTGTGAGTATTCAGCCAATTAATCCGACGATTCCACCCCACCGTGCCGCCTTGTTTGAACCAACAAGTCGCTCCCAAAGAAAGAAAGAAAGAAATTTTGCCGCTCCCTCGCACGCACGGAGCAGTAAGAAAGAAGACGACGGAGCAGTAGGGAAGATAAAACATTTTGCATGGAAAGTTTTGCATGGCGCCCTCCCATACTTTGGTGTATTAGCAAGCCGACACATCCCATGCTCAGCTCAATGTCTAGTTTGTTTAGTTGGAGCAGAAGACATTCAACACTGCATATTTAGGTGCCGACGAGCGACGGATGTTTGGGAACGGCTGGGCTTGCTACAAGTCATACGGAAAGCTGTCGCCGAGAACAGATCAGGATCTATTATGATGGAAATTTTATCAAAGCTTCAGGGCAATGATGCGGAGGTACCAACGGCGGAGCTTGCTGTTGTAGCAGCATGGTATATATGGTGGCAGCGCCGACAGATAGTAAAAGGAGTCAAAGTCCAAACGCCAGAAAAAACTGCACTAGCCATCAAGGTTTTGGCGACAAATTTCCTCAGGTCAACTAGACCCAAAGGACCAATATGTAAAAACGACCACATGTGGAGGAAACCAGGATATGAGATCGTGAAGATAAATGTTGATGCTTCCTTTCAGTATGAGACACTTTCAGGTGCTTGTGGTGCTGTGGCTCGAGACTACCGGGGTGATTTTGTTGCTACAGCAAGTTGGTTTGTTCCAAACATCAGTGGAGTTGACTCAGCTGAGCTAACTGCCATCAGAAGCGGGATATACTTGGCAACTCACATTGGATGCAACAACATAGAAATTGAATTAGATTGTTCGTTCGCTGTGGACTCGCTGAACCAAGTTGATGATTATTTAGGCCCGGAGGTAGCTATCATCATAGAGTGTAAACAACTTATGATGGACTTTGCGTCCATATCCTTCAGACATTGCTATAGAGAGGCCAATCAGATGGCAGATGAATTAGCAAAGAACTCTTTTACTACTAGATCTTCTAGTTCTTGGGATGATGACATCCCTGATTTTATTTCTCATCTGCTTGTAAATGACATGTCTATTATTTGAGAAATAAAGTCTATTTGCAGCAAAAAAAAAGAAGACGACGCGCACATTTGGCAAGCAGTAATAAGATTGACGAGTACGCTCTGTTGACTAGACGACGCGCCGTTCTCCGAACACGGCGAGCCGGCTACGTGTCGCGCGCCGGTGGCCGGAGTCCACCGCGCGCCGGTGGCCGGGGGAATCTTTTCCGCCCACTTCCGGCCCGGGCGATCCGAGGAGGAGATGCGGCCGCGGCCCGCCGACGTGAACCCGCGGCAGGGTGTCGTGTCGTGTCTCCGTCCGCACCACGCTCTCCGTCACTGGTGCGTGCACGGCTCTTCTTGCCCCCTTCCTTCCAGAAGGAGAGATCCTGTTGAGTGCTGGGAACTGGTGCCCTCCCCTCCCCACTAACGTCGGTGCCCATTTCTTTTCGGCCTTGTCGTTGCATTTCCTCTTTCAGCGTGTGTGTATTTCTCCATGGCGTCCGAAGGACAAGCCATATGATTATAAGAAACAATTCGGCGGGCGTGGAATGCATGAATCTCCAGTGGCCACGATGCACACGGAAGAGCTCGACTTGCGCCCTCACCAGAAAGCTCGAAAGATGCTACTGCTGCAGTGGTGATCTTACGATCCTGCTAGAAAGAGATAGATGTATCCCAACTAGAACTCCTCTATTATCACTCTCACGCAAGGACCTGACTCTTTATTTTCATTTTCTTTTTCTAGAATGGTACAAGGACCCAACTTATGCAACATGAAAAAGTGTCTAAGAATTCCTATTATATTTCCCTTTTCTATTAATCATTGTTTTTATTCCACAAACGTGCTTTGGTCCACTTAATTGGCTGTGGATTGGCTCCGAGCTAGTGCAGTTCCTTTGCCACGTAACCCGATTGGTGGGTCAGCAGTGACAAAAACGTCCACAATGTGCAAAATTGTGATGTGTAGATTCTAAGACAATAGTGGAGGCAATGTGATAAAATCCTATGGTTTTGTGAAACCCTGCAGTCCCGCTTTTGTGATATTTGGTTGCTTATTAACACCAACACGGGTTCATATTGTATCAAACCGAAATATGAATTAGAGATTGAATGAACGTCATGAAGGTTTACCAAGGTTAAGATATGTCATTTGCATTCCATTCATGACCTTACCAAACTTCAAATACGTAATTCACAAAAAAAAACTTCAAATACATACATAGGATCAATACTCAGTTTCTAAAATAACTTCCTCTTATTTTCTTCCCCTGACCCTAGGCGACTAGGGCAAACTCTCCCTTTCAGACTTCATCGACAATGCGTGGATTCGCCTCCCCTTTGCCTACTGCTCTGACGGGTGGTGGCGGGGAGGGGAATCCCAGTTCCTTCATTCCGGTTTGTAGTTCATGTTAGGATTTGTTAGTCCTCGCTGTTGCGGCGCTTGGACAGACGACGACATTTCTTCTCCGAGTTTGTCTTCCGGACTCCCATCCTCCTTGAGTTCATCCATCTGGACATAGTCGACGAAGTTTTGACGTAGATTCCTGCCGTCTTCTTAGGACAATGACCACAATATGATTACAAGAAACGCTTTGGTGGGTGTGGAATGCACGAGTCTCTCTCTCTCTCGTGCTAGCCAGTGGCCATGATACGCACGAGAGAGCTCGATTTGCACCCTCGCGTGAATATTTGTTCAAATCATACGTATTACTTATAGTTTGTTTGCTCTAAGGACGTTGCTTTGTTGTCTGTTTCATCGCTGCTTGATAGTGGAACCCGATCCTTTTTTCGGATCGAATCAACAAAAAGTACTTATTATATGCCTTTCCATGAATTTAAAGTAGACATTAGAATTGACTGAATATAGTCTTAAGTGATCGTAAATATGATTTGATTTGAAGCCCATAATAGATAGAGAGCTCAAAAGATGCTAGTGATGATCTTACGATCATGCTAAAAAGAGATAGATGTATCCGAACTAGAAATCCTCTGTTACTCTCACACAAGGACCTAACTTTTTATTTTCCTTTTCTTTTTCTAAAATAGTACAAGGACCCAACTTATGCAACATAACAATGTGACCAAGAATTCCTATATTATTTTTCCCTTTGTATTAATCATCATTTTTATTCCACAAACGTGCTTTGGTCCATTTAATTGCATGTGGATTGGCTCCGAGCTAGTAGTGCAGTTCATTTGCCACGTGACGCCTGATTGGTGGGTCAGCCGTGTCAAAAACATCGTCAATGACAAAATTTGCGATATGTGGGTTCTACGAAATAACTTACCACCAATAGTGCTTTTTGCGAAACCCCCAATAGTCGAGGCAATGTGATAAAATCCTATGGTTTTGTGAAACCCTATTGTTCCGCTTTTGTGATATTCACCCGCTTACTAAAACCAGCATGGTTTTCTATTGAATTAAGCCGAAATATGAATTAGAGATTGAATGAACGTTTCTTCATGAAGGTTTACCAATAATGTAAGAAACGCTCTTATATTATGGAAAAAAGGGAGTATGTGAGAGATGTCATTTGCATTCCATTCATGACCTTACCAAACTTCAAATACATACATAGGATCAATATACTCAGACTCTAAAAGAACTTCCTCTTTTTTCTTCTTCACTTAACCCTAGGCGGCTAGGGCAAACTCTCCTCTCCAGACTTTACTGATAAATACGTGGATTGCCTGCCCTCTGCCTGCTGCTCTGGCGGGTGATGGCGGGGAAGGGAATCCTAATGCCTTCGTTCAGATTAGGATTTGTTAGTCCTCGCAGTTGCGGCGCTCAGACGGACGGCGGCGTTTCTTCTTTGAGTTTGTCTTCCTGGCTCCTATCGTACTCAAGTTGGACATAGTCGACGGAGTCCCGACGTAGATTCCTGTCGTCTTCTTGCGACGGTGAGGTTAGTGTTTTTCATCATGTGGCGAGATTTGGTGTCAGGTGTTCCAGATCTATGCAAGGGTTCAACGACGACGACAACTGCGGCTCTAGGGCGCTGGCCCTTTGGGGCACATGCTCGAAGACTTCCCAGCCGTCATCGGCAAGGTCAAGTCGGCTCTGTTAGGAGAGCGACGACAATGACACATTGGTGGCTCGTTATAGCGACAATAGTGGTTGTTCGGTGGTCTCAAAATCTCGATGTAATTTATATTATGTTTGAGATGCTTTGACTCCTGGTGGACTTTTATAATAGACCTGATCCTTTTAGAAAAATAGTTTGAATGTACATATTTTGCATTTATTTAGATGAGTGGGATGTAAATGGTATCCTTGCCACGCCCTCTGTTCACAATATAAGATGTTCCAGCTTTTTTTGTGAATCAAGTGTACATATTTATTCCACTCATATAAATACATATATAGTCTATATTGACATATTCAAAACATCTTATATTTGTGAATGGAGGGAGCTGTATTCTTAATGAATTGCAAATAAATTAGAAATTGTTAGCCTCATATATTTTATAAGTTCTATCTAGTCCTTCCAGAACGAAATATCACCTTTTTCAGATTTTTGCATAGTCTTGAGAACAAATTCCATGATGATTTTTTCTACAAAATATATTCAATGACGAATCCAATGTCATTGATTTGGTGGTGTATATGTTAATATATTTTTCTACAAACCTGTTGAAAATTTATGAAGTTTAACTTAAGACAAACATAATATGCAAAGTAAATAAAAATATAGGAAGTAATTAAAATACCGCGGGGCTCCTCCCCGGTTGGTCTATTTTTTTCTTTGGATTTTTCTATAGTCTGGAGAACAAATTCCATAGCAAATTTCCCTCAATATACCATACGGATCGGTCTCACCGAAAATAACGTGAGATCAGAATATGTTTATAGCACGGTTCTCTCTGATCTCTAATCTCACCTATTTAAGAAAAAAGGTTTCCACGTTTTATATTATAAAGCAATGAATCAAACATCCAACACCACAATACAAAGTACACTCAAGTAATAAAGTCACGCTGAGGACACAACAGGACAAGCCCCAAACAAATCTAAAAAAGCTAATCCGGCTCGGAAGGTGATGGCGGTGGTGGAGCAAAAGCCGATGCCGAGGAACGAAGACCCGCAATGATGATGTCGATGACGTCTCGGTCGCGCCGCTTGCTAAGCGGTCTCCAGAGCTGTAAGAAGCCACATAAATTGCATCAGTCACACGGCACGGAATCACGCGTTCGATAACTAGTTTATTGCGGGCACACCAGAGGGTCCAGGCCAGGGTATCCAAAGCCACCCAAGTGGGGGCACGACCAGGACCGGGGAGCCTAAAGGCCTTCCCAAACAAGTCCAGGAGGTTGTTGTGGCACCAATTGCTGCCAACCACCTCCCGGAAGCAACTCCATAGGAACAGCGCCGCCGGACACCAGAAGAAGATGTGGTTGCAATCCTCTCGTACCATACAAATAGGGCAGAGGCTGTCCCCAGGACCATTACGTTTTCGGACCTCCGTGCCAGAGGGGAGCCGGCCTCAATCTCACCTATAAGCTCGACTAAGCACAAATCTGTTGTCACGGTGAACTGGACCTATATTAATCTTTCTTGTGCACATCTTTGCCCCAAATTTGGGCTCCAAGCATGCACAAATTAAGCCCCCTGCAGGCGACAGCGAAAACAGTCGATCGGACGTGCATGATCCTGGCTAGCGGTGACCTGTCAGCTGGCGAGTCGCTGTCTGAAGGAGGGAAAAGAAGAGGCCTGATCCCATGCAATGCAACGCAGAGGCAGAGCTCCTTCGTCGTTTTGGCTGTGTCCCTTTGGAGACCGGAACTGGAGATGGTCTTTTTGGCGCCTTCGCGCGCGCGCACGGCGCACCAGTCGCAGCAGGGTTGGAACGGCGTCCCTCTCGCCGTCGTGCTTTCTCGGCCGCTCGGGGACCGACTGGTGGCGGGAGTGGTTTGTTGTATCGCCTATCGCGGGCCCCCGATCGAATTGTTGCCAGCATTTGTATTTGTTGGTTCTGGGTTTTTTTTAGCACATTCATCCCTATAAACGCACACATGCACACCCTATCTTTATGAGCACCTCCGAAAGACTGAGCCGGCATATCATCTTGAGATTTACGAAGTCACCGTAGGCGCCTCGTCGTCGACGAGAACGTCTCCTCCTACTGAAAGCGCATCGCCGGAAATTCTGAAATAAATCCAGGAATAATGCGAGCACCAGAATTTGAACCCTGGTGGGTTGGGAATACCACTGTCCACCTAACCATCTCAACCACAGGTTGGTTCGCCATTCTGGGCTTTAGATCACGTGACCAAGACGACGGGAACTCGTCCTTGTGTAAAGGTAGTTTATCTTTTTTGACGTCAAGTGTAAATGTAGTTCCGCCGACCTCAATTCAGTCCTCCGATTTGCGTTATTTTTGAATTTATTTTAAAATTTTCAGCAATGCGTGTTCAGTAGAGGGAGGCGTTTTCATGGATTACGAGACACATGTGGTGACTTCGTTAATCTCAAGATGATATAAAGGCTCAATCTCTCAAAAATGCTCAAAGAATAGGATCTGTGTGTATGTTCATAAAGATGAGTGTATCGCGTATATATGAGTGCTTGTTTCTGTACTATGTTTTAAAAAAAATCTCAATTCCTTCCGTATTTACCCATGAAAAATAGGTTTTCCTTAGGGGTACCCAAACAGTATGAATAAGTTATAGGCCTGTCGTCGTTTTGGACTTGGCGAAAGCCGGCCCATCTAGGCTCCTTTGGTTCAAATGAATTTTGTAGGTTTGTCTAAAAAAATGAATTTTGTAGGATTACAATCCAAAGAAATCTTTTTTCAGGAAGTGATATGTATCGTTTAGGGCATCTTCAACGCCGACTCGCAAACCTCCCGCATGCGTCCATACTGCGTTGTTCTGACAGCAAAAGTCATCCAACACGGGCGTGTATCGGTCCATGGCATAATCCGGACGCGATTTCTCCCGCAAACCGGAGACAAATAGAGGGGGGGGGGGAGGGGGAGGGGCTTTGTGGGGGTCTGGACTGATTCCACTCCCACTTCTGACGGCCCTGGCCCATCAAAAATCCCTCACCCGTCCCTCCCCCGCTTTTCTTTCGATACACGCGCCGCTTACTGCGCCGCATTCATGCCAGCCGAGAGCATGCGGAGGCTGGCATTGATGCCACGATGTGAACGGAGTGAGGGACGGAGACGCTAATTGACGCGACCTCTCGACAGCCACCGCTTCAATGCGGACGCAGGTTCCCGAGGAACCAACTCCACCCGTCGCGCCGCATTGAAGCGGCTGACCGGCCCTTCGTATGGCCTGGTTACTCCTCCTCCTTCTTTCCTCTCCCCGCCCATCTCCCTTCACATCTCCGATGATGGGAAAGTCCTGGGCGTCGGCAGGCGGTTCCGTGGCGGGATCTGGCGAATCGTAGCAACGCCGCCCTCGAACTCCGGGGCCGTCATCCTCATCGTTGGGCGGCTCGTCAACGAAGGCGGAAATCGTCATCTCCTCCCGCGACGAGGAGGACTAGCAGCCGCCGCGCCGACGGTGTCGGGCCAGGTCTACGCCGCCACCAATGTGAAGTTCCAGGAACAGATATTCCGTCGCTCCGTCGTCCACATTAACGCTTAGACTGTGCCACCGAGAATGCTCCTCCTCGTGAAGCCAAAGCCGGCATCCCCTCCACACTCTTTGCCGTCGCGCAGCCGCCACGTCCAAGCGGGTGTCGCGTGAAGGAAAAGCGGCTCTCGCCGCCACCCTAGCGTGTCGTGGTGGAGCCTCTCTTGCCGCCGGCCCGACACATTGTCATGGAGTAGTGGCTCTCGCTGCCGCCCCGGCGCTTCGTCAAGGAGGAGCGCCGCTTGCCGCCGCCCCGACGCGTTGTCAAGGAGAAGCGCTGCCCTCCGCAGCCCGTGCCCAATGCGCGCGGTCACATTCTCCAATACCTCGGCATCGAGATACATATGGAGCGATTGAATTTCCTATGTGCGGCTCGCTGCGTCATGTTGTCGTCCTTTCACACAGAGCCGACCAAGCAAGCGATTCAACTCGGCTGACCCGTTTTGCCATTTAGTCAGGTTTCTGTGTTCTTGGTTTTATTGTTTTAAGAAATTTCTAAAAGGTTTTGGTTTTCAACGAACTGGTTTGGTTTTTTCCCTTTTTATTTTTTTTGTTTTCTTTGAGTTTTTTTATTTTTAAATTTTTTCGGAGATTTTTAATATCTGTTCAAGTTTTCAAATACTTTCTTGGAATTTTAAAATATTTCTATTCTCAGAATTTTCTCAGAAAATTTAAAAGTTGTCCGCATTTAGAAAACGATATTTTTCAAAAATCGTTTCTGTTTCACTTTTTTCATAAATAAAACAATTATTGTTTTCAAAATTTGTGCAGGAGTTCATTTTTTAATATTCCCCATTTCTAATTTTTTTCAAAAATTAAAGATATGCTTATGTTTTGAAAATTGTTCAGGAATTTAAAAAATGTTGTTGTTTTTCAGTGCGTTCACATATTCCAAATATGTTTGTGTTTTCAAAACATATACAGAAAATTCAAAATATCTTAGTATTTTAAAAAATAGAGATAAGAAAATCAAGGGCGCTACAGTGAACTGGACTGGTGCAGTAAAGTCTCTGGTTCCTATTCCAAGCCTTAAGCGCCGGTTATAGTGTAATGCAGTAACCAGTGCACACTCTTCGGACTGACCGGATAGCCCATTTACGAAACGTAGCTGTAGTGCGTTTTTTCTGCCGTTTTTCTCGACCGTTTTTTTGTGCGTTCATTTCTGTGTATTTTTTGGGTCGGTTTCGTTAGTTTTCTTTCTTATTTACTTTTATTTATTTATTTTTATGGTTCATGAACTTTTTCCTTTTAAAATTCTCGAACCTTTTGAAATGCAGGAACTTTTTGATCGTAAACTTTCTAAAAAAATTGTGAACTTTTTTCAAATTTAACAATTAATTATTCCAAATTTTCGAACTTTTTCAGAATCCATATATTTATCTAAACTTTTTTTAATATGATGATTTTTTTGGAAATCTGAATGTTTTTTCAAAATCATGAAATTTTTTATATCCATGTTTTTAATGAAATTTTCAGATTTTTCAATATCCGTGAAGCTTTATGCATATCTCTGTTTAAATCCGTAAATGTTTTTCAAATTTATGATTTTTTACATCCAATTTTTTTAATCCTTGAACTTTCCATATTCGTGATTTTTTTTGCAAATATATGCTTTTTTCAAATTTTGTGTACTTTTCATGAAATTTCCACACTTTCTTTTTTACAAAAATCAATGGTCATTGGTTGACTGGTCCATGCTTGACTGGTCAACTGTTGACTTGACCCGTCAAAGGTTTACAAGTCAACTGTTGACTTGACCCGTCTAAGGTTTACAAGGAGACCATCGGCCCTTAGAGAACAAATCCAACGTGTGACGCCGAACGGACATGTATTTTGTCCGTTTGGTCGTCGTTTGCATAGCAGGCAACGAGCGGACACGCGCAACCGTCGATGTACCCCACGCGCAAGAAATGGGGCAGACACATGAGGTGTGGGATGTTCCTCGAAAGTTATTTGGGAGGCTGCGTAGGTCATCGGCGACACCATTGACATCGGCTCGGAGGCGTACAGATGAGATGCGGCGCGCTGGATGTGATGCGATGGTGTAGGAGGACGAGATGCTCCTCTTCAAGCTCCTCCGTCCTGGACTCTAACAGTAGAGCTCACGGGGCTCATCGTCGACTAGTTCCAGAGTGATGCCGCACTTCATACAAGTCGACACGTGCAGGCCTACCGCAGCTCCTCCGCAAGCTTCTCCGACGGGCAGGGGACGGCATGACAAAGGAGGCACAAGGAACGGCGGCTCTGCGATCGTGGCGGCGGCCCGCGCCGATGACACTTGTGGCAACGGGGATCAAAGCAGGGACCCAACTCGTGCGGTCGGTCACCGTTTTGCGGGACTAGCGTGGACACGTCGGGCGAGAAGAGCATCCATTTTTGTTCATTCGAGACCCATTTCTGGCCCAAATTTGGTCCATGTTTGGGCCGGAACGCACAAAAAACGGACAACGGGCGGATAACTTGTCCGTTTGGGTACTCTTGTTGGGCCAAGTTTTATGTCCGCACGTTCAAGTCAAGTTAAATGACTGCAGTTCCGTATTTTCAAAGTTCAAGCACTAAACTGAACATAGAGCACAAATTCTATGACTCCTGATGATATTACCTTGGCAAAGACAGGGGAACACTGCAAAATGTTGATGTCATTGTGAGTTCCAGGCATACCAAAGAAGGAGTGCCAAATCCAGAGGTCCTGTGTTGGCACTGCCTCAAGTATCACACTGCATCCGCCTTTGGCGCCTTTGTACATCCCCTGCCAAGCAAATGGGCAGTTCTTCCATTTCCAGTACATGCAGTCGATGCTTCCAAGCATCACAGGAAATCCTCTTGCTGCATTCTGTGCTAGGATCCGAGCAGTGTCTTCTGCATTGGGTGTTCGCAAGTATTGCGGTCCAAACACTGCCACCACTGCCCGATAGAACTTGTAGAAAGACTCAATGGTGGTGGACTCGGTCATGCACCCATAGTCGTCGAGTGAATCACCAAGAGCTCCATATGCAAGCATCCTCATCGCTGTCGTGCACTTCTGGATTGACGTGAATCCAAGTTTGCCGGTGCAATCCTTCTTGCACTTGAAGTAGCTGTCGAACTCCCGGATGGAATTCACAATCCTGAGGAAAAGCTTTCGGCTCATCCGATAACGACGCCGAAATGTTTTGTCGCCGTGTAGTGGAGCGTCGACGAACTAGTCGGAGTAGAGCATGCAGTAGCCCACGAGACGATGTCGGTTCTTTGCTTTCATCCGCCCCGACGCTGACCACCTCGCCGCTGCTTTTCGTTGCTCGCTAGTAGGTCGACGAGGGCAGCGCGGACCATGAGATGTTCCTCTTCCCGGACGTCGGCCTCGACTTTCTCCTCCAGCAGCGCAGTGAGCGCTTCCTCGTTGTCCGAGTCCATTGCCGAGGTAGGCAAATCGCCGAACACCTTGCAGGCGTGGTGGGCACGTACCCGCCGCTACACCGCCCCTCCGTGGCCGGAAACGCCGAAAAAATCGCCCAGCCAGTGGTCGAGAGGCTGCCTCGGCGAAACCTCTGCTCTTTTTCCGGCGGGGATGTGTTGGGGAACGTAGTAATTTCAAAATTTTTCTACGCACACGCAAGATCATGGTGATGCATAGCAACGAGGGGGAGAGTCTGATATACGTACCCTTGTAGATCGCAACGGGAAGCGTTGACACAACGTAGAGGAAGTAGTCGTACGTCTTCTTCCCGATCCGACCGATCCAAGCACCGTTACTCCGGCACCTCCGAGTTCTTAGCACACGTACAGCTCGATGACGACCCCCGGGCTCCGATCCAGCAAAGCTTCGGGGAGGAGTTCCGTCAGCACGACGGCGTGGTGACGATCTTGATGTACTACCGACGCAGGGCTTCGCCTAAGCACTACAACGATATCATCGAGGTGGAATATGGTGGCAGGGGGCACCGCACACGGCTAAGGAACGATCTCAATGATCAACTTGTGTTTCTAGAGGTGCCCCCTGCCCCCGTATATAAAGGATCCAAGGGGGAGGGCTGGCCGGCCAAGGAGGGGGGCGCAGGAGGAGTCCCACTCCTACCGGGAGTAGGACCCCCCCCCCCCCAATCCTAGTTGGACTAGGATTCCCCGAGGGGGAAAGAGAGAGAGGGGGGCCGGCCACCTCTCCTAGTCCCAATAGGACTAGGGGAGGGGGGAGGCGCGCAGCCACCTTGGGCTGCCCCCTTCTCCTTTCCACTAAGGCCCACTAAGGCCCATATGGCTCCCGGGGGGTTCCGGTAACCTCCCGGTACTCCGGTAAAATCCCGATTTCACCCGGAACACTTCCGATATCCAAACATAGGCTTCCAATATATCAATCTTTATGTCTCGACCATTTAGAGACTCCTCGTCATGTCCGTGATCACATCCGGGACTCCGAACAACCTTCGGTACATCAAAATGCATAAACTCATAATTACTGTCATCGTAACGTTAAGCGTGCGAACCCTACGGTTCGAGAACAATGTAGACATGACCGAGACACGTCTCCGGTCAATAACCAATAGCGGGAGCTGGATGCCCATATTGGCTCCTACATATTCTATGAAGATCTTTATCGGTCAAACCGCATAACAACATACGTTGTTCCCTTTGTCATCGGTATGTTACTTGCCCGAGATTCGATCGTCGGTATCCAATACCTAGTTCAATCTCGTTACCGGCAAGTCTCTTTACTCGTTCCGTAATACAACATCCTGCAACTAACTCATTAGTTGCAATGCTTGCAAGGCTTTAAGTGATGTGCATTACCGAGAGGGCCCAGAGATACCTCTCCGACAATCGGAGTGACAAATCCTAATCTCGAAATACGCCAACCCAACATCTACCTTTGGAGACACCTGTAGTACTCCTTTATAATCACCCAGTTACGTTGTGACGTTTGGTAGCACCCAAAGTGTTCCTCCGGTAAACGGGAGTTGCATAATCTCATAGTCATAGGAACATGTATAAGTCATGAAGAAAGCAATAGCAACATACTAAACGATCGGGTGCTAAGCTAATGGAATGGGTCATGTCAATCAGATCATTCAACTAATGATGTGACCTCGTTAATCAAATAACAACTCTTTGTTCATGGTTAGGAAACATAACCATCTTTGATTAACGAGCTAGTCAAGTAGAGGCATACTAGTGACACTCTGTTTGTCTATGTATTCACACATGTATTATGTTTCCGGTTAATACAATTCTAGCATGAATAATAAACATTTATCATGATATAAGGAAATAAATAATAACTTTATTATTGCCTCTAGGGCATATTTCCTTCAGTCTCCCACTTGCACTAGAGTCAATAATCTAGATCACATCACCATGTGATTAACATCGATAGTTCACATCATCATGTGATTAACACCCATAGTTCACATCGCCATGTGACCAACACCCAAAGTGTTTACTAGATTCAGTAATCTAGTTCACATCGCTATGTGATTAACACCCAAAGAGTACTAAGGTGTGATCATGTTTTACTTGTGAGAGAATCTTAGTCAACGGGTCTGCCACATTCAGATCCACATGTATTTTGCAAATTTCTATGTCAACAATGCTCTGCATGGAGCTACTCTAGCTAATTGCTCCCACTTTCAATATGTATCTAGACCGAGACTTAGAGTCATCTAGATTAGTGTCAATACTTGCATCGGCGTAACCCTTTACGACGAATCTTTTTATCACGTCCATAATCGAGAAACATATCCTTATTTCACTAAGGATAATTCTGACCGCTGTCCAGTGATCTACTCCTAGATCACTATTGTACTCCCTTGCCAAATCAGTGCAGGGTATACAATAGATCTGGTATACAGCATGACATACTTTATAGAACCTATGGCCAAGGCATAGGGAATGACTTTCATTCTCTTTCTATCTTCTGCCGTGGTCGGGCTTTGAGTCTTACTCAACTTCACACCTTATAATACAGGCAAGAACTCTTTCTTTGACTGCTCCATTTTGAACTACTTCAAAATCTTGTCAAGGTATGTACTCATTGAAAAAACTTATCAAGCGTCTTGATCTATCTCTATAGATCTTGAAGCTCAATATGTAAGCAACTTCACCGAAGTCTTTCTTTGAAAAAAACTCCTTTCAAACACTCCTTTATGCTTTACAGAATAATTCTACATTATTTCCGATCAACAATATGTCATTCACATATACTTATCAGAAATGCTATAGTGCTCCCACTCACTTTCTTGTAAATACAGGCTTCACCGCAAGTCTATATAAAACTATATGCTTTGATCAACTCATCAAAGCGTATATTCCAACTCCGAGATGCTTGCACCAGTCCACAGATGGATCGCTGGAGCTTGCACATTTTGTTAGCATCTTTCGGATTGACAAAACCTTCTGGTTGCATCATATACAACTCTTCTTTAATAAATCCATTATGGAATGCAGTTTTGTTTATCCATTTGCCAGATTTCATAAAATGCGGCAATTACTAACATGATTCGGACAGACTCAAGCATAGATACGAGTGAGAAGCTCTCATCGTAGTCAACACCTTGAACTTGTCGAAAACCTTTTGCGATAATTCTAGCTTTGTAGATAGTAACACTACTATCAGCGTCCGTCTTCCTCTTGAAGATCCATTTATTCTCAATTGCTTGCCGATCATCGGGCAAGTCAACCAAAGTCCAAACTTTGTTCTCATACATGGATCATATCTCAGATTTCATGGCCTCAAACCATTTCGCGGAATCTAGGCTCATCATCGCTTCCTCATAGTTCGCAAGTTCATCATGGTCTAGTAACATGACTTCCAGAACAGGAATATCGTACCACTCTGGTGCGGATCTCACTCTGGTTTACCTACGAGATTCGGTAGTAACTTGATCTGAAGTTTCATGATCATCATCATTAGCTTCCTCACTAATTGGTGTAGTAGTCACAGTAACAGATTTCTGTGATGAACTACTTTCCAATAAGGGAGCAGGTACAGTTACCTCATCAAGTTCTACTTTCCTCCCACTCACTTCTTTCGAGAGAAACTCCTTCTCTAGGAAAACTCCGAATTTAGCAACAAAAGTCTTGCCTTCGGATTTGTGATAGAAGTTGTACCCAACAGTCTCCTTTGGGTATCCTATGAAGACATATTTCTCCGATTTGGGTTTGAGCTTATTAGGATGAAACTTTTTCATATAAGCATCACAACCCCAAATTTTAAGAAACGACAACTTTGGTTTCTTGCCAAACCACAGTTCATAAGGCGTCGTCTCGACGGATATAGATGGTGCCCCTTTTTAACGTGAATGCAGCTGTCTCTAATGCATGACCCCAAAAACGATAGTGGTAAATCGGTAAGAAACATCATAGATTGCACTATATCCAATAAAGTACGGTTATGACGTTCGGACACACCATTATGCTGTGGTGTTCCAGGTGGCGTGAGTAGTGAAACTATTTCACATTGTTTTAACTGAAGACCAAACTCGTAACTCAAATACTCTTTTCCACGATCAGATCGTAGAAACTTTATTTTCTTGTTACGATGATTTTCCACTTCACTCTGAAATTCTTTGAACTTTTCAAATGTTTCAGACTTATGTTTCATCAAGTAGATATACCCATATCTGCTCAAATCATCTGTGAAGTTCAGAAAATAACGATACTTGCCGTGAGCCTAAACACTCATCGGACCGCATACATCAGTATGTATTATTTCCAATAAGTCAGTTGCTCGCTCCGGAGAACGGAGTCTTAGTCATATTGCCCATGAGGCATGGTTCGCAAGCATCAAGTGATTCATAATCAAGTGATTCCAAAATCCCATCAGCATGGAGTTTCTTCATGCGCTTTACACCAATATGACCTAAACGGCAGTGCCACAAATAAGTTGCACTATCATTATTAACTTTGCATCTTTTGGTTTCAATATTATCATTATGCGTATCACTACAATCGAGATCCAACGAACTATTTTCATTGGGTGTGTAACCATATAAGGTTTTATTCATGTAAACAGAACAACAATTTATTCTCTTACTTAAATGAATAACCGTATTACAATAAACATGATCAAATCATATTCATGCTCAACGCAAACACCAAATAACACTTATTCAGGTTCAACACTAATCCCGAAAGTATAGGGAGTGTGCGATGATGATCATATCAATCTTGGAACCACTTCCAACACACATCGTCACTTCACCCTTAACTAGTCTTTATTCTGCAACTCCCGTTTCGAGTTACTAATCTTAGCAACTGAACTAGTATCAAATACTAAGGGGTTGCTATAAACAATAGTAAAGTACACATCAATAATATGTATATCAAATATACTTATGTTTACTTTGCCATCCTTCTTATCTGCCAATTACTTGGGGTAGTTCCGCTTCCAGTGACCAGTCCCTTTGCAGTAGAAACACTTAGTCTCAGGCTTAGGATCAGACTTGGGTTTCTTCACTTGAGCAGCAACTTGCTTGCTGTTCTTCTTGAAGTTCCCCTTCTTCCCTCTGCCCTTTTCTTGAAACTAGTGATCTTGTCAACCATCAACACTTGATGTTTTTCTCCATTTCTACCTCCATTGATTTCAGCATCACGAAGAGCCTGGGAATTACTTTTTTCATCCCTTGCATATTATAGTTCATCACGAAGTTCTACTAACTTGGTGATGGTGACTAGAGAATTCTATCAATCACTATCTTATCTGGAAGATTAACTTCCACTTGATTCAAGCGATTGTAGTACCCAGACAATCTAAGCACATGCTCACTAGTTGAGCGATTCTCCTCCATCTTTTAGCTATAGAACTTGTTGGAGACTTCATATCTCTCAACTCGGGTATTTGCTTGAAATATTAACTTCAACTCCTGGAACATCTCATATGGTCCATGACGTTCAAAATGTCTTTGAAGTCCCGATTCTAAGCCATTAAGCATGGTGCACTAAACTATCAAGTAGTCATCATATTGAGCTAGCCAAACATTCATAACGTCTGCATCTGCTCCTGCAATAGGTCTGTCACCTAGCGGTGCATCAAGGACATAATTCTTCTGTGCAGCAATGAGGATAAACCTCAGATCACGGATCCAATCCGCAGCATTGCTACTAACATCTTTCAACACAATTTTCTCTAGGAACATATCAAAATAAACACAGGGAAGTAACAACGCGAGCTATTGATCTACAACATAATTTGCAAAATACTACCAGGACTAAGTTCATGATAAATTTAAGTTCAATTTAATCATATTACTTAAGAACTCCCACTTAGATAGACATCCCTCTAATCCTCTAAGTGATCACGTGATCCAAATCAACTAAACCATAACCGATCATCACGTGAGATGGAGTAGTTTTCAATGGTGAACATCATTATGTTGATCATATCTACTATATGATTCACGCTCGACCTTTCGGTCTCCGTGTTCCGAGGCCATATCTGCATATGCTAGGCTCGTCAAGTTTAACCTGAGTATTCTGCGTGTGCAAAAACTGGCTTGCACCCGTTGTAGATGGACGTAGAGCTTATCACACCCGATCATCACGTGGTGTCTGGGCACGACGAACTTTGGCAACGGTGCATACTCAGGGAGAACACTTCTTGATAATTTAGTGAGAGATCATCTTATAATGCTACCGTCAATCAAAGCAAGATAAGATGCATAAAAAGATAAACATCACATGCAATCAATATAAGTGATATGATATGGCCATCATCATCTTGTGCTTGTGATCTCCATCTCCGAAGCACCGTCATGATCACCATCGTCACCGGCGCGACACCTTGATCTCCATCGTAGCATCGTTGTCGTCTCGCCAATCTTATGCTTCCACGACTATCGCTACCGCTTAGTGATAAAGTAAAGCATTACATCGCGATTGCATTGCATACAATAAAGCGACAACCATATGGCTCCTGCCAGTTGCCGATAACTCGGTTACAAAACATGATCATCTCATACAATAAAATTTAACATCATGTCTTGACCATATCACATCACAACATGCCCTGCAAAAACAAGTTAGACGTCCTCTACTTTGTTGTTGCAAGTTTTACGTGGCTGCTACGGGCTTAAGCAAGAACCAATCTCACCTACGCATCAAAACCACAAGATAGTTTGTCAAATAGACTCCGTTTTAACCTTCTCAAGGACCGGGCGTAGTCACACTCGGTTCAACTAAAGTTGGAGAGACAGTCGCCCGCAAGCCACCTGTGTGCAAAGCACGTCGGGGAACCGGTCTCGCGTAAGCGTACGCGTAAGGTTGGTCCGGGTCGTCTCATCCAACAATACCGCTGAACCAAAGTATGACATGCTGGTAGGCAGTATGACTTGTATCGTCCACAACTCACTTGTGTTCTACTCGTGCATATAACATCAAACCATAAAACCTAGGCTCGGATGCCACTGTTGGGGAACGTAGTAATTTCAAAATTTTCCTATGCAGACGCAAGATCATGGTGATGCATAGCAATGAGGGGGAGAGTCTGATCTACGTACCCTTGTAGATCGCAACGGAAGCGTTGACACAATGTAGAGGAAGTAGTCGTACGTCTTCTTCCCGATCCGACCGATCCAAGCACCGTTACTCCGGCACCTCCAAGTTCTTAGCACACGTACAGCTCGATGATGATCCCCGGGCTCCGATCCAGCAAAGCTTCGGGGAGGAGTTCCGTCAGCACGACGGCATGGTGACGATCTTGATGTACTACCGACGCAGGGCTTCGCCTAAGCACTACAACGATATGATCGAGGTGGAATATGGTGGCAGGGGGCACCGCACACGGCTAAGGAACGATCTCAATGATCAACTTGTGTTTCTAGAGGTGCCCCCTGCCCCCGTATATAAAGGATCCAAGGGGGAGGGCTGGCCGGCCAAGGAGGGGGGCGCAGGAGGAGTCCCACTCCTACCGGGAGTAGGACCCCCCCCCCCAATCCTAGTTGGACTAGGATTCCCCGAGGGGGAAAGAGAGAGAGGGGGGCCGGCCACCTCTCCTAGTCCTAACAGGACTAGGGGAGGGGGGAGGCGCGCAGCCACCTTGGGCTGCCCCCTTCTCCTTTCCACTAAGGCCCACTAAGGCCCATATGGCTCCCGGGGGGTTCCGGTAACCTCCCAGTACTCCGGTAAAATCCCGATTTTACCCGGAACACTTCCGATATCCAAACATAGGCTTCCAATATATCAATCTTTATGTCTCGACCATTTCGAGACTCCTCGTCATGTCCGTGATCACATCCGGGACTCCGAACAACCTTCGGTACATCAAAATGCATAAACTCATAATTATTGTCATCGTAACGTTAAGCGTGCGGACCCTACGGTTCGAGAACAATGTAGACATGACCGAGACACGTCTTCGGTCAATAACCAATAGCGGGACCTGGATGCCCATATTGGCTCCTACATATTCTATGAAGATCTTTATCGGTCAGACTGCATAACAACATACGTTGTTCCCTTTGTCATCGGTATGTTACTTACCCGAGATTCGATCGTCGGTATCCAATACCTAGTTCAATCTCGTTACCGGCAAGTCTCTTTACTCGTTCCGTAATACAACATCCTGCAACTAACTCATTAGTTGCAATGCTTGCAAGGCTTTAAGTGATGTGCATTACCGAGAGGGCCCAGAGATACCTCTCCGACAATCGGAGTGACAAATCCTAATCTCGAAATACGCCAACCCAACATCTACCTTTGGAGACACCTATAGTACTCCTTTATAATCACCCAGTTACGTTGTGACGTTTGGTAGTACCCAAAGTGTTCCTCCGGTAAACGGGAGTTGCATAATCTCATAGTCATAGGAACATGTATAAGTCATGAAGAAAGCAATAGCAACATACTAAACGATCGGGTGCTAAGCTAATGGAATGGGTCATGTCAATCAGATCATTCAACTAATGATGTGACCTCGTTAATCAAATAACAACTCTTTTGTTCATGGTTAGGAAACATAACCATCTTTGATTAACGAGCTAGTCAAGTAGAGGCATACTAGTGACACTCTGTTTGTCTATGTATTCACACATGTATTATGTTTTCGGTTAATACAATTCTAGCATGAATAATAAACATTTATCATGATATAAGGAAATAAATAATAACTTTATTATGGCCTCTAGGGCATATTTCCTTCAGGATGGGCTATCTAGCGGTGGCAGGCGGTGGCCGAGCGCGTGGGGGGTGGGAGGCTAATCTGGAAGACAGACTTGACTTTTCGCCTGCGGTGTGGGCCAGACGTGCTTTTCCCTTGCGCCAGAGCCCCCGAGCGCCCCTAGTGTGCTGGGTTCGGCCTGCGATCGCCGGGCCTAAAAACGGGCCGAGTCAGCGGATTTCGGCGTCCTGGGGCGTTTTTTCGGCGCCGACGCCGAAAAAGTCGCCTGGGGGGCTTGTTGGGGGCGCGGCTGGAGATTCTCTTAGATGGTCAAACATGTGTTGTGTTTATTTATTTAGAACATTAAAACAGAGCATTCTCCTATGTGTTGTATGCATCTTATTTCCTCCATCTTCGGATTTCCCAATCTAGTGTCTCGTCTAATTGGATTTCAGATCCTGCCTGGGCAATGTCTTCAAGGGCGTGTTTGGTTGCAGTAGTGAACAGTAGCTGCATTGCATACACATCGCAACCTAGCCTGGTTGAGCAAAAAAAAGCCCCAAATACGTCATCTGCAAGTTGTTTGGTTGCCCGCATCTATGGTCCCTGCATTAGGTAATACGCGAGTGCACTTTGTTTGGTTGCATGCATTGGCCCAAGCGACACATGAACACGGTATTTGGTTGCACGCATGAGGTATGATTAAGAGCTAGCACTTGCACTTAGCACACATGGTTAAGAGCTAGCAGAGGGAGGGGGAGAAGAAATGCAGTGTGCACCGGACTATGGCGACTGCGTTGGATAGTGGCCGTGGCGTCGTGTCCGACATGACGAGCATGGAGTCGTGGGCAAGCGACCCCGTCGGCGGCATGACGAGCGACACCGTCGGTGAACTAGTTGCGGTGCTCGCGCAAAGAGAGTCGACAGAGGAGGAGAATGCAGTGCCCGTGCCATGGTATCGGCAGTGCGGTGGGCAAGAGAGGAGACCGAGATGATCGACGCCGGAAATGAATCCAATGTAGTAGGGCAAGAGAGAGGAGGCCAAGATGATCGACCCCGTCGGCGGTACGGCGAACTATAGTGTGCACAGAGGTAGAGGACACAAGAAAGCAGTGTGCGCGTCATTGCAGCGTCAGTGCAGTAGGAGGATGACAAAGAGTAGGCCGGGATGAGCGACGTCGGAAACGACTTTAATGTAGTAGGACATGGGCAAGGAGATCAAGGGGAAGGGCTTCAGCGTCGAGAGGGACGAATAGGAGGGCTCTGAGCAGAGGATAGAGGAGCTTGACATGACGGCGTGAGTGCAATAGACTGCTGTTCAAAGAGAGATGAAGCTACGATCGTCGAAACTAAAAACTTACAACACGAATGTTGTGAGGAACTGCGAGATTAGGCTACCGGTCAAAGGAAATTTCAAATGATCGATCGTGCACGACGAATCTGATAAAATTCATTCAGAATATCTCCAAACGGGAATACGAAATTAAGAACTTATGGTCGATGAAACTACAAACCGATCACCTAAATGGAACCGTAGCATTGATGATGCGGAGCATCCCAAGGTCATCCCCATGGACCTACCATCGTCTCACCAAGTGCCTAGTGGACCCATGACTCGATCACGTGCAAGAGCTCTCGAAACCGAGGTGACATCTCTCCTCTCACAATTCCACTTCGATGATCTTGAGACATGGCTACTACCTCAAACGGAGACATTGTGCATACTCAGGTATCAAGGAGTTAGCCATGGAGATGCCAAGGAGCGAGGAGAATCCGAAGAGGAAGATGGACGCGAAGACGGAGAAGAAAAATGGCTAAGTCAATAGAAGCCCGGACGATCTGGACCGCCATCCGGATGATCCGGCCTCAGCCCGGATGATCCGGACTCCGGCCCGGACGATCCGGACAATGTGGCCAGAGACACCCGAGAATGCATCGTGAAGATGGGCCATCCGGACCCAGGCCCGGATCATCCGGCCATACCCGAACATCCGGACCAGGTTCCGGACATCCGGGCCTCCCGCAGCTACTCCAGCGCAGCCGGACGATCCGGACGCCGACCCGGATCATCCATACCCCCGAAGCCCGGATCATCCGGCTACCGCCTGTGTGCGTGACTTGGGCTGAGGCCCGTGTACCCGTTTCGTTCCCCCACTTACCTATTCGCCCCTAGGGCTATAAATAGACCTTCTACTCCCCATTTTTAGGGTTAGCAAATGTTTAGCTCATATTTGTGAGAGAGCTTTGCTCATCCACTTGGTTACCTTCTCCTCGGAGATTCGAGCCTCCACCGGAGAAGATCCCCCAAGCGGATTCAAGACCCCTCTTGAGGGAAGAACGCCAAGACCTCCTCACGGAGTAGACCGGTTACCGTGTATCATTCTTAGTTGTCCGTGGATTCGTGTATCTCTCCCTATGTACTCAAGGATCTAGCCCATGTGTGACTTATTCATGTCGGTTTGGTGTTTCCTCTCGTGTTTCTTGTTGTGTTTTCTCTCCATTCTTCCCCGTGTTCTTCGTGATTTCCTCGGGATACGCTCCTTTCGTGAAAGATCGGGCGATTAGGGTCTCTACCCTACATCAATTGAGGTGCATCCTTCCAAAATCCGTGAAATCCGTGAAATCTAACCTTCCCCCACCATCTCCACCACGAAATCCTTCCAAAATCCATGAAATCCCCGAAGTTGTGGCCGTTTTCGAGCTCACCCCGAGCCATCCCCGAGCGAGTTGACCCGCCCGGATCATCCGACTGATCGCCCGGATCGTCCGGACTCACCCGGATCATCCGGCTTCCTCTGACCAAACTGCATTTTCCTGCAGTTTTTGCCACCGCCGCCTACGCCTCCGCATACCCACTTCGACCACCACCACCTAACTTCCGCAAACCCCTTAGCAAACCTTTCCAATACCCCAACCCACACCACCATTTACCCGCTACCTACTCCGACGCTTTTTGTCGCACTTGGTTTTGAGAGTTTGAGTTGTGGCTCACCGTTTCCTTTCGTGTTTCGGCTACCTAGGGACGGTTCGACATCTACATCACCACTGCTCACTTTCGCCAAGGACTACTACGAATGACTACACCCTTGTGGTATCATCTTGGTAGTGTGATATTATCATACTCTTCTCCATTTGGATTGATAACCCCATAGCCTTACTTTTGCGTAGCTTACCCATCGAGACTAGCATTTGAGTATTGCCGGCAATGTGACTTGTGCACATTAGTGATCATACATCCCATAGCATGCATACTATCATCGTGTTGCATATCTTGGAATCATCTCTTGTGTCACAAAGTTGTCATCGCATACACAATTGCTACTTTGGTTCGTGAAGCATCGCATGAGAAAAGAGCTCAAACATCAAAGAGCCAAGCAAGCTTTTTAGAAAAGAGAGAAGATAAGCAAAGAGCTTATAAGCAAGAACCATAGCATCATACAAAATTAAGATTGTCATACTTGGATCATATCTCCGGAACATCATACTTGGGATAGAAGTCGTTGCATTTTTGCTTAGTAGGTTGTGCACAAGTTCATATCCGCCTATTGTGCAATCGTGCTAGCGTCTCTCTAGTGTTGTGCAACAAGTGCATTTTTGTGGATTCCACATTTTGGCTCACCCTTGGTTGCACGACCCCATTTATCTTTCCGTGTGTTGTGTTTCCGGGTACCACATCTTGCTATTGGTCTACTTGTTGCTTTTACAAGTCGTGGATCTTCTCCAACATTATTGAATCTTGCTTACGTTCACATTAAAAATTGTGCCACCATCCTAACCAAGCTCCACCATAAGCTTTTACTTGTGTAGGTGTGAGAAACCGACGAGAATTCGTACCAATTGGGCTATTTCCTTGTCCTACATTGGAGTGATCATCGATTCACTTTCAACTTTGGTCAAGGTACATTTGGTATTCGTTCTTCTCTTTCTACCACTCACATTTGTCTTGGAATGATGGATAGGCCAAGTACATCTACCAACCCACTCTTCTCGGAGCAAGACGACGACATGAACTCCTTCGTCACCAAAATCCACATCTTTGGTGCACAACGTGCTTTGCATCAAGAACAACAAGCAATGAGTGATCGCATTGACAACCTCGCCACCGACTTGCGACTCTCCGAGCAACGTACAAGGGACTACTTCGACCACAAGCTCGACGATCACAAGCAAGAGAATGACGCAAGGATGGACGAGATTCGTGCTTTGTTGCTCAACCGCTCTTCTTCCACTTCAAGAAGGAGCCGTTCAAGTCGCCACTCCGACTTTACCCTCTCCGGCTCAAGTACACCGTCTTTAAAGACTCTTCGACGTGCCGCGCGCAACGAGCATCAAGCAAACCTCAATCCTCTACGCGACACCGACTTGCAAGAGCACCGACGACGTCAAACCCAAGAAGCCTTTGCGCTAGCATGAGAACGGCAACAACAATGCTAACATGAAGAGGAAGAACGCGCGCGTCTACACCAAAATGCACAAGATGCCGAGGCTCAACGTCAGGAACAACAACTCCATGATGCTCAAGCACTTGCGGTGCAACAAGCTCTACGCGATTCGAGTCGAGCCGTTGCCGACCGAAGCTGACAAGCCCGTGAACAAGAGGAAGCACATCGCGAATAAATTCAAGAACAAAGATTTCACGCTCGCATGCATTGTCAAGTTCCTCTTCGAGCTCGCGAAGCTCCTCCACAAGCTCGCCAAGACCATCAAGTTCATCGAGAGCACGAAGACAATAGGAATCCTCCGCGCCAAGAGCACCACGAGTTGAACAATCATCTACAACATGGGCGTCATCATCCCCGACCCCAACACAATGAAGAGCAACGCTACGGCAAGCTCAATTTCACCATGCCCAAGTTCAATGGAAGCAACGATCCCGAAGAATACCTTTCATGGGCATTTAAAGTTGACAAGATCTTCCGTTTGCACAATTATGAAGAAGAGAAGAAGATCGCGATGGCATCCCTTGAGTTCCAAGACTATGTGCTCATTTGGTGGGAACAAGTCATTGAGCGCCGAGAGGCAAGAGGTGAACCACCCATCACTACTTGGGCGCAAATGAAGGATGTCATGAGAGCACGCTTCGTACCTACCTACTACAACCGCGACCTCTTCAAGAAACTCCAACAACTCAAGCAAGGAACCAAGAGCGTTGAAGAATACTACAAGGAGATGGAGATTGCCATGATAAGAGCCAATGTCACGGAAGATGATGAGCAAACAATGGCACGCTTCTTGAATGGCCTCAACCATCCCATCAAGAAGATCGCCGACTTCCAACCATACTCAAATCTCATCGAGCTAGTGCACCAAGCTACCAAAGCGGAACGCCAAGTGCAAGATGATTTCAAGTATGCCAAGTTCTCATCCAAGTCCTATGGCTTCACCAACAACCAAGCTTCAACGACTCCAACACCAACTACAAAGCGTTCTTCAATCAACATAGACAAGTCGACTTCCAAGAAAGCTTCGTCAACTACAAGCCATCCTACTACGCGCAACTTCAAGCCGAAAGCTTCATCATCCTTAACCCCAACCGATGAGACCGTCAAGACGAGTTCCTTAAAGTGTTTCACTTGCGGCGGCCAAGGCCACAAGTCCTATGAGTGCACCAACAAGAGCACCATGATCTTCAACGACGATGGCACTTATGATTCCATGAGTGAAGGCGAAATGGAAGCCCTCGAGCAAGTCGCCATGCACCACCAAGTGAACAATGAAGAAGAACAAGTCTTTTGTGATGAAGACTCAAGTCCCGCACTTGTTGTATCCAAAGTCTTGACCCTCTAACATCACCAAGAAGAAGACTAAAGATGCACCATATTCCACACCAAGGCTGGCATCAATGGACGATCCGTCAAGGTCATCATCGATGGAGGAAGTTGTCATAATCTCGTAAGTGAAGAACTTTGCTCCAAGCTACAATTGCCCAAGACGAAGCATCCACATCCATACAAAGTGCAATGGCTTAGTGACTCCGGTACCATCCAAGTCGAGCACCGAGTGCAAGTCTCCTTCAAAATCGGCGCCTACGAAGACACCTTGGAGTGCGACGTCATCCCAATGTCCGTTTGTCATCTTCTCCTCGGACGGCCATGGCAATTCGATAGAGGAGTCGTCCACAATGGGCGTACAAACCACTATAGCTTCAAAATGGAAGGGGAAGAGTTCATACTACATCCTATGTCTCCAAGCCAAGTGCTCGCCGACAAGCTAAACACCCATCGTGGAGAAAATAGTGAGAGAGTGAGCCACCAAAAAGAGAGTGAGCACCACAAGCTCAAATTGAGTGCCTCCACGATGAGCGACAAGAAAAACTTAGTTCTATTTGCCACCAAACGTGAGATGAGGGAAGTGTGTGAGAACCCATCGAGTGTCCTACACTATGTCCTATTGTGCAAGGACAAGGAACCACAAACTAACACCTCTCACAATCTACCCTTGGTGTTATTTTCTTTATTGCAGGAATTCCAAGATGTTTTCCCCGATGAGCTACCTCCGGGACTACCTCCACTACGAGGCATTGAGCATCGCATCGACCTCATCCCCGGCGCACCACTTTCGAACAAAGCTCCCTACCGCGTCAACCCCGAAGAAACCAAAGAAATTCAAAGGCAAGTAAAGCATCTCATAGACCATGGTCATGTGCATGAAAGTTTGAGTCCTTGTGTCGTACCGGTCATTCTTGTGCCAAAACGTGACGGCAGCTTTCGCATGTGCTCTGATTGTAGACCTATAAATGCTATCACCGTTCGATATATGTATCCCATTCCACGCCTAGATGATATGCTCGATGAGCTTAGTGGTGCCACTATATTTTCCAAAATTGATCTTAAGAGTGGTTACTATCAAATCCGCATACAAGAGGGTGATGAATGGAAAACCGCCTTCAAAACCAAGTTTGGTTTGTATGAGTGGTTACTCATGCCTATGGGTCTCTCGGAAGCACCGGGCACTTTTATGCGCCTTATGAATCATGTCTTTCGCCCTTACATTGGTATATTTGTTGTGGTTTACTTTGATTACATTCTTGTGTTTAGCAAATCTATCAAAGAGCATGTCACCCATGTCCGCACCGTTTTGCAAACTCTTAGAAAAGAGCGCCTCTATGCTAATATGGAGAAATGCCTTTTTGGTGTTGATAAGCTCGTTTTCTTGGGTTTTGTTGTTTCTTCTAAGGGTGTTCATGTAGATGAGTCCAAGATCAATGCTATTAAGACTTGGCCGCAACCAACCAACTTGCATCAAGTGCGTAGTTTTCTTGGTCTTGCGGGTTTCTATCATCGCTTTGTGAAGGATTTTAGCACCATTGCTTCGCCTTTGCATGCCTTAAGCAAGAAGAATGCGCCGTTTGTTTGGGGACCATCCCAAGATATCGCATTCAATGAGCTTAAGAGTTTGCTTACTCATGCTCCCATGCTTACTTTACCCAACTTCGACAAGCCTTTTGAGATTCATTGCGATGCTAGTGGTAATGGCATCGGAGGTGTGTTAACGCAAGAGAAGCGCCCCATAGCTTAGTTTAGTGAGAAACTTTCTGGAGCGCAACTCAATTATCCCATCTATGACAAAGAGCTATATGCTTTAGTCCGCGTTTTACATGAATGGGAACATTACCTTCGTCCCCATGAGCTTATCATTCATACCGACCATGAGACTCTCAAGTATCTTAAGGGTCAAACTAAGTTGAACAAGCGTCATGCTAAATGGAGTGAATTCATTGAGTCTTTTCCCTATGTCATCAAGTACATCAAGGGTAAAGAAAACATCATAGCGGATGCTCTTTCCTGCATTTGCATGCTTGTCACGCAACTTGAGCTAGATGTCATTGGTTTCGAGCATATCAAAGACTTGTATGAGCATGATGCAACTTTTGCTACTCCTTATGCCAAGTGTTTGTCGAATACATCTTGGGAACGCTATTACATCAAACATGGCTATCTTATGAGAGCTAACAAACTTTGCATCCCCGAGTCGTCCCTTCGTTTGTTGCTTTTGCAGGAATCACATGGAGGAGGCTTAATGGGACACTTCGGACGTGACAAGACGTTTGCCACGCTCTCGAAGAGCTATTTTTGGCCAAAGATGTTTCAGGACGTCAATCGCTTCACCAACCGATGTTCGACATGCCGCAAAGCTAAGTCCAAAGCTCAATCTCATGGCCTCTATATGCCTCTACCGATTCCATACCAACCATGGGAAGACATTAGCATGGACTTTGTACTTGGTTTGCCTAGGACTCGCAATGGGAAAGATTCTATATTTGTCGTTATGGACCGTTTCTCCAAAATGGCACATTTTATTCCTTGTAACAAGATAGACGATGCTTCACATGTTGCTAATCTCTTTTGTAGGGAAATATTGCGTCTACATGGTGTGCCAAAGACTATCGTCTCGGACCGCGACGTCAAGTTCTTGAGTTACTTTTGGAAGACCTTATGCACCAAGCCCGAAATCAAGCTCCTATTCTCCACGGCCTACCATCCACAAACCGACGGCCAAACTGTTGGGGAACGTAGCAAAATTTTAAAATTTTCTACGCATCACCAAGATCAATCTATGGAGTCATCTAGCAACGAGGGAGAGAGGAGTGAATCTACATACCCTTGTAGATCATGAGCGGAAGCGTTCAAGAGAACGGGGATGATGGAGTCGTACTCGCTGTGATCCAAATCACCGATGACCAAGTGCCGAACGGACGGCACCTCCGCGTTCAACACACGTACGGAGCGGATGACGTCTCCTCCTTCTTGATCCAGCAAGGGGGAAGGAGAGGTTGATGAAGATCCAGCAGCACGACGGCGTGGTGGTGGATGCAGCAGTGATCGCAGCAGGGCTTCACCGAGCTTCTGCGAGAGGGAGAGGTGTAGCAGGGGAGAGGGAGGCGCCAAGACTTGAGGTGCGGCTACCCTCCCTCCCCCCCTTTATATAGGCCCCCTGGGGGGCGCCGGCCCTAGGAGATGGGATCTCCTTGGGGGGGCAAGGGGGAGGCTTGCCCCCCAAGGCAAGTGGAGGCGCCCCCCACCCTAGGGTTTCCAACCCTAGGCGCATGGGGGCCCAAGGGGGGGCGCACCAGCCCACTAGGGGCTGGTTCCCTCCCCACTTCAGCCCACGGGGCCCTCTGGGATGGGTGGCCCCACCCGGTGGACCCCCGGGACCCATCCGGTGGTCCCGGTACAATACCGGTGACTCCGAATCCTTCCCGATGGCCGAAACTGCACTTCCTATATATAATTCTTCACCTCCGGACCATTCCGGAACTCCTCGTGACATCCGGGATCTCATTCGGGACTCTGAACAACTTTCGGGTTGTTGCATACTAATATCTCTACAACCCTAGCGTCACTGAACCTTAAGTGTGTAGACCCTACGGGTTCGGGAGACAAGCAGACATGACCGAGACGACTCTCCGGTCAATAACCAACAGCGGGATCTGGATACCCATGTTGGCTCCCACATGCTCCTCGATGACCTCATCGGATGAACCACAATGTGGAGGACTTATTCAATCCGTATACAATTCCCTTTGCCAATCGGTACGTTACTTGCCCGAGACTCGATCGTCGGTATCCCAATACCTTGTTCAGTCTCATTACTGGCAAGTCACTTTACTCGTACCGTAATGCATGATCCCGTGATCAACCACTTGATCACATTGAGCTCATTATGATGATGCATTAGTGAGGGGGCCCAGAGATACCTCTCCGTCATACGGAGTGACAAATCCCAGTCTCGATTCGTGCCAACCCAACAGACACTTTCGGAGACACCTGTAATGTACCTTTATAGTCACCCAGTTACGTTGTGACATTTGGCACACCCAAATCACTCCTACGGTATCCGGGAGTTGCACAATCTCATGGTCTAAGGAAATGATACTTGACATTCAGAAAAGCTACAACAAACGAACTACACGATCTTTGAGCTAAGCTTAGGATTGGGTCTTGTCCATCATATCATTCTCCTAATGATGTGATCCCGTTATCAATGACATCCCCATGTCCATAGCCAGGAAACCATGACTATCTGTTGATCAACGAGCTAGTCAACTAGAGGCTCACTAGGGACACATTGTGGTCTATGTATTCACACATGTATTACGATTTCTGGATAATATAATTATAGCATGAATAATAGACAATTATCATGAACAAGGAAATATAATAATCATTTTATTATTGCCTCTAGGGCATATTTCCAACAGTCTCCCACTTGCACTAGAGTCAATCATCTAGTTACATTCTGATGAATCGAACACCCATACAGTTCTGGTGTTGATCATGTTTTGCTCTAGGGAGAGGTTTAGTCAATGGATCTGCTACATTCAGGTCCGTATGCACTTTAAAAATCTCTATGTCTCCATTTTGAACACTTTCACGAATGGAGTTGAAGCGACGCTTGATATGCCTAGTCTTCCTGTGAAACCTGGGCTCCTTGGCAAGGGCAATAGCTCCAGTGTTGTCACAGAAGAGAGTCATCAGGCCCGACGCATTGGGTATGACTCCTAGGTCGGTAATGAACTCCTTCAGCCAGACTGCTTCGTGTGCTGCCTCCGAGGCTGCCATGTACTCCGCTTCACATGTAGATCCCGCCACAACGCTTTGCTTGCAACTATACCGGCTTACTGCCCCACCATTCAAAATATACACATATCCGGTTTGTGACTTAGAGTCATCCAGATCTGTGTCGAAGCTAGCATCGACGTAACCCTTTACGATGAGCTCTTCGTCACCTCCACAAACGAGAAACATTTACTTGGTCCTTTTCAGGTACTTCAGGATATTCTTGACCGTTGTCCAGTGTTCCATGATGGGATTACTTTGGTACCTTCCTACCAAACTCATGACAAGGTTTACATCAGGTCTGGTACACAACATAGCATACATGATAAACCCTATGGCCGAGGCATAGGGGACGACACTCATCTTTTCTCTATCTTCTGCCGTGGTCGGGCATTGAGCCATGCTCAATCTCGTACCTTGCAATACAGGCAAGAACCCCTTCTTTGACTGATCCATTTTGAACTTCTTCAATATCTTGTCAAGGTACATACTCTGCGAAAGACCAATGAGGCGTCTCGATCTATCTCTATAGATCTTGATGCCTAATATATAAGCAGCTTCTCCAAGGTCCTTCATTGAAAAACACTTGTTCAAGTAGGCCTTTACGCTTTCCAAGAATTCTATATCATTTCCCATCAACAGTATGTCATCCACATACAATATGAGAAATGCTACAGAGCTCCCACTCACTTTCTTGTAAATGCAGGCTTCTCCATAAGTCTGCATATACCCAAACGCTTTGATCATCTCATCAAAACGAATGTTCCAACTCCGAGATGCTTGCACCAGCCCATAAATCGAGCGTTGGAGCTTGCACACCTTGTTAGCATTCTTAGGGTCGACAAAACCTTCCGGCTACATCATATACAATTCTTCCTTAAGGAAACCATTAAGGAATGTTGTTTTGACGTCCATTTGCCATATATCATAATCATAGAATGCGGCAATTACTAACATGATTCGGACGGACTTCAGCTTCGCTATAGGTGAGAGAGTCTCATCGTAGTCAACCCCTTGAACTTGTCGATAACCCTTAGCGACAAGCCAAGCTTTATAGATGGTCACATTACCATCCGCGTCTGTCTTCTTCTTAAAGATCCATTTATTTTCTATGGCTCGCCGATTATCAGGCAAGTCAGTCAAAGTCCATACTTCGTTTTCATACATGGATCCTATCTCGGATTTCATGGCTTCCAGCCATTTGTGGGAATCCAGGCCCGCCAACGCTTCTTCATAGTTCGAAGGTTCACCATTGTCTAACAACATGATTTCCAAGACAGGGTTACCGTACCACTCTGGTGCGGAACGTGTCCTTGTGGACCTATGAAGTTCAGTAGCAACTTGATCTGAAGTTTCATGATCATCATCATCAACTTCCTCTCTAGTCGGTGTAGGCACCTCAGGAACATTTTCTTGAGCTGCGCCACTTACCGGTTCAAGAGGTAATACTTCATCAAGTTCTACCTTCCTGAAAGTGCAACTATCCCTTTGTGGTTTTGGTAATTCATAACAACATATAGCTCATTGAGCTAATGCTATTCCAAGATGATTATTTCAGGAAAGCTCAATGATTGGCATGGCATGGATGTGAAAGTGGAACCCTCAAAATGCTAAGGACAAAGGATTGGCTCAAGCTCAAAAGCTCAAGACTCTTCAGTTTATATTTTAGTGATCCAAGATCACATTGAGTCTTTAGGAAAAGCCAATACTATCAAGGAGGGATGAGGTGTTGCTTAATGAGCCTCTTGCTTCATGTGCTTAGTGATATGCTCCAAAAATCCTCAACTACTTTCCCATATCCACATATGACCTAAACCCTAAGCCAAACTCGGTCATACCGATTCTTTCTATCCGGTGCCACCGAGTTTCACTTGTCATAAGCCACTGCCAAACCCTAGCAATTCGGTCCTACCGATAGGGATCTCGGTCTCACCGAGATGGGATTGCAAACTCTCTGTTTCCCTTTCGTAACTTTTCGTTCTCACCGAAAGAGCGAATCGGTCCCACCGAGATTGCAATGTAAACTCTATGTTTCCTTTTTGTAACTTTTCGGTCTCACCGAAAGAGCAAATCGGTCCCACCGAGTTTACCTCACCAACTCTCTGGTTAGCTTATTAACAAACTCGGTCTCACCGAGTTTGTGTAATCGGTCTCACCGAGATTACATTTTGCCCAAACCCTAACCATATCGGTCCTACCGAGTTGCATGTCAGTCCCACCGAAAATCTCTAACGGTCACTAGGTTTACCTTTTTGGTATGACCGAGTTTGTTGATTCGGTCCCACCGAGATTGGTAGATTGTGTGTAACGGTTGGATTTTGTGTGGAGGCTATATATACCCCTCCACCTCCTCTTCATTCGTGGAGAGAGCCATCAGAACACATACACAATTCCAACTCATATGTTTTGAGAGAGAACCACCTACTCATGTGTTGAGACCAAGATATTCCATTCCTACCATATGAATCTTGATCTCTAGCCTTCCCCAAGTTGCTTTCCACTCAAACCTTCTTTCTACTAGATCCAAATCCTATGAGAGAGAGTTGAGTGTTGGGGAGACTATCATTTGAAGCACAAGAGCAAGGAGTTCATCATCAACACACCATTTGTTACTTCTTGGAGAGTGGTGTCTCCTAGATTGGCTAGGTGTCACTTGGGAGCCTCCGACAAGATTGTGGAGTTGAACCAAGGAGTTTGTAAGGGCAAGGAGATCGCCTACTTCATGAAGATCTACCGGTAGTGAGGCAAGTCCTTCGTGGGCGATGGCCATGGTGGGATAGACAAGGTTGCTACTTCGTGGACCCTTTGTGGATGGAGCCCTCCGTGGACTCGCGCAACCGTTACCCTTCGTGGGTTGAAGTCTCCATCAACGTGGATGTAGGATAGCACCACCTATCCGAACCACGGGAAAAACATCCGTGTCTCCAATTGCGTTTGAATTCTCCAAACCCTTCCCTTTACATTCTTGCAAGTTGCATGCTTTACTTTCCGCTACTAATATACTCTTTGCATGCTTGCTTGAATTGTGTGATGATTGCTTGACTTGTCCTAAAATAGCTAAAATCTGCCAAGAACTAAAATTGGGAAAAGGTTAAGTTTTTATTTGGTCAAGTAGTCTAATCAACCCCCCTCTAGACATACTTTCGATCCTACACTTCCTCCCACTTATTTCTTTCGAGAGAAACTCTTTCTCTAGAAAGGACCCATTCTTGGCAACAAAGATCTTGCCCTCGGATCTGAGGTAGAAGGTATACCCAATAGTTTCTTTAGGGTATCCTATGAAGATGCATTTTTCCGATTTGGGTTCGAGCTTTTCAGGTTGAAGTTTCTTCACATAAGCATCGCATCCCCAAACTTTTAGAAACGACAGCCTAGGTTTCTTCCCAAACCATAATTCATACGGAGTCGTCTCAATGGATTTCGACGGAGCCCTATTTAAAGTGAATGCGGCAGTATCTAAAGCATAGCCCCAAAATGATAGCGGTAAATCGATAAGAGACATCATAGATCGCACCATATCTAATAGAGTGTGATTACGACATTCAGACACACCATTATGCTGAGGTGTTCCAGGCGGCGTTAGTTGTGAAACTATTCCACATTTTCTTAAGTGTGTGCCAAATTCGTGACTCAAGTATTCTCCCCCATGATCTGATCGCAAGAACTTGATTTTCCTGTCACGTTGATTCTCAACCTCACTCTGAAATTCCTTGAACTTTTCAAAGGTCTCAGACTTGTGTTTCATTAAGTAGACATACCCATATCTACTCAAGTCATCAGTGAGGGTGAGAACATAACGATAGCCACCACGAGCCTCAACACTCATTGGACCGCACACATCAGTATGTATGATTTCCAATAAGTTGGTTTCTCGCTCCATTGTTCCTGAGAACGGAGTCTTGGTCATTTTACCCATGAGGCATGGTTCGCACGTGTCAAATGATTCGTAATCAAGAGACTCTAAAAGTCCATCTGCATGGAGCTTCTTCATGCGTTTGACACCTATGTGACCAAGGCAGCAGTGCCACAAGTATGTGGGACTATCATTAATAACCTTACATCTTTTGGTATTCACACTATGAATATGTGTAGCATTACGCTCGAGATTCATTAAGAATAAACCATTCACCATCGGAGCATGACCATAAAACATATCTCTCATATAAATAGAACAACCATTATTCTCGCATTTAAATGAGTAGCCATCTCGTATTAAACGAGATCCTGATACAATGTTCATGCTCAAAGCTGGCACTAAATAACAATTATTGAGGTTTAAAACTAATCTCGTAGGTAAATGTAGAGGTAGCATGCCGACGACGATCACATCGACCTTGGAACCCTTCCCGACGCGCATCGTCACCTCGTCCTTCGCCAGTCTCCGCTTATTCCGCAGCTCCTGCTTTGAGTTACAAATGTGATCAACCGCACCGGTATCAAATACCCAGGAGCTACTACGAGTACTGGTAAGGTACACATCAATTACATGTATATCACATATACCTTTTGTGATGCCGGCCTTCTTGTCCGCTAAGTATTTGGGGCAGTTCCGCTTCCAGTGACCACTTCCCTTGCAATAAAAGCACTCAGTCTCGGGCTTGGGTCTATTCTTTGGCTTCTTCCCGGCAGCTTGCTTACCGGGCGCGGCAACTCCCTTGTCGTCCTTCTTGAAGTTCTTCTTACCCTTGCCTTTCTTGAACTTAGTGGTTTTATTCACCATCAACACTTGATGTTCCTTTTTGACTTCTACCTCTGCTGATTTCAGCATTGCAAATACTTCAGGAATGGTCTTTTCCATCCCCTGCATATTGAAGTTCATCACAAAGCTCTTGTAGCTTGGGGGAAGCGACTGAAGGATTCTGTCAATGACCGCATCATTCGGGAGATTAACTCCCAGCTGAGTCAAGCGGTTATGCAACCCAGACATTTTGAGTATGTGCTCACTGACAGAACTATATTCCTCCATCTTACAGCTGAAGAACTTGTCGGAGACTTCATATCCCTCGACCCGGGCATGAGCTTGGAAAACCATTTTCAGCTCTTCGAACATCTCATATGCTCCGTGTCGCTCAAAACGCTTTTGGAGCCCCGGTTCTAAGCTGTAAAGCATGCCGCACTGGACGAGGGAGTAATCATCGGCACGTGTTTGCCAAGCGTTCATAACGTCTTGGTTCTGTGGGATGGGTGCATCACCTAGCGGTGCTTCTAGGACATAATCTTTCTTGGCAGCTATGAGGATGATCCTCAGGTTCCAGACCCAGTCCGTATAGTTGCTGCCATCGTCTTTCAGCTTTGTTTTCTCTAGGAACGCGTTGAAGTTGAGGACAACGTTGGCCATTTGATCTACAAGACATATTGTAAAGATTTTAGACTAAGTTCATGATAATTAAGTTCATCTAATCAAATTATTCAATGAACTCCCACTCAGATAGACATCCCTCCAGTCATCTAAGTATAACATGATCCGAGTTAACTAGGCCGTGTCCAATCATCACGTGAGACGGACTAGTCAACATCGGTGAACATCTTCATGTTGATCGTATCTTCTATACAACTCATGCTCGACCTTTCGGTCTTCTGTGTTCCGAGGCCATGTCTGTACATGCTAGGCTCGTCAAGTCAACCTAAGTGTATTGCGTGTGTAAATCTATCTTACACCCGTTGTGTTCGAACGTTAGAATCTATCACACCCGATCATCACGTGGTGCTTCGAAACAACGAACCTTCGCAACGGTGCACAGTTAAGGGGAACACTTTCTTGAAATTATTACGAGGGATCATCTTATTTAAGCTACCGCCGTTCTAAGCAAATAAGATGTAAAAACATGATAAACATCACATGCAATCAAATAGTGACATGATATGGCCAATATCATTTGCTCCTTTTTTCTCCATCTTCGGGGCTCCATGATCATCGTTGTCACCGACATGACACCATGATCTCCATCATCATGTCTTCTTGAAGTTGTCTCGTCATCTATTACTTCTACTACTATGGCTAACGCTTTAGCAATAAAGTAAAGTAATTACATGACGTTTATGTTGACATGCAGGTCATAAATAAATAAAGACAACTCCTATGGCTCCTGCCGGTTGTCATACTCATCGACATGCAAGTCGTGATTCCTATTACAAGAACATGATCAATCTCATACATCACATATATCATTCATCATTCATCACAACCTTTGGCCATATCACATCACAAAACACTTGCTGCAAAAACAAGTTAGACGTCCTCTAATTGTTGTTGCAAGTTTTTACGTGGCTCCTATAGGTTTCTAGCAAGAACGTTTCTTACGTACGCCAAAACCACAACGTGAATTTCCAATTTCTTTTTACCCTTCATAAGGACCCTATTCATCGAATCCGATCCGACTAAAGTGGGAGAGACAGACACCCGCCAGCCACCTTATGCAACTAGTGCATGTCAGTCGATGGAACCGGTCTCACGTAAGCGTACGTGTAAGGTTGGTCTGGGCCGCTTCATCCCACGATGCTGCCGAATCAAGATAAGACTAGTAACGGCAAGCAAATTGACAATATTGACGTCCACAACTACTTTGTGTTCTACTCGTGCATAGTAACTACGCATAGACCTAGCCCATGATGCCACTATTGGGGAACGTAGCAGAATTTTAAAATTTTCTACGCATCACCAAGATCAATCTATGGAGTCATCTAGCAACGAGGGATAGAGGAGTGCATCTACATACCCTTGTAGATCACGAGCGGAAGCGTTCAAGAGAACGGGGATGATGGAGTCGTACTCGCCGTGATCCAAATCATCGATGACCAAGTGCCGAACGGACGGCACCTCCGCGTTCAACACACGTATGGAGTGGATGATGTCTCCTCCTTCTTGATCCAGCAAGGGGGAAGGAGAGGTTGATGAAGATATAGCAGCACGACGGCGTGGCGGTGGATGCAGCAGCGATCGCAGCAGGGCTTCGCCGAGCTTCTGCGAGAGGGAGAGGTGTAGCAGGGGAGAGGGAGGTGCCAAGACTTGAGGTGCGGCTGCCCTCCTCCCCCCTTTATATAGGCCCCCTGGGGGGCGCCGGCCCTAGGAGATGGGATCTCCTTGGGGGGGGCGGCCAAGGGGGAGGCTTGCCCCCCAAGGCAAGTGGAGGCGCCCCCACCCTAGGGTTTCCAACCCTAGGCGCAGGGGGCCCAAGGGGGGGGGCGCACCAGCCCACTAGGGGCTGGTTCCCTTCCCACTTCATCCCACGGGGTCCTCCGGGATGGGTGGCCCCACCCGGTGGACCCCCGGGACCCATTCGGTGGTCCCGGTACAATACCGGTGACTCTGAATCCTTCCCGATGGCCGAAACTGCACTTCCTATATATAATTCTTCACCTCCGGACCATTCCGGAACTCCTCGTGACATACGGGATCTCATCCGGGACTCCGAACAACTTTCGGGTTGCTGCATACTAATATCTCTACAACCCTAGCATCACCAAACCTTAAGTGTGTAGACCCTATGGGTTCGGGAGACAAGCAGACATGACCGAGATGACTCTCCGATCAATAACCAACAACGGGATCTGGATACCCATGTTGGCTCCCACATGCTCCTGGATGATCTCATCAGATGAACCACGATGTGGAGGACTTAATCAATCCGTATACAATTCCCTTTGTCAATCGATACGTTACTTGCCCGAGACTCGATCGTCGGTATCCCAATACCTTGTTCAGTCTCGTTACCGGCAAGTCACTTTACTCGTACCATAATGCATGATCTCGTGATCAACCACTTGATAACATTGAGCTCATTATGATGGTGCATTACCGAGTGGGCCCAGAGATACCTCTCCGTCATACGGAGTGACAAATCCCAGTCTCGATTCGTGCCAACCCAACAGACACTTTCGGAGACACATGTAATGTACCTTTATAGTCACCCAGTTATGTTGTGACGTTTGGCACACCCAAAGCACTCCTACGGTATCCGGGAGTTGCACAATCTCATGGTCTAAGGAAATGATACTTGACATTCAGAAAAGCTACAACAAACGAACTACACGATCTTTGAGCTAAGCTTAGGATTGGGTCTTGTCTATCACATTATTCTCCTAATGATGTGATCCCGTTATCAATGACATCCCCATGTCCATAGCCAGGAAACCATGACTATCTGTTGATCAACGAGCTAGTCAACTAGAGGCTCACTAGGGACACATTGTGGTCTATGTATTCACACATGTATTACGATTTCCGGATAATACAATTATAGCATGAATAATAGACAATTATCATGAACAAGGAAATATAATAATCATTTTATTATTGCCTCTAGGGCATATTTCCAACACAAACGGAGGTGACAAACCGCACGCTCTCAACCCTTCTTCGCGTGCTAATCAAGAAGAACATCAAGGAGTGGGAGGAGTGCTTACCCATCGCCGAGTACGCCTACAACCGCGCAAGACATTCGACTACCGGCAAGTCCCCCTTCGAGGTTGTCTACGGTTTCAACCCGTTGTCCCCATTGGACATCCTACCTCTACCACTCCACGAGCGCACAAACATGTACGTGAGTGACCGAGTCAACCACCTCGAGAAGATGCATGAAGATACAAGGCACACCATTGAGCTCCAAGTACAACGACTCGCGACCAAGCTCAACGTCAACAAGAATCACATGATATTCAACATTCGAGATCTTGTGTGGCTACACCTTCGCAAGGAACTCTTCCCCAACGAACGCAAGTCCAAGCTACTACCACGAGCCGATGGACCATTCAAGGTGCTTGCACGCTACAACAACAACTCGTACAAGATCGACATCCCACGTGACAAGTACTCCATGAGCGACATCTTCAACGTCAAAGATCTCTCCCCGTACCATGGTGATGAGGATTTCGATCCGAGGTCGGATCTTTTCCAAGGGAGGGAGATGATGCGGAGCATCCCAAGGTCATCCCCATGGACCTACCATCGTCTCATCAAGTGCCTAGTGGACCCATGACTCGATCACGTGCAAGAGCTCTCGAAACCGAGGTGACATCTCCCCTCTCACAATTCCACTTCGATGATCTTGAGACATGGCTACTACCTCAAACGGAGACATTGTGCATACTTAGGTATCAAGGAGTTAGCCATGGAGACGCCAAGGAGCGAGGAGAATCCGAAGAGGAAGATGGACGCGAAGACGGAGAAGAAAAAAGGCTAAGTCAGCAGAAGCCTGGACGATCCGGACCGCCGTCCGGACGATCCGGCCTCAGCCCGGATGATCCGGACTCCGGCCCGGACGATCCGGATAATGTGGCCAGAGACACCTGAGAAGGCATCATGAAGATGGGCCATCCGGACCCAGGCCAGGATCATCCGGCCATACCCGGACGTCCGGACAAGGTCCCGGACATTCGGGCCTCCCGCAGCTGCTCCAGCACAGCCGGACGATCCAGACGCCGACCCGGATCATCCGGACCGACCCCCGGATCATCCGGTTGCCGCCTGTGTGCATGACTTGGGCCGAGGCCCGTGTACCCGTTTCGTTCCCCCACTTACCTATTCGCCCCTAGGGCTATAAATAGACCTTCTACTCCCCATTTTTAGGGTTAGCAAATGTTTAGCTCATATTTATGAGAGAGCTTTGCTCATCCACTTGGTTACCTTCTCCTCGGAGATTCGAGCCTCCACGGGAGAAGATCCCCCAAGCGGATTCAAGACCCCTCTTGAGGGAATAACATCAAGACCTCCTCACGGAGAAGACCGGTTACCGTGTATCGTTCTTAGTTGTCCGTGGATTCGTGTATCTCTCCCTATGTACTCGAGGATCTAGCCCATGTGTGACTTATTCATGTCGGTTTAGTGTTTCCTCTCATGTTTCTTGTTGTGTTTTCTCTGCGTTCGTCCCCGTGTTCTTCGTGATTTCCCCGGGATCCGCTCCTTTCGTGAAAGATCGGGCGATTAGGGTCTCTACCCTACATCAATTGAGGTGCATCCTTTTCGTGTAGAGCTTACCTCAAATTGAAGCACCGTTGTGTATATCAGAGGGACAAGAAAGAGAGAAGATTAGATGGAAGCTTATTGGAGGTTGAAAAAGACCTCACGTAATCACCTCGCGTCTCTCTCGTCTCCACTCATGCAAGGGCCCACTCGCTTGCGCTCGCCTCGGCCCGCCTCATAAGAAATTGCCGATCTGAGCGTTTTCAGCAAGCCAGATCCAGTAGTGCTTTAAGTTCCGTGCTATGCATGCCCAACGGTGTATACAGGCAACCAAACAGGCTAGATTCTTCCCGCGCAGGTCTGGTCGAGGTGTATGCAGGCAACCAAACACGTCTCAAGCTCATGGGAAAGATGTCCTACATGATTTCCTATTTAGATGTCTTAAAGTTGGTCTGCCGTATATCTTACCACTTAGGCTCGGGGCGGGAGTTGAACCCTTAGCACTTAAACTTTGCTTTTATTCGTGTGCTTCCAAAAACTTTGGTTAAAGTAGCGAAGTGACAGATGAGACGAGGCACACACCTTAAATTAAATGTTTCTTATGGTCTAAAGGTTGTCTCCCCTGCGAACCTTTTCTGGTGTACGCGGACAATGTCCACGGCGCCGTCGCTGCCGGACGCCAGTGCCGCTGGGAGAGAAAGGACGGGGGCGCTTCCACCGATGTCATCATTTCGTTTGAGCCGAAAAGACAGTGCCACCTTTTCCTTTATCTTTTGCCTCGATCCGGTTATAAGAGTATATTTTATATAGTATATAATATTTTCTTAGCTCCACCCCGGCAAATTTGACAATTTTTACCTATGGATAAAATCATTTCACAAAATGAACCGCTCCTAAATTTTTTCCACTCAGCTGACCTTTTTTAGTGGCGTCAGACACGAAGGCGTCATGCTAAAATCTGAGATGGGCTCTAGGCCCATATTGCAATTTCTGAAAAATCTCTAAGGGCCCATGTGGGTTATATGGCACTAGGTGTAGTGGGAAGTTTAGTCCCACCCCGGAAATGGAAGGAGAGTTGGAGTGATTTATAAGAGTTTCTCTTCTACATGCTATTGGAGCTTGAAAAGAGAAAGGACCCTCGTGCACTCCTCCTCTGCCGCCCGCCTCGCCACGCCTCGTCACGACGCGCCGCGCCGCGCCGCGGGTTGCGGGATTGAGCCGAGCCGAGCTCACACCTACGCGCTTATTTTTGCCAGTCATTAACGAAGAGTTTTCTGACAGCTGGGCCACGATCTGAGACGTCGGATCGTGGGCTGTCATGGACTCGGACGTGGGTCGAGCCCACGTCTCTCCACTAGCCGCCACGAACAGATCACATCTGCTCACGCGCACGCCCACCGTCGTTCCTTTGCTGCTGCTGCCGCCGGTGACTCCATCCCGTCCGTCACATACACGGTCGACGGGAGAGCAGGTCTCTGAAACCACGCCCTTCTGGCTCCTGTACGGGGTGAGGGGCGAATAGGTTTTTTGGCAGCGATTACGCGATTGCTCGCTTCCGATCGTCTACTTCCTCTACGTCCGCGTCGCCTTCATCATCACCATGTCCACCGACGCCAACCGTGCCGCCGCCGAGAAAGCTGAAGCCGACAAGAAGGCCGCCGAGGACGCCGCTGCTGCCACCAAAGCCGCGGCCTCTGCATGGCCTACTGGAGGGTATAACTCATTTATCCCGCTCCTGATTATTTTCATATTAGCAGTACTATCAGTGTGTGTAGATTTGTCTACTGTTTGCTTAGTACGTGCATGTTTAGATCAGAGTCAGTACGTCATCAACTTAGTCAATGACATGCTAGTGATTTACTCATGGATTAATTTAATCAAGAAATTGCCTATTTACTCAACACATCAAAAACCTATTATGTGTAGGAATTTCTCGGCAAGTGGCTTTGCCGCTGCACTGAAACCGGATAAGTTTACCGGTACATACTTCAAGCGTTGGCAGACTAAGACCACGTTATGGCTCACGGCTATGAACGTGTTCTGGGTCATCGGTGTCTCCACGGGAACGATTGCTCCTGAACAGGAGAAGGCGTTCAAGGAGGGTACCGTTGTGTTTCTCGGAGCAGTTCTTAGCGTGATCGGAGATAAACTGGTCGACACATATTTACATGTGCATGTCGCCAAGGACTTGTGGGAGGCGCTCGAATCTAAATTCGGGGCCGCCGATGCAGGGAGCGAGATGTATATTATAGAGCAGTTCCACGATTACAAGATGGTTGAAAACCGTCCTGTATTGGAGCAGGCTCATGAGATAATATGCATTGTTAAGGAACTTGAGCTTCTCAAGTGCGAGTTACCGGGCAAGTTTGTCGCGGGCTGCATAATCGCTAAGCTCCCTAATTCCTGGAGGAACTTTGCCACCACTCTGAAACATCAGAGGCGTGAATTCTCTGTGGAGGATGTCATTGGCCATCTGAGTGTTGAGCAGAATTCGAGGGCAAAAGACTCGCACGGAAAAGGGGCCGAAGGGACTTCTGTTGCCAACATGGTGAACCAGAAGAACTTCAACTCCCACAAGCCCAAGGGAAAGAACGGTGTCCAACACAATACCGACTTTAAGAAGAAGGGTAAGAAGACCTTCAAGAAGAACAAGAAGGACGAGGGCTGCTTACTTGTGGTTCGGTTGAACATTGGGCCAACAAGTGCCCAAACAAGTACAAGAAGTCAGGACAGGACTCCAAGTCTGTCAACATGATTGTGGGCAACAATGAGAATGGTGCATCTGGGTACGGTAATTTATTTACTGTTTTTTCAGTGTTTCAACCCAACGATTGGTGGGTGGACACAGGTGCAGGTGTTCATGTGTGTGCTGACATTTCATTGTTCACTTCTTACCAGGTCACAGGTCACGGGTCCGTATTGATGGGGAATGGCGCGAGTGCTTCTGTTCATGGTGTTGGCACGGTCGATCTGAAGTTTACTTCGGGAAGGATCGTGCAGCTGAAGAACGTGCAGCATGTCCCCGCCATCAAGAAGAACCTCGTTAGTGGCTCCCTTCTATGTAGAGAAGGGTTTAAGTTGGTTTTCGAGTCTAATAAATTAGTTGTTACAAAATATGGACTCTTTGTTGGAAAAGGTTATGAGAGCGGAGGGATGTTCCGCCTTTCCCTCGCAGATTTTTGTAATAAAGTCGTGAACCATATTCATTCGAATGTTAATGAATCTGAAGTTTGGCATTCACGTCTTTGTCACATTAGTTTTGGTGTTATGACGCGGCTAGCCAAGTTGGATTTAATCCCGAGTTTCACTTTAGCCAAAGGTTCTAAGTGCCTTTCATGTGTGCAAGCTAAGCAACCTCGCAAGCCTCATAAGGCCGCGGAGGAGAGACACCTGGCACCATTAGAACTCATACATTCTGATCTTTGCGAGATGAATGGTGTGTTGACTAAAGGTGGAAAGAGATACTTCATGACATTGATAGATGATTCCACTAGATATTGCTATGTGTATCTGTTAAATACTAAAGATGAGGCTCTACACTACTTTAAAATCTATAAGGCAGAAGTTGAAAATCAACTTGAAAAGAAAATTAAACGAGTCCGGTCAGATCGTGGTGGAGAGTACTTCTCGAGTGAGTTTGATTCCTTCTGTGCGGAACACGGCATTATTCATGAGAGGACGCCTCCCTATTCACCCCAGTCAAACGGGGTTGCCGAGCGGAAAAACCGTACTCTAACTGATTTGGTTAACGCCATGTTAGATACATCGGGTTTATCCAAGGCATGGTGGGGGGAGGCTATATTGACGGCATGTCATGTCCTGAATAAAGTTCCGACAAAGGATAGTGAGATCACTCCCTATGAGAAATGGGCAAAGAGAAGGACGACACTCTCGTACTTGCGCACTTGGGGCTGTTTGGCGAAAGTCAACGTGCCGATCCCCAAAAAGCGTAAGCTTGGACCAAAGACGTGGACTGCATTAATTTGGGCTACGCTAAGAACAGCGTTGGCTATAGATTTCTAGTAGTGAAATCTGAGGTACCTGACCAGAAGGTCGGTACAATTATGGAGTCTAAGGATGCTACATTCTTTGAGGATATTTTTCCTATGAGAGATATGCAAAGCACTTCTAGACAGGAATCTGAGGAGACTCCTGAACCTGCCATCCCTATGGAATATTATGAACAAACACATGATGAAAATCCCGAGGAGGATGACGAGGAAACCCTTGGTAGGGGCAAGAGACAAAGGACTGCAAAGACCTTTGGTGATGATTTCTTCGTGTACCTCGTGGATGATACTCCCACTTCTATTTCAGAAGCGTATGCCTCTCCAGAAGCTGACTACTGGAAGGATGCGGTCCGTAGCGAGATGGATTCCATCATGGCTAACGGGACATGGGAGATCACTGACCGTCCCTATGGTTGCAAACCACTGGGATGTAAGTGGGTGTTCAAAAAGAAGCTTAGGCCCGATGGTACGATTGAAAAGTACAAGGCTAGGCTTGTGGCCAAGGGCTATGACCAGCAAGAAGAGGAAGATTTCTTTGATACTTATTCACCTGTGGCTAGACTGACCACCATTCGAGTATTACTCTCGTTGGCGGCCTCACATGGTCTTCTCGTCCATCAGATGGATGTTAAGACGGCTTTTCTAAATGGAGAGCTAAAGGAGGAAATCTACATGCAACAGCCTGATGGCTTTGTGATAGATGGTCAGGAAAGAAAGGTGTGTAGGTTGATAAAATCTTTATATGGCCTGAAACAAGCACCTAAGCAATGGCATGATAAGTTTAATACAACTCTGACATCTGTTGGTTTCGTTGTTAATGAGGCTGACAAATGTGTATACTATCGCCATGGTGGGGGCGAAGGAGTTATACTGTGCTTGTATGTTGATGACATACTGATATTCGGAACAAACCTCAAAGTCATTGAGGAGGTCAAATCGTTTCTATCTCAGAACTTTGAGATGAAAGACCTTGGTGTGGCTGATGTTATCTTGAACATCAAGCTACTGAGAGATAATGAGGGTGGGATCACACTTCTGCAATCCCATTACGTTGAGAAGGTGTTGAGTCGTTTTGGATATTCGGACTGCACACCATCTCAAACACCATATGATCCTAGCGTATTGATTCGAAAGTCCAAAGGCATGGCTAAAGATCAATTGAGATACTCTCAAATCATTGGTTCACTGATGTACCTAGCGAGCGCAACGAGGCCTGACATCGCGTTTGCTGTGAGCAAACTGAGCCGGTTTGTTTCCAAACCGGGTGATGTACATTGGCATGCTGTTGAGAGAGTTATGCGCTATCTGAAAGGTACTATGAACTATGGACTTCACTATACCGGATACCCGTCGGTACTTGAAGGGTATAGTGATGCGAATTGGATCTCTGATGCTGATGAGATGAAGGCCACAACTGGGTATATGTTTACTCTTGGAGGTGGCGCTGTTTCCTGGAAGTCTTGCAAGCAAACGATCTTAACGAGATCGACAATGGAAGCAGAATTAACGGCATTAGACACATCTGGTGTTGAAGCGAGATGGCTTCGAGATCTTTTGATGGACTTGCCATTGGTTGATAAACCGGTTCCGGCTATCCTTATGAACTGTGACAATCAGACTGTCATCACCAAGGTGAAGAGTTCAAAGGACAACATGAAGTCCACCAAACACATAAGAATGAAATTAAAACCTATCAGAAAATTAAGAAACTCTGGAGTGATAGCGTTGGACTATGTCCATACGGCTAAGAATCTGGCAGATCCCTTTACAAAAGGGCTATCACGTGTTGTGATAGATAATGCATCGAGGGAGATGGGTATGAGACCCACATGAGTTGCCATGGTGGTAACCCAACCTATATGATCGGAGATCCCGTGAACTAGGACCTGGGAAAACAAGCCAGTGGTGAACTGAGGAGAGTAACTATACTAACCCACTACGTTGGAGATGCAATACTCTTGATACTGTATGGTAGGATGACTATGGTCTTAATGTGTTCCAAAGCTTATAAAAGCAAGATGCTATCCTACAGAGCAATCTTTGGAGGAACACACCTATATGAGCCCGACTGCTGGTCACAGTCTATGAGATTGGGGTGATCTCTAGTAAGCTCATGAATAGGCCAGGAGTGTGACTTATATGCTCCACCCGAGGGGTCAGCCTTCGGCAGCCTAGTACTAGTAAGACATGTAGTGAAACTTCTTTACGCCAAACTGACAATTCAAGGCGTATTCCATTGTTCAGTTGTGAAGGAGCGTAGCCACTTGTTCTAGGTGAAGTTCAACCTTAACAGGTCTTCACTGAAACACTGGTATATCGAAACAGCAATTGGAACAGAGGACACAATGGGCCCTCGAGATCTGGTGGGGGATTGCTGAAATCTGAGATGGGCTCTAGGCCCATATTGCAATTTCTGAAAAATCCCTAAGGGCCCATGTGGGTTATATGGCACTAGGTGTAGTGGGAAGTTTAGTCCCACCCCGGAAGTGGAAGGAGAGTTGGAGTGGTTTATAAGGGTTTCTCTTCTACATGCTATTGGAGCTTGAAAAGAGAAAAGGCCCTCGCGCACTCCTCCTCCGCCGCCCGCCTCGCCACGCCACGCCTCGTCACGACGCGCCGCGGGTTGCGGGATTGAGCCGAGCTCACACCTACGCGCTTATTTTTGCCAGTCACTAACGAAGAGTTTTCTGACAGTTGGGCCACAATCTGAGTCGTCGGATCGTGGGCTGTCATGGACTCGGACGTGGGTCGAGCCCACGTCTCTCCACGCGGCTGCGCCTATAAGTGTGCGGTGTCTCCTAACCCTAGCCGCCACGAACAGATCACATCTGCTCACGCGCACGCACACCGTCGTTCCTTTGCTGCTGCTGCCGCCGGTGACTCCATGCCGTCCGCCGCGTACACGGTCGACGAGAGAGCAGGTCTCCGAAACCACGCCCTTCTGGCTCCTGTACGGGTGAGGGGCGAATAAGTTTTTGGGCAGCGATTACGCGACTGCTCTCTTCCGATCGTCTACTTCCTCTACGTCCGCGTCGCCTTCATCATCACCATGTCCACCGACGCCGACCGTGCCGCCGCCGAGAAAGCTGAAGCCGACAAGAAGGCCGCCGAGGACGCCGCTGCTGCCACCAAAGCCGCGGCCTCTGCGTGGCCTACTGGAGGGTATAACTCATTTATCCCGCTCCTGATTATTTTCATATTAGCAGTACTAGCAGTGTGTGTAGATTTGTCTACTGTTTGCTTAGTACGTGCATGTTTAGATCAGAGTCAGTACGTCATCAACTTAGTCAATGCCATGCTAGTGATTTACTCATGGATTAATTTAATCGAGAAATTGCCTATTTACTCAACAATCCAAAAACCTATTATGTGTAGGAATTTCTCGGCAAGTGGCTTTGCCGCTGCACTGAAACCGGATAAGTTTACCGGTACATACTTCAAGCGTTGGCAGACTAAGACCACGTTATGGCTCACGGCTATGAACGTGTTCTGGGTCACCGGTGTCTCCACGGGAACGATTGCTCCTGAACAGGAGAAGGCGTTCAAGGAGGCTACCGTTGTGTTTCTCGGAGCAGTTCTTAGCGTGATCGGAGATAAACTGGTCGACGCATATTTACATGTGCATGTCGCCAAGGACTTGTGGGAGGCGCTCGAATCTAAATTCGGGGCCGCCGATGCAGGGAGCGAGATGTATATTATAGAGCAGTTCCACGATTACAAGATGGTTGAAAACCGTCCTGTATTGGAGCAGGCTCATGAGATAATATGCATTGTTAAGGAACTTGAGCTTCTCAAGTGCGAGTTACCGGGCAAGTTTGTCGCGGGCTGCATAATCGCTAAGCTCCCTAATTCCTGGAGGAACTTTGCCACCACTCTGAAACATCAGAGGCGTGAATTCTCTGTGGAGGATGTCATTGGCCATCTGAGTGTTGAGCAGAATTCGAGGGCAAAAGACTCGCACGGAAAAGGGGCCGAAGGGACTTCTGTTGCCAACATGGTGAACCAGAAGAACTTCAACTCCCACAAGCCCAAGGGAAAGAACGGTGTCCAACACAATACCGACTTTAAGAAGAAGGGTAAGAAGACCTTCAAGAAGAACAAGAAGGACGAGGGCTGCTTTACTTGTGGTTCGGTTGAACATTGGGCCAACAAGTGCCCAAACAAGTACAAGAAGTCAGGACAGGACTCCAAGTCTGTCAACATGATTGTGGGCAACAATGAGAATGGTGCATCTGGGTACGGTAATTTATTTACTGTTTTTTCAGTGTTTCAACCCAACGATTGGTGGGTGGACACAGGTGCAGGTGTTCATGTGTGTGCTGACATTTCATTGTTCACTTCTTACCAGGTCACAGGTCACGGGTCCGTATTGATGGGGAATGGCACGAGTGCTTCTGTTCATGGTGTTGGCACGGTCGATCTGAAGTTTACTTCGGGAAGGATCGTGCAGCTGAAGAACGTGCAGCATGTCCCCACCATCAAGAAGAATCTCGTTAGTGGCTCCCTTCTATGTAGAGAAGGGTTTAAGTTGGTTTTCGAGTCTAATAAATTAGTTGTTACAAAATATGGACTCTTTGTTGGAAAAGGTTATGAGAGCGGAGGGATGTTCCGCCTTTCCCTCGCAGATTTTTGTAATAAAGTCGTGAACCATATTCATTCGAATGTTAATGAATCTGAAGTTTGGCATTCACGCCTTTGTCACATTAGTTTTGGTGTTATGACGCGGCTAGCCAAGTTGGATTTAATCCTGAGTTTCACTTTAGCCAAAGGTTCTAAGTGCCTTTCATGTGTGCAAGCTAAGCAACCTCGCAAGCCTCATAAGGCCGCGGAGGAGAGACACCTGGCACCATTAGAACTCATACATTCTGATCTTTGCGAGATGAATGGTGTGTTGACTAAAGGTGGAAAGAGATACTTCATGACATTGATAGATGATTCCACTAGATATTGCTATGTGTATCTGTTAAATACTAAAGATGAGGCTCTACACTACTTTAAAATCTATAAGGCAGAAGTTGAAAATCAACTTGAAAAGAAAATTAAACGAGTCCGGTCAGATCGTGGTGGAGAGTACTTCTCGAGTGAGCTTGATTCCTTCTGTGCGGAACACGGCATTATTCATGAGAGGATGCCTCCCTATTCACCCCAGTCAAACGGGGTTGCCGAGCGGAAAAACCGTACTCTAACTGATTTGGTTAACACCATGTTAGATACATCGGGTTTATCCAAGGCCTGGTGGGGGAGGCTATATTGACGGCATGTCATGTCCTGAATAAAGTTCCGACAAAGGATAATGAGATCACTCCCTATGAGAAATGGGCAAAGAGAAGGACGACACTCTCGTACTTGCGCACTTGAGGCTGTTTGGCGAAAGTCAACATGCCGATCCCCAAAAAGCGTAAGCTTGGACCCAAGACTGTGGACTGCATTAATTTGGGCTACGCTAAGAACAGCGTTGGCTATAGATTTCTAGTAGTGAAATCTGAGTTACCTGACCAGAAGGTCGGTACAATTATGGAGTCTAAGGATGCTACATTCTTTGAGGATATTTTTCCTATGAGAGATATGCAAAGCACTTCTAGACAGGAATCTGAGGAGACTCTTAAACCTGCCATCCCTATGGAATATTATGAACAAACACATGATGGAAATCCCGAGGAGGATGACGAGGAAACCCTTGGTAGGGGCAAGAGACAAAGGACTACAAAGACCTTTGGTGATGATTTCTTCGTGTACCTCGTGGATGATACTCCCACTTCTATTTCAGAAGCGTATGCCTCTCCAGAAGCTGACTACTAGAAGGATGCGGTCCATAGCGAGATGGATCCCATCATGGCTAATGGGACATGGGAGATCACTGACCGTCCCTATGGTTGCAAACCACTGGGATGTAAGTGGGTGTTCAAAAAGAAGCTTAGGCCCGATGGTACGATTGAAAAGTACAAGGCTAGGATTGTGGCCAAGGGCTATGACCAGCAAGAAGAGGAAGATTTCTTTGATACCTATTAACCTGTGGCTAGACTGACCACCATTCGAGTATTACTCTCGTTGGCGGCCTCACATGGTCTTCTCGTCCATCAGATGGATGTTAAGACGGCTTTTCTAAATGGAGAGCTAAAGGAGGAAATCTACATGCAACAGCCTGATGGCTTTGTGATAGATGGTCAGGAAAGAAAGGTGTGTAGGTTGATAAAATCTTTATATGGCCTGAAACAAGCACCTAAGCAATGGCATGATAAGTTTAATACAACTCTGACATCTGTTGGTTTCGTTGTTAATGAGGCTGACAAATGTGTATACTATCGCCATGGTGGGGGCGAAGGAGTTATACTGTGCTTGTATGTTGATGACATACTGATATTCGGAACAAACCTCAAAGTCATTGAGGAGGTCAAATCATTTCTATCTCAGAACTTTGAGATGAAAGACCTTGGTGTGGCTGATGTTATCTTGAACATCAAGCTACTGAGAGATAATGAGGGTGGGATCACACTTCTGCAATCCCATTACGTTGAGAAGGTGTTGAGTCGTTTTGGATATTCGGACTGCACACCATCTCAAACACCATATGATCCTAGCGTATTGATTCGAAAGTCCAAAGGCATGGCTAAAGATCAATTGAGATACTCTCAAATCATTGGTTCACTGATGTACCTAGCGAGCGCAACGAGGCCTGACATCGCGTTTGCTGTGAGCAAACTGAGCCGGTTTGTTTCCAAACCGGGTGATGTACATTGGCATGCTGTGAGAGAGTTATGCGCTATCTGAAAGGTACTATGAACTATGGACTTCACTATACCGGATACCCGTCGGTACTTGAAGGGTATAGTGATGCGAATTGGATCTCTGATGCTGATGAGATGAAGGCCACAACTGGGTATATGTTTACTCTTGGAGGTGGCGCTGTTTCCTGGAAGTCTTGCAAGCAAACGATCTTAACGAGATCGACAATGGAAGCAGAATTAACGGCATTAGACACATCTGGTGTTGAAGCGAGATGGCTTCGAGATCTTTTGATGGACTTGCCATTGGTTGATAAACCGGTTCCGGCTATCCTTATGAACTGTGACAATCAGACTGTCATCACCAAGGTGAAGAGTTCAAAGGACAACATGAAGTCCAACAAACACATAAGAATGAGATTAAAACCTGTCAGAAAATTAAGAAACTCCGGAGTGATAGCGTTGGACTATGTCCATACGGCTAAGAATCTGGCATATCCCTTTACAAAAGGGCTATCACGTGTTGTGATAGATAATGCATCGAGGGAGATGGGTATGAGACCCACATGAGTTGCCATGGTGGTAACCCAACCTATGTGATCGGAGATCCCGTGAACTAGGACCTGGGAAAACAAGCCAGTGGTGAACTGAGGAGAGTAACTATACTAACCCACTCCGTTGGAGATGCAATACTCTCGATACTGTATGGTAGGATGACTACGGTCTTAATGTGTTCCAAAGCTTATAAAAGCAAGATGCTATCCTACAAAGCGATCTTTGGAGGAACACACCTATATGAGCCCGACTGCTGGTCACAGTCTATGAGATTGGGGTGATCTCTAGTAAGCTCATGAATAGGCCAGGAGTGTGACTTATATGCTCCACCCGAGGGGTCAGCCTTCGGCAGCCTAGTACTAGTAAGACATGTAGTGAAACTTCTTTACGCCAAACTGACAATTCAAGGCATAGTCCATTGTTCAGTTGGGAAGGAGTGTAGCCACTTGTTTTAGGTGAAGTTCAACCTTAACAGGTCTTCAGTGAAACACTGGTATATCGAAACAACAATTGGAACAGAGAACACAATGGGCCCTCGAGATATGGTGGGGGATTGCTGAAATCTGAGATGGGCTCTAGGCCCATATTGCAATTTCTGAAAAATCTCGAAGGGCCCATGTGGGTTATATGGCACTAGGTGTAGTGGGAAGTTTAGTCTCATCCCGGAAATGGAAGGAGAGTTGGAGTGGTTTATAAGGGTTTCTCTTCTACATGCTATTGGAGCTTGAAAAGAGAAGAGGCCCTCGCGCACTCCTCCTCCGTCGCCCGCCTCGCCACGCCACGCCACGCCTCGTCACGACGCGCCGCGGGTTGCGGGATTGAGCCTAGCCGAGCTCACACCTACGCGCTTATTTTTGCCAGTCACTAACGGAGAGTTTTCTGACAGCTGGGCCACGATCTGAGACGTCGGATCGTGGGCTGTCACGGACTCGGACATGGGTCGAGCCCACGTCTCTCCACGCGGCTGCGCCTATAAGTGTGCGGTGTCTCCTAACCCTAGCCGCCACGAACAGATCACATCTGCTCACGTGCACGCCCACCGTCGTTCCTTTGCTGCTGCTGCTGCCGCCGGTGACTCCATCCCGTCCGCCGTGTTCATGGTCGACGGGAGAGCAGGTCTCCGAAACCACGCCCTTCTGGCTCCTGTATGGGGTGAGGGGCGAATAGGTTTTTGGGCAGCGATTACGCGACTGCTCGCTTTCGATCGTTTACTTCCTCTACGTCCGCGTCGCCTTCATCATCACCATGTCCACCGACGCCGACCGTGCCGCCGCCGAGAAAGCTGAAGCCGACAAGAAGGCCGCCGAGGACGCCGCTGCTGCCACCAAAGCCGCGGCCTCTGCGTGGCCTACTGGAGGGTATAACTCGTTTATCCCGCTCCTGATTATTTTCATATTAGCAGTACTAGCAGTGTGTGTAGATTTGTCTACTATTTGCTTAGTACGTGCATGTTTAGATCAGAGTCAGTACGTCATCAACTTAGTCAATGCTATGCTAGTGATTTACTCATGGATTAATTTAATCGAGAAATTGCCTATTTACTCAACACGTCACACTACACTGTGCAACGACTTACAGATAGACGCTACACGCCCGGCCAGCGTCGCATCCCGAACTGACTAAAAATTACTAAGTCAATGTGCAGCGCCTAAGAGCCAGTCGCCACACTATACAGTGTAGCGTCTAGCCTCTAGGCGTTGCACTAGTGATTGCCTACCAAATGAAGCAACCACTAGTGAAATGTCTAGAGGCTAGTCGCTACACTGTATAGTGTGGCGCCTACCTCTCTGACGCTGCACACTGACTTAGTAATTTTCGGATCACACGGGGTGCGACGCAGGCCAGGCGTGTAGCGCCTATCTGTGAGGCGCTGCATAGTGTAGTGTGGCGCCTTCGTGTCGGGCGCCACTAAAAAAGGTCAACTGAGTGAATTTTTTTAGAGGCAGTTCATTTTGTGAAATGATTTTATCCATAGGTTAAAATTGTTAAATTTGCCCTCTTGCCCTGAGACGAGAGAACATAGGTAGTAACATCACACATATCGAGATAAAATAGATGATGTGACAAACAATAAATAAAGAAAAAGAGGCATGTTGTAACATAAACTAGTTACTAGTAATACGAGTAACATCACACATATCAAAGCAAGATGAGTCTATAACCTATTAAATAAAATGTTGCATATTATCACATATATGTTATTTTCCACTATAAAGATAGTAACATACCTCCTCCGTTCTTGAAAGAGTGTACACTCTTTCAAAGACGGGGGTAGAGTAGTAACATGAAATGTCTGAAGCTTTTGATGATGCGTCGTCGTTTTCGAGCTGCCTCTCTTTGATGTTCTTAAAAGAAAAGTAGCAGTATATGATGATCATCGATTGTTTATTATCTGGAATACATTGAACTTGTTGTTGGACCTGTATCACCCGTACAGAAACTTCAACGGTTTGCAGCCACGACGCATTCTGTGTCGAGCTCGGCCTTGGCGTGTCATATGGCCGCACGCTATTAGGATGTAGTAATGTCTTCTTCTCGTTCTAAACAATAATAATAAAAGGAAAACGACATGATATATTATTATATTGCGTGTTAGCTGATTAATCATCATCCAGGTAGCTCAACAGTTAGAAGAAAAAGGTTTTAGTCGACGTCGCAAAACCAGAATGATCTCATCGCCCATCATGGCACCAAGAAAGGCTACTACGGCGGCGACCCGTCCTCACGCTGAGGGACAGAGACCTTTCACCTGTGCCCGTGTACGTTGTCTGCAGTGTGCGAGTATTCAGCAAAAACTTTTTTTTGACGAACCGCAGCTGGTGCTGCTTTTCATTCATTAAGAGGGAAACCACAGGTTACATGGCATGACCGTAATCAGGTGGCGTAACTATAAAAATAAAGATGAATGAAGAAGAAAAAATACTAAGGGTCTGTTTGGTTTCAATAAGTCACCCGACTTATAAGCCAGGTGACTTAAAACTAATGACTTATAAGTCACGCCTGTTTGATTGTCATCTGACTTATAAGTCACCTGACACACCTTTCCACACCAATCAACATCATGCAGGTGATGGGACCCATGCAAAAGGGGTGACTTATAAGTTTTAAGTTGGGGTGAAGCAACTTATGACTTGTAAGTTGGGGTGACTTATAAGTCAGGTCTGTTTGGCAAAATAAATCACTTTTTTTACTTTTCAATTTATAAATTGGTGATTTATTTGGAACCAAACAGGCCCTAAGAACTAATTACAGAAACTAAGCCGACGGTTCCATCCCACCGTGCCGCCTTGTTTGAACCAACAAGTCGCTCCCAAAGAAAGAAAGAAATATATTTTGCCGCTCCACGCACGCACGGTGCACGGAGCAGTAAGAAAGAAGACGACCCGCACATTTGGCAAGCGGTAATAAGATTGATTGAAGAGTACGCTCTGTTGACCAGTAGACGACGCGCCGTTCTCCGACGACGGCAGGCCGGCTACGTGTCGCGCGCCCGTGGGCAGGGGAATCTTTTCCACCCACTTCCGGCCGGAGCGATCCGAGGAGGAGACGCGGCCGCGGCCCGCCGACGTGAGCCCGCGGCCGGGTGCCGTGTCTCCGTCCGCATCACGCTCCCTGTGCCTGCTGCGTGCACGGCTCTCGTTCGTTGCCCCCTTCCTTCCAGAAGGAGCGATCCCGTTGAGTGCTGGGAACTGGTGCCCTACCCTCCCCTTCCACTACGTACTACTACTACTACGTCGGTGCCCATTTCTTTTCGGTCTTCTTGTTGCATTTCCTCTTTCAGCGTGTGTGTATTTGTCCATGGCGTGCGGTGCGAAGGACAAGCCATACGATTATAATAAACAATTCGGCGGGCGTGGAATGCATGAGTCTCCAGTGGCCACGATACACACGAAAGAGCTGCATTTGCGCCCTCACCAGAAAGCTCAGAGGAGGCTACTGCAGTGGTGAGATAGATGTATCCCAACTAGAACTCCTCTGTTACTCTCACGCAAGGACCTAACTCTTTATTTTCATTTTCTTTTTCTAGAACAGTACAAGGACCCAACTTATCCAACATGAAAAAGTGACTAAGAATTCCTATTATATTTCCGTTTTTTATTAATCATTTTCATTCCACAAATGTGCTTTAGTAGTCCACTTAATTACCTGTGGATCAGCTCCGAGCTAGGGAAAAACTCTGCGCGAATGGGTTCCTATGCCACACTAGTAAATGCGCACGTGCAATGCACATTATATTAATTGCATGCGTATATTAGGTACGCTATTATTTGTGTATTAATTGTGTGATTAGTGCAATATTTGGTATGCTATTAATTGCATGTTAAACACGTTTAACGCTCGCCATTGGAGCAGTCTAGATTGTTGCATTGACTTGGTTCGATGACCGAGATCAGTTGAATCTGCCTCTTTGGGTCTTTTTATATTGGTATAGATGACGCCTGATTGGTTGGTCAGTAGTGTAAAAAACCGTCAACAATGAGCGAAATTGTGTTATGTGCGATCTACGAAATAACTATCCCCCAATGGCTCTGGCAATATTTTCAAAACAAAAGTCGTGGCAATGTGATAAAATCATGGTTTTGTGGAACCCTAGGCCCCTATAGTTTCGGTTTTGTGATATTTGCTCGCTTATTAACACCAATGCGGTTTTCTATTGAGTCAAACCGATATATGAAGTTGAGTATTTATGTCAGAAATGTCAATCTAAATTTTCCTCAAAAATGCCATTTAGGGCATCTCCAAAGGAGACTCAAAGCTCCAGTATATGTTCGGATTGTGGTGTCCGGACCATTTTTGTCAATTTTTGTCATCCAATGAGGACCCTATCGGTACGCGAAGTGGTTATGACATTCGTTTTCTGACGAACTGGAACCAAACTTGGGGGAGTTATGCCGTGGTCCGGACATCTACTTGACCAACAAAAAGATCACCGCGTGGTCCATCACCTCTCTTTTCTCTTTCCACACATGCATGATCCCCTTTTCGCTCTCTCCTCCCAACCAGATAAATAAGGATTAATTTGTAAAAAAGGTTGGATGTCTTTCTCATGCACCATATGTCCGTGGACCACGTATGGGCATAAAGCATACATTTGTCGTGTCCATTCGCGAGCCAGTTTGGAGAAAAAAACTCCCGCATCCGTTAGCGGACACGGATGCGGGAGGCAGCCATCCAACGCCAGCTGCATACATTTCACAACAACTTGAACCAACCGGACGAAATTCATGCAAACACGGCCGAAAATCATATAAACATGACAAATTTTATATAAAAATGCCGGATTTTCATATAAACATGATGAATTTCATTACAAATGCATCAAAGCGGTGCTAGGTTGGCTCTAAAGTATAATTAATACCTAATCTAAATGATCGCCGGCGCCCGCTCCCCGTGTCCGGCCATGAACCAAGAGAATGGAAGCTTCGCCTTTTCCAGCTCCGCCTCGGCGCTCTCCGTCTTCGGAGCCCCGAGAACTGAAGCTGTCCGCCTTGACATCACCGCCAAGCGACTAATAGGCCGAAGATGCTGAGCCCATCAAGCTTGGCGTCGACGGAAGGGGAGGAGCGGTGGCCTTCCTGGGACATGAGCGGCGGCACTACTCTTACTCGCCTGCCGCGGCGCCCGCGGACATGTCGGCTTCTTTGTGGTCGTGGCGCCTGTCGTGGATCTAAGACTGACAGTAGAATGGGGGGTAAGTATGAGGAGGCAAGATCCTAGCTATGAAGAAGTTGTACACGCGAGTTTTACGAGTTCAGGCCCTTCTCGGAGGAAGTAACAGCCCTACGTCTCGGTGCCCTGAGGCGGTCGACTGGATTATGCGTGTGTGTGTGAGTTTACAAAAGATGCGAACCCTTGTCCCAGAGGAGGGGGTGGCTTATATAGAGTGCGCCAGGACCCCAGCTCCCCTCCGTTACACAGGATTCAATGTCCATAAAGGAAAGGCGTTAATGGTAACATCTACAGTAAAGCGTCATAACTGCTCATAATGCTATGGTTTAAGTCCTGACCGTTGCAGAGTGGAGGATTCCTCATCTTCTGGTGGTCGAGTGTCTTCAAGGTGGTCGAGTGAGCGCGTCTCCACGGTCGAGTGGATGATGGTTTCTCTTTGACTACTTTTGATTCTTTGTAGAGATGTCCTTGGGGAGGGTATGTTGGACTGGTCCATGACCCTACCCTAGGTACATAGCTTCATCATTAGCCCCCGAATGGATCAGGGTTTGAGTGAGGAAGGGGTTGAGAACACTTCCGACCCACTCTTTGTGCTATGAATATGCCTTGTCCTGGACCAATGAGTTGAGGTGACGACATCGACTCCTTTCTCAATCGCCTTAGTCCATTCTTGGTTGTTGTCGAGTGAACTTTCATGGTAAAATTCCGAATGATGATGTAGAGGGTGTTTGTCTTCAGTCTGAAAGGTTGTTCTGCTCTCCGCGGATCTTGCGGGATTCGAATTTTGGGAAGTGCGCCAGACGGGCGGAACCGAAGTTATCGGGACGGATTGGGCAAGTCTCCTCGATCCCCGCGCCACCTTTTTTGCCACGTACCGCGCGCGCGACTGTTGCGGGATTTGTTTAGATCGCTTGGGTCCACCAGTCAGCCACTCGGTGAAAGGCCTTATAAAAGGTCTCGGGCCAGGCCTCTGCTCCGCGTGCTCCCATTCTCTCTTCTCTTTCCCCCGATTTCTCCGCCACTCTCGCTTTCGCTTCGTCGCCGGACCTCTGTTCGAGATTGACCCGTCACCATGGGGAAGGAGAAGACGGCGGCGCTAGAACGCGCAAAGAAGGCGACCGCGAAGGCGAAGGGCAAGCGGACCAGCCGGGGCGGATCCTCGTCGAGGTCCGGCCTGTCGGCGGGCTGGATCCAGGGTGACTGGATCCGCTCGGCAATTACGCAGGACAACCTCGACGACTTGGTGGAGGGAGGATTGATCCCTCAGAAGTCGGCTCGGCTCCCCGGGGATGAAACCAAGCTGCAGCCTAGAGAGGGTGAGTGTGTCCTCCTCGCAACCCACGTAGATCGCGGATTCTCACTGCCTCCCCACCCTTTTTCCGGGGTTTTTTGAACTTCTTTGGGGCTCAGCTCCACCATTTCACTCTGAACACCATCGTCTATCTGGCCGCTTTCGTGTCCATGTGGGAAAACTTCTTGGGCTGTCGACCGCACTGGGGGCTTTTCAAACACATCTTCACTTGCCGTTCCCAGTCGGTCAAAAAGGCCAAGTCGAGTGACGAGAGGACACAGGTGATCTAGATGTGCGGTGGTCTGGGGATCCAGATGAGGACAAGAGTACTGTCCCAGCCATGATCCTTCCTGACTCAGTCCGGGGCTGGCAGTCGACTTGGTTTTACTGCAAGGATCAGCCAACCCCTGGCCAGTCGACTGGACTTCCTCCTTTTTCCTTGGCTCAAGTGGAGAAGCTTGCTCCCCTGAAGGTAGTTCCAGAAGAGAAGGCGCAGGTCAAGGAGCTGGTTGAACGGGTCGTCCAGCTTGTCCGTGACGGAGTGACCAGGATGGATCTGCTGGAGGGCTTTCTCGGTCGACGCATCCAACCTCTTTAGGCGCGTGATCATCCGATATGGATGTACTCTGGGCTCGAGGATACCACTTGGATCCACCCGGAGGAGGTTAGCGAGGATATCTTGGAGAACTGGTTGAGGGGAATCACTGGCAACAAAGACAACCCTCGGGGATCTAGGAGGGTGATTCCATTCGACAACTTGCACCAGCCGGAGCAGGTATATTTCTGTTTATCAAGTATCTTTCCGATTCACCATGTGATGTCCCGTTTGTGGTCGACTGAATGTCCTTATATTGCTATCCTTTCAGGCCCTCATTGAAATGTACTTGATGCCCAACGGAGTGCAGGACCCAGGCGCTGAAGAAGAAGGGAGCGGGGGCGAGAGCGGCGAGGAGCATTCGGAAGCCGAGGAGGACAAGGAGAGCGATGAATCGACTGATGAGGAAGAAGTCGACTCGCCTCCTTGCAGGGAGAGGAGGTCACACTCATGACCCGGCAAGCGCTCCGGACTTGGTGGCGGCGCCAATCAGGCAGTCCTCGAAGTGCCCCAGGACGTCTTCCCCAACGCCGACTGAGAAGGCTCCAAAGGAATGTAAGGTCGCGCTGCCCCCAGCGTCGAAAGTGCCGAAAGCCATCTCCTCCAAACTGCCAAAAGCTTTGCCCCGGATCAAAGTGACTGTTCCTACAATCTCCGGGTAACCATCTGACTTGTCCTTTATGTGGATTCGATTAACTGGGTGTAACCGATTGAATGCTGGCCTTTGCAGTGCTACTACGTCAGGGACCTCTTCACACCAGTACCGGGACGAGGAAATGGAGGATGCGGTAACCTCCAACCCAGGTATAAACTATTGCGATTTCGATTCTTGATCCTTTTAGGGTCGAGTGGTTCACTTGGGGTTGAATGTTCTGTCTTGCAGCTCCACCCAACATCATTGATCTTCTGGACGACGACGAAGATGTGGCTCCTAAGCCTAGGAAGAGCAAGAAGGTAACAGCTGGCAGGGTGACTCGGCAAGAACCAACTGCAACGCCTCCCGTACGTCAAGCTGAAGACGCGGGCAGGGCCACTGTGACGTTTGCTGCATCCTTGCCGAGTGGGCATCCCACGCGGTCGACCGCACCTGTGGTTCCTTCAACTATCCAATTCCACACCACGGAGCTTCAAGCAGCCGCACCTGGGTCATCTGCACACTTTTTCACCAGCTACCCCGTCCCAGACAACCAGTCGGAAGCAGCTGCAGAAGCCATCCGACAGGCTGATATGATGATGGAGTGGGTGAAGATAGTGCACGAGAGCAGTCAGGCTGCCTACGACGATAGTGCTGCCCTTCGGGGCAATGTCCAGGTGAGTAGACTTTCCGACTGTTTTTGTTCTCAAAAAATCTTCTTCTGCACAATCTCCAGTTGTTCGCATTGAATTAGAGCACCCACTGGGTGTAGTTGTCATTTTTGGTAGTTTTGCTCTCCCACTCGGTCTGGGCGAGTGGGACCAGAACTAGTGGGGGCACGCTAAGTGCACCCACTGGGTGTAGTCCCCGAGACAGCAGTCGACTGTTGGCAGTCGACTGTGGTCTGAGTTCTTCTTTCTTGACGGCGCACTTGTTCCTTCTCTCTTTTTCTTTTTTTACTCCTTGCACTCGACTCCGACGGGCCGGTCGAGTCGGATCAGAACCGGTGGGGGCACGCCAAGTGCACCCACTAGGTGTAGTCCCCGAGACAGCGGTTGACTACTGGCAGTCGACTGGGGTCAGAACAGCTTGTTGCCCACTTCTTTAGGTCTTTTTCACTCGGAAATGAACTGCCTTCGAACCTATCGATTGATCTGTCTCTTGCCTCCTGCAGAAGTCTTATACTCTTATCTCCAAGTTTGCCGAACTCGAAGAGAAGCAGAGGCAACTCAACTTAGACTTGGAATTGGCTCGGCAAAATCTGAAAAAAGCTCAAGACGAGGCCGCTAGTATGGAAGGTAACCTATTGTCGACTGAATTTCAATATATCTCTTTGATCTCTTCTTTGCTTCGATTATTTCTTTTGCGGAGAAAATGAAGTTGGCTCTAGACAAGAAGGACTCGGTGTTGGAAATATGCCCTAGAGGCAATAATAAAAGCATTAATATTATATTTCCTTGTTCATGATAATTGTCTTTATTCATGCTATAATTGTATTATCCAGAAATCGTAGTACATGTGTGAATAACAGACACCAACATGTCCCTAGTGAGCCTCTAGTTGACTAGCCCCGTTGATCAACAGATAGTCATGGTTTCCTGACTATGGACATTAGATGTCATTGATAACGAGATCACATCATTAGGAGAATGATGTGATGGACAAGACCCAATCCTAAACATAGCATAAAGATCGTGTAGTTCGTTTGCTAGAGTTTTGCAATGTCAAGTATCTTTTCCTTAGACCATGAGATCGTGTAACTCCCGGATACCGTAGGAGTGCTTTGGGTATACCAAACGTCACAACGTAACTGGGTGACTATAAAGGTAGACTACGGGTATCTCCAAAAGTGTCTGTTGGGTTGACATGGATCAAGACTAGGATTTGTTACTCCGTATGACGGAGAGGTATCACTGGGCCCACTCGGTAATGCATCATCATAATGAGCTCAAAGTGACCAAGTGTCTGGTCACGGGATCATGCATTACGGTACGAGTAAAGTGACTTGCCGGTAACGAGATTGAACGAGGTATTGGGATACCGACGATCGAATCTCGGGCAAGTAACATATCGATTGACAAAGGGAATTGCATACGGGGTTGATTGAATCCTCGACATCGTGGTTCATCCGATGAGAACATCGTGGAGCATGTGGGAGCCAACATGGGTATCCAGATCCCGCTGTTGGTTATTGACCGGAGAGTCGTCTCGGTCATGTCTGCTTGTCTCCCGAACCCGTAGGGTCTACACACTTAAGGTTCGGTGACGCTAGGGTTGTGAAGATATGTATATGCAGTAACCCGAATGTTGTTCGGAGTCCCGGATGAGATCCCGGACATCACGAGGAGTTCCGGAATGGTCCGGAGGTAAAGAATTATATATAGGAAGTGTTGTTTCGTCCATCGGGATAAGTTTCGGGGTACCCGGTATTGTACCGGGACCATCGGAAGGGTCCCGGGGGGTCCACCGGGTGGGGCCACCTATCCCGGAGGGCCCCATGGGCTGAAATAGGTGGGAACCCAGCCCATAGTGGGCTGGGGCGCCAGCCCCTAGGGGCCCATGCGGCTAGGGTTGGGGGAAACCCTAAAGGGGGCGCCCCCTTGCCTGGGCAAGCCCCCCACCCTAGGCCGCCGCCCCCCTAGGAGATCCATCTCCTAGGGCCGGCTGCCCCCCCTAGCACCCCTATATATAGTGAGGGAGAGGAGGGACTTCATAGGCAGCCCCTGGCCCTCCCTCTCTCCCCGTTACGTCTCTCTCCCGCGTTGTATAGGCGAAGCCCTGCAACTGTGACGCCCTGCATCCACCACCACGCCGTCATGCTGCTGGATCTTCATCAACCTCTCCTCTTCCCTTGCTGGATCAAGAAGGAGGAGACGTCTCCCGTCCCGTACGTTCGGCGCTTGTCATCGGTGATTTGGATCACGTCGTGTACCACTACTTTATCCTCGTTCTAACGAACGCTTCCGCTCGCGATCTACAAAGGTATGTAGATGAAATCTGAATACTCGTTGCTAGATGAACTCCTAGATGGATCTTGGTGAAACCGTAGGAAAATTTTTGTTTTCTGCAACGTTCCCCAACAGTGGCATCATGAGCTAGGTCTATGCGTAGTTCTTCTTGCGCGAGTAGAACACAATTTGTTGTGGGCGTAGATTTGTCAACTTTCTTGCCGCTACTAGTCTTTTCTTGCTTCAGTGGTATTGTGGGATGAAGCGGCCCGGACCAACCTTACACGTACTGTTACGTGAGACCGGTTCCACCGACTAACATGCACTAGTTGCATAAGGTGGCTGGCGGGTGTCTGTCTCTCCCACTTTAGTTGGAGCGGATTCAATGAAGAGGGTCCTTATGAAGGGTAAATAGAAGTTGACAAATCACGTTGTGGCTTTAACGTAGGTAAGAAGACGTTCTTGCTAGAACCCTAATTCAGCCACGTAAAACTTGCAAACAACAATTAGAGGACGTCTAACTTGTTTTTGCAGCAAGTGCTTTGTGATATGATATGGCCAAAGTTGTGATGAATGATGAATGATCTATATGTGATGTATGAGATGTTCATGCTATTGTAATAGGAATCACGACTTGCATGTCGATGAGTATGACAACCGGCAGGAGCCATAGGAGTTGTCATTATTTTTTGTATGACCTGCGTGTCATTGAGAAACGCCATGTAAATTACTTTACTTTATTGCTAAACGCGTTAGCCATAGTAGTAGAAGTAATAGTTGGCGAGCAACTTCATGGAGACACGATGATGGAGATTATGATGATGGAGATCATGGTGTCAAGCCGATGACAAGATGATCATGGAGCCCAAGATGGAGATCAAAGGAGCTATGTGATATTGGCCATATCATGTCACGTTTATTATTTGATTGCATGTGATGTTTATCATGTTTTGCATCTTGTTTACTTAGAACCACGGTAGTAAATAAGATGATCCCTCATATTAATTTCAAGAAGTGTTCCCCCTAACTGTGCACCGTTGCGACAGTTCGCTGTTTCAAAACACCACGTGATGATCGGGTGTTTTATTCAGACGTTCACATACAACGGGTGTAAGACAGATTTACACATGCAAACACTTAGGTTGACTTGATGAGCCTAGCATGTACAGACATGGCCTCGGAACACAGAAGACCGAAAGGTCGAGCATGAGTCGTATAGAAGATACGATCAACATGAAAATGTTCACCGACGTTGACTAGTCCGTCTCACGTGATGATCGGACACGGCCTAGTTGACTCGGATCATGTAATACTTAGATGACTAGAGGGATGTCTAATCTAAGTGGGAGTTCATTAATAATTTGATTAGATGAACTTAATTATCATGAACTTAGTCTAAAATATTTTACAATATGTCTTGTAGATCAAAGGGCCCACGTAGTCCTCAACTTCAACGCGTTCCTAGAGAAAACCAAGCTGAAAGACGATGGCAGCAAATATACGGACTGGGTCCGGAACCTGAGGATCATCCTCATAGCTGCCAAGAAAGATTATGTCCTACAAGCACCGCTGGGTGACGCACCTATTCTCCCTGCAGAACAAGACGTTATGAACGCTTGGCAGGCACGTACCGATGAATACTCCCTCGTTCAGTGCGGCATGCTTTACAGCTTAGAGCCGGGGCTCCAAAAGCGTTTTGAGAGACACGGAGCATATGAGATGTTCGAAGAGCTGAAAATGGTTTTCCAAGCTCATGCCCGAGTCGAGAGATATCAAGTCTCCGACAAGTTCTTCAGCTGTAAGATGGAGGAGAATAGTTCTGTCAGTGAGCACATACTCACTATGTCTGGGTTGCATAACCGCTTGACTCAGCTGGGAGTTAATCTCTCGGATGATGCGGTCATTGACAGAATCCTCCAGTCGCTTCCACCGAGCTACAAGAGCTTTGTGATGAACTTCAATATGCAGGGGATGGAAAAGACCATTCCTGAAGTATTTGCTATGCTGAAATCAGCAGAGGTAGAAGTCAAGAAGGAACATCAAGTGTTGATGGTGAATAAAACCACTAAGTTCAAGAAGGGCAAGGGTAAGAAAGCCTTCAAGAAGGACGGCAAGGAAGTTGCCGCGCCCGGCAAGCAAGCTGCCGGGAAGAAGCCAAAGAATGGACCCAAGCCCGAGACTGAGTGCTTTTATTACAAGGGAAACGGTCACTGGAAGCGGAACTGCCCCAAATACTTAGCAGACAAGAAGGCCGGCAAAACAAAAGGTATATGTGATATACATGTAATTGATGTGTACCTTACTAGTGTCCGTAGTAGCTCCTGGGTATTTGATACCGGTGCGGTTGCTCACATTTGTAACTCAAAGCAGGGGCTGCAGAATAAGCGGAAACTGGCGAAGGACGAGGTGACGATGCGGGTCGGGAATGGTTCCAAGGTCAATGTGATTGCCGTCGGCACGCTGCCTCTACATTTACCCTCGGGATTAGTTTTAAACCTTAATAATTGTTATTTAGTACCAGCTTTGAGCATGAACATTGTATCGGGATCTCGTTTAATTCGAGATGGCTACTCATTTAAATCTGAGAATAATGGTTGTTCTATTTATATGAGAGATATGTTTTATGGTCATGCTCCTATGGTGAATGGTTTATTCTTTATGAATCTCGAACGTAATGCTACACATGTTCATAATGTGAGTGCCAAAAGATGCAAGGTTGATAATGATAGTCCCACATACTTGAGGCACTGCCGCCTTGGTCACATAGGTGTCAAACGCATGAAGAAGCTCCATGCTGATGGACTTTTAGAGTCTCTTGATTATGAATCATTTGACACGTGCGAACCATGCCTCATGGGTAAAATGACCAAGACTCCGTTCTCAGGAACAATGGAGCGAGCAACCAACTTATTGGAAATCATACATACTGATGTGTGCGGTCCAATGAGTGTTGAGGCTCGCGGTGGCTATTGTTATGTTCTCACCCTCACTGATGATTTGAGTAGATATGGGTATATCTACTTAATGAAACACAAGTCTGAAACCTTTGAAAAGTTCTAGGAATTTCAGAGTGAGGTTGAGAATCAACGTGACAGGAAAATCAAGTTTCTACGATCAGATCGTGGAGGAGAATACTTGAGTCACGAATTTGACACACACTTAAGAAAATGTGGAATAGTTTCACAACTCACGCCGCCTGGAACACCTCAGCGTAACGGTGTGTCTGAACGTCGTAATCGCACTCTATTAGATATGGTGCGATCTATGATGTCTCTTACCGATTTACCGCTATCTTTTTGGGGCTATGCTTTAGAGACTGCCGCATTCACTTTAAATAGGGCTCCGTCAAAATCCGTTGAGACGACACCGTATGAATTATGGTTTGGGAAGAAACCTAAGTTGTCGTTTCTGAAAGTTTGGGGATGCGATGCTTATGTCAAGAAACTTCAACCTGAAAAGCTCGAACCCAAGTCGGAAAAATGCGTCTTCATAGGATACCCAAAAGAAACTATTGGGTATACCTTCTACCTAAGATCCGAAGGCAAGATCTTTGTTGCCAAGAATGGGTCCTTTCTAGAGAAAGAGTTTCTCTCGAAAGAAGTAAGTGGGAGGAAAGTAGAACTTGGTGAAGTGTTACCACTTGAACCGGAAAATGGCGCAACTCAAGAAAATGTTCCTGAGGTGCCTGCACCGACTAGAGAGGAAGTTATTGATAATGATCAAGATACTTCTGATCAAGCTCCTACTGAAATTCGAAGGTCCACAAGGACACGTTCCGCACCAGAGTGGTACGGCAACCCCGTCTTGGAAATCATGTTGTTAGACAACGGTGAACCTTCGAACTATGAAGAAGCGATGGCGGGCCCGGATTCCGACAAATGGCTAGAAGCCATGAAATCCGAGATAGGATCCATGTATGAAAACGAAGTATGGACTTTGACTGACTTGCCCGTTGAACGGCGAGCCATAGAAAATAAATGGATCTTTAAGAAGAAGACAAACGCGGATGGTAATGTGACCATCTATAAAGCTCAGCTTGTCGTTAAGGGTTATCGACAAGTTCAAGGGGTTGACTACGATGGGACTTTCTCACCAGTAGTGAAGCTGAAGTCCGTCCGAATCATGTTAGCAATTGCCGCGTTTTACGATTATGAAATATGGCAAATGGACGTCAAAACGGCATTCCTTAATGGTTTCCTTAAGGAAGAATTGTATATGATGCAGCCGGAAGGTTTTGTCGATCCTAAGAATGTTGACAATGTGTGCAAGCTCCAACGCTCGATTTATGGGCTGGTGCAAGCATCTCGGAGTTGGAACATTCGCTTTGATGAGATGATCAAAGCGTTTGGGTTTACGCAGACTTATGGAGAAGCCTGCGTTTACAAGAAAGTGAGTGGGAGCTCTGTAGCATTTCTCATACTATATGTGGATGACATACTTTTGATGGGAAATGATATAGAACTCTTGGACAGCATCAAGGCCTACTTGAATAAGAGTTTTTCAATGAAGGACCTTGGAGAAGCTGCTTACATATTAGGCATCAAAATCTATAGAGATAGATCGAGACGCCTCATAGGTCTTTCACAAAGCACATACCTTGATAAGATATTGAAGAAGTTCAATATGGATCAATCTAAGAAGGGGTTCTTGCCTGTGTTACAAGGTATGAAATTGAGCTCAGCTCAATGTCCGACCACGGCAGAAGATATAGAAGAGATGAGCGTCATCCCCTATGCATCAGCCATAGGTTCTATTATGTATGCCATGCTGTGTACCAGACCTGATGTAAACCTTGCCGTAAGTTTGGTGGGAAGGTACCAAAGTAATCCCGGCAAGGAACACTGGACAGCGGTCAAGAATATCCTGAAGTACCTGAAAAGGACTAAGGAAATGTTTCTCGTTTATGGAGGTGACGAAGAGCTCGTCGTAAAGGGTTACGTCGACGCTAGCTTCGACACAGATCTGGATGACTCTAAGTCACAAACCGGATACGTGTATATTTTGAATGGTGGGGCAGTAAGCTGGTGCAGTTGCAAGCAAAGCGTCGTGGCGGGATCTACATGTGAAGCGGAGTACATGGCAGCCTCGGAGGCAGCACATGAAGCAATATGGGTGAAGGAGTTCATCACCGACCTAGGAGTCATACCCAATGCGTCGGGGCCAATCAAACTATTTTGTGACAACACTGGAGCTATTGCACTTGCCAAGGAGCCTAGGTTTCACAAGAAGACAAGGCACATCAAGCGTCGCTTCAACTCCATTCGTGAAAATGTTCAAGATGGAGACATAGAGATTTGTAAAGTACATACGGACCTGAATGTAGCAGATCCGTTGACTAAACCTCTCCCTAGGGCAAAACATGATCAACACCAGAATTCCATGGGTGTTCGATTCATCACAATGTAACTAGATTATTGACTCTAGTGCAAGTGGGAGACTGTTGGAAATATGCCCTAGAGGCAATAATAAAAGTATTATTATTATATTTCCTTGTTCATGATAATTGTCTTTATTCATGCTATAATTGTATTATCCAGAAATCATAGTACATGTGTGAATAACAGACACCAACATGTCCCTAGTGAGCCTCTAGTTGACTAGCCCCGTTGATCAACAGATAGTCATGGTTTCCTGACTATGGACATTAGATGTCATTGATAACGAGATCACATCATTAGGAGAATGATGTGATGGACAAGACCCAATCCTAAACATAGCATAAAGATCGTGTAGTTCGTTTGCTAGAGTTTTGCAATGTCAAGTATCTTTTCCTTAGACCATGAGATCGTGTAACTCCCGGATACCGTAGGAGTGCTTTGGGTATACCAAACATCACAACGTAACTGGGTGACTATAAAGGTAGACTACGGGTATCTCCGAAAGTGTCTGTTGGGTTGACATGGATCAAGACTGGGATTTGTTACTCCGTATGACGGAGAGGTATCACTGGGCCCACTCGGTAATGCATCATCATAATGAGCTCAAAGTGACCAAGTGTCTGGTCACGGGATCATGCATTACGGTACGAGTAAAGTGACTTGCCGGTAACGAGATTGAACGAGGTATTGGGATACCGACGATCGAATCTCGGGCAAGTAACATATCGATTGACAAAGGGAATTGCATACGGGGTTGATTGAATCCTCGACATCGTGGTTCATCCGATGAGAACATCGTGGAGCATGTGGGAGCCAACATGGGTATCCAGATCCCGCTGTTGGTTATTGACCGGAGAGTCGTCTCGGTCATGTCTGCTTGTCTCCCGAACCCGTAGGGTCTACACACTTAAGGTTCGGTGACGCTAGGGTTGTGAAGATATGTATATGCAGTAACCCAAATGTTGTTCGGAGTCCCGGATGAGATCCCGGATGTCACGAGGAGTTCCGGAATGGTCCGGAGGTAAAGAATTATATATAGGAAGTGCTGTTTCAGCCATCGAGATAAGTTTCGGGGTACCCGGTATTGTACCGGGACCACCGGAAGGGTACCGGGGGGTCCACCGGGTGGGGCCACCTATCCCGGAGGGCCCCATGGGCTGAAATAGGTGGGAACCCAGCCCATAGTGGGCTGGGGTGCCAGCCCCTAGGGGCCCATGCGGCTAGGGTTGGGGGAAACCCTAAAGGGGGCGCCCCCTTGCCTTGGGGGGCAAGCCCCCCACCCTAGACCGCCGCCCCCCCTAGGAGATCCATCTCCTAGGGCCGGCTGCCCCCCCTAGCACCCCTATATATAGTGGGGGAGAGGAGGGACTTCATACACAGCCCCTGGCCCTCCCTCTCTCCCCGTTACGTCTCTCTCCCGCGTTGTATAGGCGAAGCCCTGCAACTGTGACGCCCTGCATCCACCACCACGCCGTCATGCTGCTGGATCTTCATCAACCTCTCCTCTTCCCTTGCTGGATCAAGAAGGAGGAGACGTCTCCCATCCCGTACGTGTGTTGAACGCGGAGGTGCCGTCCGTTCGGCGCTTGTCATCGGTGATTTGGATCACGTCGTGTACGACTACTTCATCCTCGTTCTAACGAACGCTTCCGCTCGCGATCTACAAAGGTATGTAGATGAAATCTGAATACTCGTTGCTAGATGAACTCCTAGATGGATCTTGGTGAAACCGTAGGAAATTTTTTGTTTTCTGCAACGTTCCCCAACACTCAGACCTCGCCGTCGCGCAAAAAGCAGCCCCAGACAAAACCGCTCTCGCAGACAAGAAGCTTGCTTCAGTTGGAATGCTTGAAGGAGAGGTGAATAGACTGAAATCTTGTCTTAATGAAGCTAACCGCGAAGTGACCATCCTGAAGAAGGACAAGGTCGTCCTAAACGAAAAGTTGGAGTCTGCGATCCACAAGAGGAATGACACAGAAGCTTATTTGAGGACCCTCGCCAAGAAGCTTTATCTCGTGCTGGAAGGTATTTCTTTTAATCCGACTGTGTCGATGCTTGCAATTGGGTCTTGCTCGGTTGATGGACTGGCTTTTGGCTACAGAACTCTGCCAAGACTTCGACGAAGAAACTAGAAGGGTCGAGACGGGTCTGGACCCTATCGCTTCTCCAGTGTGCGACGAAACTACGATGAACGTGCTCCGACTGGAGTCCCGTATCGCCAGCGCCACAAGCTACCTCGCACACCTGAAGGAGGTTGTCTCTCGAATCGATTGGATGCTTTGGCCGGGTCGACGCTTCAGAATGATCTGGAACCTCTGATGGCTCGCCTGAACGAGATCCCTGACCGAGTGCAAGAACGGAAGAAATCCTCCGCCCGGTGTGGTGCTGATGTGGCTCTATCCTTGGTGCGAGTCCATTGCAAGGAGGCTCGTGAAGACAAGCTGGCTGCAATCAAAGTTGCTAACACCAAAAAGTATGACTTCTAGTCCTTCATGGAGACTTTCATTGCTGCCGCCACTCGGATCGCTGATGGGATCGATCTGGACGCATTCGTGGAGCCTGCCAGCCCTCCTGCGGCCGAGTGAACATTCTTATGAAACTTGGATACGCTTTAAATTTGCCTCGGAATGTCGAGTGGTTTCTGTAACCATTAAACTCCTTCGGGCTTGGTGCCCGAGTACTTTTGATTCGCTGCCTGGAACCTTTTAGGATTTATTTGAATTTGGTTTATCTCTGAATGTGCTTGTGTTTGCCTCCGGATGGACTTTGCTCACTGCACCTCGTCTCCCTTGTGGATAGGGATGGAGCGGACTTTGTATTTGTGATGCAGCTTTGAAGGAGAAGGTTGCAGTCGATCTGCACCTCGTCGTCCTTGCGGATGGGGATGGAGCGGACGTTGTATTTGTGCCGCAGCTCCGAAGGAGAAGATTGCAGTTGATCTGCACCTTGTCGTCCTTGCGGGTGGGGATGGAGCGGACGTTGTATTTGTGTCGCAGCTCCGAAGGAAAAGGTGGCAGTCGACCTGCACCTCGTCGTGCTTGCGGATAGGGATGGATCTCAAACTTAAGCAAGTGCTGGACTGTCGTTAAGTCTCTTAGTGAGAGGACTTAGGCGAGTGCTCGACTGCAGCTAAGCCCCTGAGTGGTAGGATTGCTCTCCACTCGGTAGGATTTTTCCAAACTTAGGCGAGTGCTGGACTGCCGTTAAGTCCCTTAGTAAGAGAACTTAGGCGAGTGTTTGACTGCAGCTAAGCCCCCGAGTGGGAGGATTGCTCTCCACTCGGTGGGATTTTTTCAAACTTAGGCGAGTGCTGGACTACCGTTAAGCCTCTTAGTAAGAGAACTTAGGCGAGTGCTCGACTGCAACTAAGCCCCCGAGTGGGAGGGTTGCTCTCCACTCGGTGGGGTTTTTTCAAACTTAGGCGAGTGCTGGACTGCCGTTAAGTCCCTTAGTAAGAGAACTTAGGCGAGTGCTCGACTGCAGCTAAGCCCCCGAGTGGGAGGATTGCTCTCCACTCGGTGGGATTTTTTCAAACTTAGGCGAGTGCTCGACTGCCGTTAAGTCTCTTAGTAAGAGAACTTAGGCGAGTGCTCGACTGCAGCTAAGCCCCCGAGTGGGAGGATTGCTCTCCACTCGGTTGGATTTTTCCAAACATAGGCGAGTGCTGGACTGCCGTTAAGTCTCTTAGTGAGAGAACTTAGGCGAGTGTTCGACTGCAGCTAAGCCCCCGAGTGGGAGGATTGCTCTCCACTCGGTGGGATTTTTTCAAACTTAGGCGAGTGCTGGACTGCCGTTAAGCCTCTTAGTAAGAGAACTTAGGCGAGTGCTCGTCTGTAGCTAAGCCCCCGAGTGGGAGGATTGCTCTCCACTCAGTGGAATTTTTTCAAACTTAGGCGAGTGCTGGACTGCCGTTAAGCCTCTTAGTAAGAGAACATAGGTGAGTGCTCGACTGCAGCTAAGCTCCCGAGTGGGAGGGTTGCTCTCCACTCGGTAGGGTTTTTTCAAACTTAGGCGAGTACTGGACTGCCGTTAAGTCCCTTAGTAAGAGAACTTAGGCGAGTGCTCGACTGCAGCTAAGCCCCCGAGTGGGAGGGTTGCTCTCCACTCGGTGGGATTTTTTCAAACTTAGGCGAGTGCTGGACTGCCGTTAAGTCCCTTAGTAAGAGAACTTAGGCGAGTGCTCGACTGCAGCTAAGCCCCCGAGTGGGAGGGTTGCTCTCCACTCGGTGGGATTTTTTCAAACTTAGGCGAGTGCTGGACTACCGTTAAGTCTCTTAGTAAGATAACTTAGGCGAGTGCTCGACTGCAGCTAAGCCCTCGAGTGGGAGGGTTGCTCTCCACTCGGTAGGATTTTTTCGAACTTAGGCGGAACGGATTCATGACTAAGCCCACCCACTGTGGGATTTCAAAAGTAAATAAGAACAACACAATCGAATGAGGGAACCGTAAGCTCTTGTCTTTGATAAACGAATTACAAAAGGTGTTGCTTATTACATTTTATTCGAGCGAGTGTTTAAGTATAAAAGGGGCGGAGCAGCTCCGCGTTCCAAGCCCGTGGCTCGTCTTTCTGATGCTTGATACTGTAAAGATGATATGCTCCATTGTGGAGAACTTTGGTGACGATGAAGGGGCCTTCCCAAGTTGGAGCGAGCTTGTGTGGTTTTTGCTGGTCCACTCGAAGAACCAAGTCTCCTTCTTGAAAGGCCCGACCCCTCACATTCCTGGCGTGGAATCGACGCAAGTCTTGCTGATAAATGGTCGAGCAGATCAAGGCCATCTCTCTTTCCTCTTCTAGGAGATCGACTGAATCTTGTCGGGCCTGCTCTGCTTCCGCTTCGGAGAAGAGTTCAACTCGGGGTGCATTGTGGAGCAAGTCACTTGGCAGAACAGCTTCGGCTCCATAAACTAAGAAGAAAGGAGTTCTTCCAGTCGACTGATTAGGAGTTGTCCTTAAGCCCCACAGAACTGACGAAAGTTCATCGACCCAAGCACCTGCCGCGTGTTTGAGATCACGCATCAGTCGGGGTTTCAGTCCTTTGAGAATTAGGCCATTGGCTCTTTCTGCCTGTCCGTTCGACTGCGGGTGAGCGATAGAAGCATAGTCGACTTGAGTGCCCTGAGAGGCGCAGAAAGCTCTGAACTCATCAGAATCGAAGTTCGACCCGTTGTCCGTGATGATGCTATATGGGACTCCATATCTGAATGTCAATTCCCTAATAAAACTGACAGTGGTGCTAGCATCAAGGTTCTTGATAGGTTTGGTTTCTATCCATTTGGTAAATTTGTCGACTGCAATGAGCACGTGAGTGAAGCCGCTTTTGCCGGTTCTCAGCGGTCCAACCATATCCAGTCCCCAAACAGCGAAGGGCCAGATGAGGGGGATGGTCTTCAGGGCTGACTCAGGCTTGTGAGACATATCGGAGTAAAATTGACAGCCTTCACATCTGTCGACTATATCTTTTGCCATCTCATTTGCTCGTGGCCATTAGAATCTAGCTCGGTATGCTTTAGCCACGATGGCCCGAGAGGACGCATGGTGACCACAGGTCCCCGAGTGGATGTCATTGAGGATCATTCAACCTTCTTTTGGTGTTATGCACTTCTGACCGACTCCAATCACACTTTCCCTGAACAGCTGCCCTCTTATCACAGTAAAAGCTTTGGATCGACGGACGATCTGTCGAGCTTCTTCTTCATCCTATGGGAGCTCTTTCCTGAGGATGTACGCAATGTAGGGCACCGTCCAGTCGGGAGTAATGGCCAGAACCTCCATGATCAGATCGACCACAGCTGGGACCTCGACTTCAGTCGGATCCGTGGCGCTCTTGGGTTGCGGAGGCTCTTCAGTGAAAGGGTCTTCCTGAACTGTTGGCGTGTGAATATGCTCCAAGAACACATTGCTGGGAATGGCTTCTCTCTTGGAACCTATCTTTGCCAATTCACCGGCTGCTTGATTTTTCAATCGGGGGACGTGGTGGAGTTCTAGCCCCTCGAACTTCTTCTCAAGCTTTCTCACCGCGTTGCAATAACCAGTCATGGCTGGACTTCTGACGTCCCACTCCTTCATCACTTGATTAACTACCAAATCTGAGTCGCCATAGACCATGAGGCGACGGACGCCGAGTGAGATGGCCATGCGCAACCCATACAGGAGTGCTTCATATTCTGCTTCATTGTTGGAGGAATCAAAGTGAATCTGGAGGACATATCTGAGCTTGTCTCCTCGGGGGCATACCAGAACTACTCCAGCACCAGAACCGTTCAACATCTTGGATCCGTCCAAGAACATGGTCCAGTGCTCAAAGTGAACTTGAGTCGGCAGTTGCTGTTCGATCCACTCGGCGAGGAAATCTGCTATTGCTTGGGACTTGATAGCTTTCTTTGCCTCAAACTTGATAACCAAGGGAAGGAGTTCAATCGCCCATTTTGCCACTCGACCAGTTGCATCTCTGTTGTGCAGAATCTCTGACAATGGAGCGTCGTAGACGACTGTAACAGAGTGATCTGAGAAGTAGTGTGCAACCTTCTTCGTGGTCATGTAAATTCCATAGACAAGCTTCTGATAGTGAGGATATCTCTGCTTTGACGGGGTCAAGACTTCAGAAATATAATAAACTGGGTGTTGGACTTTGTACGCTTTTCCTTCTTCTTCCTGCTCGACCGTAAGTACTGTACTGACGACTTGTCCAGTGGCCGCTATATAAAGCAGTAGAGGCTCTTTGCTGACTGGAGTAGCAAGCACCGGCTGGGTGGAAAGCAGGGCTTTTAGCTCTGCGAATGCTGTATCAGCTTCTGGAGTCCACTCGAACTTATCTGATTTCTTCATCAGTCGGTAAAGAGGCAGCGCCTTTTCACCGAGGCGAGAAATGAATCGACTTAGGGCGGCCAAGCAAGCCATGAGCTTCTGGACATCATGCACACACACAGGGCATTTCATTCGGAGTATAGCGCCTTCGGAGGTTGGCAAAGGTTTCAGTGAGGTCGGTCAGCAGGTCAGAACCTTTACGTGACTTGACCACAATGTCATCCATGTATGCCTCCACATTCTGACTGATCTGAGTGAGTAGGCACTTCTAAATCATCCGCATAAATGTGGCTCCGACATTCTTCAAGCCGAATGGCATTGTGACATAACAGAAGCATCCAAACAGGGTGATAAAAGCTGTCTTTATTTCGTCGGGTCCGTACAGACGGATCTGGTGGTACCCAGAGTAGGCATCCAAAAAGGACAAACGCTCGCACCCAGCAGTCGAATAGACTATCTGATCGATGCGAGGGAGAGGGAAGTGATCTTTCGGGCAGGCCCGATTGATATCCTTGAAATCGATGCACATGCGGAGTGAGTCATCTTTCTTTGGGACCATGACAACATTGGCTAACCACTCAGAGTGGTAAATCTCTCGGATATGCTCAGCTGCCAAAAGCCGAGCCACCTCTTCGCCGATTTCTTTTCTTTTCTGGACGCCGTACCGTCGAAGATGCTCTTTGACTGGTTTCACTTTCGAGTCAACTCGCAAACGATGCTCAGCCAGTCCCCTGGGAACACCTGGCATGTCAGAAGGCTTCCATGCAAAGATGTCCCAGTTCTCACGGAGGAACTGGATGAGCGCTTCTTCCTATTTGGAGTCGGGTGTGGTCGAAATGTGGTTCGGAGCTGCATTGGGATCCGTCGGGTGAATGTGAACAAACTTTGTCTCGCTAGATGACTGGAATGCTGAATCTGTGGCTGGCTTCTTGGCTCGCAGCAAGTCACTCGGGTCTGCATTTTTCTGGTATTCTTGCAATTCTACCACGGCCATCTGGGCATCGTCGATCTTTGAGCCCTTCTGGAAACACTCTTCCCCCTTTTTCTGATTACCAGAGATAGTGATCACTCCTCTAGGACCAGGCATCTTCAGTTTGAGGTACACATAACAAGGTCGAGCCATGAATCGTGCATAAGCTGGCCTGCCCAGAATTGCATGATATGCACTCTGAAAATCCATGACTTCAAACATCAACTTTTCTTTGCGGTAATTTTTGGCATCACCGAAAACCACGTCGAGTGCAATCTGACTGAGGGACGCAGCCTTCTTGCTTGGGATGACCCCATGGAAACTCATATGGCTTTCACTGAGTCTAGACATCGGAATGCCCATTCCTTTCAACATTTCTGCATGCAGAATGTCCAGGCCACTGCCATCGTCCATCAGGACCTTTGTCAGTCGAGTGCCTTCGACCACCGGGTCGACCACCAGCGCTTGCCTCCCAGGGGTGGCGATGTGCGCTGGATGATCAGACTGGTCGAACGTAATGGCAGTCTGCGACCATTTCAAGTAACTGGGTGTCGCCGGAGCGACCATGTTCACTTCTCTGTTGATGACTTTCAATCGACTCTTGTTTTCAACATCAGCAAAAATCATCAGAGTGGAATTCACGTGAGGATAACCATCATCATCTTCTCCTTCACTCTCAGCCTTGTCTGCCTCCTTCTCCTTTTCCTTGGGCTGTTTCTCTCGGCACTGCTGGATCAGGAGTCGACACTGTCGAGTGGTATGCTTTGGATAAATGAAATTACCTTCTTCGTCTTTTTTGGTGTGAATATGTCACGGCAGATCCAACACATCATTTCCATCTTGATCTTTTACTTTCTTGGGGTTCCACGGCCCTTTGGGCTTCCCCTTGAACTTTCCTTGAACCACAACCAAGGCCTCACCCGGAGCAGCTGGTTCGGCCTTGCGTTTTCGTTTCCGACTGGAGTTTCCTCCTCCGGCTTCGTGGGCGACTGCTTTGTGCTTGCCGCTCCGCAGTCGCTCTTCCTCCTCACCATTGGCATACTTGGTGGCAATTTCCATCATCCGAGTCAGAGTCATGTTTCCTGTCCGACCGAATTTCAGATTCAGCTCCCGGTACCTGACGCCTTCCTTGAAAGCACAAATTGCCTGATGATCAGACACATCTTCCATTGTGTGGTGCAGGGGGATCCACCTCTGGATATAATCTCTCAAAGTTTCATTCGGTTTTTGGACGCAACACTGTAATTCTGTCAAACCTGGTGGCCGTTTGCAAGTACCCTCAAACGTTCTGACAAACACTCGGGCGAGATCTTCCCAAGTATAGATGCTGCCAGGTGCCAACTGATTCAGCCATACTCTAGTCGAGCCCTCCAACATCAGAGGAAGGTGTTTCATGGCCACCTCATCATTGCCGCCACCAATCTGGACAACCACTCGGTAGTCTTCAAGCCAGGTGTCAGGCTTGGACTCTCCGGTGAACTTACTGACTCCAGTCGCCAACCTAAAGTTGGGGGGAATCACTGCAGCTCTGATAGCTCTGCTGAAGCACTTTGGGCCAGAGACATGCACCCTATTGCTGGTTTGCGGGCCTCTGTCATGCCCATCTCGATGAGCTCTGTTTCTGTCGACCAAGCCCTGCACGAGAATAGATCTCGCATCAAAGCCTGGCTCCCTGGGGTCAACTGGAATACCTCTTCCGACGCTGTTAGGGCGTCTGTCTTCATGTGGCCGCGGCGCGTATGACCCACTCCTTGGAGGAGGCGTGGGCACTCGACGGCGACCATCGCGATCGGCTCGACGATCATACTGCTCCTGGTTTCTGTACTGATCATGCCGCTCTCCACGTCCCTCACGCCTCGGGGCGATCTCGGGCTATGGGCCGACTGGACCGTATCTGCGGCCACAGATCTGCTATGGATCCTATCCCGTGACTGAGACACGGCCGTATTCTGCTCTCCTGCTGCCCGGAGCAAGGCCCTGATCTGCGCCAGACCTCGGCCAGCTTCTGACTGGGAAGGTTGAATCGACTCTGCTATTCGGGCAGCAGCTGCTAGGTTTTGGATCGGTGTTCGGTATACCTGAGCCGGTGGTGGAAAGAGTTGGCATCGGCTGGACTCAGGAGCACGTTGACGAGCGTGATCGTCGAGTGCGCGCTGGAGGTTCTCCAGCCAAGTGCGCTCAGCCAGATTGGCCAGGCAAGCCTGCTCCAAGGCCTGGGCCTCCGGTGTATCTCCAACTATAGGAGTATGCAGGGCATCCATGTTTCGGCGACGAAGTTCTTCTTTCTGCTGCGAGGAGAGAGGCTTGGGGCGGTACTCCTCGTGAACGCGTGACGGACCGCTGTTCCCGTCACCTCCGTCTTCACGATCGAAGCCAGGAGGGCCGCGTGGTCCATTGACCACCAGGACTTCCGCTGCTGAGTCGTTGCTGCCGCACTCGGATGCAGTCTCTATGGAGCCAGTCGACAGATCGAACAGGCCGTAGAGAGACTCGTCGGGCTCGATCGCCGCGACTTGAGGGGTGGCGGACTGGCGGGCCACCGCATGCTTCACCCGCCGTTGAAGTCTCGACCGGCCGGTGCGCTTGCTCCGGCGGGTCGCAGGGAGGGGGAAAGCCATTGGAGTCGACTGGTACTGGGTTGACGGTTGCCGCAGGAGGACGCCGCGAACGCACGCGTGAAAGTGCGTCGCCCCGCGGGCGGGGAGCGCGTCGACGTCGAGTGGTTCCTCCTGAAGCCAAGCGGAGTCGTCGGCGACAAACACGAGCACGCCGAGACGGATCTCGCGGCCCTCAGCCAAACCTCCGCCTAGAATCATGGTGATGGGGATCGGAAAAAATTGCAACTTCTCCAATAAGTCGCTAAGACACCGGCTCCACGGTGGGCGCCAACTGTCGTGGATCTAAGACTGACAGTAGAATGGGGGGTAAGTATGAGGAGGCAAGATCCTAGCTATGAAGAAGTTGTACACGCGAGTTTTACGAGTTCAGGCCCTTCTCGGAGGAAATAACAGCACTACGTCTCGGTGCCCTGAGGCGGTCGATTGGATTATACGTGTGTGTGTGTGAGTTTACAAAAGATGCGAACCCTTGTCCTAGAGGAGGGGGTGGCTTATATAGAGTGCGCCAGGACCCCAGCTCCCCTCCGTTACACAGGATTCAATGTCCATAAAGGAAAGGCGTTAATGGTAACGTCTACAGTAAAGCGTCATAACTGCTCATAATGCTATGGTTTAAGTCCTGACCGTTGCAGAGTGGAGGATTCCTCATCTTCTGGTGGTCCAGTGTCTTCAAGGTGGTCGAGTGAGCGCGTCTCCACGGTCGAGTGGATGATGGTTTCTCTTCGACTGCTTCTGATTCTTTGTAGAGATGTCCTTGGGGAGGGTATGTTGGACTGGTCCATGACCCTACCCTAGGTACATAGCTTCATCAGCGCCGGGGTGCGTCCTCCTCCTCGTCGGTGTCGCCGAACAACGCCTCGCCCACCTCATCACTGCACTCCTTGTCGGCGGCCACCACCTCGACCACCCGTTGCTGGTACCGCCAATGGGCGAGGCGGATCTCGTGGGCGAAGCGGTAGGACTCGATCAACGTCTTCTGCCCCGCCAGGTCCGCGTCCAGCGTGGCCACTCTGCCGGCGCCGACCTGCTCGTCTGCCTGCAGATGCTTCTGGAGAGGTTGTGGTTGCAGTTGGTGTTGGCCTGCGCCTGCCGGAACTGCTGGTCCCGCTCCTCCCACACAATGTCCATATAACGGGCATGGGCCTCGCGGATGGTCATGGTGAAATGCACCAGCGAGGGTGGAGCGGATGAGGATGGTGCCGCAGAGGAGGAGGCTGGCGCTAGGTCGTCGGAGGAGGCGTCCTCCATTTGCACGTCCTCCGGCTACCTGCCAGCCTGTCAGTCGGCAACAATGGCGGCCATGACCTTCTTCTGCTCCGACATCAGCCCGTTCCAGAGAGCTTTGGCGGCAGAGGGATGCATGGCGGGGAGTGGTGTGGAGGGGGATGGATTTTGCTATGGTCGGGGCACCGGGGCATCGGTTTATATATCACCGGTGGGCGGCAAAGGGACGGACGGGTGGCGCCGGAGGAGATGCCTTGGCAACTGCGTGCCATCAATGCGGGCGACAAATGGATGGACAGGTGGGCGTCGTGTAGTTTGAACATGCGACAGTCGCCTGCATCGGGAAGCGGCGCTCTCTTGGCCGGCGCGCCGCTTTAATGCCGCGTGCTAGTGAGCGGTTGCGTCCGCTCTGGCCAAGCATGAATGCAGGCGCTGACGCTCTGTTGCTGCACTGAGTGAAAACACGCGGGAGAGGAAGAGGTTTCTGATGGGCCAGGTCAGTCAGAAGCGGGCTTGGGATCGATCCGGGCTCCTGCAAACCTTTTTCATTTTTGTCTCCGGTTTGCGGAAAAAATCGCGCCCGGACTGCACCGTGGAACGTTACAGACCCGTATTGGATGGCTTTCGCGGTCCGAATCATTGCGAGATGTTTGCGGGTCGGCGTTGGAGATGCCCTTACATCATATTGATGTCCTTGCCAAACTTCATACATGTGCGGTCAAACTTCAAAAGTTATTGCATTAGAAATTCCTTTTGAAGTTTCACTGTACACATTTTGAATTTATTTAGATGAATGGGATGTAAAGGGCGTCTTACTATTTTTTAATTAATAATTGTGAATAAATTAGAAACGTTTGACCACATGTATGATGAAAGTTCCGTCTATTCCTTCTTGAACGAAGTATCACCTTTCCTTCTAGAGATTTTTGCGTAGTCTGGAGAACAAATTCCATAGCAAATTGCCGTCAATCTGTATTCCACATCGGTCTCGTGAAAAATAACGTGAGATCAGAATATATATAACACGGTTCTCTCTGCCCCAGCTCAAGCTGATATCTAGTCTCACCTATAAGCTCGACTAGGCACAAATCTGTTGTCACTTGTCACGGTGAACTGGGCCTATATTAATCTTTCTTGTGCACATATTTGCCCCAAATTTGGGCTCCAAACCACCCCCATGATCATTTTCCAAGCTTTTAATTCTTCTGCATGCACCAATTAAGCTCCCAGGCGACGGCGAAAACAGTCGATCGGACGTGCATGATCCTTGCGAGCGGTAGATAGATAGATAGATGATCGATGAGACATACGTGCATGGAGCGGTGAACCTCTCTGCTGGCGAGTCGTTGTCTGAAGGAGGGAAAAGAAGAGGCCTGATCCCATGCAATGCAACGCACCTTCGTTTTGGCTGTGTCCCTTTGGAGACTGGAACTGGAGTTGTTCTTTTTGGCGCCTTCGCGGGCGCGCAGCAGGGTTGGAAACGGCGTCCCTCTCGCCGTGGGCTTTCTCGGCCGTTCGCGGGGACCGACACCGACCGGGTGGCGGGAGTGGGTTGTTGTATCGCGGGCCCCCGATCGACTTGTCGCCAGCATTTGTATTTGTTCGTTCGATCACGTGACCAAGACGACGGGAACTCGTCCTCCTGTAAAAGTAGTTCTGCCGACCTCTATTCCATCCGTATATACCGACGAAAAAAAAGGTTTTTTCAAGGGGCGCCCACGAAAAAAGGCGTGAATAACTTTTTTTAAGAAACATATGCAATTTTATCCATACTCATAACAATTATAGGTACACTAATTTAGATCAAAAATCCAAGAAAATATAAAGTAATTCTTATGGCTAAGATTTTACAACATTTGTTTTTGAAAACACCTTCTTCGCGGTATCAGTCTCTGTTAGAAAAAATACTCCAAAGACTCCAGTAAAAAGGTTGCAATTAAACCAATTAACTTCACCCGCACGAGTATTACCAATAATGATTTTTAAAGCATCTTGTGTCGTCTATCCAAAAAGATGTGAAGTCTTGATTGATAAACGTACCTTTTCTTTTTCTTGGGCTGGGGATGATCCCCTAAAAGTGCAGCTCTTCGGATCACAATATCTTCACCACGATGTCGATCAATTTTTTTTTGCAGAAGCCCGATCAATCAAAGATTTCAACTCCACAAAGAATCAAACTAATAAAAAAAAGTTTGACATACCAACATAAACTCATCAGATCCGAATAATCGGATCTACGAGGACCGAAAACTCTCTAACCTCATGGCACCGCCAAATGAACAGGAGTAAATTTATTCTCACAAAAAAAATGATGATCACTCGATGATAACGAAGAACAAAGAACTCCTGAAGATGGGAGGTCCTCTCACCTCTCAGTGCCTAGAAGGCAGCCGGAGGCAAGGGGGCCAAAAATTCTCCGGCGGCGACGGCAACCCTAACCGAAACCCTCAAAGCTGGTGTTCGGCAAAAAAAGGCGCAGCTATGTCTTGCCAGATTCGTCACCTATAGGCATCCGACACCAGGCCGACCCGACACTCCAACATGACGCGAGTTCGTTATTCTGTTGTTGTTTCTTTCATTTGGTTTTTCCCATTGTTTGTAGCCCGGATTATCTCAGGTTTTCTATGAATTTTCTTTGGTTTTCCATTTCTTTTTCCCCTTTATTTTATTCTTTTTTGTGTGTGTTTTCTTTGGTTTTCTACCTTTTTGATTTTCTTTTTGTTCTTTTTCTTCCATGCTTTTCTTTGTTACTTTTTTCTTTTTTGATTCTTTCTTTGGTTTCACACGTTTTCTGTGGTTCTTTATTTTTTGAACACAAGTCTACATTTTTCATACACATATTAAATATTTTTTACAGATTAGGATTTCCTTTTACACAGGTTTATTTTTTTAACATATGATTACATTTTTTCAATATATATTACGATGTCAACTTTTTTTCATACATATTGCAAATTTATCGTATACATCTCAAACATTTTTATATAAACTTTTCACATTTTTAAATATTCCTCCGATCCAAAATAAGTATCATGATTTTGGTTCACAACAACATGTTTTGACCATTTTTTTGAATACATGTTAAATATTTTTAAATACGTGTTGAAACTTTTTTTCGAACTAAGCAAACATTTTTCTAACATTGTACAAACATTTTTTAATATTCACACGAACACATATTGGAAACTTGTGAACATTGTATAAATGTAACGTACATTTTGTAAATGTATGGATCTTTTCTTAGTCACCCAAACATTTTTGTAATGTCCAATTTTTTTCATACACATGATTTACATTATTTACTTTTGTCATTCACAATTTACATTTTTATACATCAAAAATATTTTTCTATACACGTTTAATATTTTAAATAAAAGATCATTTTTGTAATCATGTAAAAGGTTTTTATAATATATGTGTGTGTGTGTGTGTGTGTGTGTGTGTGTGTGTGTGTGTGTGTGTGTAAAGTAAAAAAATTAGCACATAACAGAAAGTACAAAAATGTGAATAAAAAATATGACATGTTGTGGAACACGTTAACAGGGCCGGTCCAATAGCTGGTCATGGCAGGCGAGCCGTTGTACAATTCGCAGCGGGCGACATATAGCCACCCCCACAAAATGAATGTGACGGGCTGGCAAGCTGTGGCCCACTCCTCCCTCCGTGGCCTCCATCCATGCGGGAACATATCTGGTGCATCAAGGGAATTGGTGCTACCGATGCACCAAACTCCGTTGCACATTAAAAAATGTTCAAAAAAATCCAGGAAAAAATTAGTTTATCGACACAACATCAATGTATGTTGTCACAAAAATTTGAATCAAAATTCAAAACAATGCTCAAGATACAAAAATGACAAATTTGACGTCAATGTGCTAATGGGCCAAAACTGAAGCCCAACTTGTGTTATGTACTATTCAATGTCAAATTTGTTATTTTTGGCATCTGAAGCAATGTTTCGAATATTGATTTAAATTTTTATGACAACGTACATTGATGTTGTGTCAATACGCTAAATTGTTTTTGGATTTTTTGGAATATTTTTTAATGTGTAACGGGCGACCGGTGCACCGGTAGCACAAATAGTCCAGGTGCACCAGATACATCCCCCCATCCATGCTGCGCGCAACGCAGAGGTACCAAGACTGAGCCGGCGCACAGGGAGGCACCGAAGCAAAATGGTGTTTATAAAGCAAAAAACTAAGATGCTGCCCGTGTGGTTTAGCTAGATGTTTGAGTTGTTTTCCCCTGCGCGGGCTTGAAACTTTGTTGCTCAGCTGTTGCGAGCTTTTGTCTTGTGTTCTTTTGGGGTTGTAGGCTCTGGATTCTAGTCACTGAGAATTGGTGTCGTCAGGTTTTCGCCCCATGGTGAGTAATCTCGATGGCGAGTGCTCACAGTGGGTTTTCCGGCGATGCGTTGGACTCGCTTCCCCTTTTCTCCTTTCTTTGAACTGCTGTATTTTCATTATGTTGCAGTAATAGAAAGGGGTAATGCCCGGTTCAAAAAAAAATAACGTGAAAAACTGCAAAAAAACAGTGTTTTTCTGCGGAATCAAAATTATGACGTCCCATTCCTCTACGTGTGCTACTAGCCACTAGAGCTTATGGCTATTAACACATATGCCAGCGTCAATGTTATAAAGAACTCACTGCAGCGGGATATTTGAAGACATTTCGAAAAACACAAACAATTTTTTGAGAAATTGGAACAAAATATGAAGTTCAAAAATAATTTTCAAAAACATAAACACATTTATAATTTCATTTTTTTAAACAATAACAGAAATTCTAATCATGAACTTTTCAAATTTCAATCATTTGAAAAAATTAGAACAAATAATGAAAGTCTGAATGTTTTTCTAAAAATACTGAACAAAATTTGGAATTCTAATATCGTTTTGAAAAGCACGTTTGCAATTGAGAATTTTGAAAACATATATTAGAAATATATGAATATATAAATTTTAAATGTGAGAATTTTAAATTCTGAATACTTGTCACTTTTAAAAATATATGAGCATTTTTTAAAACCCAAACCTTTTAAATTTTTGAAAATTTGAATTCCAAATATTTTTTAACAAATTTTATTTGTTTTGAGGAAATAAATGACTTTCGATATTCGTACCATATTAATATTCGTGAACAAAATTTATAATTCCTGAACAAGAAGAAAATATTAAAAAATAGTTTATAAAAATTAAAATGATAAACAAAAAGGAAAAGTAAAACTAAAAAAAGAAATAAAGAATAGCCGGAAACTAACGAAAACCTTTTTAAAAGAACTAATATAAAACTTGATCGTCCTCGAGCAACATAAAGAGAAATCCGAATCATAAGGAACTCAGTTGTTTAAACCGAAATAATGAGAATGTTTTGGTTCACTTACAATCGGTATGCCTAGATAGACCTCCGCTTCTTGACCTGAGAACTTAGCATAGCTGTAGCGGTGGCATGGTTATAATGCAAGTGTTAGTGAAGTAAAGATAATCAACACAGAGTTCTTGATCTAATAGATAAAACAACTTTGCAACACTATATTCTATTTATTCTAGACAACACTTGCTTGCCGGGAATGCGCGGAAGAGTTTTCTTTTGATAAAGCCAATAAAATGTAGGTTAGGGAGTGAAAAACATATAGTAAAATATGATACTCTAATGCTCTTAAGCACATCCACAATCATTTCCTCCTCAACAGTCTCAAGCACTTTATTCGAATCATTGTTCTTTGGAACTTTGATTATCACGTGAAGGGATTATGCCAACTAAGTGATCATGCATAGGTTTTCGTTGTGGCTTAATGTTTGGGAACTATGGACCTTTGATATATGTCTCTTTCGAGCTATTTTGATCAGTCCCATGTATTTACCACATACACACCATTTCAAGAGAAAGCTAACAATATGCGTTTGTAGTGTTGCCACTTCGTACGGTAACAAATTCATAGCCGAAATCCGAGATATCGCTCTTGGTGGATCGTTCATTGGCTAGCAAAGTCCTCAACATAACATCAAGAAAGGTGACGAAGCCACATTTACACACGTACACGTGCATAGAGTAGCGGGCCATGGCACCAGTAAGGAGCTAAAGCACCATATAAAGATACAACATAGATTTTTGGCATAATCTCGTTCACCCTTAAACTAAGTTCCTATAGACAAGTGCTATTAAGTCTATTAAAATTAATAACATGGGGTTGAGCAATTCAAACATCACTTCTAATACAAATTTCTCAAGTCCCAAGTCTTGAAAGACTTTCCATTGTGCATAGCTATTCTTGGTTAATATCATTTCATTTAAAAACAGTCCCACGGCGAATCTTGATTGTCTAAACTGAACAGAACAAAGACTACAAAATTATTTCAGCTACTGGAACAAATTGTTTGTCTTAACTATCATGACTTACTCCCATCTCATAATACTACTACATCTACTCTAAGTATTCCAAGTGTAAAAGACGGGGGTCGTAGGACATACCTTCACGATTGCGAATTTACACACTTCTCTTCCTTACTCTTGCATTCCTCGTTGTTCTGCGTTGATTAACTCCTCTGAAAACAAAATGTAGATGAACTCCAAAGGGCAAGATAAAGAACAAGAGCAAAGCACAGCTTATTCTATTTTTTTGGTTTTTGGTTTTTTGAAAACTAACTTGCAAACGAAAAATTGCAAAGGAAAAATAAAAATAAAAAGCAAAATGAAATAAAAGCAAAGTGATGGAACAAACCAACACGACCGTTTTGAAGCTCATCGAGTTTAAGTACAACCTCATTACAAATTATTTAAGGACGCGTCTAGCCAGCACCCGTTGGCTGGCTAGTGCCCCCGAGCACACACCCCCAAAAAGTAAAATTCTGTCCACACCGTCCTAGAAAGGAAAGGTTGTCCCCATCCCATGTGGCCCTCAATGGAAAACATCTTGCCTCCCCACCAAGTGGTTCCATCACTCCTTCCTGCTCATATGGAGCACACAAGTTAGGAAAATGCATCTCGTGCATTTAGTTCATTCAGAAAAACGTAAAAAGCTATAACTTCGAAACTGAGCGTCAAAATTAAATTTCGTTTTCACCGCTTGCTTTCTTGCCATGAGCTCTTCGAAACAAGACGTCGTATGGGTATGTTTGACCGAACTTTTTTTTAAGAAACTTTGATGCTATCTGAGGCAACTTTGGTGTTCCAGGAAGCAATTTTGCAGTATCAATGAACACAAGAAGACTTTGGTGCTATATAAGGCTACTTTGATGCTTCCCCTAACTTTGCCTACAACACTACAAAGTTAGGCAACTTTGCCACGAAGTACTTTCCCCGAATATTATCCTAGCCTACAAGTACTTTCTAGTACTATAAGGCAACTTTTTTCCTAACATTATCCATGTATCAAATAATGGGTGTTGATTATGTTACAACCGAAATGGTTTGCATATTTAAGTGGACCAAACGACAAGCTATTTTCGTGTATCGAATTAGTGGATAACAAAATATCTACAAACTTAGTTGATTTAGGCAAGTATTGTCTATATGTAGGCAACTTATCCTATTGAAAATAACAACTTTTGGGCAAACTAAATTAATTTGTTTCTAAAAAATATATTTGGGCAACTCGTGTCAGCCTCTCCAGTAATTAACTATCATGTGTTGGGTAAGTTTTGGGCGAAAATAAAACCCAACACTCTCAAGAACGGATCTCTAGGCAACTAGCGCCAGCATCTCTAGGAACTAACTGCTATACGTCGGGCAACTTTTGGACAGTTTCGGTTCAAAATGTCGACGATTCCACCCCTTGCATCCCCACGCCGCAAAACCACCCCTTGCAGAAAATCATCGTTTCGCCCAAAAACCTGGGACTGCGCATACCCCTCTTCAACCTCCCTATCCTGCCTCTAACACATAGTCATAGATTTGAGTATACGCATGCTTAGGGGGGGAGATTTTGAGATACTTACTGGAGATTTGCGGGCCAATTCTCGACCACTAGGAAAAAGATTTTCTGGATCTAGCTCCTCCCTGCTAGGTGGTCACGACACATAAATGGTGGCGCCCTCTTGGCTCTCGCTCCTAATTCGCTTGCTGGTTACCGGCACTACAAGACCTCTCTCCTCAATCTCTTACTGGTTGCCACATTCATATGCCAAAAACATTTATTCTGCGCAACTTGCTGACATTATTAGGCAAGTAGGGTAGGTTACTGTAGAATCATTAACTTAGAAGAAAGCATAATCATCAATTATAAAAACTACTACATTCTCAGGCACAAGTTGTGTAACTACTACAACACTCATCAGACAAAAATCAAATCACCAACCTAACATGCAGATCATGCGCAAAGGTCTTTGTCATTCCAGTCTGCAAGAAGATCCTCTATACGCATCGTTTCCGACGAACACCCAAACACCGACACAACTTCATCATCCTGGTACCAAGAAGCAAAAAACAAAATTATATTGACAAGTTTTCAGTGCACCTATTTTCAGTTTTCACACACAAGAAAACATCCCTCAGATGTCACTAAATCACCTTCTGTGTGAAAAATGTACAACTCACAACTTCTTAAAAAAAGCAAGCTATAAGGAGGACCAATTCATGTAAAACACGGCGCCGTGTTTGTCAGGGATGTGCCATGCTTCTCTTGCAGTTGTATTCTACAAGAGCACACCTGCTGGCCATTGCATTTTGCATTGCCCCCAAACTACACATGACAACAATTCAGAGTTGACACAGGGAACATACACAACCTCGGACTCATTGAAAGCAACAAATGAATATCAGGACAGGGTGAAGAACTACGAAATGGGCAAATTTGACATGCATGATAAACATGAGTTCCCAAGAAGGAACAAGGCAGGGAACATGCTGACAAACTCTGATATATGCCTAGGACGGTGACATTAATCATAAAGTCTCAGGTAATGATGATGATACTTGTAACATACAGATGGATTATGTTCACTGGAGATCTAAGCCAGTGGCAAAAAGCAAGTGTTCATGTGATGTAGGCAATTTGCATATAAGTTTCAGGCAACTCCATGTATTTGCTGGAACAAAAAAGCTAATAGCCAGCTACTGGGGAGGCAGAAAAAACTAGTTGGAAAGCTATTGGGGATGTGTGAAATTTACCTGGAAGTAGCTGGCAAAGCTTCTTGCTTGCAAACAGGGAAAATAAAAAGCAAGTCCCGCTGGGATATAGGCAAAATGCACAAGTTTGAGGCAACTCCTCTTTTTTGCTGAAACAAAAAAATTGAATAGCTTTGTACGAAGATTACCTAGAAGTGGATGTTGAATCTTCTTTCTTGAGCATGTGCACAAAACCTTGAAAACGTTGCTTTGACATCATTTTAGAATTTAGTGAGGCCCTGCAAACAAAACAAACCATTTGTTTAGGTAAGAACGTCTACGAAAGCATATTTATGAAACTTAGGTGATCAGGGTAGCGTTTTGAGCAATGGTTTTGGTTTGCTCCAGCATCTTCTTCTCCCAAGCCAGGGGATGGGATAAATTAACATAGCAGCAATTTTTCATGCTTCAAGTCTGCACGAGGGATCTTTGTAGCCAACATAGGCCTCTAGACCTGTGTGGTAGTGTTGCAGGCTTGAAGCAAATGCAAAAGGCGGGGTACGGCCAAGCGGTCAGGTCAAAGGGAGGGAGGGGGTCTGGGTCTCTTGTGTAGATTGGCTGTGCTGTACAACTACAAGTATCCTTTCCTGTGTAGTACTGTACCTGATACGGTAAGTAGCCAACTACAAGTAGCCTCTATAAAGTTATACTCGGTTTGTAGGCAATATCCATAGATTCTGCAGCCAATTCATTAGCTTAGTTACCAAAGAAAAAAATAGTGGAAGTCAGAGAAACTACTACTTGGTTTGTAGGAAATTCGCCTACATGTTTCGGGCAAAAAAATGTGGACACATATTGTGTGGAACATCAAGTTGTGATGTGTCCCCTGGGCAAATGCATTAGTGGTTGAAGGCAAGTTGTACTCTGATCTAAGCAAATTGCATAGTATATCCAGGCAACTCCAGATTTTGTTTAGAAAAAGGATTGAATGGTAGCAACTCGTACTAGGTTTATAGGCAGTTTCCATAGATTCTGTAGCCAACTCATAAGCTTGCTAGCCGAAGAAAAATAAATAGTGGAAGTCAGGAGCAACTACTACTTGGTTTGTAGGCAATTTTCCTACAAGTTTCAGGCAAACCTATGTGTGGAACATCAAGATGTGTTGTGTCCCCTGGACACATGCTTTAGTTGTTGCAGGCAAGTTGTGCTCTGATCGAAGCAAATTGCTCACTATATCCAAGTAAACCAGGGTTTTGTTTAGAACAAGGATTAAAAGTTAGCAACTCATACTGGGTTTGTAGAAAATTTCCATAGATTGTGCAGCCAACTCATTAGCTTGCTTGCCAAAGAAAATAAAATAGTGGATACAAACTGCATGTCAACCCATTCAGCAAGTCCAATAGCAGAAATGAGGCAACTACTTATCAAAATACCATGCAAGTTTGAGCAAGTCCAGTAGAAGAAATGAGTCCAATAGCTCAATATAAATCTTGATTTTTTTTCTAGATTATTATATGTTGCAATCACTTGGACACAGATAAGCAAATATCGACAAGTTTTCATACAAGACACATGTTCTTTATAATGGATAAAAAAAGAACACGTGTCCCTATCCGTTATAAAGCTATAACAAGGTTGCGATATTCTTTTTTATCCATTATAAAGAACATGTGTCCCTATGCGTGATGACCGCATTATGAAGTAATCTGCTGGACCTTCCATGCCACCTTGTTGTCCGCGCGACCCGCCTTGGTCCTGTAGATCCGTTTCAGCAGAAGCTATCGCAACCGAACCAGAAGTAAAGAAATTGAAGGAGAATGACTCGCCTCCAAGCTCGATGTGGCCCGCGAGGAGAAGCGAAGAGACGGCGGGTCAAGCGGCGGAGGTGCTCGCAGTACACGTAGGCAGTGATGATGCCGCCCCCTAAATGTGTGCCTAGTGCCTACCATGTCACTTACCTGACTTATCTCTCTCTTGTTGCCATTTGCCTAGAATAGTTTTTAAGTTGCTTGATCTATGTGTTTCAATTGCCTGGTCTAGCTGTCTGAAGTCGCCTAGCCCCTAATATGTGTGTGTTTTTTGAACTATCATGGGGGGCTACACTCTAAGCACAATTTTTTTGCATCATTTTGAGGAAAAAATACACATAAAAAATGGATAGGCAAGTTTAAACACATGATCAAAGTCCATGTAAACCTAGTGACACATTTGTATAAAAAACCCAAGCATGGACTGACTATCATTTTCTAAAAAATACTTTGGGCAACTCACAACAGCATATGTAGCAACTGTCTGCTCTGTGTTGGGAAATTTTCGGCACTTTCCCGAGGCACTCCAACTCACGAAACCACCCACCACCCCAACCACGAAACTCCACCGCCATGCAAAATGGTCGATTCGCCCCCTCGAATCCACATACTACGCCAACCCCCACCCCTGCTTCCCTCTCCCAACCTCCAAACCAAATTTCGGATGATAGAAGTGCAAGGGAAAATTTCAGATGATAGAAGAGAGAATTTCATACAAATTAATAAATATTTAGTAGAAAATGTTCAGAAGAAAAAGCAGGTGGCAAATCTTCACAAGATTAATGCCTAGACAGACACACACACACACACTCACACACACACATACACACGCATAAATCAAAGGAGTGCATCTTTAGTAGTATTTCCCATAGAAATCAGTGTACAATGCCGCCCTTGCTCGACGAATCTGACGAAAGGGCAACTGCAGACTACCAGGAATTACATACAGGATCCATCTTGTCCATGAGAAATGGAACAAAGCAACTCGGGATGGCTACTCCTTGGACATGTGGATTCATCTTTTTTTTTCTTATTCTTTTAAAACGGTTTCTGTTTCATACAATTGGTGTTTGTATCATCATTCTGGCAAGACCGAAGTACACACGAATCTTCTCACCATTTGTAGAGGATAGCAAAGTAGAAGTACATTCATTTGGATATTACACATATCGTCCTTCATTCTGTTCTGTAGTACAAGTACACGAGAGGGATGCATACCTGTTTATTATGATTCTTTAGCAGGTGTACGAAGGTGGACAATCTTGGCATCCTTCCTTGTCTTCCTCTTGAGCCACTGGCAGAGCTCCGCCGGGTTCACCTTGCCCGCCACGGCCACGACTCCAGTGCCGACGTCGCTCCCACTGACGTTTCAACCCCTGTCAAACCAAAAAATCAAGAAAATTGGATGTTCCTGCAAACCAAGTAAGAGGGTTCAGGCCAGGTAGGCTGCGCAATGCATGCGTACGTAAGAAGGTCCTCACGGAGGGCATTGCCTTGTCGACCTTGCCGACGCAGCCCATGCACCGGCACTGTATGTTGACATATGGATTCATAAGTCCACAGCGAGCAGGGGGGCACTGGTTGGAATCTGCGATGGGGCAGCCAGAGCAGCCGCTGCGTGCTTTTGTTGTCGTTGTTGGACAAGAAGGGCCCGGATCTGACGGGGATCGAAGGTCCCAGCCGCGGGATGCATCGAATCGGCGAGGGATCGATGCGGCGGGGCGCAGGACGATGCCGGAAGGGAGAAGCGGGGCGTGGGGCAACGTTGGCGCCGGTCAGAGGCGGGGGAGCGCGTCCGCCGGTGCAGGATGCTTCGCTGCCGGTCTGGGGTGTGGGGTGCGTCGGCGGAGAAGAAGGTTGGGGAAGGAGGAGCTCCGGCGTGGCCAGGTCGATGGAGGCTGGGCGCAACGGATCTCGCCGGGGCGCGGAGGAAGGTGTGCATGGGGAGGAAGAAGATGAGTTCGTGGATGAGGGAGAGGAATGGGTCGTGGGGCACGACCGCACGGGGCAGAGAAACGGGTTGAGTGAATAGTTTGCTTTCGGCCCAGACCGCCCAGCACCTGAGGCCGCGATTTCGATCGGACGACGCGGAAGGGTGTGTGCTCTGTAAGACATAGAGCCCACGAGCACTTTTTAGGTTTTAGGATTATTCAAATACCATCACATCTTGGAAGTGGTGACACAGGTAATTATGTCACCGAGATGCCACAACATGAGAACGAGAAAGAAGAACAAAACTGGCAACGAGGAGACCGGTATAGTGAGCATGTGTATGAATCAAGAGGATACCGATATATGTCACCTTGGGTTTTGTAAAGTATCTTGAAGAAAAGGGAACATCACATGATAACCAAAGGTTCACTCGAATGACATTCGTGTAATCATAGGGATCGATATGGACGTCCACGGTTCCGCTATCGGTCGTTGAATGAAGGGGTTTCATTCATGTCTATGGTTTACCGAACCTATAGGGTCACATGCTTAAGGTTATCGTGATTTGCTGAGTGTTAGTAGGATGAGAGTATCAAGGATTTATTAGTGAAATAGTTTCGTTAATATTCAGAATAGTTGCGAGAGGATCCGAAAGCGTTTCAGGGTCACCAAAAGGGTTTCAGAGAGTATTGGGTAATACCGATGATTTAATATATAGGTGGAAAATGTTTTTGGGGCTGTTAAATTATACATAATATGCTCTAGTAATTTTAGAGGGCTTTTATATTTAATTTAATATCAATGAGCCTTAAAAGGCCAAACGGTGGAAGGCAACTTGGGTCACCAAGGCCCAAGTGGGGAGGCTGTAACACCCCGAGACCGATGTGCCAGGTGTCCTCCAGTTATTCGCTGTTGTTGCCTTGTCTTTGCTTTACATATCATGTCATCATGTCCATTGCATTTGCATATGTGTTCGTCTCATGCATCCGAGCATTTTCCCCGTTGTCCGTTTTGCAATCCGGCGCTCCTATGTCCTCCGGTGTCCCCTTTTACCTCTTTTCGTGTGCGGGTGTTAAACATTCTCGGATTGGACCAAGACTTGCCATGCGGCCTTGGTTTACTACCGGTAGACCGCCTGTCAAGTTTCATACCATTTGGACTTCGTTTGATACTCCAACGGTTAACCGAGGGACCGAAAAGGCCTCGTGTGTGCTGCAGCCCAACACCCTTCCAAAGTGGCCCAAAACCCACCTAAACCTCCTCCATCATCTCGGTCATTCGATCACGATCGCGTGGCCGAAAACTGCACCTCATTTGGACTCTCCTAGCTCCCTCTACATATATATATGTGATCCCCTTAAAAATCTCGCGGATGAAACCCTAGCTCCTCCTACCTCGCGCCACCGGACACATTCTTCCACACACGACATGTCCAACCGCCGCCCTCCGACGAATCCGCCGCCGCCACTTGTCCTCGCGCCGCCTCGTGCCGCCGCGGCCCGCCCGGCCCGCAGCCGGCCCGCCCCGGACCGCGACCGGGCCTCGAGCCATCGGCGCGCGCCGCGCCTCGCCGCCGCATCCCCGACGCCGGCGAGCGCCGCTCCTCGCCGCCCTCCGCCGCCGGTCCCCTTCCCCAGCTCCGGCCGTCCCTCTCCTCCATGCCGGCGTCAACTCCGGCGCCCCAAGCTGCAGCTCCGGCGAGATCCCGGCCGCCTCGGTTTCCACACCCGATCTGGATCCAGATCCAGATCCACCTCGGTTGACTTTTCCCCTCCGAAACCCTAGTTTATTTACATACTTTGATGCATCATAACTTCATCATCGTTGCTCCGATTTATGCGTGTAGCATATCAAAATGTTTGTCTCGTCGAGTACATCATTTCATCTCATTGCATCATTTTCATTTGAGCTCATCTTGATGCCCGAAATGTTGTTGGAAGAGGGCTATGTCATGAATATGTCAGATCTGTTTCAGCAAATGGCATTTTGTCATTTTTGCCATGATTGATGTGTGCATGCTATGATCCTGAGCTCTACATGTGTTTTGTTAAATGCCATGCCATCTTTACAGGGGTGTATGCCATGTATTTTTTTATCTTTGTGGTGACTAGCACAAGCATGCAAAGTAGCTTACTCAATGATGCTGATTTCAGGGACTTAGAATTTCACCAAGTCCTTGTCCTGATATTATTTTTATGCCATATGTTCATGTTGTTTCCTAGTCATTCGTGCCTCTTTTGAGGATGATCAGTAAGGATGTTTTGTTAACATTGTTGTGCTCTATCCATCCATGTATTTTTTTGCATTTATGGAGCACCCCAGCTTGAGTCAATCGAACTCTACTTTTGCTATAAAATGTTCCTGGCAGGTTGTTGACATGTTTAGCGATTTTACCGAGGATGTTGCTATTGATCCGTGCATGCTATGATGTTGTTCTTGCCATGTCTAGCTTCTATGCCATGTCTTTTTGATGGGTGTCTACTTATTTTGTCATGCCATGCCTCGTAGTGAGTGCATCAAGCTCGTAAACATGCCTACTTGTTAATCTATTTTGCATGCTCCAGTTTTTAACTAAGTCTGAATCTGTTTGTGTTTTTGCTATGTTCACATGCTTGCAATTGTATTTTCTGATCCCTTTTGGCTCACGGTCACTAAGGAATTTTTGTTATATGCTTAGAGTAGATTCATGCCATGCCTTTCCTTGCCATGACATGTTCCTGTAGCATGTAGTTTTCATGCTCTAAACATTGCTTCCTCACGATAAATTCCTGACATGCTGTTAATTTCACCAAGTCTGAAACCTGTTATCATTTGCACTTTTGCCATGCTTGTTTGAACCTGTTAATGAGTGAATTAGCCGTAGCTCAGTGTTCGTCTTTTGTCAAGCATCATGAGTGGATCCCTGCCATGTATTTTGTTGCCATGTTTGAGTACAGTAGCTTAATTATCTTGATGCATTTAGAAGTCTACTTGCTGTTTATCGCAGACCGGTGCCATATTTGTTTTGCTTGTCATTTCGAAACCGTGCATCCGATTCCGGTGATCTTTATATCGGTTTCGACCGAAATTACCTCACCTTTCCAGTGGCACTCTTGGATTTCCAAGTTGAGGCCAGGTTCAATCATTCCTTTCCAAATCATGCATATGCACCGCATACCACATCCCGCATATCATACCATGTTCATGTGTTGGTTGTTTACTATGTTGTGTGCTTCTTCCCGGTGTTGTTTCTTCAGGTTGGTTCTGATAACGTCGCGTTTGTGAGGAACCGTTCGACTACGTCCGTTTGTCTTCTTCATGGACTCGTTCTTCTTCCTTGCGGGATTTCAGGCAAGATGACCATACCCTCGAAATCACTTCTATCTTTGGTTGCTAGTTGCTCGTTCTTTTACTATGCCTATGCTGCGATACCTACCACTTGCTTATCGCACCTCCTATATTGTTGAGCCAAGCCTCTAACCCACCTTGTCCTAGAAAACCGTTGTTTGGCTATGTTACCGCTTTGCTCAGCCCCTCTTATAGAGTTGTTAGTTGCATGTGAAGATTGGAGTTTGTTCCATGCTGGAACATGGATATTTTGTTGGGATATCACAATATCTCTTATTTAATTAATGCATCTATATACTTGGTAAAGGGTGTAAGGCTCGGCCTTATGCCTGGTGTTTTGTTCCACTCTTGCCGCCCTAGTTTCCGTCATATCGGTGTTATGTTCCCGGATTTTGCGTTCCTTACACGGTTGGGTTATAATGGGAACCCCTTGACAATTCGCCTTGAATAAAACTCCTCCAGCAATGCCCAACATTGGTTTTACCATTCACCACCTAGCCTTTTCTTTCCCTTGGGTTCTGCAGACTCAAGGGTCATCTTTATTTTAAACCCCCCCTAGGCCAGTGCTTCTCTGAGTGTTGGTCCGACCGAGTAGACTACGGGGCCACCTCGGGGCAACTTGAGGGTTGGTTTTACTCGTAGGATGTCTCATCTGAGTGTGCCCTGAGAACGAGATATGTACAGCTCCTATCGGGATTTGTCGGCACATTCGGGCGGTGTTGCTGGACTTGTTTTACCTTTGTCGAGGATGTCTTGTAACCGGGAAGCCGAGTCTGATCGGATTGTCTTGGGAGAAGGAATATCCTTCGTTGACCGTGATAGCTTGTGATGGGCTAAGGTGGGACACCCCTACAGGGATTTGATATTTTGAAAGCCGTGCCCGCGGTTATGGGCAGATGGGAATTTGTTAATGTCCAGTTGTAGAAAACCTGAAGTTTATCTTAATTAAAATACATCAACCGCATGTGTTACCGTAATGGTCTCTTCTTGGCGGAATCCGGGAAGTGAACACAGTGTTGGAGTTATGCTCGACGTAGGTTGTTCTAGGATCACTTCTTGATCATAGTTGTTCAACCGTGCTTTTGCCTTCTCTTCTCGCTCTCATTTGTGTATGTTAGCCACCATATATGCTAGTCGCTTGCTGCAGCTCCACCTCATACCTTTGCCTTACCTATAAGCTTAAATAGTCTTGATCGCGAGGGTGTGAGATTGCTGAGTCCCCGTGACTCATAGATACTTCCAAAACCAGCTTGCAGGTGCCGATGAGACCATGCAGGTGACGCAATCAAGCTCAAGGAGGAGCTCGATGAAGTTCGTGTTTGTGTCGTTCCGTTTCCAGTTGATCAGTAGTGGAGCCCAGTTGGGACGATCGGGGATCTGTGTAGCATTTGGGGTAGTCTTCTTTTATTTTGGTCCCGTAGTCGGACCTTGATTGTATCTGGATGATGTAATGCTTTATTCATGTATTGTGTGAAGTGGCGATTGTAAGCCAACTATGTATCTCTTTCCCTTAAGTATTACATGGGTTGTGTGAGGATTACCTCACTTGCGACATTGTTTTCAATGCGGTTATGCCTATAAGTCATGCTTCGACACGTGGGAGATATAGCCGCATCGAGGGCGTTACAAGTTGGTATCAGAGCCTTCCCCGACTTAGGAGCCCCCTGCTTGATCGAATCGTTGGCGTTGTTGAGTCTAGAAAAATGTTTTGAGTCATTTAGGATTATATATATTGGAGAGTAGGATTCTTTTCACTCCTCAGTCCCTTCGTCGCTCTGGTGAGGCATCCTGACGTAGAGTTTTGACTCTTCCCTTCTCAAATTTCACTAAATTTTTTTTAGGATCACGCGGGTATCTTGGAATCATTCCGATGGTTTTGTGACGAGAACATTGTTCTTGGTGCCTCCTGACATTTAGGGGTTGTGGCAGTGTCCCGGGGAGTTGAGCTCCAAGGTGTTGTCGTCACAATTTTATCATTGAGATTCTGGAATACCTGAGTTTCGCCGACATCGAAAATCTCTTTTATGCAATTGTTGGTGAGATAACCTCGACGCCACCCAGTACTGGGGCGGGAGTTCGGGAGTATTGCCATAACTCGTATAACGGATGCTTTTCGAAGGTTGAGGTAAACAATTTCCGAAGGTTTCTTGGTTATGTGTTGAAGGATGGATACATCTGGATGTAGGATTTGCTAGTTTTGGGTGAGATATTATGCTTCCCCTGTATCCCCAACACCTGATTGCATAACTGGAAAATTCCGGGAGTTTATAAGTGGGAATTCAAGTAGCTCTTAGGATATCTTTCCGACAGATGTATGATATGAAATTGGGGTTCGACGTCTAGTGGTCCGCCTATTCACGATTGGTTTTACAGTGGTCTCATTGTGTCTTAAAGAGTCCTTGGCTATGCCGACTCGGGGACACTTCGTATGTCATGTGCACTGCCTTGTACATGATGGTGCTGTACGATCGAGCCCGTGTACGCCCCACCACGAAAACTTCGGACGAAATCTCTATCATATGTTTGTTCCGGCTTATTCTGCAAGCCAATCCTTGATTTTGTTTTGAGTTGTGGTATTCGAGTTGCTTCAATGTCAAGTGTTGATTCCATACCTTTCCTAAGCGGTGTTCTCATACTCCGATGTGAATAACAATCCTTCATGTTAATTGAGATTGTCATGTCAATCCTTTTTAACCAGTGTGTTTCTCTTCAAGTGGATCCGATCATTTTCTGTTGGAAATATGCCCTAGAGGCAATAATAAAAGTATTATTATATTTCATTGTTCATGATAATTGTCTTTTATTCATGCTATAACTGTATTATCCGGAAATCGTAATACACGTGTGAATACTTAGACCACACTATGTCCCTGGTAAGCCTCTAGTTGACCAGCTCGTTGTGATCAACAGATAGTCATGGTTTCCTGACTATGGACATTGGATGTCGTTGATAACGGGATCACATCATTAGGAGAATGATGTGATGGACAAGACCCAATCCTAAGCATAGCATAAAAGATCGTGTAGTTCGTTTTGCTAGAGCTTTGCAAGTGTCAAGTATCTCTTCCTTCGACCATGAGATCGTGTAACTCCCGGATACCGTAAGAGTGCCTTGGGTGTATCAAACGTCACAACGTAACTGGGTGACTATAAAGGTGCATTACAGGTATCTCCGGAAGTAGCTGTTGGGTTGACACGGATCGAGACTGGGATTTGTCACTCCGTATGACGGAGAGGTATCACTGGGCCCACTCGGTAATGCATCATCATTATGAGCTCAATGTGACCAAGGTGTTGGACACGGGATCATGCATTACGGTACGAGTAAAGTGACTTGCCGGTAACGAGACTGAACAAGGTATTGGGATATCGACGATCGAGTCTCGGGCAAGTAACGTACCGATTGACAAAGGGAATTACATACAGGGTTTGATCGAATCCTCGACATCATGGTTCATCCGATGACAACATCGAGGAGCATGTGGGAGCCATCATGGGTATCCAGATCCCGCTGATGGTTATTGACTGAGAGCGTCTCGGTCATGTCTGCATGTCTCCCGAACCCGTAGGGTCTACACACTTAAGGTTCGGTGACGCTAGGGTTATGAAGATATGCATATGCAGAAACCCGAATGTTGTTCGGAGTCCCGGATGAGATCCCGGACGTCACGAGGAGTTCCGGAATGGTCCGGAGGTAAAGAATTATATATAGGAAGTGCTGTTTCGGGCATCGGGACAAGTTTCGGGGTTATCGGTATTGTACCGGGACCACCGGAGGGGTCCCGTGGGCCCACCGGGTGGGGCCACCTGTCCCGGGGGGCCACATGGGCTGTAGGGGTTGCGCCTTGGCCTAGATGGGCCAAGGGCACCAGCCCCTATAGGCCCATGCGCCTAGGGTTTCCCCCTAGGAGGAGTCCTAGTGGTGGAAGGCACCCCTAGGTGCCTTGGGGGGGAGGGAAACCTCCCCTAGGCCGCCGCCCCCCTAGTAGATCTCATCTACTAGGGCTGGCGCCCCCCCCTTGGCACCCCTATATATAGTGGGGGGGGAGAGGAGGAGAACACACCAGCCCCTGGCGCCTCCACCTCCCCCCGTTACGTCTCTCCCTCGTAGTCTCGGCGAAGCCCTGCTGCTGTGACGCCCTGCATCCACCACCACGCCATCGTGCTGCTGGATCTTCATCAACCTCTCCTTCCCCCTTGCTGGATCAAGAAGGAGGAGACGTCTCCCGTCCCGTACGTGTGTTGAACGCGGAGGTGCCGTCCGTTCGGCGCTGGTCATCGGTGATTTGGATCACGTCGAGTATGACTACATCATCACCTTGCAAGCTTCCGCACGCGATCTACAAGTGGTATGTAGATGCAAACTCTCTCCCTAGACTCGTTGCTTAGACGAACTCATAGATGGATCTTGGTGAAACCGTAGGAAAATTTTAATTTTCTGCAACGTTCCCCAACAGTGGCATCATGAGCTAGGTCTATGCGTAGTTCTCTTTGCACGAGTAGAACACAACTTTGTTGTGGGCGTGGATTTTGTCATCTTACTTGCCTCTACTAGTCTTTTCTTGCTCAACGGTATTGTGGGATGAAGCGGCCCGGACCAACCTTACACGTACTCTTACGTGAGACCGGTTCCACCGACTGACATGCACAAGTTGCATAAGGTGGCTGGCGGGTGTCTGTCTCTCCCACCTTAGTTGGAGCGGAATCGATGAACAGGGCCCTTATGAAGGGTAAATAGAAGTTGACAAAATCACGTTGTGGTGATTCGTAGGTAAGAAAACGTTCTTGCTAGAACCCAATTGCAGCCACGTAAAAGATGCAACAACAATTAGAGGACGTCTAACTTGTTTTTGCAGCGATTGATCATGTGATGTGATATGGCCAGAAGTTGTGATGAACGATGAATTGTGATGTATGAGATCATGTTCTTTGTAATAGGATTCACGACTTGCATGTCGATGAGTATGACAACCGGCAGGAGCCATAGGAGTTGTCATTATTTTTTGTATGACCTGCGTGTCATTGAATAACATCATGTAAACTACTTTACTTTATTGCTAAACATTAGTCATAGAAGTAGAAGTAGTCGTTGGCGTGACAACTTCATGAAGACACGATGATGGAGATCATGATGATGGAGATCATGGTGTCAAGCCGGTGACAAGATGATCATGGAGCCCCGAAGATGAAGATCAATGGAGCTATATGATATTGGCCATATCATGTCACAACTATATAATTGCATGTGATGTTTATTATGTATTATGCATCTTGTTTACTTAGGACGACGGTAGTAAATAAGATGATCCCTTATAAAATTTCAAGAAGTGTTCTCCCCTAACTGTGCACCGTTGCTACAGTTCGTCGTTTCTAAGCACCACGTGATGATCGGGTGTGATGGATTCTTACGTTCACATACAACGGGTGTAAGACAGTTTTACACAGCGAAAACACTTAGGGTTAACTTGACGAGCCTAGCATGTGCAGACATGGCCTCGGAACACGGAGACCGAAAGGTCGAACACGAATCGTATAGAAGATACGATCAACATGAAAATGTTCACCGACGATGACTAGTCTGTCTCACGTGATGATCGGACACGGGCTAGTCGACTCGGATCGTGTAACACTTAGATGACTAAAGGGATGTCTAATCTAAGTGGGAGTTCATAATTTGATTAGAACTTTATTATCATGAACTTAGTCTAAAACCTTTGCAAATATGTCTTGTAGATCAATGGCCAACGCTAATGTCAACATGAACTTCAACGCGTTCCTAGAGAAAACCAAGCTGAAAGATGATGGCAGCAACTATACGGACTGGGTCCGGAACCTGAGGATCATCCTCATAGCTGCCAGGAAACAATATGTCCTAGAAGGACCGCTAGGTGACGCTCCCGTCCCCGAGAACCAAGACATTATGAATGCTTGGCAAGCTCGCGCTGATGATTACTCCCTCGTTCAGTGCGGCATGCTTTACAGCTTAGAACCGGGGCTCCAAAAGCGTTTTGAGCACCACGGAGCATATGAGATGTTCGAAGAGCTGAAACTAGTTTTTCAAGCTCATGCCCGGGTCGAGAGATATGATGTCTCCGACAAGTTCTACAGTTGTAAGATGGAGGAGAACAGTTCTGTCAGTGAGCACATCCTGAAGATGTCTGGGTTGCACAACCGTATGACCCAGCTGAACATTAACCTCCCAGATGAGGCGATCATTGACAGAATCCTCCAGTCGCTCCCACCAAGCTACAAGAGCTTTGTGATGAACTACAACATGCAGGGAATGGAAAAGACCATTCCTGAAGTGTTCTCGATGCTGAAGTCAGCAGAGGCTGAAATCAAGAAAGAACATCAAGTGTTGATGGTCAATAAGACCACTAAGTTCAAGAAGGGCAAGGGTAAGAAGAACTTCAAGAAGGACGGCAAAGATGTTGCCGCGCCTGGTAAGCCAGTTACCGGGAAGAAGTCAAAGAATGGACCCAAGCCTGAGACTGAGTGTTTTTATTGCAAGGGGAAGGGTCACTGGAAGCGGAACTGCCCCAAATACTTAGCGGATAAGAAGGCCGGCAACACCAAAGGTATATTTGATATACATGTGATTGATGTGTACCTTACCAGTACTCGTAGTAACTCCTGGGTATTTGATACCGGTGCCGTTGCTCATATTTGTAACTCACAGCAGGAGCTGCGGAATAAACGGAGACTGGCGAAGGACGAGGTGACGATGCGCGTCGGGAATGGTTCCAGAGTCGATGTGATCGCCGTCGGCACGCTGCCTCTACATTTACCTACGGGATTAGTTTTGAACCTTAATAATTGTTATTTAGTGCCAAGTTTGAGCATGAACATTGTATCTGGATCTCGTTTAATACGAGATGGCTACTCATTTAAGTCTGAGAATAATGGTTGTTCGATTTATATGAGAGATATGTTTTATGGTCATGCTCCGATGGTCAATGGTTTATTCTTAATGAATCTCGAGCGTAATATTACACATGTTCATAGTGTAGATGCCAAAAGATTTAAAGTTGATAACGATAGTCCCACATACTTGTGGCACTGCCGCCTTGGTCACATTGGTGTCAAGCGCATGAAGAAGCTCCATGCCGATGGACTTTTAGAGTCTCTTGATTATGAATCATTTGACACGTGCGAACCATGCCTTTTGGGCAAAATGACCAAGACTCCGTTCTCCAGAACAATGGAGCGAGCAACCAACTTGTTGGAGATCATACATACCGATGTGTGCGGTCCAATGAGCGTTGAGGCTCGCGGAGGATATCGTTATGTTCTCACTCTCACAGATGACTTGAGTAGATATGGGTATGTCTACTTAATGAAACACAAGTCTGAGACCTTTGAAAAGTTCAAGGAATTTCAGAATGAGGTGGAGAATCAACGTGACCGAAAGATAAAATTCTTACGATCAGATCGTGGAGGAGAATACTTAAGTCACGAATTTGGTACAAACTTAAAGAAATGTGGAATCGTTTCACAGCTCACGCCGCCTGGAACACCTCAGCGAAACGGTGTGTCCGAACATCGTAATCGCACTCTATTGGATATGGTGCGGTCTATGATGTCTCTTACCGATTTACCGCTATCATTTTGGGGATACGCTCTAGAGACAGCTACATTCACTTTAAATAGGGCACCGTCTAAATCCGTTGAGACGACACCGTATGAATTATGGTTTGGAAAGAAACCTAAGCTGTCGTTTCTAAAAGTTTGGGGATGCGAAGCTTATGTCAAGAAACTTCAACGTGAAAAGCTCGAACCCAAGTCGGAAAAATGTGTATTCATAGGATACCCTAAGGAAACTGTAGGGTATACCTTCTACTTAAGATCTGAAGGCAAGATCTTTGTTGCCAAGAACGGATGCTTTCTGGAAAAAGAGTTTCTCTCGAAAGAAGTAAGTGGGAGGAAAGTAGAACTCGATGAAGTACTACCTCTTGAGCGGGAAAGTGGCGCAACGCAGGAAACCGTTCCTGTGATGCCCACACCAACTGAAGAGGAAAACAATGATAATGATCAAGGTACTTCGGATCAAGTTACTGCTGAACTTCGTAGGTCCACAAGGACACGTTCCGCACCAGAGTGGTACGGCAACCCTGTCATGGAAATCATGTTGTTAGACAACAATGAACCTTCGAACTATGAAGAAGCAATGGCGGGCCCAGATTCCAACAAATGGCTTGAAGCCATGAAATCCGAGATAGAATCCATGTATGAAAACAAAGTATGGACTTTGACAGACTTGCCCGATGATCGGCGAGCGATAGAAAACAAATGGATCTTTAAGAAAAAGACGGACGCGGATGGTAATGTTACCATCTATAAAGCTCGACTTGTCGCTAAGGGTTATCGACAGGTTCAAGGGATTGACTACGACGAGACATTCTCTCCCGTAGCGAAGCTAAAGTCCGTCCGAATCATGTTAGCAATTGCCGCATACTATGATTATGAGATATGGCAGATGGACGTCAAAACAGCATTCCTTAACGGGCATCTTAAGGAAGAACTGTATATGATGCAGCCGGAAGGTTTTGTCGATCCTCGGAACGCTAACAAAGTATGCAAGCTCCAGCGATCCATTTATGGACTGGTGCAAGCATCTCGGAGTTGGAACATTCGCTTTGATGAGATGATCAAAGCGTTTGGGTTTATGCAGACTTATGGAGAAGCCTGCGTTTACAAGAAAGTGAGTGGGAGCTCTGTAGCATTTCTCATATTATATGTAGATGACATACTCCTGATGGGAAATAATATAGAATTTCTGGACAGCATTAAGGCCTACTTGAATAAGTGTTTTTCAATGAAGGACCTTGGAGAAGCTGCTTATATATTAGGCATCAAGATCTATAGAGATAGATCAAGACGCCTCATAGGTCTTTCACAAAGCACATACCTTGATAAGATTTTGAAGAGATTCAGAATGGATCAGTCCAAGAAGGGGTTCTTGCCTATGTTACAAGGTATGAGACTAAGCTCAGCTCAGTCACCGACCACGGCAAAAGATAAAGAAGAGATGAGTGTCATCCCCTATGCTTCAGCCATAGGATCTATAATGTATGCCATGCTGTGTACCAGACCCGATGTAAACCTTGCCGTAAGTTTGGTAGCAAGATACCAAAGTAATCCCGGCAAGGAACACTGGACAGCGGTCAAGAATATCCTGAAGTACCTGAAAAGGACAAAGGACATGTTTCTCGTTTATGGAGGAGACGAAGAGCTCGTCGTAAAGGGTTACGTCGACGCTAGCTTCGACTCAGATCTGGATGACTCTAAGTCACAAACCGGATACGTGTATATGTTGAATGGTGGAGCAGTAAGCTGGTGCAGCTGCAAGCAGAGCGTCGTGGCGGGATCTACGTGTGAAGCGGAGTACATGGCAGCCTCGGAGGCAGCACATGAAGCGATTTGGGTGAAGGAGTTCATCACCGACCTAGGAGTCATACCCAATGCGTCGGGGCCGATCAAACTCTTCTGTGACAACACTGGAGCTATTGCCCTCGCAAAGGAGCCCAGGTTTCACAAGAAGACCAGACACATCAAGCGTCGTTTCAAATCCATCCGTGAAAATGTTCAAGATGGAGACATAGAGATTTGCAAAGTGCACACGGATCTGAATGTCGCAGATCCGCTGACTAAACCTCTCTCGCGTACAAAACATGATCAACACCAGAACTCTATGGGTGTTCGATTCATCACAATGTAACTAGATTGGTGACTCTAGTGCAAGTGGGAGACTGTTGGAAATATGCCCTAGAGGCAATAATAAAAGTATTATTATATTTCATTGTTCATGATAATTGTCTTTTATTCATGCTATAACTGTATTATCCGGAAATCGTAATACACGTGTGAATACTTAGACCACACTATGTCCCTGGTAAGCCTCTAGTTGACCAGCTCGTTGTGATCAACAGATAGTCATGGTTTCCTGACTATGGACATTGGATGTCGTTGATAACGGGATCACATCATTAGGAGAATGATGTGATGGACAAGACCCAATCCTAAGCATAGCATAAAAGATCGTGTAGTTCGTTTTGCTAGAGCTTTGCAAGTGTCAAGTATCTCTTCCTTCGACCATGAGATCGTGTAACTCCCGGATACCGTAAGAGTGCCTTGGGTGTATCAAACGTCACAACGTAACTGGGTGACTATAAAGGTGCATTACAGGTATCTCCGGAAGTAGCTGTTGGGTTGACACGGATCGAGACTGGGATTTGTCACTCCGTATGACGGAGAGGTATCACTGGGCCCACTCGGTAATGCATCATCATTATGAGCTCAATGTGACCAAGGTGTTGGACACGGGATCATGCATTACGGTACGAGTAAAGTGACTTGCCGGTAACGAGACTGAACAAGGTATTGGGATATCGACGATCGAGTCTCGGGCAAGTAACGTACCGATTGACAAAGGGAATTGCATACAGGGTTTGATCGAATCCTCGACATCATGGTTCATCCGATGACAACATCGAGGAGCATGTGGGAGCCATCATGGGTATCCAGATCCCGCTGATGGTTATTGACTGAGAGTGTCTCGGTCATGTCTGCATGTCTCCCGAACCCGTAGGGTCTACACACTTAAGGTTCGGTGACGCTAGGGTTATGAAGATATGTATATGCAGAAACCCCAAATGTTGTTCGGAGTCCCGGATGAGATCCCGGACGTCACGAGGAGTTCCGGAATGGTCCGGAGGTAAAGAATTATATATAGGAAGTGCTGTTTCGGGCATCGGGACAAGTTTCGGGGTTATCAGTATTGTACCGGGACCACCGGAGGGGTCCCGTGGGCCCACCGGGTGGGGCCACCTGTCCCGGGGGGCCACATGGGCTGTAGGGGGTGCGCCTTGGCCTAGATGGGCCAAGGGCACCAGCCCCTATAGGCCCAGCGCCTAGGGTTTCCCCCTAGGAGGAGTCCTAGTGGTGGAAGGCACCCCTAGGTGCCTTGGGGGGGAGGGAAACCTCCCCTAGGCCACCGCCCCCCCTAGTAGATCTCATCTACTAGGGCCGGCGCCCCCCCCCCTTGGCACCCCTATATATAGTGGGGGGGGGGAGAGGAGGAGAACACACCAGCCCCTGGCGCCTCCACCTCCCCCCGTTACGTCTCTCCCTCGTAGTCTCGGCGAAGCCCTGCTGCTGTGACGCCCTGCATCCACCACCACGCCGTCGTGCTGCTGGATCTTCATCAACCTCTCCTTCCCCCTTGCTGGATCAAGAAGGAGGAGACGTCTCCCATCCCGTACGTGTGTTGAACGCGGAGGTGCCGTCCGTTCGGCGCTGGTCATCGGTGATTTGGATCACGTCGAGTACGACTACATCATCACCTTGCAAGCTTCCGCACGCGATCTACAAGCGGTATGTAGATGCAAACTCTCTCCCTAGACTCGTTGCTTAGACGAACTCATAGATGGATCTTGGTGAAACCGTAGGAAAATTTTAATTTTCTGCAACGTTCCCCAACATTTTCAACATCCGCAAGATCAACTCAAGTTTTCTCAATGTTGTTTGTTTCATCCATCTCCAAGTTGCCTTTGTTTTTCCCGCCCTCCCTCCCTTGTTTTTCTCCGAGGAATCACATATCTCAATCAAGTATCATTTTATTGATGTGAAGTCTCTTCTTTCTTTCCTTTCAATGTTCTTATCCGGTGATTCTCAAGAAGAAACTAACGGAGCTTCAAGTTCGTCATTCTTCGTTATCTTTTCTTCTCCGGTGGACTGAACTCAAGCTTTCGTGTTGATCATATCCTTTTTCCTTGTTTCAAATGCTTTCCCATACTGGTGCACCTCATAATAATTCACTCACTCGCTATTCAATTGTTCCGGAGTGCTCAAGATATCTAGAAGATTCGTGTTCCCACTCTGCATTCGTTCAAGCTTTTGCGAGGATGTTATCTCATTCAAATCGTTCAATGGTGTTTCTTTTGAGTGGGCCCTAACCCACAGGTCTTTTCCCAGGATCTTACCTGACTCTTCTTATTTTCCCGGAGTTTCTCAAATCTTTCATAGTTTGACGTAAGAATGATTTATCATCAATCAAATGTCTTTCTCCAAGATCTTTCAAATTCTTTTCATCGTTGGCTCAACCTTTCTATTCGTCATCCCAGAGTATCTCAACTATTCATGGTGGTGTTTATCATTGTCATTCAACATTTGAAGACCGAAGAAGAGTTTTACCTCCATATCTTATCCGTGCTCTCAGAGATTCGTGATTCTAGTTCGAGCCCATCCTCTCATAATTGTTTTTGATTGTCAGAATTCTTTTCACCCATCCGGAGCAGTTCTCATATATCTAAATTCTCTCAAGTATCTTCGTTCTTTTTATAATTCTTCCCGCTGTTTCTTTATCTTTACTTCGTTCATTTCCAATTCTTACGTTGGTTTGTTCAAGAGTTCTCTTCCTTGGTTATTATATCAATTTATTCGTTCTTCCAAATCCTACTGGTGGCTCGTTGAAGACATTCTCAAGTTTATGTTATATCTCTCATAATCTTTTCTACGATAATAAGTAATATGTCAAATCCGTTGATAGTCATCAATTTAATTGGTGAAGGAGAAGCATAATGTAATTCTTATTCTTGTTTCATCGAGTGAACTCAATTCTTTATTCCGGAGGCTCATCAATTCCTGATTCCAATTGTTTCATTTTCTCTTTTTCCCAGAGTTCCAACCTCTTTCAATTATTTCACCACGGGGATCCATCTAATCATTGCAAGTCTTCACCTTGTGTTTTCAACTTCTCTTTCCTTTCATGTGATCATCCTTTTGTTACCGGAGTTCTTCATGGAGGCTCTACATGATGGTTCATCAAGGATTTAATTCCTTCTCGAAGTGTTCATTGAGATTCTCTTCAAAGGAGCTCAATTATTCTTCATCTTGCATTCCAAAGTGCAATTCTTTCTTCCGTGTCATTAGAGGTGGTATTATGTCATTCTTGATAATTTGAGTTCATGTTCCTGTTGGGCAATGTAGCAGAATTTTAAAATTTTCTACGCATCACCAAGATCAATCTATGGAGTCTTCTAGCAACAGGAGTGTAGGATCGAAAGTATGTCTAGAGGGGGTGATTAGACTACTTAAGCAAATAAAAACTTAACCTTTTCCCAATTTTAGTTCTTGGCAGATTTTAGCTATCTTAGGACAAGTCAAGCAATCATCACACAATTCAAGCAAGCATGCAAAGAGTATATTGGCAGCGGAAAGGAAATCATGCAACTTGCAAGAATGTAAAGGGAAGGGTTTGGAGAATTCAAACGCTATTGGAGACACGGATGTTTTACCCGTGGTTCGGATAGGTGGTGCTATCCTACATCCACGTTGATGGAGACTTCAACCCATGAAGGGTAACGGTCGCGCGAGTCCACGGAGGGCTCAACCCACGAAGGGTCCATGAAGAAGCAACCTTGTCTATCCCACCATGGCCATCGCCCACGAAGGACTTGCCTCACTAGCGGTAGATCTTCACGAAGTAGGCGATCTCCTTGCCCTTACAAATTCCTTGGTTCAACTCCACAATCTTGTCGGAGGCTCCCAAGTGACACCTAGCCAATCTAGGAGACACCACTCTCCAAGAAGTAACAAATGGTGTGTTGATGATGAACTCCTTGCTCTTGTGCTTCAAATGATAGTCTCCCCAACACTCAACTCTCTCTCATAGGATTTGGATCTGGTGGAAAGAGGATTTGAGTGGAAAGCAACTTGGGGAAGGCTAGAGATCAAGATTCATATGGTAGGAATGGAATATCTTGGCCTCAACACATGAGTAGATGGTTCTTTCTCAGAACATATGAGTTGGAATGATGTATGTGTTCTGATTGCTCTCTCCACAAATGAAGAGGAGGTGGAGGGGTATTTATAGCCTCCACACAAAATCCAACTGTTACACACAATTTACCAATCTCGGTGGGACCGAATCAAACAACTCGGTCGGACCGAAGTAGTAAACCTAGTGACCGTTAGGAATTTCGGTGGGACTGACATGCAACTCGGTAGGACCGATTCGGTTAGGGTTTGGGCATAACGTAATCTCGGTGAGACCGATTGCACAAACTCGGTGAGACCGAGTTTGGCAATTAGCTAACCAGAGAGTTGGTCAGGTAAACTCGGTGGGACCGACTCGCTCTTTCGGTGAGACCGAAAAGTTACAAGAGGGAAACAGAGAGTTTACATTGCATTCTCAGTGGGACCGATTCGCTCTTTCGGTGAGACCGAAAAGTTACGAAAGGGAAACATAGAGTTTGCAACCCCATCTCGGTGTGACCGAGATCCTTATTGGTAGGACCGAATTGCTAGGGTTTGGCAGTGGCAAATGACAAGTGAAACTCGGTGGCGCCGGATTGACAGAATCGGTATGACCGAGTTTGGCTTAGGGTTTAGGTCATTTGTGGATATGGGAAAGTAGCTGAGGATTTTGGAGCATATCATTAAGCACATAAAGCAAGAGGCTCATTAAGCAACACCTCATCCCTCCTTGATAGTATTGGCTTTTCCTAAAGACTCAATGTGATCTTGGATCACTAAAATATAAAATGAAGAGTCTTGAACTTTTGGGCTTGAGCCAATTCTTTGTCCTTAGCATTTTGAGGGTTCCACTTTCACATCCATGCCATGCCAATCATTGAGCTTTCCTGAAATAATCATCTTGAGATATCATTAGCTCAATGAGCTATATGTTGTTATAAATTACCAAAACCACCTAGGGATAGTTGCACTTTCAATCTCCCCCTTTTTGGTAATTGATGACAACATATAGATCAAAGCTTCGACAAGTTATAATAATCATGAAATACATCGTCGCTTTGAGAAGTATGTGATAAGTAAGAGCTCCCCCTAAATTTGTGCATATATAGAATTTGCTTTGGACTGCAAATGCACAAGGAGTTAAAATCATGGGTTACTCTTCCATGTCTCATACATCTTGGTGGAGCGCTCAAAAATGATAAGATTAAAATACATGCACTCATCACCAAGAATAGTGAGTGATCACATAAGATAGATAGAATGATAATATTTAAGCAAACATTAAGCAAACATTAAGTGTAGCTTATGATCAAACACATGATCATCGATGTCTCATGAATAATGACATAGTATCTCACACACAAGCAAATAAAGTTCGAAAAACCACCAAATAAAACAAGAGAGAATAAAGCAACACTCTCTCTCGAAGCCTATGATCTATACATTTTCTCCCCCTTTGGCAACAAGTTACCAAAAAGTTCCTAGAAAATGCATAGTGCTAAGTCGACGCTCAGGCTTGATCTGCAGGTGGTGGTGGAGTCCGGAGCACTCCAAGGACGAAGCCTTCGGTAGACGTGGTCGGAGTTGAGGCTGAAGTGGATGCTGGAGCTGGTGGAACGGAGGTTGTGGCTGGTGCAGATGTGGTAGCTCTGGTGTCAGCAACTGGCAGTGCAGACGACCTTGGACCTCGTGGCACCCTGGCAAAAGCATCAGTCGTGGTCCTGCCTCTCCTCTCATTCATGTCATCCTGGAGCTGCTCCACGGCAGTCTGTATCTCTGTCACCTTGATGTCCATGTCATAGAATCTCTGTTCCATGATCCTCTCTAGGCTTGCCTGGTTCTGAGTCAGGGTGGCTAAACCTTGCTCAATCTGCAGGGTGGACGCAATCAGGTAACCAAGCTGCTCTTGTTTGGTTTTCAGAAAATATTCGGATGCCTCCACTTGAGTAGGTATCTTGGCAGCTTTCTCCTTCCTCGCCTTCTCCTTCTTAGCTTGTGCTTGGGCAGATGAGGGCTCATTCTCAGTCATAACCACTTGGTTATCTTCAAAATCTGGACGGATGGGCAGGTGTTCCTTATCCAATAGATATACGCCCGTACCCATCTTGGAGTTGATGAGCTCCTGAATCTGAGGTGCATATCCACAGCTCCTCTTCTGATCTGCCGCAGTCCTCTTGATTGTTTCCACTATAAGGCTCATGACCTTGAATTTCTGAGGCACGTCAAAGACATGAAGCAAGTTGATCGCGTGACCTCTGATCATCTTGTGATCTCCAGACTTGGGAAGAAGAGTGTGCCTAAGGATCCAGTTGATCGTAGGCAATCCTGACAGAAGATAGTGCACTGAGCCAAACTTGAATGTGTAAAGTGCTTCATTCGGGATCTCCTTGTACATGTTGGACATGGAGTTGTGATCCATCTTTTTCTTGGCATAAATGTCCAAGTCATCATCCTGCTCCTCTGGGGCATTGATCAACTTCGCCCATTCCTCAACAGTAGATTGGTACCTTGTACCCTCTGACATCCAAGTGATCCTGCCATCTGGATAAAAGTGTGCTGTGGAGTAGAATTGCATGATTAGCTCCTCGTTCCACTTTGTGAGCTTCTGCCCAACAAAGTCTGCAACTCCACACGCACTAAAGCTGTCAAATACTCCGGGGTAGTACTCTTCATGTTCCTTCATGTAGGTCCAGTCGACCCATCTCATGTCACAAGTGATTGGCTTCTTGTCAAGCAAAACAGTCTCATAAAAATGTTGCTGCTCCTTGGTGTGAAATCTGTAATCCACGGCAGTTCTTCTCCTAGAAGCATACGGATCTGCTTCTCTCCACTTTTTGAGCCCTGAGTCTCTCCTGAGCTTCATGTCCTCAGCCACAGGATGAGCATCGTTGTGGTCTGGGATCTTGGTCTTGAGTTTTCTGAGAACTTTCTCTTCATCCTCTTCTTCAGCAGCTTCAGGCACTGGGGCCTTGTTCTTTTCAGTAGCAGGTATGCTCCTTGTATTTCTCTTGGGTGCACCTTTTGTCTTGGATGCAGCCTTGGGTGCTTCCTTGGGCTTGGATGCAGTTGCCACTGACTTGATTGCATCACCCATTAGCTTGGGTGCCTTGGGTGCTGGTGCAGCAACCTCTTCTTCTTCCTCTTCTCCCTCGGAGTCTCTTCTCATGGAGGGTTTGCCAACAACTCTGGCAGTGGTAGTTCTGGCTCTTTTCTTCTTCTTATCTTGGCCACCTGCTTCCTCTTCAGATTCCATGGTAAACTTCATGGTTTCTTCAGTTGCAGCCTTCCTAGGTTTGGAAGTGGGACCTCTTGCTTTAGGCATGGGCTTCCTGCCTGCTGGCCGTTTGAATTTCAGACCTGGCTTTGTGCCTTGAGCTGGCTCAACTCTCTTTGATGTGGCCTCCTCCTCTGCCACATAGTCTTCATCCTCAGAATCAGACGTTTTCTTCTTCCTTTGACGTGTGGCAGCCTTGGGCAGATTGCTGGGTGTGCTCCTGCTGCCATCATCTGAAGAGCTTGAGGGGCTAGTGCCCTCACTCATCACAACTTGCTGCTCTGAGAGGTTTTGGCTATCACTCTGATCAGACATGTTGCAAACTGACTGCTGACCCTGTGAATAGATTATAGATGAGGTAGAGTGGATAAGCATCACAAAAAGCAGAGATTTTTGCAAAAGATTAATTCAAAAACTTAGTTTTAGTTTCCCACTGAAATCATCTCGGATCTACCGATTTTCAAACTCGGTGACACCGAAGCAGTTTTGGAACCTAAACTAGTGAACTCGGTCAGACCGAGTCACAGTTCGATGGCACCGAGACTGCTAGGGTTTCACAGAGTTCCAAAATCGGTCGCACCGATAAGTAATTCTCGGTCAGACCGAGTTTCACTTGTGCAATGGCATAAGCCAAATCGGTGGGACCGAGTTTTTCAACTCGGTGGGTCCGAGATGGTTTCGGCGGAAACCTAACCCTAAAATTTTCGAATTAAACCTAATCTACGAGTTCATTGACTGGATAGGAGTTTATCAAACGTGGCAAGAATCATGATGATCACAATGTGCTAGGAATCGGAGTGGAGAATAGCACAAAGAACAAGTCCATACCTTAGTTCGGCGGAGACTCGCTATGGCGGCAACAGCAGGGCAGAATTCCTGTTGACGGTGACGGAGACCAGCGACTGGAGGCTGCTGGCGGCGAGAAGACGATCCGGAGACCCAGGAGGCAGAGCGAGCTGTGCGCGGGCGAAGAGGTTTCGGAGAAATTTCCAAAATTTTGCCCGTCACTATATATAGCCCGACCCTATCGGTGTGACCGAGTGGAACAACTCGGTGGCACCGAGATGCAAAACTGTATACAGTTATTGCAACTCGGTGTGATCGAAGTGTTCAAATCGGTTGCACCGAGATCGAAAACCTAGATCAACTTAATGAACTTGGTAGGACCGAAAGTATGGTATCGGTCAGACCGAGATTCATAAAGAGGTTTTGGAAGTTAAGTCTATGATGAATCGGGGACTCCGAGTGCTCCTCACACAGAGTGGTTCGAATCTGACTAGATCAAATTTTGTGATGCAGCATGAATAGAGTTTGAGACGAGAAAAGCATAGATAGCTAGAGGAGGTTCTTAGGCATTCTTGTCCATCCACTTGGCAAAAGAAGATAAAGCCAAACAATCAAAACAACAAGTGGATGTCCTCGAATGAGTAAAATATGCACCCAACATGCTCACACAATAAGATGGCAAATGAAATATGTGGCAAAGCATGCACAACCAATTCTAGCATCTATCAAGCAATTTGCAATGACTAGGTCATCTATATATGAGTACATTGACTTAGGAGTCAAGTGAGAACACTTGATCGTAGGTCATACTCATCGTTTAAGCTCGAGTGGGGTTACCACTTTTACATAAAGCATTGTTGTATTCACACCTTTAGAGTTGCTTTAGCTCAAGTCTTAGAGTAAAGCTCCCCCTAGATGTGATATCCCCCCTAAGAGGGATGAACTAACCTTGGGTTTTGTCGATGATGACTTCATGTAGATGTTGAAGATGTGGATGCTCATTGTTGATGTAGATCACTTGGAGCTATCCATTTGAGTGAATTGCACTTTCAATACCTACATGGGTTAGTCCCACAAGGAACAAACACGGATATCCATAGACATAGAGTGATGCACACACAAGATGATGTCCATGAAAACTTTAGGTTACCTTGTCCCTTGTCTTGCCAACAAGAGGGTTTGTGACTCCTTGAACTAGTGCAAGATGTGGAAGTTGATTGCACTTGTTCTTGCCAAAATGATAAGAGTGAAGTATGTTGGCGGAGTCACCCTCAAGAACTCTCTAGTTCTTCTTCTTTTGGATCCACACCATCTTGATGAGAATCCTTGGAGTTGTAGTCGTACTTGATGTAGTGGAACTTGAGGTAGTCTTGGGAATCCACTTGACTAAGGTCTTAGGAGCTTCTTCAAATGCATCAATCTCCTCTTGAAGCTTGTCCTTGCCTTTTTGCTTGTAGTCTTGTGGTGGAAGATCGTCTTGAGCTTGTGTCCCCTTGAAAGAAGTATCATACTTCTCTTGTTGAGGGACAAACTTTGTCTTGGGGTATTGATCTTCTTCCCACTCAACTCCATTGGCATTGAACTTTCATTCAAAACCAACACCTTGATTCTTCCGGTGCATCCCTTGCTTGCGTACAATTTCCTCGAATTGCTTACTTCCGGCAAGACTTTTGTATACTCCTTTCTCTATAATTCCCTTCAATAAGCTATTTTCTTGCTCAAGTGCAACTTGGCTAAGAGAATCATTAGTGGAATCAAGAGAACTACTAGAAGAAACAATATTGGATTTAGCATGATCATTGTTACTACTAGAGGAAGAATCTTTCTTGTTCTTGTTACTAGACTTGACTTGAGGCATGTAAGTGGATAAAAGTAAATGCTTGGCAATGTGAGAAGAACTTTTCTTGCGGAGATCATCATTGATTGCTTTTAAGAACTCATGCTCTTGCTCAAGATTAAGCTTTTCAAAGCGTAGTTTCTCATGAGCTCTTAAAAGTTCTCGATGATTTTAGAAGATAGTTTCATGGGCTAACTTAAGAGTGTTTAGTTCTTTAGTTAGAGCCTCTATCTTCTCCTTATCATTGTCATTCATTTTAGCATGATTAATTGATATTTCACCATAATACTCATCACTAGAGTTGTCAACAAGCAAATCATCATCACCTAACAAGTCATATTCATCACTATTAAAATCAACATACTCGGGGTGTGTTACCTTAGGACCTTTGGCCATGAAGCATCTTCCAATTCCTTCATTTGGTGAGTCAAATATGTCGTAGGAGTTGGTTGACACAAGTGCTAGACCGGCAACACCTTCATCTTGAGTATCTTCGGAGTCGGAGTGATAACTTCTCTCGGAGTGGCTGTCGGAGTCGGAGCCGGATACCCATTCACCAACATGAGCTTGATGTCTTCATTTTGTGTAGCTCCTTGATGATTTTTCCTTCCTTTCCGAATCCTTGCTTCTCCGTGAGTATCTTCGTTCATAACGATCATCTCTACTCCTTCTCTCTCTTGGTGGTGATTCTTTGCTTCTTCTTTTTGGAGAACCTTCTCTTCTCTTGTAGGGAGCCGTACACTCATTGGAATAGTGTCCGGGTCTTCCACAATTGTAGCAGTTTCGCTCTCGACTAGAAGATCTTTTGTCATTGTAGGGCCTTGACTTGAAGCTTCTATATTTGCTTCTACTCTTGTAGAACTTGTTGAAGTTCTTCACCATTAAGCTCAATTCTTCATTGAAGCTTTGTTTCTCACCTGATGATGTGGGGACTTCACATGAGGCTTTGTAGGCACCACTTGATTTGTTGTGAAGTTCCTCTTTATCCTTAAGTGACATCTCATGAGCAACAATCCTTCCAATCACTTCCGTTGGTTTGAGATCTTTGTAATTGGGCATCATTTGAATCAATGTGCACACGGTATCATATTTCCCATCCAAGGCTCTTAGGATCTTCTTGATGATGAATCTATCGGTCATCTCTTCACTTCCTAAGCCGGCAATCTCATTTGTGATGAGAGCAAGCCTAGAGTACATTTCAGCGACACCTTCACCATCCTTCATCTTGAACTTGTCAAGTTGACTTTGGAGCACATCCAACTTGGATTCCTTGACGGAGTCGGTACCTTCGTGCATATCAATCAAAGTATCCCAAATTTCCTTTGCATTCTCAAGGCGGCTGATTTTGTTGAATTCTTCGGGGCACAATCCGTTGAAGAGAATATCACAAGCTTGAGCATTGTATTGCAACATCTTCAACTCATCTGCGGTAGCTTCACGGTTTGGTTCTCTCCCATCAAAGAACTCACCTTGCAAACCAACACAAACAATAGCCCATACAGCTGGGTTATGTCCAAGAATATGCATTTTCATTTTATGCTTCCAACTAGCAAAATTAGTGCCATCAAAGTAAGGACCTCTACGGTGATAATTTCCCTCGCTAGACGCCATACTCTCCTAGGTTGTGAAACCAAGGCTATGATCACCAAAAGCTATGGAGATCAAGGCAAATGGAGACCAAAGCTCTGATACCACTTGTAGGATCGAAAGTATGTCTAGAGGGGGGGTGATTAGACTACTTGACCAAATAAAAACTTAACCTTTTCCCAATTTTAGTTCTTGGCAGATTTTAGCTATCTTAGGACAAGTCAAGCAATCATCACACAATTCAAGCAAGCATGCAAAGAGTATATTGGCAGCGGAAAGGAAAGCATGCAACTTGCAAGAATGTAAAGGGAAGGGTTTGGAGAATTCAAACGCTATTGGAGACACGGATGTTTTTCCCGTGGTTCGGATAGGTGGTGCTATCCTACATCCACGTTGATGGAGACTTCAACCCACAAAGGGTAACGGTCGCGCGAGTCCACGGAGGGCTCAACCCACAAAGGGTCCACGAAGAAGCAACCTTGTCTATCCCACCATGGCCATCGCCCACGAAGGACTTGCCTCACTAGCGGTAGATCTTCACGAAGTAGGCAATCTCCTTGCCCTTACAAACTCCTTGGTTCAACTCCACAATCTTGTCGGAGGCTCCCAAGTGACACCTAGCCAATCTAGGAGACACCACTCTCCAAGAAGTAACAAATGGTGTGTTGATGATGAACTCCTTGCTCTTGTGCTTCAAATGATAGTCTCCCCAACACTCAACTCTCTCTCATAGGATTTGGATCTGGTGGAAAGAGGATTTGAGTGGAAAGCAACTTGGGGAAGGCTAGAGATCAAGATTCATATGGTAGGAATGGAATATCTTGGCCTCAACACATGAGTAGGTGGTTCTTTCTCAGAACATATGAGTTGGAATGATGTATGTGTTCTGATTGCTCTCTCCATGAATGAAGAGGAGGTGGAGGGGTATTTATAGCCTCCACACAAAATCCAACTGTTACACACAATTTACCAATCTCGGTGGGACCGAATCAAACAACTCGGTCGGGCCGAAGTAGTAAACCTAGTGACCGTTAGGAATTTCGGTGGGACTGACATGCAACTCGGTAGGACCGATTCGGTTAGGGTTTGGGCATAACGTAATCTTGGTGAGACCGATTGCACAAACTCGGTGAGACCGAGTTTGGCAATTAGCTAACCAGAGAGTTGGTCAGGTAAACTCAGTGGGACCGACTCGCTCTTTCGGTGAGACCAAAAAGTTACAAGAGGGAAACAGAGAGTTTACATTGCATTCTCGGTGGGACCGATTCGCTCTTTCGGTGAGACCGAAAAGTTACGAAAGGGAAACAGAGAGTTTGCAAAGGATCTCGGTGTGACCGAGATCCTTATCGGTAGGACCGAATTGCTAGGGTTTGGCAGTGGCAAATGACAAGTGAAACTCGGTGGCGCCGGATTGACAGAATCGGTATGACCGAGTTTGGCTTAGGGTTTAGGTCATTTGTGGATATGGGAAAGTAGCTGAGGATTTTGGAGCATATCATTAAGCACATAAAGCAAGAGGCTCATTAAGCAACACCTCATCCCTCCTTGATAGTATTGGCTTTTCCTAAGGACTCAATGTGATCTTGGATCACTAAAATATAAAATGAAGAGTCTTGAACTTTTGGGCTTGAGCCAATTCTTTGTCCTTAGCATTTTGAGGGTTCCACTTTCACATCCATGCCATGCCAATCATTGAGCTTTCCTGAAATAATCATCTTGAGATATCATTAGCTCAATGAGCTATATGTTGTTATAAATTACCAAAACCACCTAGGGATAGTTGCACTTTCAAAGAGGAAATGAGTGCATATACATACCCTTGTAGATCGTGAGCGGAAGCGTTCAAGAGAACGGGGTTGATGGAGTTGTTCTCGTCGTGATCCAAATCACCGATGACCTAGCGCCGAACGGACGGCACCTCTGCATTCAACACACGTATGGTTGGGAAGACGTCTCCTCCTTCTTGATCCAGCAAGGGGAAGGAGAGGTTGATGGAGATCCAGCAGCAAGACGGCGTGGTGGTGGAAGCAGCGGTGATCTCGGTAGGGCTTTGCCAAGCTCCAACGAGAGAGAGAGGTGTTACGAGGGGAGAGGGGGGGCCAAGGACTTGGTGCGGCTACCCTCCCTCCCCCCACTATATATAGGGCCACTAGGGGGGGCGCCGACCCTAGAGATTGGATCTCAAGGGGGGGCGGCGGCCAAGGGGGGTGACTTGCCCCCAAAGCCAAGTGAGGCGCCCCCCACCCCTAGGGTTTCCAACCCTAGGCGCAGGGGGAGGCCCAAGGGGGGCGCACCAGCCCACCAAGGGCTGGTTCCCTTCCCCACTTCAGCCCATGGGGCCCTCCGGGGTAGGTGGCCCCACCCGGTGGACCCCCGGGACCCTTCCGGTGGTCCCGGTACAATACCGGTGACCCCCGAAACTTTCCCGATGGCCGAAACTGGACTTCCTATATATAATTCTTCACCTCCGGACCATTCGGGAACTCCTTGTGACGTCCGGGATCTCATCCGGTACTCCGAACAACTTTCGGGTTATCACATACTAATATCTCTTCAACCCTAGCGTCACCGAACCTTAAGTGTGTAGACCCTACGGTTCGGGAGACACGCAGACATGACCGAGACGACTCTCCGGTCAATAACCAACAGCGGGATCTGGATACCCATGTTGGCTCCCACATGCTCCTCGATGATCTCATCGGATGAACCACGATGTCGAGGATTCAATCAATCCCGTATACAATTCCCTTTGTCAATCGGTACGTTACTCGCCCGAGACTCGATCGTCGGTATCCCAATACCTCGTTCAATCTCATTACCGGCAAGTCACTTTACTCGTACCGTAATGCATGATCCCATGATCAACCACTTGGTCACATTGAGCTCATTATGATGATGCATTACTGAGTGGGCCCAGAGATACCTCTCTGTCATACAGAGTGACAAATCCCAGTCTCGATTCATGCCAACCCAATAGACACTTTCGGAGATACCCGTAGTGTACCTTTATAGTCACCCAGTTACGTTGTGATGTTTGGCACACCCAAATCACTCCTATGGTATCCGGGAGTTGCACAATCTCATGGTCTAAGGAAATGATACTTGACATTCGGAAAAGCTCTAGCAAACGAATTACACGATCTTTGAGCTATGCTTAGGATTGGGTCTTGTCCATCACATCATTCCCCTAATGATGTGATCCCGTTATCAATGACATCTAATGTCCATAGTCAGGAAACCATGACTCTCTTTTGATCAACGAGCTAGTCAACTAGAGGCTCACTAGGGACGTGTTGTGGTCTATGTATTCACACTTGTATTACGATTTCCGGATAACACAATTATAGCATGAACAATAGACAATTATCATGAACAAGGAAATATAATAATAACCATTTTATTATTGCCTCTAGGGCATATTTCCAACAGTCTCCCACTTGCACTAGAGTCAATAATCTAGTTACATTGTGATGAATCGAACACCCATAGAGTTCTGGTGTTGATCATGTTTTGCTCTAGGGAGAGGTTTAGTCAACGGATCTGCCACATTCAGGTCCGTATGTACTTTACAAATATCTATGTCTCCATTTTGAACACTTTCACGAATGGAGTTGAAGCGACGCTTGATATGCCTGGTCTTCCTGTGAAACCTGGGCTCCTTGGCAAGGGCAATAGCTCCAGTGTTGTCACAGAAGAGAGTCGTCGGGCCCGACGCATTGGGAATGACTCCTAGGTCGGTAATGAACTCCTTCACCCAGATTGCTTCTTGTGCTGCCTCCGAGGCTGCCATGTACTCCGCTTCACATGTAGATCCCGCCACAACGCTTTGCTTGCAACTGCACCAGCTTACTGCCCCACCATTCAAAATATACACATATCCGGTTTGTGACTTAGAGTCATCCAGATCTGTGTCGAAGCTAGCATCGACGTAACCCTTTACGACGAGCACTTCGTCACCTCCATAAACAAGAAACATATCCTTAGTCCTCTTCAGGTACTTCAGGATATTCTTGACCGCTGTCCAGTGTTTCATGCCGGGATTACTTTGGTACCTTCCTACGAAACTTACGGCAAGGTTTACATCAGGTCTGGTACACAACATGGCATACATAATAGACCCTATGGCCGAGGCATAGGGGACGACACTCATCTTTTTTCTATCTTCTGCTGTGGTCGGGCATTGAGCCGTGCTCAATTGCATACCTTGTAATACAGGCAAGAACCCCTTCTTGGACTGATCTGTTGGGGAACGTTGCAGAAAACAAAAAAATTCCTACGGTTTCACCAAGATCCATCTAGGAGTTCATCTAGCAACGAGTGATTGATGCATCTACGTACCTTGTAGATCGCGAGCAGAAGCGTTCAAAGAACGGGGATGAGGGAGTCGTACTCGATGTGATTCGAATCATCGAAGATCCTAGCACCGAACGGACGGCACCTCCGCGTTCAACACACGTACGGAACAGCCACGTCTCCTCCTTCTTGATCCAGCAAGGGGGAAGGAGAGGTTGAGGGAGATGGCTCCAGCAGCAGCATGACGGCGTGGTGGTGATGGAGCTGCAGTACTCCGGCAGGGCTTCGCCAAGCACTATGGAGGAGGAGGTGTTGGAGAGGGAGAGGGAGGCACCAAAGATCAAGGTCAGAAGTCCTCCATCTCCCCCACTATATATAGGAGGGCCAAGGGGGGGGGCACCGGCCCTAGGAGATCCAATATCCTAGGGGGGTGCGGCCAAGGGGAGGAATCCCTCCTCCCCAAGGCACCTAGGAGGTGCCTTCCCCTCCTAGGACTCTTCCCTCTTGAAACCCTAGGCGCATGGGCCTCTTGGGGCTGGTTCCCTTGGCCCATGTAGGCCAAGGCGCACCCCCTACAGCCCATGTGCCCCCCCGGGGCAGGTGGCCCCACCCGGTGGACCCCCGGGACCCTTCCGGTGTTCCCGGTACAATACCGATAACCCCAAAACTTGTCCCGATGGCCGAAATAGCACCTCCTATATATAATTCTTTACCTCCGGACCATTCCGGAACTCCTCGTGACGTCCGGGATCTCATTCGGGACTCCAAACAACATTCGGGTTACTGCATATACATTCCCTACAACCCTAGCGTCACCGAACCTTAAGTGTGTAGACCCTACGGGTTCGGGAGACAAGCAGACATGACCGAGACTACTCTCCGGTCAATAACCAACAGCGGGATCTGGATACCCATGTTGGCTCCCACATGCTCCATGATGATCTCATCGGATGAACCACGATGTCGAGGATTCAAGCAACCCCGTATGCAATTCCCTTTGTCAACCGATATGTTACTTGCCCGAGATTCGATCGTCGGTATCCCAATACCTCGTTCAATCTCGTTACCGGCAAGTCACTTTACTCGTTCCGTAATGCATGATCCCGTGACCAGACACTTGGTCACTTTGAGCTCATAATGATGATGCATTACCGAGTGGGCCCAGTGATACCTCTCCGTCATACGGAGTGACAAATCCCAGTCTTGATCCGTGTCAACCCAACAGACACTTTCGGAGATACCCGTAGTCTACCTTTATAGTCACCCAGTTACGTTGTGACGTTTGGTATACCCAAAGCACTCCTACGGTATCCAGGAGTTACCCGATCTCATGGTCTAAGGAAAGGATACTTGACATTGGAAAACTCTAGCAAACGAACTATACGATCTTATGCTATGTTTAGGATTGGGTCTTGTCCATCACATCATTCTCCTAATGATGTGATCTCGTTATCAATGACATCCAATGTCCATAGTCAGGAAACCATGACTATCTGTTGATCAACGAGCTAGTCAACTAGAGGCTTACTAGGGACATGTTGGTGTCTGTTATTCACACATGTATTACGATTTCCGGACAACACAATTATAGCATGAATAAAGACAATTATCATGAACAAGGAAATATAATAATAATGCTTTTATTATTGCCTCTAGGGCATATTTCCAACAGTCTCCCACTTGCACTAGAGTCAATAATCTAGTTACATTGTGATGAATCGAACACCCATGGAATTCTGGTGTTGATCATGTTTTGCTCTAGGGAGAGGTTTAGTCAACGAATCTGCTACATTCAGGTCCGTATGAACTTTACAAATATCTATGTCTCCATCTTGAACATTTTCACGAATGGAGTTGAAGCGACGCTTGATGTGCCTTGTCTTCTTGTGAATCCTGGGCTCCTTGGCAAGTGCAATAGCTCCAGTGTTGTCACAGAAGAGTTTGATTGGCCCCGACGCATTGGGTATGACTCCTAGGTCGGTGATGAACTCCTTCACCCAAATTGCTTCATGTGCTGCCTCCGAGGCTGCCATGTACTCCGCTTCACATGTAGGTCCCGCCACGACGCTCTGCTTGCAACTGCACCAGCTTACTACCCCACCATTCAAAATATACACGTATCCGGTTTGTGACTTAGAGTCATCCAGATCTGTGTCGAAGCTAGCGTCGACGTAACCCTTTACGACGAGCTCTTCGTCACCTCCATAAACGAGAAACATTTCCTTAGTCCTTTTCAGGTGCTTCAGGATATTCTTGACCGCTGTCCAGTGTTCCTTGCCGGGATTACTTTGGTACCTTCCTACCAAACTTACGGCAAGGTTTACATCAGGTCTGGTACACAGCATGGCATACATAATAGAACCTATGGCTGAGGCATAGGGGATGACACTCATCTCTTCTATATCTTCTGTCGTGGTCGGACATTGAGCTGAGCTCAATTTTACACCTTGTAACACAGGTAAGAACCCCTTCTTAGACTGATCCATATTGAACTTCTTCAATATCTTATCAAGGTATGTGCTTTGTGAAAGACCTATGAGGCGTCTCGATCTATCTCTATAGATTTTGATGCCTAATATATAAGTAGCTTCTCCAAGGTCCTTCATTGAAAAACTCTTATTCAAGTAGGCCTTGATGCTGTCCAAGAGTTATATATCATTTCTCATCAAAAGTATGTCATCTACATATAGTATGAGAAATGCTACAGAGCTCCCACTCACTTTCTTGTAAACGCAGGCTTCTCCATAAGTCTGCATAAACCCAAACGCTTTGATCATCTCATCAAAGCGAATGTTCCAACTCCGAGATGCTTGCACCAACCCATAAATCCAGCGTTGGAGCTTGCACACCTTGTCAGCATTCTTAGGATCGACAAAACCTTCTGGCTGCATCATATACAATTCTTCCTTAAGGAAACCATTAAGGAATGCCGTTTTGACGTCCATTTGCCATATCTCATAATCGTAGAATGCGGCAATTGCTAACATGATTCGGACGGACTTTAGCTTCGCTACCGGTGAGAAAGTCTCATCGTAGTCAACCCCTTGAACTTGTTGATAACCCTTAGCGACAAGCCGAGCTTTATAGATGGTCACATTACCATCTGCGCCTGTCTTCTTCTTAAAGATCCATTTATTTTCTATGGCTCGCCGTTGAACAGGCAAGTCAGTCAAAGTCCATACTTCGTTTTCATACATGGATCCTATCTCGGATTTCATGGCTTCTAGCCATTTGTCGGAATCCGGGCCCGCCATCGCTTCTTCATAGTTCGAAGGTTCACCGTTGTCTAACAACATGATTTCCAAGACAGGGTTGTCGTACCACTCTGGTGCGGAACGTGTCCTCGTGGACCTTTGAATTTCAGTAGCAACTTGATCCGAAGTTTCATGATCATCATCATTAACTTCCTCTCTAGTCGGTGCAGGCACCTCAGGAACATTTTCTTGAGTTGCTCCATTTTCCGGTTCTAGAGGTAATACTTCATCAAGTTCTACTTTCCTCCCACTTACTTCTTTCAAGAGAAACTCCTTCTCTAGAAAGGATCCATTCTTGGCAACAAAGATCTTGCCTTCGGATCTGAGGTAGAAGGTATACCCAATAGTTTCTTTAGGGTATCCTATGAAGACGCATTTTTCCGACTTGGGTTCGAGCTTTTCAGGTTGAAGTTTCTTGACATAAGCATCGCATCCCCAAACTTTTAGAAACGACAGCTTAGGTTTCTTCCCAAACCACAATTCATACTGTGTCGTCTCAACGGATTTCGACGGAGCCCTATTTAAAGTGAATGCGGCAGTCTCTAAAGCATAACCCCAAAAAGATAGCGGTAAATCAGTAAGAGACATCATAGATCGCACCATATCTAATAGAGTGCGATTACGATGTTCGGACACACCATTACGCTGAGGTGTTCCAGGAGGCGTGAGTTGTGAAACTATTCCACATTTTCTTAAGTGTGTGCCAAATTTGTGACTCAAGTATTCTCCTTCACGATCTGATCATAGAAACTTGATTTTCCTGTCACGTTGATTCTCAACCTCACTCTGAAATTCCTTGAACTTTTCAAAGGTTTCAGACTTGTGTTTCATCAAATAGATATACCCATATCTACTCAAGTCATCAGTGAGGGTGAGAACATAACGATAGCCACCGCGAGCCTTAACACTCATTGGACCGCACACATCAGTATGTATGATTTCCAATAAGTTGGTTGCTCGCTCCATTGTTCCTGAGAACGGAGTCTTGGTCATTTTACCCATGAGGCATGGTTCGCACGTGTCAAATGATTCATAATCAAGAGACTCTAAAAGTCCAGCTGCATGGAGCTTCTTCATGCGTTTGACACCTATGTGACCAAGGCGGCAGTGCCACAAGTATGTGGGACTATCATTATCAACCTTACATCTTTTGGTATTCATACTATGAACATGTGTAGCATTACGCTCGAGATTCATTAAGAATAAACCATTCACCATAGGAGCATGACCATAAAACATATCTCTCATATAAATAGAACAACCATTATTCTCGGATTTAAATGAGTAGCCATCTCGAATTAAACGAGATCCCGATACAATGTTCATGCTCAAAGCTGGCACTAAATAACAATTATTGAGGTTCAAAACTAATCCCGTAGGTAAATGAAGAGGTAGCGTGCCGACGGCGATCACATCGACCTTGGAACCATTCTCGACGCGCATCGTCACCTCGTCCTTCGCCAGTCTCCGTTTATTCCGCAGCTCATGCTTTGAGTTACAAATGTGAGCAACTGCACTGGTATCAAATACCCAGGAGCTACTACGAGTACTAGTAAGGTACACATCAATTACATGTATATCACATATACCTTTTGTTTTGTCGGCCTTCTTGTCCGCTAAGTATTTGGGGCAGTTCCGCTTCGAGTGACCACTTTCCTTGCAATAAAAGCACTCAGTCTCGGGCTTGTGTCCATTCTTTGGCTTCTTCCCGGCAGCTTGCTTGCCAGGCGCGGCAACTCCCTTGTCGTCCTTCTTGAAGTTCTTTTTACCCTTGCCCTTCTTGAACTTAGTGGTTTTATTGACCATCAACACTTGATGTTCCTTCTTGACTTCTACCTCTGCTGATTTCAGCATAGCAAATACTTCAGGAATGGTCTTTTCCATCCCCTGCATATTGAAGTTCATCACAAAGCTCTTGTAGCTTGGTGGAAGCGACTGTAGGATTCTGTCAATGACCGCGTCATCCGGGAGATTAACTCCCAGCTGAGTCAAGCGGTTTTGTAACCCAGACATAGTGAGTATGTGCTCACTGACAGAACTATTTTTCTCCATCTTACAGCAGAAGAATTTGTCGGAGACTTCATATCTCTCGACCTGGGCATGAGCTTGGAAAACCATTTTCAGCTCTTTGAACATCTCATATGCTCCATGTCTCTCAAAACGCTTTTGGAGCCCCGGCTCTAAACTGTAAAGCATGCCGCACTGAACGAGGGAGTAGTCATCGGTACGTGCTTGCCAAGCGTTCATAACGTCTTGTTCTGCAGGGAGAACAGGTGCGTCACCCAGCGGTGCTTGTAGGACATAATCTTTCTTAGCAGCTATGAGGATGATCCTCAGGTTCCGGACCCAGTCCGTATAGTTGCTGCCATCGTCTTTTAGCTTGGTTTTCTCTAGGAACGCGTTGAAGTTGAGGACTACGTTGGCCATTTGATCTACAAGACATATTGTAAATATTTTAGACTAAGTTCATGATAATTAAGTTCATCTAATCAAATTATTCAATGAACTCCCACTTAGATAGACATCCCTCTTCTAGTCATCTAAGTATAACATGATCTGAGTCAACTAGGCCGTGTCCGATCATCACGTGAGACGGACTAGTCAACATCGGTGAACATCTTCATGTTGATCATATCTTCTATATGACTCATGCTCGACCTTTCGGTCTTCTGTGTTCCGAGGCCATGTCTGTACATGCTAGGCTCGTCAAGTCAACCTAAGTGTTTGCATGTGTAAATCTGTCTTACACCCGTTGTATGTGAACGTTAGAATCTATCACACCCGATCATCACGTGGTGCTTCGAAACAACGAACTGTCGCAACGGTGCACAGTTAGGGGGAACACTTCTTGAAATTATTATGAGGGATCATCTTATTTACTACCGTCGTTCCAAGTAAACAAGATGCAAAAACATGATAAACATCACATGCAATCAAATAATAAACGTGACATGATATGGCCAATATCACATAGCTCCTTTGATCTCCATCTAGGGGCTCCATGATCATCTTGTCACCGGCTTGACACCATGATCTCCATCATGGTGTCTCCATGGAGTTGCTCGCCAACTATTACTTCTACTACTATGGCTAACGCGTTTAGCAATAAAGTAAAGTAATTTACATGGCGTTTCTCAATGACACGCAGGTCATACAAAAAATAAAGACAACTCCTATGGCTCCTGCCGGTTGTCATACTCATCGACATGCAAGTCGTGATTCCTATTACAATAGCATGAACATCTCATACATCACATATAGATCATTCATCATTCATCACAACTTTGGCCATATCATATCACAAAGCACTTGCTGCAAAAACAAGTTAGACGTCCTCTAATTGTTGTTGCAAGTTTTACGTGGCTGAATTAGGGTTCTAGCAAGAACGTTTTCTTACCTACGTGAAAGCCACAACGTGATTTGTCAAATTCTATTTACCCTTCATAAGGACCCTTTTCATCGAATCCGCTCCAGCTAAAGTGGGAGAGACAAACACCCGCCAGCCACCTTATGCAACTAGTGCATGTTAGTCGGTGGAACCGGTCTCACGTAAGCGTACGTGTAAGGTTGGTCCGGGCCGCTTCATCCCACAATACCGCTGAAGCAAGATAAGACTAGTAGCGGCAAGAAAGTTGACAACATCTACGCCCACAACAAATTGTGTTCTACTCGCGCAAGAAGAACTACGCATAGACCTAGTCATGATGCCACTGTTGGGGAACGTTGTAGAAAACAAAAAAAAATTCCTACTGTTTCACCAAGATCCATCTATGATTTCATCTAGAAATGAGTGATCGGATGCATCTACATACCTTTGTAGATCGCGGGCGAAAGCGTTCAAAGAACGGGGATGAGGTAGTCGAACACGACGTGATCCAAATCACCGGAGATCCTAGCGCCGAACGGACGGTACCTCCATGTTCAACACACGTACGGTCAGCGTAACGTCTCCTTCTTCTTGATCCAGCAAGGGGAAAGGAGAGGTTGAGGAAGATGGCTCCAGCAGCAGCACGACGGCGTGGTGATGGTGGAGCTGCAGTACTCCGTCAGGGCTTCGCCAAGCACTATGGAGGAGGAGGGGGTGTTGGAGAGGGAGAGGGAGGCGCCAAAGGCTGAGGTATGAAGTCCTCCATCTCCCCACTATATATAGGAGGGCCAAGGGGGGGCGCCGGCCCTAGGAGATCCAATCTCCTAGGGGGGCGGCGGCCAAGGGAGGTTTCCCTCCCCCCAAGGCACCTAGGGGGTGCCTTCCCCTTGTGGGACTCTTCCCTCTTGAAACCCTAGGCGCATGGGCCTCTTGGGGCTGGTGCCCTTGGCCCATGTAGGCCAAGGCGCACCCCCTACAGCCCATGTGCCCCCCCGGGGCAGGTGGCCCCACTCAGTGGACCCCCGAGACCCTTCCGGTGGTCCCGATACAATACCGATAACCCCGAAACTTGTCCCGATGGCCGAAATAGCACTTCCTATATATAATTCTTTATCTCCGGACCATTCCGTAACTCCTCGTGACGTCCGGGATCTCATCCGGGACTCCGAACAACATTCGGGTTACTGCATATACATATCCCTACAACCCTAGTGTCACCGAACCTTAAGTGTGTAGACCCTACGGGTTCGGGAGACAAGCAGACATGACCGAGACTACACTCCGGTCAATAACCAACAACGGGATCTGGATACCCATGTTGGCTCCCACATGGTCCACGATGATCTCATCGGATGAACCACGATGTCGAGGATTTAAGCAACCCCGTATGCAATTCTCTTTGTCAATCGATATGTTACTTGCCCGAGATTCGATCGTCGGTATCCCAATACCTCGTTCAATCTCGTTACCGGCAAGTTACTTTACTCGTACCGTAATGCATGATCCCGTGACCAGACACTTGGTCACTTTGAGCTCATAATGATGATGCATTACCGAGTGGGCCCAGTGATACCTCTCCATCATACGGAGTGACAAATCCCAGTCTTGATCCGTGTCAACCCAACAGACACTTTCGGAGATACCCGTAGTCTACCTTTATAGTCACCCAGCTACGTTGTGACGTTTGGTATACCCAAAGCACTCCTACGGTATCCGGTAGTTACACGATCTCATGGTCTAAGGAAAGGATACTTGACATTGGAAAACTCTAGCAAACGAACTATACGATCTTATGCTATGTTTAGGATTGGGTCTTGTCCATCACATCATTCTCCTAATGATGTGATCTCGTTATCAATGACATCCAATGTCCATAGTCAGGAAACCATGACTATCTGTTGATCAACGAGCTAGTCAACTAGAGGCTTACTAGGGACATGTTGGTGTCTGTTATTCACACATGTATTACGATTTCCGGATAACACAATTATAGCATGAATAAAGACAATTATCATGAACAAGGAAATATAATAATAATGCTTTTATTATTGCCTCTAGGGCATATTTCCAACATGATCCATATTGAACTTCTTCAATATCTTGTCAAGGTACGTACTTTGTGAAAGACCAATGAGGCGTCTTGATCTATCTCTATAGATTTTGATGCCTAATATATAAGCAGCTTCTCCAAGGTCCTTCATTGAAAAACACTTGTTCAAGTAGGCCTTTATGCTTTCCAAGAATTCTATATCATTTCCCATCAATAGTATGTCATCCACATATAATATGAGAAATGCTACGACGCTCCCACTCACTTTCTTGTAAACACATGCTTCTCCATAACTCTGTGTAAACCCAAACGCTTTGATCATCTCATCAAATCGAAAGTTCCAACTCCGAGATGCTTGCACCAGCCCATAGATTGAGCGTTGGAGCTTGCACACCTTGTTAGCATTCTTAGGATCGACAAAACCTTCCGGCTGCATCATATACAATTCTTCCTTAAGAAAGCCGTTAAGGAATGCCGTTTTGACGTCCATTTGCCATATCTCGTAATCATAGAATGCGGCAATTGCTAACATGATTCGGACAGACTTCAGCTTCGCTACGGGTGAGAAAGTCTCATTGTAGTCAACCCCTTGAACTTGTCAATAACCCTTAGCGACGAGTCGAGCCTTGTAGATGGTCACATTACCATCTGCGTCTGTCTTCTTTTTAAAGATCCATTTATTTTCTATGGCTCTCCGATCATCGGGCAAGTCAGTCAAAGTCCATACTTCGTTTTCATACATGGATCCTATCTCGGATTTCATGGCTTCTAGCCATTTGCCGGAATCTGGGCCCGCCATCGCTTCCTCATAGTTCGAAGGTTCACCATTGTCTAACAACATGATTCCAAGACAGGGTTGCCGTACCACTCTGGTGCGGAACGTGTCCTTGTGGACCTACAAAGTTCGGTAGCAACTTGATCTGAAGTTTCATGATCATCATCATTAACTTCCTCTCTAGTCGGTGCAGGCACCCCAGGAACATTTTCTTGAGCTGCGCCACTCTCCGGTTCAAGAGGCAATACTTCATCAAGTTCTACTTTCCTCCCACTTACTTCTGTCGAGAGAAACTCTTTCTCTAGAAAGGATCCATTCTTGGCAACAAAGATCTTGCCTTCGAATCTTAGGTAGAAGGTATACTGAGGGAGTCCTGGATTAGGGGGTGTTCGGGTAGCCGAACTATACCTTCAGCCGGACTCCTGGACTATGAAGATATAAGATTGAAGACTTCGTCCCGTGTCCGGATGGGACTTTCCTTGGCGTGGAAGGCAAGCTTGGTGATGCGGATATTCAAGATCTCCTACCATTGTAACCAACTTTGTGTAACCCTAACCCTATCCGGTGTCTATATAAACCAGAGGGTTGTAGTCCGTAGAGAATCAACTCCATACATAACAATCATACCATAGGCTAGCTTCTAGGGTTTAGACTCCTTGATCTCGTGGTAGATCTACTCTTTTACTACCCGTATCATCAATATTAATCAAGAAGGAGTAGGGTATTACCTCCATCGAGAGGGCCCGAACCTAGGTAAAACAAAGTGTCCCCTGTCTCCTGTTACCATCCGGCCTAGACGAACAGTTCGGGACCCCCTACCCGAGATCCGCCGGTTTTGACACCGACATTGGTGCTTTCATTGAGAGTTCCTCTGTGCCGTCACAATTAGGAAGGATGCCTTCTCCCGTCTTCAAAGACGGCGCCGTTGCTAAGGGAGCCTTGGCTGTCGGCCAAACCCTTCAGGTAGGTGGTTTCCTCATGACCGCCTGTTCGGTTGTTGCACCGACGGTGACCTCTCGGGTCATGAAAAGCAACCTACACGTCAGCTCGGAGCTCGTCGAGCAGTTAGATCCAATGGAGCTCTCTTCCGTAAACCAGCTCTTGGATCGCATCGCCGCCCTGGGGGTCGCTACGGATTACGACCAGGTTGGGCTTAAACCCGATCTAAGAGAAATTAACTCTCCCCAAGTCACCCACCACGTTGTCGTGGTAGAGGCGCAGTGCGACGACCCTTCATCTATTTTAAGGACTAGTTACGTTCGAATTTCCGATCCCTCCAAGCCGGATACCCGCGGAGGGGAGGATGTAACTCAAGACCTGAGCTTAGGATCAGGCAACGGGCCGGATTCGTTGGATAACATCCAGGAATCCGAACTTTAGAGTTCGGAAACTCTTCGGCCTCCGGATCTTGGATTGGGTGAGGTTTCAGATTCAACGACACCTGCCCACCCGAACATAAGCGATCTCTCCCAAGTCAGGCAAAGGCCCGACGAAACAGTACATCATTACTGGGCCAGATTCCTCCTGGTTATGAACAGGATAAAGGATTACCGCGAGGGAGACGCAATATCAATCTTCTACAATAATTTCACGGACGAGGGAATCCTTAACGCCATAAGTCGTCGTGATATTACACGCTTCGCTGACTTGGCGTCCATAGTACAAAAGTACTGTGCGATGGAAAGTTCCTGGAAAACCGAAACAAAATTTTGGGATAATCCGGCCTTGAATAGTAATCCCGTCCGAACTAAGAGGGTGCATCATCATAAGACACCCGAGATAAATAGCAAAAAGCCAAAACCCTTTACAGGGCATGGAACCGTACTGGAAAGGTGGCTTGATGGACCCTATAGAATTCACAGTACAGAGGACGCCACACCAACTCACAGCCTTAGAGCATGTTGGATACTCCGGCAGGTAGCCAAAATTGGCGAGGACCTCTTAAATCGGGAGGCCGCAGAAAGCCAGCCCGAGGACACCAGTACCGTTCTCACAGTCTTCGAGACTTTCGCATCAAACAATATGCGAAAAAGAACACTCCGCAACCTCACCGAAGTCTATCAAGTTGCAACAATAAATCCATGGAGCGACACTGCCATTACCTTCAACGCAAGTGATGAACCTAGATTCCGAACAGCCCGAGCACCAGACGCATTGGTCCTTAGTCCCATAGTGGACGACTTTCGCCTCACCAAGGTGCTCATGGATGGAGGCAGCGGACTGAACCTCATTTATGAGGAGACCCTTCAAAAAATGGAAATAGACTGGAACCGCATCGAGCGAAGCAGCACAACCTTTAATGGAATAATCCCTAGTCGGGAAGCGCGCTGCATAGGAAAAATCACACTAGATGTGGTGTTCGGCACGCCGGATAATTACAGGTCCGAAGAAGTCACGTTTCAGGTGGCCCCGTTTAAGAGCGGACATCACGCCTTACTAGGGCGGGAAGCATTCACAATCTTCCAAGTGATACCCCATTACAGGTACATGAAGCTCAAGATGCCCGGGCCGAATGGAATTATCACTCTAGCTAGTGATCCGGACATAGCACTCCGCACCGAAAACAAGACGGCCGCATTAGCCCTTGAGGCACTATCCGAAGCCTTAGCGGCCGAGGAACTGACTGCGCTGCGCTCCACGGTTAACAGGGATGATGTGATACTCGACAAAAGATCCAAATCCACATCCTTCAAGCCAGCTGACGAAATAGTCAAATTCTAGGTCCATCCAACGGACCCCAATAAAACAGCTTCCATCGGGGCACGACTGAACCCCGATGTAGACGCCGCACTGCGAGAGTTCCTACGAGAGAATTGGGACATTTTTGCCTGGCACCCTTCAGACATGCCAGGGATCCCACGCAGGCTGGCCGAACACAGCTTAAATATCCTAAAAGGATTCAAACATGTCAAACAAGCCCTTCAGAATTTTTCCGAACCCAAGAGACAGGCTATGGGAGAAGAGCTAGCCAAGCTATTAGAGGCCGGATTCAGTAGAGACATAAAACATCCGGACTGGCTAGCAAACCTGGTGATGGTACCAAAGAAGGACAAATCCTGGCGCCTGTGTGTCGACTTTAAAGACCTTAACAAGGCTTGCCCAAAGGATCCCTTCCCCCTCCCCTGTATCGATCAAATTATCGATGCCACCGCAGGACACGACTCGTTGTGTTTCCTTGACGCATACTCCGGTTACCATCAAATCAAGATGGTAGAATCAGACCAAGCTGCAATAGCATTCATCACACCATACGGCCCATTCTGCTTCAACACAATGCCCTTCGGGCTAAAAAACACCGGCGCAACATATCAGCGCATGATCCAGACATGTCTGGCAAATCAGATCGGCAAAACAGTGGAGGCATACGTGGATGATGTGGTCATCAAATCAAGACATGTCGAATCTCTAGTAGACGACTTGAGGCTCACATTCGATAACCTCCGAAAATACGACATCAAGCTCAACCCGGAAAAATGCGTCTTCGGCGTTCCAGCCGGAAAGCTCTTGGGCTTCATTGTATCCGGTAGAGGAATTGAAGCAAATCCAGCCAAGATCCGAGCTTTGTCACAATTGGATATCCCAAATGACCTCAAACAAATACAAAAATTAACCGGATGTGTGGCGGCTCTAAGCTGCTTCATCTCCCGCTTGGGAGAAAAGGCACTGCCCCTTTATCGCCTACTCCAGCGCATCGAACACTTCGAGTGGACGGATGCCGCCACGGCCGGACTCGATGAAATAAAAGCCATATTGGCAACAAACCCAGTCCTGGCCGCGCCTAACATCGGCGAACCAATGCTATTGTACATTGCAGCAACACATCAAGTTGTCAGCGCAGTGCTCGTTGTCGAGCAGGAAATGGACGGACACAAATCCCCCCTTCAAAGGCCGGTCTACTACGTGTCCATTGTCCTCACTCCATGCAAATCACGGTACCCGCATTATCAAAAAAATTCATACGCAGTATTCATGGCATCCCGAAAGCTACAACACTACTTTCAAGAGTGTTCCATAACAGTAGCCTCGAAAGTACCACTTAATGATATTATCAACAACCGCGATGCAACGGGCCAGATCGCAAAATAGGCCATCGAGCTCCTCCCGTTTGATATAACCTATAAGCCACGGCGAGCTATCAAATCGCAAGTTTTGGCCGACTTCGTCACAGAATGGACGGAGGCCGAACTCCCTAAAGAGTACGGCACATACTCAAACTGGATCATGCATTTCGACGGCTCCAAAATGTTGGCCGGACTGGGGGCTGGCGTCGTTTTGACGTCCCCAACAGGAGACACAGTCCAGTATGTACTCCAAATTATGTACACGGACTCCAACAACGCAGCCGAATACGAGGCCCTTCTACATGTCCTCCGGATGGCAGTATCCATGGGCATTCAACGCCTAGAGGTACGCGGGGATTCGAACCTCGCGATATCCCAAATAAATGGCGACTTCGACTCCAAGGACCCAAAAATGGCAGCTTACCGCAACGCCATCCAAAAATGTCAGCTCGGTTCGAAGGGCTGGAGTTTCACCATATAGCCCGAGAAAACAATCAAGCAGCGGACGTCCTGGCACGCATCGGAGCAAAACGCGATGCAGTCCCCCCAACATCTTTTTGGAAAGATTGTTCAAGCCATCTGTAGCATGGGAGGGGGAACCCACAAATAACAGCCCGGACCCAGCCGCACCACTCGACGCCGAACAATCTGACACAATTGGAGGCTCTGCCAATGAAATTACACCTTCAACCCACGTAATAATGGCGGTCATCGCCCCGTGGGCAGAACCATTCCTAGCCTACCTTACTAGGCAGGAACTTCCGGAGGATCAAAATGAGGCCCGCTGCATAGTGCGGTGATCTAAAGCCTACAGAGTCCATGAGGGAGAGCTTTATAAGAAAAGCACTACCGGAGTCCTTCAAAGGTGCATCTCCGAAGAGGAAGGGCGGAACCTTCTGGCTGAAATTCATGCCGGACTCGGTGGTCACCACGCTGCTGCTCGGTCCCTTGTTAGCAAGGCTTTCCGTACAGGCTTTTATTGGCCGACAGCCCGGGCAGACGCTTAGGACTTAGTCCAACGATGCGCTGGTTGCCAACTTTTTGCCAACCAAAGCCATATGCCACCCACCGCACTCCAAAATATACCAATCACCTGGCCTTTTGCGGTCTGGGGGCTTGACATGGTCGTACCCCTTAAAGGCGGGACCGATAGAAAGAAATACTTACTGGTCATGGTGGATAAATTCACCAAATGGATAGAAGCCAAGCCTGTTAAAACGGCTAAATCCGGACCTGTGATAGACTTCATATCCGGGGTTGTACACCGTTTTGGCGTCCCCCATAGCATCATAACTGATAACGGCACAAACTTTACCGTAGACGAGGTAAAACTTTGGTGCAAAAACATGGGCATCAAGCTCGATTATGCTTCCGTCTATCACCCACAAACCAACGGCCAGGTCGAACGTGCAAACGGTCTTATTATGAGCGGCATCAAACCCAGATTAGTGCGGTCCCTTAAGGAATCTAATACGCACTGGGTAGAGGAGCTCGACTCCGTACTCTGGGGGCTGCGGACCACGCCAACTCGCACCACCGGATACACACCATTTTTTATGGTGTACGGCACAGAGGCAGTTCTGCCCTGCGATATAATTCATGACTCACCTAGAGTGCGCATGTACGAAGAAAGAGAAGCCGAGCTCGATCGGCAGGACGACTTGGACGCCTTGGAGGAGGAGCGTGACGTGGCAAAAGCCCGTTCCGCATTTTATCAACAGCAGGCCCGAAGATATCAAAGCAGAGAAGTACGGGCCAAAAATGACAATGTTGGCGAACTAGTTCTACGCCTGCCGGATAAGAAAAAGGACAAACTCAAGCCCAAGTGGGAAGGTCCATTCATAATCGACCAAGTCTTGACTAGCGGGGCGTACCGCCTGCGAGATGCGTCGGATAACCGACTCGAGCCGAACCCATGGAACGCCACCCGTCTCCGAAGATTCTATGCCTAGCGCCGGACTCTGTGTTCGTCTCCTTCCTCTGTCCATTTTTTAAATTTTTCTGTCTTACATTTCTCTCCTTCCCCTTTTTTCTTTTATAGCCCTTAAAGGCTTATCTAGTGACGCGCCACTCCCGCTCATTAAACCTGGGGGCTTCTTTAACAGAAGCTTATTTATACGGGCTTCATGCCCAACACATACGTCAAACTTCCGCATGTACCTTTTTCTTCACCATTATATGCATCGATATGACTTAAGTTTTGGCCAAGATGGGTTGCCTGGCTCCTGTGCTTACCCCTACGTTCCCGATTGTTCGGCTAGGAGGTAAAGGGAGCACCTCTGCGATTGTTACTGCCGGGTAAGCCGGATGTGTACCTCAGACTGGGTGAAGCCGAAAACTAGTGTTCTTAAGGGAATATTCGGTCGGTGAGATAAAAGATGATCTTTTTACCCATTTTATGCGCCCTCAGATGCTTTTTTCTGCATCTTTTTACGCAGTCCGGACATGCACTTTAGGGCATGCCTCCCAGCGAAAGGAACCCCTAACGGAACTATTCTCTCTGGAAGATGTTTCTTACTAACCATGTAATATAACATCACTAGTTGGGCACTTGTCTGATAAAGCACTAATGACCCCTATGCCTGGTCTCCACGCATACCACGGTTCTTGTATAACCGCTATGGTATTCGAACACACTCCGGACCGTCAGGTCCCGAGGTTTAAGCAGAAAGGTCGGCAACGACAAACGATCTACAATCCGGCTAGAAGGCATTACACATGTCAATTCAAAATTACATAGTCATTCTGACTGATTGTATTCCTCTTCTATACCATCTAACAGGCTGTCTAATTTACAATCTTGCTGGGAATACTTCGTGGTCAACTCTACTTGGCCGTATACTAAGCTCACAGGGATCTCCTTCCCGTCAGGCCCCACTGGTCCGACCTCGGCCATGTGGTTCGGGTCAGACTTCGTAAAACGAGTCTTCACCATGGCCCAGGCTTCCCTAGCGCCTTGTCGGCAGGCCGATATCTTCCACAAATGGAAGCGCCGCCGAGCTCCCTTCAGCTTCTCCGCAAGCTCTCCAAGGCCCTCGGGCACGGAGTGGGCAGGCCATAAGGCTTGGGCAACGCCTCGCATCGCCTGTCGAACTCGCTCGTGCAGGTGCATGAGTTCGGGAAGAAGGTCACCCGTAGAACCGGGCATCTCCTCTGCAGGACGACCTGTGAGCATACCTACAGACATTACTCTGTTAGTCGACTTCCTCGCCGAACTCTTTTTTCAAAGTTCGTTCAAGCACTTACTAAAAATGCCGCGTCGAAGCCACTGATTCTCCTTCGTGGAGTCCAAAAGCAGGCCACGAACATCTTTAAGTTCGACGTCCAGCTTGGTGTTGGCATCCTGAAGATCATGCTTCTCTCGCCTCACCCTCGTCAACATACTCTCACCGGCCTTTAGCTGGCGTAAGAGTTGTTGCTTGTCTGGATCGAGTCCGGCACCATTTGCAATTCGATTTGTCAGATTTACACCCACACCGCACAATACTAATCTTTCGAAGTGTATTTTACCCGAGGGGGTCCCTTTGGGCTCCCCTGCTGTGGCTAGTGCAGCCTCTAGTTGGGCCTTGCATTTTTCCAGCTCCTGGGACAGTACAGTATTCTTCTATGTAAGAACCTGCATATTAAATGATCCTTAAATCATTTGCTCTAACTGTTTCAAGTCTCGGGGGCTACTGGCATATATATATAATTAACCAAAAAAATTTACCCATATGTCTTTCACATACTGCTCCGTGGCTCTGGCTAAACCATTTTGAGCGGCACAGAGGTACGCATCTCCCGAATTAAAGGCATCTAAAGCCTCTTGGGAGAAACAAGCGTCGTGTAGAATTGTCCGGCGACGCCTATGGTTCATGGCACTCTCCACTTCTGAATTTGTGGCGGACAGTCTGTCCGCATCCTTTGTCGGAGGAACGTCCGGTGCGCGCCTTGTACTCGCCTCCGCTTCCTGGCCAGACATTGGAGCCTGGCTGGTGGAGGCGCGATTGGCAACCTCTCCGGATGTAGTCCGGCGAGGTCTCTTCGTCCTGAAGATAGCACGAACGTTAACATGCCCTGACAGAATAACTCCAGGAAAACAGAGGGTGCACTATACCTTTGCACCGGCATTTCAGTCCGGACTTCATTCCTTTTTGCCCTACGGGGCTCTGCGGCCCCTCGTTGGCTGGCCGCTGTAGGTTCGGCCTCCTGCCTCGGAAATCTTCCTTGCAAAACACGGTTGTCGTCAGAAACACCGAAATGCGTGAGAATGGAATCCCTCTCAAGGGAATGAGACTCCGGTTTCTGTCACCTGGGAGGCCGGGATTAACCCTGGGTAATCAGCCGTGATGGCTACCAAGGTATTGTCCTTACTTAGCTGATAGAACACCCTGTCAATAAGCTCCACCGATATGTCCGGATCCTCTTCGGAGTCCAGATCGAGGGACCGTTCTGGGTCCTCGGGTTGTGGAGGGCGGCTGCTTATATTCTTTACCTCCTGTTGCAGTTCCTGCATTGAAGTCGTTAGACTACCTATCTAACCACGGGAGTATAAAACAAACGGGCAAGCGCAATTGTTCACTTACCCAACTTGGAGGATCGTTCATACTGAATCCGGCCCGCGGATTGACGCGGAGGAATTCCTCCTTTTCTCCCTTGTACAAAGAGGATAAGATCTTTTCTAGAGCGGCAGCCGAGTCCGGCCCTTTACGACCGTAACGGGTGGCGTCATCCTCCCCGTTGAATTCCCACATTGGGTGGCCTCTATATTGAAGCGGCTGCACCCCCCTCATGATGCATGCGGCCATGACTCCAATCATGGTTAGTCCGGAATGAGCCAACAGTCTTATCCGGCCCATCAGGTAAAGGACGTCTCTGTCGCTTTCTCTCTGAGAGCTCCGCGCACGCCAGCTCAAGCGTTTCTTCAATGGAGCACTGTTGAACTCAGGGAGACCGACCCGGATAGGGTCCGGTAGCGGGACATCATCTATATAAAACCATTCCGAAGGCCAGTCCTCGGATGCTTCCTTTGGGGTTCCGGATAGGTATCCGGTCCCGGCGATGCGCCATATTTCGGCTCCGCCCACTTGGTATATGGACCCCTTTTGAGAACGGGGTACCAGGCAGAATAACCTCTTCCACAGTGCGAAATGAGCCTCAACGCCTAAAAATAGCTGCAAAGGGTGACGAAACCTGCAATATGCAATACGGAGGCGGGCGTAAGATTGTGCAGTTGGAGGCCGTAAAACTCCAGAAGCCCGCGGAGAAATGGGTGAATTGGGAATCCCAGTCGTGACGTCCGGATAATTAAGCTACAGTAAACCTTTGTTAATGATGCCACGTCACCGCGGTTACTGTTCCTAATCTCGCGAAGGTTCAAAAATGATTCAAATTTAAAATAAAGTCAAATAACAAAAACTTTTAAACTTTAAAACTAAAATGTTCGAGTTGTGCCAAATAATGCAAAAGTAATTGTGGTGAAGAAACCACACTTTTATAAAATGTTTAAATCCATTAAAATAATTAAAACAGTGACTAAAACAATTATTAAAAGCCATTAAATATTAAACAAATACAAACCTATTTTATTATTGTGCCAAATTAATTATGGCAGTATCCTAAATAATAATACTAATTTTGGGGCTAGGTTTATATTTTATAAAACTAAAAATAAGTAAATAAAAGGAAACTTAATTGAAAAACAGAAACTATAAAAAGAAAACAAAACATATAAAAAAAGGCCACAACCCCATGGCTCCTCCTAGGCCTCGGCCCACTCCCACCCAGCCAGCCCACCTAACTCCGTCCGTCGCCTCCTTTCCCTGTACAGCCGACCGGGGCGCTCCCGTTCGTTCCCGTCGGACCGGGCGCACCTCCCCGCGCTGCCACGCCGACGCCGGGAGGGGATAAGGGCGCCACGCGATCCCATCCCCCACTCGCTCGTCACTCCCCTCGCTCTCTCCGCCTCTTCCCTCTTCCAGATCCGTCTCTCGTCGACGCGCCGCTGCCACTGACGCGGCCACCGGCGTCCACCCATCACCGCGACCGGTTCAGGAGCTCCGGCGACCTCGACTCCTTCACCGTGGCGCTCTACTTCGTCACAGGGAGCAGCACAACTCCTCCATCGCCTCGCGCCCTTCCGTCGATCGACGCCACTGCAACCGCGTTGATCCACCTCGCCTCTGCGCTCCTAATCTTTCGCCGGCCACCTTGAGCCACCCGGTGAGCGCCGCTTCTTCCCCTCTCTTCGCGCATCTTTTCCGCGCCCGTAGCCTAGCAGCTCGCCGTGTCCGGAGCTCGCCTCCGCGGCCGTGCCCGTCGTCGCCGCTATTTGGCTCAACCGAGCACGTAGATGTGCTCGGCACACTCCCAGGAGGCCAACTCCGCCCCAACTCGCCTTGCCGTGCTCCCCTGCACTCAACCTCGAGCTCGCCCGAGATCGTCGCATGTCTGCTGCTGCGTATTGCTGCTCACCGGCCCACGCTCGTGCGTGCCCAGCCGCTCTTGGCCGAGTCCCGCGCCTGCCCCGCGCCCGCGCTGCCCACGTTTCGGCCGGCCGCTGCGCCCCGCTCGCGTCGCCGAGCTCCTATCGCTGCTGCTTTGCTTAATACTACTGTAGCTGCTGAATGTTACTGTAGCGCTGGCTAGCTCTGCTGCTGTAACACTGATTAGCCCTTTGTGTAGTTGCAAAACAACAGCAAAATAAATTTTATTATGAGAAATATTTATAGGGGCGTGTAGTACACTTGACAGGGTTCAATTCTTTCCATTGGACCAAATTTAAAAGTCGCCTGGATTAAATCCTACAAAAATCACAAAATGACATCTTATGTTGATAACTCCTAGCCTACTAACTTGTGTGTGCTGTGTGTGCGTCGTGCACATGGCCGGAGTAGTGGCCGGTCTTGCTTAGATTAGTACTACTAGGTGTTAATTAATGACTAGAATAGTCTATGTATAGATGACATGTGGCCCCTTTTGTTTAAAAGCCTAATCAATAGTTTGTGCCAATGACAAGTAGGGCCCAATGCGTTGTTCATTGGTTGACTAGTAAAGGGGTTGACTAAGTCAACCCAGTTCCTTGACCCCACCTGTCATTGAGTGTGACTAGCCCCTGCTGAGTTAAAAAAAACATTTCACTGTTTATATTCGAATTAAATAAATTAAAAAAACCTTTAAACTTTGGAAATTCATAGAAAATAATCCGTAACTCGGATGAAAATGTTTTCTACATGAAAGTTGCTCAGAACGACGAGACGAATCCGGATATGCAATCCGTTCGTCCGTCACACGTTCCTAGCATAGCGAACACGCAACTTTCCCTCTCCGGTTCATCTGCCCGAAAACGCGAAACAATGGGAATACTTCCCCGGATGTTTCCCCCCTTCGCCGGTATCGCAGATCCCTACGTTAGGTCACCCCGAGCACAACGTATTGCTGCGTCTTGCTTTGTGTTACATTTGATTGCTGTGTTATTTATTGTGTTCCCCCTCCGTTACTCCTTTCCGGTAGACTCCGAGACCGCTGCCGATGTCCGTGTGTTCGACTACATCGAAGATGACCCCTCCTTCTTGCCAGAGCAACCAGGCAAGCCCCCCCTTTGATTACCAGATATCGCCTACTCTTCTCTATACTGCTTTCATTAGAGTAGTGTAGCATGTTACTGCTTTCCGTTATTCCTATCCTGATGCATAGCATGTCCTTGCTACTACTGTTGTTACCATTACCTGCTATCCTACCGCTTAGTATAGGATGCTAGTGTTTCATTAGTGGCCCTACACTCTTGTCCGTCTGCCATGCTATACTACTGGGCCGTGATCACTTCGGGAGGTGATCACGGGCATATACTATATACTTTACACAGTTACATTACCTGTGGTACTGTTCGGAGTTGGGGGCTGAAGGGGCAGGTGGCTCCATCCCGGTAAGGTGGGCCTGGGTTCCCGACGGCCCCCGACTGTTACTTTGTGGCGGAGCGACAGGGCAGGTTGAGACCACCTAGGAGAGAGGTGGGCCTGGCCCTGGTCGGTGTTCGCGGATACTGAACACGTTTAACGAGATCTTGGTATTTGATCTGAGTCTGGCTACTGGCCTATACGCACTAACCATCTACGCGGGGACAGTTATGGGCACTCGACGTCGCGGTATCAGCCGAAGCATTCGTGACGTCAGCGACTGAGTGGCGCGCGCCGGATTGGACCGTAAGCCTGCTCTTGTATTAAGGAGGCTAGTTCTGCTTCCGGCCGCATACGCAACATGCAGGTGTGCAATGGGCGATGGGCCCAGACCCCTGCGCCATAGGATTTAGACCGGCGTGCTGAGCTCTCTGTTGTGCCTAGGTAGGGCTGCGACGTGTTGATCTTCCGAGGCCGGGCATGACCCAGGAAAGTGTGTCCGGCCAAATGGGATCGAGCGTGTTGGGATATGTGGTGCACCCCTGCAGGGAAGTTAATCTATTCGAATAGCCATGATCTTCGGTAACAGGACGACTTGGAGTTGTACCTTGACCTTATGACAACTAGAACCGGATACTTAATAAAACACACCCTTCCAAGTGCCAGATACAACCGGTGATTGCTCTCTCGTAGGGCGACGAGGGGAGGATCATCGGTTAGGGTTATGCTATGCGATGCTACTTGGAGGACTTTAGTCTAATCTCTTCTACATGCTGCCAGATGGAGGTGGCCAGAAGCGTAGTCTTCGACAGGATTAGCTATCCCCCTCTTATTCTGGCTTTCTGCAGATCAGTCCACCGATATGGTCCTTTACACATTTACCCATGCATATGTAGTGTAGCTCCTTGCTTGCGAGTACTTTGGATGAGTACTCACGGTTGCTTTCTCCCTCTTTTCCCCTATCCCTTCTACCTGGTTGTCGCAACCAGATGTTGGAGCCCAGGATCCAGACGCCACCGTCGACGACGACTCCTACTACACCGCAGGTGCCTACTACTACATGCTGCCCGCTGACGACGACCAGGAGTAGTTAGGAGGATCTCAGGCAGGAGGCCTGCGCCTCTTTCGATCTGTATCCCAGTTTGTGCTAGCCTTCTTAAGGCAAACTTGTTTAACTTATGTCTGTACTCAGATATTGTTGCTTCCGCTGATTCGTCTATGATCGAGCTCTTGTATTCGAGCCTTCGAGGCCCCTGGCTTGTAATATGATGCTTGTATGACTTATTTTATTTGTAGAGTTGTGTTGTGATATCTTTTCGTGAGTCCCTGATCTTGATCGTACACGTTTGCGTGTATGATTAGTGTACGGTTGAATCGGGGGCGTCACAAGTTGGTATCAGAGCCGACTGTCTGTAGAAATCCCCCTTCCACACTCCTTGGCCGAAGTTGAGTCTAGACATTTCAAAAACTTTTACTAACATGGCTGTGTGCCTTACGGGCCCACGTCGCCATCTGGGTGGTATTAGGATCTTTTACTCCTCGATCCTTACTCTGGGACTCTGAACTCTCTTCTATTCGGATTAAATGAATTTTGCAAAATCTAACTCTAGGTTCTCGTTACCACTTCCTACCGGAGAACCCTTTCATTACGGATGATCTACTGCTTCAACAGAAGATTCTCACAATATTCTCCGATATTTTCTCGAGACCTTGTGCATGTTGCTTTTGCAATTCCCTACCACCGAAAAATCCCTATGGATAAATACTTACACCTGTCGTTCTTACTTTTATTCCCAGTTGGTCTTGTTATTACAAGATACCCCGAAATACTCGTCGCTGTTTCGATAATCCTTTGAGCTTACTGCCTTATTGTTCTTTGTCACCTGAATACCCCTACGGATAATTCTTGCACTTATCGAGTATCCGCTCATCCCCCAGTTGTTCATGTGTTTCACAATGGTCATTGACATACTACTCGATCCTCCAAAAATCCTTAGTAGCTTATTGCTCTGCAATACTTGGCTGCTTGCATTATGGATGCTTTCCATATGTCTGGCAATATTCATCAGTATCCTTAGGCATCGTCTTTTTGATCCTATTGATTCAACATGAGTGCGAATGCACGCAATCATCAGTTGATCCTTTTAAATTATCTTTCCGGCTCAGACGTCATTTTAAACACGAGCTGGTTCTCAACAAATCCAATTGCCGTCGATTGTACCCCTAGGGCTATTCAACTTATCCATCCCTAATCAGAACATTGCTTCTGATCCCTTGAATTGAAAATCATAATTCCTTTGCATTTGTGCTCTGGATTAGTCAGTTGTTTCCATAATCCAATGCCTTTGCATTATTACTTCCTCTGGTTGTGTGCCGATGCTCACGTCAGCTCTGTTATGGACCGACAGATCCTTTAATGGATTTTATCCGATAGCGTCCTTCATATTCAATAACCTTGTGAGCCTTCCCTCGGATACATAATGCCTTTGGTAAATGGAATCATCTACTTTCTCAACCTTGCTCTACTTTCGAGCTTGTGATATTTACTCTTGAAACTTGTGGTATATGTTTCTAAGAAGCCCCTATGGGTTGAATATATGCCTTCTCTAAACTGTGTGAACTCGAAAGCTTTCACGAGTCATACACCTCTGGTATTTTGCCAGATAAAATTTCAAACACTACAACTTCTTCGAAAGTGAGAAGTGAATGAAAGGTTATGCATTGGAGAAGTGGGAGTCGACCTTGAACTTTGTGTTCATGCCCATGGACACGATGTAGATCTTATCATTAAAGCTTCTCTTAAATTAAATTTTTCCTTTGGTATAAGTTCATCTTATATCCGGGATCTGGCCTTTTGCAATCGTGGTTCCGACCAAGTTCTCCTTTAAATACCATTTCGCGTGCAAGTTTAAGCGCTTGTCTTCTGTAGAGCGATACCCCAGTCCAACCTCTACTTTGATCTGTCATCGAGTATTACCCCCTCTGGTATCTCGAGATTATCACGGAACTGCATAACTTCTTATGAGTTCTTCTTCAAGTATTATTTGACTTTTGCTGCATCATCATTTGACTTGATGTCATCGCCGACCGATTACATCTTCATGAAATCTCTCGACAAATGTGTCGTGGTCATCAGCAACATCCTGACCTCTTCCAAGATTTATATCGAATTCATGATGAGAAATACCATCCTTGCCCTTGATGATTTGTTTTATCATCTACCACTTTATTGCCTTCCGTTCGACACAAACTTGTTCGTGTTTTGTGTTATACCTTGAGTTCCTTGCTACCCAGCATTGTTCTTCTTTACCTTGGATATTGCACCTTTTATGTCAAGAATGTTGTGGGAATTTCACCGCCTCTTATGCATTCTTGGTACAAGTGATACTTCTTGCCATATCCGTTCATTCTTAGACTATTGATTATTGAATCACCATTCTGACATTGGTCGTGCAACCCAACCCATAATTCGGGCGCACCTTTCAACCAATGTTTAATTGTGTATGTTTTCCTCGAGCATACTTCATTATATTATTTGATCTGACAAATGTTATCTCCTTGTTCACATAATCGTGGAAATCCATCTTTTGGAGATATCAATGAATTGTCACTGAGTTCATCAGCTACCTCCTCATCCTCTTCTTGGATTAATGATGAACTCTTGTTTTGGAACTCGCTTCCATAGTTCATTTCCCCGAGAATCTTACATTGTCATCTCGTCAGTTGGTGTTGCACCTTTTCTTCTCAAGCATCCTGACGCCAATCGAATCTGAATCTCGGTCAGATATGATGGTTGGAACATTTTCCCAAGAGTTATAGCACTGGTCTTTTATGACCCGGTAAGGTGATGGCATGCCCAGCACACCTGGCCGGATGACCTGCTGTTATAGTTTCCATTTTAGTAAGGTTATCAATTCTTCCATGAGGAAATTGTAAGACTTATTCTATAAGTTGTTCCTGATGGATCCTTTGTGTATCCATAGCCTGATCTTTACCTGATGACCATGTCAAGGCTATCTCGAAGCATGTCCGTGGTACTTCGAATTTCAACAAGAACATTTGAAGCCAATGCTAAATGTTTCTTGCTAAATTATCTAAACACCATTGTATGCGTAGTGTCATGAAATTTCTCTCCCCTTACCAAAAGGGTTTTCTACATGATATCCTGCCACGGATACCATGCTCTGCTTGTCCTTGGGAAGGATATATCCCTGAATTATATGACTAAAACACATTTTTCCTTTCCATCGCCGGATTAATCTGATAATCATATGTCCTTTCCATTGTTTGGTTTAACCTTTCTTGAGGTCTATATAATCTAAGCAATATTATTCTACTACTTATGTAAACACCTCGGTGTACAACTCTGTCAGCAAGACCCTGTTACCATTGTTGATGACATTTCGGTGACCACCGGTGGACGAGAACTTTGCCTATTGGTCCGCCTCGTTCAACGAGCAGGAAAATGGTTCTCTTCGTCCCTCGCCCTTGGTATCGATGTTGTTGCCGACATAGCTGACAGGCTATCCTCTGACATGCCTTGCTTACATGATCGTGCAAATCGTCACCGCCTTCCTACTTTTAACCCACATGTGGGCCCATAACCCACAGGTCCTAGGATCGAAACCTGACTCTCCTGTACACCCACTGTTCCCAAAGTAATTCCTCACGCTTGACTTCATATGTAATTCACGGGCCACTTTCCCAGTAATCTATTCTGGTATCAGGCGCAATACCTATTCTCGTTGCCCTGAAACCCTGACACCTTCTGATTAGGCATCGAACGATTGCCTATCCGTTTGAAACTTCTCATGGTACCTTCTTACTTTGCTCTTGATATCTTCTTAAGTTTCAATTCGAGATACACTTATGCTTCTTCCCTGAGTTAACCGTCTGATGCTCGATCTTGTTAGAATCCATCCATATAGAGTTTTCCCTTCTTACCCTTTCGTAAGTACAGTGAAGATACTAAAGGAAGGACGACAACTTCATCATGATGACCTGAAGCAGAGAAATGAAGACATCAGCGCTATGGATCGACCACTTTGAGAAGAGCAACCAAGACCGAGAAGATTCGTTAGGATTTTGTAACCTTTCCCCCTTACACCACTTCTTAAATCTCGGGATGAGATTTCTTGTAGTGGAGGAGAATTGTGACGTCCGAATAATTAAGCTACAGTAAACCTTTGTTAATGATGCCACGTCACCCTGTCAATAAGCTCCACCGATATGTCCGGATCCTCTTCGGAGTCCGGATCGAGGGACCGTTCTGGGTCCTCGGGTTGTGGAGGGCGGCTGCTTATATTCTTTACCTCCTGTCGCAGTTCCTGCATTGAAGTCGTTAGACTACCTATCTAACCACGGGAGTATAAAACAAACGGGCAAGCGCAATTGTTCACTTACCCAACTTGGAGGATCGTTCATACTGAATCCGGCCCGCGGATTGACGCGGAGGAATTCCTCCTTTTCTCCCTTGTACAAAGAGGATAAGATCTTTTCTAGAGCGGCAGCCGAGTCCGGCCCTTTACGACCGTAACGGGTGGCGTCATCCTCCCCGTTGAATTCCCACATTGGGTGGCCTCTATATTGAAGCGGCTGCACCCCCCTCATGATGCATGCGGCCATGACTCCAATCATGGTTAGTCCGGAATGAGCCAACAGTCTTATCCGGCCCATCAGGTAAAGGACGTCTCTGTCGCTTTCTCTCTGAGAGCTCCGCGCACGCCAGCTCAAGCGTTTCTTCAATGGAGCACTGTTGAACTCAGGGAGACCGACCCGGATAGGGTCCGGTAGCGGGACATCATCTATATAAAACCATTCCGAAGGCCAGTCCTCGGATGCTTCCTTTGGGGTTCCGGATAGGTATCCGGTCCCGGCGATGCGCCATATTTCGGCTCCGCCCACTTGGTATATGGACCCCTTTTGAGAACGGGGGTACCAGGCAGAATAACCTCTTCCACAGTGCGAAATGAGCCTCAACGCCTAAAAATAGCTGCAAAGGGCGACGAAACCTGCAATATGCAATACGGAGGCGGGCGTAAGATTGTGCAGTTGGAGGCCGTAAAACTCCAGAAGCCCGCGGAGAAATGGGTGAATTGGGAATCCCAGTCGTGACGTCCGGATAATTAAGCTACAGTAAACCTCTGTTAATGATGCCACGTCACCGCGGTTACTGTTCCTAATCTTGCGATGGTTCAAAAACGATTCAAATTTAAAATAAAGTCAAATAACAAAAACTTTTAAACTTTAAAACTAAAATGTTCGAGTTGTGCCAAATAATTCAAAAGTAATTGTGGTGAAGAAACCACACTTTTATAAAATGTTTAAATCCATTAAAATAATTAAAACAGTGACTAAAACAATTATTAAAAGCCATTAAATATTAAACAAATACAAACCTATTTTATTATTGTGCCAAATTAATTATGAGAGTATCCTAAATAATAATACTAATTTTGGGGCTAGGTTTATATTTTATAAAACTAAAAATAAGTAAATAAAAGGAAACTTAATTGAAAAACAGAAACTATAAAAAGAAAATAAAACATATAAAAAAAGGCCACAACCCCATGGCTCCTCCTGGGCCTCGGCCCACTCCCACCCAGCCAGCCCACCTAACTCCGTCCGTCGCCTCCTTTCCCTGTACAGCCGACCGGGGCGCTCCCGTTCGTTCCCGTCGGACCGGGCGCACCTCCCCGCGCTGCCACGCCGACGCCGGGAGGGGATAAGGGCGCCACGCGATCCCATCCCCCACTCGCTCGTCACTCCCCTCGCTCTCTCCGCCTCTTCCCTCCTCCAGATCCGTCTCTCGTCGAGGCGCTGCTGCCACTGACGCGGCCACCGGCGTCCACCCATCACCGCGACCGGTTCAGGAGCTCCGGCGACCTGGACTCCTTCACCGTGGCGCTCTACTTCGTCACGGGGAGCAGCACAACTCCTCCATCGCCTCGTGCCCTTCTGTCGATCGACGCCGCTGCAACCGCGTTGATCCACCTCGCCTCTGCGCTCCTAATCTTTCGCCGGCCACCTTGAGCCACCCGGTGAGCGCCGCTTCTTCCCCTCTCTTCGTGCATCTTTTCCGCGCCCGTAGCCTAGCAGCTCGCCGTGTCCGGAGCTCGCCTCCGCGGCCGTGCCCGTCGTCGCCGCTATTTGGCTCAACCGAGCACGTAGATGTGCTCGGCACACTCCCAGGAGGCCAACTCCGCCCCAACTCGCCTTGCCGTGCTCCCCTGCACTCAACCTCGAGCTCGCCCGAGACCGTCGCATGTCTGCTGCTGCGTATTGCTGCTCACCGGGCCACGCTCATGCGTGCCCAGCCGCTCTTGGCCGAGTCCCACGCCTGCCCCGCGCCCGCACTGCCCACGTTTCAGCCGGCCGCTGCTGCTTTGCTTAATACTACTGTAGCTGCTGAATGTTACTGTAGCGCTGGCTAGCTCTGCTGCTGTAACACTGATTAGCCCTTTGTGTAGTTGCAAAACAACAGCAAAATAAATTTTATTATGAGAAATATTTATAGGGGCGTGTAGTACACTTGACAGGGTTCAATTCTTTCCATTGGACCAAATTCAAAAGTCGCCTGAATTAAATCCTACAAAAATCACAAAATGATATCTTATGTTGATAACTCCTAGCCTACTAACTTGTGTGTGCTGTGTGTGCGTCGTGCACATGGCCGGAGTAGTGGCCGGTCTTGCTTAGATTAGTACTACTAGGTGTTAATTAATGACTAGAATAGTCTATGTATAGATGACATGTGGCCCCTTTTGTTTAAAAGCCTAATCAATAGTTTGTGCCAATGACAAGTAGGGCCCAATGCGCTGTTCATTGGTTGACTAGTAAAGGTGTTGACTAAGTCAACCCAGTTCCTTTACCCCACCTGTCATTGAGTGTGACTAGCCCCTGCTGAGTTAAAAAAACATTTCACTGCTTATATTCGAATTAAATAAATTAAAAAAACCTTTAAACTTTGGAAATTCGTAGAAAATAATCCGTAACTCGGATGAAAATGTTTTCTACATGAAAGTTGCTTAGAACGACGAGACGAATTCGGATACGCAATCCGTTCGTCCGTCACACGTCCCTAGCATAGCGAACACGCAACTTTCCCTCTCCGGTTCATCTGCCCGAAAACGCGAAACAATGGGAATACTTCCCCGGATGTTTCCCCCCTTCGCCGGTATCGCCGATCCCTACGTTAGGTCACCCCTAGCACAACGTATTGCCGCGTCTTGCTTTGTGTTACATTTGATTGCTCTGTTATTTATTGTGTTCCCCCTTCGTTACTCCTTTCCGGTAGACTCCGAGTCCGCTGCCGATGTCCGTGTGTTCGACTACATCGAAGATGACCCCTCCTTGCCAGAGCAACGAGGCAAGCCCCCCCTTTGATCACCAGATATCGCCTACTCTTCTCTATACTGCTTGCATTAGAGTAGTGTAGCATGTTACTGCTTTCCGTTATTCCTATCCTGATGCATAGCCTGTCCTTGCTATTACTGTTGTTACCATTACCTGCTATCCTACCGCTTAGTATAGGATGCTAGTGTTTTATTAGTGGCCCTACACTCTTGTCCGTCTGCCATGCTATACTACTGGGCCGTGATCACTTCGGGAGGTGATCACGGGCATATACTATATACTTTACACAGTTACATTACCTATGGTACTGTTCGGAGTTGGGGGCTGAAGGGGCAGGTGGCTCCATCCCGGTAGAGGTGGGCCTGCGTTCCCGATGGCCCCCGACTGTTACTTTGTGGCGGAGTGACATGGCAGGTTGAGACCACCTAGGAGAGAGGTGGGCCTGGCTCTGGTCGGTGTTCGCGGATACTGAACACGTTTAACGAGATCTTGGTATTTGATCTGAGTCTGGCTACTGGCCTATACGCACTAACCATCTACGCGGGGACAGTTATGGGCACTCGACGTCGTGGTATCAGCCGAAGCATTTGTGACGTCAGCGACTGAGTGGCGTGCACCGGATTGGACCGTAAGCCTGCTCTTGTATTAAGGAGGCTAGTTCTGCTTCCGGCCGCGTACGCAACGTGCAGGTGTACAATGGGCGATGGGCCCAGACCCCTGCGCCATAGGACTTAGACCGGCGTGCTGACCTCTTTGTTGTGCCTAGGTAGGGCTGCGACGTGTTGATCTTCCGAGGTCGGGCATGACCCTGGAAAGTGTGTCCGGCCAAATGGGATCGAGCGTGTTGAGATATGTGGTGCACCCCTGCAGGGAAGTTAATCTATTCGAATAGCCGTGATCTTCGGTAACAGGACGACTTGGAGTTGTACCTTGACCTTATGACAACTAGAACCATATACTTAATAAAACACACCCTTCCAAGTGCCAGATACAACTGGTGATTGCTCTCTCACAGGGCGACGAGGGGAGGATCATCGATTAGGGTTATGCTATGCGATGCTACTTGGAGGACTTCAGTCTACTCTCTTCTACATGCTGCCAGATGGAGGTGGCCAGAAGCGTAGTCTTCGACAGGATTAGCTATCCCCCTCTTATTCTGGCTTTCTGCTGTTCAGTCCACCGATATGGTCCTTCACACATTTACCCATGCATATGTAGTGTAGCTCCTTGCTTGCGAGTACTTTGGATGAGTACTCACGGTTGCTTTCTCCCTCTTTTCCCCCTATCACTTCTACCTGGTTGTCGCAACCAGATGTTGGAGCCCAGGATCCAGACGCCACCGTCGACGACGACTCCTACTACACCGGAGGTGCCTACTACTACATGCTGCCCGCTGATGACGACCAGGAGTAGTTAGGAGGATCTCAGGCAGGAGGCCTGCGCCTCTTTCGATCTGTATCCCAGTTTGTGCTAGCCTTCTTAAGGCAAACTTGTTTAACTTATGTCTGTACTCAGATATTGTTGCTTCCGCTGATTCGTCTATGATCGAGCTCTTGTATTCGAGCCTTCGAGGCCCCTGGCTTGTAATATGATGCTTGTATGACTTATTTTATTTGTAGAGTTGTGTTGTGATATCTTCCCGTGAGTCCCTGATCTTGATCGTACACGTTTGCGTGTATGATTAGTGTACGGTTGAATCGGGGGCGTCACACCTTAATAGATAGGGGACGAGGCACCCCGCTCTCCTTTAGAAGGATTGGGGGTACTCTCCGCTTGTTTTCCGCCATTGTAGGTGGCGAGACCTGCTCAGACCGGGACCATGTATGCCCGAGGGAGAAATCCCTTGGCCTGAAGCGACGCTAGCTTGCTATGCGGGATGGTGCAGCTCTCCCAGTCCCCGGGTTTGGGATCGGAGGGCCGAGGGGAGGAGCTGCGACGGCTGGTCATGTTGGAATCGACCTTTGCTGGAAGCGCTCTGATGATAACTCGCGGATAGGAGAAGATGTGGTTTGGACCTAAATCCCCATCTCGTTAAATAGGCGGCCCGTTTATACGGCTAGGGGTGTGAATGTAAAAACGCCCCGGCTTTTCGCATTTGTTTTACACGTGGAAGACGACCATTATTGGGCATGGAAGCCGAGGAGCACTACATTACAAGAATAGGACATTATTCCTACAGGTACACAAGATTTGGAGAAGAACCCGCCTTGCAATGCCGAACAATTTGCGCGCCGGACTTGTCGTCATTGAAGCCTGGTTCGGGGGCTATTGAGGGAGTCCTGGATTAGGGGGTGTTCGGGTAGCCGGACTATACCTTCAGCCGGACTCCTAGACAATGAAGATATAAGATTGAAGACTTCGTCCCATTGTCCGGATGGGACTTTCCTTGGCGTGGAAGGCAAGCTTGGCGATGCGGATATTCAAGATCTCCTACCATTGTAACCGACTTTGTGTAACCCTAACCCTATCCGGTGTCTATATAAACCGGAAGGTTGTAGTCTGTAGAGAATCAACTCCATACATAAAAATTATAGCATAGGCTAGCTTCTAGGGTTTAGCCTCCTTGATCTCGTGGTAGATCTACTCTTGTACTACCCATATCATCAATATTAATCAAGCAGGAGTAGGGTATTACCTCCATCGAGAGGGCCCGAACCTGGGTAAAACAAAGTGTCCCCTGTCTCCTGTTACCATCCGGCCTAGACGCACAGTTCGGGACCCCCTACCCGAGATCCACGGGTTTTGACACCGACATATACCCAATAGTTTCTTTAGGGTATCCTATGAAGACGCATTTTTCTGATTCGGGTTCGAGCTTTTCAGGTTGAAGTTTCTTCACATAAGCATCGCATCCCCAAACTTTTAGAAATGATAACTTAGGTTTCTTCCCAAACCATAATTCATACGGTGTCGTCTCAACGGATTTCGACGGAGCCCTATTTAAAGTGAATGCGGCAGTCTCTAAAGCATAGCCCCAAAATGACAGCGGTAGATCGGTAAGAGACATCATAGATCGCACCATATCCAATAGAGTGAGATTACGACGTTCGGACACACCATTACGCTGAGGTGTTCCAGGCGGCATGAGTTGTGAAACAAGTCCACATTTCTTTAAGTGCGTGCCAAATTCGTGACTCAAGGATTCTCCCCCACGATCTGATCGTAAGAACTTGATTTTCCTGTCACGTTGATTCTCAACCTCACTGTGAAATTCCTTGAACTTTTCAAAGGTCTCAGACTTGTGTTTCATTAAGTAGACATATCCCATATCTACTCAAGTCATCAGTGAGGGTGAGAACATAACGATAGCCACCGCGAGCCTCAACACTCATTGGACCGCACACATCAGTATGTATGATTTCCAATAAGTTGGTTGCTCGCTCCATTGTTCCTGAGAACGGAGTCTTGGTCATTTTACCCATGAGGCATGGTTCGCACGTGTCAAATGATTCGTAATCAAGAGACTCCAAAAGTCCAGCTGCATGGAGCTTCTTCATGCGTTTGACACCTATGTGACCAAGGCGGCAGTGCCACAAGTATGTGGGACTATCATTATCAACCTTACATCTTTTGGTATTCACACTATGAATATGTGTAACATTACGCTCGAGATTCATTAAGAATAAACCATTCACCAGCGGGGCATGACCATAAAACATATCTCTCATATAAATGGAACAACCATTATTCTCGGATTTAAATGAGTAGCCATCTCGAATTAAACGAGATCCTGATATAATGTTCATGCTCAAAGCTGGCACTAAATAACAATTATTGAGGTTTAAAACTAATCCCATGGGTAAATGTAGAGGTAGCGTGCCGACGGCGATCACATCGACCTTGGAACCATTCCCGACGCGCATCGTCACCTCGTCCTTCGCCAGTCTCCGCTTATTCCGTAGCTCCTGCTTTGAGTTACAAATGTGAGCAACTGCACCGGTATCAAATACCCAGGAGCTACTACGAGTACTGGTAAGGTACACATCAATTACATGTATATCACATATACCTTTAGTGTTGTCGGCCTTCTTGTCCGCTAAGTATTTGGTGCAGTTCCGCTTCCAGTGACCACTTCCCTTGCAATAAAAACACTCAGTCTCGGGCTTGGGTCCATTCTTTGGCTTCTTCCCGGCAGCTTGCTTACCGGGTGCAACCCAGACATTTTGAGTATGTGCTCACTGACAGAACTATTTTCCTCCATCTTACAACTAAAGAACTTGTCGGAGACTTCATATCTCTCGACCCGGGCATGAGCTTGGAAAACCATTTTCAGCTCTTCGAACATCTCATATGCTCCGTGTTGCTCAAAATGCTTTTGGAGCCCCGGTTCTAAGCTGTAAAGCATGCCGCACTGAACGAGGGAGTAATCATCAACATGTGACTGCCAAGCGTTCATAATGTCTTGGTTCTTTGGGATGGGTGCGTCACCTAGCGGTGCTTCTAGGACATAATCTTTCTTGGCAGCTATGAGGATGATCCTCAGGTTCCGGACCCAGTCCGTATAGTTGCTGCCATCATCTTTCAGGTTGGTTTTCTCAAGGAACACATTGAAGTTGAGGGCAACATTAGCGTGGGCCATTTGATCTACAAGACACATTGTAAAAAATTTAGACTAAGTTCATGATAATTAAATTCATCTAATCAAATCATTCAATGAACTCCCACTCAGATAGACATCCCTCCAGTCATCTAAGTGAAACATGATCCGAGTCAACTAGGCCGTGTCCGATCATCACGTGAGACGGACTAGTCAACATCGGTGAACATCTTCATGTTGATCGTATCTTCTATACGACTCATGCTTGACCTTTCGGTCTTCCATGTTCCGAGGCCATGTTTGTACATGCTAGGCTCGTCAAGTCAACCTAAGTGTATTGCGTGTGTAAATCTGGCTTACACCCGTTGTATTCGAACGTTAGAATCTATCACACCCGATCATCACGTGGTGCTTCGAAACAACGAACCTTCGCAATGGTGCACAGTTAGGGGGAACACTTTCTTGAAATTATTGCGAGGGATCATCTTATTTAAGCTACCGTCGTTCTAAGCAAATAAGATGTAAAACATGATAAACATCACATGCAATCAAATAGTGACATGATATGGCCAATATCATTTTGCTCCTTATGATCTCCATCTTCGGGGCGCCATGATCATCGTCTTCACCGGCATGACACCATGATCTCCATCATCGTGTCTTCATGAAGTTGTCTCGTCATCTATTACTTCTACTACTATGGCCAACAGTTTAGCAATAAAGTAAAGTAATTACATGACGTTATATGTTGACACACAAGTCATAAATAAATTAAGACAACTCCTATGGCTCCTACCGGTTGTCATACTCATCGACATGCAAGTCGTGATTCCTATTACAAGAACATGATCAATCTCATACATCACATATATCATTCATCACATCCTTTTGGCCATATCACATCACACGACACATGCTGCAAAAACAAGTTAGACGTCCTCTAATTGTTGTTGCAAGTTTTTACGTGGCTGCTATAGGTTTCTTAGCAAGAACATTTCTTACCTACGCCAAAACCACAACGTGATATGCCAATTTCTATTTACCCTTCATAAGGACCCTTTTCATCGAATTCGAACCGACTAAAGTGGGAGAGACAGACACCCGCTAGCCACCTTATGCAACTAGTGCATGTCAGTCGGTGGAACCAGTCTCACGTAAGCGTACGTGTAAGGTCGGTCCGGGCCGCTTCATCTCACGATGCCGCCGAATCAAGATAAGACTAGTACCGGCAAGTAAATTGACAATATCGACGCCCACAACTGCTTTGTGTTCTACTCGTGCATAGAAACTACGCATAGACCTAGCTCATGATGCCACTGTTGGGGAACGTAGCAGAATTTTAAAATTTTCTACGCATCACCAAGATCAATCTATGGAGTCTTCTAGCAACGAGAGGAAAGGAGTGCATCTACATACCCTTGTAGATCGCGAGCGGAAGCATTCAAGAGAACGGAGTTGATGGAGTCGTACTCGTTATGATCCAAATCACCGATGTCCTAGCGCCGAACGGACGGCACCTCCGCGTTCAACACACGTACGGTTGGGAAGAAGTCTCCTCCTTCTTGATCCAGCAAGGGGAAGGAGAGATTGATGGAGATCCAGCAGCACGACGGCGTGGTGGTGGAAGCAGCGGTGATCTCGGCAGGGCTTCGCCAAGCTCCAACGAGAGAGAGAGCGAGAGAGAGAGGTGTTACGAGGGGAGAGGGAGGGGCCAGGGACTTGGTGCGGCTGCCCTCCCTCGCCCCACTATATATAGGGCCCCTAGGGGGGCACCGGCCCTAGAGATTGGATCTCAAGGGAGGGCAAGGGGGTGGCTTCCCCCCAAGCCAAGTGAGGCGCCCCCACCCCTAGGGTTTCCAACGCTAGGCACAAGGGGAGGCCCAAGGGGGGCGCACCAGCCCACCAGGGGTTGGTTCCCTTCCCCACTTCAGCCCATGGGGCCCTCCGGGATAGGTGGCCCCACCCGGTGGACCCCCGGGACCCTTCCGGTGGTCCCGGTACAATACCGGTGACCCCCGAAACTTTCCCGATGGCCGAAACTGGACTTCCTATATATAATTCTTCACCTCCGGACCATTCCGGAACTCCTCATGATGTCCGGGATCTCATCCAGGACTCCGAACAACTTTCAGGTTACCGCATACTAATATCTCTTCAACCCTAGCGTCACCGAACCTTAAGTGTGTAGACCCTACGGGTTCGGGAGACACGCAGACATGACAGAGACGACTCTCCGGTCAATAACCAACAGCGGGATCTGGATACCCATGTTGGCTCGCACATGCTCCTCGATGATCTCATCGGATGAACCACGATGTCGAGGATTCAATCAATCCCGTATACAATTCCCTTTGTCAATTGGTACATTACTCGCCCGAGACTCGATCGTCGGTATCCCAATACCTCGTTCAATCTCGCTACCGGCAAGTCACTTTACTCGTACCGTAATGCATGATCCCGTGATCAACCACTTGGTCACATTGAGCTCATTATGATGATGCATTACCGAGTGGGCCCAGAGATACCTCTCCGTCATACGGAGTGACAAATCCCAGTCTCAATTCGTGCCAACCCAACAGGCACTTTCGGAGATACCCGTAGTGCACCTTTATAGTCACCCAGTTATGTTGTGACGTTTGGCACACCCAAAGCACTCCTACGGTATCCGGGAGTTGCACAATCTCATGGTCTAAGGAAATGATACTTGACATTCGGAAAAGCTCTAGCAAACGAACTACACGATCTTTGAGCTATGCTTAGGATTGGGTCTTGTCCATCACATCATTCTCCTAATGATGTGATCCCGTTATCAATGACATCTAATGTCCATAGCCAGGAAACCATGACTATCTTTTGATCAATGAGCTAGTCAACTAGAGGCTCACTAGGGACGTGTTGTGGTCTTTGTATTCACACATGTATTACGATTTCCGGATAACACAATTATATCATGAACAATAGACAATTATCATGAACAAGGAAATATAATAATAACCATTTTATTATTGCCTCTAGGGCATATTTCCAACAGTTCCATGATTCACATGTTCTTAAGAATGAGGTATTTCTAAATCCATCATTCTCCTCATTGGAGTTATCTTGGGTTATATTTCACCTAGAGCCTTCCCTAAGGATTGTTGCTATTTATGGTGATAATAAATGACCCAAGTTCTTCATTTATCCTCCCGGTGATATAAGCTTCTCGTCTCCTCGTTCATATCAATCCAATTCTTTTTCCCGTAAGTGGCAGGTCGTCACCTCATAATTTGAGATCTATTCCTTAAGCCCATATCAAGCTTATTCTCTTCGTTGTTGGTTTTCCAACAAATCCGTTCGACCCTTCTCCTAAAGATGCCTTTTCAAGTTCTTTTGTGACAGAAGTTGGCATTTTCTTCTCCATTCCCCTATTTCAATTATCTATCTTCTATCCTATCATTCTGGAGGCATTGTGATGTTGCTCTCTTCAACGCATCTTCTTGTTTTGTCAGGATCGTGTTCTTTTTGTGCTTATCCTTTTAACCGGAGTGCTGCCCGAATTTGTTCTTCCTTGTTTCCTCTTTTCTAACGGAGTGCTTTTCAACGTCGTTCACCTCCGTTGCTTTCTTTCTTCCTATTTGTTCGATCTCTCAAGATTTGTGATTTCACTCATTGGTCAAAGAAGCAACTTAGTTTTACCTCTTCTCTTTTTCTCCTCCTCTTTTCCCCCCGGTGCCTTTCTAGATCTTGGGACGAGATCCTCTCATAGTGGTGGAGTGTTGTAACGCCCCGAGACCGATGTGCCAGGTGTCCTCCAGTTATTCGCTGTTGTTGCCTTGTCTTTGCTTTGCATATCATGTCATCATGTGCATTGCATTTTCATACGTGTTCGTCTCATGCATCCGAACATTTTCCCCGTTGTCCGTTTTGCAATCTGGCGCTCCTATGTCCTCCGGTGTCCCCTTTTACCTCTTTTCGTGTGCGCGGGATAAATGTTCTCAGAATGGACCGAGACTTGCCATGCGGCCTTGGTTTACTACCGGTAGACCGCCTGTCAAGTTTTGTGCCATTTGGGTTTCGTTTGATACTCCAATGGTTAACCGAGGGACCGAAAAGGCCTCGTGTGTGCTGCAGCCCAACACCCTTCCAAAGTGGCCCAAAACTCACCTAAACCTCCTCCATCATCTCGGTCGTTCGATCATGACCGCGTGGCCGAAAACCACACCTCATTTGGACTCTCCTAGCTCCCTCTACCTATATATATGTGATCCCCTTAAAAATCTCGCGGATAAAACCCTAGCTCCTCCTACCTCGCGCCACCGGACACATTCTTCCACACCGGACATGTCCAGCCACCACCCTCCGATGAATCCGCCACCTCCACTTGTTCTCGCGCCGCCTCCCGCCGCCGCGGCCCGCCCGGCCCGCAGCCGGCCCGCCCCGGACCGCGACCGGGCCTCGAGCCACCGGCGCGCGCCGCGCCTCGCCGCCGCATCCCCGACGCCGGCGAGCGCCGCGCCTCGCCGCCGCATCCCCGACGCCGGCGAGCGCCGCTCCTCACCGCCCTCCGCCGCCGGTCCCCTTCCCAGCTCCGGCCGTCCCTATCCTCCATGTCGGCATCAATTCCGGCGCCCCCAAGCTGCAGCTCCGGCGAGATCCCGGCCGCCTTGGTTTCCGCGCCCGATCTGGATCCAGATCCAGATCCACCTCGGTTGACTTTTCCCCTTCGAAACCCTAGTTTATTTGCATACTTTGACGCATCATAACTTCATCACCGTTGCTCCGATTCGTGCGTGTAGCATATCAAAATGTTCGTCTCGTCGAGTACATCATTTCATCTCATTGCATCATTTTCATTTGAGCTCATCTTGATGCCCGAAATGCTGTTGGAAGAGGGCTATGTGATTAATATGTCATATCTGTTTCAGCAAATGGCATTTTGTCATTTTTGCCATGATTGATGTGTGCATGCTATGATCCTGAGCTCTACATGTGTTTTGTTAAATGCCATGCCATCTTTACAGGGGTGTATGCCATGTCTTTTTTTGATCTTTGTGGTGACTAGCACAAGCATGCAAAGTAGCTTACTCAATGATGCTGATTTCAGAGACTTAGAATTTCACTAAGTCCTTGTCCTGATATTATTTTTACGCCATATGTTCATGTTGTTTCCTAGTGGTCCGTGCCTCTTTTGAGGATGATCAGTAAGGATGTTTTGTTAACATTGTTGTGCTCTATCCATCCATGTATTTGTTTGCATTTATGGAGCACCCTAGCTTGAGTCAATCGAGCTCTACTTTTGCTATAAAATGTTCCTGGCAGGTTGTTGACATGTTTAGCGATTTTACCGAGGATGTTGCTATTGATCCGTGCATGCTATGATGTTGTTCTTGCCATGTCTAGCTTCTATGCCATGTCTTCTTGATGGGTGTATGCTTATTTTGTCATGCCATGCCTCGTAGTGAGTGCATCGAGCTCGTAAACATGCCTACTTGTTAATCTATTTTGCATGCTCCAGTTATTCACTAAGTCTGAATCTGTTTGTGTTTTTGCTATGTTCACATGCTTGCAATTGTATTTTCTGATCCCTTTTGGCTCATGGTCACTAAGGGATTTTTGTTATATGCTTAGAGTAGATTCATGCCATGCCTTTCCTTGCCATGATATGTTCCTGTAGCATGGAGTTTTCATGCTCTAAACATTGCTTCCTCACGATAAATTCCTGACATGCTATTAATTTCACCAAGTCTGAAACCTGTTATCATTTGCACTTTTGCTATGCTTGTTTGAACCTGTTAATGAGTGAATTAGCCGTAGCTCAGTGTTCATCTTTTGTCAAGCATCATGAGTGGATCTCTGCCATGTATTTTGTTTCCATGTTTGAGTGCAGTAGCTTAATTATCTTGATGCATTTAGAAGGCTACTTGCTGTTTATCGCAGACCGGTGCCATATTTGTTTTGCTTGTCATTTCCAAACCGTGCATCCGATTCCGGTGATCTTTATATCGATTTCGACCGAAATCACCTCACCTTTCCAGTGGCACTCTTGCATTTCCAAGTTGAGACCAGGTTCAATCATTCCTTTCCAAATCATGCATATGCACCGCATACCACATCCCGCATATCATACCATGTTCATGTGTTGGTTGTTTACTATGTTATGTGCTTCTTTCCGGTGTTGTTTCTTCGGGTTGGTTCCGATAACGTCGCGTTTGTGAGGAACCGTTCGACTACGTCCATTTGTCTTCTCCATGGACTCGTTCTTCTTCCTTGCGGGATTTCAGGCAAGATGACCATACCCTCGAAATCACTTCTATCTTTGCTTGCTAGTTGCTCGCTCTTTTACTATGCCTATGCTGCGATACCTACCACTTGCTTATCATGCCTCCTATATTGTTGAGCCAAGCCTCTAACCCACCTTGTCCTAGCAAACCGTTGTTTGGCTATGTTACCGCTTTGCCCAACCCCTCTTATAGCGTTGTTAGTTGCATGTGAAGATTGGAGTTTGTTCCATGCTGGAACATGGATATTTTGTTGGGATATCACAATATCTCTTATTTAATTAATGCATCTATATACTTGGTAAAGGGTGTAAGGCTCGGCCTTATGCCTGGTGTTTTGTTCCACTCTTGCCGCCCTAGTTTCCGTCATATCGGTGTTATGTTTTCGGATTTTGCGTTCCTTACACGGTTGGGTTATAATGGGAACCCCTTGACAGTTCGCCTTGAATAAAACTCCTCCAGCAATGCCCAACATTGGTTTTACCATTTGCCACCTAGCCTTTTCTTTCCCTTGGGTTCTACAGACTTAAGGGTCATCTTTATTTTAAACCCCCCTGGGCCAGTGCTCCTCTGAGTGTTGGTCCGACCGAGTAGACTACGGGGCCACCTCGAGGCAACTTGAGGGTTGGTTTTACTCGTAGGATGTCTCATCTGAGTGTGCCCTGAGAACGAGATATGTGCAGCTCCTATCGGGATTTGTCAGCACATTCGGGCGGTGTTGCTGGACTTGTTTTACCATTGTCGAGGATGTCTTGTAACCGGGAAGCCGTGTCTGATCGGATTGTCTTGGGAGAAGGAATATCCTTCGTTGACCATGAGAGCTTGTGATGGGCTAAGTTGGGACACCCCTACAGGGATTTGATATTTCGAAAGCCGTGCCCAGGTTATGGGCAGATGGGAATTTGTTAATGTCTGGTTGTAGAAAACCTGAAGTTTAGCTTAATTAAAATACATCAACCGCGTGTGTTACCGTGATGGTCTCTTCTCGGCGGAGTCCGGGAAGTGAACACGGTGTTGGAGTTATGGTTGACATAGGTTGTTCTAGGATCACTTCTTGATCATAGTTGTTCGAACGTGCTTTTTCCTTCTCTTCTCGCTCTCATTTCTGTATGTTAGCCACCATATATGCTAGTCGCTTGTTGCAGCTCCACCTCATACCTTTGCCTTACCTATAAGCTTAAATAGTCTTGATCGCGAGGGCGTGAGATTGCTGAGTCCTCATAACTCAGAGATACTTCCAAAACCAGCTTGCAGGTGCCGATGAGACCGTGCAGGTGACGCAATCAAGCTCAAGGAGGAGCTCGATGAAGTTCGTGTTTGTGTCGTTTCATTTCCAGTTGATCAGTAGTGGAGCCCAGTTGGGACGATCGGGGATCTGTGTAGCATTTGGGGTAGTCTTCTTTTATTTTGGTTTCGTAGTCAGACCTTGATTGTATCTGGATGATGTAATGCTTTATTCATGTATTGTGTGAAGTGGCGATTGTAAGCCAACTATGCATCTCTTTCCCTTAAGTATTACATGGGTTGTGCGAGGATTACCTGACTTGCGACATTGCTTTCAATGCGGTTATGCCTCTAAGTCGTGCTTCGACACGTGGGAGATATAGCCGCATCGAGGGCGTTACAGAGGAGCCCCCTTTCCCCTCTAGGGGAGGCCGAATTGGGGAAGGGGAGGGACTTCCCTTCCCTCCTTGGCCGGAGCAAGGGGAGGGGAGTCCTTCCCCTCCTCTTGGATGCCTCCTCTCCCCTCTAACCTATATATAGTGAGGGTCTTGGCCCTTTTCCACACACAAGTTTTATGTGCCTCCTCTAGCCCAATACTACTAGTTCTAATTGAGATAATTAGAGCTAGTTCTAGTTCCTCTAATCATCATAATTAGAAGCCTAGTGTGGCTCTATTCTCCTCCTCTAATTCTCTGGAAGTGATTAGTTCTGGATGGTCGTACGCTTGCAAACTATAGAGAGCCCATGCTTTCACTCTTCAGTTCGGGATTGTTCATGGGCGGTTCGTAGGATCATTCATCGACGGTTCCAGGGGCTCCAAGTACGATCAATGTGACGCCCCCGATTCAATCATACACTAATCATACACGCAAACATGTACGGTCAAGATCAAGGACTCACGGGAAGATATCACAACACAACTCTACAAATAAAATAGGTCATACAAGCATCATATTACAAGCCAGGGGCCTCGAGGGCTCGAATACAAGAGCTCGATCATAGACGATTCAGCGGAAGGAACAATATCTGAGTACAGACATAAGTTAAACAAGTTTGCCTTAAGAAGGCTAGCACAAACTGGGATACAGATCAAACGAGGTGCATGCCTCCTGCCTGGGATCCTCCTAAACTACTCCTGATCGTCGTCAGCGGGCTGCATGTAGTAGTAGGCACCTCCCGAGTAGTAGTAGTCGACGGTGGCGTCTGGCTCCTGGGCTCCAACGTCTGGTCGCAACAATCGAGTATAGGAAAGGGGGAAAAGGGGGAGCAAAACAACCGTGAGTACTCATCCAAAGTACTCGCAAGCAAGGAGCTACACTACATATGTATGCATTGGTATCAAATGGAATAAGGGTATCATATGTGGACTGAACTGCAGAATGCCGGAATAAGAGGGGGATAGCTAGTCCTATCAAAGACTACGCTTCTGGTAACCTCCATCTTGCAGCAGGAGAAAAGAGTAGATGGTAAGTTCACAAAGTATCATCGCATAGCATAATCCTAACCGATGATCCTCCCCTCGTCGCCCTGTGAGAGAGCGATCACCGGTTGTATCTGGCACTTGGAAGGGTGTGTTTTATTAAGTATCTGGTTCTAGTTGTCATAAGGTCAAGGTACAACTCCGAGTCGTCTTGTTACCGAAGATCACGGCTATTCGAATAGATTAACTTCCCTGCAAGGGTGCACCACATAACCCAACACGCTCGATCCCATTTGGCCGGACACACTTTCCTGGGTCATGCCCGGCCTCGGAAGATCGACACGTCGCAGCCCTACCTAGGCACAACAGAGAGGTCAGCACGCCGGTATAAATCCTATGGCGCAGGGGTCAGCGCCCATCGCCCATTGCACACCTGCACATTGCGTGGGCGGCCGGAGAGCAGACCTAGCAACCTCCATTACAAAGGAAGTTGCTTTACGCGGTCCAACCCGGCGCGCGCCGCTCAGTCGCTGACGTCACGAAGGCGACGACTGATACCACGACGTCAAGTGCCCATAACTGTCCCCGCGTAGATGGTTAGTGCGTATAGGCCAGTGGCCAGATGAAAGTGCGTTATATCGACTAGAGGGGGAGTGAATAGGTGATTTTTATGAAATTCTTCACTGAGGAATTTGCTGGTGAGGAAATTCCTTAGCGAAGAACTACTAGCAGCGGAATAAGTACTCAAAAGTAAACACAACAGAATACAAGCATAGTCATCATGATGAAATGAAGAAAGGCACAGAGTACAGGAAGCGTAATCACAGGATAACACAGGATGAAGACAAACAGACTGAAGAAATTGAACTGAGGAAATTGAGAAAGTCTTCAGTCAAAGTCTTCAAACATAGATATGAACAAACATACAACAAAGTTATGAGGAAATGAAAGAGTTGAGGAAATAGAACTAGTAAGCTCGGTGAAGACAATGATTTGGTAGACCAGTTCCAACTACTGTCTCAGTTTTACGTCTGGTTGGAGCGGCTGAGTATTTAAACTCGAGGACACACAGTCCCGGACACCCAGTCAAGGACACTTAGTCCAAGACACCCAGTCCTCACCGTATTCTCCTTGAACTAAGGTCACACAGACCTCGTCCAATCACTCGTGGTAAGTCTTCAGGCGACTTCCAAACCTTCACAAACTTGGTCACTCGGCGATCCACAAGTCCTCTTGGATGCTCTATACCATGACGCCTAACCGTCTGGAAGAAGCACAGTCTTCAAAGGTAACAAGTGTCGGATCCACTCAGGATCAATCTCTTCAGTGATGCTCAATCACTTGGGGTTTGTAGGTGTTTGGGTTTTGGATTTTTGGTTTTTCCTCACTTGATGATTTTCGCTCAAAGTCCTCGGAGGATGGGTTGCTCTCAAATGACAAGTGTCGGTTTCTCTCGGAGCAGCCAACCAGCTAGTGGTTGTAGGGGGCGGCTATTCATAGCCTAGGGAGCAGCCCGACATGATAAGACATAAATGCCCTTCAATGATATGACCGTTAGGTGGATAGATATTTTGGGACAGCTAGCGCATAGCACAACAACGGTCAGAATTTTGAGTAGCAAAATCCTTAGGGCTATCATGTTCCTCACTGTGTAGGCAATCTGTACTGGTGAATTCCTAACTCCTCAGTCAGGACAAATTCCTCAGAGACCAGAAGAACTTCGTCTCTGTCACTGAAGGAATTGACTGAACTGTATGAGATTTCCAATGGCTTCACTCGAAGGGATTGGTAGGTGTAGGATTTTGAGTTGAGCATCACATGGGAATTTTTCCTTAGTATTTCCTCGACCCCCTTTAACAGTATGGTGTTTCCTATGACTCAAGAAAGAGAAAAACAAAACTATGAAAACGAAAGTCTTCAAGCTTCATATTCCTCGCATGAATATCAAGTCTTCACGGACACACCAATTTCTTCACTTTCAAAGTCTACATGAAAGTCTTCAGAAATACCAAAATCTTCAGTCGAAGATGTTCATTTTTAGGGGTCGACTTTTCCGGTAAATATCAAACTCCTCATAGACTTATAGACCTGTGTACACTCACACACGCATTAGTCCATTAACCTATAAGTCTTCAATACACCAAAATCACAAAGGGGCACTAGATGCACTTACAATCTCCCCCTTTTTAGTGATTGATGACAATATAGGTTAAGTTTTCAACGGGGATAAACATATGAAGTGTAAATATGATATTGAGGAATTTGATTGCAAGATATAGAAGAACTCCCCCTGAAGATGTGCATAGTGAGGAATTTGCTTTTGAAGCAATGCACACTTGAAGAGTTGAATCATGGAGATCTCCCCCTATATCTTGTAATTCATACACGCATTTAACATATAATATGAAGAATTTGAAATGCATGATGAAATATGGTGCCTGATGAAATTCAGCATGCGTGCAATAATATTAATGAGGAATAAGCATGCAGAATAGTGCATCAAGAGTATCAGAGCACAGTGCATCAAAAGTATCAGAGCACCATCGGGTTTAAGATTACAACTCGATCCAATAAAGTTTCAGAAGAACGAGAGTTGTAACTTAGCAAAGAAAACGCCCATATAGTAGACCCGCTTGAAGACTAACTCATATTTCTCCCCCTTCGTCATTGAATGACCAAAAGGATCGAAAATGAGGACTAACGCCCCTGAAGATAATCTTGTCGATGAAGGAGCGCCAGTGTTGTTGGGGTCGTTGGTTGATGTAGGGCCTGCCGCAGTGTCGTCCAAATCTTCATGTTCATCAGTGTCGCGCGATGAAGAAAATGAGCTGGCCACCAGAGAAGGAACTTGGACCTTCTTGAATTTCTTCGGTGGAGGTACAGACCAGTCAAAATCTTCATTAAGACCCATGTTCTTCAGATCTTCTTCACCATACAGATGTGACAGGATTGCCCAGGTGCGACCGAAGACTTGATGGAGGTAGTAGTGGTTTTTCTTCACTGCATTGTGTGTGGCAGTCATGTTGTGAAGAAGTGAACCAAACTGACGCTTAACCCATTTGTGATTTCGATCCACCTTCTGGTGAAGACTAAGCAGAAGTTCACGGCCAGTCATCACGCGCGGAGCAGTGGCTTGAGGAGTGGACTTGGGTGCATTGGCAGAGTCATCATTGGTGGAATAAGATGCAGCTTTGCGAAACTGACCATCCGATGGACGAATGCCTTCATCAATTACAGCTGGTGCCTTGCCCTTTCCATCAATTGAGGAATATGTCTGCTTGAGGACTTCAATTGGGGGCAAGTAGCTGAGATGATTCTGGAAATCAGCTTTGTAGTTGAGTGAAGACCTTGTCCTGAGGAATCTCATGATCCAAGGTGCATAAGGCTTCAGCTCAAACGGAGACAGTGCAACATTGACCATAGTCCTCATGAAGAAATCGTGATAATTGACAGGAATGCCATGAACAATGTTGAATACCAGATTCTTCATGATGCCAACAATTTCCTCATCAGATGATTCGTGGCCTTTGATAGGACTGATTGTCCTCGTAAGAATACGATAGACAGTTCTGGGCACGTACAACAATTCCTTCACAAGGAATTTGGTTCTTGGTGCTTGACTTGGCTTCAAAGGTTTCATCAGCACCTGCATGTAATGATGTGTGAGCTCAGGTTCGCTGTAGATGCAGCGAGCTTCTTCAAGGGGAGGACTGAGTGGTAGAGCACGAAGCAATTCAGAGGCTGGTGCAGTGTAGTGAGTTTTTTCAGACATCCAGTCCAGCACCCATGAATTCACGTCTTCAGCATCTCGGTGATGTGCAGCGTTGCATAGAATTGAAGAATCAGTTCTTCATTCCAATCGCAGATGTCAGAGCAAAAGTTGAGCAGCCCAGCATCGTGAAGAACACTGAGGACTGGTGCGAAGCACGACAGAGATTCCATATCCACGTGAGGAATATGCTCATGGTAGAAAATCTTCTCCTTGTTGAACAACACTAAGGAATAGAAATTGGCTTGACTAGCAGTCCAGAAACGCCTCTTACTAATGCGAGCAGAGTCATATGGGTTGTAATCTTCGAAGAATACGTGCTCGCCGAAGAAATCATCAGCCTTGAAGTTTTGCTTGCGTGAGAATGGATCCTTTGGCTTCGGTAGAGGAGTGTCAGTGAGTTGCATCACGACCTCAGGAATCTCAATCGCAGGTTCTTCAGGCTGAGGAATTTCTGGTTCCTCCTCAGTGGCAGTCTGCGTCGTTGGTTGTTTAGCAGCAGCAGTTTCTTCAGCGCTAGTGGCTGGAATTTCCTCATGGACAGATGCAGTGGGATGAGTTTCTTCAGAGGCCATGTGAATAGTTTGTGTGGGGGACTGAGGAATTTGCTGTAGAGGGGTGAACATTGGAGAGTTTGGATGCTGACTTTCCTAGAATTCATCACTGATTACGGGTGTGGAGCATCCAATGTCCACATCTTCATCTTCCATTTCTTCAACGCCAGCCTCTTCAGCCATGAACTGAGGCATAGGCGAGGAGATGATAGGTGTTGAAGGGATCGCATCCACTTCAATTTCTTCATCCAACGGTTCAGATGAAGCAGCAGAAGGAGTTTCTTCATCAGATCCGCTGGGGATCACATATTCTTCATCAAAAGGAACAAGGTCCTTTGATGGCCTGGTTGAGATGGGAACAGCATCAATCGGATTTGCAAATGAACTTGTCATAGGCTTCATTTTCTTCGGAGCTGAAGAATCTGAAGCAACTGATGCTTTCCTTTTCTTCACTGCAGCACGCTCTGCAGCCTTGGTCTTCTTCACATTTGATGCAGATGGAAGGATTGGAGTTGAAGTTGGTGCAGGAGCAGCTGAGGAATCTGGTTGATTTTCTTCAGGCACAACTGATGCAGTTGCCCCGAGTTCTTCAGTTTCTTCAGGCACACCACTAGTGGGTGCCCTGGCAATTTCTTCAGCGGCTGGAATGTAGTCATCAGCCCTGCAACTCACATTATCTTCAGCAGCCTGATTGTCATCAGCGGTGCTGGCATTTTCTTCAGTAGGCCGAGCAGATGCTTTAGCCTGAGGAATTTCCTGTTGCGTTGGGGCTTCAACATTGGAAGTGAAGTTATCCGCAAGTTTCACAAAACGAACCTTGGCTCCAAGCCAATCAGCGCGATATACTTCAAAGTCATCACTGAGTTTCTTAATCTCAGTCTGAGTAGTGACAAGTTCTTCAGTTGTCATAGAGACAACATTTTTCTTCAAATAGCGCTCTTTCTTGTACTGGGCTTTCTTGATCTGCCTGGCCTTCTCAAATTTCCACTTTTCTTCTTGAATGAAGTGGGTCAGCATGTGACTCTGGCCAGGAGTCAGCTTGAAGTCAGGCAAGGGAGTGTTGGGGTCCTTGTGCCAATCATCAATGTAGTCGAGGATCAGCTTGGGATCCAAAAGCAGTGGCACCTCTGATCCTTTGGCTCTAGCGGCCCTGACTTGCCTGTCTCTGATGATTTCTGCAAGTTCATCATCATCAGCTTCGTCTTCATCAGACTGCACTTGGAAAGCGACTTGCTTCTTTTGAGGACTTGGGCGTGGACCTCGTCCAGCAGTGGCCTTTGTCTTGAGCAGTGAGGGGCCAGCTGAGGAACTTGGTGCAGCTGAGGAACTAGCTGAGACACCTGAGGCAATGGAGATGCCGGCAGTCCTTTGGCACGAAGCGAGATGCACAGGTGCTGAGGATTTGGTCGGAACAGCTGAAGGCTTTGGCGGAGGAGCTGAGGACTTTGGAGGAACAGGAGCAGCATGAGGAATTAACCGTGAGGGTTTTGATGATTCTGGCTGTGAGGGCATTGCTGAGGAAGCACTTGGCTTGCGTGCAGGCTTCTTTGACATAGCCTTCTTTGGCTTGACAGCAAGGACCTTAGCAGAGGCAGCAGCAGCAGCAGAGTCTTCATTGAATTTCCTCACTGCTTCTTTGGCTTGCTTAGCCAACTTGCCTTGGCGCTTGGCCCATTCATCAGGATAGTCCTCACCTCGCTTGAGGCTGGTGGGATCAGCAATTTGGCCAGGTGCCAGTGTTGCTCTTGGGCATGGAGGATTGAGTGCGAATTTCTTCATGTACTTAGGAGTGACATATCTGTACTCCCTCCATTCTCTTGCCCATCTCCTCTCTATCTTCTGAATGCGCACCTTGCACTCATTCTTGGTTTCCTCAGTAGGTGTGTAGTACCCAGCATATATGTCATCAGGGATTTCAAACGATGTATTTACCTCAGGCCTCTTTCCTCCCTTCTGTGGCCTTTTACCATCAGCCATTTTCTTCAGTTGAGGAATTTGAACAATTGAATTCTCTGAAGAAGTATGCAACTTTTCTTCGAGGAACGCTGCAAATGAGTTAAGTTGATGAGAACCTAGTGATTCAGCAGCTGACATGTGTACCTGTGAACAGAGTAATGAAAATCTGTCGTGTTTGCATTAATCTCTGCCGGTGTATATGAACTTTCACAATAATATACATATTGTAGGAGTACTAGCAAGATGACTGTGCGTTGCACGGAAGACAAGATCTTGTGGGAGAAAATGATGAACGAGGGAAAGCCTTATCTGCAAATGTGGAGAGGAGTGCGGGTAAACTGTCATAGTTTCCTTCCTATCCGTTAGATATAGATCGGACGGCCTATATTGCAGGATGACAGGCACACCATCATCACCAACTCTGCTTTTTATTGAACCGAGACAAATCTAACATGCGAAGTAAAATAAACACATAGGGTCTATACATACACAAATTATCTTAGGCACTCCAATAGTACGTCCACTACACATTCACGCATTTCACATCTTTCTACATCTACGGGAACCTATGAAAGGGTTAACCTAAATTGCCTCTCTCTCTCTCCTCCCCTGATTTTCATGGTGGTCGGACCCTCCCTCCCCCCAATCTACAATCAACAGCTCACACGTTTCACATTACGTTAATTACGTAATTGAGATTACGTAGGCGTAGCATTACTCGTCCTAAAAAACCCAACTAAGCCAACCTCCCAGCATATCGCGTGGGAAAAGACCCGGCCGCGTCGTTTTAGTCGGGATTACCGGATTACTAGTAGTAGTATCGATGGATCGTGCGAAGCAACAAAAAATTTTTTGAGGGGGCGAAGCACCTAGTTTAAAAGGAAAAAAGGCGGTACACTCACAGCACTCTTGTCGCGGTTGCATTGCACGCCACACACGTTCGGTCCTACACACGGCTCACGCAAACGGAACGCACTTCGGCTTGCCTCTTCACTGACACGTGGGACTGCACTTGGAGAAACCGACCATGCGCCAAACTCCCCCCGCCCACCGCACGAAAATCCTCCCCCCCACACACCCAAAAATTCCCCCCAAATCCGATTCAATCGCCCTTCGGCCAACTAGCCAATAATATTCCCCAAACCCCCCTCCCCCCTGTCCCCCTCCACTCCATTCGCTCCGCCAAAGCCGCCCTCCCCGCCGCGCTGATATGTTGTCCCCGTGGTTCGGCGATCCTCTCGCTCCCATAGTATGCTCTCGTAGACCGTCGTCCTCTAGCCGCGCCGCCACCTCTGGCTACGTTCTTGTGGAGGCGCACGGCGGTCAGCGCCGCCACCGTTGGCGGCGTTCGTGTGGAGACGCATGGTGGTCAGCTTCTCCCACGGTACGCGCATTCTAGACTGAGGCCCTGTTCATGTCGGTGTAGCGCTGAATGTTAGCTGATAGACGCTGTCAATCTCACTGTCTGCCGAAGTAGTTTACTGTCAATATGCTCTGCTTAAGAAGCTTCCTTCCCCTGTTCTGGACTCAATCTGCTTAGCTAAGATGGCATGCCCAGGCCGATTAGTTGCTAAAATATCCTGTCATATATATATATTGTGACATAGATTGCCATGGTCTAGTAGCCAATCTGTTAGGTGAAATAGCTCTACACCGTTTTATACTCGATCTTTGTTGCTGCGATGGCCTTCGATAGTTTGATGGTAGTGTGCTCGGCCTCATTGACTGCTGAAACAGCCTGCCATAATTCGGCACTCAAATCTGTTTGCTGAATTAGCTTTACATATATTTCATTACTTAGATCTGCTCGTCCAAATATCTTGCCATAGCTTTAGACATCGACCTAGGTATTTTTTCTAGACTTCATAAAAAAGCATATATATTTTTCCTGTAATATCTAGTAGAAGAACTAATTTGTATGTCTAACAGATGGACATGACTTGGATAACTTTTGCTCGAAGATTCTCCGCTGCATATGTCGAGGGGGTTGAAAACTTCATGAACTTTATCAGAGCTGAGTACGGTGGTCTGAAATCAGATGTGCTCTGCCCGTGTAGCAGTTGTATGAATTCAGTTACAAGACCCCAGTCAACTGTGAAAATCATCTACACTTGTATGGGATGTCGGTCACATATACTAGGTGGGTTCATCATGGTGAAGTTGTGAACATAAATGTTATTGACTACGTGGAAGCAGCAGATCACCATCTTGATCTGCCTGATGCTCAGGTGGAAGAGGAGGAGGTGGTGGTGGTGGCGGATCCAGTGAGTTTGACCAACATTGAAACAATGCTACGAAATGCTCGTGCATTCCGTGAACTTTCACCTGTAGAAGAAAAACGGTGGGCCCGCATGTTGGAACAATGCAACGTTGTTATCACCCCAGGAAATAAGCCGTCAGTATTCTCAGCTATGGTCACCTTTCTTCAGGTGAAGACATCTGAGCGGATGACCAACAAATCATTCGATGCGATGTTGGCTGCTTTCCGCAAATCTTTCCCAGATGCGTCTGAGCTGCCACACACCTACAGTAAAATGAAGAATTTCCTTCATGTAGTTGGAATTGGATATGATATGATCCATGTTTGTAAGAATAATTGTGTTCTATTCCGAAAGGATTATGCCAACTTAAGTGAATGCCCGAAATGCAAATCATCAAGATGGAAAGATGGCGATGCTGTGAAGAGGATTCTCATAATGTTCTAAGACATTTTCCAATTACACCAAGATTGCAGAGGTTGTTTCATGATGCTGGAACAAGAGAGGATGTACTGTGGCATTCTAGGAACCAGGAGTACAGAGATCAGAATGTAATGAGCCATCCATCTCATGGTAGTGAGTGGAAAAGCTTCAATGATAAACACAAAGAGTTTGCTGCTGACCCGAGAAACATTAGACTTGGCTTAGCTTCAGATGGATTTAACCCATTTGGCCACCAAAGCGCCACATATAGCATGTGGCCAGTGCATGTTATCCCTTACAACATGCCTCCAAATGTCTGCACCAAAGAATCAAACTACATGATGGCCTTGCTCATCCCAGGTCCAAAAAGTCTTGGAAAGGATTTTGATTTGTTCATGGAGCCTCTTGTGGAGGAACTTCAACAGCTATGGAAGGGTGTTCTCACTCGAGATCTATATAGCAGCCCACCTGCTAATTTCTTTCTACGTGCTGTTATAATTTGGTGCATCCATGATTATCCGGCTTTGGGCACTATGTCAGGGCGAACGACACATGGTTACAATGCATGTGTTCGCTGTGACAGGAATTCGCCGTCATACGCAATACTTAGCAAGATCTGTTACATTGGACACCGCCGTTTCCTTGCCAAGGACAAGCCGCATCCTAGAAAATACTGAAGACATGTGTTCAATGCAAAGCATGAAAACCGTGATGCGCCAAAGAGGCTCACCACCGATGAGTTGCAAGTGGAATTAGAGAAGGTCAGGCATATTACACCAGGAAACCATCCTGGTGATGGTAGAGGGAAAAGGAAGTGTGGCAGGGTAGAAGAGAGCTTATTGTTTACCCGTAGGTCCACTTTGTGGGACTTGGAGTATTAGAAAGATTTGGATCTGCGGCATAATCTTGATGTGATGCACATCACGAAAAATATATGTGACAGCATTATCGGCACACTTCTTAATATTGAAGGCAAGACGAAAGATACCTTAAAATCTAGGATTGATTTGACACACCTGGATATCAGAAAGGATTTGCAGGTGCAAGATGAAGGTAAACCACAGGATACGGCACCAGTTGTGTACGTCTTGGACAAGGTAAAAAGAAAAGAATTCTGCGAGGTCCTGTCACATGTGAGATTCCCACATGGATTTGCTTCCAACCCTGAAAGGAGAGTCAGTGCAGATGGAAACAAGGTACAAGGGTTGAAAACTCATGACTGCCACGTCCTACTTCAAAGGGGTTTACCTGTTATCCTTAGAGGATTGGGCTGCCTTGACTTATACAGAGAAGTTGTAGAGTTGGGACAATTCTTCAAGGAACTCTGCAGTAGGAATATCAGGATAGATGCTTTGGAGCGTCTTAGAGACAAGATACCAACTATCCTATGCGACCTTGAGAAGATATATCCTCCAGCCTTCTTTGATGTGATGGTGCATTTGGCTGTTCATCTACCTGATGAGGCACTACTTAGAGGTCCAGTACAGTATGGCTGGATGTACCCTATTGAAAGGTGGCTAGGCACTTTCAAGGGATATGTTAGGAACAGAGCTAGACCCGAGGGTTCCATTGCAGAGGCCTACATTGCTACAGAAGCGTTGACATTCTGCTCAAAATACATTGAAATAGCTTATCAGCTTAGCAAAGAGGTGGGTGAAGACAATCCCGGGCTCAATGCTTTCGATTATTCTGTTCGAGTTACAGGGAAGAGTCGACAAGAGGACAAACCTAAAGATTTGAACAAAATGGTTTGGTATGTGTTGAATAACTGTCCTGAGATACTACCTTATATCAAGTAAGTGCAGTACTGCAACTTATACATTGTAATATACTAAAATTGCAGCACATTCTTATATATTTAGATGTTTGACGCGATCACTATGTTGTGCAGCATCTACAAAGAGGAGTTACTGCCGGAAAATCCAAGAAACATTGACAAACTGGTTATGTCAGGATTTGCGAAATGGTTCAAGAACCATGTAAGCTTTTGAAGTGCACTGTCAGTTTTTCTAATATATTGAGTACATAAGATGATCAGCTTGTCTATTTTCTAACCATAGGTTAAGAAGATGCGGGAGGATGGGCAGGCAGTTGATGATGCCCTTTACTCACTAGCAATGGGTCCTGATACTCGGGTAAGACATTATGAATCTTGCGTTGTTGGAGATGTGCGCTACAACACCCTTGCACGAGACGAAGGCAGGAAGACACAAAACAGTGCCATCATGAGCACGGATACGTATGACAAAGAGACAACTGAAATGTATGCTAACATAACAGACATTGTTCAGTTGCAGTATATCTCCAGTTTCGAGGATCATCGGTGTGTGGTTCCGTTGTGTTGTCGTTGGTATAACCTGTTTTCCAGGATCGCAAAACCCAGAGTTGATGATTATTTCAAATCCATCAATGTCAAGGCGGCGTACCAGACCAACGAGCCTTTTATTTTGGCAAATCAAGCAACACAGATATTTTTCTTGGAAGAACATTTGCATGTAGCGATGACTGGAGAGTATTGCAAAGGTTTGAGCAGAGGAATTCGTTTAATGAAGTTGCACAACAAGATGATGCTTACACTGCTCCTGATGTACAAGATAACACAGATGTTCCTAATATCTTTGAGAACCATCACGTTAATGACGCTGGTGAAAAGATTGCCTGTCGTGCTGTGGACATACAAGAGTTGATCAAGAAGAAGCCAACGTTCGAGGACGTTGAGGATGGAGAAGAAGATGACACCATGGGGAATTACGATTCAAACTAATACACATGGTGAATAAGTTAACGCTGCTGTTGCGGATGATGATTACATTGCTTTTGTCGTATTTGCCTGTCAGAAGACGTTTTTATCTACTATGTGAAATTGTGTTTGCTATGACAACTCAAACCTGATGAACATGTTGTTTAGTATTTTGCTGTGAGAACATCACTTGTTATGTATGCTGATTTGTGTTTGGTGATTGTATGACAACTAAAACATGATGACATTGTTGTTTAGTTGTACTCATATTTGGCTGTGAAACTTGAATTTGATGACATAGTTTGCTGTTGGACTGCAATTTGTTCGACGTCTTCGAATGAGAACAAAGCTGACCCGACAGGGCCTCTGCTATTTATTTATCAATATGAGCAAAAGGGGATACCCCCTGATTTTCGTTAATAGAAATCATTAGATGTTCACAACACTACGCCCAGCCTGCTACACAGGTTTCATTCATTACTAGTTTCAGCAAAGTTCTCATGTCGTAGCCACTGAATACATCACAAGTGCTACATACACTGCAAATAAAGAGGCAATCGTCCCACAGAGCACATCGATTTTTCCCATTATCTTCACAAGCTCTTTCATCTCCTCATTGCTTTCAAGGCCGTTCAGCAGCTGTTGCTTGGCCATGATCAGAGGAACTGCATCTTTAACCTTCTGCTCTACATCTTCCTCTTCTGTCGTTCCTTCAGTTACTTGTCCAACACCCCAACCTGCTGGTATTGCGATTCCTCGGCTAACCAAATAATCAGCGTAGTTGCATTCCCCCACATCAGCAACTTCCCAGAAATACAAATCACATGAATCTTCCCTTTTCTGCACGAATCAAATTGGAAGATCATCAACCAAACTATTAAAAAATCAGCAACTGAAAGCAGCAGAACAACACTTAAACATATTATTACCCCATGATTCGGGCATTTGTAAAAGACTTGGCCAGGGTTGCGGATTGTGGTTGAGACGCGACGGATGACTCTGCGTGATTTGCAGTAGTGGCACCACACCAACGTCAGCGGATTGCGATGAGCAATCGGCTGCGGTGCGCGTGCCGGCGGGGGTGTGATGAGACCCACAAGCGATGGTACGGGTGGCAACTTGGCGCATATCTGGTTGTTGCCTGCTGAAGAGCGGGTGGACGAGCAACCAACGGACATGGTTGCTGCAGCCAGAGCTTTTGATGCTAGGCAGAGTAAGTAGAGAAGAGGAGAAGCGAATGTTGGATATGTCAGTTTCATTACTTGCAGAGTAGCATAGCACCATATATAGTCATAGTCTAGGTTTGGATTCGAACCAGCTACAGGAGCACGTCTTTCTTTTTTCTAAAACTTGGCAACATCTTTTTACTGGTACACTAGCTTGTTCTGTACGCCTTCCCAAGTGTTTGATTTTCTTTCTATATATAAAAAGTATGCTACTTGGCATCTGCTTAGTCAACAAAATGATTGTGCCAACCTTGACTATTGGATTGACATTCAACGTCTGTCGCGTTTCTTCAGTGTCTTCTTCCTCAAGCCGCCAAAGCCAAACCAACGCCGTCGGTATGTTCCCGTCCGAGGCCTCACCATCGTCCTCCGCCTTGGTTCGCTCGCCGCGGCGCCGCCCTCCGGTGTTGTCAACATGGTCAACAACCGAGAGGAATAAGGAGATGATTGTACATGGTGAGGATGACAGTAGGGACCCAGCAGCACGCGCAGTAATTTTGTTTTTTCGGGACGGAGAAGGGTAACAACTGGGTTGTGCGGGACCCGTGGCCCGTCTAGCCCAGGCTTTTATTTCATATGTTTAGCACATGACCAGCCCAGTTTGTTTTTTTCCTTTCTGAAAATGGCTAGCCAGCTATTTTCTTTTTTGCAGAATAACCAACATAGGCCTACTTGCTTTTCTACGCCCTGTTGGGCCGGAAATCTTTCAAGACGAGGAGGGATGCATTTTGCCCAGAAAATGGGCTATAAGTAATAAGAAATGGGCTATAAGTAATAATAAATGGGCTGTAAAATGAAAAAATACAGCAAACAGGCAATTAGTTCCAAAATACTGTTTTCTTTCGGATTTTGATATTTTAAATTTCATTGTTTTTGTGCAGGTAAAATTTCATTGAATTTAAATGAAGGTATATTTAGATTTAAAATTAATTTGAATCTAGCTAGAAATTTCGGGCTGTATGTTGTTTGGGACAGATTTGGAGGCTGACTTGTGGGTCTACTAGGTTGACGTGTACTTTGGCTTTGTCAACTTAGTCCACAAACGATTCTAGCAGCAGTGACCGTTGGATGTTAATCCAACGGTCGTGCTGCTTCTTCAATATCTGATCTTCTTGCTCCAGCCACCCAAACCAGCTCTGGTGGGACTGCCTGCTCCCGCCTCCCGTGGCTGGCTGTGCTGCCGCACAGGCCGCACCGCCCCACCCTACTTCATTGCTGGTCAGGCCATTCCTCTACTCACCCACACCTCCTGTTATTTTCCGGCGACGGCAGCCTGACCAGTAAACCCTCGTACTCCCCACCGCGTGGGAAACCATTGCCGAGTCTTCCCCGGCTCCGTGTCGTTCCCTTCCTAGGCCTCGCCGTCGTCCACCGCCATGGTGCTCTCGGCGCGGCCTGGTCAACGAACGACATCCATCGGCCGTGGACTGTATGCGTAAAATAATGATTCCTCCACCTGACAGCTGGGACCCACCAAAAGGGCCTCTGTATTTCATGAAAAAAATGTTCCCCCGCTGACATGTCGGACCCACCAGCTATATCTTCGCATGCAAGGAAGAGCCTCCTTATTACGCACAAAAAAATGAATACCCCCCTGCTAGCTGGGACCCACCATTGTGGGAGGCTGACTTGTGGGCCTACTAAGTTGACGGGGATGGAGGGCTTTGTCAACTTAGTCAATATGAACGATTCTAGCTCCAGTGACCATACGATGTCCATCCAATGGCCATAGTGCTTCTTCAACCTCTGGTCTTCTTGCTCCAGCCGCCCAAAGCAGCGCCGGTCGTGCCGCATGCTCCTGCCTCCCGTGGCCGGCTGTGCTGCCGCGGAGGCCTCACCTGTTGGGGAACGTAGTAATTTCAAAATTTTCCTATGCACACGCAAGATCATGGTGATGCACAGCAACGAGAGGGGAGAGTGTTGTCTACGTACCCACGCAGACCGACTGCGGAAGCGATCACACAACAAAGAGGAAGTAGTCGTACGTCTTCCCGATCCGACCGATCCAAGCACCGTTACTCCGGCACCTCCGAGTTCTTAGCACACGTATAGCTCGATGACGATCCCCGGGCTCCGATCCAGCAAAGCGTCAAGGAAGAGTTCCGTCAGCACAACGGCGTGGTGACGATCTTGATGTTCTACCGTCGCAGGGCTTCGCCTAAGCACCGCTGTAATATGATCGAGGTGGAATATGGTGGCAGGGGGCACCGCACACGGCTATGGAACGATCACGGGGATCAATTGTGTGTCTAGAGGTGCCCCTTGCCTCAGTATATAAAGGAGCCAAGGGGGAGGGGTGCGTCCAGCCTTGGGGCACGCCAGGAGGAGTCCTACTCCTACCGGGAGTAGGACTCCCCCCCCCCCAATCCTAGTTGGAATAGGACTCCAAAGGGGGGAAAGAGAGAGAGGGGGGCCGGCCACCTCTCCTAGTCCTAATAGGACTAGGGGAAGGGGGAAGGCTCGCAGCCACCTTGGGCTGCCCCTTTTCATCTTTCCACTAAAGCCCACTAAGGCCCATTTGGTTCCCGGGGGGTTCCGGTAACCTCCCGGTACTCCGGTAAAATCCCGATTTCACCCGGAACACTTCCGATATCCAAACATAGGCTTCCAATATATTAATCTTTATGTCTCGACCATTTCGAGACTCCTCGTCATGTCCGTGATCACATCCGGGACTCCAAACTAACTTCAGTACATCAAAATGCATAAACTCATAACAACTGTCATCGTAACGTTAAGCGTGCGGACCCTACGGTTCGAGAACAATGTAGACATGACCGAGATACGTCTCCGGTCCATAACCAATAGAGGGACCTGGATGCCCATATTGGCTCCTACATATTCTACGAAGATCTTTATCGGTCAGACCGCATAACAACATACGTTGTTCCCTTTGTCATCGGTATGTTACTTGCCCGAGATTCGATCGTCGGTATCCAATACCTAGTTCAATCTCGTTATTGGCAAGTCTCTTTACTCGTTCTGTAATACACCATCCCGCAACTAACTCATTAGTTGCAATGCTTGCAAGGCTTATGTGATGTGCATTACCGAGAGGGCCCAGAGATACCTCTCCGACAATCAGAGTGACAAATCCTAATCTTGAAATACGCCAACCCAACATCCACCATTGGAGACACCTGTAGAGCTCCTTTATAATCACCCAGTTACGTTGTGACATTTGGTAGCACACAAAGTGTTCCTCCGGCAAACGGGAGTTGCATAATCTCATAGTCATAGGAACATGTATAAGTCATGAAGAAAGCAATAGCAACATACTAAACGATCGGGTGCTAAGCTAATGGAATGGGTCATGTCAATCAGATCATTCAACTAATGATGTGACCTCGTTAATCAAATAACAACTCTTTGTTCATGGTTAGGAAATGTGACCATCTTTGATTAATGAGCTAGTCAAGTAGAGGCATACGTGTGACACTCTGTTTGTCTATGTATTCACACATGTATTATGTTTCCGGTTAATACAATTCTAGCATGAAAAATAAACATTTATCATGATATAAGGAAATAAATAATAACTTTATTATTGCCTCTAGGGCATATTTCCTTCAGTCTCCCACTTGCACTAGAGTCAATAATCTAGATTACACAGTAATGATTCTAACACCCATGGAGCCTTGGTGTTGATCATGTTTTGCTCATGGAAGAGGCTTAGTCAACGGGTCTGCAACATTCAGATCCGTATGTATCTTGCAAATTTCTATGTCTCCCACCTGGACTAGATCCCGGATGGAATTGAAGCGTCTTTTGATGTGTTTGGTCCTCTTGTGTAATCTGGATTCCTTTGCCAAGGCAATTGCACCAGTATTGTCACAAAAGATTTTCATTGGACCCGATGCACTAGGTATGACACCTAGATCGGATATGAACTCCTTCATCCAGACTCCTTCGTTCGCTGCTTCCGAAGCAGCTATGTACTCCACTTCACATGTAGATCCCGCTACGACGCTTTGTTTAGAACTGCACCAACTGACAGTTCCACCGTTTAAAGTAAACACGTATCCGGTTTGCGATTTAGAATCGTCCGGATCAGTGTCAAAGCTTGCATCAACGTAACCTCTTACGGTGAGCTCTTTGTCACCTCCATATACGAGAAACATATCCTTAGTCCTTTTCAGGTATTTCAGGATGTTCTTGACCGCAGTCCAGTGATCCACTCCTGGATTACTTTGGTACCTCCCTGCTAAACTTATAGCAAGGCACACATCAGGTCTGGCACACAGCATTGCATACATGATAGAGCCTATGGCTGAAGCATAGGGAACATCTTTCATTTTCTCTCTATCTTCTGCAGTGGTCGGGCATTGAGTCTGACTCAACTTCACACCTTGTAACACAGGCAAGAACCCTTTCTTTGCTTGATCCATTTTGAACTTCTTCAAAATCTTGTCAAGGTATGTGCTTTGTGAAAGTCCAATTAAGCGTCTTGATCTATCTCTATAGATCTTTATGCCTAATATGTAAGCAGATTCACCGAGGTCTTTCATTGAAAAACTCTTATTCAAGTATCCCTTTATGCTATCCAGAAATTCTATATCATTTCCAATCAGTAATATGTCATCCACATATAATATCAGAAATGCTATAGAGCTCCCACTCACTTTCTTGTAAATACAAGCTTCTCCGAAAGTCTGTATAAACCCAAATGCTTTGATCACACTATCAAAGCGTTTATTCCAACTCCGAGAGGCTTGCACCAGTCCATAAATGGATCGCTGGAGCTTGCACACTTTGTTAGCTCCCTTTGGATCGACAAAACCTTCTGGTTGCATCATATACAACTCTTCTTCCAGAAATCCATTTAGGAATGCAGTTTTGACATCCATTTGCCAAATTTCATAATCATAAAATGCGGCAATTGCTAACATGATTCGGACAGACTTAAGCATCGCTACGGGTGAGAAGGTCTCATCGTAGTCAACCCCTTGAACTTGTCGAAAACCTTTCGCGACAAGTCGAGCTTTGTAGACAGTAACATTACCGTCAGCGTCAGTCTTCTTCTTGAAGATCCATTTATTCTCAATTGCTTGCCGATCATCGGGCAAGTCAACCAAAGTCCATACTTTGTTCTCATACATGGATCCCATCTCGGATTTCATGGCTTCAAGCCACTTTGCGGAATCTGGGCTCACCATCGCTTCTTCATAGTTCGTAGGTTCATCATGATCTAGTAGCATGACTTCCAGAACTGGATTACCGTACCACTCTGGCGCGGATCTCACTCTGGTTGATCTACGAGGTTCAGTAGTATCTTGATCTAAAGTTTGATGATCATCATCATTAACTGCCTCACTAACTGGTGTAGGTGTCACTGAAACAGTTTTCTGTGATGTACTACTTTCCAATAAGGGAGCAGGTACAGTTACCTCGTCAAGTTCTACTTTCCTCCCACTCACTTCTTTCGAGAGAAACTCCTTCTCCAGAAAGTTTCCGAATTTAGCAACAAAAGTCTTGCCTTCGGATCTGTGATAGAAGGTGTATCCAATAGTTTCCTTTGGATATCCTATGAAGACACATTTCTCCGATTTGGGTTCGAGCTTATCAGGTTGAAGCTTTTTCACATAACCATCGCAGCCCCAAACTTTCAGAAACGACAACTTTGGTTTCTTGCCAAACCACAGTTCATAAGGCGTCGTCTCAACGGATTTTGATGGTGCCCTATTTAACGTGAATGCGGCCGTCTCTAGAGCGTATCCCCAAAACGATAGCGGTAAATCAGTAAGAGACATCATAGATCGTACCATATCTAGTAAAGTACGATTACGACGTTCGGACACACCATTACGTTGTGGTGTTCCGGGTGGCGTGAGTTGCGAAACTATTCCAAAAAATTTCAAATGTACACCAAACTCGTAACTCAAATATTCTCCTCCACGATCAGATCGTAGAAACTTTATCTTCTTGTTACGATGATTTTCAACTTCACTCTGAAATTCTTTGAACTTTTCAAATGTTTCAGACTTGTGTTTCATTAAGTAGATATACCAATATCTGCTTAAGTCATCTGTGAAGGTGAGAAAATAACGATATCCGCCACGAGCCTCAATATTCATCGGACCACATACATCGGTACGTATGATTTCCAACAAATCTGTTGCTCTTTCCATAGTACCGGAGAATGGTGTTTTAGTCATCTTGCCCATGAGGCACGGTTCGCAAGTACTAAGTGATTCATAATCAAGTAGTTCCAAAAGTCCATCAGTATGGAGTTTCTTCATGCGCTTTACACCAATATGACCTAAACGATAGTGCCACAAATAAGTTGCACTTTCATTATCAACTCTGCATCTTTTGGCTTCAACATTATGAATATGTGTATCACTACTATCGAGATTCATCAAAAATAGACCACTCTTCAAAGGTGCATGACCATAAAAGATATTACTCATACAAATAGAACAACCATTATTCTCTGATTTAAATGAATAACCGTCTCGCATTAAACAAGATCCAGATATAATGTTCATGCTCAACGCTGGCACCAAATAACAATTATTTAGGTGTAATATTTATCCCGAAGGTAGATGTAGAGGTAGCGTGCCGACCGCGATCACATCGACTTTGGAACCGTTTCCACGCGCATCGTCACCTCGTCCTTTGCTAGTGTCCGCTTATTCCGTAGTCCCTGTTTCGAGTTGCAAATATTAGCAACAGAACCAGTATCAAATACCCATGTGCTACTGCGAGCTCTAGTAAGGTACACATCAATAACATGTATATCACATATACCTTTGTTCACCTTGCCATCCTTCTTATCCGCCAAATACTTGGGGCAGTTCCGCTTCCAGTGACCAGTCTGCTTGCAGTAGAAGCGCTCAGTTTCAGGCTTAGGTCCAGACTTGGGTTTCTTCTCTTGAGCATCAACTTGCTTGCCGTTCTTCTTGAAGTTCCCCTTCTTCTTCCCTTTGCCCTTTTTCTTGAAACTAGCGGTCTTGTTGACCATCAAGACTTGATGCTCCTTCTTGATTTCTACCTCCGCCGCTTTCAGCATTGCGAAGAGCTCGGGAATAGTCTTATTCATCCCTTGCATATTATAATTCATCATGAAGCTCTTGTAGCTTGGTGGCAGTGATTGGAGAATTCTGTCAATGACACAATCATCTGGAAGATTAACTCCCAATTGAATCAAGTGATTATTATACCCAGACATCTTGAGTATATGCTCACTGACAGAACTGTTCTCCTCCATCTTGCAGCTATAGAACTTATTGGAGACTTCATATCTCTCAATCCGGGCATTTGCTTGAAATATTAACTTCAACTCCTAGAACATCTCATATGCTCCATGACGTTCAAAACGTCGTTGAAGTCCCGATTCTAAGCCGTAAAGCATGGCACACTGAACTATCGAGTAGTCATCAGCTTTGCTCTGCCAGACGTTCATAACATCTGGTGTTGCTCTAGCAGCAGGCCTGGCACCCAGCGGTGCTTCCAGGACGTAATTCTTCTGAGCAGCAATGAGGATAATCCTCAAGTTACGGACCCATTCCATGTAATTGCTACCATCATCTTTCAACTTTGCTTTCTCAAGGAACGCATTAAAATTCAACGAAACAACAGCACGAGCCATCTATCTATAATCAACATAAACAAGCAAGATACTATCAGGTACTAAGTTCATGATAAGTTTAAGTTCAATTAATCAAATTACTTAAGAACTCCCACTTAGATAGACATCCCTCTAATCCTCTAAGTGATCACGTGATCCAAATCAACTAAACCATGTCTGATCATCACGTGAGATGGAGTAGTTTCATTGGTGAACATTGCTATGTTGATCATATCTTCTATATGATTTACGCTCGACCTTTCGGTCTCCGTGTTCCGAGGCCATATCTGTATATGCTTGGCTCGTCAAGTATAACCTGAGTATTCCGCGTGTGCAACTGTTTTGCACCCGTTGTATTTGAACGTAGAGCCTATCACACCCGATCATCACGTGGTGTCTCAGCACGAAGAACTTTCGCAACGGTGCATACTCAGGGAGAACACTTCTTGATAATTTAGTGAGAGATCATCTTATAATGCTACTGTCGATCAAAGCAAGATAAGATGCATAAAAATATAAACATCACATGCAATCAATATAAGTGATATGATATGGCCATCATCATCTTGTGCCTGTGATCTCCATCTCCGAAGCACCGTCATGATCACCATCGTCACCGGCGCGACACCTTGATCTCCATCGTAGCATCGTTGTCGTCTCGCCAATCTTATGCTTCCACGACTATCGCTACCGCTTAGTGATAAAGTAAAGAATTACATCGCGATTGCATTGCATACAATAAAGCGACAACCATATGGCTCCTGCCAGTTGTCGATAACTCGGTTACAAAACATGATCATCTCATACAATAAAATTCAGCATCATGCCTTGACCATATCACATCACAACATGCCCTGCAAAAACAAGTTAAACGTCCTCTACTTTGTTGTTGCATGTTTTACGTGGCTGCTACGGGCTTAAGCAAGAACCAATCTCACCTACGCATCAAAACCACAACGATAGTTTGTCAAATAGACTCTGTTTTAACCTTCTCAAGGACCGGGCGTAGCCACACTCGGTTCAACTAAAGTTGGAGAGACAGTCGCCCGCAAGCCACCTATGTGCAAAGCACGTCGGGGGAACCGGTCTCGCGTAAGCGTACGCGTAATGTTGGTCCGGGTCGTCTCGTCCAACAATACCGTTGAACCAAAGTATGACATGCTGGTAGGCAGTATGACTTATATCGCCCACAACTCACTTGTGTTCTACTCGTGCATATAACATCAAACCATAAAACCAGGCTCGGATGCCACTGTTGGGGAACGTAGTAATTTCAAAATTTTCCTACGCACACGCAAGATCATGGTGATGCACAGCAACGAGAGGGGAGAGTGTTGTCTACGTACCCACGCAGACCGACTGCGGAAGCGAGCACACAACGAAGAGGAAGTAGTCGTACGTCTTCCCGATCCGACCGATCCAAGCACCGTTACTCCGGCACCTCCGAGTTCTTAGCACACGTATAGCTCGATGACGATCCCCGGGCTCCGATCCAGCAAAGCGTCGAGGAAGAGTTCCGTCAACACAACGGCGTGGTGACGACCTTGATGTTCTACTGTCGCAGGGCTTCGCCTAAGCACCGCTACAATATGATCGAGGTGGAATATGGTGGCAGGGGGCACCGCACACGGCTATGGAACGATCACGGGGATCAATTGTGTGTCTAGAGGTGCCCCTTGCCTCAGTATATAAAGGAGCCAAGGGGGAGGGGTGCGGCCAGCCATGGGGCGCGCCAGGAGGAGTCCTACTCCTACCGGGAGTAGGACTCCCCCCCCCCCCAATCCTAGTTGGAATAGGACTCCAAAGGGGGGAAAGAGAGAGAGGGGGGCCGGCCACCTCTCCTAGTCCTAATAGGACTAGGGGAAGGGGGAAGGCTCGCAGCCACCTTGGGCTGCCCCTTTTCACCTTTCCACTAAAGCCCACTAAGGCCCATTTGGTTCCCGGGGGGTTCCGGTAACCTCCCGGTACTCCGGTAAAATCCCGATTTCACCCGGAACACTTCCAATATCCAAACATAGGCTTCCAATATATCAATCTTTATGTCTCGACCATTTCGAGACTCCTCGTCATGTCCGTGATCACATCCGGGACTCCGAACTAACTTCGGTACATCAAAATGCATAAACTCATAACAATTGTCATCGTAACGTTAAGCGTGCGGACCCTACGGTTCGAGAACAATGTAGACATGACCGAGATACATCTCCGGTTAATAACCAATAGCGGGACCTGGATGCCCATATTGGCTCCTACATATTCTACGAAGATCTTTATCGGTCAGACCGCATAACAACATACGTTGTTCCCTTTGTCATCGGTATGTTACTTGCCCGAGATTCGATCGTCGGTATCCAATACCTAGTTCAATCTCGTTATCGGCAAGTCTCTTTACTTGTTCTGTAATACACCATCCCGCAACTAACTCATTAGTTGCAATGCTTGCAAGGCTTATGTGATGTGCATTACCGAGAGGGCCCAGAGATAACTCTCCGACAATCGGAGTGACAAATCCTAATCTCGAAATACGCCAACCCAACATCCACCATCAGAGACACCTGTAGAGCTCCTTTATAATCACCCAGTTACGTTGTGATGTTTGGTAGCACACAAAGTGTTCCTCCGGCAAACGGGAGTTGCATAATCTCATAGTCATAGGAACATGTATAAGTCATGAAGAAAGCAATAGCAACATACTAAATGATCGGGTGCTAAGCTAATGGAATGGGTCATGTCAATCAGATCATTCAACTAATGATGTGACCTCGTTAATCAAATAACAACTCTTTGTTCATGGTTAGGAAACGTAACCATCTTTGATTAACGAGCTAGTCAAGTAGAGGCATACTAGTGACACTCTGTTTGTCTATGTATTCACACATGTATTATGTTTCCGGTTAATACAATTCTAGCATGAATAATAAACGTTTATCATGATATAAGGAAATAAATAATAACTTTATTATTGCCTCTAGGGCATATTTCCTTCATCACCGCCCCCTACTATTCCCAACGCTGGCCAGGCCCTGCGGCGACGGCAGCCTCACATCGCAGCCGAACCAGCGAACCCTCGTACTCCTCTCCGCGCGGGCTTTCACTTCCGCGTCTTCCCCGGCTCCGCGTCGTCCCCTTCCTAGGCCTCGCCGTCGTCCACCGCCGTGGTGCTCTCCGCGTGGCGTGGTCAACATGGTCAAGGTATGACTTCCGTTGGAAGAGTACTGTACGTGGAGAGGCTGACAGCTGGGTCGACGACCATAGCCCAGTTTTTTTGTGATTTGCCAAGTAAGTCGCTTTGTCAGGCCTGTTGGGCTGCAAATCTTTCAAGACAAGGAGAGCTTTCATTCGGCTGGCCGAGAAAATGGCCCATCAGTAATGCGAAATGGGCTGTACATTTTTAAAACACGTCAAACCGGCAATTAGTTTCAAATATCTTTTTTTCATTTCGAGATTTTAAATTACATTAATTTTTATGCATGGAGAATTTGTTGGATTTTATATTGATATACATTTATTTTTAAAATCAGTTTGAATGTGAGTCGAAATTTTGGAATTAAAAACAGTTCGGACCGCACCGAAATATGCAAAATTTCGTATAATTTTTTAACCATGGCCATAATATGGGTTGTAATGCTAACAAAAAGAATATGGGCTCCAAAAAAACCTTAAGAATTAGCAAATGGGTTGTAAATTATTAGAAATAATGGCAGATGGGTTGTATGTTGTTTTCCACGGATTTGAGGCTTTCCTAAAAAAAGGTTGACGCACAAGCAGTGACTGTTGGATGTCCATTGAACGGTCGTCGTGCTTCTTCAATCTCTGCTCTTCCTGCTCCAGAGGTTCAAACAAGCGCCGACAGGATTGCCTGCTCCCTCCTACCCGCGGCCGGCTGTGCTGTCGTGCAGGCCTCACCGCCCCACCGTACTCCCATCACTGGCCTAGCCATCCCTCTACTCACCCACACCTGTTGTTATTCTCCGGCGACAGTAGACGAACCAGTAAACCCTCGTACAGTCGTACTCCCCTCCGCGTGGGAAACAACTGCCGAGTCTTCCCTGCCTCCGTGTCGTTCCTTTCCTAGGCCTCGCCGTCGTCCACCGCCCTGGTGCTCTCGGCGCGGCCTGGTCAACATGGTCAACGACCGACATGCATCTGAAGTGGACTGTACGTGGAGAGGCCGACAGCTGGGTCCACGGCTGCACACAAGGAAATGCCTCCTTATTACGCGCAAAATAATGATTCCTCCACCTGCCATCAGGGACCCACCGAAAGGGCCTCTGTATTTCACGAAAAAAACGTTACCGCCGCTGACAGCTCGGACCCACCAGCTATATCTTCGCATGCAAGGAAGTGCCTCCTTATTACGCACAAAAAAATGAATACTCCCCCTGTCATGGAATTGTCACGGCAGATGTCCTTAGTGTCAGGACTTAGTCGCGAGGCCAACGCATCTATGTGGTAGCTTGAGAGGGGTTGAGCGGGTCGAGAGACGCGATGTTTTTACCCAGGTTCGGCCCCTCATGATGGAGGTAAAAGCCTACATCCCGCTTCATTGATATTGATGATGATGATCATGGTTACAAGACTGCTCTATCTCGAGAGCTATTGTCTAAACCTAACTTGTCCAACTTGTGGAACTTGTGAATCTTGTCCCTTTTGGGGAGCCCTGCCCCTCCTTATATATGTTGGAGGGGCGGGTTACATGTAGAGTCCTATTAGGATTAGGACTAGTCTATCTCTAATACAAACCGGATACAAGTCCAGGTCTTAACTCCTTGTAAGATAAATGTTCCTCATGCCTTTCCTCTTAAACTGGCCCACCATTGACATAAACCGGCCTTCTGGGCCTTGGGCCTTGTCATTCATCTGACCCGTCCGCCGGGTCACAAGTGTGTCATAATGTTCCGGCGGGTTGCTTGTAAACCGCCAGGTCAGGGCAGTTCGCTAGTGAATCGCCAAGTGTAAACCGGGTCTCAAGTAAACCGCCAAGTCCAGCCGGGTCACCAATGAGTCTTCAGGCTCGTGAACCGTCATTCTAGTGAACCGCCAGACACGTAAATCGCCAATCCTCTGGCGGTTTACTAGTGAAACGCCTAGTCCGGCTGGGTTATACTTCCGGCCGGTTTACGCCGCGTGGTATATCCCCGACATTAGCCCCCAAGTTTAGCTTGGATTTATCCATGGTAAACTTATGCTGCAAAATAAACACAAGAACAAATTTGACAGGTTATGCTCCGGGTTAAGAATTCTTGTAAACCGGTACCTGATGATACTTAAGTCCTTGTCATTTCCTCCTTCTAGAAAATCCGGGTTAACAAGCCAGCTTCATACTCAATTTGTTGACATTGGTTTCTCATAGAGAAACATTGTGAAGAATAATCCACTTGAGTCGGCTTCCAAAGCGCCGGTTTAAGAAATATGGGTCTTGAAATACTTATCTAATATTCAGCCGGTTTGAAGATGTAAAACTTGCCGGTTTATAAATATTGATGGCACCGGGTCATAATTGTTGTCGACACCGGGTCATGTAATTGATCTTCCTGATTTGCTCAAAACTGATAAAATGAAGATATTCCTCCTTTATATGCATAATACCTGTAGCCCCCAAGTCTTAGGAGGAGAACATAGTGATAATTTAAGACTTGCTCCAATAAGTGTTTCAACCTTGAAGAAATCCGATTAGTTCATCTCAATCATATAAACTGAATACTCCATATATGTAGCCCCCAAGTGCCGGGTTGTCATGCTTGCAGCAACCTGGGACTTGTAATTTGCTTATAAAAACTTCAATCAGTGTAACCCCCAAGGACCGGGTCATTATACAATAATGAGCAGGAACTTTGTAAATATAATAATGTAGATTTTAGCAGTGATGTGTAGCCCCCAAGGGCCGGCTTAGTAAGATAATACTGAACCGGGACTTGATATATACTTCAATGAAAATAACATCTTATAATGTAGCATCCATCGTAGGGCTTGAACCCACGTCCACAAGGTTAAGAGCTTTGTGCTTTACCAACTGAGCAATGGATCCTTCAATATTATGGACGAAAACTTGTGTACCTTGAATTGTTGACATGAGCAATTGGTAGCCCCCAAGGGTCGGCCCATTATAATATGATGAGTCGGGTCTTCAATAAGACTAGTAAAAATGACTTTGCATTAGCCCCCAAGTGTCATGATGCATGCTTGTAGCGACATGAGACTTGCATGTAATCTCGATTTGAATAATGTAGCCCCCAAGTGCCGGGTTGTAAGCCTGCAGCGACTCGGGACTATTCCTTCAATTGTAGAATAAATCATATCTATTGATAATATGATAGCCATTGCGCTAAAGCAACTTTGAAAACCTCAATAATACCGGTTATTAACAACCATAAAAATCCAGCCATGTTGGCTATTCAAGATAACATAATCCGGTGAAAACCTTATTCATTCAATATCATAATGAAAATTCAGCCAAACTTGGCTATTTGAATCATATAACCCAATGATTTATAATCGCATGATTCCAATGGCACAATCCAAATATATATATATATATATATATATATATACTGGCGACTTATAGTCCAAAGCCAGGCCGGTTTAACAAACCTGTTTCTGCATACAACAAGTTTAAAGTGTCCTAGCGGTTTACCGCCGGACGGGTCATAATGCCCAACATATAACCCGGGTTTATAACCAAGGCTGCACTTAAGAATAACCAAATATGAAATATATCATACCTGTGACATTGAATCACATTGTTGGTTTTACCAACTTTTTGTAGTAAGGGTGATAACCCAAATCTTGAGTACTGATAACTCCTTCCATATTGTGTCGGTTTATGATAAAATCGTGTCGGGTAGTGATAAACACTGGTTTGCTCCATAATAGGATGGTAACAGAAAATTAAACCGGGCAGATAGTCTCCGGATTAAGATTTGACCGTGTTCCGTCAATTTGTAATTTGACAGTTTGAACCGGTTTAAAACTTTGTTGGTTTAAAAACGCAACAAAAATAAAAGAAACAGTTATCAAGGAAAAATATTGAAGCAAATGCAATGATAAAACCATTTGCAAAAAGAGGCTTATTGAGCCGATCAGATGGTGTTACCATGGTTGGACACGACCAAGCTCCCCAATGGTGTAGCTATGGTTCAAGTCAGCCAGGTCCCCAAATGAAACCGTGGCATTATGCCGATCAAGAGGCGTGGCAATGGTTCGGGTTTGACCAAGCCCCCAAGTGATTCTATGGCCTTAGGCCGATCAAGAGGTGTGACTGGTTCAGACTTGACCATGTCCCCAAGTGATCTGGTGGCTTTCGCCTATCAAAAGGTGTTGCATTGGTACGGACATGACCAAGCCCCCAAGTGATGTTTATAAAATTTTCAAGGGGTAAACCGAAGGCCGCTTTAAGACAGAACAACTCTGTGTAACCACGCATGATGTAAAAGAACAGAGACCCTACTTTATGAAGCAGAAGCCCCCATGTGATCAATAATATGTCAGGCCAGTAAGGCGGGATACCCATATTTGAACCGCGCATCATGGCAGCAGGTCCTCTTTGGCAATTTTTAACTTTTTGCAAGAGATAAATTCTTGTTGAACCGGGATCTTGAACCGGATATTGGGAGCTTCAAAGCTTTGTGGGAGATATCTTTCCCTTGAACTGGATTTTAAACCGGAATCTTTATTTTTAGCCGGAAATTTTCTGACGGCCTTTAAACTCGAACTTGCGAGAAGTTAATTCCTTTTTGAACCAGATATTTTTAAACCAAATTTGAGAGCTTCAGAGATTTGCAAGAGATAGTTTCCTCTTAAACCGGATTGTAAATCGGAAGCATCATTGTGAGCCGGAATATTTCTGACGGCCTTTAAATTTTCATCAATATAACAGTAGCCTCCGGGACCAAGTTATCTTTCTCTCCAATGTCCTGGGGTTCTTGACTTCACTGAAAAACTGGCATATAGCTGAATCATATCATTGTAGCCCCCGAGTCTCAAGGTGACTCGAGGAGTTGGCTTGAGATTCTCCGTGTTTGACCATAGCAGAAGGTGTATATCATTGATGTTGATAATGCGATGTGAATCCACAGAAAGTTGAGGTGACTGCGGCGGGTTATAAATGATCCCATACGAGCCGTGTCAGCAACTCGGCCAATGGTTCCTTCCAACTAGCGATTTGAAGTTTAACCAAAACTGTAGTGGCGGCGACTTGCGTGCCTGCCCATTGAGCCATCCAGTGCAGACGGCGGCTGATAATACATGACAATTTGCCTCCAATTTGTTGGAAGAAAACCGGCTTCCCAAGCAGTGACTTGCTCATACTCAAATAAACAGCTCATGCAGACAGGTGCGGCCCGGTGTGTTGATGTAGACCAGGCCGCGAGAGATGGACGGCAGAGACGATCGCAGCATCAGTGGCGGCTCCGACAGATGAGTCGGCCGCGGCGTTGTAAGCCGGTGCGGACGGGGAAAATCTTCACCGGTGTTGTAAACCAGCACGGACGGGCGAGTTAATCGCGGGTGCGGTCCCGGTGAGTCGAAGTAGTCCGGGCCACAAGGGCGCGGTCTTGCACACATATTCTTTGATCATTGTGGCGCGGTCATATGCTAGCACATGATAGTAATTACGCAATTTATATATCCATGATTCGGCCATCGGCTTTGCAATGACCAATTGTCCTGCATATAAAATGCAAAGACCAAAGTAATTGCTCTCTGACAAAAACAATATGTGCTAAATTATACTTAGAGGGATATCACCTGATTCGCCCGAACAACAGATGAGTCGGCCGTGGCATTGTAAGCCGGTGCGGACGCGTGAACCGCCGTGAGGGCAGATGGACGAGTCATCCATGGCGTTTGTAAAGCGGCGCGGGTGGCGATTCAAACATGATGTTGTTTAACCGGTGTAGATGCACGAATCGACGGCAGGTGCGGACGGATGTAATCCGAACACCGGGGCGGCGACTTGCACGTATATCCGTCGAGCATCCTAGCACGGACAAACACCAATGCAAAAAGTGATGTTGATGCGCCCCCTTAGGCAACACCTTTTCGTAACGGTCCTGCAAAAATATTACAAGACCAAGTAATTGTTCTTTGATAAAAACAATATGTTTAATAAAATAAACTTTAGATGGATACCACCTGACTCGTCCGGACAGTAAATGAGTCGGCTGCGGCATGAGCCAGTGCGGACAGGGAAGTTGGCACCGGTATTGTAAACCGGCAGAGACGGGAGAATCGGCCGCGACGCTGTAGGCCGGCGCAAACACGCGAGTCGGCCGCAGGCGCGGACAGAAGTAAACTGAACAGCGGAGGCGGCGATTTGCACATGCATCCGTTGAGCAACATGACACGGAAGAAAGCCAGTGTAAAATTATGCTAGTACGCGCTCCATATCCGTGGCATAACTATACCGCGGTCATGGATAATTATCCTGCATAAAAAAATATTGCAGAACAAAATAATTGTTTTCACAAATTAATACGTGCTGTTAAAATAGACTGGACGAATATCACCTGATGTTTGAACAAGAGATGATCTGTTCATATCGCCATAAACAGTAAGCCATTGTCCTGTTTTTCTTGGACAAAATATGACTTGTGCGTACGTCCGCCGGAACACACGCGACGCGTCGGCCATGCCAGAGCTGCAGCAGTGGGGGAGCGGCCGGGTCAACCCAGGCGGGTTTGACCCAGTTGTGGATGTAGTACGTAGACTTGGCAAGATGTGCTAGTATGGTAACTAGACTTTTGGATTTGTTGGATGCATGTAGATGTATCACTGATGGTCTTCCCGTGAGTTGTTTGTTTCAACTTTCTCAGGTAGTTGACCTGCTTTTGGCAGTTGATGTACCAGTCTGTCTGGGGACTTGCTTTTCCCAACCGCAACTGGATAGGAACGGCTCAGCGACAGTGACTGGAGGAGGCGACGAGCCACCCGTGATGGCCGAGGAATCTGGGACGGTTGACTTCGTTTTTTACGCCCACATCCATATATCCTCCGGGTCGTAATCGTACTTGTTTTTTTCTCTTTCCTTATTGCTGTGGCGGATCACAACGCCCAGCAACGCTTTTTTGGCAAGAAGTAACAGCAGCAACTCCTTGTCTCATCCGTACTTGACGCACCTGAGAAACAGGCAGCAGCAGAAACTCGACGTTCTCGGCGACTTGTGGTTTAACACGCCGTAAAAATCTCCTACCGGTCCATGCAATGTGATCCTTACACTGATCGGTTTTCAACTTGCAGTGGCGGCAACTCACCCACGCCATCTTAATTTTCTTGAACTCAAAACTTTCATCTGTTTAACTGCGAGCTTCTCGATCCCTGAATAGATCCCTCCAAGAATTCAACACCACCGTGCGCAAGCCCCAAGGTGGGCGCCAACTGTCGTGGAATTGTCACGGCAGATGTTCTTAGTGTCAGGACTTAGTCGCGAGGCCAACGCATCTATGTGGTAGCTTGAGAGGGGTTGAGCGGGACGAGAGACGCGATGTTTTTACCCAGGTTCGGCCCCTCACGGTGGAGGTAAAAGCCTACATCCTGCTTCATTGATATTGATGATGATGATCACGGTTACAAGACTGCTCTATCTCGAGAGCTATTGTCTAAACCTAACTTGTCCAACTTGTGGAACTTGTGAATCTTGTCCCTTTTGGGGAGCCCTGCCCCTCCTTATATATGTTGGAGGGGCGGGTTACATGTAGAGTCCTATTAGGATTAGGACTAGTCTATCTCTAATACAAACCGGATACAAGTCCAGGTCTTAACTCCTTGTAAGATAAATGTTCCTCGTGCCTTTCCTCTTAAACCGGCCCACCATTGACATAAACCGGCCTTCTGGGCCTTGGGCTTTGTCATTCATCTGACCCGTCCGCCGGGTCACAAGTGTGTCATAATGTTCCGGCGGGTTGCTTGTAAACCACCAGGTCAGGGCAGGTCGCTAGTGAATCGCCAAGTGTAAACCGGGTGTCAAGTAAACCGCCAAGTCCAGCCGGGTCACCAATGAGTCTTCAGGCTCGTGAACCGTCATTCCAGTGAACCGCCAGACACGTAAATCGCCAATCCTCTGGCGTTTTACCAGTGAAACACCTAGTCCGGCCATGTTATACTTCCGGCCGATTTACGCCACGAGGTAGATCCCCGACACCCCCTGTTAGCTGGGACCCAGTATAGTGGCAGGCTGACTTGTGGGCCTACTAAGTTGACGGGGACGGAGGGCTTTGTCAACTTAGTCAATATGCACGATTCTAACTCCTGTGACTGTACGGTGTCCATCCAACAGCCGTAATGCTTCTTCAACCTCTGGTCTTCTAGCTCCAGCCGCCCAAACCAGCGCCGGTCGTGCCTCATGCTCCTGCCTCCCGTGGCCGGCTGCGATGCGGCGGAGGCCTCACCGCCCCCTAGGACTCCCGCCGCTGGCCAGGCCATCCCTCTACTCACCCACACCCCATGTTATTCTGCGGCGACGACAGCCTCACACCGCAGCGAACCAGTGAACCCTCGTACTCCTCTACGCGTGGGCATCCACTGTCGCGTCTTCCCCGGCTCCGCGTCGTCCCCTTCCTAGGCCTCGCCGTCGTCCACCGCCCTGGTGCTCTCGGCGCGGCATGGTCAACGTGGTCAAGGAACTGCTTCCATCGGACGTGGACTGTACTTGGAGAGGCTGATAGCTGGGTCCACGGCCGCAACAAGGAAGTGCCTCCTTATTACGTGCAAAATAATTATTCCTCCACCTGATAGCGGGGACCAACCGGACGGGCCACCATATTTCACAAAAAAAAATGTTTTCCCCTGACTGTTAGGACCCACCAGCTACATCTTCGCATGCAAGGAAGTGCGTCCAGGCAAAAAAAAACGATTCGCCCCTGACTGCTGGGACCCACTAGCTACATCTTCGCAGGGAAGGACGTGCCTAACAGTCGGGACCCACCTGGTCGAAGCGCATGTAGTGTTGTCATTTTGTTCGCGAACGTGTACGTACATATATACTGGTGGATGTAGAGGCGCGCACGTGTCGTAGTAGAGGCGCGTACGTGTCGTAGTAGAGGCGTGCACGTAGCATGTACATGTATGTACAGCGGCCAGGGTGCAAGAAAGAAAATACGGCCATGTATGTGTACATACGGGTGGGGTCTCGAACGCCTACTCACGCATACGTACGGCCAGGGCTCGTGTACTTGGCTGGGTCGGAACGGAGAAACAGCGTCGTCGTCGTGTTCATGGGGAGGCAACGAAATGCGTCGTGTTCATGGGGAGGCAACGGAATGCGTCGTATTCATCGGGAGGCAACGGAATGCGTCGTGTTCATCGGGAGGCAACGGAACGCCTGGGAGCCAACCGGCTGGGTCAGAACCGAATGTGTGGTCGTGTTCATCGGGAGGGCTTGGACGGAACAGCCGATGGAAACGAGGCCTGGCGTACCGCACAACGGAGGAAACGGACCTCCTACGTTCGAAACTGGGTCATGTTAATCGGGAGGGGTCTGGCATACCGCAAAACTGAGGAAACGGACCTCCTATGGTCGAAACGGGGGTCCTGTTGATCGGGAGGGGTGTGGCGTACCGCAAAACGGACGAAACAGACCTCCTACGGTCAAAACGGGGGTCCTGTTCATCGGGAGGGGTGTGGCGTACCACAAAATGGACGAAACGGACCTCCTACGGTCGAAACAGGGATCCTGTTCATCAGGAGGGGTGTGGTGTACCGCAAAACGGGACTCCACGGGATATTTTTCATCTCCACCGCCGACCTCCTCCAGCCTCCACGGGCTACCGTCGACCTCCTCCAGCCTCCACGGGCTCCTGTTCATCCAGCCTCCACCGTGTGCTACTCCACCGGCTACTGTTCAACCACCCCTCCACGGGCACCCCTCCATCGTCTACTATTCATCCAGCCCTCCACACCACGGGGTCCTGTTCAACCACCCCTCCACGGGCACCCCTCCACCGTCTACTGTTCATCCAGCCCTCCACCACACCACGGGGTCCTGTTCATCCAGAGGAAACGCCACCGCTCACTGTTCATCCACCCCCCCCCCCCCCGCAACGCTCACTGTTTATCCCAGAGGCAGCATTGATCGGCTTCAGTTAGCAGCAGTAGCGAAGGAATCGCTTGATCGGGTTCAGTTAACAGCCATTGATCGATCGCTCGGGTTCAGTAACGCGTAGCCTACAGTGCAATCGCTCGGGTTCAGTTAGAGCCCAACGCCTCGCTCGGGTTCAGTTAGAGCCAACGCCTCGCACACACGCGCGTACGTGTACGAGAGAAACGTGCATCGCTCGGCCCCCGACCTCCCACCGTAACCGGGACCTCCCTGCAATTTTCCTCGCCCTCGCTTCTACCATGTTTTTTTTCCGTCATGGACGGCCCAAAGAATGTCATGCAGCTGCATCTCCGGCCCGCCCAGGACGAAAAGCCCATTTTCTGTCATGTTTTTTTGTCATAGAAGTAGGAGCCCACCACATCTATGATGATACCGAGTTTTGTCACAATTATCGTCATAGAAGTGTCATATGTATGACAGAAAATAAAATTCATTCGGCCCAAAATGTCACGGATGTGTCTTTTTTTGTAGTGGTTGTTGTAAATATGTAAAGCCAGCATTCAAGTTTTTAGCAAAGATTATGACTAACCACATTCACAATAACGCTTAGGTCTTAAGTTTACTCATATCAATGGCATAATCAACTAGCGAGCAATAATAATAAATCTCGGATGACAACACTTTCTCAAAACAATCAAAATATGATATAACAAGATGGTATCTCGCTAGCCCTTTCTGAGACCGCAAAACATAAATGCAGAGCACCTTTAAAGATCAAGGACTGACTAGACATTGTAATTCATGGTAAAAGAGATCCAGTCAAGTCATACTCAATGTAAACTAACAGTAATGAATACAAATGACAGTGGTGCTCTCCAACTGGTGCTTTATAATAAGAGGATGATGACTCAACATGAAAGTAAATAGATAGGCCCTTCGCGGAGGGAAGCAGGGATTTGTAGAGGTGCCAGAGCTCGGTTTTGAAATAGAGATGAATAATATTTTGAGCGGTATACTTTCATTGTTAACATAACAACCAAGAGATGGCAATATATTCCATACTACACACATTATAGGCGGTTCCCAAACAGAATGGTAAAGTTTATACTCCCCCTCCACCAACAAGCATCAATTCATGGCTTTCTTGAAACAACGAGTGCCTCCAACTAACAAGAGTCCCAGGGGGAGTTTTGTTTGCAATTATTTTGATTTAGTTTGCATAAAGCATGGGACTGGGCATCCCGGTGACCAGCCATTTTCTCGTGAGTGAGGAGCGGAGTCCACTCCTCTTGAGAATAACCCGCCTAACATGGAAGATACGGATATCCCTAGTTGATACATGAGTTATTCGAGCATAGAAAACAGGATATTTATTTGAAGGTTTAGAGTTTGGCACATACAAATTTACTTGGAACGGCAGGTAGATACGTATATAGGTAGGTATGGTGGACTCATATGAAATAACTTTTGGGGTTTATGGAGTTGGATGCACAAGCAGTATTCCCGCTTAGTACAGGTGAAGGCTAGGAAAAGACTGGGAAGCGACCAGCTAGAGAGCGACAACAGTCATGAACATGCATTAAAATTAATCAACACTGAATGCAAGCATGAGTAGGATATAATCCACCATGAACATAAATATCGTGAAGACTATGTTGATTTTGTTTCAACTACATGCGTGAGCATGCGCCAAGTCAAGTCACTTAAATCATTCAGAGGAGGATACCACCCTATCATACCACATCACAACCATTTTAATAGCATGTTGGCACGCAAGGTAAACCATTGTAAGCTCCTAGCTAATCAAGCATGGCACAAGAAACTATTATCTCTAGTTGTCATTGCAAACATGTTTATTCATAATAGGCTGAATCAGGAACGATGAACTAATAATATTTACAAAAAACAAAAGAGGTCGAGTTCATACCAGCTTTTCTCATTTCAGTCAGTCCATCATATATCGTCATAATTGCCTTTCACTTGCACGACCGAACGATGTGGATAATAACAATAGTGCACGTGCATTTGACTAAGCTGGAATCTGCAAGCATTCAATAAACAGGAGAAGACAAGGCAATATGGGCTCTTTTGTCAGATCAACAATAATGCATATAAGAGCTACTTCAACAATTTAATTATGGTCTTCTCCTATCGACCCCCAAAGAAAAGAAAAGAAATAAAACTATTTACACGGGAGAGCTCCCAGCAAGTAAAAGAAGAACAGGAAATCTTTTTGGGTTTAGTTTTTAATTACTACTACAAGCATAGAAAGTAAACTAATTAAAGGCTACAACTAATTTTTTTGTTTTTCTTAAGGTTTATCAAACACACAAGAAGAGAGCATAAAAAGGAAAATAAACTAGCATGGATGATACAATGAAAAAGTAAGAGCACCGACATCTAGCAATGGGTGTGTGAACATGAATGTAATGTCGGTGAGAAATACATACTCCCCCAAGCTTAGGCTTTTGGCCTAAGTTGGTCTATGGCCACGATTGTCCTGGAGGATATCCATAATAGTAGTTGGGGTCGTACTGCGAAGAAGAAGAAGACTCTGACTGCCACTGGTTGGCAATCATTTCCGGATCCCAATGGTAATTAGACTGTCATGGAGGATCAACTTGTGGTTCCGGCTCTGGCTCTGTGGCTGATGTAGGGTTTCGATAGGCGTGAATAGCCTCTAACGGAACAAGGTACTAGCCTGCAGATAAATCAAACAAGGAAGGAGCATGTAGGGTAATAGTCTCAGGATGATGTTTATCAAAGAACAATTTCTATTTAAGCTCCCCTTCCCTATTCTTAACAATAAAATTGTGTGCTACCATACTCTTATAATATAAATAAACACGAGGCAACAATTTTTCTTCCTTCTCATAATGCCTAATAGGTATGTTAAAATATGCAGCTAGGCGTGAAGCATAGATGCCTTCAAAGATGGGGCCCTTTGTACGGTTCAGACTTAACCGTTTGGCAATAATACCACCCATACTATCAGAGCTATCACTAAATAAACCGTGGAACAAAATAATTATATCAGGAACACTAAGGTTTCCACAGTTTCCGCGACCAAATAAGCAACGACCAGCAAAATATTGCAAAGTAGCGTAAAACAGGAAAATGTATGCTAGTGATTCGTGCATGGGAAACCTTCCTTGTTTCCCCTACAATGATGGTATCAATAAACCCATCCACATCACTGTGATGTGGTTCCTCTGTCGTGCCCTCAAAAGGGACCAAACAAACCCGACAAAAATCATAAAGTGACATCTCCTTATGCTCATCATATAAATAAAACTCCATCGTAGGTGGTGAGCTCCTAGAATGGAAATGAAAGTTTTGCACAAAGATATTTGTGAGTAAGAGATACTGTTCATGTTGGTCGTGGAGGAAGGCGGTGAGGCCTGCATTCTCAGCCAATTCATAAAAATCATCATAAATCCCGACTGCTCTCAAGAAATCATCGGAAGGCCATTCACACGGTCGAACCTCCGCAGTGCGAGGCAAATTATACTTGGGCTTCTGTGCCTTTTCCTTCGAGCTTCGGCTCGATGAGCCCCTAAAAAATCTCTTCATTATTCTCTGAAAAATTCTGAAATTTTTAGTAACTTCAAAATAAAAGTGAACAAAGCTTAATAAAATTGATAGCCACTACTCCTACAAGTGCCTAGAGCCTATATCATGCATCAAAACTACTTAGAACCATATAAATTTGACATGCAAGCTCAAGAACATGGTCACCTAGGCAGCATAAATTTGCAATGAATAGAGCACTAGAACAAAAACTAATTGGACCAATGGAGGAGTCACATACCAAGGAACAATCCCCACAAGCAGTTTTGTGAGAGGTGCTTTGAGCAAGGAGATCGAAAATGGCAGCAAAATGAGCTTGGACTCAGGTATGAACTAGATATTCGTGTTTGTGGGAGGAAGAAGAAGTGTGTGGGTGCAGGAATAAGTGGAGGAGGGCCACCATGGGCCCACGAGGTAGGGGGCACGCCCAGGGCGGTAGGGCGCGCCCCTGACCCTCGTGGCCAGGTGCCAGCTCCTCCTGTTGTGTTCTCAGTGCCAAATATTCTCAAATATTCCAAGAAAAATCATATTTAAATTTCAGGGCATATGGAGAACTTTTATTTTTGGGGTATTTTTATATTGCACGGATAAATCACATAATAGACAGAAAAATACTATTTTTATTTTATTTAATAATAACAGAAAGTAAGAGGAGGGTACAGAAGGTTGTGCCTTCTAGTTTCATCCATCTCATGCTTATCAAAAGGAATCCACTAACAAGGTTGATCAAGTCTTGTTAACGAACTCATTCCGAATAACATGGAACCGGAGAAATTTCGAATAACACTATGTTACCTCAATGGGGATATGCACATCCCCAATAATAAGAATATCATATTTCTTCTTGACAGTAGGAAGAGGAAATTCAAAACCTCCAAATATAATCGATGGAATTTTTCCAATAGAGTTGATACTATGAACTTGAGGTTGTTTCCTCGGAAAGTGTACCGTATGCTCATTACCATTAACATGAAAAGTGACATTGCCTTTAGTGCAATCAATAACAGCCCGTGCAGTATTCAAAAAGGGTCTTCCAAGAATAATAGACATACCATCGTCCTCGGGAATATCAAGAATAACAAAGTCCGTTGAAATAGTAATGTTTGCAACTACAACAAGCACATCCTCACAAATACCGACAGGTATAGCAGTTGATTTATCAGCCATTTGCAAAGATATTTCAGTAGGTGTCAACTTATTCAAATCAAGTCTACGATATAAAGAGAGAGGCATAACACTAACACCGGCTCCAAGATCACATAAAGCAGTTTTAACATAGTTTCTTTTAATGGAGCATGGTATAGTGGGTACTCCTGGATCTCCAAGTTTCTTTGGCATTCCACCCTTAAAAGTATAATTAGCAAGCATGGTGGAAATTTCAGCTTTCGGTATCTTTCTTTTATTTGTAACAATATCTTTCATATACTTAGCATAAGGATTCATTTTGAGCATATCAGTTAATCGCATACGCAAAAAGATAGGTCTAATCATTTCAATGAAGAGCTCAATATCCTCATCATCCTTTTTCTTGGATGGTTTGGGAGGAAAAGGCATGGGTTTCTCAACCCAAGGCTCTCTTTCCTTGCCATGTTTCCTAGCAACAAAGTCTTTCTTATCATAACGTTGATTCTTTGATTGTGGGTTATCAAGATCAACAGCAGGTTCAATTTCTATATCATTATCATTACTAGGCTGAGCATCATCATGAACATTATCATTAACATTATCACTAGTTTTAGGTTCATTACCAGATTGTGTTTCAGCATCAGAGATAGAAATATCATTTGGATTCTCACGTATTTCAGTAACAGGTTCACTAGAAGCATGCAAAGTCCTATCATTTTTCTTTTTCTTCCTTTTAGAAGGACTAGGTGCATCTATATTATTTCTCTGAGAATCTTGCTCAATTCTCTTAGGGTGGCCTTCAGGATACAAAGGTTCCTGAGTCATTTTACCACCTCTAGTCATAACTCTAATAGCATTATCATTATTCTCACTATTCAATTCATTGAGCAGATCATTTTGAGCTCTAAGTATTTGTTCTACTTGAGTGGTAATCATAGAAGCATGTTTACTAATAAGTTTAAGTTCACCTTTGACATTAGCCATATAATCACCCAAGTGTTCAACCATATTTGAATTGTATTTCAATTGTCTACCAAAATAAGCATTAAAATTTCTTGTTTAACAATGAAATTGTCAAACTCATCTAAGCATTGTCTAGCAGACTTATAACGAGGGATATCATCTTCATCAAATCTATAGAGAGAATTTACCTTTACTACCTGTGTTGGGTTATCAAGACCATGATTTTCTTCAATAGGTGATGGATCAAGATCATATGTTTCTTCAACAGGCGGTAAATTAAGACCATGTATTTCTTCAATAGGAGGTAAATTTTTAACATCTTCAGCTTTAATAACTTTTTCTTTCATAGATTTCTTTGCCTCTTGCATATCTTCAAGACTGAGAAATAGAATACCCCTCTTCTTTGGAGTTGGTTTAGGAATAGGCTCAGGAGCTGGCTGAGGAAGTGTCCAGTTATTTTCATTTGTCAACATATTATTCAATAGAATTTCAGCTTCATCTGGTGTTCTTTCCCTAAAAACAGAACCAGCACAACTATCCAGGTAATCTCTGGAAGCATCAGTTAGTCCATTATAAAAGATATCAAGTATTTCATTTTTCTTAAGAGGATGATCAGGCAAAGCATTAAGTAACTTGAGAAGCCTCCCCCAAGCTTGTGGGAGACTCTCTTCTTCAATTTGCACAAAATTACATATATCACTTAAAGTAGCTTGTTTCTTATGAGCAGGGAAATATTTAGCAGAGAAGTAATAAATCATGTCCTGGGGACTACACACACAACCAGGATCAAGAGAATTAAACCATATCTTAGCATCACCCTTTAATGAGAATAGAAATATTTTAAGGATATAAAAGTAGCGAGTTCTCTCATCATTAGTGAACAGGGTGGCTATATCATTTAATTTAGTAAGATGTGCCACAACAATTTCAGATTCATAGCCATGAAAAGGATCAGATTCAACCAAAGTAATTATATCAGGATCAACAGAGAATTCATAATCCTTATCGATAACACAGATAGGTGAAGTAGCAAAAGCAGGGTCAGGTTTCATCCTAGCATTTAGAGATTGCTTATTCCATTTAGCTAATAACCTCTTGAGTTTGTATCTATCTTTGCAAGCTAAAATAGCTAGAGAAGCTTCTTTTTCAAAAACATAACCCTCAGGAATAATAGGCAAGTCTTCATCATCACTTTCATCGATATTATCAGATTCAATATTTTCATTCTCTCTAACTCTAGCAAGTTGTTCATCAAGAAATTCTCCAAGTGGCACAGTAGTATCAAGCATAGAAGTAGTTTCATCATAAGTATCATGTATAGCAGAAGTGGCATCATGTAACGCCCCAGATATAACTTTCCTAATTTGTACTCCAACTCTTGCCGTTTCCGGCATTAAGTTATATTTATTTCTCGGGTTTGGGTTTTTGTCTCCGCGTGTTGTTTTCATTTTCATGCATCTCATATCATGTCATCATGTGCATTGCATTCGCATATGTGTTCATCTCATGCATTCGAGCATTTTCCCCGTTGTCCGTTTTGCATTTCGGCGCTTCGTTCTCCTCCGGTGGTCATTTCTAGCTTTCTTTCGTGTGTGGGGATTAAACATTTTCGGATTGGACCGAGACTTGTCATGCGGCCTTGGTTTACTATCGGTAGACCGCCTGTCAAGTTTCGTATCATTTGGACTTCGTTTGATACTCCAACGGTTAACCGAGGGACCGAAAAGGCCTCGTGTGTGTTGCAGCCCAACACCCCTCCAAGTTGGCCCAAAACCCACCAAACTCTGCTCCATCATCTAGATCGTTCGATCATGATCGCGTGGCCGAAAACCGCACCTCATTTGAACTCTCCTAGCTTCACTTATGCCTATAAATAGTCCCCCCATTTTTGGATCTCGGATCTCTCCCCGTCCAACCCTAAAAAAACCCTAGGGTTGACTTTTTCCCTCTCCCCCCTAATTTTTGTGCATACTTTGACCTGCCATATCTCCGCATCCGTAGCTCCGATTTGGACATATAGTATATCAAAATGTTTGTCTCGACGAGTACATCATTTCATTCCATTGCATCATTTTCATTTGAGTTCATCTTGATGCCCGAAATGCTGTTAGAAGGAGGCTTCGTGAGTTAATTGTCAGATCTGTTAGTTCATCTTAGACTTTTGTCATTTTTGCCATGATTGTTGTGTGCATGATATGCCTGTGAGTCCTTCATATGTTTTGTTAAGCATTTTGTCTTCTTTCCAGAGGTGCAACCCATGCATTTTTAGGATGTGTGTGGTGACTTGTGCAAGCTTGCAAAGTGAGGCACTCGGAAAATCTATTTTCAGGGACTTAGTTGTTTTCACTAAGTCTGGGATTATTTAGTTCATGATGCCATATGTTCAGCTTGTTTCCTAATGATCCGTGTCTCTTTTGAGGATGATCAGTAAGGGACTTTTGTTAATCATGTTATGCTCTATCCATCCATGTCTTTACTTGCAATTATGGAGCACCCTAGCTTGAGTCAATCGAGCTCTACTTTCGTTTCATTGTGAATTTGGGCAGATCGTTAACTTGTTTGCGATTTTGCCGGTGCTATTGTAGTTGATCCGTGCATGTTATGCCATTGTTCTTGCCATGTCTAGTTAGCATTTTGTGTCTTCTTAATGGATGTATGCTTTCCTTGCCATGGCTTGTACCGTAGTGAGTGCATCGAGCTCGTTTACATGCCTTCGTGAGCTATATTTCAGCATGTCTCAGTTTTCACTAAGTCTGAAAACTGATTGTGTTCGAGCCATGTTCGTGTGCTCGTTAGTATATTTTGTGAACCCTTTTGGCCCCAGATCATTTTGGGTCTTTTGTTAAGCTTGTTGAGTAGCTCCATGCCATGTTCTTCTTTATCATAATCAGGTCATGTATCATGTTGTTTTGCTGCTCTGAAGAGGGCTTCGTGATCTGGAATTTCAGACAAGTGTTAATTTCACTAAGTCTGAGATCTGTTTTGCATTTGTGTTTTTGCCATGCTTGTTTGAACCTCATAATGGATGAATTGGCCGTGGCTCAGTGCTAGTCTTTTGTTAAGCATCTTGTGTGCATCCCTGTCATGTCTTTTGTTGTCATGTTTGGGTGGCTGTAGCATGTTCTTTTTGTTGCATTTAGATGCCTACTTGCTGTAAATCGCAGATCGGTGTCATCTTAAAACGCTTGCCATTTCCAAACCGTAACTCCGATTCCATTGATCTTTATATTGTTTTCAAGCGATTTCATCCCCTCTATCCAGTGGCACACTAGGTTTTCCAAGTTGAGGCCAGGTTCATGCATTTCCTGTCACGTCTTGCATTTTGCATCCCGCATCGCATCCCGCATAGCATACCATCCATTGCATCTTATTATTTGAGTTTGCACGTGGTTGATTGTATCCTTGTTGCTTGTTTGTGTTGTTTGGGTAGAGCCGGGAGACGAGTTCGCTAACGAGGAGCCCGTTGAGTTTGCTTTTGAGGATCCAGTCAACTCTGACAGCTTTGCAGGCAAGATGATCATACCCTCGAAATCACTACTATCTTTGCTATGCTAGTTTTGCTCGCTCTTGCTATGCCAATGCTTCGATGCCTACCTTTTGCTTGTCAGCCTCCCAATTGCCATGTTGAACCTCTAACCACCATGTCCTAGCAAACCATTGATTGGCTATGTTACCGCTTTGCTCAGCCCCTCTTATAGCGTTGCTAGTTGCAGGTGAAGATTGGAGTCGTTCCTTGTTGGAACATTTATTTACTTGTTGGGATATCATTATATTGCTATGTTATCTTAATGCATCTATATACTTGGTAAAGGGTGGAAGGCTCGGCCTCTCGCTAGTGTTTTGTTCCACTCTTGCCGCCCTAGTTTCCGTCATATCGGTGTTATGTTCCCGGATTTTGCGTCCCTCACGCGGTTGGGCTATAATGGGAACCCCTTGATAGTTTGCCTTGATTAATGATTTGCCAGCAATGCCCAACATTGGTTTTACTATTTGCCACCTAGCCTATTTTTTCCTTGGGTTTCCGGAGCCCGAGGGTCATCTTATTTAAAGCCCCCCGGGCCAGTGCTCCTCTGAGTGTTGGTCCACCTGTCAGCTGCCGGTGGCCACCAGGGGCAACTCTGGGCTGGCCTACCCGTACCTAGGACAATCTGAGTGTGCCCTGAGAAAGAGATATGTGCAGCTGCTATCGGGATTTGTCGGCACATTCGAGTGGTGTTGCTGGTTTAGTTTTAACCTGTCGAATTGTCTTGTTGTACCGGGATACCGAGTCTGATCGGTGTGTCTTGGGTGGAGGTCTATTCCTTCGTTGACCGTGAGAGATTGTCATGGGCTAAGTTGGGACTCCCCTGCAGGGATTGAACTTTCGAAAGCCGTGCCCGCGGTTATGGGCAGATGGGAATTTGTTAATGTCCGATTGTAGATAACTTGAACTTAACTTAATTAAAATGAATCAACCGTGTGTGTTACCGTGATGGCCCCTTCTCGGCGGAGTCCGGGAAGTGGACACGATGTTGGAGTTATGCTTGCGCAGGTTGTTCTTCTAGATTCTCGCTCGCGCTTGGCCTCCTCTTCTCGCTCTCTTTTGCGTATAAGTTAGCCACCATATATGCTAGTTGCTTGCTGCAGCTCCACATATACTTGCCTTACCCTTCCTATAAGCTTAAATAGTTTTGATCGCGAGGGTGCGAGATTGCTGAGTCCCTGTGGCTCACAGATACTATAACTCCAGATGCAGGTCCAGGTGATTCCGCTCCAGGTGATGATTACGAGCTGAAGTGGGAGTTCGACGTGGACTCTCAGTGTTACTACGTGTCTTTTCCTGATGATCAGTAGTGGTGCCTAGTTGGGGTTCGATTCAGGGCCTTGTCGCTTGTTGGGTTCTTTTCTATTTTGGCACCGTAGTCGGGCCATGAGTGTTTGAATGATGGATGTTATTTATGTACTTTGATGTGACATGGCGAGTGTAAGCCAACTATGTATTCTCCCCTTATTACTTATATTACATGGGATGTTTGTGATGATTTCCTAACTTGCGACATTGCTTTCAATGCGGTTATGTCTCTAAGTCGTGCCTCGACACGTGGGAGCTATATCCGCATCGAGGGCGTTACACATCATCAATAACATGCGACATATCAGAACGAATAGCAAAAGCAGGTTTAGGTGTCGCAAGCTTACTCAAAACAGAAGGTGAATCAAGTGCAGAGCTAGATGGCAGTTCTTACCTCCCCTCGTAGTTGAGGGATAAATCTTGGTTCTTGGATCTTTCATGTTCTTCATAATGATAAGCAGATATAAATCCCAAGTGACTCAAAGAATAGAGCTATGCTCCCCAGCAACGGCGCCAAAAAATAGTCTTGATAACCCACAAGTATAGGGGATCGCAACAGTTTTCGAGGGTAGAGTATTCAACCCAAATTTATTGATTCGACACAAGGGGAGCCAAAGAATATTCTCAAGTATTAGCAGCTGAGTTGTCAATTCAACCACACCTAATATCTGTAGCAAAGTATTTAGTAGCAAAGTAATATGATAGTAGTGGTAATGGTAGCAAAAGTAATGTTTTTGGTATTTTGTAGTGATGATAGCAATAGCAACGGAAAAGTAAATAAGCGAAGAACAATATATGGAAAGCTCATAGGAAATGGATCAGTGATGGAGAATTATCTCAGATGTGGTTCATCATGTAACAATCATCACATAGGGTGACACAGAACTAGCTCCAGTTCATCAATGTAATGTAGGCATGTATTCCGAATATAGTCATACGTGCTTATGGAAAAGAACTTGCATGACATCTTTTGTCCTACCCTCCCGTGGTACCGGGGTCCTAGCGGAAACTAAGGGATATTAATGCCTCCTTTTAATAGAGTATCGGACCAAAGCATTAACACATAGTGAATACATGAACTCTTCAAACTACGGTCATCACCGGTAAGTATCCCGATTATTGTCACTTCAGGGTTAACAGATCATAACACATAATAGGTGACTATAGACTTGCAAGATAGTACCAAGAACTCTCATATATTGATGAAAACATAATAGGTTCAGATCTGAAATCATAGCACTCAGTCCCTAGTGACAAGCATTAAGCATAGCAAAGTCATAGCAACATCAATCTCAGAACATAGTGGATACTAGGGATCAAACCCTAACAAAACTAACTCGATTACATGATAGATCTCATCCAACCCATCACCGTCCAGCAAGCCTACGATGGAATTACTCACACACAGCGGTGAGCATCATGAAATTGGTGATGGAGCAAGGTTGATAATGACGATGGCGACGGATTCCCCTCTCCGGAGCCCCGAATGGACTCCAGATCAGCCCTCCCGAGAGGTAGCACGTCTCCAACGTATCTATAATTTTTGATTGCTCCATGCTATATTATCTACTGTTTTGGACATTATTGGGCTTTATTATCCACTTTTATATTATTTTTGGGACTAACCTATTAACCGGAGGCCCAGCCCAGAATTGCTATTTTTAACTGTTTTAGGGTTTCAAAGAAAAGGAATATCAAACGGACTCCAAACGGAATGAAACCTTCGGGAACGTGATTTTCTCAATAGATAAGACCCGGGAGACTTGGACCCTACGTCAAGGCACGTAACAGGAGGCCACGAGGTAGGAGGCGCGCCCTACCCTACCAGGCGCGCCCCCACCCTCGTGGGCCCCCTGTTGCTCCACCGACGTACTTCTTCCTCCTATATATATATCCACGTACCCCCAAACGATCAGAGTAGGAGCCAAAACCCTAATTCCACCACCGTAACTTTCTGTATCCACGAGATCCCATCTTGGGGCCTGTTCCGGAGCTCCGCCGGAGGGGGCATCGATCACGGAGGGCTTCTACATCAACACCATAGCCCCTCCGATGAAGTGTGAGTAGTTTAACTCAGACCTACGGGTCCATACTTAGTAGATAGATGGCTTCTTCTCTCTTTTTGGATCTCAATACAATGTTCTCCCCTCTCTTGTGGAGAACTATTCGTTGTAATCTTCTTTTTGCGGTGTGTTTGTTGAGACCGATGAATTGTGGGTTTATGATCAAGTCTATCTATGAACAATATTTGAATCTTCTCTGAATTATTTTATGTATGATTGGTTATCTTTGCAAGTCTCTTCGAATTATCAGTTTGGTTTGGCCTACTAGATTGATCTTTCTTGCAGTGGGAGAAGTGCTTAGCTTTGGGTTCAATCTTGCGGTGTCCTTTCCCGGTGACAGTAAGGGCAGCAAGGCACGTATTGTATTGTTGCCATCGAGTATAACAAGATGGGGTTTTCTTCATATTGCATGAGTCTATCCTTCTACATCATGTCATCTTGCTTAAGGCGTTACTCTGTTTTTAACTTAATACTCTAGATGTATGTTGGATAGCGGTCGATGAGTGGAGTAATAGTAGTAGATGCAGGAAGGAGTCGGCCTACTTGTCTCGGACGTGATGCCTATATACATGATCATGCCTAGATATTGTCATAACTATGCTCAATTCTGTCAATTGCTCAACAGTAATTTGTTCACCCACCGTAGAATACTTATGCTCTCGAGAGAAGCCACTAGTGAAACCTATGCCCCTCGGGTCTATCTTTATCATATTGATCTCCTACTACTTTGCTATTTACTTTTCCTTTATTTTACTTTGCATCTTTATCACAAAAATACCAAAAATATTATCTTTATTATATCTATCAGATCTCACTCTCGTAAGTGGCCTTATAGGGATTGAAAACCCCTATTTGTGTTGGTTGCGAGGATTTATTTGTTTTGTGCAGGTACGAGGGACTCGCGCGTAGCCTCCTACTGGATTGATACCTTGGTTCTCAAAAACTGAGGGAAATACTTACGCTACTTTATTGCATCATCCCTTCCTCTTCGGGGAAAACCAACGCAGTGCTCAAGAGGTAGCAAGAGGTTTTAGGGCTTGGCAGCGGCTCTGTATCGTAAAACGCGATGAATTCTTCTCTCTGATTTTGTTCTCCCTGAAACTAAATATATAGAGTTGGAGTTGAGGTCGGAGGAGCTCCATGGGGACCACGAGGTAGGGGGCGCGCCCCCCACCCTCGTGGATAGGTGGTGGGCTCCCTGGTCTTCATCTTTTGCAAGGATTTTTTATTATTTCCGAATGGATGTTCCGTGAAGTTTTAGGTCATTCTGAGAACTTTTTTTCTGCACATAAATAACACCATAGCAATTCTGCTGAAAACAGCGTCAGTCCGGGTTAGTTCCATTTAAATCATGCAAGTTAGAGTCCAAAACAAGGGCAAAAGCGTTTGGAAAAGTAGATATGTGGGAGACGTATCACCTTTTCCTAGTTATTGTGATCATATGATGGAGTCCAGGAGCCAGAGGATCCCGAGGATGATTCTACATGGAGTTCTGCTTCAAGGAGTAGTTAGGAGGTCCCAGGCAGGAGGCCTTGCCTTTTTGATCATTGCTACTTTTGTGCTAGCCTTCTTAAGGCATACTTGTTTAACTTATGTCTGTACTCAGATATTGTTGCTTCCGCTGACTCTTGTGTTTTCAAGCTTATGTATTCGAGCCCTCGAGGCCCCTGGCTTGTAATATAAAGCTTGCATATTTTAATTTGTGTATAGAGTTGTGTTGTGATATCTTACCGTGAGTCCTTGCTCTTGATCGTACACATTTGCGTGTATGATTAGTGTACGATCAAATCGGGGGCGTCACAATAGGTGAGTATAGATTTGCTAGATAGGATCAAGAACTCACATATATTCATGAAAACATAATAGGTTCAGATCTGAAATCATGGCACTCGGGCCCTAGTGACAAGCATTAAGCATAGCAAAGTCATAGCAACATCAATCTCAGAACATAATGGATACTAGGGATCAAACCCTAACAAAACTAACTCGATTACATGATAAATCTCATCGAACCCATCACCTTCCAGCAAGCCTATGATGGAATTACTCGCGCACGGCGGTGAGCATCATGAAATTGAAGATGGAGGAAGTTTGATGATGACGATGGCGATGGATTCCCCTCTCCGGAGCCCCGAACGAACTCCAGATCAGCCCTCCTGAGAGAGATTAGGTCTTGGCGGCGGCTCCGTACCGTAAAACGCGATGAATCCTTCTCCCTTATTTTTTTCTCCCCGAACGTGAATATATGGAGTTGGAGTTGAGGTCGGTGGAGCGTCAGGGGAGCGTCAGGGGGGGCCACGAGGCAGGGGGGCACCCAGGGGGTAGGTGCGCCCCCACCCTCGTGGACAGGGTGTGGCCCCCCTCGCCTTGATTCTTTCGCCAGTATTTTTTATATATTCCAAAAATATTCTCCGTTGATTTTCAGGTCATTCTGAGAACTTTTATTTCTGCACAAAAATAACACCATGGCAATTCTGCTGAAAACAGCTTCAGTCCGGGTTAGTTCCATTCAAATCATGCAAGTTAGAGTCCAAAACAAGGGCAAAAGTGTTTGGAAAAATAGATACAATTGAGACGTATCAACTCCCCCAATCTTAAACCTTTGTTTTTCCTCAAGCAATTCAGTTGATAAACTGAAAGTGATAAAGAAAAACTTTTACAAACTCTGTTTGGTCTTGTTGTTGTAAATATGTAAAGCCAGCATTCAAGTTTTCAGCAAAGATTATGAACTAACCATATTCACAATAACATTTAGGTCTCATTTTTACTCATACCAATGGCATAATCAACTAGCGAGCAATAATAATAAATCTCGAATGACAACACTTTCTCGAAACAATTATAATATGATATAACAAGATGGTATCTCGCTTGCCCTTTCTGAGACTGCAAAACATAAATGCAGGGCACCCCTGAAGATCAAGGGCTGACTGGAAATTGTAATTCATGGTAAAAGAGATCCAGTTATAGTCATACTCAATGAAAACTGATAATAATACATGCAAATGACAGTGGTTCTCTCCAACTGGTGCTTTTTAATAAGAGGATGATGACTCAACATAAAAGTAAATGGATAAGCCCTTCACAGAGGGAAGCAGGGATTTGTAGAGGTGCCAGAGCTCGATTTTGAAATAGAGATGAATAATATTTTGAGCGGTATACTTTCATTGTCAACATAACAACCGAGAGATCTCAATATCTTCCATGCTACACACATTATAGGTGGTTCCCAAGCAGAATGGTAAAGTTTATACTCCCCCACTACCAACAAGCATCAATCCATGGCTTGCCCGAAACAACGGGTGCCTCCAACTAACAACAATCCCGAGGGAGTTTTGTTTGCAATTATTTTGATTTGGTTTGAGCATGGGACTGGGCATCCCGGTGACCAGCCATTTTCTCGTGAGTGAGGAGCGGAGTCCACTAATCTTGAGAATAACCCGCCTAACATGGAAGATACAAACAGCCCTAGTTGATACATGAGCTATTCGAGCATACAAAACATAATTTTTATTTGAAGGTTTAGAGTTTGGCACATACAAATTTACTTGGAACGGCATGTAGATACCGCATATAGGAAGGTATTGTGGACTCATATGGAATAACTTTTGGGCTTTATGGAGTTGGATGCACAAGCAGTATTCCTGCTTAGTACAAGTGAAGGATAGAAAGAGACTGGGAAGCGACCAGCTAGAGAGCGAGAACAATCATGAACATGCATTAAAATTAATCAACACTGAATGCAAGCATGAGTAGGATATAATTCACCATGAACATAAATATCGTGGAGGCTATGTTGATTTTGTTTCAACTACATGCGTGAACATGTGCCAAGTCAAGCCACTCGAATCGTTCAAAGGAGGATACCACCCTATCATACCACATCACAACCATTTTAACAGCATGTTGGCATGCAAGGTAAACCATTATAAACTCCTAGCAAATTATGCATGGCATGGGAAACTATAATCTCTAATCGTCATTGCAGTCATATTTCATTCATAATAGGCTGAATCAGGAACGATGAACTAATCATATTTACAAAAACAAGAGAGGTCGAGTTCATACCGGTTTTTCTCATCTCAATCAGTTCATCATATATCGTCATTATTGCCTTTCACTTGCACGACCAAATGGTGTGGATAATAATAATAGTGCACGTGCATTGGACTAAGCTGGAATTTGCAAGCATTCAATTCAAGGGAGAATACAAGGTAATATGGGCTCTTTATTAGATCAACAATAATGCATATAAGAGCCACTCAACACTTTCATTATGGTCTTCTCCTCTCGACCCCCTAAGAAAAGAAAAGAAACAAAACTATTTACACGGGAAAGCTCCCAACAAGCAAAAGAAGATCGAGAAATCTTTTTGGTTTTCTTTTTAATTACTACTACTACAAGCATGGAAAGTAAACTAGCTAAAAGTTACAACTATTTTTTTTCTTTTTTTCTTCAGGTTTTTCAAACACACAAGAAGAATGCCAAAAAATAAAATAAACTAGCATGGATGATACAATGAAAAAGTATGAGCACCGACAACTGGCATGTGTTGGGTTTCGTAGTAATTTCAAAAAATTTCCTACGAACATGCAAGATCATGTGATGCATAGCAACGAGGGGGAGAGTATTGTCTACGTACCCTACGCAGACCGACTGCGGAAGCGATGACATGACGTAGAGGAAGTAGTCGTACGTCTTCACGATCCAACCGATCAAGCACCGAAACTACGGCACCTCCGAGTTTGAGCACACGTTCAGCTCGATGACGATCCCCGGACTCCGATCCAGCAAAGTGTTGGGGAAGAGTTCCGTCAGCACGACGGCGTGGTGACGATATTGATGAACTACATCAGCAGGGCTTCGCCTAAACTCCGCTACAGTATTATCGAGGAATATGGTGGCAGGGGGCACCGCACACGGCTAAGGAATCGATCACGTGGATCAACTTGTGTCAACTTGTGTGTTTAGAGGTGCCCCTGCCTCCGTATATAAAGGAGGAGAGGAGGGGAGGCTGGCCGGCCAAGGGGGGAGGCGCAGGAGAGTCCTACTCCCACTGGGAGTAGGATTCCCCCTCCAATCCTAGTCCAACTAGGATTCCTCGGAGGGGAAAAGAGGAGGAGGGGGGCGGCCACCTCTCCTAGTCCTAATAGGACTAGGGGAAGGGGGGCGCGCAGCCCATCCAGGGCAGCCCCTTCTCTTTTCCACTAAGGCCCACTATGGCCCAAATAGCTCCCGGGGGGTTCCGGTAACCCTCCCGGTATTCCGGTAAAATCCCGATTTTACCCGGAACACTTCCGATATCCAAATATAGGCTTCCAATATATCAATCTTTACGTCTCGACCATTTCGAGACTCCTCGTCATGTCCGTGATCACATCCGGGACTCCGAACAACCTTCGGTACATCAAAATGCATAAACTCATAATATAACTGTCATCGTAACCTTAAGCGTGCGGACCCTACGGGTTCGAGAACAATGTAGACATGACCGAGACACGTCTCCGGTCAATAACCAATAGCGGGACCTGGATGCCCATATTGGCTCCTACATATTCTACGGAGATCTTTATCGGTCAGACCGCATAACAACATACATTGTTCCCTTTGTCATCGGTATGTTACTTGTCCGAGATTCGATCGTCGGTATCCAATACCTAGTTCAATCTCGTTACCGGCAAGTCTCTTTACTCGTTCCGTAATACATCATCTCACAACTAACATATTAGTTGTAATGCTTGCAAGGCTTATGTGATGTGTATTACCGAGAGGGCCCAGAGATACCTCTCCGACAATCGAAGTGACAAATCCTAATCTCGAAATACGCCAACCCAACATCGACCATTGGAGACACCTGTAGTACTCCTTTATAATCACCCAGTTACGTTGTGACGTTTGGTAGTACCCAAAGTGTTCCTCCGGTAAACGGGAGTTGCATAATCTCATAGTCATAGGAACATGTATAAGTCATGAAGAAAGCAATAGCAACATACTAAACGATCGGGTGCTAAGCTAATGGAATGGGTCATGTCAATCAGATCATTCTACTAATGATGTGACCTCGTTAATCAAATAACAACTCATTGTTCATGGTTAGGAAACATAACCATCTTTGATTAACGAGCTAGTCAAGTAGAGGCATACTAGTGACACTATGTTTGTCTATGTATTCACACATGTATTATGTTTCCGGTAAATACAATTCTAGCATGAATAATAAACATTTATCATGATTATAAGGAAATAAATAATAACTTTATTATTGCCTCTAGGGCATATTTCCTTCAGTCTCCCACTTGCACTAGAGTCAATAATCTAGATTACACTGTAATGATTCTAACACCCATGGAGCCTTGGTGATGATCATGTTTTGCTCGTGGAAGAGGCTTAGTCAACGGGTCTGCAACATTCAGATCCGTATGTATCTTGCAAATCTCTATGTCTCCCACCTGGACTAGATCCCGGATGGAGTTGAAGCATCTCTTGATGTGTTTGGTCCTTTTGTGAAATCTGGATTCCTTTGCCAAGGCAATTGCACCAGTATTGTCACAAAAGATTTTCATTGGACCCGATGCACTAGGTATGACACCTAGATCGGATATGAACTCCTTCATCCAGACTCCTTCATTTGCTGCTTCCGAAGCAGCTATGTATTCCGCTTCACATGTAGATCCCGCTACGACGCTTTGTTTAGAACTGCACCAACTGACAGCTCCACCGTTTAATGTAAACACGTATCCGGTTTGCGATTTAGAATCGTCCGGATCAGTGTCAAACCTTGCATCAACGTAACCTTTTATGATGAGCTCTTTGTCACCTCCATATATGAGAAACATATCCTTAGTCCTTTTCAGGTATTTTAGGATGTTCTTGACCGCTGTCCAGTGATCCACTCCTGGATTACTTTGGTACCTCCCTGCTAAACTTATAGCAAGGCATACATCAGGTCTGGTACACAGCATTGCATACATGATAGATCCTATGGCTGATGCATAGGGAACATCTTTCATATTCTCTCTATCTTCTGCAGTGGTCGGGCATTGAGTCTTACTCAATTTCACACCTTGTAACACAGGCAAGAACCCTTTCTTTGCTTGATCCATTTTGAACTTCTTCAAAATTTTGTCAAGGTATGTGCTTTGTGAAAGTCCAATTAAGCGTTTTGATCTATCTCTATAGATCTTAATGCCTAATATGTAAGCAGCTTCACCAAGGTCTTTCATTGAAAAACTTTTATTCAAGTATCCCTTTATGCTATCCAGAAATTCTATATCATTTCCAATCAGTAATATGTCATCCACATATAATATCAGAAATGCTACAGAGCTCCCACTCACTTTCTTGTAAATACAGGCTTCTCTGAAAGTCTGTATAAAACCAAATGCTTTGATCACACTATCAAAACGTTTATTCCAACTCCGAGAGGCTTGCACCAGTTCATAAATGGATCGCTGGAGCTTGCACACTTTGTTAGCTCCCTTTGGATCGACAAAACCTTCCGGTTGCATCATATACAACTCTTCTTCCAGAAATCCATTCAGGAATGCAGTTTTGACATCCATCTGCCAAATTTCATAATCATAAAGTGCGGCAATTGCTAACATGATTCGGACGGACTTAAGCATCGCTACGGGTGAGAAGGTCTCATCGTAGTCAATCCCTTGAACTTGCCGAAAACCTTTTGCGACAAGTCGAGCTTTGTAGACAGTAACATTACCATCAGCGTCAGTCTTCTTCTTAAAGATCCATTTATTCTCAATTGCTTGCCGATCATCGGGCAAGTCAACCAAAGTCCATACTTTGTTCTCATACATGGATCCCATCTCAGATTTCATGGCTTCAAGCCACTTTGCGGAATCTGGGCTCACCATCGCTTCTTCATAGTTCGTAGGTTCATCATGATCTAGTAGCATGACTTCCAGAACAGGATTGCCGTACCACTCTGGTGCGGATCTTACTCTGGTTGATCTACGAAGTTCAGTAGTATCTTGATCTGAAGTTTCATGATCATTATCATTGGCTTCCTCACTAACTGGTGTAGGTGTCACTGAAACAGTTTTCTGTGATGAACTACTCTCCAGTAAGGGAGCAGGTACAGTTACCTCGTCAAGTTCCACTTTCCTCCCACTCACTTCTTTCGAGAGAAACTCCTTCTCTAGAAATGATCCATTCTTAGCAACGAATGTCTTGCCTTCGGATCTGTGATAGAAGGTGTACCCAACAGTTTCCTTTGGGTATCCTATGAAGACACATTTCTCCGATTTGGGTTCGAGCTTATCAGGTTGAAGCTTTTTCACATAAGCATCGCAGCCCCAAACTTTAAGAAACGACAACTTTGGTTTCTTGCCAAACCACAGTTCATAAGGCGTCGTCTCAACGGATTTTGATGGTGCCCTATTTAACGTGAATGCGGCCGTCTCTAAAGCATAACCCCAAAATGATAGCGGTAAATCTGTAAGAGACATCATAGATCGCACCATATCTAGTAAAGTACGATTACGATGTTCGGACACACCATTACGCTGTGGTGTTCCGGGTGGCGTGAGTTGTGAAACTATTCCACAGTTTTTCAAATGTACACCAAACTCGTAACTCAAATATTCTCCTCCACGATCAGATCGTAGAAACTTTATTTTCTTGTTACGATGATTTTCAACTTCACTCTGAAATTCTTTGAACTTTTCAAATGTTTTAGACTTATGCTTCATTAAGTAGATATATCCATATCTGCTCAAATCATCTGTGAAGGTGAGAAAATAACGATATCCGCCACGAGCCTCAATATTCATCGGACCACATACATCGGTATGTATGATTTCCAACAAATCTGTTGCTCTCTCCATAGTACCAGAGAATGGTGTTTTAGTCATCTTGCCCATGAGGCACGGTTCGCAAGTACCAAGTGATTCATAATCAAGTGGTTCCAAAAGTCCATTAGTATGGAGTTTCTTCATGCGTTTTACACCGATATGACCTAAACGACAGTGCCACAAATAAGTTGCACTTTCATTATCAACTCTGCATCTTTTGGTTTCAACATTATGAATATGTGTATTACTACTATCGAGATTCAATAAGAATAGACCACTCTTCAAGGGTGCATGACCATAAAAGATATTACTCATATAAATAGAACAACCATTATTCTCTGATTTAAATGAATAACCGTCTCGCATTAAACAAGATCCAGATATAATGTTCATGCTCAACGCTGGCACCAAATAACAATTATTTAGGTCTAATATTAATCCCGAAGGTAGATGTAGAGGTAGCGTGCCGACCGCGATCACATCGACTTTGGAACCGTTTCCCACGCGCATCGTCACCTCGTCCTTTGCTAGTGCCCGCTTATTCTGTAGTCCCTGTTTCGAGTTGCAAATATTAGCAACAGAACCAGTATCAAATACCCAGGTGCTACTGCGAGCTCTAGTAAGGTACACATCAATAACATGTATATCATATATACCTTTGTTCACCTTGCCATCCTTCTTATCCGCCAAATACTTGGGGCAGTTCCGCTTCCAGTGACCAGTCTGCTTGCAGTAGAAGCACTCAGTTTCAGGCTTAGGTCCAGACTTGGGTTTCTTCTCTTGAGCAGCAACTTGCTTGCCGTTCTTCTTGAAGTTCCCCTTCTTCTTCCCTTTTCCCTTTTTCTTGAAACTAGTGGTTTTGTTAACCATCAACACTTGATGCTCCTTCTTGATTTCTACCTCCGCAGCTTTCAGCATTGCGAAGAGCTCGGGAATAGTCTTGTTCATCCCTTGCATATTATAGTTCATCACGAAGCTCTTGTAGCTTGGTGGCAGTGATTGGAGAATTCTGTCAATGACGCAATCATCCGGAAGATTAACTCCCAATTGAATGAAGTGATTATTGTACCCAGACATTTTGAGTATATGCTCACTGACAGAACTGTTCTCCTCCATCTTGCAGCTATAGAACTTATTGGAGACTTCATATCTCTCAATCCGGGCATTTGCTTGAAATATTAACTTCAACTCCTGGAACATCTCATATGCTCCATGACGTTCAAAACGTCGTTGAAGTCCCGATTCTAAGCCGTAAATCATGGCACACTGAACTATCGAGTAGTCATCAGCTTTGCTCTGCCAAACGTTCATAACATCTGGTGTTGCTCCAGCAGCAGGCCTGGCACCCAGCGGTGCTTCCAGGACGTAATTCTTCTGTGCAGCAATGAGGATAATCCTCAAGTTACGGACCCAGTCCGTGTAATTGCTACCATCATCTTTCAACTTTGCTTTCTCAAGGAACGCATTAAAATTTAACGGAACAACAGCACGAGCCATCTATCTACAATCAACATAAACAAGCAAGATACTATCAGGGACTAAGTTCATGATAAATTTTTAAGTTCAATTAATCATATTACTAAAGAACTCCCACTTAGATAGACATCCCTCTAATCCTCTAAGTGATCACGTGATCCAAATCAACTAAACCATGACCGATCATCACGTGAGATGGAGTAGTTTTCAACATCGTTATGTTGATCATATCTACTATATGATTCACGCTCGACCTTTCGGTCTCCGTGTTCCGAGGCCATATCTGCATATGCTAGGCTCGTCAAGTTTAACCTGAGTATTCTGCGTGTGCAAAACTGGCTTGCACCCGTTGTAGATGGACGTAGAGCTTATCACACCCGATCATCACGTGGTGTCTGGGCACGACGAACTTTGGCAACGGTGCATACTCAGGGAGAACACTTCTTGATAATTTGGTGAGAGATCATCTTATAATGCTACCGTCAATCAAAGCAAGATAAGATGCATAAAAAGATAAACATCACATGCAATCAATATAAGTGATATGATATGGCCATCATCATCTTGTGCTTGTGATCTCCATCTCCGAAGCACCGTCATGATCACCATCGTCACCGGCGCGACACCTTGATCTCCATCGTAGCATCGTTGTCGTCTCGCCAATCTTTATGCTTCCACGACTATCACTACCGTTTAGTAATAAAGTAAAGCATTACATCGCGATTGCATTGCATACAATAAAGCGACAACCATATGGCTCCTGCCAGTTGCCGATAACTCGGTTACAAAACATGATCATCTCATACAATAAAATTCAGCATCATGCCTTGACCATATCACATCACAACATGCCCTGCAAAAACAAGTTAGACGTCCTCTACTTTGTTGTTGCATGTTTTACGTGGCTGCTACGGGCTTAAGTAAGAACCAATCTCACCTACGCATCAAAACCACAACGATAGTTTGTCAAATAGACTCCATTTTAACCTTCGCAAGGACCGGGCGTAGCCATACTTGGTTCAACTAAAGTTGGAGAGGCAGTCGCCCGCAAGCCATCTCTGTGCAAAGCACGTCGAGGGAACCGGTCTCGCGTAAGCGTACGCGTAAGGTTGGTCCGGGTCGTCTCGTCCAACAATACCGTCGAACCAAAATATGACATGCTGGTAGGCAGTATGACTTGTATCGTCCACAACTCACTTGTGTTCTACTCGTGCAGATAACATCAACATCAATAACCTGGCTCGGATGCCACTGTTGGGTTTCGTAGTAATTTCAAAAAAATTCCTACGAACACGCAAGATCATGTGATGCATAGCAACGAGGGGGAGAGTATTGTCTACGTACCCTACGCAGACCGACTGCGGAAGCGATGACACGATGTAGAGGAAGTAGTCGTACGTCTTCACGATCCAACCGATCAAGCACCGAAACTACGGCACCTCCGAGTTAGAGCACACGTTCAGCTCGATGACGATCCCCGGACTCCGATCCAGCAAAGTGTTGGGGAAGAGTTCCGTCAGCACGACGGCGTGGTGACGATATTGATGAACTACAGCAGCAGGGCTTCGCCTAAACTCCGCTACAGTATTATCGAGGAATATGGTGGCAGGGGGCACCGCACACGGCTAAGGAATCGATCACGTGGATCAACTTGTGTCAACTTGTGTGTTTAGAGGTGCCCCTGCCTCCGTATATAAAGGAGGAGAGGAGGGGAGGCTGGCCGGCCAAGGGGGGGAGGCGCAGGAGAGTCCTACTCCCACTGGGAGTAGGATTCCCCCTCCAATCCTAGTCCAACTAGGATTCCTTGGAGGGGAAAAGAGGAGGAGGGGGCCGGCCACCTCTCCTAGTCCTAATAGGACTAGGGGAAGGGGGGGCGCGCAGCCCATCTAGGGCAGCCCCTTCTCTTTTCCACTAAGGCCCACTATGGCCCAAATAGCTCCCGGGGGGTTCCGGTAACCCTCCCGGTATTCCGGTAAAATCCCGATTTTACCCGGAACACTTCCGATATCCAAATATAGGCTTCCAATATATCAATCTTTACGTCTCGACCATTTCGAGACTCCTCGTCACGTCCGTGATCACATCCGGGACTCCGAACAACCTTCGGTACATCAAAATGCATAAACTCATAATATAACTGTCATCGTAACCTTAAGCGTGCGGACCCTACGGGTTCGAGAACAATGTAGACATGACCGAGACACGTCTCCGGTCAATAACCAATAGCGGGACCTGGATGCCCATATTGGCTCCTACATATTCTACGAAGATCTTTATCGGTCAGACCGCATAACAACATACGTTGTTCCCTTTGTCATCGGTATGTTACTTGTCCGAGATTCGATCGTCGGTATCCAATACCTAGTTCAATCTCGTTACCGGCAAGTCTCTTTACTCGTTCCGTAATACATCATCTCACAACTAACATATTAGTTGTAATGCTTGCAAGGCTTATGTGATGTGTATTACCGAGAGGGCCCAGAGATACCTCTCCGACAATCGGAGTGACAAATCCTAATCTCGAAATACGCCAACCCAACATCGACCATTGGAGACACCTGTAGTACTCCTTTATAATCACCCAGTTACGTTGTGACGTTTGGTAGTACCCAAAGTGTTCCTCCGGTAAACGGGAGTTGCATAATCTCATAGTCATAGGAACATGTATAAGTCATGAAGAAAGCAATAGCAACATACTAAACGATCGGGTGCTAAGCTAATGGAATGGGTCATGTCAATCAGATCATTCTACTAATGATGTGACCTCGTTAATCAAATAACAACTCATTGTTCATGGTTAGGAAACATAACCATCTTTGATTAACGAGCTAGTCAAGTAGAGGCATACTAGTGACACTATGTTTGTCTATGTATTCACACATGTATTATGTTTCCGGTAAATACAATTCTAGCATGAATAATAAACATTTATCATGATTATAAGGAAATAAATAATAACTTTATTATTGCCTCTAGGGCATATTTCCTTCAGCATGAGTGTGTGAACATGAATGTAATGTCGGTGAGAAATACGTACTCCCCCAAGCTTAGGCTTTTGGCCTAAGTTGGTCTATTCCCATGGATCAAAGTTGTAGCTAGGGTCGTACTGAGATGCAGCGGCAATTGCCTCATGAGCTGCAGCTTGGAGGCGAGCTGCCTCAGTCCTCCTCTCATACTCGTTCCCATCCTCCCTAGTTATAATATATCTCCTTTTTGCCTGAAAGTCAAAGAAACCAGCAGCAGGGAGAGCAACATGGAAAGTGCGATGTCTATCAAAGATTCGTCTGTATTGGAGGAATTGTTTGTTCCTCTCAACAAACTGATGACGAACCATAGCATTATAATCTAGATAAGTAGGGGGCAACTCATATCATTTCCATGTATGGGTACCTCAAGAAAATTAGCTAAACGGGTTGCGTAAATTCCACCGAACAAATCTCCATTAATACTGTTATTATGCAACCTACATGCAACAATGGCCCCCAAGTTATATTGTCTATCTCCTAATACAGCACTCTTGGGAACACTAAGATCCGGAACACACATATGACATGCCTCATCCTTACCGTTTATGCATCTACCTATAAAGAGAGCAAAATAATGTATGGCAGGAAAATAAATGCTCCCTATGGTAGCTTGTGTTATTTCTTTAGATTCCCCCACATTGATACTAGCAAGAAATTCTTTAAATTCAGATTTGTGAGGTTCACTAACACTACCCAACTGTGGGAGTTTACAAGCAGTATTAAAATCTTCTAAGTCCATGGTATAAGATTTATCATAAAGATCAAATAGGACAGTGTGAGAATTGTGTGATGATGTAAATTTAAACCTTCTCACAAAGGAATCAGTTAGGTAGTGGTACTGGGGGCAAATATCTGACACGAAGCCCTCAAGTTCAGTGTTACACACATATGCTTCAAATTCCTCCTTAATTCCTGCTTGGACCATGAAATTTTCTGACGGCCATTCACAAGGCCGCACTTGAGCTTCTCTTGGTAGTTCATAGTCCGGCTCACGTATTGCGGGCCTGGGTCCTTGCTTCTTTGAAGAACCACCTTGGTACATTTTTCTAAACATATTTCTTCCTCTAAAAAATTTCTGAAATTTTTAGTGACTCAAAAATAAAAGTGAACCAAACTCAACAAGATTGATAGCAACTACTCCTACAAGTGCCTAAAGACCATATCATGCATTAAAACTACTTTTTACCACATAAATTTGACATGCAAGCTCAAGAACAGGGTCACCTAAGAAGCAAAAATTTGCAATAAATAAAGCACTAGAACAAAAACTAATTGGACCATTGGAGGAGTCACATACCGAAGAACAATCCCCCAAAGCAGTTTTGTGAATGGAGCTTTGAGCAAGGAGATCGAAAATGGCAGCAAGATGAGCTAAAACACGGGTTTGAGCTGGTGGATGATTTTTTCTGGAGGAAGACGAAGTGTGTGGGTGCAAGAATAAGTGGAGGGGACCCACGTGGGGTCCACGAGGCAGGGGGCGTGCCTAGGGGGTGGGCGCGCCCTCCACCCTCGTGGGCACATGGTGGGTCCCCCTGGTGTGTTCTCAGTGCCAATAATTCTCAAATATTCTGGAAAAAATCATATTAAATTTTCAAGGCATTTGGAGAACTTTTATTTTCAGGGTATTTTTTATTGCAAGGATAATACAGAAAACAGACAGTAAATACTATTTTTACTTTATTTAATATAAGTAACATAAAGTAAAAAGAGGGTACAGAAGGTTGTGCTTTCTAACTTCATCCATCTCATGCTCATCAAAAGGAATCCACTAACAAGGTTGATCAAGTCTTGTTAACAAACTCATTCCGAATCGCATGAAACCGGAGAATTTTTGAATAACACTAGGTTACCTCAACGGGGATATGCACATCCCCAATAATAAGAATATCATATTTATTCTTGACGGTAGGAAGAGGAAATTCAAAACCTCCTATAATAATCGTTGAAATTTTTCCAATGGAATTGATACTATGGACTTGAGGTTGTTTCCTCGGAAAGTGTACCGTATGCTCATTATCATTAACATCAAAAGTGACATTGCCTTTGTTGCAATGAATAACAGCCCCTGTAGTATTCAAGAAGGGTCTTCCAAGGATAATCGACATACTATCGTCCTCGGGAATATCAAGAATAACAAAGTCCGTTAAAATAGTAACGTTTGCAACCACAACAGGCACATCCTCACAAATACTGACAGGTATAGCAGTTGATTTATCAGCCATTTGCAAAGATATTTTAGTAGGTGTCAACTTATTCAAATCAAGTCTACGATATAAAGAGAGAGGCATAACACTAACACCGGCTCCAAGATCACATAAAGCAGTTTTAACATAGTTTCTTTTAATGGAGCATGGTATAGTTGGTACTCCGGGATCTCCTAGTTTCTTTGTTATTCCACCCTTAAATGTGTAATTAGCAAGCATGGTGGAAATTTCAGCTTCCGGTATCTTTCTTTTATTAGTAACAATATCTTTCATGTACTTAGCATAAGGGTTCATTTTAAGCATATCAGTCAAACGCATACGCAAAAAGATAGGTCTAATCATTTCAGCAAAGCGCTCAAAATCTTCATCATCCTTTTTCTTGGATGGTTTAGGAGGAAAAGGCATGGGTTTCTGAACCCATGGTTCTCTTTCTTTACCGCGCTTCCTAGCAACGAAGTCTCTCTTATCATAACGTTGATTCTTTGATTGTGGGTTATCAAGATCAACAACAGGTTCAATCTCTACATCATTGTTACTACTAGGTTGAGCATCAACATGAACATCATCATTAACATTATCACTAGGTTCATGTTCATTACCAGATTGTGTTTCAGCATCAGAAATAGAAATATCATTGGGATTCTCAGGTGTGTCTATAACAGGTTCACTAGAAGCATGCAAAGTCCTATCATTTTTCTTTTTCTTTCTTTTAGAAGAACTAGGTGCATCAACATTAGCTCTCTGAGAATCTTTCTCAATTCTCTTAGGATGGCCCTCAGGATACAAAGGTTCCTGAGTCATTTTACCCCCTCTAGTCATAACTCTAACAACATTATCATTTTTCTTATTATTTAATTCATTGAGAAAATCATTCTGAGCCTTAAGTACTTGTTCTACTTGAGTGGTAACCATAGAAGCATGTTTACTAATAAGTTTAAGTTCACCTTTAATTCTAGACATATAATCACTCAAGTGTTCAATCATATAGGCATTGCATTTCAATTGTCTACCAACATAAGCATTGAAGTTTTCTTGTTTAACAATAAAATTATCAAACTCATCCAAGCATTGGCTAGCAGACTTATAACGAGGAATATTACCTTCATCAAATCTATAGAGAGAATTTACCTTTACTACCTGTGTCGGGTTATCAAGGCCGTGTATCTCTTCAATAGGTGGTAAATTCTTAACATCTTTAGCTTTAATACCTTTTTATTTCATAGATTTCTTTGCCTCTTGCATATCTTCAGGACTGAGAGATAGAATACCCCTTTTATCCAAAGTTGGCTTAGGAGTTGGTTGAGGAAGTGTCCAATTATTTTCATTAGTCAACATATTATTCAATAGCAATTCAGCTTGATCAACAGTTCTTTCCCTGAAAAAACAACCAGCACAACTATCCAGGTAGTCTGTGGAAGCATCAGTTAGTCCATTATAAAAGATATCAAGTATTTCATTTTTCTTGAGAGGATGATCAGGCAAAGCATTAAGTAATCGGAGAAGCCTCCCCCAAGCTTGCGGGAGACTCTCTTCTTCAATTTGCACAAAATTATATATTTCCCTTAAGGTAGCTTGTTTCTTATGAGTGGGGAAATATTTAGTAGAGAAGTAATAAATCATATCCTGGGGACTACGCACACAACCAGGATCAAGAGAATTAAACCATGTTTTAGCATCACCCTTTAATGAGAATGGAAATAACTTAAGGATAAATTAATAGCGAGTTTTCTCATCATTAGTGAACATGATGGCTATATCATTTAATTTAGTAAGATGTGCCACAACAGTTTTAGATTCATAGCCACAGAAAGGATCAGATTCAACCAAAGTAATTATCTCAGGATCTATAGAGAAATCATAATCCTTATCAGAAATACAGATAGGTGAAGTATCAAAAGCAGGTTCATATTTCATTCTAGCATTCAAAGATTTTTCTTTAAGCTTAGCTAATAATTTCTTAAGATCATATCTATATTGCAAGCTAAGAAGTCTCTAGCAGTTTCTTCATCCATAACATAACCCTCAGGCACAACAGGCAATTCATATCTAGGGGGAGAATCTTCATCATCACTTTCATCAATATTATCATTTTCAATAATTTCATTCTCTCTAACCCAAGCAAGTTGTTCATCAATAAATTCACCTAGTGGCACAATATTATCAAGCATAGAAGTGGTTTCATAATAAGTATCATGCAAAGAAGAAGTGGCGTCATCAATAACATGCAACATGTCAGAATGAATAGCATGAGTAGGTGTCGCAAGTTTACTCAAAACAGAAGGTGAATCAAGTGTAGAGCTAGATGGCAATTCCTTACCTCCCCTCGTACTTGAGGGAAAAATCTTGGTTCTTTTATCTTTCAAGTCCTTCATAGTGATCAGTAGATGTAAATCCCAAGTGACCCAAAGAATAGAGCTATGCTCCCCGGCAATGGCGCCAGAAAATAGTCTTGATAACCCACAAGTATAAGGGATCGCAACAGTTTTCGAGGGTAGAGTATTCAACCCAAATTTATTGATTCGACACAAGGGGAGCCAAAGAATATTCTCAAGTATTAGTAGATGAGTTGTCAATTCAACCACACATGGAAAACTTAATATCTGCAGCAAAGTATTTAGTAGCAAAGTAATATGATAGTAGTGGTAACGGTAGCAAAAGTAACAGTAGCAGTTTTGTAGTGATTGTAATAGTGGCAACAGAAAAGTAAATAAGCAAAGATCAATATGTCCAAAGCTCGTAGGCAATGGATCAGTGATGGATAATTATGTCGGATGTGATTCCTCATGCAATAGTTATAACATAGGGTGACACAGAACTAGCTCCAGTTCATCAATGTAATGTAGGCATGTATTCCGAATATAGTCATACATGCTTATGGAAAAGAACTTGCATAAAATCTTTTGTCCTACCCTCCCGCGGCAGCGGGGTCCTATTGGAAACTAAGGGATATTAAGGCCTCCTTTTAATAGAGTACCGGACCAAAGCATGAACACTTTGTGAATACATGAACTCCTAAAACTACGGTCATCACCGGTAAGTATCCAATTATTGTCACTTCGGGGTTAATGGATCATAACACATAATAGGTGACTATAGACTTGCAAGATAGGGTCAAGTACTCATATATATTCATGAAAACATAATAGGTTCAGATCTGAAATCATGGCACTCGGACCCTAGTGACAAGCATTAAGCATAGCAAAATCATAGCAACATTGATCTTAGAACATAATGGATACTGGGGATCAAACCCTAACAAAACTAACTCGATTACATGATAAATCTCATCCAACCCATCACCGTCCAGCAAGCCTACGATAAAATTACTCACGCACGATGGTGAGTATCATGAAATAGGTGATGGAGGAAGGTTGATGATGACGATGGCAACAGATTCCCCTCTCCGGAGCCCTGAACGGACTCCAGATCAGCCCTCCCTAGAGAGATTAGGGCTTGGTGGGGGCTCCGTATCGTAAAACGTGATGAATCCTTCTCCCTTATTTTTTCTCCCCAAACATGAATTTATGGAGTTAGAGTTGAGGTCGGTGGAGCATCAGGGGTCCCACGAGGCAGGGGGCGCGCCCAGGGGGTAGGCGCGCCCCCACCCTCGTGGACAGGGTGTGGGCCCCGTGCCTTGATTCTTTCGCCAGTATTTTTTATATATTCCAAAAATATTCTCCGTTGATTTACAGGTCATTACGAGAACTTCTATTTCTGCACAAAAATAACACCATGGCAATTCTGCTGAAAACAACGTCAGTCCGGGTTAGTTCCATTCAAATCATGCAAGTTAGAGTCTAAAACAAGGGCAAAAGTGTTTGGAAAAGTAGATACGATGGAGACGTATCACGGTGCTCTTTGCAAACTGCCAAGAAGTTCTCGTGCATATAGAACGGGTCCGCAACGCATATATATTTGATGTTCTCGACCCTGATGAAGTAGTTCAGATACAACGCATACATGCGGATGAACTGGAAATCCAGCTTGGTCATGTGGAACATGTCATAGATGTAGTCAAATCGCAGGATGAACTTATTCGCGGGCCATCTCTCGACGTACAACTTCCCACCCGGCACGTGATCCATGTAAAGCGGGTATCCTGGTTTTTCCGCAACCAGAAGGCTTTTCTCTCTGGACAGCACATCTTCATGCAGTCTCCTTAGATCATTGTTCAGTAGGTGTTGTAGCACTTCGGCAGGTAGGGTCGGCTCACCGGCGACATGTAAGCGCTTCGCACCTTGGACAGGTATTCTGTCTACTACCTGGGGCTTCAGAGGCAGTTGGCTGCTTGAAGCAGCTCTGGCGCCTTTAGGGCCTTTCTTGTCCAGTCTCCTCCTTTGCTTCTTGGTGGGTGGCGGTAGTGAGCCCACCATACCTTCCCTAACCACCACCCCCAGTGTCGTCGGGCTAATCAGTGGACGGGCCTCGGGGGGTTGTTGGGTACAGGCGGCATCTGGAGGCGTCTCCTGCGTGGATCGCTTGAAGAGAGACTTTTTGCATTCCGCCTTATGACGTTCCGGCTCCAGCAAACCAGGCAGCATCAAGTCATCATCTCCACGATCATAGCCTGAGTCTTCGCCGTCCTGAGCCATCAATCCTCCATCATAATAGGCGGTATTAAAATACTTGTCTGGGTCATCATCGTCATCCTCCATGTCATCATCAACATTTGCTTCTTTAACAGCGGGGGCTACATCATCTGGCACTAATGGAGGCTCTCCCTCGTGTCGTCCGCTATCACTCACCACGACAGGTGCAGGTAATGTGGTAGGTGGGGTGGTGGTAGGTGGGAAGGTGGCATTGGCGTGATACTGGACGCCTCGAGACGAAGAAGAGGCTTCAGCCAAGGCAAGAACCAGCTCTTGCATGCGGCAATCATCTTAGGGGTCTCGTCATCATCGACTGGTACCGGAGGAGGCAAATCCTCGAGGCCCACTAAGACACTGGCCATGTTAACCTTGAAGACGACATCGGGCATCTCTCGGTTGTGGAACATGCGGTCCTTCAGCTTCATGATCGTTGCCTTTCCCACGACCACCTTCTGGCCCTTGATGTCATAGAGTAGGGTGCACGGGTGTCATCGGCCTACCAAGGAGACATGTCTACGACATCAAACATCCGAAAGGCAACTGAAACGGAAGACTATAGACATGCTGGTGAAAAGGGTATGACGCGTAATTACCGTGAGGGCGTCGAGCCCAGCCAGCGATGAAGGCCCACCGAGCATGCAAGAGACGAAGGTCGGGCTGCTATGAATAGGAGCGTGACCTTTTGCGGTTTCTTGAGAATGTGTTGGTGCTGTGGTGTTCGCCGAATTGCTCCCGACAAAGCTAGGAATGGGAAAGTCCTCTGGTCGTGCATTTGGATTGTTCTTTGTGAAATTGAAAAGTGTCGGAATCAACCTGACCACCGCGTCAGTGACCGCTGCATCGACGGCCCCGAGCAACTCTTCTTTGGTCTCAGCTTTGGTCTTATTGACCGAAACCGTGACCTTCTCATCGATGCTTTGCTGAGTGACGACCGACCGTCTCTTCCTTTTTTCCTCTGGCTCCTCATGGTAGCACGTCTTCCACGAGGCGCCATCTCCGACGTCGTGCACACGTCCATAGGACGGCGGCTAGTCCACCGGGACCTTTTCAAGTATGTTAAGGGCCCGGTTGAATGGGGTGTCCCACTTGGGCCTCGCCAACGACTGTGACGACTCGTCGCTTTCGGCTACCTTTTGGTGCTGCTCTCTCAGCAAAAGGAACATGGATGGTTTACTAATGTGACAAAACTTGCAGTCGAATTGATTGGAAGCTAATATGATAATGAGGTAATATAATAATTACCAGAAGTCTCATGAACTCCCTCGAGTTTGGATCCATGTAAAAGATCTTGAGTTTGTCCCACTTGTATCAGGCCTTGATACAGTCATGCTCCAGCGGGTCGGTGAACTCCGCCAAGGGGTCTGGGTTTCCGTGACTTTCACGTTCGGCGTCCTCCTTGGCCCATACGTGCCTCTTCCCCTCGTAACCACGGCTTCCGACGTGGTGAGGAGGCGTGTTCCTAGCCTGGAGCGCCTTCATTTTCTCCGACTTTGCCTTGACACTTTCTTTACAGCAATTGATACGTCCATTTTGCATCATGTTTTTATATCAATATGGGTTGTTATTACACATTATGTCACAATACTTATGCCTATTCTCTCTTATTTTACAAGGTTTACATAAAGAGGGAGAATGCCGGCAGCTGGGATTCTGGCTGGAAAAGGAGAAAATATTAGAGACCTATTCTGCACAGCTCCAAAAGTCCTAAAACTTCACGGATGATGTTTTCCAAATATATAAAAAACATTGAGCGCAAGAACTTCACCAGGGGGGCACACCCTGTCCATGAGGGTGGGGGGCGCGCCCCCTACCTCGTGGCCCCCCTGGTGGCCCTCCGGTGACCATCTTCTGCTATATGGACTCTTTCTATGGGAAAAATCATAAGCCATCTTCTCGGACGAACCTCCGCCACCACGAGGCGGAACCTTGGCGGAGCCAATCTAGGGTTCTGGCAGGGCTGTTCTGCCGAGGAAACTTCCCTCCCGGAGGGGGAAATCATCGCCATCGTCATCACCAACGCTCCTCTCATCGGGAGAGGGCAATCTCCATCAACATCTTCATCAGCACCATCTCATCTCAAAACCTTAGTTCATCTCTTGTATCCAATTCTTGTCTCCAAGTCTAGGATTGGTGCTAGTAGGTTGCTAGTAGTGTTAATTACTCCTTGTAGTTGATGCTAGTTGGTTTAATTGGTGGAAGATCATATGTTCAGATCCTATATGCACATTAATACCCCTCTGATTATGAACATGTTTATTCTTTGTGAGTAGTTACTTTTGTTCCTGAGGACATGGGAGAAGTCTTGCTATTAGTAGTCATGTGAATTTGGTATTCGTTCAATATTTTGATGAGATGTATGTTGTCTCTCCTCAAGTGGTGTTATGTGAACGTCGACTACATGACACTTCACCATTATTTGGGCCTAGAGGAAGGCATTGGGAAGTAATAAGTAGATGATGGGTTGCTAGAGTGACACAAGCTTAAACCCTAGTTTATGCGTTGCTTCATAAGGGGCTGATTTGGATCCATATGTTTCATGCTATGGTTAGGTTTACCTTAATACTTTTGTTGTATTTGCGGATGCTTGCAATAGAGGTTAATCATAAGTGGGATGCTTGTCCAAGTAAGGGCAACACCCAAGCACCGGTCCACCCACATACCAAATTATCAAAGTACTGAACTCGAATCATATGAACGTGATGAAAACTAGCTTGACGATATTCCCATGTGTCCTCGGGAGCGTTTTACATCATATAAGAGTTTTCCCAGGCTTGTCCTTTGCTACAAAAAGGATTGGGCCACCTCGCTGCACCTTATTTACTTTTGTTAATTGTTGCTCGTTACAAATTATCTTATCACAAAACTATCTGTTACCACTTATTTCAGTACTTGCAAAGAATACCTTGCTGGAAACCACTTATCGTTTCCTTCTGCTCCTCGTTGGGTTCGACACTCTTACTTATCGAAAGGACTACGATAGATCCCCTATACTTGTGGGTTTTCAAGACTCTTTTCTGGTGCCGATGCCGGGGAGTGAAGCGCCTTTGGTAGGTGGAATTTGGTAAGGAAAAATTTATATAGTGTGCTGAAATTTACTGTCACTTGTTACTATGGAAAGTAATCCTCTGAGGGGCTTGTTCGGGGTATCTTCACCCCGACCAGTAGAGCAAAGAGTTGCTCCTCAACCTACTAAACCTACTGACAATTAAAATGCTTGCTTTGAAATTCCTTTGGGTATGGTAGAAAAACTGCTAGCTAATCCTTTTTTAGGAGATGGAACAAAACATCCTGATGAGCATCTAATATATGTGGATGAAGTTTGTGGATTATTTAAGCTTGCAGGTGTACCCGGAGATGTTGTTAAGAAGAAGGTCTTCCCTTTATCTTTGAGGGGAGATGCATCGACATGGTATAGGCTATGTGATGATATGGAGTCTTGGAACTACAAACGATTGAAATTGGAATTTCATCAAAAGTTTTATCCTATGCATCTTCTTCATCGTGATTGCAATTATATATATAATTTTTGGCCTCGCGAAAGAGAAAGCATCGCTCAAGCTTGGGGGAGGCTTAAATCAATGTTATATTCATGCCCCAATCATGAGCTCTCAAGAGAAATGGTTATTCAAAAATTTTATGCTTGGCTTTCTGGTAACAATCGCACCATGCTTGATACTTCTTATGCTGGCTCTTTTATGATGAAGACTATTGAATTCAAATGGGATTTATTGGAAAGAATTAAACGCAACTCCAAAGATTGGGACCTTGACAATGGTAAGGAGTCAGGTATGACACCTAGTTTTGATTGTGTTAAATCTTTTATGGATACCGACATTTTTCATAAATTTAGCACTAAATATGGACTTGACTCTGAGATAGTAGCTTCTTTCTGTGAATCTTTTGCTGCCTATGTTGAGCTCCCCAAGGAGAAGTGGTTTAAATATCATCCTCCCATAGAAGTAAAAGTAGTTGCACCTATTAAAGTTGAAGAAAAGACTATTACTTCCTACTTCTTATGTTGAGAAACCGCCTTTCCCTGTTAGGATAAAGGATCATGCTAAAGCTTCAACTGTGGTTTGTAAAAGCAATATTAAAACATATACACCTCCTGAGCAAGTTAAAGTTGAACACAATATTGCTATTGTTAAAGATCCCTTGTCTGATAATATAGATGGGCATGTTATTTATTTCTGTAATGAAACTGCTAGAATTGCTAAACCCTGTGATACAAATAAACCTAGACCTGTGGTAGGCATGCATGTTATTTCTATTAAAATAGGAGATCATTGCTATCATGGCTTATGTGATATGGGTTCTAGTGCTAGTGCAATACCTATTGACTTATACAAAGAAATTATGCATGACATTGCACCTATTGAGTTAGAAGAAATTGATGTCACAATTAAACTTGCCAATAGAGATACTATTTCACCAATGGGAATTGTTAGAGATGTTGAAGTCTTGTGTGGGAAAACTAAATATCCTGCTGATTTTCTTGTTCTTGGTTCCCCACGAGATAGTTTTTGTCCCATTATATTTGGTAGACCCTTCTTAAATACTATTAATGCTACCATAGATTGCAAAAGGGATGTTGTTACTGTCGGTTTAGATGATATGACTCATGAATTTAAGTTTTCTAAATTTCATAGACAATACCGTGAAGAAGAATTACCTAGTAAGGATGAAATTATTGGTCTTGCTTCTATTGCCGTACCTCCTAGTGATCCTTTAGAACAATATTTGCTAGACCATGAAAATGATGTGTTTATGAATGAAAGAAGGGAATTAGATGAAGTATTCTTTAAACAGGAACATATTCTTAAAAACAATTTACCTGTTGAAATCCTAGGGGATCCTCCTCCACCCAAGGGTGATCCCGTGTTTGAGCTTAAACCGTTACCTGATACTCTTAAATATGCCTATCTTGATGAGAAAAAGATATATCATGTTATTATTAGTGCTAAGCTTTCAGAACATGAAGAAGAGAGATTATTAAAAACTCTGAAGAAGCATCGTGCTGCTATTGGGTATACTCTTGATGATCTTAAGGGCATTAGTCCCACTCTATGTCAACATAAAATTAATTTGGAAGAAGATGCTAAACCAGTTCGTGATCATCAACGCCGTCTGAATCCTAAAATGAAAGAAGTGGTAAGAAAGGAGATACTAAAGCTCCTTGAGGCAGGTATAATTTATCCCGTTGCTGATAGTAAGTGGGTAAGTCCTGTCCATTGTGTCCCTAAGAAGGGGGATATTACTGTTGTTCCTAATGATAAAGATGAATTGATCCCTCAAAGAATTATTACTGGTTATAGGATGGTAATTGATTTCCGCAAATTAAATAAGGCTACTAAAAAAGATCATTACCCCTTACCTTTTATCGATCAAATGCTAGAAAGATTATCCAAACATACACATTTTTGCTTTCTAGATGGTTATTCTGGTTTCTCTCAGATACTCGTGTCAGCCAAAGATAAATCAAAGACTACTTTTACATGCCCTTTTGGTACTTTTGCTTATAGACGTATGCCTTTTGGTTTATGTAATGCACCCGCTACCTTTCAAAGATGCATGATGACTATATTCTCTAACTTTTGTGAAAAGATTTGTGAGGTTTTCATGGACGACTTTTCTGTCTATGGATCTTCTTTTGATGATTGCTTGAGCAACCTTGATCGAGTTTTGCAGAGATGTGAAGAAACTAATCTTGTCTTGAATTGGGAAAAGTGCCACTTTATGGTTAATGAAGGTATTGTCTTGGGGCATAAAGTTTCTGAAAGAGGTATTGAAGTTGATAAAGCCAAGGTTGATGCTATTGAAAAGATGCCATGTCCCAAGGACATCAAAGGTATAAGAAGTTTCCTTGGTCATGCCGGTTTTTATAGGAGGTTCATTAAGGACTTCTCAAAAATCTCTCGGCCTCTGACTAATTTATTACAAAAAGATATACCATTTGTCTTTGATGATGATTGTGTAGAAGCATTTGAAATACTTAAGAAAGCATTGATCTCTGCACCTATTGTTCAGCCACCTGATTGGAATTTACCCTTTGAAATTATGTGTGATGCTAGTGATTATGCTGTAGGTGTTGTTCTAGGACAAAGAGTTGATAAGAAACTAAATGTTATTCAATATGCTAGTAAAACTCTAGACAATGCTCAAAGAAATTATGCTACTACTGAAAAAGAATTCTTAGCAGTTGTATTTGCTTGTGATAAGTTTAGACCTTATATTGTTGATTCTAAAGTAACTATTCACACTGATCATGCTGCTATTAAATATCTTATGGAAAAGAAAGATGCTAAACCTAGACTTATTAGATGGGTTCTCTTGCTACAAGAATTTGATTTACATATTGTTGATAGAAAAGGAGCTGAGAACCCCGTTGCAGACAACTTGTCTAGGTTAGAAAATGTGCTTGATGACCCACTACCTATTGATGATAGCTTTCCTGATGAGCAATTAAATGTCATAAATACTTCTCATACTGCTCCATGGTATGCTGATTATGCTAATTACATTGTTGCTAAGTTTATACCACCTAGTTTCACATACCAGCAAAAGAAAAAGTTCTTCTATGATTTGAGGCATTACTTTTGGGATGACCCACATCTTTATAAAGAAGGAGTAGATGGTGTTATTAGACGTTGTGTACCTGAGCATGAACAGGAACAGATCCTACGCAAGTGTCACTCCGAAGCTTATGGAGGACACCATGCTGGAGATAGAACTGCACATAAGGTACTGCAATCTGGTTTTTATTGGCCTACTCTCTTCAAGGATGCCCGTAAGTTTGTCTTATCTTGTGATGAATGTCAAAGAATTGGTAATATTAGTAGACGTCAAGAAATGCCTATGAATTATTCACTTGTTATTGAACCATTTGATGTTTGGGGCTTTGACTATATGGGACCTTTTCCTTCCTCTAATGGTTATACACATATTTTAGTTGCTGTTGATTACGTTACTAAGTGGGTAGAAGCTATTCCAACTAGTAGTGCTGATCATAACACTTCTATTAAAATGCTTAAAGAAGTTATTTTCCAAGGTTTGGAGTCCCTAGATATTTAATGACTGATGGTGGTTCACATTTTATTCATGGTGCTTTCCGTAAAATGCTTGCTAAATATGATGTTAATCATAGAATTGCATCTCCTTATCACCCTCAGTCTAGTGGTCAAGTAGAATTGAGTAATAGAGAACTCAAATTAATTTTGCAAAAGACTGTTAATAGGTCCAGAAAGAATTGGTCCAAGAAACTTGATGATGCATTATGGGCCTATAGAACTGCATATAAAAATCCTATGGGTATGTTTCCGTATAAAATGGTCAATGGAAAAGCATGTCACTTACCTCTCGAACTAGAACACAAGGCTTATTGGGCCATTAAAGAACTTAATTATGATTTTAAACTTGCCGGTGAGAAGAGGTTATTTGATATTAGCTCACTTGATGAATGGAGAACCCAAGCTTACGAAAATGCCAAGTTGTTTAAAGAAAAAGTTAAAACATGGCATGACAAAAAGATACAAAAGCGTGAGTTTAATGTAAGTGATTATGTACTGCTATACAACTCTCGTTTAAGATTTTTTGCACGAAAACTTCTCTCCAAATGGTAAGGTCCTTACGTTATCGAGGAGGTCTACCGTTCTGGTGCCATAAAAATCAACAATTTCGAAGGCGCAAATCCGAAGGTGGTGAACGGTCAAAGAATCAAACATTATATCTTAGGTAATCCCATAAATGTTGAAACCAATGTTATTGAAACCGTAACCCCGGAGGAATACATAAAGGACACTTTTCGGAATGTTTCAGACTCCGAAAAGGAATAGGTATGTGGTACGGGAAGTAAACCGACTCCAAAACAGTTTTTAAGGCAATATTTCCCCGTTTTGGAATATTTAGAAAAATAGAAAAATAAGCAGCAGTCCGGAAAGGACACGAGGGCTCCACGAGGGTGGAGGGCGCGCCCTACACCCTGGGCGCGACCCCTACCTCGTGGGCACCTTGTGTGCTCTCCGGACTCCGTTTTCTTACAGGACACGTATTTTGGTCGGTAAAAATTCATTATATAACCTCCCGGGGGTTTTGACTCCCGTATCATGAAAAAATCTCCTATCTTTGTTTCGAGCTATTTTTCTGACATATCTAGATTATCATGACGTCTCCAAGTGCTCCCAAGGACAAGTTCTTTGAGAAGGTCATCAACCCTTACCTCGCGGAGGTGCAGCGACACCCTCAAACCATTGAGATGTGTGATGGGTTGCTGCACATCCGTGATGCTGAGGGACCAAAGGGGAACGGAAGCGTGGAGACGAGGCTCGAAGCAATGGAGCAACAAGTTTTCAAGTGTCAGGGGATGGTGGAGCGTGGACTCAACTCCAACTACATGATGATCGCAGAGTTCACCAACAAACACAAGCTGGATGCCGACAACATCGGGGAGACCATCTTCAAGCTTCACGAGAAAATCGAGCACCTTCAAGCTCAGATCTATGACCTGCAAAACCAAAACTATGAGTATGAATATATATTCAAAAGGATGAGTTTGGCTGCAGATCTAAGGATCCCGGAGACTCGGTCATCCTTCTATGATGGTGAGCCTATGCCTTGGAAGAAGGACGACAAGCCTACGCCATCAACAAAATCACCACCATCTCCTCCAACAAAGAAGAATTGAGTATCTGGTATGGGCACTCCACTTGGCAACTACCAAGCTTGGGGGAGTGCCCCGGTATCGTATCACCATCACTTTTATCTTTACCGTTTTTTCTTAGTTCGATCCTTTTGGTAATATCTTGATCTAGTAGAATAAAAATCCTTAGTATGATCTAGTTGTGAGTTTTGCTTTATTATCCTTCTATGTAATCGAGTCCGTGAGCTATATAATAAAGATTAGTGTGAGTCAAGGGCTTGATTATTTTTGCCATGATCCTAAGTGAATAAAGGAAAAGAAAAAGAAATAAAAAGAAACAAAGAGATCATGTGACTCTTATGGAGAGTAATGAGCTCACATAGAAAGAGTATGATGAATAAAAGTTATTGAGGGTTGACAAACATAGTTTTGGTCATCGTTGCAATTAATAGGAAGTAATAAAGAAAGAGAGGTCTTCACATATAAATATACTATCTTGGACATCTTTTATGATTGTGAGCACTCATTAAAATATGACATGCTAAAGAGTTTACATTGGACAAGGAAGACAACATAATGGGTTATGTTTTCTTACATCTGAGAGAAATTATATTGTCTTGGATCCTCCAACATGTTGAGCTTGCCTTTCTCCCTCATGCTAGCCAAATTCATTGCACCAAGTAGAGATACTACTTGTGCTTCCAAATACCCTTAAACCAGTTTTGCCATGAGAGTCCACCATACCTACCTATGGATTGAGTAAGATCCATCAAGTAAGTTGTCATCGGTGCAAGCAATAAAAATTGCTCTCTAAATATGTATGATTGATTGGTGTGGAAGAAATAAGCTTTATACGATCGTGTGATATGGAAGTAATAAAAGCGACAGACTGCATAATAAAGGTCCATATCACAAGTGGCAATATAAAGTGACGTTCTTTCGCATTAGGATTTTGTGCATCCAACCATAAAAGCGCATGACAACCTCTGCTTCCCTCTGCGAAGGGCCTATCTTTTACTTTTATCTCCTACATTGCATAAGAGTCATGGTGATCTTCACCCTTCCTTTTTACATTTTATCCTTTGGCAAGCACAATATGTTGGAAAGATCCTGGTATATATGGCTAATTGGATGTGAGTTTTCATGAACTATTACTGTTGACATTACCCTTGAGGTAAAACGTTGGGAGGCAAAACTATAAGCCCCTATCTTTCTCTGTGTCCGATTAAAACTCCATACCCATAAGTATTGCGTGAGTGTCAGCAATTGTGAAAGACTATATGATAGTTGAGTATGTGGACTTGCTGAAAAGCTCTTATACATTGACTCTTTCCTATGTTATGATAAATTGCAAGTGCTTCAATGACTGAGATTATAGTTTGTTAGTTTTCAATGAAGTTTACGATTCATACTTGATATTGTGATTGAATTATTACTCTAGCATAAGATATCATATGACAAGAATTATATAAGTTGCTGCTCTAAGAATGATCATGATGCCCTCATGTCCGTATTTTATTTTTATCGACACCTTCATCTCTAAACATGTGGACATATTTTTCGATTTCAGCTTTTCGCTTGAGGACAAGCGAGGTCTAAGCTTGGGGGAGTTGATACGTCCATTTTGCATCATGCTTTTATATCAATATTTATTGGATTATGGGTTGTTATTACACATTATGTCACAATACTTATGCCTATTCTCTCTTATTTGCAAGGTTTACATAAAGAGGGAGAATGCCGGCAACTAGGATTCTGGCTGGAAAAGGAGCAAATATTAGAGACCTATTCTGCACAGCTCCAAAAGTCCTGAAACTTCACGGATGATGTTTTCCAAATATATAAAAACATTGAGCGCAAGAACTTCACCAGGGGGCCACACCCTGCCCACGAGGGTGGGGGCGCGCCCTACCCCCTGGGCGCGCCCCCTACCTCGTGGTCCCCCTGGTGGCCCTCCGGTGACCATATTTTGCTATATGGACTCTTTCGATGGGGAAAAATCATAAGACATCTTCTCGGACGAAACTCCGCCGCCATGAGGCAGAACCTTGGCGGAACCAATCTAGGGTTCTGGCGGGGCTGTTCTGCCGGGGAAACTTCCCTCCCGGAGGGGGAAATCATCGCCATCGTCATCACCAACGCTCCTCTCATCGGGAGAGGGCAATCTCCATCAACATCTTCATCAGCACCATCTCATCTCAAAACCCTAGTTCATCTCTTGTATCCAATTCTTGTCTCCAAGTCCGGGATTGGTGCTAGTAGGTTGCTAGTAGTGTTAATTACTCCTTGTAGTTGATGCTAGTTGGTTTAATTGGTGGAAGATCATATGTTCAGATCCTATATGCACATTAATACCCTCTGATTATGAACATGTTTATGCTTTGTGAGTAGTTACTTTTGTTCCTGAGGACATGGGAGAAGTCTTGCTATTAGTAGTCATGTGAATTTGGTATTCGTTCGATATTTTGATGAGATGTATGTTGTCTCTCCTCTAGTGGTGTTATGTGAACGTCGACTACATGACACTTCACCATTATTTGGGCCTAGAGGAAGGCATTGGGAAGTAATAAGTAGATGATGGGTTGCTAGAGTGACAGAAGCTTAAACCCTAGTTTATGCGTTGCTTCGTAAGGGGCTGATTTGGATCCATATATTTCATGATATGGTTAGGTTTACCTTAATACTTTTGTTGTATTTGCGGATGCTTGCAATAGAGGTTAATCATAAGTGGGATGCTTGTCCAAGTAAGGGCAGCACCCAAGCACCGGTCCACCCACATACCAAATTATCAAAGTACCGAACGCGAATCATATGAACGTGATGAAAACTAGCTTGACGATATTCTCATGTGTCCTCGGGAGCGTTTTACATCATATAAGAGTTTGTCCAGGCTTGTCCTTTGCTACAAAAAGGATTGGGCCACCTCGCTGCACCTTATTTACTTTTGTTACTTGTTGCTCATTACAAATTATCTTAACACAAAACTATATTTTACCACTTATTTTAGTACTTGTAGAGAATACCTTGCTGGAAACCGCTTATCATTTCCTTCTGCTCCTCGTTGGGTTCGACACTCTTACTTATCGAAAGGACTACGATAGATCCCCTATACTTGTGGGTCATCAAGACTCTTTTCTGGTGCCGTTGCCGGGGAGTGAAGCACCTTTGGTAGGTGGAATTTGGTAAGGAAAAATCTATATAGTGTGCTGAAATTTATTGTCACTTGTTACTGTTGGGGAACGTAGCAGAAATTCAAAATTTTCTACGCATCACCAAGATCAATCTATGGAGTAATCTAGCAACGAGGGGAAGGAGAGTGCATCTACATACCCTTGTAGATCGCTAAGCAGAAGCGTTCAAGTGAACGGGGTTGATGGAGTCGTACTCGTCCTGATCCAAATCACCGATGATCCTAGTGCCGAACGAACGACACCTCCATGTTCAACACACGTACAGCTCGGTGACGTCTCCTAGGCCTTGATCCAGCAAGGGGAGAAGGAGAGGTTGGGGAAGACTCCATCCAGCAGCAGCACGACGGCGTGGTGGTGGTGGAGGAGCGCGGGACTCCAGCAGGGCTTCGCCAAGCACTACGAGAGACGAGGAGGGAGAGAGGTAGGGATGTGCCAACAGGGAGAGCAAATCACACGTGTTGGGCAGCCCCATACCTCAAGTATATATAGGGGGAGGGGAGGGGCTGCACCCCCACCTAGGTTTCCACCCCTAGGGGTGGCGGCCAGCCCTAGATCCCATCTAGGGGGGCGGCCAAGGGGGGAGAGAGGGGGGCGCACCACTAGGTGGGCCTTAGGCCCATCTGAGCCTAGGGTTTCCCCTTTTTCCCTTCTCTCTTCGCCTTGGGCCATGGTGGGGGGCGCACCAGCCCACTTGGGGCTGGTCCCCTGTTGCACTTGGCCCACGCAGCCCTCTGGGGCAGGTAGCCCCACCTGGTGGACCCCCGGGACCCTCCCGGTGGTCCCGGTACGTTACCGATAGCACCCGAAACTTTTCCGGTGACCAAAACAGGACTTCCCATATATAAATCTTTACCTCCGGACCATTCCGGAACTCCTTGTGATGTCCGTGATCTCATCCGGGACTCCGAACAACATTCGGTAACCGTGTACATACTTTCCCTATAACCCTAGCGTCATCGAACCTTAAGTGTGCAGACCCTATGGGTTCGGGAACCATGCAGACATGACCGAGACACCTCTCCGGCCAATAACCAACAGCGGGATCTGGATACCCATGTTGGCTCCCACATGTTCCATGATGATCTCATCGGATGAACCATGATGTCGAGGATTCAATCAATCCCGTATTCAATTCCCTTTGTCTAGCGGTACGATACTTGCCCGAGATTCGATCGTCGGTATCCCGATACCTTGTTCAATCTCGTTACCAGCAAGTCTCTTTACTTGTTCCGTAACACATCATCCCGTGATCAACTCCTTGATCACATTGTGCACATTATGATGATGTCCTACCGAGTGGGCCCAGAGATACCTCTCCGTTTACACGGAGTGACAAATCCCAGTCTTGATTCGTGCCAACCCAACAGACACTTTCGGAGATACCTGTAGTGAAACTTTATAGCCACCCAGTTATGTTGTGACGTTTGGCACACCCAAAGCACTCCTACGGTATCCGGGAGTTGCACAATCTCATGGTCTAAGGAAATGATACTTGACATTAGAAAAGCTTTAGCATACGAACTACACGATCTTTGTGCTAGGCTTAGGATTGGGTCTTGTCCATCACATCATTCTCCTAATGATGTGATCCCGTTATCAATGACATCCAATGTCCATGGTCAGGAAACCGTAACCATCTATTGATCAACGAGCTAGTCAACTAGAGGCTTACTAGGGACATGGTGTTGTCTATGTATCCACACATGTATCTGAGTTTCCTATCAATACAATTCTAGCATGGATAATAAACGATTATCATGAACAAGGAAATATAATAATAACCAATTTATTATTGCCTCTAGGGCATATTTCCAACAGTCTCCCACTTGCACTAGAGTCAATAATCTAGTTCACATCGCCATGTGATTAACACTCACAGGTCACATCGCCATGTGACCAACATCCAAGAGTCTACTAGACTCAATGATCTAGTTCACATCACTATGTGATAAACACTCAAAGAGTTCTGGGTTTGATCATGTTATGCTTGTGAGAGAGGTTGTAGTCAACGGGTCTTGCCATATTCAGATCCCTATGTATTTCGCAAAACTTTATGTCATATCGTAGATGCTGCTACCACGTTCCACTTGGAGCTATTCCAAATTGTTGCTCCATTATACGTATCCGGTATCTCTACTCAGAGCTATCTGGATAGGTGTTAAGCTTGCATCGACGTAATTCTTTACGTTGAACTCTTTATCACCTCCATAACCGAGAAACATTTCCTTATTCCTCTAAGGATAATTTTGACCGCTATCTGGTGATCTACTCCTAGATCACCTTTGTACCCTCTTGCCAGACATGTGGCAAGGCACACCTCAGGTGCGGTACTCAGCATGGCATACCGTATAGAGCCTATGACAAAAGCATAGGGGACGACCTTCGTCCTTCCTCTTTCTTCTACAGTGGTCAATCTTTGAGTCTTACTCAACTTCACACCTTACAACTCATGTGAGAACCCCTTCTTTGACTGATCTATTTTGAACTCTTTCAAAAACATGTCAAGGTGTGCGTTCTTTCAAAGTATCATCAGGCGTCTTGATCTATTTCTATAGATCTTGATGCCCAATATGTAAGCAGCTTTATCCAGGTCTTCCTTTGAAAATCACTCTTCAAACAACCGTTTATGCTTTCCAGAAATTCTACATTATTTCAGATCAACAATATGTCATCCACATATACTTATCAGAAATATTGTAGTGCTCCCACTCACTTTCTTGTAAATACAAGTTTCTAGCAAACATTGTATAAACCTAAAAGCTTTGATCACTCCATCAAAACATATATTCCGATTCCGAGATGCTTGCTCTAGTCCATAGAAGGATTGCTGGAGCCAGCATACCTTTTAGCATCCTTAGGATCGACAAAACCTTTTATTGTATCACATACAACTTTTCTTACGAAACTGGTAAGAAAACTTGTTTTGACATCCATCTGTAGATTTCATAATCGAAAAATACAGCTAATGCTATCATGATTCCGACGGACTTAAGCATCGCTACGGGTGAGAAATTCTCATTGTAGTCAACTCCTTGAACTTGTGAAAAGACTCTTTCCCACAAGTCGAGCTTCATAGACGGCAACATTACCACCCACGTCTGTCTTCTTCTTAAAGATCCATTTATGCTCAATGGCTTGCCGATCATCGGCCAAGTCCACCAAAGTCCATACTTTGTTCTGATACATGGATCCTATCTCGGATTTCATGGCTTCTAACCATTTGTGGGAATACGGGCCCACCATCGCTTCTCCATAGCTCGTAGGTTCATTGTTGTCTAACAACATGATATCTAAGACAGGATTACCGTACCACTCAGGAGTAGTACATATCCTTGTCGACCTATGAGGTTCGATAGCAACTTGATCCGAAGCTTCATGATCACTATCATTAACTTCCTATTCAACAGACGTAGGCTCCACAAAAAACATCTTTCTGTGTTGCATCACTCTTTGGTTGAAATAAAGGTTCGACAACCTCATCAATTTCTATCTTCCTCCCACTCAATTCTTTCGAGAGAAACTCCTTCTCGAGAAAGGACCCGTTCTTAGCGACAAACAATTTGCCCTCGGATCTGAGATAGAAGGTATACCCAACTGTCACCTTTGGGTATCCTATGAAGATGTGTTTGTCCGCTTTGGGTTCGAGCTTCTCCGGCTGAAGCCTTAAGCATCGCAGCCCCAAACATTAAGAAACGACAACTTTGGTTTCTTGCCAAACCAATGTTCATACGACGTCGTCTCAACGGACTTAGATGGTGTCCTATCTAAAGTGAATGCAGCTGTCTCTAACGCATAACCTCAAAATGAAAATGGTAGATTGGTAAGAGACATCATAGATCGCACCATATCACATAAGGTTCGATTATGATGTCCGGACACACCATAACCCAGTGGTGTTCCAGGTGGCTTCAACTGTGAAACAATTCCACAATGTCTTAAGTGATTTGCCAAACTCATAACTCAGAAAATCCCCTTTTGATCAGATCGTAGGAACATGATCTTATTGTTATGATGATTCTTAACTTCACTCTGAAATCGCTTGAACTTTTCAAACATTTCAGACTTGTGCTTCATTAAGTAAATATACCTATATCTACTCAAATCGTCAGTGAAGATGAGAAAATAGCGATATCCACCGCATGCTTCAATTCTCATTGGATCACACGCATCAGCATGTATGATTTCCAACAAGTCACTTGCCCGTTTCATTGTACCTGAAAACGGGGTCTTAGTCATCCTGCCCATGAGGCATGGCTCGCATGTGTCAAGCGATTCAAAATCAAGTGACTCCAAACATCCATCGACATGGAGTTTCTTCATGCATCTTATGCCAATATGACCTAAGCGGCAGTGCCACAAGAAAGTGGTACTATCATTATTAACTCTACATCTTTTGGCGTGAACATGTGTATCACCACGACCGAGATTCAATGAACCATTCACATAGGGTGCATGACCATGAAAGGTATCATTCATGTAAACAGAATAACCATTATTCTCTAACTTAAATGAATGACCGTATTGCAATGAACATGATCTAATCATATTCATGCTCAACGTAGACACCTGATAACATTTATCTAGGTTCAATACTAATCTCGAAGGCAGATGGAGCGTGCAATGGTGATCTCATCAACTTTGGAAATACTTCCAACACACATCGTCACCTCGCCCTTAGCCAGTCTCCGTTTAGTCCGTAGCTTTTGCTTCAAGTCACCAGTAATAGCAACTGAACCGGTATCCAATACCCAGGTGCTACCAGGAGTACTAGCGAGGTACACATTAATAACACGTATATACTTTGTTGAAGTTGCCAGCCTTCTTATCTACCATGCATTTGGGGTAATTCCGCTACCAGTGACCGTCCCCTTTACAATAGAAGCACTTAGTCTCGGGTTTGGGTTCAACCTTGGGTTCCTTTACTGGAGCGGCAACTGGTTTGCCATCCATGAAGTTTCCCTTCTAGCCCTTGCCCTTCTTGAAACCAGTGGTCTTATTAAACCATCAACACTTGATGCTCCTTCTTGATTTCTACCTTTTGCGGTCTTAAGCACCGCGAACAGCTCCGGGATCAACTCCATCCCTTGCATGTCATAGTTCATCACGAAGATCTAGTAGCTTAGTGATAGTGGCTAGAGAACTCTATCAATCACTATCTTATCTGGAAGTTTAACTCCCACTTGATTTAAGTGATTGTAGCACCCAGACATTCTGAGCACATGCTCACTAGCTGAGCTATTCTCCTCCATCTTGTTGGCAAAAGAACTTTTCAGAGGTCTCACACCTCTCAACACGGGCATGAGCCTGAAATCCCAATTTCAGCTCTTGGAACATCTCATATGTTCTATGGCGTTCAAAACGTCATTGGAATCCCGATTCTAAGCCGTAAAGTATGGTGCACTAAACTATCAAGTAGTCATCAGGATGTGTCTGTCAGGTGTTCACAACATCCACAGATGACGTTGTAGGGGTTTGCACATCGAGCGGTGCATCAAAGACGTAAGCCTTCTGTGTAGCAGTGAGGACATTCCTCAGACTACGGACCTAGTCCGCATCAGTGCTTACAATATCTTTCAACTTGGTCTTTCTCTAGGAACGTATTGAAACAGGGAGCTACAACGTGAGCTATTTATCTAAACATATTTCCAAAGACAATTTAGACTATGTTCATGATAATTGAGTTCATTTAATGAACTCCCACTCAGATAGACATCCCTCTAGTCATCTAAGTGAAACATGATCCGAGTCAACTAGGCCGTGTCCGATCATCACGTGAGACGGACTAGTCAACATCGGTGAGCATCTTCATGTTGATTGTATCTGCTATACGACTCATGCTCGACCTTTCGGTCTTCCGTGTTCCGAGGCCATGTCTGTACATGCTAGGCTCGTCAAGTCAACCTAAGTGTTTTTGCTGTGTAAATCTGGCTTACACCCGTTGTATTCGAATGTTAGAATCTATCACACCCGATCATCACGTGGTGCTTCGAAACAACGAACCTTCACAACGGTGCACAGTTAGGGGGAACACCTTTCTTGAAATTTTAGTGAGGGATCATCTTATTTAAGCTATCGTCGTTCTAAGCAAATAAGATGTAAAACATGATAAACATCACATGCAATCAAATAGTGACATGATATGGCCAATATCATTTTGCTCCTCTCGATCTCCATCTTCGGGGCTCCATGATCATCGTTGTCACCGGCATGACACCATGATCTCCATCATCATGATCTCCATCATCGTGTCTTCTTGAAGTTGTCTCGTCATCTATTACTTCTACTACTATGGCTAACGCTTTAGCAATAAAGTAAAGTAATTACATGACGTTTATGTTGACACGCAGGTCATAAATAAAAAATACAACTCTTATGGCTCCTGCCGGTTGTCATACTCATCGACATGCAAGTCGTGATTCCTATTACAAGAACATGATCAATCTCATACATCACATATATCATTCACCACATCCTTTTGGCCATATCACATCACAAGGCATATGCTACAAAAACAAGTTAGACGTCCTCTAATTGTTGTTGCAAGTTTCTTACGTGGCTGCTATAGGTTTCTAGCAAGAACGTTTCTTACCTACGCGAAAACCACAATGTGATATGCCAATTTCTATTTACCCTTCATAAGGACCCTTTTCATCGAATCCGATCCGACTAAAGTGGGAGAGACAGACACCCGCTAGCCACCTTATGCAACTAGTGCATGTCAGCCGATGGAACCAGTCTCACGTAAGAGTACGTGTAAGGTCGGTCCGGGCCGCTTCATCCCACGATGCCGCCGAATCAAAATAAGACTAGTAACGGCAAGCAAATTGACAAAATCGACGCCCACAACAACTTGTGTTCTACTCGTGCATAGAAACTACACATAGACCTAGCTCTGATACCACTGTTGGGGAACGTAGCAGAAATTCAAAATTTTCTACGCATCACCAAGATCAATCTATGGAGTAATCTAGCAACGAGGGGAAGGAGAGTGCATCTACATACCCTTGTAGATCGCTAAGTGGAAGCGTTCAAGTGAACGGGCTTGGTGGAGTCGTACTCGTCGTGATCCAAATTACCGATGATCCTAGTGCCGAACGGACGGCACCTCCGTGTTCAACACACGTACAGCCCGGTGACGTCTCCTACGCCTTGATCCAGCAAGGGGATAAGGAGAGGTTGAGGAAGACTCCATCCAGCAGCAGCACGACAGCGTGGCGGTGGTGGAGGAGCACGGGACTCCAGCAGGGCTTCGCCAAGCACTACGAGAGACGAGGAGGGAGAGAGGTAGGGTTGTGCCAGCAGGGAGAGCAAATCACACGTGTTGGGCAGCCCCATACCTCAAGTGTTGGGGAACGTTGCAGAAAACAAAAAATTTCCTACGGTTTCACCAAGATCCATCTATGAGTTCATCTAGCAATGAGTATTCAGATTGCATCTACATACCTTTGTAGATCGTGAGCGGAAGCGTTCACTAGAACATGGATGATGGAGTCGTACTCGCCGTGATTCAAATCACCGATGACCAAGCGCCGAACGGACAGCACCTCCGCATTCAACACACGTACGGAGCGGATGACGTCTCCTCCTTCTTGATCCAGCAAGGGGGGAGGAAAGGTTGATGAAGATCCAGCAGCACGACGGCATGGTGGTGGATGCAGGGCGTCACAGTAGCAGGGCTTCGCCGTGTACTATGAGGGAGAGAGGTGTAGCAGGGGAGAGGGAGGCGCCAGGGATGCAGGGTTCGGCTGCCCCCCTCTCCCCTCCCTTTATATAGTCCCCTAGGAGGGGGCGCCGGCCCTAGGAGATGGGATCTCCTAGGGGGGCGGCGGCCAAGGGCTGGAGTGGCCCCCAAGCCAAGGTGGGGCGCCCCCCCACCCCTAGGGTTTCAACCCTAGGCACATGGGGTGGGCCTAGGGGGGCGCACCAGCCCACTATGGGCTGGTTCCCCTCCCCACTTTGGCCCATGGGGCCCTCCAAGATGGGTGGCCCCACCCAGTGGACCCCCGGGACCCTTCCGGTGGTCCCCGTACAATACCGGTGACCCCGAAACTTGTCCCGATGGCCGAAACAACACTTCCTATATATAATTCTTCACCTCCGGACTATTCCGAAACTCCTCGTGACGTCCGGGATCTCATCCGGGACTCCGAACAACATTCAGGTTACTGCATATACATGTCTTCACAACCCTAGCGTCACCGAACCTTAAGTGTGTAGACCCTACAGGTTCGGGAGACAAGCAGACATGACCAAGATGACTCTCTGGTCAATAACCAACAGCGGGATATGGATACCCATGTTGGCTCCCACATGCTCCACGATGATCTCATCGGATGAACCACGATGTTGAGGATTCAAGCAACCCCTTATGCAATTCCCTTTGTTAATCGGTATGTTACTTGCCCGAGATTCGATCGTCGGTATCCCAATACCTTGTTCAATCTCGTTAGAGGCAAGTCACTTTACTCGTACCGTAATGCATGATCCCGTGACCAGACACTTGGTCACTTTGAGCTCATAATGATGATGCATTATCGAGTGGGCCCGGTGATACCTCTCCGTCATATGGAGTGACAAATCCCAGTCTTGATCCGTGTCAACCCAACAGACACTTTCGGAGATACCCGTAGTATACCTTTATTGTCACCCAGTTACGTTGTGACGTTTGGTACACCCAAAGCACTCCTACGGTATCCGGGAGTTACACGATCTCATGGTCGAAGGAAAGGATACTTGACATTGGAAAACTCTAGCAAACGAACTATACGATCTTGTGCTATGTTTAGGATTGGGTCTTGTCCATCACATCATTCTCCTAATGATGTGATCTCGTTATCAATGACATCCAATGTCCATAGTCAGGAAACCATGACTATCTGTTGATCAACGAGCTAGTCAACTAGAGGCTCACTAGGGACATGTTGGTGTCTGTTATTCACAGATGTATTACGATTTCCGGATAACACAATTATAGCATGAATAAAGACAATTATCATGAACAAGGAAATATAATAATAATGCTTTTATGATTGCCTCTAGGGCATATTTCCAACATCAAGTATATATAGGGGGAGGGGAGGGGCTGCGCCCCCACCTAGGTTTCCACCCCTAGGGGTGGCGGCCAGCCCTAGATCCCATCTAGGGGGCGGCCAAGGGGGAGAGAGGGGGGGCGCACCACTAGGTGGGCCTTAGGCCCATCTGAGCCTAGGGTTTCCCCTTTTTCCCTTCTCTCTTCGCCTTAGGCCCTGGTGGGGGGCGCACCAGCCCACCTGGGGCTGGTCCCCTCTCACACTTGGCCCACGCAGCCCTCTGAGGCAGGTAGCCCCACCTGGTGGACCCCCGGGACCCTCCCGGTGGTCCTGGTATGTTACCGATAGCACCCGAAACTTTTCTGGTGACAAAAACAGGACTTCCCATATATAAATCTTTACCTCCGGACCATTCCGGAACTCCTCGTGATGTCCGGGATCTCATCCGGGACTCCGAACAACATTCGGTAACCGCATACATACTTTCCCTATAACCCTAGCGTCATCGAACCTTAAGTGTGTAGACCCTACGGGTTCGGGAACCATGCAGACATGACCGAGACACCTCTCCAGCCAATAACCAACAGCGGGATCTGGATACCCATGTTGGCTCCCACATGTTCCACAATGATCTCATCGGATGAACCACGATGTCGAGGATTCAATCAATCCCGTATTCAATTCCCTTTGTCTAGCGGTACGATACTTGCCCGAGATTCGATCGTCGGTATCCCGATACCTTGTTCAATCTCGTTACTGGCAAGTCTCTTTACTCGTTCCGTAACACATCATCCCGTGATCAAATCCTTGATCACATTGTGCGCATTATGATGATGTCCTACCGAGTGGGCCCAGAGATACCTCTCCGTTTACACGGAGTGACAAATCCCAGTCTCGATTTGTGCCAACCCAACAGACACTTTCGGAGATACCTGTAGTGAACCTTTATAGCCACCCAGTTATGTTGTGACGTTTGGCACACCCAAAGCACTCCTACGGTATCCGGGAGTTGCGCAATCTCATGGTCTAAGGAAATGATACTTCACATTAGAAAAGCTTTAGCATACGAACTACACAATCTTTGTGCTATGCTTAGGATTGGGTCTTGTCCATCACATCATTCTCCTAATGATGTGATCCTGTTATCAATGACATCCAATGTCCATGGTCAGGAAACCGTAACCATCTTATTGATCAACGAGCTAGTCAACTACAGGCTTACTAGGGACATGTTGTTGTCTATGTATCCACACATGTATCTGAATTTCCTATCAATACAATTCTAGCATGGATAATAAATGACTATCATGAACAAGGAAATATAATAATAACCAATTTATTATTGCCTCTAGGGCATATTTCCAACAGTTACTATGGAAAGTAATCCTCTTAGGGGCTTGTTCGGGGTATCTTCACCTCGACCAGTACAGCAAAGAGTTGCTCCTCAACCTACTAAAGCTACTGAAAATGAAAATGCTTGCTTCGAAATTCCTTTGGGTATGGTAGAAAAACTGCTAGCTAATCCTTTTTTAGGAGATGGAACAAAACATCCTAATGAGCATCTAATATGTGGATGAAGTTTGTGGATTATTTAAGCTTGCAGGTGTACCCGGAGATGTTGTTAAGAAGAAGGTCTTCCCTTTATCTTTGAGTGGAGATGCATCGACATGGTATAGGCTATGTCATGATATGGAGTCTTGGAACTACAAACGATTGAAATTGGAATTTCATCAAAAAATTTATCCTATGCATCTTGTTCATCATGATCGCAATTATATATATAATTTTTGGCCTCGCGAAGGAGAAAGCATCGCTCAAGCTTGGGGGAGGCTTAAATGAATGTTATATTCATGCCCCAATAATGAGCTCTCAAGAGAAATGATTATTCAAAAAATTTATGCTCGGCTTTCTGGTAACAATCGCACCATGCTTGATACTTCTTGTGCTGGCTCTTTTATGATGAATACTATTGAATTCAAATGGAATTTATTGGATAGAATTAAACGCAACTCTGAAGATTGGGACCTCAACAATGGTAAGGAGTCAGGTATCACACCTAGTTTTGATTGTGTTAAATCTTTTATGGATACCGACATTTTTCGTAAATTTAGCACTAAATATGGACTTGACTCTGAGATAGTAGCTTCTTTCTGTGAATCTTTTGTTGCCTATGTTGATCTCCCCAAGGAGAAGTGGTTTAAATATCATCCTCCCATAGAAGTAAAAGTAGTTGCACCTATTAAAGTTGAAGAAAAGACTATTACTTATAATGATCATATTGTTCCTACTTCTTATGTTGAGAAACCACCTTTCCCTGTTAGGATAAAGGATCATGCTAAAGCTTCAACAATGGTTCGTAAAAGCAATATTAAAACATATACAATTCCTGAGCAAGTTAAAGTTGAACCCAATATTGCTATTGTTAAAGATCTCTTGTCTGATAATATAGATGGGCATGTTATTTATTTCTGTAATGAAACTGCTAGAATTGCTAAACCCTGTGATACAGATAAACCTAGACCTGTGGTAGGCATGCATGTTATTTCTGTTAAAATAGGAGATCATTGCTATCATGGCTTATGTGATATGGGTTCTAGTGCTAGTGCAATACCTATTGACTTATACAAAGAAATTATGCATGACATTGCACCTATTGAGTTAGAAGAAATTGATGTCACAATTAAACTTGCCAATAGAGATACTATTTCACCAATGGGAATTGTTAGAGATGTTGAAGTCTTGTGTGGGAAAACTAAATATCCTGCTGATTTTCTTGTTCTTGGTTCCCCACAAGATAGTTTTTGTCCCATTATATTTGGTAGACCCTTCTTAAATATTGTTAATGCCACCATAGATTGCAAAAGGGATGTCGTTACTGTCGGTTTAGATGATATGACCGTGAATTTAATTTTTCTAAATTTAGTAGACAACACCATGAAGAAGAATTACCTAGTAAGGATGAAATTATTGGTCTTGCTTCTATTGCCGTACCTCCTAGTGATCCTTTAGAACAATATTTGCTAGATCATGAAAATGATATGTTTATGAATGAAAGAAGGGAATTAGATGAAGTATTCGTTAAACAGGAACCTATTCTTGAAAACAATTTACCTGTTGAAATCCTAGGGGATCCTCCTCCACCCAAGGGTGATCCCGTGTTTGAGCTTAAACTGTTACCGAATACTCTTAAATATGCCTATCTTGATGAGAAAAGGATATATCCTGTTATTATTAGTGCTAACCTTTCAGAACATGAAGAAGAGAGATTATTAAAAACTCTGAAGAAGCATCGTGCTGCTATTGGGTATACTCTTGATGATCTTAGGGCATTAGTCCCATTCTATGTCAACATAAAATTAATTTGGAAGAAGATGTTAAACCAGTTCGTGATCATCAACGCCGTCTGAATCCTAAAATGAAAGAAGTGATAAGAAAGGAGATACTAAAGCTCCTTGAGGCAGGTATAATTTATCCCGTTGCTGATAGTAAGTGGGTAAGTCATGTCCATTGTGTCCCTAAGAAGGGAGGTATTACTGTTGTTCCTAATGACAAAGATGAATTGATCCCTCAAAGAATTTTACTGGTTATAGGATGGTAATTGATTTCCGCAAATTAAATAAGGCTACTAAAAAAGATCATTACCCCTTACCTTTTATCGATCAAATGCTAGAAATATTATCCAAACATACACATTTTTGCTTTCTAGATGGTTATTCTGGTTTCTCTCAGATACCCGTGTCAGCCAAAGATAAATCAAAGACTACTTTTACATGCCCTTTTGGTACTTTTGCTTATAGACGTATGCCTTTTGGTTTATGTAATGCACCTGCTACCTTTCAAAGATGCATGATGGCTATATTCTCTGACTTTTGTGAAAAGATCTGAGAGGTTTTCATGGATGACTTTTCCGCCTATGGACTTCTTTTGATGATTGCTTGAGCAACCTTGATCGAGTTTTGCAGAGATGTGAAGAAACTAATCTTGTCTTGAATTGGGAAAAGTGCCACTTTATGGTTAATGAAGGTATTGTCTTGGGGCATAAAGCTTCTGAAAGAGGTATTTGATGTCTACAACACAACCTTCTTCTTGTAGACGTTGTTGGGCCTCCAAGTGCAGAGGTTTGTAGGACAGTAGCAAATTTCCCTCAAGTGGATGACCTAAGGTTTATCAATCCGTAGGAGGCGTAGGATGAAGATGGTCTCTCTCAAGCAACCCTGCAACCAAATAACAAAGAGTCTCTTGTGTCCCAAACACACCCAATACAATGGTAAATTCTATAGGTGCACTAGTTCGGCGAAGAGATGGTGATACAAGTGGTATATGGATAGTAGATAATAGTTTTTGTAATCTGAAAATATAAAAATAGCAAGGTAACGAATAATAAAAGTAAGCGTAAACGGTATTGCAATGTGTGGAAATAAGGCCTAGGGTTCATACTTTCACTAGTGTAAGTCCTCTCAACAATACTAACATAATTGGATCACATAACTATCCCTCAACATGCAACAAAGAGTCACTCCAAAGTCACTAATAGCGGAGAACGAACGAAGAGATTATGGTAGGGTACGAAACCACCTCGAAGTTATTCTTTCCAATCAATCCGTTGGGCTATTCCTATAAGTGTCACAAACAGCCCTAGAGTTCGTACTAGAATAACACCTTAAGACACAAATCAACCAAAACCCTAATGTCACCTAGATACTCCAATGTCACCTCAAGTATCCGTGGGTATGATTATACGATATGCATCACACAATCTCAGATTCATCTATTCAACCAACACAAAGGACCTCAAAGAGTGCCCCAAAGTTCCTACCGGAGAATCACGACGAAAACGTGTGCCAACCCCTATGCATAGGTTCATGGGCGGAACCCGCAAGTTGATCACCAAAACATACATCAAGTGAATCACGTGATGTCCCATTGTCACCACAGATATCCACGGCAAGACATACATCAAGTGTTCTCAAATCTTTAAAGACTCAATCCGATAAGATTACTTCAAAGGGGAAACTCGATTCATTACAAGAGAGAAGAGGGGGAGGAGAAACATAAGATCCAACTATAATAACAAAGCTCACGATACATCAAGATCGTGCCAAATCAAGAACACGAGAGAGAGAGAGAGAGAGAGAGAGAGAGATCAAACACATAGCTACTGGTACATACCCTCAGCCCCGAGGGAGAACTACTCCCTCCTCGTCATGGAGAGCACCGGGATGATGAAGATGGCCACCGGAGAAGGATTCCCCCTCCGGTAGGGTGCCGGAACAGGGTCCCGATTGGTTTTTGGTGGCTAGAGGCTTCTGGCGGCGGAACTCCCGATCTAATCTCTGTTCTGGAAGTTTTAGGGTACAACGATATATATGGGTGCAGGAAGTACGTCGGAGGAGCCACGGGGGCCCCACGAGGCAGGGGGCGCGCCCTAGGGGGCGCCCCCACACTCATGAGCACCTCCCGTATCACCTGACGTGGAGTCCAAGTCTATCTGGTGGCTTTCGTTCCAAAAATAACTTCTCCAGTTGATTTCGTTCCGTTTCGACTCCGTTTGATATTCCTTTTCTTCGAAACACTGAAATAGGCATAAAACAGCAAATCTGGGTTGGGCCTCCGGTTAATAGGTTAGTCCCAAAATAATATAAAAGTGGATAATAAAGCCCAATATTGCCCAAAATAGTAGATAATATAGCATGGAGCAATCAAAAATTATAGATACGTTGGAGACGTATCAAGCATCCCCAAGCTTAATTCCTGCTCGTCCTCGAGTAGGTAATTGATAAAAAAAGATAATTTTTGATGTGGAATGCTAGTTGGCATAATTTCAATGTAATTCTTCTTACTTGTGATATGAATATTCAGATCCGAAAGATTCAAGACAAAAGTTCATATTGACATAAAAATAATAATACTTCAAGCATACTAACAAAGCAATTATGTCTTCTCAAAATAACATGGCCAAAGAAAGCTATCCCTACAAAATCATATAGTCTGGCTATGCTCTATCTTCACCACACAAAATATTTAAATCATGCACAACCCCGATGACAAGCCACGCAAATGTTTCATACTTTTGATGTTCTCAAACTTTTTCAATCTTCATGCAATACATGAGCGTGAGCCATGGATATAGCACTATAGGTGGAATAGAATGGTGGTTGCGGAGAAGACAAAAAGGAGGGGAAGATAGTCTCACATCAACTAGGCGTATCAACGGGCTATGGAGATGCCCATCAATAGATATCAATGTGAGTGAGTAGGGATTGCCATGCAACGGATGCACTAGAGCTATAAATGTATGAAAGCTCAACAAAAGAAACTAGTGGGTGTGCATCCAACTCACTTGCTCATGAAGACCTAGGGCATTTTGAGAAAGCCCATCATTGGAATATACAAGCCAAGTTCTATAATGAAAATTCCCACTAGTATATGGAAGTGATAACTCAAGAGACTCTCTATATGAAGAACATGGTGCTACTTTGAAGCACAAGTGTGGAAAAAGGAATAGTAGCATTGCCCCTATTTTTTTGGCCTTTCCTTTTTTTATTTGGCCTTTATTTTTTATTTTATTTTGGCCTTTTTTTATTTGGCCTTTTTTTATTTGGGACAATGCTCTATTAATGATGATCATCACACTTCTATTTATTTACAACTCAATGATTACAACTCGATACTAGAACAAAGTATGACTCTATATGAATGCCTTTGGCGGTGTACCGGGATGTGCAATGATGCATGAATGACATGTATGAAAGAATTATGAACGGTGGCTTTGCCACAAATACGATGTCGACTACATGATCATGCAAAGCAATATGACAATAATGGAGTGTGTCATAATAACGGAACAGTGGAAAGTTGCATGGCAATATATCTCGGAATGGCTATGGAAATGCCATGATAGGTAGGTATGGTGGCTGTTTTGAGGAAGGTATATGGTGGGTTTATGGTACCGGCGAAAGTTGCGCGGTACTAGAGAGGCTAGCAAAGGTGGAAGGGTGAGAGTGCGTATAATCCATGGACTCAACATTAGTCATAAAGAACTCACATACTTATTGCAAAAATCTATTAGTTATCGAAACAAAGTACTGCGCACATGCTCCTAGGGGGGTAGATTGGTAGGAAAAGACCATCGCTCGTACCCGACCGCCACTCATAAGGAGGACAATCAATAAATAAAGCATGCTCTGACTTCATCACATAACGGTTCACCATATGTGCATGCTACGGGAATCACAAACTTCAACACAAGTATTTCTCAAATTCACGAGTACTCAACTAGCATGACTCTAATATTACCATCCTCATATCTCAAAACAATCATCAAGTATCAAACTTCTCTCAGTATTCAACACACTCATAAGAGAATTTTATTATTCTTGAATACCTAGCATATTAGGATTTTAAGCAAATTACCATGCTATTTAAGACTCTCAAAATAATCTAAGTGAAGCCTGAGAGTTCATATATTTCTTCAAAATAAAACTACCACCATGCTCTAAAAAGTATAAGTGAAGCACTAGAGCAAATGACAAACTACTCCGAAAGATATAAGTGAAGATCAATGAGTAGTTGAATAATTATGCAACTATGTGAAGACTCTCTAACATTTAATAATTTCAGATCTTGGTACTCTATTCAGACATCAAGCAAAGCAAAATAAAATGACATCTAAAAATAGCAAACATCATGTGAAGAAGCAAAAACTTAGGATCAACCGATACTAACTGATAGTTGTTGAAGAAGAAAGGTGGGATGCCAACCGGGGCATCCCCAAGCTTAGATGCTTGAGACTCCTTGAAATATTATCTTGGGGTGCCTTGGGCATCCCCAAGCTTGAGCTTTTGTGTCTCCTTAATTCCTCTCATATCGCGGTCTCCCTAAATCTCAAAAGCTTCATCCACACAAAACTCAACAAGGACTCGTGAGATAAGTTAGCATAAACCATTGCAAAAACCTTATCATACTCTACTGTATCAAATCACTAAAATTATTATTCAACATTGCATACTAAATGCCTCTGCATATTTAATAGTCCTATCCTCAAATAGAATCATTAAAGAAGCAAACATATGCAGACAATGCAAACATAACAGCAATCTGCCTAAACAAGATAGTCTGTAAAGAATGCTGCAACATCCATACTTCCCTAGCTCCAAAAATTATGAAAGAAAATTCCCACTGTAGTAAATTTATCAGAGCTTAATATTCAAAATGTTTCAACATTTTATCACATTCTGAATTTTCTAGGGAATTATTGCAACAGCGGTAAACTTTCTGTTTTCAAACAGCAACATGTATACTTGTAACATAGGCATAGTAAAGGCTATAAATGCCACTTTTATTGAAATAAAAGATGCAAAACATTGTTATAAATAACATCAAGCAAATCATAACAAAATAAATTGACTCTCCAAGCAAAACACATATCATGTGGCGAATAAAAATATAGCTCCAAGTAAAGTTACTGATGAATGAAGACAAAAGAGGGGATGCCTTCCGGGGCATCCCCAAGATTAGGCTCTTGGTTGTCCTTGAATATTACCTTGGGGTTCCTTGGGAATCCCCAATTTTATGCTCTTACCACTCCTTTTTCCATACTCCATCGAATCCTTACCCAAAACTTGAAAACTTCACAACACAAAACTTAACAGAAAACTCGTAAGCTCCGTTAGTATAAGAAAATAAATCACCACCTCAAGTTACAGTAATGAACTCATTATTTATTTATAATGGTGTTAAACCTACTGTATTCCAACTTCTCTATGGTTTATAAACTATTTTACTAGCCATAGATTCATTAAAATAAGCAAACAACACACGAAAAACAGAATCTGTCAAAAATAGAACAATCTGTATTAATATGGATCAAACGTATACTTATGGAACTCATAAAATTCTCAAATAAATTTCTGGACCTGAGGAATTTATCTATTAATCATCTGAAAAAATAATTAACTAAATATCACTCTCCAAATAAAAATGGCAGCAATTATCGTGAGCGCTAAAGTTTCTGTTTTTTACAGCATGATCAACAAGACTTTCCCCAAGTCTTCCCAATGGTTCTACTTGGCACAAACACTAATTAAAAGCATAAAACCACATATAAACAGAGGATAGATGAATTATTTATTACTAAACAGGAACAAAAAGTAAGGAACAAAAATAAAATTGGGTTGCCTCCCAACAAGCGCTATCGTTTAATGCCCCTAGCTAGGCATGATGATTTCAACGATGCTCACATAAAAGATAAGAATTGTAACATAAAGAGAGCATCATGAAGAATATGACTAGCACATTTAAGTCTAAAATACTTCCTATGCATAGGGATTTTGTGAGCAAATAACTTATGGGAACGAGAATCAACTTGCATAGGAAGGTAAAACAAGCATAACTTCAAGATTTTAAGCACATAGAGAGGAAACTTGATATTATTGCAATTCCTACAAGCATATATTCCTCCCTCATAATAATTTTCAGTAGCATCATGAATGAATTCAACAATATAACCATCACCTAAAGCATTCCTTTCATGATCTACAAGCATAGAAAATTTACTACTCTCCACATAAGCAAAATTCTTCTCATTCGGGATAGTGGGAGTATCATAAGAGACTTGAATATTCTAAATTGTTTCCACATTAAAAGAGTAATGTTCAGAAAAGGGGTAACCATAATCATGACAAGTTTTATATATATAATCCTCGCTACTTTTTATAGCATATGTATCATCACAATAATTATCATAAGTAGGAGGCATGTTATTATCATTATGAATTTGCATATCAAAACTTGGGAGACTAAAAATATAATCTTCATTAAGCGTAGAATCCCCAAGCTTGGGAAAAACATTAATTGCAGCAAATATATTCTCAAATATGTCAACCTCATCAAACATAGCTTCCCCAAGCTAGGGCCTTTTCGTATCATAAGCATAATCACTCTCATCATTAATAGCATGGATAGCACCAATAGTATAGCAATTATTATATTCTTCCAAGCAAGTGCCAAAAAGATTTTCAAGATCATAAGAAGTGTCATTATCTTCCCAATCATAATCATCACAACAAGCAATAGGCATAACGAGATCATCATCAAGTGTATCATTTTCATGAGGCACATCAATAATAGGAGCAACTTTATTTGGGAGAGATACCTTTTTACCTCTCTTCCTTTTTCTTGTTTTCTTCTTCTTCACCACATCATGTGTGGGTTCAATCCTCTTTTTGGAGCTCCTTATTAATGAGATTGGTTGAATAGAGGGCTCTTCTTCGTTACCTGATTCATCATAAGAAATAATAGGAGAATATTCGGAAGTCTCTTCCCTTTCGTTAGCATTCTCTTCATCTTCTATTTGTTTTCTTTTCTTTATGTAATTGGCAATATAAGGATTTTCAATGCAATTCACTGCACAATACATATAAATATTCTCTAGATCAAAATCAAGAACTCTATCAAGATTAAACTTTGGAATACCCTCAGTTATACGTTTCATTTCTTCATAACCCAAAAGAAGGCTAAGCTATTTATGATGCTCAAGGGTAATCAAATTATCACAATGTTTGGACACGACTTGATCATGAAACAAATAGCATTGGAGCTTTAAATGACCATGTTCATTGCAAAGTTCACAAGGGGCACGAAAAATATTGAATCTTTCAGCACATTCATCTAGCTCTTCTTGCAACAATTTAGTTTCTAAGTACTTATGCCTCTTGCAATATCTATCTTCCCTATTTGGTGTGTACTTGCAAACCCAATCTACTCCACAAAAATTGACATGTTTATAGGAGGCATTTTCATCATAACTAGTGCAATCATCATTAGCATCATGGATATTCAAAGAATTTGTACTAACAACATTGCAATCATGCTCATCATTCAAATATTTAGTGCCAAACATTTTAGAGATCTCTTCTTCTAGCACTTGAGCACAATTATCCTTTCCATCATACTCACGAAAGATATTAAAAAGATGAAGCGTATGAGACAAACTCAATTCCATTTTTTTGTAGTTTTCTTTTATAAACTAAACTAGTGATAAAACAAGAAACTAAAAGACTCGATTGCAAGATCTAAAGATATACCTTCAAGCGCTAACCTCCCCGGCAACGGCGCCAGAAAAGAGCTTGATGTCTACTACACAACCTTCTTCTTGTAGACGTTGTTGGGCCTCCAAGTGCAGAGGTTTGTAGGACAGTAGCAAATTTCCCTCAAGTGGATGACCTAAGGTTTATCAATCCGTAGGAGGCGTAGGATGAAGATGGTCTCTCTCAAGCAACCCTGCAACCAAATAACAAAGAGTCTCTTGTGTCCCCAACACACCCAATACAATGGTAAATTGTATAGGTGCACTAGTTCGGCGAAGAGATGGTGATACAAGTGGTATATGGATAGTAGATAATAGTTTTTGTAATCTGCAAATATAAAAACAGCAAGGTAACGAATAATAAAAGTAAGCGTAAACGGTATTGCAATGTGTGGAAATAAGGCCTAGGGTTCATACTTTCACTAGTGTAAGTCCTCTCAACAATACTAACATAATTGGATCACATAACTATCCCTCAACATGCAACAAAGAGTCACTCCAAAGTCACTAATAGCGGAGAACGAACGAAGAGATTATGGTAGGATACGAAACCACCTCAAAGTTATTCTTTCCAATCAATCCGTTGGGCTATTCCTATAAGTGTCACAAACAGCCCTAGAGTTCATACTAGAATAACACCTTAAGACACAAATCAACCAAAACCCTAATGTCACCTAGATACTCCAATGTCACCTCAAGTACCCGTGGGTATGATTATACGATATGCATCACACAATCTCAGATTCATCTATTCAACCAACACAAAGGACCTCAAAGAGTGCCCCAAAGTTCCTACCGGAGAATCACGACGAAAACGTGTGCCAACCCCTATGCATAGGTTCATGGGCGGAACCCGCAAGTTGATCACCAAAACATACATCAAGTGAATCACGTGATATCCCATTGTCACCACAGATATCCACGGCAAGACATACATCAAGTGTTCTCAAATCTTTAAAGACTCAATCCGATAAGATTACTTCAAAGGGGAAACTCGATTCATTACAAGAGAGAAGAGGGGGAGGAGAAACATAAGATCCAACTATAATAACAAAGCTCACGATACATCAAGATCGTGCCAAATCAAGAACACGAGAGAGAGAGAGAGAGAGATCAAACACATAGCTACTGGTACATACCCTCAGCCCCGAGGGAGAACTACTCCCTCCTCGTCATGGAGAGCACCGGGATGATGAAGATGGCCACCGGAGAAGGATTCCCCCTCCGGCAGGTGCCGGAACAGGGTCCCGATTGGTTTTTGGTGGCTATGGAGGCTTCTGGCGGCGGAACTCCCGATCTAATCTCTGTTCTGGAAGTTTTAGGGTACGACGATATATATGGGTGCAGGAAGTACGTCGGAGGAGCCACGGGGGCCTCACGAGGCAGGGGCGCGCCCTAGGGGGGCACCCCCACCCTCATGAGCACCTCCCGTATCTCCTGACGTGGAGTCCAAGTCTATTTGTTGGCTTTCGTTCCAAAAATAACTTCTCCAGTTGATTTCGTTCCGTTTCGACTCCGTTTGATATTCCTTTTCTTTGAAACACTGATATAGGCATAAAACAGCAAATCTGGGTTGGGCCTCCGGTTAATAGGTTAGTCCCAAAAATAATATAAAAGTGGATAATAAAGCCCAATATTGCCCAAAACAGTAGATAATATAGCATGGAGCAATAAAAAATTATAGATACGTTGGAGACGTATCAGTATTGAAGTTGAGAAAGCCAAGGTTGATGCTATTGAAAAGATGCCATGTCCCAAGGACATCAAAGGTACAAGAAGTTTCCTCGGTCATGCCAGTTTTTATAGTAGGTTCATTAAGGACTTCTCAAAAATCTCACGGCCTCTGACTAATTTATTACAAAAAGATATACCATTTGTCTTTGATGATGATTGTGTAGAAGCATTTGAAATACTTAAGAAAACATTGATCTCTACACCTATTGTTCAGCCACCTGATTGGAATTTACCCTTTGAAATTATGTGTGATGCTAGTGATTATGCTGTAGGTGCTGTTCTTGGCCAAAGAGTTGATAAGAAACTAAATGTTATTCAATATGCTAGTAAAACTCTAGACAATGCTTAAAGAAATTATGCTACTACTGAAAAAGAATTCTTAGCAGTTGTATTTGCCTGTGATAAGTTTAGACCTTATATTGTTGATTCTAAAGTAAATATTCACACTGATCATGCTGCTATTAAATATCTTATGGAGAAGAAAGATGCTAAACCTAGACCTATTAGATGGGTTCTCTTGCTACAAGAATTTGATTTACATATCGTTGATAGAAAAGGAGCTGAGAACCCCGTTGCAGACAACTTGTCTAGGTTAGAAAATGTGCTTGATGACCTGCTACCTATTGATGATAGCTTTCCTGATGAGCAATTAAATTTCATAAATACTTCTCATACTGCTCCATGGTATGCTGATTATGCTAATTACAATGTTGCTAAGTTTATATCACCTAGTTTCACATACCAGCAAAATAAAAAGTTCTTCTATGATTTGAGGCATTACTTTTGGGATGACCCACATCTTTATAAAGAAGGAGTAGATGGTGTTATTAGACGTTGTGTACCTGAGCATGAACATGAACAGATCCTACGCAAGTGTCACTCCGAAGCTTATGGAGGACACCATGCTGGAGATAGAACTGCACATAAGGTACTGCAATCTGGTATTTTTTGGCCTACTCTCTTCAAGGATGCCCATAAGTCATGCAAGACCCTCATGTTCTTGGCCTTGCCTAAAAATAGGACATATTGAGTTTGCTCGAAATTCACCGAAACAGAAATAAATCGACATTTCGGCAAAACATAAGCAACTCGAGGACATGTCACTAGCACAAATCTCTCCATATAGGGATTGACTATTCGTCACCCTGGGTGAGGAATAGTTATTCTTCACCCCCCCCCCCTCTATTTTAATAGCAATGCACCGTAATTTTACGTTCCATAATTTTTGCCTTATTTTATACGTAAATATAGATCGTAAGAAAATATATAGTCGCTGTAATTTTTTTTATGTTAGGTAAAATTACAAATGTAAAAACATAGTGTAAAAAATACATAAAATGCATTTTTTTTCTGATCTTATGACCTATATTTTTGTTTTCTTATGCCAAATTTTACGTAGTGAATCAAGATGAATGTAACTATTTTTATTTCAAACGTAATTTGTTTATGAAACGATCGTAAAATTATCTTGGATGAAGAATAAGTTATTCTGCACCCTGTGGGACACCTAGGTGCCTGGGCACCTTGCCTCCTAGCTGTTAGATGGTGACTTGCTACCGTTGATTCAAGTACTAGTGGGTAAACCCATTATGGGTATATATATGGCAGTAATCAATAGTAATGGCAAGCATGCGTGCATGCATGGAAACTACTAATAGATACTCATCAATGCATAAAATTTACCAAATTATAGTGCATGTACGTGTACTATATTATAGGCAAAACACTTCAAAAATAGAATGGCAAAAGTTGTTGGAGGTATGTGATAATGATATCTGTTATTATATTACTCAAATATCTGTATCGAGTAATGTTGTATAGCTTTTCATATTTATTGTAATGTACGAATAATATGTCGAGGTATTTAGTTTATGTACATGTATCCACCTATCAAAAGGTAGTTTTCATTTAGGGTATATATCAATAAATTTCACATCGAGGTATGTACATACACATAAAAATTTTGAGTTTTTTCAGGGACTTCGGTATACACCAACAGATATCACGGTTGGATATTCAACCTTCGTTTTGTTTAGAATAGCGTAGGTATATCCAGTTTTTATTAGTTATAATACCTCGGCTATGTTTATATTTTCAGTACATATAGTACCCCGGGTATATGTATATTCTCATTAGGTATAATACTTCTAGTATGTGTGCATTTTTATTTGATATAATGGCCCCGGGTATGTGTATATTTTCATTAGGTATAATACATTAGTTCTATGTATTTTCATTGAGTATAACACCAACACATATATTTTTTATCACGGTCTAATAATATGTACACATGGGTATTTGTTATTAGACCGTAATATTAGGTATAATACACACCAACTATAATATCTCAGTCTAATAATATATACACGTGGGTATCTCGGGTACATGTACCACCTATTAAAAATCTGACATGTATGGGTATATACAAAAAAATCACATCGAGGTATATACATACATAGAAATATCTTGAGTATGCACTATTTTTTGCGGGGATTTGAGTATATACACTTTAAAATATATTGAATACATTTGTAAGTATCAAAAGTCTAAAATAAACTATTTGGTATATATGTACCCATGTATGAGTGTTCGGAGTATTTTAACAGGACTATAGTAAAATTCTTAATAAAATAAATCCTTTATGAGGCAATCAATCGCATGCATTTGTTTTGGAAACCAATATGCAATCAATGGTCGTGAGTACAGGGCCCAGAGATACCTCTCCAATACACGGAGTGACAAATCCTAATCTCGATCTATGCCAACCGAACAAACACCATCGGAGACACCTGTAGAGCATATTTATGATCACCCAGTTTCATTGTGACGTTTGATAGCACACAAGGTGTTCCTCCGGTATTCGGGAGTTGCACAATCTCATAGTATGAGGACCATGTATAAGTCATGAAGAAAGCAGTAGCAATGAAACTGTAACGATCATAATGCTAAGCTAACGAATGGGTCTTGTCCATCACATCATTCTCCTAATGATGTGATCCCGTTCATCAAATGACAACATATGTCTATGGTTAGGAAACATAACCATCTTTGATAAACGAGCTAGTCAAGTAGAGGCATACTAGGGACACTTTGTTTTGTCTATGTATTCACACATGTACTAAGTTTCCGGTTAATACAATTATAGGATGAATAATAAACATTTATCATGAAATAAGGAAATAAATAATAACTTTATTATTGCCTCTAGGGCATATTTCCTTCACTCAATACCTAGTTCAATCTCGTTACCGGCAAGTCTCTTTACTCGTTCTGTAATGCATCATCCCGCAACTAACTCATTAGTCACATTGGTTGCAAGGCTTATAGTGATGTGCATTACCGAGAGGGCCCAGAGATACCTCTCCGACAATCGGAGTGACAAATCCTAATCTCGTTCTATGCCAACTCAACAGACACCATCGGAGACACCTGTAGTGCATCTTTATAATCACCCAGTTACGTTGTGACATTTGATAGCACACAAAGTGTTCCTTCGGTATTCGGGAGTTGCATAACCTCATAGTCATAGGAACATGTATAAGTCATGAAGAAAGCAATAGCAACATACTAAACGATCAAGTGCTAAGCTAACGGAATGGATCAAGTCAATCACATCATTCTCTAATGATGTGATCCCGTTCATCAAATGACAACTCATGTCTATGGCTAGGAAACTTAACCATCTTTGATTAACGAGCTAGTCAAGTAGAGGCATACTAGTGACACTCTGTTTGTCTATGTATTCACACATGTACTGAGTTTCCGGTTAATACAATTCTAGTATGAATAACAAACAGTTATCATGATATAAGGAAATATAAATAACAACTTTATTATTGCCTCTAGGGCATATTTCCTTCAACCAGACCTACAGGCAGATGGTTCATCATATTCCGGGTGACGGCAACCGAGAAGGTTCGATAACTGCCTTAACTTCTGAGCCTGACACTGTAACATGAACAAGTGTATAAGATACCAAACTCCGCAAGATATGTAACATGGACACACCTGAGTGCGATATGGACCTTCAGAAATTTTCGTAGTGGACCTTCATCATTGCCGTCTCCAACCGGTGTCTTCTCAAGAATAGACTGGCTGTCATCAGCTGATTTCTTGATTTGGTCGCGCTACGGATGAGAAGGAAGTAACACGTTAGCCATTCAAACATGTGTAATACGACCAACGGGAAAGTAAAGAAGGGAACACTTTACCACATAGTTAATCATCGGAACAGTAGGGACTCCTTGCCCTTCCCTGACATCTTTGTTGTACCGCCGCTTCGATACATCCTCAAAGTTTACGGGCTCATCAAGAATATCATCATTGTATGCCGGCGGGCATATCTCGACTCGAGCATTTTCAAGAAACCATCGTAGGTAGTTATCGAAAGCAAGTGAGCAATGCTCACGAAGCTGGTCGTGTGCATTGTTACAAGCTTGCTCCACACTAAGATGGAAACGGGTAACATACAATGCATGATGCTTGTCCCAGTCCTTTATCTTCTGCTGCTGTCTCATGTCCAACCTGCAAGGTACAAAACCAAACACTAGCACAATCAAGAAGGAGTGGCGATGCTTAGTCAAAACGGTTCACGCTCTCTTACCTATGAAGTTCTTTGTCCGTGTCCACCCATTCCGGCGGGTGAGGCTGGAACAGACCAAACTGACGATACACGCGATGTGGCAAATGAAACTCAACAGCCCAGTTGCGTATCAGTGGGCACCGCGTAAGCCAGAGATCCCTATCCCGCAAGCACATCGGATTGATGGAAAACTCCTCGGTGTACCCAATTCTGTCATTGGTGCCATATGGCTGCCATACCACCTATGAAATAGGGAAACAACGCAGCATTGATGGCTATTTTTCAGGCAAGCATGACAAATGACTGAAGTAATATCCTCGTTACCTGCTCAGGCGTAATCGTGTCCAACTCGGCAATGTACTTTTGGTACATGAGATTGACATAGTTCGTCATCTCGGATACCACATCCCACTTGTAAGCCCAAGTGGGGCGCCGTAATTCGTCATCTTCATCCCAAGGATTAAAATTTATGCTCTTAGGGCGTCCAATAGGCAGACGCTCCCAGCTCCATACAGAAAGAAGAAGCATATTACCACCAATGCCTGCGCCACCTGTGATCCTGCAACACGCATCGTCCAGCTGCATATGAAAGAAAACAATGTTAACTTGACAGCAAGGTTGCATTGCTAATGAAGAAATGACTTGATAGCAAAACAAACCAACTACCTTTCAGTACAAGTAGGCAAGAGTCGTTGAACCCCAACTCCATTTGCTATCGAAGACGGCCAACGCCTTCAGCCACATCCATGGAGCGTTCTTGCCCATGGAGTCAGGAAACAAAGTCCTCGAGACAACCACATATAGACACGAGCATGTGTCTGGATCACATCATCAGTGGTATCCGCAGGGCAATTGGCAAAGTGTTCCTAAATCCACGTGAAAGCAGCTCCGGCTGCTTACCTTTCCTTCTTATTCTCTTCTCCCTCATCTACATCAGCCTCAGCCTCGGTAGGAGCCTGTAGGATCGGAAGTATGTATAGAGGGGGGTGATTAGACTACTTGACCAAATAAAAATCTATCCTTTTCCAAATTTTAGTTCTTGGCAGATTTTAGCTATCTTAGCACAAGTCAAGCAATCTTCACACAATTCAAGCAAGCATGCAAAAGAGTATATGAGCAGCGGAAAGTAAAGCATGCAACTTGCAAGAATGTAAAGGGAATGGTTTGGAGGATTCAAACACAATTGGGGACACGGATGTTTTTGGCGTGGTTCCGATAGGTGGTGCTATCGTACATCCACGTTGATGGAGACTTCAACCCACGGAGGGTGACGGTTTCGCGAGTCCACGGAGGGCTCCACCCACGAAGGGTCCACGAAGAAGCAACCTTGTCTATTCCATCACGGTCGTCGCCCACGAAGGACTTGCCTCACTAGCGGTAGATCTTCACGAAGTAGGCGATCTCCTTGCCCTTACAAACTCCTTGGTTCAACTCCACAATCTTGTAGGAGGCTCCCAAGTGACACCTAGCCAATCTAGGAGACACCACTCTCCAAGAAGTAACAAATGATGTGTTGATGATGAACTCCTTGCTCTTGTGCTTCAAATGATAGTCTCCCCAACACTCAACTCTCTCTCACAGGATTTGGATTTGGTGGAAAGAAGATTTGAGTGGAAAGCAACTTGGGGAAGGCTAGTGATCAAGATTCATATGGTAGGAATGGAATATCTTGAGCTCAACACAAGTGTAGTTGGTTCTCTCTCAGAACATGTGTATTGGAAGTGAAGATCTGTTCTGATGGCTCTCTCCATGAATGAAGAGTGGGTGGAGGGGTATATATAGCCTCCACACAAAATCTAACCGTTACACACAATCTGCCAAACTCGGTGGGACCGAATGGTTAAACTCGGTCGGACCGATTCAGCAAACCTAGTGACCGTTAGGATTTTCGGTGGGACTGAGATGCCAACTCGATAGGACCAATATGGTTAGGGTTTGGGCATAACGTAATCTTGGTGTGACCGATTACACAAACTCGGTGGGACCAATTTTGGTAATAAGCTAACCAGAAAGTTGGTCAGGTAAACTCGGTGGGACCGATTCGCTCTTCTCGGTGAGACCGAAATGTTACGAAAGGGAAACAGAGAGTTTACATTGCAATCTCGGTGGGACCGATCGCTCACTTCGGTTAGACCGAAACGTTACGAAGGGAAACAGAGAAATTGCAATCCCATCTCGGTGAGACCGAGATCCCTATCGGTGAAACCGAATTGCTAGGGTTTGTGGCAGTGGCTATGACAAATGAAACTCGGTGGCGCCGGATAGAAAGAATCGGTGAGGCCGACTTTGACTTTTGGCTTAGGTCAAATGTGGATGTGGGAAGATAGTTGAGGGTTTTGGAGTATATCACTAAGCACATGAAGCAAGAGGCTCATTAAGCAACACCTCATCCCTCCTTAATAGTATTGGCTTTTCCTATAGACTCAATGTGATCTTGGATCACTAAAATATAAAATGTAGAGTCTTGATCTTGAAGTTTGAGCCAATCCTTTGTCCTTATAATTTTGAGGGATCCACTTTCCTCATCCATGCCATGCCATCCATTGAGCTTTTCCTGAAAATATTCATCTTGGAGTAATGTTAGCTCAATGAGCTATATGTTGTTAGGAATTACCAAAACCACCCAGGGATAGTTGCACTTTCAATCTCCCCCTTTTTGGTAATTGATGACAACATATAGATCAAAGCTTCGACAAAAGATAATAAGAATGAAATATATCGTCGCTTTGAGAAGTATGTGATAAGCAAGAGCTCCCCCTAAATTTGTGCATATTTTAAGATTTGCTTTGGACTGCAAATGCACAAAGAGTTAGAATCATGGGTTACTCTTCCATGTCACATACATCTTGGTGGAGCGCTCAAAATGATAAGAATTAAATACATGCACTCATCACCAAGCAAAGTGAATGATCAACATAAAGATAAAATGATAGTGATATCCAACAAGCATTAAGTGTAGCTTATGATCAAACACATGATCATCAATGTCTCACAGATTACGGCATAGTATCTCAAGCACTCAAAAGCAAATAAAGTTCAACCAAGAAGATAAGAGAGAACAAATGCAAACTCTCTCTCTCGAAGCCTATGATCTATACATTTTTCTCCCCCTTTGGAAACAAGTTACCAAAAAGTTCATAGAAAATTCATAGTACTAAACGACTCTCAGGCTTGGTCTTCAGTTGATGGAGTCCGGATGACGCCAAGGACGAAGGCTTCAGTAGAAGTGGTTGGAGCTGCTGGGGTAGGAGCTGGAGCTGGTGGAACTGAGGCTATAGCTGGTGCAGAGGTGATGGCTCTGGTGTCAGGAACTGGCACTGCAGACGATCTCTGAGCTTTGGGCACTCTGGCAAACGCATCAGTTGTGGTCTTGCCCTTCCTCTCATGCATATCATCCTGTAGTTGTTCCACGGCAGACTGAATCTCTGTTACTTTCACATCCAGGTCATAGAACTTTTGTTCCATGATTCTTTCCAAGCTCTCTTGGCTTCGAGTCAGGCTGGCCAGTCCTTTCTCAATTCTCACAGTGGATGCTATCAGGTAACTGAGCTGCTCCTGCTTGTTCTTCAAGAAGTACTCAGATGCCTCCTCTTGAGTTGGCATCTTGGCAGCTTTCTCCATCTTTGCCTTCTCCTTCTTTGCTTGAGCGTGTGCAGATGATGGTTCATTCTCATTCATGACAACTTGATTGTCTTCAAAGTCTGGATGGATGAGCAGGTGTTCCTTATTCAGCAGGTATGTGCATGTGCCCATCTTTGAGTTAATCAACTCCTGAATTTGTGGGGCATATCCACAGCTCCTCTTTTGATCAGCTACTGTCCTCTTAATGGTCTCTACCATGAGGCCCATCACCTTGAATTTCTGTGGCACATCAAATATGTGGAGCATGTTTATTGCATGGCCTCGGATCATCTTGTGATCACCTGACTTGGGCAATAGAGTGTACCTCAGAATCCAGTTGATTGTGGGCAGCCCTGACAGAAGGAAGTGCACTGAGCCAAACTTGAAGGTATCAAGTGCCTTGTTTGGGATCTCCTTGTACATATTGGACATGGAATTGTGATCCATCTTCTTCTTGGCATAGATGTCCAAGTCATCTTCCTGCTCTTCTCGGGCATTGATCAACTGTACCCATTCAGCAACTGTAGACTGATATATGGTTCCTTCTAACATCCAAACTATCCTGCCATCTGGATAGAAGTGTGCTGTGGAGTAGAATTGCATAATGAGCTCCTCATTCCACTTTGTGAGCTTCTGCCCAACAAAGTCTGCAACTCCACAAGCTTTGAAGCTTTCATACACTCCATGATAGTGTTCTTCGTTCTCCTTGATGTATTCCCAATCAACCCATCTCATGTCACATACTATGGACTTCTTATCCAGCAGCACTGTCTCATAGAAGTCTTGATGTTCCTTGGTGTGAAACCTGTAATCCACAACAGTTCTTCTCCTTGAAGCATATGGATCTGCTTCTCTCCACTTCTTCAGCCCTGAATCTCTCCTGATTTTCATGTCCTCAGCCACAGGATGAGCATCATTGTGGTATTGGATCTTGGGCTTGAGCTTCCTGAGCACTTGTCCTTCTTCTTCTTCAGCAATGTCAGGCACTGGGACCTTGTTCTTTTTAGTAGCAGATATGTTCCTGCTGTTCCTCTTTGGTGCACTCTTGGGCTTGGAGGCAGCTTTGGGTGCTTCCTTGGGCTTGGTTGCAGTAGCCCCTGACCTTATGGCATCACCCATAAGCTTCTATGCCTTGGGTGCTGGTGCAGCAACCTCTTCCTCTTCTTCTTCTTCTGAGGAATGCTTTTCAAATTCAGCCATTGGATCAACCTTCTTGCACCATCTGCCCCTTTTCCTTTCCTTCTTTTCCTTTACAGCCTCATCTTCTCCAGTTGACTTGGAGGGTTTCTGAGAGGATGCCCTGGCTTTGGACATTGGCTGTCTCCCTGCTGTCCTTTTGATTTTCAGTCCTGGCTTTGTGGCTGCAGCTGTCCCATACTCTTTCTTGAGCACTTTCTTCTTAGATGTGGCTTCCTCTTCGGCCACATAGTCCTCATCCTTTGATTCAGAAGTTCTCTTCTTGCTTGCTCTAGTGGCAGCTTTAGGCAAATTGCTTGGGGTGCTCCTGCTACCCTCATCACAACTACTAGAGGGACTAGTGCCCTCACTCATATGAACCTGCTCCTCAGATTTGTTCTGGCTATCACTCTGATCAGACATGTTGCAAATTCTGACTGCTGACCCTGTGAATAGGTTATAGATGAGATAGAGTGGATGAGCATCACAAAATGCAGAGATTTTTGCAAAAGAATGAGTCAAAAACTTGGTTTTAGTTTTCCACAGAAAGCATTTCGGATCAACCGATTTGCAAACTCGGTGATACCGAAGCAGCTTTTGGAACCAAAACTAGTGAACTCGGTCAGACCGAGTCACAGTTCGGTGGCACCGAGACTGCTAGGCTTTCACAAAGTCCTGAACTCGGTCTCACTGATTTGTAATTCTCGGTCAGACTAAGAACCACATGTGCAATGGCCGTGGCCGAATCGGTGGAACCGAGTTCCGCAACCCGGTGGGTCCGAGATGATTTCGGCGGAAACCTAAACCTAAATTTTCGAATCGCATCTATTCTAAGGATTGTTTTGACTGGATAGGAGTGTTTCAATCGTAGCAAGAATCATAAAGAACACAATGTGCTAGGAATCGGACGGGGATAGCACTGTGATCGAGTCCATACCCTAGTTCGGCGGTGGACTCGCAACGGCGGAGACGAAATCCATTGACGGCGGCAGAGACCAGCGACAGGAGGCGGCTGGCGACGAGGAGGACGATCGGGAGACCCAGGAGGAAGAGCGAGCTATGCGCGGGAAAAGAGGTTTCCGAGAAATTTCCAAAATTTTGCCCGTGAGTATATATAGCCCGACCCTGTCGGTGTGACCGAGTGGAACAACTCGGTGGCACCGAGATGCATAACTGTTGACAGTTATAGCAACTCGGTGTGACCGAAAAGTTCAAATCGGTTGCACCGAGGTGAAAACCTAGATTGACTTAGTGATCTCGGTATGACCGAAATGGAGGAATCGGTCAGACCGAAAAGCACAAAGAAGTTTTGGAAGTTTAAGTCTATGACAAATCGGGGACTCGAGTGCTCCTCACACAGAGTGGTTTGAATCTGACTTGATCAAATTTTGTGATGTAGCATGAATAGAGTTTGAGACGAGAAAAGCATACATAGCTAGAGAAGGTTCTTAGGCATTCTTGTCCATCCACTTGGCAAGAGGAAAGAAAACCAATCAATCAAAACAACAAGTGGATGTCCTTGAATGAGTAAAATATGCAACCAACATGCTCACACAATAAAATGGCAATTGAAATATGTGGCAAAGCATGCACAACCAATTCTAGCATCTATCAAGCAATTGGCGATGACTAGGTCATCTATATATGAGTATATTGACTTAGGAGTCAAATGAGAACATTTGATCATAGGTCATACTCATCGTTTAAGCACAAGTGGGGTTACCACTTTTACATAAAGCATTGTTGTGTTCACATCATTAGAGTTGCTTTAGCTCAAGTCTTAGAGTAAAGCTCCCCCTAGATGTGATATCCCCCCTAAGAGGGATGAACTAACCTTGGGTTTTGTCGATGATGACTTCATGTAGATGTTTAAGATGTGGATGCTCAATGTTGATGTAGATCAATTGGAGCTATCCATTGGAGTGAGTTGCACTTTCAATACCAACATGGGTTAGTCCCACAAGGAACAAACAAGAATATCCATAGACATAGAGTGATGCACACACAAAATGATGTCTATGAAAGCTTTGAGGTTACCTTGTCCCTTGTCTTACCAACAAGAGGGTTTGTGATTCCTTGAACTAGTGCAAGATGTGGAAGTTGATTGCACTTGTTCTTGCCAAAATGATAAGAGTGAAGTATGTTGGCGGAGTCACCCTCAAGAACTCTCTAGTTCTTCTTCTTTTGGATCCAAACCATTTTGATGGGAATCCTTGGAGTTGTAGTCGTACTTGATGAAGTGGAACTTGAAGTAGTCTTGGGAATCCACTTGACTAAGGTCTTAGGAGCTTCTTCAAATGCAACAATGTCCTCTTGAAGCTTGCCCTTGCCTTTTTGCTTGTAGTCTTGTGGTGGAAGATCATCTTGAGCTTGTGTCCCTTTGAAAGAAGTAGGATCATACTTCTTTTGTTGAGGAACAAACTTTGTCTTGGGGTATTGATCTTCTTCCCACTCAACTCCATTGGCATTGAACTTTCGCTCAAAACCAACACCTTGATTCTTCCGGTGCCTTCCTTGCTTGCGTACAATTTCCTCGAATTGCTTACTTCCGGCAAGGCTCTTGTAAACTCCTTTCTCTATAATTCCCTTCAATAGGCTGTTTTCTTGCTCAAGTGTAACTTGGCTAAGAGAATCATTAGTGGAATCAAGAGAACTACTAGAAGCAACAATATTGGATTTAACATGATAATTGTTACTACTAGATGAAGAATCTTTCTTGTTCTTGTTACTAGACTTGACTTGAGGCATGTAAGTGGATAAGAGTAAACACTTGGCAATGTAAGAAGAACTTTTCTTACGAAGATCATCATTGATTGCCTTTAAGAACTCATGCTCTTGCTCAAGGTTGAGCTTTTCAAAGTGTAATTTCTCATGTGTTATTAAAAGTTCTCGATGATCTTCTAAGATAGTTTCATGAGCTAACTTAAGAGTGTTTAGTTCTTTAGTTAGAGATTCAATTTTCTCCTTATCATTGTCATTCGTTTTATCTTGATTAGCATGATTAATTGACGTTTCATCATAGTACTCATCACTAGAGTTGTCAACAAGTAAATCATCATCACCTAACAAGTCATCTTCATCACTATTGAAATCAACATACTCGGGGTGTGATACCTTTGGGCCTTTAGCCATGAAGCATGTTCCAACTCCTTCATTTCGTGAGTCAAATATGCCGTAGGAGTTGGTTGACACAAGTGCTAGACCGGCAACACCTTCATCTTGAGTATATTCGGAATCAGAGTGATAACTTCTCTCGGAGTGGTTGTCGGAGTCGGAGCCGGATACCCATTCACGAACATGAGCTTGATGTCTTCGTTTTGTGTAGCTCCTTGATGACTTGTCCTTTCTTTCCGAATCCTTGCTTCTCCGTGAGTGTCTTCGTTCATAACGATCATCTCTACTCCTTCTTTCTCTAGATGGTGATTCCTCTCTTCTACTTCTTATTTTGGGAGAGTCTTCTCTTCTCTTGTAGGGAGCCGTACACTCATTGGAATAGTGTCTGGGTCTTCCACAATTGTAGCAGTTTCGCTCTCGACTAGAAGATCTTTTGTCATTGTAGGACCTTGACTTGGAGCTTCTATCTTTGCTTCTACTCTTGTAGAACTTGTTGAAGTTCTTCACCATTAAGCTCAATTCTTCATTGAAGGTTTGTTTCTCACTTGATGATGTGGGGGCTTCACATGAGGCTTTGTAAGCACCACTTGATTTGTTGTGAAGTTCCTCTTTATCCTTGAGTGACATCTCATGAGCAACAATTCTTCCAATGACTTCCGTTGGCTTGAGATCTTTGTAATTGGGCATCATTTGGATCAATGTGCACATGGTATCATATTTTCCATCCAAGGCTCTTAGGATCTTCTTGATGATGAATCTATCGGTCATCTCTTCACTCCCTAAGCCGGCAATCTCATTTGTGATAAGAGCAAGCCTAGAGTACATTTCAGCGACACCTTCACCATCCTTCATTTTGAACTTGTCAAGTTGACTTTGAAGCACATCCAATTTGATTCCTTGACGGAGTCGGTACCTTCGTGCATATCAATCAAAGTATCCCAAATTTCCTTTGCACTCTCAAGACGGCTGATTTTGTTGAATTCTTCGGGGCACAATCCGTTGAAGAGAATATCACAAGCTTAAGCGTTGTATTGCAGCATCTTCAACTCTTCCGTGGTATCTTCACGATTTGGTTCTTTCCCATCAAAGAAGTCACCTTGCAAACCAACACAGACAATAGCCCAAACGGAGGGGTTATGTCCAAGAATATGCATTTTCATCTTATGCTTCCAACTAGCAAAATTAGTACCATCAAAGTAAGGACCTCTACGGTGATAATTTCCCTCGCTAGACGCCATACTCTCCTAGGTTGTGAAACCAAGGCTATGACCACCAAAAGCTATGGAAATCAAAGCAAATGGAGACCAAAGCTCTGATACCACTTGTAGGATCGGAAGTATGTCTAGAGGGGGGGTGATTAGACTACTTGACCAAATAAAAATCTATCCTTTTCCAAATTTTAGTTCTTGGCAGATTTTAGCTATCTTAGCACAAGTCAAGCAATCTTCACACAATTCAAGCAAGCATGCAAAAGAGTATATGAGCAGCGAAAAGTAAAGCATGCAACTTGCCAGAATGTAAAGGGAAGGGTTTGGAGGATTCAAATGCAATTGGAGACACGGATGTTTTTTGCGTGGTTCCGATAGGTGGTGCTATCGTACATCCACGTTGATGGAGACTTCAACCCACGGAGGGTAACGGTTGCGCGAGTCCACGGAGGGCTCCACCCACGAAGGGTCCACGAAGAAGCAACCTTGTCTATTCCATCACGGCCGTCGCCCACGAAGGACTTGCCTCACTAGCGGTAGATCTTCACGAAGTAGGCGATCTCCTTGCCCTTACAAACTCCTTGGTTCAACTCCACAATCTTGTCGGAGGCTCCCAAGTGACACCTAGCCAATCTAGGAGACACCACTCTCTAAGAAGTAACAAATGGTGTATTGATGATGAACTCCTTGCTCTTGTGCTTGAAATGATAGTCTCCCCAACACTCAACTCTCTCTCACAGGATTTGGATTTGGTGGAAAGAATATTTGAGTGGAAAGCAACTTGGGGAAGGCTAGAGATCAAGATTCATATGGTAGGAATGGAATATCTTGAGCTCAACACAAGTGTAGGTGGTTCTCTCTCAGAACATGTGTATTGGAAGTGAAGATCTGTTCTGATGGCTCTCTCCATGAATGAAGAGTGGATGGAGGGGTATATATAGCCTCCACACAAAATCTAACCATTACACACAATCTGCCAAACTCTGTGGGACCGATGGTTAAACTCGGTCGGACCTGTTCAGCAAACCTAGTGACCGTTAGGATTTTCGGTGGGACTGAGATGCAACTCGGTAGGACCGATATGGTTAGGGTTTGGGCATAACGTAATCTCGGTGTGACCGATTACACAAACTCGGTGGGACCGATTTTGGTAATAAGCTAACCAGAGAGTTGGTCAGGTAAACTCGGTGGGACCGATTCGCTCTTCTCGGTGAGACCGAAATGTTACGAAAGGGAAACAGAGAGTTTACATTGCAATCTCGGTGGGACCGATCGCTCACTTCGGTTGGACCGAAACGTTACGAAGGGAAACAGAGAAATTGCAATCCCATCTCGGTGAGACCGAGATCCCTATCAGTGAAACCGAATTGCTAGGGTTTGTGGCAGTGGCTATGACAAATGAAACTCGGTGGCGCCGGATAAAAAGAATTGGTGGGGCTGAGTTTGACTTTTGGCTTAGGTCAAATGTGGATGTGGGAAGATAGTTGAGGGTTTTGGAGCATATCACTAAGCACATGAAGCAAGAGGCTCATTAAGCAACACCTCATCCCTCCTTAATAGTATTGGCTTTTCCTATAGACTCAATGTGATCTTGGATCACTAAAATATAAAATGTAGAGTCTTGATCTTGAAGTTTGAGCCAATCCTTTGTCCTTATAATTTTGAGGGATCCACTTTCCTCATCCATGCCATGCCATCCATTGAGCTTTTCCTGAAATATTCATCTTGGAGTAATGTTAGCTCAATCAGCTATATGTTGTTAGGAATTACCAAAACCATCTAGGGATAGTTGCACTTTCAGAGCCATACCGATAAGAGCAATAATCTTCTCGCGCCACCCATTAGAATTGGTGCTCATACATAGAGGCCTCCCGTCGATAGGAAGCCCGGTGATCAAGGCGACATCCTCGAGCGTCACGATCATATCCCCAGTCCGAAGATGGAAACTGTGCATCTCCGGCCTCCACCGATCAGCAAGAGAGGACACTAGTGGAGCGCTGAGGTTCGGCGTGGACCGGCTGACCAACTGAATCCACGGGAGGAGTCTTGCCTGCTGGATGTAGGGTGTGTACCGCTCATCGTAGGGCATGGCAGGACCAGAGACCCCGTGATACCGAATCTTCAGAGGTTCAAGCTTCCGCAAAAAAAATTAATGACAAATCTTGGGCATGTCAATTTCAACTAAAGGCAAATTTGCAAAATATTTAGATTACTCATTATTACCATCTCCTTCTCGAGCATCATGTAGGCCCGGTGTCAGTGTGTCGTAGGCATTGTCGAGAAGCCAAACCATCCTTACAAAGTTCAAACAATAAACATATATGAGTTCATCTTCATCTCAAATATCGGTATACACTAAACATCTAATATGTGTTCAACTACAAGAATCTCAACATCTCCTTCTCATACAATGAATATGTCATATGTGTTCAAATAAACTCAACATCTCATATTTCAAATAAACTCAACATCTAATATATATCTAAAAAAACTAAACATCTCATATATGTCTACAAAACTCAACATCTCATAGTTATCTACAAAAATAGGCATCTCATATATATCTAAAAAAACTAAACAATCTAGGGTTTCACTAACAAGAATCATATATTGTGAACTAATGAACAACACTACAGTAGTACCACTATGACTACACATCCTAAATCAAGCAAATCAAGGGTTCCACCAAATCTTGGACAAATCTCTAAAATGGCAACAAATTTACGGAGGAAAAGAAAAGGAACGGAGGAGTTTACCTAGTAGGAGGGATTGGAGATCGAATCCACGGATCAAATATTCAGATCTGAGAGGGATGTGGGGGGGGGGGGGGGGGGGTCCGATGGGGGCGATGCTGCTGCTCTCTGTCCAGAGAGCAACTTCCTGGAGAGGGGGAAGAACTGCCTGGTCGGGCTGGGCCGATACGCTTAAGTTACTGTACAGCGCCTAAGCGCTGGGCGCTGCACATTACAAGTGTGGCGCCTATGCATTAGGCGTTGCACGGCTGGCTGTGGGGCCGCCCCTGGCCCTGGGCTGCCACGCTGATCGGGCATGCGGCGCTTAAGACAACGGCGCTGCATAGTGCAATGCAGCGCCCGGCTGTCGCGCGCCACAAAAAATGGTCTGTTATGTGATTCTTTTTTCAAGACCAGATCATATCGTGATTCCTTGGGGTCAAATACGTGATTTCTGCCCAAGCAACCTGCAAGTGGGGCGTCTGGACATGTCACGAGGAGCCAGAGGTGAGAAGAAGCCCGTTGGCTTGGCCGCTGCAGATGGCAAAAGCCTGTCCCCGTCTCGGGAGTCCTGTCGAGAGGAGCGACAGGAGATGGGTGATTGCAGCTTTACTTGTTCGACCCGCTTCAATCCGCGCTGTATCGGCTCCCTGTGGCCTGTTTTCAAAGGAGATGGGTGATGGCACGCACTCTCCAATCCTCCGCTCGGCTGGGCTGATGAACGGTTTACGGCCAAACAATTCCAGGCACATTGATGCATGAAATTTGAATCGATCATTGCATGCACGTATAGGTATAAGGGAGACCAGACGAAATTCAACTTGGCGAATTGAATTCAAACTGTTTCATCAGCCAACGGGTGTTGTCTTTTGCCAAACCGAGGGTACACACTTTTTATTTTCGTACATGCAATATTAGAGTATCTCCAGCTGCGCCCGCAACAGGCCCCCAAGGCCCTTTTACGGCGCCGCCGCATAAAAAACGGCTCAGTCGCGCCCCAGGAGCCCAGTTTTCGCAGGTTAGGACCGAAATTGGCGCCGGCGCATCCAGGCCGAACCGGGCGCCAGCACGTCCGGGGGCGCCGGGGCAATCGTTTTTGGCGCAAAAAAACGGCGGGCCCGCCGAGTCAGCGACCCGCGCCTCGTCGTCCTCACATCGTCGCGGTTTCCCGTGGGGAATCAATGCCAAGGCTGCCGCCGGTCAGCCTTTCATTGATTCCTCACGGGCGGCGCTGTGCGGCGGCGCGCCCCCTCCCCGCCACTCGTACACACGGCGTCACCCCCCCCCCCCCCCCCGCTATATAAAGCAGCGCCTCCCTCGCCGGTGGATAGACCCGCCCGCAGCCCCTCTCTCCCTGTGCACTGCCGCCGCTGATGAGCCCTCTTTTCCTCATCCTCCCCGTTCACAGCCACTGCCGACGATGGGCGAAAGGTTCCCCGATGATGGGGCAGCGGCAAACGGCTTCGGCCGCCGCTCTCTGCACAAGTGGGAAGCCCATCTCCTACATGAAGCCAACTACCCGGCGCCTCCCGACATGCGTGCGCCGGGGCGGTGGAGGCTCGGTGCCGGGGGCGTCCCCGCGCCCCCATTGCCCGACATCACACGCCCGACTACTTTAACGGCGAGGTCGAGCGCGTGCGGGCGTTGCTGACGGAGGAGTAGCTGGCCCGCCAGGAGTACGCTGCCAGCAACCACGAGGCGTGGGCGGCCTACTTCGAACGCCGGCAGGCGGAGCGGCTGGCCTCCACCAACAACGCACCAGTGGTGCGGGGGGGGGGGAGCAAGAACAGCAACGGCCGCCGCCTGTGGTGGGGCGCCGCCGGCCACACGCTCCAAGCCGTCCTCGAGCACCTCGAGGGTGGCAACGAGCTGCCGTTTCACGTACCCTGCTGCCCTGGTCCCACGCCGGAGTGGCGGGCAATGGATGCCGAGGAGGACCGGCTCCTCTTCCTCCTCCTCCTCCTCCTCCTCCTCCCACTCCTCCGGGTTGCCGGCGGTCTTCGGTGTCAAGGTCGACTCGTGGAAACGCCGCTCGGCGGGCGCACCTGCAGCGCCGACATCGTCATCAACAAGGGCGGGCGTGCCTCCTCCTCGGCTACTCCCCGCTTCGTCAAGCCGAAGACGGGGCCAGGCGCCGCCGTGAAGACGGAGCCGGAGCTCGACGATGAAGCGGCCATGAAGTGGGCGCGGCTCGAGATGGAGCGCCAGCGCCGCGCCCTGGCAGAGATCGCCGAGCGCCGCCGTGGGCGTGAGGAAGGGGGCGTCATCATGCTCGAAGACAGCGACGACGACGCGCCGCCCCTGGCCCTATCCGCCAGGGCGACCTCGGGCAGGGGTCCAGCAGCGTGAAGAAGGAGAAGGACGACGGCGACGAAGACGCGTTCAGCGAGTTTTTTATTTAGCAACTTTTAGGTTTTCTGTATGTAAAAAAAATGAAGAACACCGAAATTTATGTCCCGTTTGCCGAATCTTTTGTAATGTTTGTCGAATTTTAACCGAATTTATTTTCAAAAATATTTTAAAAAGGCGACTGGGGGCAACCCTGGGGCAGGCGGCTAAAAACCTGATCGCCCCAACACCAATTTTTAGCGACAGTTCACCACCAGGCGGTGATTTCCGCACTCCGGGGTGTTGGGAGCCGGTACATGCACGATGCATCTTTTTTTTTTTAGGGTCAACGTTGCCGCTTTATTTAATCAAATGCGTTTGGAATCTCATCCAAAATTACATCAAGCACGGCTCCCAGCCAAACCTTACGGAACGCATGCATGCACATGGACCCTGTCACGTTGGTGGTGATGGTGCAATTTTTTTTTTTTTTTTTTTTTGCGAGGAGGTGGTGATGGTGCTATGACCCAGCCTAGCTAGCCCTACCCGAGGCTAGTCCTGTATTCCCGGCGAGTGTCCTGTGTACGTTCTCGCTGTCACGCTACCTCTGTGGATAGTACTATCAATCGAGTGCTAGCAGGAAGCAAAAGATTTCCGATCGCTTCAGGCCTGCAACCAAAGACCACCTTTTCATCTTATCCTAGGAAAAAGAAAAGACCAGCCTCTCGGTGTGGTACGAAAGAAATGCGTCCCCCTGCCCTGTTTCAATCTATTATTACTACTACTTGATTAGCAAAATAAATAAATCAAATAATACTGCTACTAACAACTTACATACTGCTTCCACTAAAAAGGAAAAAAAACATACTACCATATGGAACTATACATATGAGTTTTTTGGGAGCGGAGGTAGATGCCCGGACTTAAACTGAAGCCCTAACAGACAAGTCCATGAAGTACTAAAGATAAACGAAAGCAGAACATAGCGAAACAAAGAGCGATGCAAGGTCCATCAGGACCAGTTGACACGACACAGTGTGCAAAGCCTCCTCCTAGATGTGGGCGGCAAGGCGGGTGATTCCCCAACCGGTGGTGTCCCTCCTTTCTGTGTGCCGTAGCTCATGGCACCTTGTGCGAAGGCTGCCTGCGAGTTGCTCCACCCTTGCTCGCCAGAAGCTTTCATAGCTACAAAAGGATCACCAGTTTGTACATCACATTAGCCGGATGTCGGAAGAAAATATACCCTCGATAAGTGCTTTGTTCTGGTTTCTCCACTGTGGCGAACAGAGATGACAAAACTATGTATATGAGTATATCGATCTTATATTATATATTGTTATAAAGTATATTAGGGTCACACTGTCCGACGGGTGAACAATTTTCTTTCTTATAAGTGGGATTTTTTTTCTTTTCTTTACGAGATCATTCGCATATTTGATTGATAAAGATCCAAAATATGATGTTTAAGTTAATATGATTAGTTAATTCATCATGCGTATTTATACGATGTTCTTAGGTCCAAAATCATAAGCTAGAATATACTACTAATTTGGTCCAAAATCACCATATTATATAGCAGTTCTTAGGTCGATTGGGTCAATATGATGACATTGCTATAGTCGTTCTAAACCATAACCATAAGCAAAGCACTAGTACTAGGCTACTAGCTAGTAGCCTTGTGGGATGATAGGACCGGTAGCTCACCGGAGAGGCCGGCCCGGCGGTAGGAGTGGTGCCCAAAATTCGTACGTAAGCAGAGCAGCCTCGCTCGCTCTATGGCCAGTTTGCAAATAAAGTGCAGTTTTCCAGCGTCTACCATTGCTGCCTGCCAGGAGAGAAGAGAGTTTGAGTTTAGACTAGCTTGCTTGGTTGCACTAGCAATAAATAGCACGGCTTGGTAGCGCATGACCCTCCCTACTCATGCATAAATCCTACTACTAGATCACATTCAGTGGGACAGGATGCATGCACTGATGCACATGAGTTGGCCAGCGCCCCCACCCTGAAATATGCAAAATACACCCTGTGTTATGTTCTTAATTGAACGTAAGGTTTTTTCCTATACTAGTCTACCAGCTGCACTTTCGTTGACCGTTCAGAAAACGCCTCAGTTTCAATGTGCAAACACACACACACACACACGCATGCACACACACACACACACACGCACGCACGCACTCGAATCCAGAATTCCTCTTGTTATTGTGCCATCTCCATAGTTTATTGCTATATTGATAAAGTTCAACAAAATAAATTATCTTATATTGATAAACACACACACAATAAATTATCTTATATTGTGACATCTCCATATTTTGTTGTTATATTGTCCGACAAAGTAACCAAAAAATTCAGTGTGTGGTTATCAATATAAGAGAATTTATTTTGTTGAACTTCATCGATAATTGAAAAATAGTACTTTAATAGATTATTATAATTGAAAGTAATATAAAAAATCAAAAAATACAAGAGAATTAGCATGAAAGTTGACAAACTTAACATACCAAACTAGTCAGTTATTGTTCATGGAGATTTTTTTTTATCTTTTGTATTACACTCAATTATCAAAATCTATAAAAGTACTATCTTTAATTTTTGGGGTTGGTCTTCACGAATTGCATGTCTATTGTAGTCCGTACAATATAAAAATACTAATGCAACTAGACAAACGATCTAAATATGTTATCTTTGCTTTCACTAAAGCTAATTGAGAGAACATGCGAACAACCATTTGCATTAGCTTCTTTTTTTTTTGCAGGTAACATTTGCATTTATCTTGAAGAGGAGCGGAATCTATTTGAGTGAATATTTTGTTTGGATAAAATGCACCATCTCACATAGAGGGGCGATTTGGCATCCGGGAGCATATGCTCCTGGTTTTAAAATGCGTTTTAAATGTATTTTGAAATGTCACAAAATTTGGATAAAATGTTTCGCATGCACATCTCGACATCCACGTTCTCGCAAAGTCATTTCGCGAAGAACCGACAACTTTTGTGTCCCGTGTGAAAACAGCAAAATTCAGTGTGTTTAAAAAGGGCTTTTCATGAGACATCTTTTTTTTACACAAGCCACAAAAATTGTCGGTTTTCCGCGAAACTTGGCACACACACGTAGAATATTGAGATGATGCTTCAAAAAAATTTCTTCGGAATTCTGTGACATCTTGAAAAGCTTTTTCCCGTGGCAGGATTATGCGGCCATGTGCCAATGTGGATTTCTCCATCTCACATATGTTGTTAAATAAATAGTGGACAAGTCTGAGGAAATCTAGACATTTTTATCTTCTGATTGCTTCAAGCCTCACACCCAGTTAAGAGTATATCAAGGGTGTATCTAAAGCCTTTTGCGGAAAGTTTTCTTGAACACGTTGTTCATTCCTTCACTCCTTTGGGTTGATGTCATATATGCACTAAAAGAATCCCGGCGATAGATAGTAGCCCACTTCTCACGCAACTTGTACAGATTTCTTATCCAAGAATTATCCTCAATCTGATACTTAAGCAATAGCTCATTCCATCTATTCTCAAAATGTGCCAGTGATCTATCTTCATACACACACCTTTTGAATTCTTTAAGAAAATTATCATTGTCGCCGATTACTTGACTTAGATGTTTTGCAGCATTTTGATACAAATGCCATAAACAAAGACGATGTCGTGTTCTTGGGAAAACCCTTCCAATAGCATTTATAATGGCGGCACATTGATCGGTGAATATTGTTTCAGGCTGCTTACCAGACATAGCTTGTAGAAAGGTTCTAAAAACCCACTCAAAGGTATCTGCAGATTCATTAGATAATAGTGCTGCACCAAAAAGAATAGTCTGTTTGTGATGATTAACACCAATAAACGGAGCAAATGGCATTTGAAACTTATTTGTTGAAAATGTGGTGTCAAAGGAAAGGGCGTCTCCAAAGACAGAATAGTCCATGATAGCTTGTCCATCAGTCCAAAAGATGTTCATTATTGTACCATCATCATCATCTAACTGCATGGCATAGAAAAACGAAGGGTCCTCAGCTTGCTTGTTCTTTAGATACTCCATTAATGTTTGTGCATCTTTGGTTTCCAAATACTTTGAGCGCTCACTTCGCAAATAATTGTTGCAATCCATTTGCAAGAAGGGTATAGCATCTTTACCATACCAAAGCTCGCAAAAATCATATATTTCGGCTTGTTTAATTCCCGATGTCCTCATTTGCTTAATCATGTGGCGATCGGCATCTAAGAGTTGACGCTGCGATCTAAGCATGTGCCTCTTATCTGGACTTACAAGCTGGTGATTGTGGTCGAGCGTAACTTTCTGAGCAGTCCAAATTCCCTCTTGATTGATGCTGAATTGAACTCGAGCCATACAATTAGTCCTCGAAATAGCTTGCTCTTTCTTGGCCACACGTGTTGGATTAGCATTTTTCACACCTGCCTTGCTACAAACAAAATATCTGGAACTTAAAGTCCCATCTGCTCTAAACTTCAAGTGGCACTTCCTAATGCTAAATCCCTTGGTTTGAGCATAAGAATTGTAAAATTGGTACGCCTCTTCTTCAGACTGAAAGCACTTCCCAACTCTTGGAGCATTATCTGCATCTTGTATGTCTTGATTATTCAATGGTGTGTTGCTCATTCTCGGCTGGCCATTAGTCTCAGTTCTTGGCAATTGCTGTAAGGTAATTGAATCAATCAAGAGATGCTTCACGAAGAGAGGATCGTGCTAGCTGTTGCATGCGTACTGGTTACTGAACTTACCACGGTCGGAGTAGCCGTGGGCAGAGAGGATTCTGGAGCAGAGGCTGCCGGTGTGCTACTCATCGAGGGCTGGCCATTAGTCTCAGTCGTTGGAAATTGCTGCAAGGTAATTGAATCAATCAAAATAGGCTTCAGGAAGAGGGGATTGTGCTTGGTGTAGCATGTGTACTGATTATTGAACTTACCCTGATTGGAGTAGCCGTGGCCAGAGAGGTGGTCTCCCGATCCAGTGCCTCGTTGCCCTCTTCGGGCTGCACCATCTTGGCACGCCGTCGCCGGCGAGATGGAAGAGACGGACATGGGTTTTTTCGTTTTGAAAGATGAAACAGATTAGAAGCTGAAAGGACGGGGCGTGGGGCGTAGGAAACGGAAGTGGGGTGGGCCGGGCTGGAAGCCAGGCGAACACTACGTTGAGATTCGTACGCCAGATGTCATGCGCTCGAGGTGGTCTCCCGTTTGGCCTCGTGCGACCCGGTCGTACGAGATTTTTTTCCTTGTCTGTTCGGAACATCGTTGTCCTCCAAGGTTACATCAAGTATTTCGAGATGCACAATAATGTCAGACCGAGCTCATACACCGGAAGCTCCCCGATATTAGAAGGTTGGATTGCTGCAACAAAAAAGATAAAAATTTCAAGCATTGGTTCTGGTAGTAACTGGGAGGAGGACTGCACTATCAGATGCTGTGATGATGTCCCAGTGGATAACCCTGTGTATGCCCAAATGTTACCTAATCCGCAGGAGGGTGATGATACCAAGCCAAACCTGAAGAAAATTTGTGTAGGCTATCCTGCTCTTAGCTTGCATGATGGTGATGTTGTTTACCTCATGCACACACTTGATCCCCGTCAGGTTAAGGCCTGTGTGATTGTTCTTGATATGAGGAACAAGACTGTAAAAGGTGTGGCTAATTTTGGCTCTGGAAGACGCCTGGGTTATCATTCACCTACCTTGAGAGTGGGATCTCCAAGCATCTGGGCATTCTCTCACCGACCAGGTAATTTTGTTTAGAGCTTTCACATTCTTGCTTAGCAAAATGAGGTACAAACTGAAGTATCAATGGTAAACCAGCTTGTATGGGCAGCAGGAGAGTACTTTAGGTACTTTTACCGAGTGGATGTTGATTTGTTACATCTATGTTCTTATTATGTTGTGCATGTTAATCTCACAAAAGAATGTGTTCCATCGTCCATTACAATTCTGGTTTTCATTATTTATTATTTGGTTTGATCATGTGCAGCTACCAGCTAGTATTCTCTAGATCTATCTGATTTGTTGTTTCAGAATAACTACTGTATTTGTTTCAGGATGGTGAACATTGTGTCTGCATTTATCTTGTTAGCATTTACGTTTCCGTCCAAAAATTCAGCACTTGCTGCTCCCTGTTACCACATTTAAATTCCGTGGTTTCTGTTTGATGAGATGTATTAAAAAGGCTTCATTCAACGCACAAAAGTAAAAGACTGTCCAGCTTAACTTCACCGCATTGTTCCCTAACCGATGTTTCTGCTTGCTTATGGTGTGTTGCACATGAATGATTTCATGAGTGCGCGATGTGCTGTATCTTGCACGCCATGTGGTGTAACTAAACCCTATTGATCCACAGCCGTTGTTGAAACGGTGCACCAAGGAAATAATCCTATAGTTGGCTTATTTGAGGGGAAAATATTGCACACCATTGGTAGGTTATCTCATGCCCAGGATTCAGCTTCCATGCATTGTGTGTTTCGTGACAATTTCCCTGGCCATTGTCTATAAACAATAAGATGCACTATGTGCACCAATAAAGCAATGTTTTCCTTTGTTGTGTGCACCTGCTTGGTACATAATCTTGCTTTTGTGTTAATCGTTTATTTCTTTTATGGAACCGAAATTATTTCCATCACACAAAATAAGCAAAATAGGTAAGCTTAGCTAACCAAGCCGTTTCTTAGTGGGACAAAATTGGCAATCCCTATGGTTGGCTTATTTGAGGGGAAATATTGCAGTGGATCTGTGGCCCCTGTAAAAATGGCAGTACATTTAGGGTCTCCCTCTACTTCATATTAGTTGTCATTCTAGTTTTGTCCAAAGTCAAACCTTTCTTTCTATCTTGATTCTTGAATAACTATCGGTTTCTAGAAATGCGTATAGTTTAGTGTGAACTCCATTTTTCACCCGCTAGTTTAACAATTGGCCCATTTAGCAGAATTTCTTCCCACTTATCCCATTTAGTAAAAGTTGTGTCAGCTTTCACCCCCTTTTAAACTTAACCCATTCTGTAAGGTTGCACCGAGTTATCAGCTCTATGTGGCTTTGCAATATCAGAAACATATTTTGCCCTGGCATATTTAATATCCGACTACCTTCTTAGGTCCTCATCTGTACCTTTGTGTGGCAACTGTTGCTGCCACAATGTTCTCACCTTCTGCTAGCCAGATAGAACTAAACGCGAGAGCTAGCTAGAGCATAATAGGGCACTAGTAGTAGTCCACTTAAGTAGAGTATTTTGGTTGTATTTTTGGTAATTATTGTTTTTGTTTTAGTACTAGTACGTAGCATAAAATTTCTGTGTGCCATGCATGTACAGGACAAGTGTGCATGCTCTAGCTTCTCTTTTCAGGTTTCGGCCAAGCGATCGATGAAGCAAGCGACAGTAGCAACAACCAAGATCGTAGTAGAAGCAGCTAGGATTGTTGAAGTCGCGCATGCCCACGTAGACCTGATGAACGAGTCCTACCAAATATAACTGAATAAACTGGCAAATGTTTCACTAAATGGGAATGTTAACTGGTGAATGCGTTCAATAGTGTCCCTATATTCGTACCATTCGTCAGATATTAGAGTTGGACTAAATAGGGTAAACAGGAGGAATTCCTATTAAATGTGGTAATTGCTGTCACAAATATTAGACTATGGATAAAAAGTGAAATTCACTCTATAGTTTGAGATTATAAGATTTATATTTTTAGATTTGCCATGAGAATTATGCTCGCCATTATACTGTACAAATTTATAGGAATTGATGGCCAAAGATAGAAATGTTAGACTTGGGACAAATCTAGAATTTGAAACACAGGGAGTTGCATGGAATGGAAGAGAACTTGCAAGTTCCGGAAACTGGGTGTTGTATGACAAGAATACTCAATACAGTCAGAAAGAGAGGGCGTGAACAAAATTGCTAATGTTAGTAAGAGCAGAGCGGTTGTTGGAATTTTAATTTAATTGGATAATAGTTTGTTTATGGGTCTTTATAGTCAATGTTTAGATGATTTAACCTCTGCAAGTAGATATTTCATATCATCTAATAGATTTTTTTTTACTATCGTTTATACAGGCAAATATCGAATGCTGCTGAAACAATTAGGGATGTTAAGTAAGAAGCTTGTACAGCAGGCTGCTATGATTGGTGTGCAGGCTGGAAAGAAGTTTGAGTTCAAATTGTTCGAAGGCATGGTCAAAGCCCCGGTCCAAAAAAAGCTTAAGAAGTCTTTCCTATCTCATCCGTGATGCGTATGATGTGTTGCATTGCCAATGGACTTGTATTACTAAAAATCTTCTGCATTGTATCGACTATATTTGTTGGCCGTGTGTGTCCACTATGTTTTATGCTAGCCATGTGAGGTCTACATATATAGACTTGCTAAACTAAGCCTAAACCCAATATTTTTTATCATTAATTTCCTAGTGGTAACTGGATGTACTCCCTCCGTTCATAAATACATGTCTTTCTAGGCATTTCAACAAGTGACTACATACGGAGCAAAATGAGTGAATCTACACTCTAAAATATGTCTACATACATCCGTATGTAGTAATCATTTGAAATGTCTAGAAAGACAAGTATTTAGGAACAGAGGGAGTAGTTGATAACTAATTTTAGTGAAGCCTTTATGTCCGGCGGTGCGTGCGCTGGTTTATCTGGCTCCATGGTTGCGGGCTGTTAGTCCGGTAGTGAAATATTACTGCTCGTATCTTGCTCTTGTAGTCAGGGCATCTTCAAAGTCGATCCTTAAATCACTTGCCTACATCTTCAAAGTTGACCCTTAAATCACTTTCCTACAGGCATGGACCGCCATTCAATATGAGCATGTATTGGTCTGCTTACGGTTTAGACCCTCAAATCACGCGTTGTTCGTTCAGTAGTGAAACATTACTGTTCGTATCTTGCTCTCGTAGTCAGGCATCTCCAAAGTCGACAGTCAAATCACTTGCATACGTCTGGACCTTTGAATCCATCCAACATAGGCATGAGCGGCCATCCAACACCTTTGTATCTTGTCGTTTTTCTGCTTTCTTGTGTTGGTTTCGAGTTTGTAATCCTGACTGGTTGATGGCTTTGTTAATTTAAAATCGGGCTCTTTCTTGAGCCTCTGTTCTAAAAAAAAAGCGGCCATCCAACATGAACATGTATTGATCCGCTTGACGGTTTAGACCCTCAAATCACTTGCATACGTCCGGACGTTCGAAGCCATCCAACATGAGCCTGTATTAGTTAGTTTGACGGTCTAGACGTGTGTGTTTTTTTTTTCTGCAGACAAAGTGATGAACTTTTCAAAAAAAATCAATGATTTTTTAAAAATTTGCTGAACTTTTTTTCAAATTCGGTGCACTTTTTTCAAAATCAATGAACCTTTTCCAGAGTCGATTTTTTTCAAATTCAATGAACTTTTTCCAAAATTGATGAACTTATTTTCAAATTCGGTGAACTTTTTCCCAAATTTGATGATTTTTTTCAAATTCAATAAAGTTTTTTCAAATTGATGATTTTTTTCCAAATTCTATGATTTATTGAAACTCGGTGAACTTTTTCAAAACATTTATTTTTTCAAATTTGATGAACTTTTCATAATCTGTGAACATTTTGAATTCATAACTTTTTTTTATTTTTGCGAACTAAAATCATGGTTTTTCTTGGTTCAAATGGTGAACCGTTGACCTTTTCTTTTTAGCGAAGTGAACCGTTGACCAGACAACCGTAAAACGAGCGTACAGCGAGCGGGCGACCACCCAACTCGTGTAACTGGGTCGGCCCATACCAAGCCGCGGTGTGCGCCAGCTCCTGGATGAGACGCCTACAACGCCCTGTTTGATCGGTAATCCGCGCGTTGAGTAAACCTAGTTCCTCTTTATTCAACAATAATCGTGGGGGTACATCAAGCCACACATGTCTACCAAGATCTAGTAAGGAAAGCTTTGCTAAACTACCAGCTTCAAAGTTTCTACGTCTACTCTAAAAAATAAAGTGCAAGAAGGATTTATGAAAAATAACACTTTATTTTTTGGGTTATATTGGGCTGATGGGCCATATTATCCCCGTTCTTTCTTGTCGACCCTTCTTTTTTCACAAAGGTCCCTAGGAGCTCCTAGTCAGCGCCAAAGACCGCCCAAATCATCTGAATTTAAAAGTTCATCAAATTTGAAAAAAAATTCATCGAATTTGAAAAACATTCATAGTTTTTTTAAAACATGATTTGTTTAAAAAATAAATAAAAATAAAACTGGAATAAAACCACCCCCGAAATGACCAGCGAATCGATAAAAAGCTGGTTCGGAAAGCTTGTGTAAGCTTTCCAATACCGGTGGATTCTCGCGATTGAAGAGAGAAATAAAATAAAGGAAAAAAACCTTAGAAAGCACTAATCCTTCGATGGCCTAGGGTTACCGTCGTTTTCTTCGAAGAAGCTGGTCGCGAGTTTGAAGTCTGGTGTTGCATTATTTTTTTGAACGTTTAAAATAGAAGAAAAAAATGGAAATGGGCGGAGCGCAACTAGCGCGCCCGTAGGCGCCCTTTGCAGAAACAATAAGAACAGGGGGCGGGGGCTTTGTGGTCAGCCACACCCTTGTCTGACTGCCCTGTCCCACCAAAAAAACCACCGCTCTCTCGTGCTTTTTATCGAACACGAGCACCGCATTCATGCTGACCTAGGGCATGCAGCGGGCGACATTGATGTCCCCAATTTGATCGTATGGGAGGGCGAAGCTGACGAACGTGACCTCTCGGGCGTCGCCGCTTCAATGCAGACACCGCACCCCGAGAAACCAACTCCGGCCATCGTCCCCGCTCCAGCGAGTCAAGGATGAGTCAGCATCACCCAAGCGCAACCGCGGCGTCCAGATCGGACACCGTGTCAAGGATGAGACGGCGTCGCCCCCGCACTACCATGGTGTCAAGATCGGACGCCGGGCCAAGGACGAGTCGGCGTCATATGACATCATCTACAAGCGGACAACTAACCTACCCATACCAATGATCTTGACTAGGCGGCACCATTTGCTGCCTTCCGGGCCGATTACTCCGCCGCCAAAGCCTTCCCGCATTTCTTCGCCATTGGCGGAGGCTCCACCATTTCATCCCCCTTCGGGGCCTCCTCGTTGGCCACGCCGTCAAGCTCCTCCTCACCTCTGGAGTCTTTGGAACTGGCATCGCTCAGGATCACTTCAAAGGCGAATGGGTTTGGGTGCTCCACGCCCTCCATACCCTCGGGGATTAATGTTGGGGAACGTAGTAATTTCAAAATTTTCCTACGCACACGCAAGATCATGGTGATGCATAGCAACGAGAGGGGAGAGTGTTGTCTACGTACCCTCGTAGACCGAAGCGGAAGCGTTGACACAACGTAGAGGAAGTAGTCGTACGTCTTCCCGATCCGACCGATCCAAGCACCGTTACTCCGGCACCTCCGAGTTCTTAGCACACGTACAGCTCGATGACGCTCCCCGGGCTCCGATCCAGCAAAGCTTCGGGGATGAGTTCCGTCAGCACAACGGCGTGGTGACGATGATGATGTACTACCGACGCAGGGCTTCGCCTAAGCACTACAACGATATGAACGAGGTGGAATATGGTGGAAGGGGGCACCGCACACGGCTAAGGAACAATCACGTGGATCAACTTGTGTGTCCTAGGGTGCCCCCTTGCCTCCGTATATAAAGGATCCAAGGGGGGGTGCGGCCGGCCCTATGGAGGCGCGCAGGAGGAGTCCTACTCCTACCGGGAGTAGGACTCCCCTCCTATTCCTTGTCCAACTAGGAGAGGTGGAGGGAGAATAGGAAAGGGGGGGCGCCGCCCCTCCCTCCTTGTCCAATTCGGACTAGGGGGAGAGGGGGCGCGCGGCCTGCCCTGGCAGCCCCTTCCTCTTCTCCACATTAGGCCCATGAGGCCCATTAACCCCCCGGGGGGTTCCGGTAACCCCCCCCCCCCCGGTGCTCCGGTTTTATCCGATAATACTCCGGAACCCTTCCGGTGTCCGAATATAGTCATCCAATATATCAATCTTTATGTCTCGACCATTTCGAGACTCCTCGTCATGTCCGTGATCACATCCGGGACTCCGAACTAACTTCGGTACATCAAAATGCATAAACTCATAATAACTGTCATCGTAACGTTAAGCGTGTGGACCCTACGGTTCGAGAACAATGTAGACATGACCGAGACACGTCTCCGGTCAATAACCAATAGCGGGACCTGGATGCCCATATTTGCTCCTACATATTCTACGAAGATCTTTATCGGTCAGACCGCATAATAACATACGTTGTTCCCTTTGTCATCGGTATGTTACTTGCCCGAGATTCGATCATCGGTATCCAATACCTAGTTCAATCTCATTGCCGGCAAGTCTCTTTACTCGTTCCGTAATACATCATCTCTCAACTAACTCATTAGTTGTAATGCTTGCAAGGCTTATGTGATGTGCATTACCGAGAGGGCCCAGAGATACCTCTCCGACAATCGGAGTGACAAATCCTAATCTCGAAATACGCCAACCCAACATCTACCTTTGGAGACACCTGTAGAGCACCTTTATAATCACCCAGTTACGTTGTGACGTTTGGTAGCACACAAAGTGTTCCTCCGGTAAACGGGAGTTGCATAATCTCATACTCATAGGAACATGTATAAGTCATGAAGAAAGCAACAACAACATACTAAACGATCGGGTGCTAAGCTAATGGAATGGGTCATGTCAATCAGATCATTCAACTAATGATGTGACCTCGTTAATCAAATAACAACTCTTTGTTCATGGTTAGGAAACATAACCATCTTTGATTAACGAGCTAGTCAAGTAGAGGCATACTAGTGACACTCTGTTTGTCTATGTATTCACACATGTATTATGTTTCCGGTTAATACAATTCTAGCATGAATAATAAACATTTATCATGATGTAAGGAAATAAATAATAACTTTATTATTGCCTCTAGGGCATATTTCCTTCAGTATCCCACTTGCACTAGAGTCAATAATCTAGATTACACTGTAATGATTCTAACACCCATGGAGCCTTGGTGCTGATCATGTTTTGCTCGTGGAAGAGGCTTAGTCAACGGGTCTGCAACATTCAGATCCGTATGTATCTTGCAAATCTCTATGTCTCCCACCTAGACTAGATCCCGGATGGAATTGAAGCGTCTCTTGATGTGCTTGGTTCTCTTGTGAAATCTGGATTCCTTTGCCAAAGCAATTGCACCAGTATTGTCACAAAAGATTTTCATTGGACCCGATGCACTAGGTATGACGCCTAGATCGGATATGAACTCCTTCATCCAGACTCCTTCTTTCGCTGCTTCCGAAGCAGCTATGTACTCCACTTCACATGTAGATCCCGCCACAACGCTTTGTTTAGAACTGCACCAACTGACAGCTCCACCGTTTAATGTAAACACGTATCCGGTTTGCGATTTAGAATCGTCCGGATCAGTGTCAAATCTTGCATCAGCGTAACCGTTTACAATGAGCTCTTTGTCACCTCCATATACGAGAAACATATCCTTAGTCCTTTTCAGGTATTTCAGGATGTTCTTGACTGCTGTCCAGTGATCCACTCCTGGATTACTTTGGTACCTCCCTGCTAAACTTATAGCAAGGCACACATCTGGTCTGGTACACAGCATTGCATACATGATAGAGCCTATGGCTGAAGCATAGGGAACATCTTTCATTTTCTCTCTATCTTCTGCAGTGGTCGGGCATTGAGTCTGACTCAACTTCACACCTTGTAACACAGGCAAGAACCCTTTCTTTGCTTGATCCATTTTGAACTTCTTCAAAATCTTGTCAAGGTATGTGCTTTGTGAAAGTCCAATTAAGCGTCTTGATCTATCTCTATAGATCTTTATGCCTAATATGTAAGCTGTCGTGGTTCTAAGCCTGACAGTAGAGTGGGGGGTAGGTATGGAGAGGCAAGGTCCTAGCTATGGAGAGGTTGTAAACACAAGGGATGTATGAGTTCAGGCCCTTCTCGGAAGAAGTAATATCCCTACGTCTCGGAGCCCGAAGGCGGTCGAGTGGATTATGAGTATGTGAGTTACAAGATGCCGAACCCCTCTGCCTGTGGAGGGGGTGGCTTATATAGAGTGCGCCAGGACCCCAGCCAGCCCACGTAGGAGAGGGTTTAAGGTGAGTTAAGTCCGGGGCGTTACTGGTAACACCCCACATAAAGTGTCTTTACTATCATAAAGCCTACTTAATTACAGGCCGTTGCAGTGCGGAGTGCCTCTTGACCTCCTGGTGGTAGAGTGAGTCTTCGTGGTCGAGTCCTTCAAGTCAGTCGAGTGAGTCCCTCGTTGGTCGACTGGAAGGCGACCTCTTCTAAGGGTGTCCTTGGGTAAGGTACTTAGATCAGGTTCGTGACCCTACCCTAGGTACATGACCCCATCATTAGCCCCCGAATGGATCGAGGCTTCGAGTGAGGAAGGATTTGATGTCGTTTCCGATTAATCTTTGCGCTCTGGTCGTGCATTGTTCTGGACCAAAGAATCTCTTCGTCGATGGTGAGCAACTTGTCTTCAGTCGACTCGATTCATTCTCTTCTTTCGTCGAGTGATCTTTCGGGCTTCGACGATCCCCGAGCGACGGATCGCGGGAAACCCCGCGTCTGACAGACTGATCTGCCGTTTGCGGATTCCGCGGGATGCGAAATTTGGGGACACGCGAAAAGTGGAGCGGACCGCAGCGTTCGGATGGGACGGGACATAGACGCCTCGATCTCCGCGCCGCTTTTTTTGCCATGTATCCCGTCTGCATAACTGCTCCCAGATATGATTAGATCGACCGGGCCCACCTGTCACCCACTCGGAAGGGACCTTATAAATGCGCCCGGCGAGGATTTCTGTACTGTGCCTCAGCATTTTCTCTCTCTCTCTGCTTCCTTCTTCCCCGCCCAGCGTGCTCGCTCTCGCCCCCGCACCACTTCCCTTCGCGCATCTCGCCGGCAACCATGGCCAAGGAGAAGACGGCGGCGCTGGAACGTGCGAAGAAGGCGTCGGCGTCGGAGAAGGCAAAGGGGAGATCCACCAGCCGCGGCGGGTCCTCGTCCAGATCCCGCCTGCCGAAGGGCTGGGTACAAGGGGACTGGATCCAGTCGACCATCACAGAGAATGACCTCCTCGACATGGCCAACGAGGGCTTGATCCCTCATGGAGCTGCGAGGCTTCCGGGGAAGGAGTGGCAGCCCCAGCCAGAAGAGGGTGAGTGTGTGCTCTTGGCCACCCATGTTGATCGTGGATTTTCCTTGCCGCCGAGTGTTTTCTTCCGTGGCTTCTTGAATTTCTTTGGAGCGCAGCTCCACCACTTTACCCCAAACTCTATTGCCTATCTTGCCGCGTTCGTGTCCATGTGTGAGGGTTTCCTGGGCTGTCGACCGCACTGGGGTTTGTTCAAGCATATATTCACGTGTCGCTCTTAGACCGTGAAGAAGGCGAGCCCAGGTGATGAGAGAACCCGAGTCGTCCAAATGTGTGGGGGTCTGGGGATCCAGGTGAGGAATAAGAGCACCTTCCCACCCATGACCTTTCCCGAGTCAATCAGAGGCTGGCAGTCGACCTGGTTCTACTGCCGGGACCAGTCGACGCCGGGACAGCCGAGTGGACTCCCACAGTTTACCATGGACCGAGTGAACAAGCCCTCCTCTCTGAAGTTGATTCCGGAGGAGAAAGCTGACATGAAGATGTTGATGGAGCGCGTGGTGCAGTTGGTTCGGGAGGGAGTGACGGGCATGGACCTCCTGGAGGTCTTCCTCAGGCGTCGCATCCAGCCCCTTCAGTTCCGGAGCCACTGCATGTGGTTGTACTGTGGGACTGAAGACGAGACTAGAGTCCATCCAGAAGCAGTCGACGACGTCACTCTGGAAAGATGGATGGTAGCCGTTACCGGAAATAAGGATAACCCACGTGGAGCCAGAAGGATTCCTCCACTCGACCACAACAGCGATCCAAACAAGGTACACTTGCTCTGCTCTCCACTGTGTTCTTGTCGCATTCATCTCCGTTTATCCTGCCGACTGGTCGACTGATCCTTGTCTTGATATCTGCCAGGCTCTCACCGAGCTGTACTCGATGCCCAATGGGGCACAAGCTCCGACTGAGGAGGGTGAGGCGAGCGGGGGCGAGAGCCAGGAAGAGGAGGAGTGGGACTCGGACATTGCAGGGGATGACGACGACGATGATGATGACGACGGCGATGACGATGACGTTGAGGACGAGGAAGAAGAGGAGGAGGAGGTCGTACCACCGCGCTCAGAAAGGCGGTCGAAGCTTGTCCACGACCCTTCGTCTGAACGTGGCAAGGGGGTTGCGACCGTTGTTCAGTCGACCAAGCGCCCTCGGACCACCTCTCCGGTGCCGACTGAAAAGGCGCCGAAGCAGCCCAGGGCGGCCTCGTCGAAGCCGACCAAGCTCCTGCCGAAGATGAAGGTGTCCATCCCCACCATATCAGGGTAATCGTGCTGCTTAAGTCTTCTTATTTTGTGCGAACTTTGTCTCTGGTCGACGCTGAAGTTAGTCGACTGATCCTTTGGAGTTGCAGTGCTGCTACTTCTGAAACCTCAGCCCGGGCTGATGACCACGAGATGGAGGACGCAGCGACTTCGAACCCAGGTACTGTATTCTTAACGCCGTTCTTAGTCGACTGACTTGCGATCTCTGATCCTGATTCTTCTCCGTAGCTCCACCCAATACTGTTATCAATCTCCCTGATGATGATGAGGATGAAGAACCACTGAAGCGCAGGAGGAGTAGGAAAGCGTCCGCCAGTAAGGTGCCCCAGGATGTGACGGCGCCTGAGATTCTGATTGCGGAGGAAGAGAACACCACTCGACACACAGTGTCCTTCGCGAATCCATTGACGAGTGCTCCGCAGCCCTCCCTCTTCACGACGCACCACGTCCCAGAGGACCAAGCTGGCGCGGCGAAGGAAGCCATACGCCAGGCGGGAATCATGATGGAGCAGTTGAAGACCATCCGGGACGCGAGCCAGGCAGCTTATGACGCCAGTTCTGCCCTCCAGAGCAATGTTCAGGTCAGTCGACCACAGTTTGTTCTGTTGGATATGCTGCCAAAAACTTTTCCTTTCCGGAATTTATAGTAGTCACCCACTGGGTGTTGTCGATTAGACTCCGTATTAGCGGGGGCACGCTGAGTGCACCCGCTGGGTGTAGTCCCCAAGGCTAAGGTCGACTGCTGGCAGTCGGCCTTAGGCTTTATGATGTCAATTTTTCTGTCAGTCGACTATGTCGACTGGATTTCACAAACCGGTGGGGGCACGCTGAGTGCACCCACTGGGTGTAGTCCCCGAGGCTAAGGTCGACTGCTGGCAGTCGGCCTTAGGCTTTATGATGTCAATTTTTCTGTCAGTCGACTATGTCGACTGGATTTCACAAACTGGTGGGGGCACGCTGAGTGCACCCACTGGGTGTAGTCCCCGAGACTGTGGTCGACTGCTTGCAGTTGATCACAGTCTTAGAGAATGCATCTCGCTCTTCTTCTTTTTTTTTGAGGTCGACTGGTCGACTTTGTCTTCAACAGAATTAGTGGGGGCACGCTGAGTGCACCCACTGGGTGTAGTCCCCGAGACTACGGTCGAATGCTTGTATTCGGCTGTAGTCTTAGAAACGTGTGTTTTTTCCTTTTTCACTCGGAAGTGAATTATATTTGACATTTAGTCGATTGGTTCTTCGCAGAACTCTTGTGATCTTGTGGCTCGCTACTCTGAGCTGGAACACAAGCATACTCAACTCGAGCTGAGCTTGAAGCTGGTTCAGGAGAAGCTGACGAAGGCAAAGGAGGATACCGAAGGTATGTTTGGTGAGACCCTGACGACTGCTTTTCCCCTTGCTTGTTTCAAAATCTGATCTTGCTGTAACTTGCAGGTAAGGTAAGGGAGGCCCAACAGAAGAAAGACCTTGAGCTAGCTGAGAAGATCAAGCTTGCTGACGAGAAGTTAGCTTCAGTCACCAAGCTTGAACAAGACAATACCAATCTGAAAGCTGCTCTTGGGATTGCCAACAAGGAGGTCAGTCGACTGAAAACTGATAAAGCTGCCCTGACCGACCAAGTCAGCAAATTGACTGGGAAGAAAACTGATCTGGAGGCCTTCCTGAGTGGCCTTGCCAAGAAGCTGTTTCTTATGCTTGAAGGTAAACCTCTATGCTTGGCAAACATTTCCAATTGTGGTTTTTCCATTCGACCATCCCCTTGACTTAGTGATCACCTTGCAGAATTTTGTCAAAACTTTGAAGAAGAAACTAGCCGGCTGGAGCCAAACCTCGACCCCGTCAATTCTCCGGTGAACGACGAAGTTGCCATGGATGTTTTCCGACTGGAGTCTCGTGTTGCAGCTGTCGTGGACTATCTCGCAAGGCTGAAGGCCGCCACATCTCGCATCGACTCGACGCTCTGGCCTGAGGAGACACTTCAGAATGACCTTGAGTCGCTGATGGCCCGCTTGAACTCGATCCCTGGTCGAGTGCAGGAATGGAAGAAGTCCTCGGCTCGGTGTGGTGCAGATGTTGCTCTATGTCTGGCCCGAGTCCATTGTAAAGATGCGCGAGAAGAGAAGCTGGCGGCCCTTCGGGTGGCCAATACCAAGAAGCACGACTTCAGGTCCTTTATGGAAACCTTCCTTGCAGCTGCCACTCGGATCACCGACGGAATTGACCTTGATGAATTCGTTGCACCTTCCAGCCCTCCACAGGAGGGGTAAAACACTTCTTCTGGCTCGACGCTTTTAAATTTGCCTCGGTATGCCGAGTGGAATTGTAGCCGATAAACCTTAACAGGCTTAATGCCTGAGCACTTTCGGTTCCTTCAGATATCGATTCAAACTTGAATTTGGTGCTTGAACATGATTGCCTTTGGATCGAAATGTATTTTGCAGGTTCAAAGCAAGGCGCCTTTACCGCAATCGACTTATTCTTTAGTCCACTTAGGTGAGCACTGGGCTGCGGCTAAGCCTCCGAGTGGAAGCCCGGCTTACCACTCGGTAGGATTTCTATAACTTAGGCGAGCACCGGGCTGCAGCTAAGCCTCCGAGTGAGAGGGTCGCTCTTCACTCGGTAGGATTTTTGTAACTTATGCAAGCACAGGGCTGCAGCTAAGCCTCCGAGTGAGAGGGTTGCTCTTCACTCGGTAGGATTTTTATAACTTAGGCGAGTGCTTGGACTGCAGCTAAGCCCCCGAGTGAGAGGGTTGCTCTTCACTCGGTAGGATTTTTACAACTTAGGCGAGCACAGGGCTGCAGCTAAGCCCCCGAGTGAGAGGGTTGCTCTTCACTCGGTAGGATTTTTACAACTTAGGCGAGTGCTTGGACTGCAGCTAAGCCCCGAGTGAGAGGGTTGCTCTTCACTCGGTAGGATTTTTATAACTTAGGCGAGTGCTTGGACTGCAGCTAAGCCCCCGAGTGAGAGGGTTGCTCTTCACTCGGTAGGATTTTTACAACTTAGGCGAGCACAGGGCTGCAGCTAAGCCCCCGAGTGAGAGGGTTGCTCTCCACTCGGTAGGATTTTGACAAACTTAGGCGAGTCCTTGGACTGCAGCTAAGCCCCCGAGTGAGAGGGTTGCTCTTCACTCGGTAGGATTTTTACAACTTAGGCGAGTGCTTGGACTGCAGCTAAGCCCCCGAGTGAGAGGGTTGCTCTTCACTCGGTAGGATTTTTACAACTTAGGCAAGCACAGGGCTGCAGCTAAGCCTCCGAGTGAGAGGGTTGCTCTTCACTCGGTAGGATTTTTATAACTTAGGCGAGTGCTTGGACTGCAACTAAGCCCCCGAGTGAGAGGGTTGCTCTTCACTCGGTAGGATTTAGATAACTTAGGCGAGCACAGGGCTGCAGCTAAGCCCCCGAGTGAGAGGGTTGCTCTTCACTCGGTAGGATTTTTACAACTTAGGCGAGCACAGGGCTGCAGCTAAGCCCCCGAGTGGAAGTCTGGCTTACTACTCGGTAGGATTTTGATAACTTAGGCGAGTGCTTGGACTGCAGCTAAGCCCCCGAGTGAGAGGTTCGCTCTTCACTCGGTAGGATTTTGATAACTTAGGCGAAACGGATTCGCGGCTAAGCCTCCGAGTGGGAGTCTGGCTCACCACTCGGTAGGATTTTTACAAACTTAGACGAAACGGATTCGCAGCTAAGTCACCCACTGGGTGGGAATTTTATTGGACAAAAATAAAAAGTGACAGAAATTATGGAGGAACTATGACACTATTATTTTGAGGTCCATGAACTACAGAAGTACTTTATTGCAACTCATCCGAGTGATAAAACAGCTCCGCGTTCCAAGCTCGGGGCTCGTCGATATTATGCTCGACGTTGTAAAGACGGTACGCTCCGTTGTGGAGGACCTTGGTGACGATGAAGGGGCCTTCCCAAGAAGGAGCAAGCTTGTGTGGTTTGTGCTGATCCACTCGGAGAACTAAATCCCCTTCCTGGAAGGCTCGACCTCTCACGTTTCTGGCGTAGAAACGATGCAAATCTTGTTGGTAGATGGTCGAACGGATCAGAGCCATCTCCCTTTCTTACTCTAAAAGGTCGACTGCGTCCTGCCGCGCTTGTTCAGCCTCTACTTCGTTGTAGATTTCAACTCGAGGAGCATTGTGGAGAAGATCACTCGGCAAGACTGCTTCAGCTCCGTAGACCAAGAAGAATGGAGTTCTTCCGGTCGACCGATTAGGTGTGGTCCGCAGCCCCCAGAGCACTGAGGGAAGTTCGTCGACCCAAGCTCCAGCCGCGTGTTTGAGATCACGCATCAGTCGAGGCTTCAATCCCTTAAGAATCAGTCCGTTAGCTCGCTCTGCTTGTCCATTCGACTGCGGATGGGCGACTGAAGCGTAGTCGACCCGTGTGCCCTGGGAGTTGCAGAAAGCTCTGAATTCCTCTGAGTCAAAGTTCGACCCATTATCCGTAATGATGCTGTGCGGGACTCCATATCTGAATATTAGTTCCTTGATGAAGCTAACAGCAGTACCGGTGTCAAGGCTCTTGATTGGTTTAGCCTCGATCCACTTGGTGAACTTGTCGACTGCCACCAGTACATGCGTGAAGCCACTTCGTCCTGTTCTCAAAGGACCGACCATGTCCAGTCCCCATACTGCGAAAGGCCAGACGAGTGGGATGGTCTTCAGGACCGACGCAGGCTTGTGCAACATATTCGAGTAGAACTGACATCCCTCGCACTTATCCACTATATCTTTTGCCATCTCATTCGCTTTTGGCCAGTAAAATCCGGCTCGGTATGCTTTGGCCACGATGGTCCGAGAGGACGCATGATGACCACAGGTCCCCGAGTGAATATCATTGAGGACGAGTCGACCTTCTTCTGGTGTTATGCATTTCTGACCAACTCCAGTCGCGCTTTCTCTGTATAATTGTCCTTTGATTACGGTAAAGGCCTTAGATCGACGGACGATCTGTCGAGCCTCTTCCTCATCCTCCGGAAGCTCTTTTCTCAGGATATATGCGACATACGGAACCGTCCAGTCGGGAATGACCACCAAAACCTCCATGATCAAGTCGACCACTGCTGGGACTTCAACTTCAGTCGGATCTGTGGCACTCTTGGGCTGTGGAGTTTCTTCGGTGAAAGGATCTTCTTTGACTGACGGAGTGTGTATATGCTCCAAGAACACACCACTCGGAATGGCTTCTCTCTTGGAACCTATCTTTGCTAGATCATCAGCTGCTTGATTTTTCAGTCGGGGTATATGATGGAGCTCCAACCCCTCGAACTTCTTTTCCAACTTCCTCACTGCACTGTAGTATCCAGTCATAGCTGGGCTTCTCACGTCCCACTCTTTCATCACCTGGTTGACCACTAAATCCGAGTCGCCATAGACCATCAGGCGACGGACGCCGAGTGAAATGGCCATGCGCAACCCATATAAGAGGGCCTCATATTCTGCCTCATTGTTGGACGAATCAAAGTGAATCTGGAGCACATATCTGAGCTTATCTCCTCTGGGGGAAACCAGGACAACCCCAGCACCGGAACCATTCAACATCTTAGAGCCATCAAAGAACATGGTCCAATGCTCCGAGTGAACTTCAGTCAGCTGCTGCTGTTCAATCCACTCGGCGAGGAAATCTGCTATTGCCTGGGACTTAATGGCTTTCTTTGCCTCAAACTTGATATCAAGGGGAAGAAGTTCAATCGCCCATTTGGCCACTCGACTAGTTGCATCTCTGTTGTGCAAAATCTCTGATAGTGGAGCGTCGCTGACGACTGTAATGGAATGATCAGAAAAATAATGAGCAACCTTCTTTGTGGTCATGTATATTCCATACACAAGCTTCTGATAATGAGGATATCTCTGCTTGGATGGGGTCAAGACTTCAGACAAATAATACACTGGGCGCTGAACTTTGAGAGCTTTTCCTTCTTCTTCCCGCTCGACCGTAAGCACAGTACTGACGACTTGTCATGTGGCTGCGATATAGAGCAACAGAGGCTCTTTGCTGATTGGAGCAGCAAGCACCGGCTGGGTGGAGAGCAGAGCTTTTAGCTCGGCAAACGCTGCATCAGCTTCTGGAGTCCACTCGAACTTGTCTTTCTTCTTCATCAGTCGGTAAAGAGGCAATGCCTTTTCACCGAGTCGTGAGATGAATCGACTTAATGCGGCCAAGCATCCAGTAAGCTTCTGGACATCGTGCACTCGCACAGGGTGTTTCATTCGGAGAATAGTGCCAATCTTCTCTGGGTTAGCGTCGATTCCCCGTTCGGAAACGAGAAAACCGAGTAACTTGCCACCAGGAACTCCAAATGTGCACTTTGATGGATTGAGCTTGATATCATACCTTCTGAGGTTGGCAAATGTTTCGGCGAGGTCAGCGAGCAGGTCGGAACCTTTTCGTGACTTGACAACGATATCATCCATATATGCTTCCACATTCCGACTGATTTGAGTGAGTAGACACTTCTGAATCATTCGCCTAAATGTGGCTCCGGCATTCTTGAGGCCGAATGGCATGGTGATATAGCAGAAGCACCCGAATGGAGTGATGAAAGCTGTTTTTACCTCGTCGGGTCCGTACAGACGGATCTGGTGGTACCCGGAGTAGGCATCTAAAAAAGATAGCCTCTCGCATCCCGCGGTCGAGTCAACAATTTGATCTATGCGAGGGAGAGGAAAATGATCTTTCGGGCAGGCCCGGTTGATGTGCTTGAAATCAATGCACATTCGGAGCGACTTGTCCTTCTTAGGAACCATGACGACATTAGCGAGCCACTCGGAGTGGTATATCTCTCGGATAAATCCTGCCGCCAACAGTCGAGCCACTTCTTCACCAATGGCCTTTCTCTTCTGGACGGCGGACCGCCGAAGATGCTCTTTGACTGGTTTTGCAGATGAGTCGACTCTTAGGCGATGCTCAGCCAGTCCCCTGGGAACACCTGGCATGTCAGCGGGCTTCCATGCAAAAATGTCCCAGTTCTCACGGAGGAACTGGATGAGCGCTTCTTCCTATTTTGGGTCGAGTGTTGTGGAGATGCGGGTCGGAGCTGCATCGGGGTCGGTCGGGTGAATGTGAACAGGCTTCGTCTCACCGGACGACTGGAATGCAGACTCTGTGGCGGGTTTCTTTGATCGCAGCAAGTACTCGGATCTGCGTTTTGCTTGTATTCTTCGAACTCGACCGCTGTCACCTGGGAATCGGCAATCTTGGAGCTCTTCTGAAAGCACTCTTCTGCCTTTTTCCGATCACCGGTGACAGTGATCACTCCTTTGGGGCCGGGCATCTTCAATTTGAGGTACACGTAGCATGGTCGAGCCATGAACCGTGCGTAAGCTGGTCTCCCCAAAATGGCATGATATGCACTCTGAAAATCCACGACCTCAAACGTCAACTTTTCTTTGCGAAAATGCTTCGAATCACCAAACACCACATCCAAAGCTATTTGGCCGAGTGACTCGGCCTTCTTCCCTGGTATAACTCCATGAAAACGCATGTTACTAGTGCTCAGTCGGGACATCGGAATGCCCATTCCTTTCAGTGTGTCTGCATACAACAAATTCAGCCCGCTTCCACCATCCATCAGCACCTTTGTCAGTCGAGTGCCTTCGACAACTGGATCGACCACCAAAGCTTGCCTCCCAGGGGTGGCAATATGAGTCGGGTGATCAGATTGGTCGAATGTGATGGGTGTTTGAGACCATTTCAGATAATTTGCTTTTGCTGGGGCAACCATGTTCACCTCTCGGTTAATGACTTTCAGTCGACTCCTGCTTTCCACATCTGCAAAGATCATCAGAGTGGAGTTGATATGTGGATATCCTTCCTCACTGTCCTCCTTGTCTTCGGCCTTGTCTGACTCCTTCTCCTTGTCCTTAGACTGTTTTCCCTGAAACTGCTGGATCAGGAGTCGACATTGGCGAGTGGTGTGCTTCGGGAAGATGATATTCCCCTCTTCGTCTTTCTTCGTATGGATGTGACATGGCATATCCATTACGTTGTTCCCTTCTTTATCCTTTACCTTCTTGGGGTTCCAGGATCCTTTTGGTTTCCCCTTAAACTTTCCTTGAGTCACGGCCAGAGCCTCTCCAGGAGCTGCCGGTTCAGCCTTCCGCTTCTGTTTCCGACTGGTGTTTCCTTTTTCCGACTGACTCGGCTTGTGCTTGCCGCTTCGGAGTCGGTCTTCTTCTTCGCCGTTGGCGTACTTGGTAGCAATCTCCATCATCCGACTCAAGGTCATGTCACCGGTTCGACCAAACTTCAAACTCAGTTCTCTGTTCTTGACGCCATCTTTGAAGGCGCAGACTGCCTGATGATCAGACACATTCTCCACAGTGTGGTGCAAAGTGATCCACCTCTGAATATACTCTCTGAGAGTCTCATTAGCCTTCTGCACGCAGACTTGCAACTCTGTCAATCCAGCTGGTCGCTTGCAAGTTCCTTCGAACGTTCTGATGAACACTCGAGATAAGGCAAGCATCACAAACTCTTCGAGATAATAAGCACCTCCGACCTCCAGTTCATCGAGATTTTGTACCAGTTGCTTGCGGGGGCCATCAACATGGCAGTCAAAGGATTTCTCAGTGCCATGTACTGCAAGATGCCTCAATAATTCAATCACGTACTGTAGCCCGTCTTCATAATATGCAGCACCTTTGTACCGGAAAACATCAATAATGATTTGATTTTCAACCGCATTCATCTTCCATAACCAGAAAGATCCTTCGACAGAGCTGATGATCTTCTTAAGTAAAGGACTTGTATCATTCTTATCGAACGATCTCCATGCATCAAAGATGCCTACCAGCAAATTCAAACGAGCCCTTGAAGGCTTGAGAAAGGGATAATGGAGTATCAATTCTCGCAAATTCTTTGTCTTGAGTCGGTCCGACCACCAGGTAGCATATAGTCCCATGCTACTCAAGAAAGCATGAAAAGGTGACAAATAAGGAACGTAAATCTGAGATTGCATGAATTTTTGCACCACTTCTGTTGCAATACTTTTAAAATCCTTCTCCATTGCAGTGACCATCTCGGGCGATATTTTAGGCTGTATATCAAATAACTTCGGACTTTTTGTGATGACCACCTTGCCATCGTAGGCATCCATATCATTTAAGCCAAAATCACCTTCCCACGAGTACCCAGCTTTATGGTTGCTAATCACATGTTCGACAAGTGCCTGAACCAAGGCGCATTTATCAGGCAAAGGTGTCATGATTTTCTCCTCAACATGACCATGCACACTAAGCAGCGCCAAAACAATCCTCTAGCTCTTCATGCCTGAAAACATATATACAGTAGTCTCTAATTAAGCACTAAAATAGAACTGAGTTGCATAAATAAATAATGATATAAAAGGGAAGGGATTGAGAACATTACTTTTTGGGCATTTCAAGAAATTTTAACTCGAGCTGCTGGATTAAATTCCTGTTGCATTCTGTCAACTTTATTTTCAAACTTGTTACAAGTTCCAGCATATACTTCCGGGCAATTTCTGTTAACTTCACCCTCAGCCTGTTTACAGTATTTATTAATTAGTACTATGATATTAAAATCAAGGAATCATAAGGAAAATAAGGTGGCTACTAATTTGAAGGGAAAGTGATGGCTACAAATTTAAAGGGAAAATTGGGAAAATTTTCAGCACATATCAGCACACAATCTTATAGCTTGGTTTTCATGCAAGTGATTGTGATTTGTCCCCTTTTGAAAAAAAGGTAATTGTGATTTCATAATTGGAGCATACTTGTGCTAGTACTGGTAAAGTAACAGGAAAGGAAGCTTCGAAGGGGGAGGATATCTTCAGGAAAGATCCAACTGTTGGTGCAAAAAAACTACAGGATAGGATACAAGAACAATTACTCAATGTGGATCACAGTTAGCCAAGAAACATCCAAAGCTTGAAAGAGTGGTGCCTCTATACTAGCTGTATGATTAAAACAAGGATACATTGGTCCTAAATAACTGCCTTGGATGGAGAATATGACACCATGCTAAACAACTAAAATGTGTAACCTTTGTAGTGTTATTTAAGTGTACCAAGACATTTTGGTGCTAGCTTTCTAAAGGCGACCTATTTGGGTGCTACATAACCAATTTTTCCAAGATTGAAGAGATAATTTTGTCAAAATTATACCTTTCGCCGCCATTGCAGACTCCCATTGCAAGGTCCTTTGACCGACTCAAGAGATGAGAGTAGAGGATGTGCAGTTCCCTTGATACAGAACCTCTCACAAGCATGCCCCACAATTGAAAACGGTAATATGACATCATTTCTCCGGATAGAGTAAACCTATCAAAACGAAGTTGTCTGGATTAGAACCCGTTGAGCAGAACAACAACAACAACAACAAAGCCTTTAGTCCCAAACAAGTTGGGATAGGCTAGAGGTGAAACCCATTGAGCAGCATGAGACAAAAAACATATATTCTATCATTTTCTTCTATTAAACTGAAGCTATCATTTTCTTCTACTGCTATGTGCTAGTGTTTCACCTGAAGCTATCATTTTCTTCTGCTGCTATGTGTGTATTTCACCTGGCAAATGGTGCTATTTACTTACTGCAATATAAAACTGAAGCTATCATTTTCCTCTGTAGCAAACCATGAATGTTTGTTCATGCCAACAGTTGACACCGTATCAGATTATCAGGGCAAATGCATTGCAAATCTTGTTTTATTCATGCCAAATGGTTCTATTTACTTGCTGCAACACAAACTGAAGCTATCATTTTCTTCTGTTGTTATATGCTAGTGTTTCACCTGACAATGGTTTCTACAAAGTTTCTTTTGTCTCTGTGAACTGATCAGTTGTACAACACACACAAGGGTGCATATACTTGGTCCCTTTCCAGTTATTGGAAGGAAACAAGTGATCAGTATGTTCAACAGCACAAATACACTGAAAATGTCGCAACACATTATATGAAAAGTGGACAAGAACAACTATACATTGCAAATTCCACAAGCTTTCATTCACACAGAAATTCGTTTACAACATAGGCCAGTCTTGTAAGAGAATAAAATTCAGAAAGGAAAATACAGAATAGTTGCCTTTGTTCAGGCTTTTACAGCTCAAATCACACACAAAAATCTACAGGAACTTGTTAGTTGATGTTGTTTGCCGAGAAGCGACCAGGGTGACACAGCAGCGTCGAAACGGTTGGCCGGAGCCAAGGGGCGTATGAAGCCTGTACAATAAGCCGGCAGCGCTGCGAATGTGGCCGAGGAGCATTGCCATGGGCAGCGGCATGACAAGGGTAGATGGTGTGGCGCCGCGAGCTTGGCCGCCGGAAAACATGGTGGGTGCCGGCGGGGATGGAGAGCCACGAGCAGGACGACATCGAGGAGCAGGACGACGAGCAGCTACGACGGTGCCGCGACCTGGGCCGCCAACGAACGCGGCCGTGCCCGCGGGAATGGAGGACGTCGAGCAGGGGAGTTGGGTCCAGCGTCGAGGAGCACACTGGCGGCAATGTGGCGAGCAGCCGGAGCCAATCACACCGGCGGCTGGAATTGGGGGCGTCGGAGGAGTTGGGCTAGGGATTTGATGCACGCTCGACCTGGTCTTCGGTTCGGGATAAGGTGACTGTGCGCTGAGATTCGTGCTGCCAGATGTCATGCGCGCGAGGTGGTCTCCCATTTAGCCTCGTGCGACCCGGTCGTACCGGATTTTTTTCCCATCACAAGGAGCAACCTGAGCATCGGTGGTTTGCCAACACCTATGATAAAGATATACTGTACTGTTGTGAGTGTAACCAGAAGGTTCCACTCAAGGTTTTTAAGTATCGTCCATCACAATCAGCAGAAGCTTCAACTGAGTTAGAGGCAAACACCAACCCACTTGATCCGAAGGATGATGAAGGTTTGGACAAGAAGGAGGTGGTGACACCGCAGATGAAACCGGTGGAGGCGGAGGGCAAGGGATCCAGCAGTTCGTCATCTCCTCGCTCGGAGGATGATGATGGTTTGGGCAAGAAGGAGGTGGTGACACCGCAGATGAAACCGGTGGAGAAGGAGGACAAGGGATCCAGCAGTCCATCATCTCCTCACTCGGAGGACATAGCCAAGGAGGACGTTGCCAAATATAATGTCATCAGGGGGCTGCGGAATCCCGGCAACACCTGTTTTTTCAATGCCATGCTGCAGTGCTTATTGGCCCTTGACCCACTGCGCAGCATAATGATGGGACAAAACGTTTGCAAAGGGCCAATTGCTCGCTTTTCAAAGAGCTCTTTGTCAACACAAGTCCTTCAAGCAATGCAAAAGGCTGCCTTGATCCAACAAAACTGCTTGCATCTGTCTGCTCAAAGTGGCCCCAATTTATTACCGGCGGAATGGAGGATGCCGAAGAACTCATCCAATGTTTTCTTCATGGTTTGGATGAAGAGGAAGATGAAGCACGTCAACCTTCAATGGATGCTTCAAAGAAGGTCACAATTGTCAATTCCATCTTTGCAGGCGAGGAGTGTAGTGTTCGAACCAGCACAGAATGTGTACATAGTTCCAAGGAGAAACATGAAGAGACCCTTATATTCCGACTGCCAATTCTAGATAGGAAGCTCCCTGCTGTAGCTTCGAGGAGCAATAAAGCTGATGCTGAGGCACATGATGGCGATGATCCTGTATCAGTTGAGGATTGCTTCTCCTTATACACCAAGGAAGAGTTGATGTATGATTGGGTCTGTGAGTCTTGCACTGATGCAGCTAACACAAAACATGTTGTGGAGTCAGGTGGTGACGATAACCAAAATGACCAGAAACAGAAACAGGAAACAACAAAAATTTTCAGAGCTGCAAGGAAAAGAATGATTATAACCAAAGCTCCAGATGTAATGGTGATTAGTTTGATCAGGAAAAAAAGGCTCCTAATCCTGCTGGATATGATAAATTGGAAGGACATGTGTGTTTCAAGGAGATTCTTAATATGCAGCCATACATGGGCGAAAGGTAGGTATTGTTTCTTTGACTGACTGAATATGAAATCATTTTTGATAGTCTTGTTCGAATGGATAAGAAATCATTTTACCTGAATCTGAAAACTTGTTTGACCGACTATTGTAGGAAAAAACATTCCTTGACTGACTGAATATAGATCCATGCATCAACCAGAGTAGTAGCGCAGTGTTAGTAACTACTTCAGCTATCTTCAAGCATGAAGCAGTAACTAATTAATAAATACAACTCAAATTTAGAAATAATTGATCAATAAGAAAACCAACCGTCCGTCCAAATTAAACAAAACAGAAACTAGTATAACTGAAGTTAGCTCAGCTTAATTAGGTCCATGAATGAAAAAGCTGGAGCACCTAGATTAGCTAGGACCCATGACATGAAAATGAACTATAATTGCTGACTTACTATTCTTTTGTCCCTCGTTAGCGACAAACAAAGGCATGCATACTTACTCTTCCTAGCTTTGAAAATGAACCTTTTATTAACTAACTATACACTCTCAGCTCCCTTCCTAACCAAAGAAGATCTCCAACCACTACCTAGCTATTAATCATCCTTATGTAGTTTCAGACAATTATTCAGACTGAACTGGGTCTGAATATTTTTGAATTTGGCATCTCCGTATTTGTGATTTATGAGCGAGCGACAGTACTGTACAGCTCTACGACTGCTCTGGTCATCACTATTTTCTGTAATTTTCAGGGTTGACGAGAATGACAATAACACCTACCGTCTAGTTGGTGTTGCTCAACACATTGGAGATCGGGAAGGAGGTCATTATATTGTGTATGTAAGAGCTAGCAAGATGAATGGTCAGGAACATCAAAGCAATGACAAGTCTTGGTTTTATGCAAGCGATGAGATGATAACAAAAGCCAGCTTGCAGCAAGTTCTTGATTGCGAGGCCTACATTCTCTTTTATGAAAGGGTGGGGAACTAAGACTTTATAAGTTATTCTGTGTTTGTTGGCATGTTTATTTAAATGTCAATGTTCTGTTTGCAGTGTTCAAATCATGATGCCCAATCTTCTGCCAATGTCACGAGTGAGGAATCTGGACTTGCCAACCTTCTGCCAATGTTGCCCAATCTTGTCGGTGATTTGATTCCTCCACCCATGGATGACTTGGTCCCATGGGATGAGCAGAGGAACCCCAGACGGGATAAAAGGAGAGAACAGAGAGCGGACAAGAAAAATGCCACATTGCTACCTATGTTTTGGGAGTTTCTTGATGAGTATGTTTATCTCGCTTTTCTATGTTTTTTGTCTCATGCTGCTCAATGGGTTTCACCTCTAGCCAATCCCAACTTGTTTGGGACTAAAGGCTTTGTTGTTGTTGTTGTTGTTCTGCTCAACGGGTTCTAATCCAGACAACTTCGTTTTGATAGGTTTACTCTATCCGGAGAAACGATGTCATATTACCGTTTTCAATTGTGGGGCATGCTTGTGAGAGGTTCTGTATCAAGGGAACTGCTCATCTCTTGAGTCGGTCAAAGGACCTTGCAATGAGAGTCTGCAATGGCGGCGAAAGGTATAATTTTGACAAAATTATCTCTTCAATCTTGGAAAAATTGGTTATATAGCACCCAAATAGGTCGCCTTTAGAAAGCTAGCACCAAAATGTCTTGGTACACTTAAATAACACTACAAAGGTTACACAATTTAGTTGTTTAGCACGATGTCATATTCTCCATCCAAGGCAGTTATTTAGGACCAATGTATCCTTGTTTTAATCATACAGCTAGTACAGAGGCACCACTCTTTCAAGCTTTTGATGTTTCTTGGCTAACTGTGATCCACATTGAGTAATTGTTCTTGTATCCTATCCTGTAGTTTTTTTGCACCAGCAGTTGGATCTTTCCTGAAGATATCCTCCCCCTTCGAAGCTTCCTTTCCTGTTACTTTACCAGTACTAGCACAAGTATGCTCCAATTATGAAATCACAATTACCTTTTTTTCAAAAGGGGACAAATCACAATCACTTGCATGAAAACCAAGCTATAAGATTGTGTGCTGATATGTGCTGAAATTTTTCCCAATTTTCCCTTTAAATTTGTAGCCATCACTTTCCCTTCAAATTAGTAGCCACCTTATTTTCCTTATGATTCCTTGATTTTAATATCATAGTACTAATTAATAAATACTGTAAACAGGCTGAGGGTGAAGTTAACAGAAATTGCCCGGAAGTATATGCTGGAACTTGTAACAAGTTTGAAAATAAAGTTGACAGAATGCAACAGGAATTTAATCTAGCAGCTCGAGTTAAAATTTCTTGAAATGCCCAAAAAGTAATGTTCTCAATCCCTTCCCTTTTATATCATTATTTATTTATGCAACTCAGTTCTATTTTAGTGCTTAATTAGAGACTAGAGTACCAAGCAAATGAAGCTGTCCATGATAAAGGGCAACTAGTCATTTTACCAATACTACTTTGGACTTTCCCATCATCCCGTAGGGGTCGATAGCTGCCCATTGTTCGGTAAAATAAAAAAGAAACTCCCGATCGTTCAGCGGAGCTTTTTCTATCGAGTGGTGGTGGCGCTGCCAGCCCAATCCTTTCCTCGGTTCGCAGTCCCGGTGAGGAAACAAAACACATAGAGCCATAGAGGAAACCAGTGGCAGCAGGTTAGTTGCCATTTTTGTGCGAACTGATCACTTGATCTGAGGATTTCTGAAGTTGTTGTTTTGATCACACATATATAGATATACAAATGAATTAGAATAATCTGTAGAACGAGTATGGCCGTGGTTAAATGGACAATGGTGACCTTAAGGTAGAAAACTATCATGCTCAAGTAGAATTATTTTTTATTTCCAATATTCACTGATACCTCTTACTTGAAGTTGTACTGGCGCTTGGGGCAGATGATGATGCAGAGCAGGGGGAGGCTGTCCTCCGTGTAGCAGACCTTGGGGATGCTGCCGTACGCGTCGGGCTTCAGATCTGGGCAGTGGACGGTGAAGCAGGAGACGCGCGGCGGGGCAGCCGGCCAGAAGGTGACCAGGATGCGCTTGCCCTTCTTCTTGGTCCTGCTCCTGCGGCCATTGGCAGTGGTGGCGTTGGTGCGGTCGCTGAGGTAGCCGAACGAGTCGATGAGGATGGTCTCCGGAAGAGGAGAGTCCGGATCCTCGGGGTGGATGGGCGGAGGGATCGTGAGCAGCCGGAATTCGTGGTCATCCATGCCCATGGCAACCGAGGAGGTCGATGCGGAGGTGGCGGCCGGAGGAGGAATGGGAGTGGAAAGGAGAGATGAATCTAAGGATGGGCTCGCTGGCACACACTGAACGAGTCGATATTTTATCTCGGGGACTCAGGCGCACAGAGGAGGCAACGACTGGGCCGGCCCGACTCTGTAGCGCTCGGTACTGTAGCAATCAGCTCATTGTTGCATCATTCTCTCTCAAAAAAAAACTCATTGTTGCATCATTCTCAAAAACAAAAAGCTCATTGTTGCATTCTCTAAAAAAGGTCAACTGTAGCAACCTTTTTGAAACAAATCTAACTTTTCTAGAAATACGAATATATTTTATTGTAAAAGAAAATATTTACTGAAAATGCGAACAAATTTTCAAATTTCTGAAAAATGAAGTTACGATTTTCTAAAAAACGGAATCATTTTAAAAAACAAATTTTGAGAATGCTTTTTTTACTGTGAACAAATTCTAAAAATGCGGATTTCGTAAATTCCAAACAATATTTGAAAACACACCAAAAAACCTGTTTTTTTCTTAATCTAAAATCATTTTATAAAAATTCCAAACATTTTTTAAGGTAACTTTTTTCGAAACATAAAAAACAAAAAAGGGACACACACCGATCCAGGGACCTTGTAGAAGGTTTCCAAAATCGGAACCAACATCAATTTATCTAGCGTTAAATTGGTCGGCCCAACTCGGTCGCTCATGTGCCAATACGGGACTATTTGAGGCATGTTAGTCAAATAGGAAACACCATTTATCTCTGCTCTTATAAAAAAAGGGTCATTTATATTTCAGCCCCTAACTCGAACCCATTATTCAGATTTACCCCTAATTTTGAAGCGTGTTCAAATGTGCCCCTTTCCTGTTAGGTGCCTTTATAAAAATGTCCTTATGTGTCATTTCCGTCTGATCAAAGGCCTTTGACCATCAATAAGACGTTTTCTAGATATATTCGCCCTTCTATGCATATATAACTTACACGTGGACCTGCCCAAAGTTAAAAAACTCACTATCTCATCCCCTCTCTCTAACTTACAGATGGACACCAACAAACATAAAAAATAACAATAAAACACACTCTCTCTCTAACATGTGGACCATGGGATCCACTGCCAGGGTCAACACCGGTCCACACGTCCCCAAACGCATGCCCGACCGGCTGCGCTCGCCGACGGCTCGCCGTACGTGGCTATAGACGGTCGCGGGAGGAGAGCACGAGGCGGGCAGTATAGCTGTGTGAGGCACTCCTTGCACACCAATTCATCTTCACGGGCACGACACTCGTAGGTAGGTGGGCGCGCGCACATGACCGAGCCAGACGAGGTCAGTCATGGCGGCCGGCTTCGGGCAGGGCGCTCCGAGAACGGGGTCGAGTAGTGGAAGAGGGGGTAGGTCCACTAGATTTTAGCGACGAGGACACTAAGGTCGAGGAGGTCAACGGTGGCTCGGGGTGGACGCATTTAGGAGCTCAAAAGCACATCCATGGCGGAGATCAGAGTCCCGTCCGTCGTCTACAGGCGGCCCTAGGCCCAATTCACCGCGCAGGGCAGAGGAGAGGCGGCGAGAGGGGCACATGGCCATGCTCTTTGGCCTCGATCTAGCCTTCAACCGAGACAGCTAGCATCGGCGTCCTCCGCGGAATGTCTCAGGCGCTCCCCGTGCATAGCGTCGCAGTTCGCCGCCATCCGCCTCGACCACCACCTGCAAATCCTTCGACAAACCACCCCGAGCCCGTCCCCTTGGTCTTCACATGCAGGCGTGCCGCCCCTCATTGGTGACGGCCACCTGCTGAGCCTCGCCTTGCTTTGGAGCCCGTGGACTGGTGTGGACACTGCAAGTGGGTCCTTCGCACACATGTCAAGGAGAGATAGAGGTTATGAGAGAGGGAGAGTTTTTTATATTATTAGTGAGGGAGAGTGAATAAGACAGATTTGTTTCTCTTTTTCCTAGGGTAGGAACCACATGTAAGTGACAAGTGAATAGATGGGCAAATATGTCCAGGAAACGCCCCAATGACGGTTAAAGGACTTTGACTGAGTGGATACGGCATGGAGGGGCATTTTTGTAAGGGCACATAACCGCACAGGGGCAAAATTGAGAATGCTTCGAAATTAGGGGTAAATCAGTGTAGTGGGTTCGAGTTAGGGGCACAAATGTAAATGTCCCTAAAAACAATGTTGGGTGTAATTGGTTTTGCTCCCTGCATCAATTTCAGACCTCCTACATACATGCTCTAAACCAGGTTCTACACTTTGTTTGATTGCCCACAAATCCCCACACTACATGGCAGCACAAACGCAAGCACGACATTTGGTTGCGGGTATGTGCTCCTCATATGCAATGTGTCGTTGTTTGGTTATGTGTTGCCTAAAGTGCAGTGTGTTAACCAATTATTCTAATGGTGAGGTTACCAGCATATACATTAGTCCTATAAATGATGTTGAAGTACCCGCCTCCTAGGGGCCTCGCGACGCGAGAGTGCCGACCACGCCGTTTGTTGCGCACGGGCCTCGAACGATTGGCTGCTTGGTGCGTTTAGATCTCAAAGGCCACCTCACACCTGGACAAATTTCCTCGAGGTCCATAACACGTGGCCCACGGGTGCGGCCAGTGCCATCCTTCTGTGGTGTTTCCGATCGCGCTTGTGTGCACTCTCTCACGCGCTACTTCACACTCGATGGTTGAGATGGGTCTGGCTGTCAGCATTTGCATGCGTCAGGTGGACCCGATTGGCATGCGGCCAACCAGGGGAGGGTGTTGCCTTCATTAGTTGGTGGGGTCTCTATTGGGGAACGCAGTATTTCAAAAAAATTCCTACGATCACGCAAGATCTATCTAGGAGATGCATAGCAACGAGACGAGAGAGTGTCTCCATGTACCCTCGTAGACCGAAAGCGAAAGCGTTTAGTAACGCGGTTGATGTAGTCGAACGTCTTCACAATCCAACCGATCCAAGTACCGAACGTACGGCACCTCTGTGTTCTGCACACGTTCAGCACGATGACGTCCCTCGAGCTCTTGATCCAGTTGAGGACGAGGGAGAGTTCCGTTAGCACAATAGCGTGGTGACGGTGACGATGAAGTTACCGGCGCAGGGCTTCACCTAAGCACTATGACGATATGACCGAGGTGGTAAACTGTGGAGGGGGCACCGCACACGGCTAAGAGATGTCTGTTGTGCCTTTGGGGTGCCCCCGCCTCCGTATATAAAGGGGGTAGGAGGAGGTGGCCGGCCTAAGGGGTCGCGCCATAAGGGGGGAGTCCTACTTGGACTCCTAGTCCAAGTAGGATTCGGCCCCCTCCTTCCTTCCACCGGAGAGGGAAAAGGGGAAGCGAAAGAGATGGAGAAGGAAAGAGGGGGGCGGGCCCCTCCCCTAGTCCAATTCGGTTTGGGCAAGGGGGGCGCACCCCTCTCGTGTGGCCTTTCTCCTCTCCTCCTATAAGTCCCAATAGGCCCAGTACTTCTCCCGGGGGGGAGGGGTCCGATAACCTCCCGGTACTCCAAAAAAAATACCCGAACCACTCGGAACCATTCCGATGTCCAAATGCAACCTTCCAATATATGAATCTTTACCTCCCGACCATTTCGAGACTCCTCGTCATGTCGGTGATCTCATCTAGGACTCCGAACAAACTTCAGTCATCAAATCACATAACTCATAATGCAAATCGTCATCGAACGTTAAGTGTGCGGACCCTACGTGTTCGAGAACTATGTAGACATGACCGAGACACATCTTCAGTCAATAACCAGTAGCGGAACCTAGATGCTCATATTGGCTCCTACATATTCTAGGAATATTGATGACCCACAAGTACAGGGGATCTATCGTAGTCCTTTTGATAAGTAAGAGTGTCAAACCCAACGAGGAGCAGAAGGAAATTATAAGCGGTTTTCAGCAAGGTATTCTCTGCAAGCATTGAAATAATAGGTAACAGATAGTTTTGTGATAGGATAATTTATAACGAGTAACAAGTAACAAAAGTAAATAAACTGCAGCAAGGTGGCCCAATCCTTTTTGTAGCAAAGGACAAGCCTGGACAAACTGTTATATGATGTAAAGCGCTCCCGAGGATACATGGGAATATCGCCAAGATAGTTTTCATCACGTTCATATGATTCGCGTTCGGTACTTTGATAATTTGATATGTGGGTGGACCGGTGCTTGGGTACTGTCCTTACTTGGACAAGCATCCCACTTATGATTAACCTCTATTGCAAGCATCCTCAACTACAACAAAAGTATTAAGGTAAACCTAACCATAGCATGAAACATGTGGATCCAAATCAGCCCCTTACGAAGCAACGCATAAACTAGGGTTTAAGCTTCTGTCACTCTAGCAACCCATCATCTACTTATTACTTCCCAATGCCTTCCTCTAGGCCCAAATAATGGTGAAGTGTCATGTAGTCGACGTTCACATAACACCACTAGAGGAGAGACAACATACATCTCATCAAAATATCGAACGAATACCAAATTCACATGACTACTAACAGCAAGACTTATCCCATGTCCTCAGGAACAAACGTAACTTCTCACAAAGCATATTCATGTTCATAATCAGAGGGGTATTAATATGCATATAGGATCTGAACATATGATCTTCCACCAAATAAACCAACTAGCATCAACTACAAGGAGTAATTAACACTACTAGCAACCCACGGGTACCAATCCCGGACTTGGAGACAAGAATTGGATACAAGAGATGAACTAGGGTTTTGAGAGGAGATGGTGCTGGTGAAGATGTTGATGGAGATTGCCCTCTCCTGATGAGAGGATCGTTGGTTATGACGATGGCGATGATTTCCCCCTCCCGGAGGGAAGTTTCCCGGGCAGAACAGCTCCGCGAGAGCCCTAGATTGGTTCCGCCAAGGTTCCGCCTCGTGGCGGCGGAGTCTCGTCAGGGAAGATGGCTTATGATTTTTTCCACATTGAAAGACTCCATATAGCAGAAGATGGCCACCGGAGGGTCACCACGGGGCCCACAAGGTAGGGGGCGCGCACAGGGGGTAGGGCACGCCCCCCACCCTTGTGGGCAGGGTGTGCCCCCTGGTGAACTTCTTGCGCTCAGTATTTTTTATATATTCTGAAAACGTCTTTCGTGAAGTTTCAGGACTTTTGGAGCTGTGCAGAATAGGTCTCTAATATTTGCTCCTTTTCCAGCCCAGAATCCCAGTTGCCGGCATTCTCCCTCTTTATGTAAACCTTGTAAAATAAGAGAGAATAGGCATAAGTATTGTGACACAATGTGTAATAACAACCCATAATGCAATAAATATCGATATAAAAGCATGATGCAAAATGGACGTATCAAAGATCTTTATCGTTCAAACAGCATAACAACATATGTCATTTCCTTTGTTATCGGTATGTTACTTGCCTGAGATTCGATAGTCGGTATCATCATACCTAGTTCAATCTCGTTACCGGCAAGTCTCTTTACTCGTTCATGTAGCGATCCAACCTCAAACGGTCGAATCTCTGTGCATAAGTGTCATCCCTGGATCGGTAACACTGACACACACAGTACTTCGAAGGATTTATAACAGAGTAGCAATCACACACTTATTACATCGATAGTCTCAAAAGAGAACTTATTGCGATAAATATGGCTTAAGTGTTGGAAATATGCCCTAGAGGCAATAATAAAAGCATTATTATTATATTTCCATAATTGTCTTTATTCATGCTATAATTGTGTTATCCGGAAATCGTAATACATGTGTGAATAATAGACACCAACATGTCCCTAGTAAGCCTCTAGTTGACTAGCTCGTTGATCAACAGATAGTCATGGTTTCCTGACTATGGACATTGGATGTCATTGATAACGAGATCACATCATTAGGAGAATGATGTGATGGACAAGACCCAATCCTAAACATAGCATAAAGATCGTATAGTTCGTTTGCTAGAGTTTTTCCAATGTCAAGTATCCTTTCCTTAGACCATGAGATCGTGTAACTCCCGGATACCGTAGGAGTGCTTTGGGTGTACCAAACGTCACAACGTAACTGGGTGACCATAAAGGTATACTACGGGTATCTCCGAAAGTGTCTGTAGGGTTGACACGGATCAAGACTGGGATTTGTCACTCCGTATGACGGAGAGGTATCACTGGGCCCACTCGGTAATGCATCATCATTATGAGCTCAAAGTGACCAAGTGTCTGGTCACGGGATCATGCATTACGGTACGAGTAAAGTGACTTGCCGGTAACGAGACTGAACAAGGTATTGGGATACCGACGATCGAATCTCGGGCAAGTAACATACCGATTGACAAAGGGAATTGTATATGGGGTTGCTTGAATCCTTGACGTCGTGGTTCATCCGATGAGATCATCGAGGAGCATGTGGGAGCCAACATGGGTATCCAGATCCCGCTGTTGGTTATTGACCGGAGAGTCGTCTCGGTCATGTCTACATGTCTCCCGAACCCGTAGGGTCTACACACTTAAGGTTCGGTGACGCTAGGGTTGTGAAGATATGTATATGCAGTAACCCAAATGTTGTTCGGAGTACCGGATGAGATCCTGGACATCACGAGGAGTTTCGGAATAGTCCGGAGGTAAAGAATTATATATAGGAAGTGCTGTTTCGGCCATTGGGACAAGTTTCGGGGTCACAGGTATTGTACCGGGACCACCGGAAGGGTCCCGGGGGTCCATCGGGTGGGGCCACCCATCCCGGAGGGCCCCATGGGCCAACGTGGGGAGGGGAACCAGCCCATATTGGGCTGGTGCGCCCCCTAGGCCCACCCCATGCGCCTAGGGTTGAAACCCTAGGGGTGGGGGGCGCCCCACCTTGCCTTGGGGGGCACTCCAGCCCTGGCCGCCTCCCCCCTAGGAGATCTCATCTCCTAGGGCCGGCGCCCCCCTAGGGGAGCCTATATATATGAGGGGGGAAGGGGGCAGCCGTAACTTGAGTCTTGGCGCCTCCCTCTCCCCTGCTACACCTCTTCCTCTCGTAGTATACGGCGAAGCCCTACTGCTGTGACGCCCTACATCCACCACCACGCCGTCGTGCTGCTGGATCATCTTCAACCTCTCCTTCCCCTTACTGGATCAAGAAGGAGGAGACGTCACGCTGACCGTACGTGTGTTGAACGCGGAGGTGCCGTTCGTTCGGTGCTAGGATCTCTAGTGATTTGGATCACGTCGTGTACGACTACCTCATCCCCGTTCTTTGAATGCTTCCGCTCGCGATCTACAAAGGTATGTAGATGCATCCGATCACTCGTTGCTAGATGAACTCATAGATGGATCTTGGTGAAACCGTAGGAAAATTTTTGTTTTCTGCAACGTTCCCCAACAGTGGCATCATGAGCTAGGTCTATGCATAGTTCTTCTTGCGCGAGTAGAACACAATTTGTTGTGGGCGTAGATGTTGTCAACTTTCTTGCCGCTACTAGTCTTATCTTGCTTCAGCGGTATTGTGGGATGAAGCGGCCCGAACCAACCTTACACGTACGCTTACGTGAGACCGGTTCCACTGACTAACATGCACTAGTTGCATAAGGTGGCTGGCGGGTGTCTGTCTCTCCCACTTTAGTTGGAGCGGATTCGATGAAAAGGGTCCTTATGAAGGGTAAATAGAAGTTGACAAATCACGTTGTGTCTTTCACGTAGGTAAGAAAATGTTCTTGCTAGAACCCTATTTCAGCCACGTAAAACTTGCAACAACAATTAGAGGACGTCTAACTTGTTTTTGCAGAAAGTGCTTTGTGATATGATATGGCCAAAGTTGTGATGAATGATGAATGATATATATGTGATGTATGAGATGTTCATGCTATTGTAATAGGAATCACGACTTGCATGTCGATGAGTATGACAACCGGCAGGAGCCATAGGAGTTGTCTTTATTTTTTGTATGACCTGCGTGTCATTGAGAAACGCCATGTAAATTACTTTACTTTATTGCTAAACGCGTTAGCCATAGTAGTAGAAGTAATAGTTGGCGAGCAACTTCATGGAGACACGATGGAGATCATGATGATGGAGATCATGGTGTCAAGCCGGTGACAAGATGATCATGGAGCCCCAAGATGGAGATCAAAGGAGCTATGTGATATTGGCCATATGATGTCACTATTATTATTTGATTGCATGTGATGTTTATCATGTTTTGCATCTTGTTTACTTAGAACGACGGTAGTAAATAAGATGATCCCTCAATAATTTCAAGAAAGTGTTCCCCCTAACTGTGCACCATTGCGACAGTTCGTTTTTTCGAAGCACCACGTGATGATCGGGTGTGATAGATTCTAACGTTCACATACACCGGGTGTAAGACAGATTTACACATGCAAACACTTAGGTTGACTTGACGAGCCTAACATGTACAGACATGGCCTCGGAACACAGAAGACCGAAAGGTCGAGCATGAGTCATATAGAAGATACGATCAACATGAAGATGTTCACCGACGTTGATTAGTCCGTCTCACGTGATGATCGGACACGGCCTAGTTGACTCGGATCATGTTATACTTAGATGACTAGAAGAGGGATGTCTATCTAAGTGGGAGTTCATTGAATAATTTGATTAGATGAACTTAATTATCATGAACTTAGTCTAAAATCTTTGCAATATGTCTTGTAGATCAAATGGCCAACGTTGTCCTCAACTTCAACGCGTTCCTAGAGAAAACTAAGCTGAAGGACGATGGCAGCAACTATACGGACTGGGTCCGGAACCTGAGGATCATCCTCATAGCTACCAAGAAATATTATGTCCTACTAGCACCGCTAGGTGACCCACCCGTCCCACAGAACCAAGACGTTATGAACGCTTGGCAGACACGTGCTGATGACTACTCCCTCGTTCAGTGCGGCATGCTTTACAGCTTAGAGCCGGGGCTCCAAAAGCGTTTTGAGAGACATGGAGCATATGAGATGTTCGAAGAGCTGAAAATGGTTTTCCAAGCTCATGCCCGGGTCGAGAGATATGAGGTCTCCGACAAGTTCTTCAGCTGTAAGATGGAGGAAAATAGTTCTGTCAGTGAGCACATACTCACTATGTCTGGGTTGCATAACCACTTGACTCAGCTGGGAGTTAATCTCCCGGATGACGCGGTCATTGACAGAATCCTTCAGTCGCTTCCACCGAGCTACAAGAGCTTTGTGATGAACTTCAATATGCAGGGGATGGAAAAGACCATTCTTGAAGTATTTGCTATGCTGAAATCAGCAGAGGTAGAAGTCAAAAAGGAGCATCAAGTGTTGATGGTGAATAAAACCACTAAGTTCAAGAAAGGCAAGGGTAAGAAAACCTTCAAGAAGGACGGCAAGGGAGTTGCCGCGCCCGGCAAGCAAGCTGCCGGGAAGAAGCCAAAGAATGGACCCAAGCCCGAGACTGAGTGTTTTTATTGCAAGGGAAGTGGTCACTGGAAGCGGAACTGCCCCAAATACTTAGCGTACAAGAAGGCCGGCAAAACAAAAGGTATATGTGATATACATGTAATTGATGTGTACCTTACTAGCACTTGTAGTAGCTCCTGGGTATTTGATACCGGTGCAGTTGCTCACATTTGTAACTCAAAGCAGGAGCTGCGGAATAAACGGAGACTAGCGAAGGACGAGGTGACGATGCACGTCGGGAATGGTTCCAAGGTCGATGTGATCGCCGTCGGCACGCTACCTCTGCATTTACCCACGGGATTAGTTTTAAACCTCAATAATTGTTATTTAGTACCGGCTTTGAGCATGAACATTGTATCGGGATCTCGTTTAATTCGAGATGGCTACTCATTTAAATCCGAGAATAATGGTTGTTCTATTTATATGAGAGATATGTTTTATGGTCATGCTCCGATGGTGAATGGTTTATTCTTAATGAATCTCGAGCGTAATGCTACACATGTTCATAGTGTGGATACCAAAAGATGTAAGGTTGATAATGATAGTCCCACATACTTGTGGCACTGCCGCCTTGGTCACATAGGTGTCAAACGCATGAAGAAGCTCCATGCAGATGGACTTTTAGAGTCTCTTGATTATGAATCATTTGACACGTGCGAACAATGCCTCATGGGTAAAATGACCAAGACTCCGTTCTCAGGAACAATGGAGCGAGCAACCAACTTATTGGAAATCATACATACTGATGTGTGTGGTCCAATGAGTGTTGAGGCTCGCGGTAACGAGATTGAACAAGGTATTGGGATACCGACGATCGAATCTTGGGCAAGTAACATACCGATTAACAAAGGGAATTGTATACGGGGTTGCTTGAATCCTCGACGTCGTGGTTCATCCGATGAGATCATCGAGGAGCATGTGGGAGCCAACATTGGTATCCAGATCCCGCTATTGGTTATTGACCGGAGAGTCGTCTCGGTCATGTCTACATGTCTCCCGAACCCGTAGGGTCTACACACTTAAGGTTCGGTGACGCTAGGGTTGTGAAGATATGTATATGCAGTAACCCGAATGTTGTTCGGAGTCCCGGATGAGATCCCGGATGTCACGAGGAGTTTCGGAATAGTCCGGAGGTAAAGAATTATATATAGGAAGTGCTGTCTCGGCCATCGGGACAAGTTTCGGGGTCACGGGTATTGTACCGGGACCACCGAAAGGGTCCCGGGGGTCCACCGGGTGGGACCACCCATCCCGGAGGGCCCCATGGGCCAAAGTGGGGAGGGGAACCAGCCCATAGTGGGCTGGTGCGCCCCCTAGGCCCACCCCATGCGCCTAGGGTTGAAACCCTAGGGGTGGGGGCGCCCCACCTTGCCTTGGGGGCCACTCCAGCCCTGGCCGCCGCCCCCCTAGGAGATCTCATCTCCTAGGGCCGGCGCCCCCCCTAGGGGAGCCTATATATATGAGGGGGGGAGGGGGCAGCCCGTACCTTGAGTCTTGGCGCCTCCCTCTCCCCTGCTACACCTCTTCCTCTCGTAGTATACGGTGAAGCCCTGCTGCTGTGACGCCCTGCATCCACCACCACGCCGTCGTGCTGCTGGATCATCTTCAACCTCTCCTTCCCCTTGCTGGATCAAGAAGGAGGAGACGTCATGCTGACCGTACGTGTGTTGAACGCGGAGGTGCCGTCCGTTCGGCGCTAGGATCTCCGGTGATTTGGATCACGTCGTGTACGACTACCTCATCCCCGTTCTTTGGACGCTTCCGCTCGCGATCTACAAAGGTATGTAGATGCATCCGATCACTCGTTGCTAGATGAACTCATAGATGGATCTTGGTGAAACCGTAGGAAATTTTTTGTTTTCTGCAACGTTCCCCAACATTAAGGTCATCTAAGATAACATCGGAAGGCTTGGAAGATAAAGTGAGTCCATCAATTCCAACAGCATAACTGAGTGCACGACAACGACCTAGCGCACCTTATTCTTCGTCTGGAAAGTCTGCAACATGATAGGTTGCAGCCCAAAACGGGTCAACACAAGGAATGTGCTGGCAAGATAACACAATAGAGCAATGAACAAGTCAAGACTATCACTACATGCATATGAGGCTGGTGGAGGCTCTACGGTTATAATGTTTTTGCGAAAAGCCAATTTTTCCCTACAACAAAGGAATATATTTAATTTAACTATCATGGTAATTATTAAACATTGAGAAGGTTCCTCCAACTCAATCCAAATTAAACAGTCTTAAAAACCCAACCAAATTAAATTAGCAGAGTGATGAGATCAACATGATAATCCAAGATCCAGATACTCAAGATGTCCATAATCGGGGACACGGCTAACCATGATTAGTTTATACACTCTGCAGGGGTTTGCACATTTTTCCCCACAAGACTCGATCTCCTCCATTGTATTTCTCGCACTACATGGTGTTTGAGAAACGGATGGCCAAGACACAGTCTTTCAGAAGCATTAACTCTAACCCTGGGTAGACCGTACCAACCTACACCCCCTACATCTGCTAGCCTACCACTAGAAGAGGTCATGCAACTTACTCCACTACGCTAGAGCCCATAATAGCGTGTGGCTGCACACGGAAGTTTCTAGCATGAATAATCTTATGATCCCTTTGAGCCTAGGTGGCGAACCATAGGATGATCACACGGGTACTCCGGGATATCCTAGGACAACACTAAATTCTCCAGGTGCCCGCAACCAATCCACCTAGATGTTTATTTAAGTAGCCACCTTAAGTTAACCATTAATTAACAATCTCACATCTGTCATGGATACACGCAAACCCAATCCATGTCTACGAGCATAGCATGGCGGTATAAGCATAACGTAGAAGTAACTCCCAGGGGTTTGATAATAAAAAAGGGCAATAGGTTCTACCTTATTATCTACTTCCCAGAACCCACATGTTAAGAGATCTTACTCATGCAATGATTAAGGGTTGTAACTAATGCATAAAACCGGGTAAGAAAAGAGTATGATCAAAGTGTTACTTGCCTTGCTGATGATCCGCAAAACCTAGAGACTCGTAGTAGCACGTTGCACACTCCGGGAATTCTATCACAAACAAACAATAGCATACATAAGCACTCAAGCAAATATGCAAGGGTAAAACTTCAAATAGGAAGATCCAAACTGAAAGTTCAACTGAAGAGCTTCGATCTGCAAAAAGAATCAATCGAATTGGAGCTACGGAACTGAAACTACGGTCAAAAGAACTTCGTAAACAAATATGCTTGAAACCAAGTTTTAAATTGTCAAAACCTTGTTAAAGTTGATTAAACATAAAGAGGGGTTCGAGATGAAGATTTTGGCGTTGGTTTCACTGGATTTGGACAAACGGTTAAGAAACGGCGAGGGTTTGAAGATCAGGGGCTAATCTGTGATAAAACAATCACAGATAGGTCACTGGCCAAAAATAAACAGAAAAAGAAAAATCTATCGGACGAACGTCCGCTAACAGAGGCTAAAGAACGAATTCGTTCGTTAAAACGAACGAAAGAATGCTAAATAACTAAACCGAAAAAACCAAACCGATCAAAAAAACAACTAGTTTTTTTAAAACGAACGATTTTACCTAAACCGGAAAAAACCTGGCGACGGATCCAACGGCTCCGATGGCTCGATTCTGGCGGACGGGGCAGCATGAGGCGGCGGCTTGGATGGGGCTAGGCGAGGGCGGCGCTAGGCGCAGGAGGCGGGGCTGGCGGCGCGGCTCGGGGTGGTGGCGAGGGGCGACGATGGGTATTTAAAGGCCGGGGGGCTGGGTGCTTGGGGAAGGGGGCGCGGCGACCTGTCCAAGACGGACACGTCCATGGCGGCGGCGGCGCTCAGGAGTCCTCTCCCGAGTCGGAGCGGGAGGCGCGCGGCTGGGCCGGCTGGGCCTCGGCCTAGTTCGGTCCAGAATAAACTTTTTTTAAATAAGATTCCGCCGAGAAAAATCCTAAATAAATAAAAATAAAAATCTAAAAATACCAAAAATAATTTTCACCGTCTGAATAGAATATTTAGAACAAAGTGAACATTTTCTTGGCCTAAAATGCAATTTTAAAAAATGCATATTTTTCTAATTCAAATAAAATAGCAATAAAATCCAAATAAAAATTATTATTTGATTTTAACGTTTTTCCTCCAATATTTCATTTATTTTGGAGAAGTCATATAATCTCCTCTCATATATTTTTAATATTGAAAATATTATTTGGAGAGGAAAAATAATTAAAACCGAAGTGACCCACTTTTCAATATTTGAGAAAATTCAAATATGAAAATAATAAAATCTCCAACTCTCTTCGTGGGTCCTTGAGTTGCTTAGGATTTTTAGGATCACGCCAAAATGCAAATAAAATATGATATGCATATGATGTCCTATGTATAACATTTCAAATTGAAAATTTGGGATGTTACAAACCTACCCCCTTAAGATGAATCTCGTCCTCGAGATTCGGGTTGGCTAGAAAATAGGTGTGGGTGGTCTTTCCGTAGATCTTCCTCTCATTCCCAGGTGGCTTCATCCTCGGTATGGTGGCTCCATTGAACTTTGCAAAACTTGATAACCTTGCTGCGGGTAACTCAGCTGGCAAACTCGAGAATCTTGACTGATTTCTCCTCATAGGTCAGATCACTATCCAACTGAATTGCTTCCAAGGGCACTGTATCTCTCAGAGGAATATCAGCCATCTCTGCATCGCACTTCTTCAACTGGGAAACGTGGCACACATCGTGAACTCCTAACAGTCCTTCGGGTAACTCCAACTTGTATGCCACCTCTCACATATGTTCCAGAACTCGGTATGGTCCTACAAATCTTGGGGCTAACTTTCCCTTGACTCCAAAGCGTTTAACTCCTCGTAGGGGTGATACCCGAAGATATGCCCTGTCTCCGATTTCATAGACTACCTCCTTGCATTTTGAGTCTGTATAACTCTTCTGCCTGGACTGAGCTACCTCCAGCCTGTCTCGAATCAACTTAACCTTCTCGTCTGATTCTTTAATCAAATCTGGTCCAAACAACTGGCGGTCTCCAACTTCATACCACATTAATGGTGTCCTGCACCTTCTTCCATACAGAGCTTCGAAAGGTGCCATCTTCAAACTAGCTTGATAACTGTTGTTGTAAGAGAATTCTGTGCAGGGCAAATTATCATCCCAACTAGATCCATAATCAAGCGCACAAGCTCTCAACATGTCCTCCAGAATCTGATTGACTCTCTCGGTCTGTCCATCTGTCTGCGGATGAAAAGTTGTACTGAACTCTAGCCTGGTGCCCAAGGTCTGGTGCAGCTGGTGCCAAAACTTTGAAGTAAACGGTGTTCCTCTATCTAATATGATAGTCCTCAGAACTCCATGCAGACATACGATCCTGGTCATATATATCTTGGCCAACTTCACACTTGTATAGGTGGTTTTCACTGCGATAAAGGGAGCTACTTTGGTCAGATGATCCACTACTACCCAGATAGAATCATATCCCGATCGGGTCCTGGGTAATTCGGTGATAAAATCCATGCCAAGCTTGTCCCACTTCCATTTGGGTATCAACATAGGCTGCAGTAATCCTACTGGCTTCTGATGCTCTGCCTTCACTCTCTGACATACATCACATACAGCTACATACTCGGCAATATCCTTCTTCATACCAGTCCACCAGAAATGCTCCTTTAAATCCAAATGCATCTTGGTGTTTCCGGGGTGTATTGAATATGGTGAGTCATGAGCTTCCTGAAGTATTAACTTCTTGATATATGCATTATTGGGCACATAAACACGATCCTCAAACCATAAGGTATCGTGCTAATCTTCACGAAAACCTTTGGCTTTTCCTTTGCCCATCTTCTCATTTATCTCAGCAATTTCCTTATCATCCTTCTGAGCTTCTCGAATCTTTCCCAATAATGTCGACTGAATTTCTAAAGCTGCAACAAAACCTCTATGGACTATCTCCAAACGTAGCTCCCTGAGATTTTCGGCTAACTCTGTTGGTAATCCTACGCTTACGTGGGTATTGGCATAACTCTTCCGGCTCAAAGCGTCTGCTACGACATTGGCCTTGCATGGATGATAGTGCAACTTCATATCATAATCCTTTATAAGCTCGAACCATCTCCTTTGCCTAAGATTCAACTCCTTCTGTGTGGAAATGTACTTCAAACTCTTATGATCCGTGTACACATCACAGTGATTTTCCAATAAGAAAATGTCTCCAGGTCTTGAGCGCATGCACTACTGCTGCTAACTCCAAATCATGTGTGGCATAATTCAACTCATGCGGTCGAAGCTGACGTGAGGCATATGCAACAACTCTTCCATCTTGCATAAGTACGCCTCCAAGTCCTAAGCGAGATGCGTCGCAACACACTTGGAAATCCTTGCGTATATCCGGCAGAATCAGCACTAGGGCTGTTACCAAACGTTTCTTCAACTCCTAGAAACTTGCCTCACATTCATCTGTCCATTTGAACTTGGTGTCCTTTTTCAAAAACTCCATCATAGGCTTCGCAATCTTAGAGAAATTCTCGATGAACCTCCGGTAATATCCCGCGAGTCCCAGAAAACTGCGGATCTCTCCAACTGAGGTGGGTGCCAACAACTCAGTGACTAACTGAACCTTAGTAGAGTCTACTGCTATACCTTCTCCTGATATAACATGTCCAAGGAATCCAACTTCCTTCAACCAAAACTCACATTTGCTGAACTTGGTGTATAACTGATGTTCCCTGAGCTTCTCGAGAACTAAACACAAATGCTCCTTGTATTCCTCTTCATTCTTCGAGTATACCAAAATGTCATCAATGAACACCATGACAAATTTATTCAACAACTCCGTGAACACCTTATTCATCATACTCATGAAATAGGCTGGGGCGTTCGTCAATCCAAATGACATAACCGTGTACTCATATAGCCCGTACCTTGTGGTGAAGGCTGTCTTAGGTATATCCTGTTCTCGGATCTTCAGCTGGTGGCATCCTGATCGAAGATCGATCTTGGAAAATACTTTAGCTCCTTGTAACTGGTCAAACAAATCATTGATCATCGGCAATGGGTACTTGTTCTTGATCGTCACTTCATTCAATGCACGATAATCCCTCACCATAGCCTGGTAGCTCCTCTGGAAATACATCCGGATAATCCCTCACCACAGGCACTTCCTCTTGAACAACGCCCGTGAGGGATTTTACGTGAGTCCTCTTTGGGGTATGCCTGGATACATACTTAATCCTTTTCCCTCCGTGGTGGTGAGCAGAATTGACTTACTGGCACAATCAATGTTTCCTCCATACTTTGATAGCCAATCCATACCTAGTATCACATAAAATCCTTGAGACTCCAGAATTATTAGGTCTGAGGGGAAAACATGGCTGCCAACTTCCAATGGTTAAGGGTAACCGTTTGATAACCCACAAGTATAGGGGATCGCAATAGTTTTCGAGGGTAGAGTATTCAACCCAAATTTATTGATTCGACACAAGGGGAGCCAAAGAATATTCTCAAGTATTAGCAGCTGAGTTGTCAATTCAACCACACCTAGAAACTTAATATCTGTAGCAAAGTGTTTATTAGCAAAGTAATATGATAGTAGTGGTAACGGTAGCAAAAGTAATATTTTTGGGTTTTGTATTGTAACAGTAGCAGCGGAAAAGTAAATAAGAGAAGAACAATATATGAAAAGCTCATAGGCAATGGATCGGTGATGGAGAATTATGTTGGATGCGATTATTCATGCAACAGTTATAACATAGGGTGACACAGAACTAACTCCAATTCATCAATGTAATGTATGCATGTATTCGAAATATAGTCATACATGCTTATGGAAAAGAACTTGCATGACATCTTTTGTCCTACCCTCCCGTGGCAACGTGTCCAATTGGAAACTAAGGGATATTAAGGCCTCCTTTTAATAGAGTACCGGACCAAAGCATTAACACATAGTGAATACATGAACTCCTTAAACTATGGTCATCACCGGGAGTGATCCCGATTATTGTCACTTCGGGGTTGCCGGATCATAACACATAGTAGGTGACTATAGACTTGCAAGATAGGATCAAGAACTCGCATATATTCATGAAAACATAATAGGTTCAGATCTGAAATCATGGCACTCGGGCCCTAGTGACAAGCATTAAGCATAGCAAAGTCATAGCAACATCAATCTCAGAACATAGTGGATACTAGGGATCAAACCCTAACAAAACCAACTCAATTACATGATAAATCTCATCCAACCCATCACCGGCCAGCAAGCCTACGATGGAATTACTCACGCACAGCGGTGAGCATCATGAAATTGGTGATGGAGGATGGTTGATGATGACGACGTCGACGAATCCCCCTCTCCGGAGCCCCGAACGGACTCCAGATCAGCCCTCCCGAGAGGTTTTAGGGCTTGGCGGCGGCTCCGTATCGTAAAACGCGATGATTTCTTCTCTCTGATTTTTTCTCATCGAAACTCAATATATGGAGGTGGAGTTGGAGTCGGAGACGCAACAGGGGCCCACGAGGTAGGGGGGCGCGCCCTAGGGGGGGCCCACCCTCGTGAGAAGGGTGTGGGCCCCCTTGTCTTCATCTTTGGCGAGGATTTTTTTTTATTTTTTCTAAGATGTTGCGTGAAGTTTCAGGTCATTCCGAGAATATTTGTTTTCTGCACATAAAACAACACCATGGTAATTCTGCTGAAAACAGCGTCAGTCTGGGTTAGTTCCACTCAAATCATACAAATTAGAGTCCAAAACAAGGGCAAAAGTGTTTGGAAAAGTAGATACGACGGAGACGTATCAACTCCCCCAAGCTTAAACCCTTGCTTGTCCTCAAGCAATTCAGTTGACAAACTGAAAGAAAGAAAGAAAAACTTTTACAAACTCTGTTTGCTCTTGTTGTTGTAATTATGTCAAGCCAGCATTCAAGTTTTCAACATAGATCATAACTAACCACATTTGCAATAATTCTCAGGTCTCATAATTACTCATATCAATAGCATAATCAACTAGCAAGTCATAATAATAAATCTCGGATGACAACACTTTCTCAAAACAATCATAATATGATATAACAAGATGGTATCTCACTAGCCCTTTCTGAGACCGCAAAACATAAATGTAGAGCACCTTTAAAGATCAAGGACTGACTAGACATTGTAATTCATGGTAAAAGAGATTCAATCATAGTCATACCCAATATAAATTAATAGTGATGAATGCAAATGACGGCTGTGCTCTCCAGCTAGTGCTTTTTAATAAGAGGGTGATGACTCAACATAAAAGTAATGGATAGGCCCTTCGCAGAGGGAAGCAGGGATATGTAGAGGAGCCAGAGCTCGGTTTTAAAATAGAGATAAATTGTATTTTGAGCGGTATACTTTCATTGTCAACGTAACAACTAAGAGATGGCAATATCTTCCATACTAAACACATTATAGGCGGTTCCCAAACAGAATGGTAAAGTTTATACTCCCCCTCCACCAACAAGCATCAATCCATGGCTTGCTCGAAACAACGAGTGCCTCCAACATACATCAGGTCCCAGGGGGAGTTTTGCTTGCAATTAATTTTGAGTTAGTTTGCATAAAGTATGGGACTGGGCATCCCGGTGACCAGCCATTTTCTCGTGAGTGAGGAGCGGAGTCCACTCCTCTTGAGAATAACCCGCCTAACATGGAAGATAAGGACAGCCTTTGTTGATACATGAGCTATTCGAGCATACAAAACAGAATGTTTATTTGAAGGTTTAGAGTTTGGCACATACAAATTTACTTGGAACGGCAGGTAGATACCGCATATAGGAAGGTATAGTGGACTCATCTGGAATAACTTTGGGGTTTAAGGGATTGGATGCACAAGCAGTATTCCCGCTTAGTACAAGTGAAGGCTAGCAAAAGACTGGGAAACGACCAACTAGAGAGCGACAACAGCCATGTACATGCATTAAAATTAATAAAGATTGGATGCAAGCATGAGTAGGATATAATCCACCATGAACATAAATATCGTGAAGGCTATGTTGATTTGTTTCAACTACATGCGTGAACATGTGCCAAGTCAAGTCACTTAAATCATTCAAAGGAGGATACCACCCCATCATACCACATCATAATCATCTCAATAGCATGTTGGCACACAAGGTAAACCATTATAACTCATAGCTAATCAAGCATGGCACAAGCAACTATGATCTCTAATTGTCATTGCAAACATGTTTATTCATAATAAGCTGAATCAAGAACGAGGGACTCATCATATTTACAAAAACAAAAGAGTTCAAGTTCATACCAGCTTTTCTTATGTCAGTCAGTCCATCATATATCATCATAATTGCCTTTCACTTGCACGACCGAACGGTGTGAATAATAATAAGAGTGTACGTGCATTGGACTAAGCTGAAATCTGCGAGCATTCAATAAACAGGAGAAGACAAGGCAATATGGGCTCTTGGTTAGATCAACAATAATGCATATAAGAGCCACTTCAACAATTTAATTATGGTCTTCTCCTACTGACCCCCAAAGAAAAGAAATAAAACTATTTACACGGGAAAGCTCCCAACAAGCAAAAGAAGAACGGGAAATATTTTTTGGGTTTTCTTTTTTAATTATTACTAGTACAGCAGAAAAATAAACTAATTCTAATTTTTTGGTTTTTCTTAAGATTTACTAAACACACAAGAAGAAAGCAGGAAAAAGAAAATAAACTAGCATGGATATTACAGTGAAAAAGTATGAGCACCGACATCTAGCAATGAGTGTGTGTGAACATAAATGTAATGTCGGTGAGAAATATGTACTCCCCCAAGCTTAGGCTTTTGGCCTAAGTTGGTCTATGGCCACGGCTGGCCTGGCGGATATCCATAGTAATAGTTGTTGGGGTCATACTATGATGCGGAAGAATAGTTGCAATCATACTGTGATGAAGAAGAAGACTCTGACTGCCACTGGCTGACAGTCAGCTCTGGATCCCAAGAATAAACAGATTGTCGTGGAGGCTCATCTTGTGGTTCTTGTTCTGGGGCTGGTACAGGATTCTTGTAAGCTTGGACGGCAGCCCACGTAACGAGGTAGGGTCCTACAAAATTAAACAAAGAAGGAGCAGGCAGGGTAATAGTCTCAGGGTGATGTTTGTTAAAGAATAATTGATACTTAAGCTCTCCTTCCCTATTCTTAACAATGAAATCATGTGCCACCATACTTTTATGATCTAGATAAACACGGGGCAGCACATTTTCTTCCTTCTTGGCATGCCTAATAGGTATGTTAAAATGTGCAGCTAGGCGTGTGGCATAAACACCTCCAAAGATGGGACCCTTAGTACGGTTCATACTTAACCGTCTAGCAATAATACCGCCCAAACTAAAAGTGTTATCACTGTATAAACCGTGGTGAAGAATAATTATATCAGGGATACTAAGGTTTCCACTGTTTCCGTGTCCAATTAAACAACGACTAGCAAATAATGCAAAGTAACGTAAAACAGGAAAATGCATGCTAGTGATTCATGCATCGGAAACCTTTCTAGTTTCTCCTATAGTGATAGTATCAATAAACCCAGCCACATCATCATGATGTGGTTCTTCTGTCTTGCCCTCAAAAGGGATTAAACAAATCCGACAGAAATCATAAAGTGACATCTCCTTATGCTCATCATATAAATGAAACTCCACCGTATGTGGTGAGTTCCTAGAATGAAAATGAAAGTTTTGCACAAAAGTATTTGTGAGCAAGAGATACTGATCGCATTGGTCGTGGAGGAAAGCGGTGAGGCCTGCATTATGAGCCAATTCATGAAAATCTTCATAGATACTGGCTGCTCTCAAGAAATCTTCAGAAGGCCATTCGTACGCCCGAATCTCCGCGGTGCGCGGCAAATTATACTTAGGCTTCGGTGCCTTTTCCTTTGAGCTTTGGCTTGATGAGCCCCTAAAAAAATCTCCTCATTATTTTTCTGAAATAATCTGAAATTCTTAGTAACTTCAAAATAAAAGTAACCAAACTCAATAAAACTGATAGCAACTACTCCTACAAGTGCCTAGAGCCTATATCAAGCATTAGAACTACTTGGAACCATATAAATTTGACATGCAAGCTCAAGAACATGGTCACCTATGCAACACAAATTTGCAAAGAATAAAGCACTAGAACAAGAATTAATTGGACCAATGGAGGAGTCACATACCAAGGGACAATCTCCCCAAGCAGTTTTGCGAGAGGTGCTTTGAGCAAGGAGATCAAAAATCACACCAAAGTGGCTGGAACTCGTGCTTGAGTTGGTTTTCAGGCTTGTGTGAGATAGAGGAAGAAGATGGGTGCTGGGATAAGTGGAGGAGGGCCACCGTGGGCCCACGAGGCAGGGGGCGCACCCTATAGGGGGGGGCGCCCACCACCCTCGTGACCAGGTGGCAGCTCCTCCCGCGGTAATTTTTGCACAGTAAATCCTCAAATATTCCTGAAAAAATCATATTAAATTGGCATGTCATTCTGAGGACTTTTATTTTCGAGATATTTTTATATTGTACGGATAAGCCAGGAAACAGACAGAAAAATACTATTTTTACTTTATTTAATATAAATAACAGAAAATATAGAGAGGGTACAGAAGTTTGTGCTTCTAGTTTCATCCATCTCATGCTCATCAAAAGGAATCCACTAACAAGGTTGATCAAGTCTTGTTAACAAACTCATTCCGATAATCATGAAACCGGAGAAATTTCAAATAACACTAAGTTACCTCAACGGGGATATGCACATCCCCTATAATAAGTATATCATATTTCTTCTTGACAATAGGAAGAGGAAATTCAAAACCTCCAAATATAATCGATGGAATTTTTCCAATAGAGTTGATACTATGAACTTGAGGTTGTTTCCTCGGAAAGTGTAGCATATGCTCATTACCATTAACATGAAAAGTGACATTGCCTTTGTTGCAGTCAATAACAGCCCCTGTAGTATTAAGAAAAGGTCTTCCAAGAATAATAGACATACTATCATCCTCGGGAATATCAAGTATAACAAATTCCGTTAAAATAGTAACGTTTGCAACCACAACAGGCACATCCTCACAAATACCGACAGGTATAGCAGTTGATTTATCAGCCATTTGCAAAGATATTTCAGTAGGTGTCAGCTTATTCAATTCAAGTCTACGATATAAAGAGAGAGGCATAACACTAACACCGGCTCCAAGATCACATAAAGCAGTTTTAATATAATTTCTTTTGATGGAGCAAGGTATAGTAGGTACTACAGGGTATCCAAGTTTCTTTGGTATTCCACCCTTAAAAAGTATAATTAGCAAGCATGGTGGAAATCTCAGCTTCTGGTATCTTTCTTTATTAGTAATGATATCCTTCGTATATTTAGCATAAGGATTTGTTTTGAGCACATCAGTTAATCTCATACGCAAAAAGATAGGCCTAATCATTTCAACAAAGCGCTCAAAATCCTCATCATCCTTTTTCTTGGATGGTTTTGGAGGAAAAGGCATGGGTTTCTGAACCCAAGGTTCCCTTTCTTTACCATGTTTCCTAGCAACAAAGTCTCTTTTATCATAACGTTGATTCTTTGATTGCGGGTTATCAAGATCAACAGCAGGTTCAATTTCTACATCATTGTTATTACTAGGTTGAGCATCATCATGAACATCAGCATTAATATTTTCATTAGGTTCATGTTCATTACCAGATTGTGTTTCAGCATCAGACATAGATATATCATTTGGATTATCAGGTGGTTCAACAATAGGTTCACTAGAAGTTTGCACAGTTCTATCATTTTTCTTCTTCTTCTTTTTAGAAGAACTAGGAACATCAATATTATTTCTTTGAGAATCTTGCTCGATTCTCTTAGGGTGGCCTTCAGGATACAAAGGTTCATGAGTCATTCTACCAGTTCTAGTAGCCACTCTAACAGCATAATCATTTTTCTTACTATTCATTTCATCAAGCACTTCTTTTTGAGCTTTAAGTACTTGTTCTAGTTGAGTGGTAACCATAGAAGCATGTTTGCTAACAAGTTTAAGTTCACCTTTAATATCAGCCATATAATCACCCAAGCGTCTAATCATATAAGCATTTTCTTTTAATTGTCTACCAAAATAAGCATTGAAGTCGTCTTGCTTAAACATAAAGTTATCAAACTCATCCAAGCACTGACTAGCAATTTTAGTAGGAGGGACTTCGGCTTTATCATATCTATAGAGAGAATTTACCTTTACTACCTGAGTCGAGATATTAGGATCAAGAGGTTCTTCAATAAATAAAGAATTGAGATCATATGTTTCTTCAACAGGCGGTATATTAAGACCATGTATTTCTTCAATAGAAGGTAAATTCTTAATGTCTTCATCTTTAATACCTTTTTCTTTTATAGATTTCTTTGCCTCTTGCATATCTTCGGGATTGAGAAATAGAACACCTCTCTTCTTCGGAGTTGGTTTAAGAATAGGCTCAGTAATTGGAGAAGGAGTTGGCTCAGGAGGTGCCCAATTATTTTCATTTGTCAACATATTATTCAATAGAATTTCAGCTTCATCCGGTGTTCTTTCCCTGAAAAGAGAACCAGCACAACTATCCAGGTAATCTCTGAAAGCATCGGTTAGTCCATTATAAAAGATATCAAGTATTTCAGGTTTCTTAAGAGGATGATCAGGCAAAGCATCAAGTAACTTGAGAAGCCTCCCCCAAGCTTGTGGGAGACTCTCTTCTTTAATATGCACAAAGTTGTATATTTCCCTCAAAGCAGCTTGTTTCTTATGAGCAGGGAAATATTTAGCAGAGAAGTAATAAATCATATCCTGGGGACTACGCACACAATCAGGATCAAGAGAATTAAACCATATTTTAACATCACCCTTTAATGAGAACGGAAATATTTTGAGTATATTAAAGTAACGCGATCTCTCATCATTAGTGAACAGGGCAGCTATATCATTTAACTTAGTAAGATGTGCCACAACAGTTTCAGATTCATAGCCATAAAACGGATCAGATTCAACCAAAGTAATTATATCAGGATCAACAGAGAATTCATAATCCTTATCAGGAACACATATAGGTGAAGTAGCAAAGGCAGGGTCGGGTTTCATTTTATCTCTAAGTGATTCTTTGTTCCATTTAATTAATAACCTCTTAAGCTCATATCTATCTTTGCAAGCTAAAATAGCGGCAGAAGATTCCATATCGAAAAGATAACCCTCAGGAATAACAGGCATATTTTCATCATCACTTTCATCATCGTATTCAGATTCAATAATTTCTTTTTCTCTAGCCCTAGCAATTTGTTCATCAAGAAATTCACTAAGGGGCACAGTAGTATCAGGCATAGAAGTAGTTTCATCATAAGTATCATGCATAGCAGAAGTGGCATCATCAATAACATGCGACATATCAGAACGAATAGCAGAAGCAGGTGTAGGTGTCGCTAACTTACTCATAACAGAAGGAGAATCAAGTGCAGAGCTAGATGGCAGTTCCTTACCTCCCCTCGTAGTTGAGGGATAGATCTTGGTTTTTGGATCTCTCAAGTTCTTCAGATATAAATTGTCCAGCAGATATAAATCCCAAGTGACTCAAAGAATAGAGCTATGCTCCCCGGCAACGGCGCCAGAAATTAGTCTTGATAACCCACAAGTATAGGGGATCGCAACAACTTTCGAGGGTAGAGTATTCAACCCAAATTTATTGATTCGACACAAGGGGAGCCAAAGAATATTCTCAAGTATTAGCAACTGAGTTGTCAATTCAACCACACCTGGAAACTTAGTATCTGCAGCAAAGTGTTTAGTAGCAAAGTAATATGATAGTGGTGGTAGCGGCAACAAAAGCAAAGGCATCAAAAATAATGTTTTTGGTATTTTGTAGTGATTGTAACAGTAGCAGTGGAAAGTAAATAAGCGAGAACCTGTATATGGAAAACTCGTAGGGACCGAATCAGTGATGGATAATTATGCCGGATGCGGTTCATCATGTAACAGTCATAACATAGGGTGACACAGAACTAGCTCTAATTCATCAGTGTAATGCAGGCATGTATTCCGTATATAGTCATACGTGCTTATGGAAAAGAACTTGCATGACATCTTTTGTCCTACCCTCCCGTGGCAGCGGGGTCCTATTGGAAACTTAGGGATATTAAGGTCTCCTTTTAATAGAGAACCGGAACAAAGCATTAGCACATAGTGAATACATGAACTCCTCAAACTATGGTCATCACCGGGAGTGGTCCCGATTATTGTCACTTCGGAATGGCTGGATCATAACACATAGTAGGTGACTATAGACTTGCAAGATAGGATCAAAAACTCACATATATTCATGAAAACATAATAGGTTCAGATCTGAAATCATGGCACTCGGGCCCTAGTGACAAGCATTAAGCATAGCAAAGTCATAGCAACATCAATCTCAGAACATAGTGGATACTAGGGATCAAACCCTAACAAAACTAACTCGATTACATGATAAATCTCATCCAACCCATCACCGTCCAGCAAGCCTACGATGGAATTACTCACACACGGCGGTGGGCATCATGAAATTGGTGATGGAGGATGGTTGATGATGACGACGCCGACGAATCCCCCTCTCCGGAGCCCCGAACGGACTCCAGATCATCCCTCCCGAGAGGTTTTAGGGCTTGGCGGCGGCTCCGTATCATAAAACGCGATGATTTCTTCTCTCTGATTTTTTTCTCATCGAAACTCAATATATGGGGGTGGAGTTGGAGTTGGAGACGCAACAGGGGGCCCACGAGGTAGGGGGCGCGCCCTAGGGGGGGCGCCCCCCACCCTCGTGAGAAGGGTGTGGCCCCCCTGGTCTTCATCTTTGGCGAGGATTTTTTATTATTTTTTCTAACATGTTCCGTGAAGTTTCAGGTCATTCCGAGAATATTTGTTTTCTGCACATAAAACAACACCATGGTAATTCTGCTGAAAATAGCGTCAGTCCGGGTTAGTTCCATTCAAATCATACAAATTAGAGTCCAAAACAAGGGCAAAAGTGTTTGGAAAAGTAGATACGATGGAGACGTATCACATGACTCAGCCAACAGTTGTTCAAGTTCATTTAAGTCCGGTTAAACTTGAATGCAAATGATGTTGAGCCATATTAAAAATAACATGATGCAACCATAATGCATGAGCATGATATCAACATAAGCATGGAGGTGCAACATAATCATCGAGCATATCCACAACATTAAATCATATATCCGAATGAGCAGGGCATATGGACGAGCATGAATATAACAAGCATAACACTACTCATAGCATAACATGATCACTAGCATCAACGATAAATACCAAGCAAGAACATAGCAATAATACTACCAAGTAAGCATGTAAACAAATAGTGCAACGGAAACATGCATAGCAACGGTTCTCGGTAACCGACATTAGTCATGCACCGCAGAACATGACCAACCAATATGTACTACTATCAAGCATGACAATATGAAAGTAATACTAGCAAGTAGTTCATGATAACAAAGTGCAAGAAAGCATAGCATGGCAGTGAACACAAATCCATAAGCATCACGGAAACAACGATAACTGTATCAAAACAAGCAGACATTTATTAAATATTCAAGTTGAAAACCATGGCTACTGCAGGGCCATCATGCAAGTGGGTGTTTTGGCTTGCCTGGGGGTGACGCAGACTCTAGGAAGAAGTGCGGTGAAGCCGCGGAACGAAACGTCGGTCGGTTCTCTCTCGGAAGGGGATGCTTAGAGGCAAGGGCAAAATGGTCATTTTCACTGTGAGACCACCTAGTGAAAATGCTACCAACAGAAATATCTCGACGAGACGAAGGAGTGAGCGTTGGTTGCACCTCAATCGGAGTTACGGTCGCGAAGTTATGAGGTGTAGAAGATCAGGGACCAATCTGTGAATATTTTCATCACCAACGGGTCCCTGAGTGAATAAGACAGAGGCATATATTAGTGATTACGCTTTCTGAATTGGAAAACGTATTCTTGCCTGGAGGAGGAAGAAAATACGCTTTCACTGACGGAAAACGCGTTCGGGTAAAACCCGTTTCCACTTAAACACGTGGACCCAGGGGGCAGACACTTACAGGAGGGGCCCAGCGGCATGGGGGGCGCTGGCCTCGGTCGTCTTCTTCCCCCCGTGCCTCTGTTCCTCTCGTGGAACAGAGCAGGGGACAGGGGAGGAAGCGGCCAAGGGGCCGGCGGGCGCAGGCCACCTCCGGCCGAGCCGAGGCCACCGGCGGGTGCGCGGGACCGAGGCGCCTCCGTTCAGGGAAGACACAGTCGCCGGGGAGGAGTGAGGTGGAGGGGAGAGGCGGCGCCAGAGGAGGCCAGGGGCGGCGGCCGTGGTGGTGTTCCGGCGAAACGGGCGACTCCGGCGAGGGGGCAAGGGGGTGGGAGTGGAACGAGTAGAACTCGTTGGACGTGGTAGGAGGAGGATAGGAGGCTCGGTTTGGTCGGAACCAAGCCGAGGCCGAGGCGGCCATGGAGGACAGAGGTGAACTCTGGCGAGATGTGGCGATCCTGGTGACCAAATGAGGCGAGGGAGAGATGGGTGAGGTGCGGGAGAGATCGTGCAGGCTCTGTAGCTTCAACAGGTCTCTAATGGTGGATAGTGGCTGGGCATGGCACGGGCACGGCTTTAGCGACGCATTTATGGCGAAACAGGAGGGGGCCCGCGCACGGGGTGACGAAGTCGAGCACGGGGAAGCTCCTGGATAAGGTTTGAGGTCGAGAAGAGGAGGGAGACGACGGGAACAGCGCTGAGGTCTTGCCAGAGCGCGAGTTTTGGCTGGCACGACCCGTGGTCACCGCGTGAGCTGGCTCAAGCGGCGTGTTCTAGACAGGCCAACCATATCTACTGGGTAGACCTTAGTGCGCTTAGTATATATATGAAGAAACAAATTGGTCCAGGGGCAAAGAAGAGATTTGCACCTAGCTCCAAAACATTGCAACAACAGGTGTTTGTGCTGAGTTGAGGAGGATACAAGGGGGTATAGATTCGGGACTTTGTCATGGTGTGATCACACACTAAGATGATCACCTCTATAAATTTTCAGCTCATTAGGATGAATATTGATAGTACTTGTTGTAGAAACCACCATAATGGCCAGAATTAGAGATGATGAAGTTGCACTCACATGAAGAGGAAAGTTGGCTGAAATTGGTCATGGCCCAATTATTTGAAGATGTGAAGATGCTCAAGAAGTTTCAGGCCATTTGGATGAACCAAACTAGCAGTTGCTTCACAGTGTTTTATTCTAACCAGAAACTTGGAAAAATTGCACAGGGCAAATTGTTTGATGAATTGATCCAAAACTTGGTGGAGAGAGTTGACATGGATAGTAGAATGCCCTGGAAAAGTTTCAGCTTAAATGAAGCAAGATAAAATATGGTTGCTTCACAAACTGAAAATCTGACCAGAAACTAAGATTTGGGGCTGGGCTCACATATATACATTGAATGAGCTCAAATCTTGTGTAAAGCTTTGATTTGATGATATTAAGGACCATGAAAAATTTCATCTCATTTGTACCATCCTAGCTAGTACTTCCTTCACAAACAATTCCCTCAAACGGGAATTTGAAAATTTTGCTTAGGAATATTCACCTGGCAAATTAAGTTGAATTTTGGTATGAGGCAATTATTTGGACATGAAAAGGTGTCCAAAAAGTTTGGGGTCAATTGGGAAAAGATAAATGGCACTTGCTTCACAAACTGCCATTCCAGGACATAATAGGAAAGGAATTGATTGAGCATGATGAGGAACATGGCAATTGAATTTTTTCGCCATATTTGAGGAATATATGACCCAAGAAATTTATGAGAATTATTTGGGAATTTTAGGACTGATGGAAATATAGGTTGCTTCACAATCTAGGGCAAATTGGGTTATTCCTTTAATAGGAAAAGGAATATTTCCAAGGAAAAAAATATTGGGGTTGGGCTAGGATGAAAATGGCAAGGTCTTGGGATGTACTTGAGGATGATAAGCCACTCTGGAAAGAAATAAAAGGTCATCTTCTTCAGTTTCCAGACCACATAGCCACAGAAAAAAAACTCAAGCAAAAATCTCACAAAATCAAAAGAAAAGAAAGGGCCAAAAATCAGGGTGTGACAACCATTGACGCTCTTTCAGAGACCACCTAGCCATTCTATCACGAAGATAGGCACGAAGAAATCCTCGGGATGATGACAGCGTGCGGTCTATGGGGGGTAATCCCCGAGGGTATGGAGGGCGTGGAGCACCCAAACCCATTCGCCTTTGAGGTGATCCCGAGCGATGCCAGTTCCAAAGACTCCAGAGGTGAGGAGGAGCTTGACGGCGTGGCCAACGAAGAGGCCCCGAAGGGGGATGAAATGGTGGAGCCTCCGCCAATGGCGAAGAAATGCGGGAAGGCTTTGGCGGGGGAGTAATCGGCCCGGAAGGCAGCAAATGGTGCCGCCTAGTCAAGATCATTGGTATGGGAGGTTAGTTGTCCGCTCGTAGATGATGTCATATGACGCCGACTCGTCCTTGGCCCGGCGTCCGATATTGACGCCATGGTAGTGCGGGGGCGACGCCGTCTCATCCTTGACACGGTGTCCGATCTGGACGCCGCGGTTGCGCTTGGGTGATGCTGACTCGTCCTTGACTCACTGGAGCGGGGACGCTGGCCGGAGTTGGTTTCTCGGGGTGTGGTGTCTGCATTGAAGCGGCGACGCCCAAGAGGTCACGTTCGTCAGCTTCGCCCTCCCATACGATCAAATTGGGGACATCAATGTCGCCTGCTGCATGCCCTAGGTCAGCATGAATGCGGTGCTCGTGTTCGATAAAAAGCACGAGAGAGCGGTGGTTTTTTTGGTGGGACAGGGCAGTCAGACAAGGGTGTGGCTGACCACAAAGCCCCCGCCCCCTGTTCTTATTGTTTCTGCAAAGGGCGCCTACGGGCGCGCTAGTTGGGCTCCGCCCATTTCCATTTTTTTCTTCTATTTTAAACGTTCAAAAAAATAATGCAACACCAGACTTCAAACTCGCGACCAGCTTCTTCGAAGAAAACGACGGTAACCCTAGGCCATCGAAGGATTAGTGCTTTCTAAGGTTTTTTCCTTTATTTTATTTCTCTCTTCAATCGCGAGAATCCACTGGTATTGGAAAGCTTACACAAGCTTTCCGAATCAGTTTTTTACCGATTCGCTGGTCATTTCGGGGGTGGTTTTATTCCAGTTTTCTTTTTATTTCATGTTTTAAAAAAACTATGAATGTTTTTCAAATTCGATGAATTTGTTTTCAAATTTGATGAACTTTTAAATTCAGATGATTTGGGCGGTCTTTGGCACTGACTAGGAGCTCCTAGGGACCTTTGTGAAAAAAGAAGGGTCGACAAGAAAGAACGGGGATAATATGGCCCATCAGCCCAATATAACCCAAAAAATAAAGTGTTATTTTTCATAAATCCTTCTTGCACTTTATTTTTTAGAGTAGACGTAGAAACTTTGAAGCTGGTAGTTTAGCAAAGCTTTCCTTACTAGATCTTGGTAGACATGTGTGGCTTGATGTACCCCCACGATTGTTGTCGAATAAAGAGGAACTAGGTTTACTCAATGCGCGGATTACCGATCAAACAGGGCGTTGTAGGCGTCTCATCCAGGAGCTGGCGCACACAGCGGCTTGGTATGGGCCGACCCAGTTACACGAGTTGGGTGGTCACCCGCTCGCTGTACGCTCGTTTTATGGTTGTCTGGTCAACGGTTCACTTCGCTAAAAAGAAAAGGTCAACGGTTCACCATTTGAACCAAGAAAAACCATGATTTTAGTTCGCAAAAATAAAAAAAAAGTTATGAATTCAAAATGTTCACAGATTATGAAAAGTTCATCAAATTTGAAAAAATAAATGTTTTGAAAAAGTTCACCGAGTTTCAATAAATCATAGAATTTGGAAAAAAAATCATCGATTTGAAAAAACTTCATTGAATTTGAAAAAAATCATCAAATTTGGGAAAAAGTTCACCGAATTTGAAAATAAGTTCATCGACTTTGGAAAAAGTTCATTGAATTTGAAAAAAATCGATTCTGGAAAAGGTTCATTGATTTTGAAAAAAGTGCACCGAATTTGAAAAAAGTTCAGCAAATTTTAAAAAAATCATTGATTTTTTTTGAAAAGTTCATCACTTTGTCTGTTGAAAAAAAAAAACACACGTCTAGACCGTCAAACGAACTAATACAGGCTCATGTTGGATGGCGGCCTATGCCTATGTTGGATGGCTTCGAAAGTCCGGACGTATGCAAGTGATTTGAGGGTCTAAACCGTCAAGTGGATCAATACATGTTCATGTTGGATGGCCGCTTTTTTTTAGAACAGAGGCTCAAGAAAGAGCCCGATTTTGAATTAACAAAGCCATCAACCGGTAAGGATTACAAACTCGAAACCAACACAAAAAAGCAGAAAAACGACAAGATACAAAGGCGTTGGATGGCCGCTCATGCCTATGTTGGATGGCTTCAAAGGTCCAGACGTATGCAAGTGATTTGGCTGTCGACTTTGGAGATGCCTGACTACGAGAGCAAGATACGAGCAGTAATGTTTCACTACTGAACGAACAGCGCGTGATTTGAGGGTCTAAACCGTAAGTAGACCAATACATGCTCATATTGAATGGCGGTCCATGCCTGTAGGAAAGTGATTTAAGGGTCAACTTTGAAGATGTAGGCAAGTGATTTAAGGATCGACTTTGAAGATGCCCTGACTACGAGAGCAAGATACGAGCAGTAATGTTTCACTACCGGACTAACAGCCCGTGACCATGGAGCCAGATAAACCAGCGCACGCACCGCCGGACGTAAAGGCTTCACTAAAATTAGTTATCAACTACTCCCTCCGTTCCTAAATACTTGTTTTTCTAGACATTTCAAATGATTACTACATACGGATGTATGTAGACATATTTTAGAGTGTAGATTTACTCATTTTGCTCCGTATGTAGTCACTTGTTGAAATGCCTAGAAAGACAAGTATTTATGAACGGAGGGAGTACATCCAGTTACCACTAGGAAATTAATGATAAAAAAGATTGGGTTTAGGCTTAGTTTAGCAAGTCTATATATATAGACCTCACATGGCTAGCATAGAACATAGTGGACACACACGGCCAACAAATATAGTCGATACAATGCAGAAGATTTTTAGTAATACAAGTCCATTGGCAATGCAACACATCATACGCATCACGGATGAGATAGGAAAGACTTCTTAAGCTTTTTTTGGACCGGGGCTTTGACCATGCCTTCGAACAATTTGAACTCAACCTTCTTTCCAGCCTGCACACCAATCATAGCAGCCTGCTGTACAAGCTTCTTACTTAACATCCCTAATTGTTTCAGCAGCATTCGATATTTGCCTGTATAAACGATAGTAAAAAAAATCTATTAGATGATATGAAATATCTACTTGCAGAGGTTAAATCATCTAAACATTGACTATAAAGACCCATAAACAAACTATTATCCAATTAAATTAAAATTCCAACAACCGCTCTGCTCTTACTAACATTAGCAATTTTGTTCACGCCCTCTCTTTCTGACTGTATTGAGTATTCTTGTCATACAACACCCAGTTTCCGGAACTTGCAAGTTCTCTTCCATTCCATGCAACTCCCTGTGTTTCAAATTCTAGATTTGTCCCAAGTCTAACATTTCTATCTTTGGCCATCAATTCCTATAAATTTGTACAGTATAATGGCGAGCATAATTCTCATGGCAAATCTAAAAATATAAATCTTATAATCTCAAACTATAGAGTGAATTTCACTTTTTATCCATAGTCTAATATTTGTGACAGCAATTACCACATTTAATAGGAATTCCTCCTGTTTACCCTATTTAGTCCAACTCTAATATCTGACGAATGGTACGAATATAGGGACACTATTGAACGCATTCACCAGTTAACATTCCCATTTAGTGAAACATTTGCCAGTTTATTCAGTTATATTTGGTAGGACTCGTTCATCAGGTCTACGTGGGCATGCGCGACTTCAACAATCCTAGCTGCTTCTACTACGATCTTGGTTGTTGCTACTGTCGCTTGCTTCATCGATCGCTTGGCCGAAACCTGAAAAGAGAAGCTAGAGCATGCACACTTGTCCTGTACATGCATGGCACACAGAAATTTTATGCTACGTACTAGTACTAGAACAAAAACAATAATTACCAAAAATACAACCAAAATACTCTACTTAAGTGGACTACTACTAGTGCCCTATTATGCTCTGGCTAGCTCTCGCGTTTAGTTCTATCTGGCTAGCAGAAGGTGAGAACATTGTGGCAGCAACAGTTGCCACACAAAGGTACAGATGAGGACCTGAGAAGGTAGTCGGTTATTAAATATGCCAGGGCAAAATATGTTTCTGATATTGCAAAGCCACATAGAGCTGATAACTCGGTGCAACCTTACAGAATGGGTTAAGTTTAAAAGGGGGTGAAAGCTGACACAACTTTTACTAAATGGGATAAGTGGGAAGAAATTCTGCTAAATGGGCCAATTGTTAAACTAGCGGGTGAAAAATGGAGTTCACACTAAACTATACGCATTTCTAGAAACCGATAGTTATTCAAGAATCAAGATAGAAAGAAAGGTTTGACTTTGACAAAACTAGAATGACAACTAATATGAAGTAGAGGGAGACCCTAAATGTACTGCCATTTTTACAGGGGCCACAGATCCACTGCAATATTTCCCCTCAAATAAGCCAACCATAGGGATTGCCAATTTTGTCCCACTAAGAAACAGCTGGGTTAGCTAAGCTTACCTATTTTGCTTATTTTGTGTGATGGAAATAATTTCGGTTCCACAAAAGAAATAAACGATTAACACAAAAGCAAGATTATGTACCAAGCAGGTGCACACAACAAAGGAAAACATTGCTTTATTGGTGCACATAGTGCATCTTATTGTTTATAGACAATGGCCAGGGAAATTGTCACGAAACACACAATGCATGGAAGCTGAATCCTGGGCATGAGATAACCTACCAATGGTGTGCAATATTTTCCCCTCAAATAAGCCAACTATAGGATTATTTCCTTGGTGCACCGTTTCAACAACGGCTGTGGATCAATAGGGTTTAGTTACACCACATGGCGTGCAAGATACAGCACATCGCGCACTCATGAAATCATTCATGTGCAACACACCATAAGCAAGCAGAAACATCGGTTAGGGAACAATGCGGTGAAGTTAAGCTGGACAGTCTTTTACTTTTGTGCGTTGAATGAAGCCTTTTTAATACATCTCATCAAACAGAAACCACAGAATTTAAATGTGGTAACAGGGAGCAGCAAGTGCTGAATTTTTGGACGGAAACGTAAATGCTAACAAGATAAATGCAGACACAATGTTCACCATCCTGAAACAAATACAGTAGTTATTCTGAAACAACAAATCAGATAGATCTAGAGAATACTACCTGGTAGCTGCACATGATCAAACCAAATAATAAATAATGAAAACCAGAATTGTAATGGACGATGGAACACATTCTTTTGTGAGATTAACATGCACAACATAATAAGAACATAGATGTAACAAATCAACATCCACTCGGTAAAAGTACCTAAAGTACTCTCCTGCTGCCCATACAAGCTGGTTTACCATTGATACTTCAGTTTGTACCTCATTTTGCTAAGCAAGAATGTGAAAGCTCTAAACAAAATTACCTGGTCGGTGAGAGAATGCCCAGATGCTTGGAGATCCCACTCTCAAGGTAGGTGAAATGATAACCCAGGCGTCTTCCAGAGCCAAAATTAGCCACACCTTTTACAGTCTTGTTCCTCATATCAAGAGCAATCACACAGGCCTTAACCTGACGGGGATCAAGTGTGTGCATGAGGTAAACAACATCACCATCATGCAAGCTAAGAGCAGGATAGCCTACACAAATTTTCTTCAGGTTTGGCTTGGTATCATCACCCTCCTGCGGATTAGGTAACATTTGGGCATACACAGGGTTATCCACTGGGACATCATCACAGCATCTGATAGTGCAGTCCTCCTCCCAGTTACTACCAGAACCAATGCTTGAAATTTTTATCTTTTTTGTTGCAGCAATCCAACCTTCTAATATCGGGGAGCTTCCAGTGTATGAGCTCGGTCTGACATTATTGTGCATCTCGAAATACTTGATGTAACCTTGGAGGACAACGATGTTCCGAACAGACAAGGAAAAAAATCTCGTACGACCGGGTCGCACGAGGCCAAACGGGAGACCACCTCGAGCGCATGACATCTGGCGTACGAATCTCAACGCAGTGTTCGCCTGGCTTCCAGCCCAGCCCACCCCACTTCCGTTTCCTACGCCCCACGCCCCGTCCTTTCAGCTTCTAATCTGTTTCATCTTTCAAAACGAAAAAACCCATCTCCGTCTCTTCCATCTCGCCGACGACGGCGTGCCAAGATGGCGCAGCCCGACGAGGGCAACGAGGCACTGGATCGGGAGACCACCTCTCTGGCCACAGCTACTCCAATCAGGGTAAGTTCAATAATCAGTACACATGCTACACCAAGCACAATCCCCTCTTCCTGAAGCCTATTTTGATTGATTCAATTACCTTGCAGCAATTTCCAACGACTGAGACTAATGGCCAGCCCTCGATGAGTAGCACACCGGCAGCCTCTGCTCCAGAATCCTCTCTGCCCACGGCTACTCCGACCGTGGTAAGTTCAGTAACCAGTACGCATGCAACAGCTAGCACGATCCTCTCTTCGTGAAGCATCTCTTGATTGATTCAATTACCTTACAGCAATTGCCAAGAACTTAGACTAATGGCCAGCCGAGAATGAGCAACACACCATTGAATAATCAAGACATACAAGATGCAGATAATGCTCCAAGAGTTGGGAAGTGCTTTCAGTCTGAAGAAGAGGCGTACCAATTTTACAATTCTTATGCTCAAACCAAGGGATTTAGCATTAGGAAGTGCCACTTGAAGTTTAGAGCAGATGGGACTTTAAGTTCCAGATATTTTGTTTGTAGCAAGGCAGGTGTGAAAAATGCTAATCCAACACGTGTGGCCAAGAAAGAGCAAGCTATTTCGAGGACTAATTGTATGGCTCGAGTTCAATTCAACATCAATCAAGAGGGAATTTGGACTGCTCAGAAAGTTACGCTCGACCACAATCACCAGCTTGTAAGTCCAGATAAGAGGCACATGCTTAGATCGCAGCGTCAACTCTTAGATGTCGATCGCCACATGATTAAGCAAACGAGGACATCGGGAATTAAACAAGCCGAAATATATGATTTTTGCGAGCTTTGGTATGGTAAAGATGCTATACCCTTCTTGCAAATGGATTGCAACAATTATTTGCGAAGTGAGCGCTCAAAGTATTTGGAAACCAAAGATGCACAAACATTAATGAAGTATCTAAAGAACAAGCAAGCTGTGGACCCTTCGTTTTTCTATGCCATGCAGTTAGATGATGATGATGGTACAATAATGAACATCTTTTGGACTGATGGACAAGCTATCATGGACTATTCTGTCTTTGGAGACGCCCTTTCCTTTGACACCACATTTTCAACAAATAAGTTTCAAATGCCACTTGCTCCGTTTATTGGTGTTAATCATCACAAGCAGACTATTCTTTTTGGTGCAGCACTACTATCTAATGAATCTGCAGATACCTTTGAGTGGGTTTTTAGAACCTTTCTACAAGCTATGTCTGGTAAGCAGCCTGAAACAATATTCACCGATCAATGTGCCGCCATTATAAATGCTATTGGAAGGGTTTTCCCAAGAACACAACATCGTCTTTGTTTATGGCATTTGTATCAAAATGCTGCAAAACATCTAAGTCAAGTAATCGGCGACAATGATAATTTTCTTAAAGAATTCAAAAGGTGTGTGTATGAAGATAGATCACTGACACATTTTGAGAATAGATGGAATGAGCTATTGCTTAAGTATCAGATTGAGGATAATTCTTGGATAAGAAATCTGTACAAGTTGCGTGAGAAGTGGGCTACTATCTATCGCCGGGATTCTTTTAGTGCATATATGACATCAACCCAAAGGAGTGAAGGAATGAACAACGTGTTCAAGAAAACTTTCCGCAAAAGGCTTTAGATACACCCTTGATATACTCTTAACTGGGTGTGAGGCTTGAAGCAATCAGAAGATAAAAATGTCTAGATTTCCTCATACTTGTCCACTATTTATTTAACAACATATGTGAGATGGAGAAATCCACATTGGCACATGGCCGCATAATCCTGCCACGGGAAAAAGCTTTTCAAGATGTCACAGAATTCCGAAGAAATTTTTTTGAAGCATCATCTCAATATTCTACGTGTGTGTGCCAAGTTTCGCGGAAAACCGATAATTTTTGTGGCTTGTGTAAAAAAAAAGATGTCTCATGAAAAGCCCTTTTTAAACACACTGAATTTTGCTGTTTTCACACGGGACACAAAAGTTGTCGGTTCTTTGCGAAATGACTTTGCGAGAACGTGGATGTCGAGATGTGCATGCGAAACATTTTATCCAAATTTTGTGACATGTCTTTGTCTTGGAGCTGTACAGGTGGAGATTAAAGTGCCCGTCGGTGAACTCCGACTCAACGAAGGCCCAGCGGAGCACGGCGATGAAGAACATGTCCTGGTCGCGGCGGCGCAGCAACGCGACCTCGTGGTCGAAGAAGGTGAAGTCGGGGGGCGAGTGGACGAGCTTGACCGACGGCGGAGTATTCTTGGTGCCGGCCTGGTAGACGAAGTGGCGGATGTTCTTGGGGTACGTGTCCTGGCGCTCGGGGCAGATGATGATGCAGAGCAGGGCGAGGCCGTCCTCCGTGTAGCAGACCTTGGGGATGCTGCCGTACGCGTCGGGCTTCAGATCTGGGCAGTGGACGGTGAAGCAGGAGACGCGCGGCGGGGCAGCCGGCCAGAAGGTGACCAGGATGCGCTTGCCCTTCTTCTTGGTCCTGCTCCTGCGGCCATTGGCAGTGGTGGCGTTGGTGCGGTCGCTGAGGTAGCCGAACGAGTCGATGAGGATGGTCTCCGGAAGAGGAGAGTCCGGATCCTCGGGGTGGATGGGCGGAGGGATCGTGAGCAGCCGGAATTCGTGGTCATCCATGCCCATGGCAACCGAGGAGGTCGATGCGGAGGTGGCGGCCGGAGGAGGAATGGGAGTGGAAAGGAGAGATGAATCTAAGGATGGGCTCGCTGGCACACACTGAACGAGTCGATATTTTATCTCGGGGACTCAGGCGCACAGAGGAGGCAACGACTGGGCCGGCCCGACTCTGTAGCGCTCGGTACTGTAGCAATCAGCTCATTGTTGCATCATTCTCTCTCAAAAAAAAAAACTCATTGTTGCATCATTCTCAAAAACAAAAAGCTCATTGTTGCATTCTCTAAAAAAGGTCAACTGTAGCAACCTTTTTGAAACAAATCTAACTTTTCTAGAAATACGAATATATTTTATTGTAAAAGAAAATATTTACTGAAAATGCGAACAAATTTTCAAATTTCTGAAAAATGAAGTTACGATTTTCTAAAAAACGGAATCATTTTAAAAAACAAATTTTGAGAATGCTTTTTTTACTGTGAACAAATTCTAAAAATGCGGATTTCGTAAATTCCAAACAATATTTGAAAACACACCAAAAAACCTGTTTTTTTTCTTAATCTAAAATCATTTTATAAAAATTCCAAACATTTTTTTAAGGTAACTTTTTTCGAAACATAAAAAACAAAAAAGGGACACACACCGATCCAGGGACCTTGTAGAAGGTTTCCAAAATCGGAACCAACATTCAATTTATCTAGCGTTAAATTGGTCGGCCCAACTCGGTCGCTCATGTGCCAATACGGGACTATTTGAGGCATGTTAGTCAAATAGGAAACACCATTTATCTCTGCTCTTATAAAAAAAAGGGTCATTTATATTTCAGCCCCTAACTCGAACCCATTATTCAGATTTACCCCTAATTTTGAAGCGTGTTCAAATGTGCCCCTTTCCTGTTAGGTGCCTTTATAAAAATGTCCTTATGTGTCATTTCCGTCTGATCAAAGGCCTTTGACCATCAATAAGACGTTTTCTAGATATATTCGCCCTTCTATGCATATATAACTTACACGTGGACCTGCCCAAAGTTAAAAAAACTCACTATCTCATCCCCTCTCTCTAACTTACAGATGGACACCAACAAACATAAAAAATAACAATAAAACACACTCTCTCTCTCTAACATGTGGACCATGGGATCCACTGCCAGGGTCAACACCGGTCCACACGTCCCCAAACGCATGCCTGACCGGCTGCGCTCGCCGACGGCTCGCCGTACGTGGCTATAGACGGTCGCGGGAGGAGAGCACGAGGCGGGCAGTATAGCTGTGTGAGGCACTCCTTGCACACCAATTCATCTTCACGGGCACGACACTTGTAGGTAGGTGGGCGCGCGCACATGACCGAGCCAGACGAGGTCAGTCATGGCGGCCGGCTTCGGGCAGGGCGCTTCGAGAACGGGGTCGAGTAGTGGAAGAGGGGAGTAGGTCCACTAGATTTCAGCGACGAGGACACTAAGGTCGAGGAGGTCAACGGTGGCTCGGGGTGGACGCATTTAGGAGCTCAAAAGCACATCCATGGCGGAGATCAGAGTCCCGTCCGTCGTCTACAGGCGACCCTAGGCCCAATTCACCACGCAGGGCAGAGGAGAGGCGGCGAGAGGGGCACATGGCCATGCTCTTTGGCCTCGATCTAGCCTTCAACCGAGACAGCTAGCATCGACGTCCTCCGCGGAATGTCTCAGGCGCTCCCCGTGCATGGCGTCGCAGTTCGCCGCCATCCGCCTCGACCACCACCTGCAAATCCTTCGACAAACCACCCCGAGCCCGTCCCCTTGGTCTTCACATGCAGGCATGCCGCCCCTCATTGGCGACGGCCACCTGCTGAGCCTCGCCTTGCTTTGGAGCCCGTGGACTGGTGTGGACACTGCAAGTGGGTCCTTGGCACACAAGTCAAGGAGAGATAGAGGTTATGAGAGAGGGGGAGTTTTTTATATTATTAGTGAGGGAGAGTGAATAAGACAGATTTGTTTCTCTTTTTCCTAGGGTAGGACCCACATGTAAGTGACAAGTGAATAGATGGGCAAATATGTCCAGGAAACGCCCCATTGACGGTTAAAGGACTTTGACTGAGTGGATACGGCACGGAGGGGCATTTTTGTAAGGGCACATAACCGCACATGGGCAAATTTGAGAATGCTTCGAAATTAGGGGTAAATCGGTGTAGTGGGTTCGAGTTAGGGGCACAAATGTAAATGTCCCTAAAAACAATGTTGGGTGTAATTGGTTTTGCTCCCTGCATCAATTTCAGACCTCCTACATACATGCTCTAAACCAGGTTCTACACTTTGTTTGATTGCCCACAAATCCCCACACTACATGGCAGCACAAACGCAAGCACGACATTTGGTTGCGGGTATGTGCTCCTCATATGCAATGTGTCGTTGTTTGGTTATGTGTTGCCTAAAGTGCAGTGTGTTAACCAATTATTCTAATGGTGAGGTTACCAGCATATACATTAGTCCTATAAATGATGTTGAAGTACCCGCCTCCTAGGGGCCTCGCGACGCGAGAGTGCCGACCACGCCGTTTGTTGCGCACGGGCCTCGCACGATTGGCTGCTTGGTGCGTTTAGATCTCAAAGGCCACCTCACACCTGGACAAATTTCCTCGAGGTCCATAACACGTGGCCCACGGGTGCGGCCAGGGCCACCCTTCTGTGGTGTTTCCAATCGCGCTTGTGTGCACTCTCTCACGCGCTACTTCACACTCGATGGTTGAGATGGGTCTGGCTGTCAGCAATTGCATGCGTCAGGTGGACCCGATTGGCATGCGGCCAACCAGGGGAGGGTGTTGCCTTCATTAGTTGGTGGGGTCTCTATTGGGGAACGCAGTATTTCAAAAAAATTCCTACGATCACGCAAGATCTATCTAGGAGATGCATAGCAACGAGACGAGAGAGTGTCTCCACGTACCCTCGTAGACCGAAAGCGAAAGCGTTTAGTAACGCGGTTGATGTAGTCGAACGTCTTCACAATCCAACCGATCCACGTACCGAACGTACAACACCTCTGTGTTCTGCACACGTTCAGAACGATGACGTCCCTCGAGCTCTTGATCCAGTAAAGGACGAGGGAGAGTTCCGTCAGCACAATAGCGTGGTGACGGTGACGATGAAGTTACCGGCGCAGGGCTTCACCTAAGCACTATGACGATATGACCGAGGTGGTAAACTGTGGAGGGGGCACCGCACACGGCTAAGAGATGTCTGTTGTGCCTTTGGGGTGCCCCCGCCTCTGTATATAAAGGGGGTAGGAGGAGGTGGCCGGCCTAAGGGGTCGCGCCATAAGGGGGGAGTCCTACTTGGACTCCTAGTCCAAGTAGGATTCGGCCCCGTCCTTCCTTCCACCGGAGAGGGAAAAGGGGAAGGGAAAGAGAGGGAGAAGGAAAGAGGGGGGAGGGCCCCCTCCCCTAGTCCAATTCGGTTTGGGCAAGGGGGGCGCACCCCTCTCGTGTGGCCTTTCTCCTTCCTCCAATAAGTCCCAATAGGCCCAATACTTCTCCCGGGGGGGGGGGAGGAGTCCGATAACCTCCCGGTACTCCAAAAAAATGCCCGAACCACTCAGAACCATTCCGATGTCCAAATGCAACCTTCCAATATATGAATCTTTACCTCTCGACCATTTTGAGACTCCTCGTCATGTCGGTGATCTCATCAGGGACTCCAAACAAACTTTAGTCATCAAATCACATAACTCATAATGCAAATCGTCATCGAACGTTAAGTGTGCGGACCCTACGGGTTCGAGAACTATGTAGACATGACCGAGCCACATCTTCAGTCAATAACCAGTAGCGGAAGCTAGATGCTCATATTGGCTCCTACATATTCTAGGAATATTGATGACCCACAAGTATCAGGGATCTATCGTAGTCCTTTTGATAAGTAAGAGTGTCAAACCCAACGAGGAGCAGAAGGAAATTATAAGCGGTTTTCAGCAAGGTATTCTCTGCAAGCATTGAAATAATAGGTAACAGATAGTTTTGTGATAGGATAATTTGTAACGAGTAACAAGTAACAAAAGTAAATAAACTGCAGCAAGGTGGCCCAATCCTTTTTGTAGCAAAGGACAATCCTGGACAAACTCTTATATGATGTAAAGCGCTCCCGAGGATACATGGGAATATCGTCAAGCTAGTTTTCATCACGTTCATATGATTCGCGTTCGGTACTTTGATAATTTGATATGTGGGTGGACTGGTGCTTGGGTGCTGTCCTTACTTGGACAAGCATCCCACTTATGATTAACCTCTATTGCAAGCATCCGCAACTACAACAAAAGTATTAAGGTAAACCTAACCATAGCATGAAACATGTGGATCCAAATCAGCCCCTTACGAAGCAACGCATAAACTAGGGTTTAAGCTTCTGTCACTCTAGCAACCCATCATCTACTTATTACTTCCCAATGCCTTCCTCTAGGCCCAAATAATGGTGAAGTGTCATGTAGTCGACGTTCACATAACACCACTAGAGGAGAGACAACATGCATCTCATCAAAATATCGAACGAATACCAAATTCACATGACTACTAACAGCAAGACTTATCCCATGTCCTCAGGAACAAACATAACTTCTCACAAAGCATATTCATGTTCATAATCAGAGGGGTATTAATATGCATATAGGATCTGAACATATGATCTTCCACCAAATAAACCAACTAGCATCAACTACAAGGAGTAATTAACACTACTAGCAACCCATGGGTACCAATCCCGGACTTGGAGACAAGAATTGGATACAAGAGATGAACTAGGGTTTTGAGAGGAGATGGTGCTGGTGAAGATGTTGATGGAGATTGTGTAGGACCTTGAAGTAGATGTGTCTAGAGGGGGGTGATTAGACACTTAATGCTAAAGTTGCAGTTTTTAAGCTTTTTCGGTTTAAGTGGAGTTTAGGCACAATTTCAACATTCACAATACATATCAAGCAAGCATGCAAAGAGTATATAGGCAGCGGAAAGTAAAGCATGCAACTTGCAAGGATGTAAAGGGAAGGGTTTGGAGAATTCAAACGCAATTGGAGACACGGATGTTTTTCCCATGGTTCGGATAGGTGGTGCTATCCTACATCCACATTGATGGAGACTTCAACCCACGAAGGGTAACGGTTGCGCGAGTCCACGGAGGGCTCCACCCACGAAGGGTCCACGAAGAAGCAACCTTGTCTATCCCACCATGGCCATCGCCCACGAAGGACTTGCCTCACTAGCGGTAGATCTTCACGAAGTAGGCTATCTCCTTGCCCTTACAAACTCCTTGGTTCAACTCCACAATCTTGTCGGAGGCTCCCAAGTGACACCTAGCCAATCTAGGAGACACCACTCTCCAAGAAGTAACAAATGGTGTGTTGATGATGAACTCCTTGATCTTGTGCTTCAAATGATAGTCTCCCCAACACTCAGCTCTCTCTCACAGGATTTGAATTCGGTGGAAAGAAGATTTGAGTGGAAAGCAACTTGGGGAAGGCTAGAGATCAAGATTCATATGGTAGGAATGGAATATCTTGGCCTCAACACATGAGTAGGTAGTTCTCTCTCAGAAATAGGATGCTGGAAATGTAGGCTTAGTCTGATGGCTCTCTCCACGAGTGAAGAGGAGGTGGAGGGGTATTTATAGCCTCCACACAAAGTCCAACCGTTACACACAATTTACCAATCTCGGTGGGACCGAATCAACAAACTCGGTCAGACCGAAATAGTAAACCTAGTGACCGTTAGAGATTTTCGGTGGGACTGACATGCAACTCGGTAGGACCGATATGGTAGGGTTAGGGTAAATCCAAAACTCGGTTTGACCGATTACTCAAACTCGGTGGGACCGATTTGGGTAATAAGCGAAATAGAGAGTTGGCCAAGCAAACTCGGTGGGGCCGATTGCATATCTCGGTGGGACCGAGCGTATTGCAATAGGTAACAGAGAGTTTGCAAGCCCATCTCGGTGAGACCGAGATCCCATCGGTGAGACCGAACTGATTAGGGTTTCTGGCAGTGGCTATGACAAGTGAAACTCGGTGGCGCCGGATTGAAAGAATCGGTAAGGCCGAGTTTGGCTTTGGGTTTAGGTCATATGTGGAAGTGGGAAAGTAGCTGAGGATTTTGGAGCATATCATTAAGCACTTTAGTAAGAGGCTCATTAAGCAACACCTCATCCCTCCTTGATAATATTGGCTTTTCCTATGGACTCAATGTGATCTTGGATCACTAAAATGTAAAATGAAGAGTCTTGAGCTTTAAGCTTTAGCCAATCCTTTGTCCTTAGCATCTTGGCGAACTTCCCACAACCTTTAGTCCATGCTACTCCATTATTGAACTTATCTGAAACATACTAGATAGAAACGTTAGTCCAATAAGAGATATGTTGTCATTAATTACCAAAACCACCTAGGGAGCACTTGTGCTTTCAATCTCCCCCTTTTTGGTAATTGATGGCAACATACATCAAAGCTTTACATAAAGATATAAAGAACAGCAAGTAAAGCTTTGGAAGGACATGTAACAAGCATAGGCTCCCCCTACATGTATGCACTCATGTAAATGTGAAATATAGAGGCATGTGAGAGCATAACCATGACAGAGTAGGCAATGTGTTACATGTATCTTGGCCATATGCATCAGAGCAAAAGATTATCAAGGAAAATACCTTCATGCTCATGAGTCCTTCTTGCAAACAGTATGTACACAAGCAAGAATTCCTCATACTCATGATTTTGATGCATACACTTACCTTGTAGTCTTTAGCTGGCTTAGGATGGAATGAACCTGCACAAACAAGGTTAGATAACACAGGTACCTCCACTAGCCAGAGCAAACCAAAGAAGCCACAAGAGAACCAAGACTGGGATGACATGTAGAGAGTGAGTACAAGGTACCACATTGGATTCAACATGTCCCCAAGAGTAAAGATATGCAATGAATTTGACTGATTTCTTTCCCTTAGGTGTCTTGCTCCCCCTGAATCTTACATGGGATATTGGGAGAAGATAGGGAACAGAAAATCAGAGCTGAAAGATACAAATGGATAGAACTTAATGCAAATAAGCACATATGAACATGTCTTTCCCCCAAAAAGACATGTGACATCTCTCCTCTTGAACATCAAGCATCTGGGATCCTTGAGTATTCTCTCCCCCTGGAAATCTCTTTCTCCCCCTTAATACTTTCTCTCTTGTGGGTTTGGTCCTTGAGACTTTCTCTCCCCCTTGAGCTTTGATGTGATCTCTCTCTCCCCCTTTGACATCAATTTCCAAGAAGGGCTTTCTGGAATCCGTCGTATAGGTTTGGTCCTTGAGACTCAGCACAAAGCAATGGATAAAACTATGATGCTTGTAGAGGACAAGATTCATTGAGTAGAGCTGGATCAGAAGAAATATAGAACAAGTGGCAAACTGTTTTTCCTATTGCGAAGTCGGTGGCACCGAGTGGCATGTTTCGGTGGTACCCAAAAGATTCGGTTGGACCGAAAATTACAAGTCGGTGAAACTGAGTTCACACAGAGAAAAACACTTGTCACCTCAGCTCACTAGACATGTAGGATCTCACAAAGATTTGCAAGGAATTGAATGCAGAAAATGCAGAACAAAAACAAAAAGAAAAGAGAAGAAACTGAAAGATCTAGATGAAGTTTTTTTTTGAAAGAGAGAAAGAAAATAAACATGCATGAGACAAATGCAATAACACAAGATAACTTCATCTAGAGTTTCGTTTAAGCATCTTGATGTATTCACATCTTGTTGAGTTGCTTTGACTCATGTCTTGGAGTAAAGCTTCTCTAAGATGGAATAACATACCTTGGGTGGTGGTGTGGTTCTTGCTCATGTAGTTGAACTTGTGTGGGTGCTCAAGGTTGATGTAGCTCATCAAGAGTTGGGAGCACCACTTGGAGTTTGAGTTCATCTACCTACATGGGTTAGTTCTTGCAAGGAAGAGCACTTGTGTATCCAAAAATGACAATCATGAAGCTCAACATAGAATTTGTCAAAGGATATGTTTTAATGGTTTTGTGCTTCCTTGTCTTCAACCACCATTGTGTAGAGACTTGGTGATGTAGAGATTGCTCAAGATGTGAGTGAGTCGCAATCTCATGGAATTAGATTCAACCAAGCACCTACATGGGTTAGACAACATGCAAGGTACAAATATATCCAAGACATAAGATAGTCATCATAAGAGATATATCATGGATTAGTCATAAGCTCATGTCTTGCATGTATCCAATGGAGTTCCTACTCCAAGTTCGAAGCATCAATAATGTTCAATTCACCTCTCAACCTGCAAAATACTTTCTCATCAAGAGGTTTAGTAAATATATCCGCTAATTGCTTATTGGTGCGAACATGCTTAAGATCAATGTCACCCTTAGCAACATGGTCTCGAATGAAATGATGACGAACTTCAATATGCTTAGTTCGAGAATTTTGTATAGGATTATGACCAATTTTTGATAGCACTTTCATTGTCACAAAGCAGTGGAACATTTTTCACATAGATCCCATAATCTTTAAGAGTTTGGGTCATCCAAAGTAATTGAGCACAACATGAACCAGCGGCAATGTATTCCGCTTCGGCGGTGGATAAGGATACCGAGTTTTGTTTCTTGGAAGACCAAGACACAAGAGATATACCAAGAAATTGACAAGTACCCGAAGTAGACTTTCTATCAACCTTGTCTCCGGCATAATCCGAGTCGGAATAGCCAACAAGATCAAAAGAAGACCTCTTAGGATACCAAATGCCAAAGTTTGGTGTATGAATTAAGTATCTCACTATCCTTTTCACGGCCTTAAGATGACATTCTTTAGGAGCAGCTTGATAACGTGCACACATGCACACACTTAGCATAATGTCGGGACGTGAAGCACATAGGTATAACAAAGAACCAATCATAGAGCGATAAACCTTTTGATCAACCGGTTCACCATCTTTGGTCAAATCAAGATGTCCACTAGTAGGCATGGGTGTAGGCATACCTTTGCTTTCTTGCATATTGAACTTCTTGAATAAGTCCTTGGTGTACTTTGTTTGAGAAAGAAATGTACCTTCCTTAGTTTGCTTGATTTGCAAACCGAGAAAGAATTTGAGTTCACTCATCATAGACATCTCAAACTTCTCTGACATTAGCTTTCCAAACTTTTCACTGAAGAGAGGGTTAGTTGAACCAAATATGATATCATCAACATAAATTTGGCATACACATAGTTCTCCATTAACCCTTTTAGTAAAAAGAGTAGAATCAATTTTACCAATTTCAAAACCACTTGTAATAAGGAACTTGGTCAAGCATTTATACCATGCTCTAGGAGCTTGTTTAAGACCATAAAGAGCTTTGTGAAGTTTGTAAAACATGATTTGGTTTCTTAGGATTGATAAAGCCGGGAGGTTGTTTGACATAAACTTCCTCCTCTATTTCACCATTTAGAAAAGCACTTTTAATGTCCATTTGGTACAAGGTGATATTATGGTGATTAGCATAGGCAAGTAAGATGTGAATGGACTCAAGTCTATCAACGGGAGCATATGTCTCACCATAGTCCATACCTTCGACTTGTGTGTACCCTTGGGTGACGAGACGTGCTTTGTTGCGAACCACTTGTCCATCTTCATCTTGCTTGTTGCGAAACACCCATTTGGTACCAATGATGTTGTGGTTGTTGTCGGGCTTCTCAACCAATGTCCAAACTTGGTTTCTCTCAAAGTTGTGTAGCTCTTCATGCATAGCGTTTATCCAATCCGGATCTTCCAATGCTTCTTCAACCTTCATAGGTTCAATGCTAGAGATGAATGAATAGTTTTCACAAAAGTTAGCTAAACGAGTTTTTGAGCGAGTGATTCTCCCGGTTTATATATCATTGAAGATTTGCTCGACGGGATGATCTTTGGCAATTCTTGATCGAACTCGTGAGAGCTTTTGCTTCGGTCTTCATTGAACATCTTCTTCATCTTGTTCTTCTTCTTGGCCTTCTTCATTGTTGACGTTGTCGTTCTCTTGTCGTGGTGGAGAAGGAGGTTGTTGATGTTTGTCTTGATGCATTTCCTTGTCTTCTTCATCTTGGTGTGTCCCACTTGTGGATGCTTCCGTATCAATTCTTGGTTCACCCTGTCATGGAGTAGAAGCTTCCACTTGGACGGACGAGGTACTCTCCTTCACCTCCGTTGGACGAATTTTGCCAATAGACAAGTCTTGGATTGCTTCTAAAGGGTCTTTGTCTCCTACATCGATTGGCAATTGCTCTACTTGCGAGCCATTAGATTCATCAAACTTCACATCTACCGTCTCTTCAACCTTTCGGGTGAAATTGTTTGACACGGTAAGTGTGAGAGTTTGAGCCATAACCAAGTAGAAAACCTTCATGAGATTTAGGAGCAAACTTTGAACGACGATGCTTGTCAAGAATGTAGCACTTTGAGCCGAATACTCGAAAGTATCCAACTTGGGGTTTGTTACCGGTGAGGAGCTCGTATGCCGTCTTGCCGAGTAGCTTGTGAAGATACAAGCGATTTGTTGCATGACAAGCTGTCTCAACCGCTTCTGCCCAAAAGTGCTTCGGCGTCTTGTATTCATCAAGCATCGTTCTTGCCATTTCGATGAGCGTCCGGTTCTTCCTCTCAACAACTCCATTTTGTTGAGGTGTGTAGGTAGCCGAGAACTCGTGTGAAATCCCTTCTTTGTCAAGAAAGGTGTCCACATTTGCGTTCTTGAACTCCGTTCCGTTGTCACTCCGAACCTTCTTGATCTTCACGTCAAACTGATTTTGGGCCTTCCTAGCGAAGTTTTTGAAGATCTTCTGGACCTGCGACTTGTCATTAAGAAAGAACACCCACGTAAATCTTGAAAAATCATCAACTATAACTAGACCAAAAGAATTTCCACCGAGACTCTTGTAGGCGTTGGGACCAAAAAGATCCATATGAAGTAGCTCGAGTGGCCTCCTTGTGGTCATGATGTTCTTCACGGGATGCCTTCCTCCAACCTGTTTACCTGCTTGACAAGCACTGCAAAGTCTATCCTTATCAAATATGACATCGTTAACTCCAAGGATATGATTTCCTTTAATAAGCTTGTCAAGGTTTCTCATGCCAACGTGACCTAGTCGTCTATGCCACAACCAACCTTTTGAGGATTTAGCAATAAAGCAAGTTTTAGGTTGTGCCTTTTTAGAGAAATCGACAATGTAAAGATCACCTCTACGCATACCGGTAAAGACCATTTTATGATTGTCTCGACGAAATACTTGGCAATCTACCTCAGTAAATAGGACATTCAAACCGAAATCAGCAAGTCTAGATACCAAAAGTAAGTTGTAGCCGAGAGATTCAACGAGCATGACATTTTGAATGGAACTAACATGTGAGATGGCCACCTTACCAAGGCCAACCACTTTACCCTTTGAATTATCACCAAAGGTGACATATTTTCGAGGGCCGTCATTTTCAGCAAGCTCACGGAATATCTCTTCATCTCCGGTCATATGATCAGTACATCCACTATCAAGAACCCATTCCTTTTCCTCCTGACACATATCCCCGAAGATTTGCCATAAGACCAAAATGTCTCATTGCATCATCAAGATCGAAGTCACTATCATCATCATCATCATCATCATAGTATCCATGTTCACCATGATTTTGTGACTCATCATTTCCTAGAGAGGGTAATTCATTAGATAAATGATCATCAAAGTGGTCACTTTTATGAATTCTTATAGCTTCGGATATAATAATTCCAACATCTCCTTTAGCACGCTTGAGATTGGTAAGCTCAAATAGACAATCACCAAAACTAGGATCACTAGAGTTCATCTTACTCAAGGTAATAGATTTATGAAGAATTTCATCCAAATTTTTCAAGGAATGATTGGGAAATCGTTCCTCAAGAAATTTCCATATAGTATAGGCACAATTAAGAGTAGGCAAACTAGCAATCAAATTTTTGGGCAATCCTCTAATGATGAGCTCAATAGTTCTAAGATTGCGAATCATGTCAATATCTTCATCTAGGGTAGGATGCAAAGGATCAATATGAGGCGCACAAGGGCTAGCAATATACTTGTTCAAATGATATTGATTGAAAATTACAAGCATCTCATTTTTCACTCATGAAAATACTCTCCATCAAGAATAGGCACTCTATGTCTAAGACTCCCTAAAGTAGACACATCCATCTTCCTCCAATGGTGATTAAACCAAGGCAATGGAGACCAAAGCTCTGATACCACTTGTAGGACCTTGAAGTAGATGTGTCTAGAGGGGGGGTGATTAGACACTTAATGCTAAAGTTGCAGTTTTTAAGCTTTTTCGGTTTAAGTGGAGTTTAGGCACAATTTCAACATTCATAATACATATCAAGCAAGCATGCAAAGAGTATATAGGCAGCGGAAAGTAAAGCATGCAACTTGCAAGGATGTAAAGGGAAGGGTTTGGAGAATTCAAACGCAATTGGAGACACGGATGTTTTTCCCGTTGTTCGGATAGGTGGTGCTATCCTACATCCACGTTGATGGAGACTTCAACCCACGAAGGGTAACGGTTGCGCGAGTCCACGGAGGGCTCCACCCACGAAGGGTCCACGAAGAAGCAACCTTGTCTATCCCACCAGGGCCATCGCCCACGAAGGACTTGCCTCACTAGCGGTAGATCTTCACGAAGTAGGCGATCTCCTTGCCCTTACAAACTCCTTGGTTCAACTCCACAATCTTGTCGGAGGCTCCCAAGTGACACCTAGCCAATCTAGGAGACACCACTCTCCAAGAAGTAACAAATGGTGTGTTGATGATGAACTCCTTGCTCTTGTGCTTCAAATGATAGTCTCCCCAACACTCAGCTCTCTCTCACAGGATTTGAATTTGGTGGAAATAAGATTTGAGTGGAAAGCAACTTGGGGAAGGCTAGAGATCAAGATTCATATGGTAGGAATGGAATATCTTGGCCTCAACACATGAGTAGGTAGTTCTCTCTCAGAAATAGGATGCTGGAAATGTAGGCTTAGTCTAATGGCTCTCTCCATGAGTGAAGAGGAGGTGGAGGGGTATTTATAGCCTCCACACAAAATCCAACCGTTACACACAATTTACCAATCTCGGTGGGACAGAATCAACAAACTCGGTCAGACCGAAATAGTAAACCTAGTGACCGTTAGAGATTTTCAGTGGGACTGGCATGCAACTCGGTAGGACCGATATGGTAGGGTTAGGGTAAATCCAAAACTCGGTTTGACCGATTACTCAAACTCGGTGGGACCGATTTGGGTAATAAGCGAAACAGAGAGTTGGTCAAGCAAACTCGGTGGGGCCGATTGCATATCTCGGTGGGACCGAGTGTATTGCAATAGGTAACAGAGAGTTTGCAAGTCCATCTCGGTGAGACCGAGATCCCATCGGTGAGATCGAACTGATTAGGGTTTCTGGCAGTGGCTATGACAAGTGAAACTCGGTGGCGCTGGATTGAAAGAATCGGTAAGGCCGAGTTTGGCTTTGGGTTTAGGTCATATGTGGAAGTGGGAAAGTAGCTGAGGATTTTGGAGCATATCATTAAGCACTTGTGCAAGAGGCTCATTAAGCAACACCTCATCCCTCCTTGATAGTATTGGCTTTTCCTATGGACTCAATGTGATCTTGGATCACTAAAATGTAAAATGAAGAGTCTTGAGCTTTAAGCTTTAGCCAATCCTTTGTCCTTAGCATCTTGGAGAAATTCCCACAACCTTTAGTCCATGCCACTCCATTGTTGAACTTATCTGAAACATACTAGATAGAAACGTTAGTCCAACAAGAGATATGTTGTCATTAATTACCAAAACCACCTAGGGAGCACTTGTGCTTTCAGATTGCCCTCTCCTGATGAGAGGATCGTTGGTGATGACGATGGCGATGATTTCCCCCTCCCGAAGGGAAGTTTCCCGGGCAGAACAGCTCCGCCAGAGCCCTAGATTGGTTCCGCCAAGGTTCCGCCTCGTGGCGGCGGAGTCTCGTCAGGGAAGATGGCTTATGATTTTTTTCTCATTGAAAGACTCCATATAGCAGAAGATGGCCATTGGAGGGCCACCACGGGGCCCACAAGGTAGGGGGCGCGCACAGGGGGTAGGGCACGCCCCCCACCCTTGTGGGCAGGGTGTGCCCCCCTGGTGAACTTCTTGCGCTCAGTATTTTTTATATATTCTCAAAACATCTTCCATGAAGTTTCAGGACTTTTGGAGCTGTGCAGAATAGGTCTCTAATATTTGCTCCTTTTTCAGCCCAGAATCCCAGCTGCCGGCATTCTCCCTCTTTATGTAAACCTTGTAAAATAAGAGAGAATAGGCATAAGTATTGTGACATAATGTGTAATAACAACCCATAATGCAATAAACATCGATATAAAAGCATGATGCAAAATGGACATATCAAAGATATTTATCGTTCAAACAACATAACAACATATGTCATTTCCTTTTCTTATCGGTATGTTACTTGCCTGAGATTTGATAGTCGGTATCATCATACCTAGTTCAATCTCGTTACCGGCAAGTCTCTTTACTCGTTCATGTAGCGATCCAACCTCAAATGGTCGAATCTCTGTGCATAAGTGTCATCCCTGGATCGGTAACACTGACACACACAGTACTTCGAAGGATTTATAACAGAGTAGCAATCACACACTTATTACATCGATAGTCTCAAAAGAGAACTTATTGCAATAAATATGGCTTAAGGCCATCTAAGATAACATCGGAAGGCTTGGAAGATAAAGTGAGTCCATCAACTCCAACGGCATAACTGAGTGCATGACAACGACCTAGCGCACCTTACTCTTCGTCTGGAAAGTCTGCAACATGATAGGTTGCAGCCCGAAATGGGTCAACACATGGAATGTGCTGGCAAGATAACACAGTAGAGCAATGAACAAGTCAAGACTATCACTACATGCACATGAGGCCGGTGGAGGCTCTACGGTTATAATGTTTTTGCGAAAAGCCAATTTTTCCCTACAACAAAGGAATATATTTAATTTAACTATCATGGTAATTGTTAAACATTGAGAAGGTTCCTCCAACTCAATCCAAATTAAACAGTCTTAAAAACCCAACCAAATTAAATTAGCAGAGTGATGAGATCAACATGATAATCCAAGATCCAGATACTCAAGATGTCCATAATCGGGGACACGGCTAACCATGATTAGTTTATACACTCTGCAAAGGTTTGCACATTTTTCCCCACAAGACTCGATCTCCTCCATTGGATTTCTCGCACTACATGGTGTTTGAGAAACGGATGACCGAGACACAGTCTTTCAGAAGCATTAACTCTAACCCTGGGTAGACCGTACCAACCTACATCCCCTACATCTGCTAGCCTACCACTGGAAGAGGTCATGCAACTTACTCCACTATGCTAGAGCCCATAATAGCTTGTGGCTGCACACAGAAGTTTCTAGCATGAATAATCTTATGATCCCTTTGAGCCTAGGTGGCGAACCATAGGATGATCACACGGGTACTCCGGGATATCCTAGGACAACACTAAATTCTCCAGGTGCCCGCAACCAATCCACCTAGATGTGTATTTAAGTAGCCACCTTAAGTTAACCATTAATTATCAATCTCACATCTGTCATGGATACACGCAAACCCAATCCACGTCTACGAGCATAGCATGGCGGTATAACATAACGTAGAAGTAACTCCCAGGGGTTTGATAATAAAAAGGGCAATAGGTTCTACCTCATTATCTACTTCCCAGAACCCACATGTTAAGAGATCCTACTCATGCAATGATTAAGGGTTGTAACTAATGCATAAAACCGGGTAAGAAAAGAGTATGATCAAAGTGTTACTTGCCTTGCTGATGATCCGCAAAACCTAGAGACTCGTAGTAGCACGTTGCACACTCCGGGAATTCTATCACAAACAAACAATAGCATACATAAGCACTCAAGCAAAGATGCAAGGGTAAAACTTCAAATAGGAAGATCCAAACTGAAAGTTCAACTAAAGAGCTTCGATCTGCAAAAAGAATCAATCGAATTGGAGCTACGGAACTGAAACTACGGTCAAAAGAACTTCATAAACAAATCTGCTTGAAACCAAGTTTTAAATTGTCAAAACCTTGTTCAAGTTGATTAAACATAAATAGGGGTTCTAGACGAAGATTTTGGCGTTGGTTTCACTGGATTTGGACAAACGGTTAAGAAACGGCGAGGGTTTGAAGATCAGGGGCTAATCTGTGATAAAACAATCACGGATAGGTCCCTGGCCAAAAATAAACAGAAAAAGAAAAATCTGTCGGACGAACGTCCGCTAACAGAGGCTAAAGAACGAATTCGTTCGTTAAAACAAACGAACGAACGCTAAATAACTAAACCGAAAAAACCAAACCGATCAAAAAAACAACTAGTTTTTTTTTAAAACGAACGATTTTACCTAAACCGGAAAAAAAACCGGCGACGGATCTAGCGGCTCCGATGGCTCGATTCTGGCGGACGGGGCGGCATGAGGCGGCGGCTCGGACGGGGCTAGGCGAGGGCGGCGCTAGGCGCAGGAGGCGGGGCTGGCGGCGCGGCTCGGGGTGGTGGCGAGGTGCGACGACGGGTATTTAAAGGCCGGGGGGCTGGGTGCTTGGGGGAGGGGGCGCGGTGACCTGTCCAGGACGGACACGTCCATGGTGGCGGCGGCGACGGCGCTCGGGAGTCCTCTCCCGAGTCGGAGCGGGAGGCGCGCGGCTGGGCCTCGGCCTAGTTCGGTCCGGAATAAACTTTTTTTTAAATAAGATTCCGCCGAGAAAAAATCCTAAATAAATAAAAATAAAAATCTAAAAATACCAAAAATAATTTTCACCGTCTGAATAGAATATTTAGAACAAAGTGAACATTTTCTTGGCCTAAAATGCAATTTTAAAAAATGCATATTTTTCTAATTCAAATAAAATAGCAATAAAATCCAAATAAAAATTATTATTTGATTTTAACATTTTTCCTCCAATATTTCATTTATTTTGGAGAAGTCATATTATCTCCTCTCATATATTTTTAATATTGAAAATATTATTTGGAGAGGAAAAATAATTAAAACCAAAGTGACCCACTTTTCAATATTTGAGAAAATTCAAATATGAAAATAATAAAATCTTCAACTCTCTTCGTGGGTCCTTGAGTTGCTTAGGATTTTTAGGATCACGCCAAAATGCAAATAAAATATGATATGCATATGATGTCCTATGTATAATATTTCAAATTGAAAATTTGGGATGTTACAAACCTACCCCCCTTAAGATGAATCTCGTCCTCGAGATTCGGGTTGGCTAGAAAATAGGTGTGGGTGGTCTTTCCGTAGATCTTCCTCTCATTCCCAGGTGGCTTCATCCTCGGTATGGTGGCTCCATTGAACTTTGCAAAACTTGATAACCTTGCTGTGGGTAACTCGGCAGGCAAACTCGAGAATCTTGACTGGTTTCTCCTCATAGGTCAGATCACTATCCAACTGAATTGCTTCCAAGGGCACTGTATCTCTCAGAGGAATATCAGCCATCTCGGCATGGCACTTCTTCAACTGGGAAGCATGGCACACATCATGAACTCCTGACAGTCCTTCGGGTAACTCCAACTTGTATGCCACCTCTCACATACGTTCCAGAACTCGGTATGGTCCTACAAATCTTGGGGCTAACTTTCCCTTGACTCCAAAGCGTTTAACTCCTCATAGGGGTGATACCCGAAGATATGCTCTGTCTCCGATTTCATAGACTACCTCCTTGCGTTTTGAGTCTGCATAACTCTTCTGCCTGGACTAAGCTACCTCCAGCCTGTCTCGAATCAACTTAACCTTCTCGTCTGATTCTTTAATCAAATCTGGTCCAAACAACTGGCGGTCTCCAACTTCATCCCACATTAATGGTGTCCTGCACCTTCTTCCATACAGAGCTTCGAAAGGTGCCATCTTCAAACTAGCTTGATAACTATTGTTGTAAGAGAATTCTGCGCAAGGCAAATTATCATCCCAACTAGATCCATAATCGAGCGCATAAGCTCTCAACATGTCCTCCAGAATCTGATAGACTCTCTCGGTCTGTCCATCTGTCTGCGGATAAAAAGTTGTACTGAACTCTAGCCTGGTGCCCAAAGTCTGGTGCAGCTGGTGCCAAAACTTTGAAGTAAACGGTGTTCCTCTATCTAATATGATAGTCCTCGGAACTCCATGCAGACATACGATCCTGGTCATATATATCTTGGCCAACTTCACACTTGTATAGGTGGTTTTCACTGGGATAAAGTGAGCTACTTTGGTCAGATGATCCACTACTACCCAGATAGAATAATATCCCGATCAGGTCCTGGGTAATTTGGTGATAAAATCCATGCCAAGCTTGTCCCACTTCCATTTGGGTATCAACATAGGCTGCAGTAATCCTGCTGGCTTCTGATGCTCTGCCTTCACTCTCTGACATACATCACATACAGCTACATACTCGGCAATATCCTTCTTCATACCAGTCCACCAGGAACGCTCCTTTAAATCCAAATACATCTTGGTGTTTCCGGGGTGTATTGAATATGGTGAGTCATGAGCTTTCTGAAGTATTAACTTCCTGATCTATGCATTATTGGGCACATAAACATGATCCTCAAACCATAAGGTATCGTGCTAATCTTCACGAAAACCTTTGGCTTTTCCTTTGCCCATCTTCTCCTTTATCTCAGCAATTTCCTTATCATCCTTCTGAGCTTCTCGAATCTTTCCCAATAATGTCGACTGAATTTCTAAAGCTGCAACAAAACCTCTATGGACTATCTCCAAACGTAGCTCCCTGAGATTTTCGGCTAACTCTGTTGGTAATCCTACGCTTACGTGGGTATTGGCATAACTCTTCCGGCTCAAAGCGTCTGCTACGACATTGGCCTTGCATGGATGATAGTGCAACTTCATATCATAATCCTTTATAAGCTCGAACCATCTCCTTTGCCTAAGATTCAACTCCTTCTGTGTGGAAATGTACTTCAAACTCTTATGATCCGTGTACACATCACAGTGATTTTCCAATAAGAAAATGTCTCCAGGTCTTGAGCGCATGCACTACTGCTGCTAACTCCAAATCATGTGTGGCATAATTCAACTCATGCGGTCGAAGCTGACGTGAGGCATATGCAACAACTCTTCCATCTTGCATAAGTACGCCTCCAAGTCCTAAGAGAGATGCGTCGCAACACACTTGGAAATCCTTGCGTATATCCGGCAGAATCAGCACTGGGGCTGTTACCAAACGTTTCTTCAACTCCTAGAAACTTGCCTCACATTCATCTGTCCATTTGAACTTGGTGTCCTTTTTCAAAAACTCCATCATAGGCTTCGCAATCTTAGAGAAATTCTCGATGAACCTCCGGTAATATCCCGCGAGTCCCAGAAAACTGCGGATCTCTCCAACTGAGGTGGGTGCCAACAACTCAGTGACTAACTGAACCTTAGTAGAGTCTACTGCTATACCTTCTCCTGATATAACATGTCCAAGGAATCCAACTTCCTTCAACCAAAACTCACATTTGCTGAACTTGGTGTATAACTGATGTTCCCTGAGCTTCTCGAGAACTAAACACAAATGCTCCTTGTATTCCTCTTCATTCTTCGAGTATACCAAAATGTCATCAATGAACACCACGACAAATTTATTCAACAACTCCGTGAACACCTTATTCATCATACTCATGAAATAGGCTGGGGCGTTCGTCAATCCAAATGACATAACCGTGTACTCATATAGCCCGTACCTTGTGGTGAAGGCTGTCTTAGGTATATCCTGTTCTCGGATCTTCAGCTGGTGGCATCCTGATCGAAGATCGATCTTGGAAAATACTTTAGCTCCTTGCAACTGGTCAAACAAATCATTGATCATCGGCAATGGGTACTTGTTCTTGATCGTCACTTCATTCAATGCACGATAATCAACTACAAGGGTGTGGGCCCCCTGACGTGGATCTTTCTTCCAGTATTTTTTATATATTCCAAAAATAATCTCCGTTGATTTTCAGGTCATTCCGAGAACTTTTATTTCTGCACAAAAATAACACCATGGCAATTCTGCTGAAAACAGCGTCAAGCCGGGTTAGTTCCATTCAAATCATGCAAGTTAGAGTCCAAAACAAGGGAAAAAGTGTTTGGAAAAGTAGATACGACGGAGACGTATCAACTCCCCCAAGCTTAAACCTTTGCTTGTCCTCAAGCAATTCAGTTGATAAACTGAAAGTGATAAAGAAAAACTTTTACAAACTCTGTTTGCTCTTGTTGTTGTAAATATGTAAAGCCAGCATTCAAATTTTCAGCAAAGAATATGAACTAACCACATTAGCAATGACATTTAGGTCTCATGTTTACTCATATCAATGGCATAATCAACTAGCGAGCAATAATAATAAATCTCGGATGACAACACTTTCTCAAAACAATCATAATATGATATAACAAGATGGTATCTCGCTAGCCCTTTCTGAGACTGCAAAACATAAATGCAGAGCACCTTTAAAGATCAAGGACTGACTAAACATTGTAATTCATGGTAAAAGAGATCCAGTCAAGTCATACTCAATGTAAACTAACAGTAATGGATGCAAATGACAGCGGTGCTCTCCAACTCATGATTTTTAATAAGGGGATGATGACTCAACATAAAAGTAAATAGATAGGCCCTTCGCAGAGGGAAGCGGGGATTTGTAGAGGTGCCAGAGCTCGGTTTTGAAATAGATATGAATAATATTTTGAGCGGTATACTTTCATTGTCAACATAACAACCGAGAGATCTTGATATCTTCCATGCTACACACATTATAGGCGGTTCCCAAACAGAATGGTAAAGTTTATACTCCCCCTCCACCAACAAGCATCAATCCATGGCTTGCTCGAAACAACGAGTGCCTCCAACTAACAATAGTCCCGGGGGAGTTTTGTTTGTAGTTATTTTGATTTGATTTTCTTAAAGCATGGGACTGGGCATCCCGGTGACCAGCCATTTTCTCGTGAGTGAGGAGCGGAGTCCACTCCTCTTGAGAATAACCCACCTAGCATGGAAGATACAAACAACCCTAGTTGATACATGAGCTATTCGAGCATACAAAACAGAATGTTTATTTGAAGATTTAGAGTTTGGCACATACAAATTTATTTGGAACGCCAGGTACATACCGTATATAGGTAGGTATGGTGGACTCATATGGAACAACTTTGGGGTTTATGGAATTGGATGCACAAGCAGTAATCCCGCTTAGTACAAGTGAAAGCTAGAAAAAAGGCTGGGAAGCGACCAGCTAGAGAGCGACAACAGTCATGAACATGCATTAAAATTAACCAACACTGAATGCAAGCATGAGTAGGATATAATGCACCATGAACATAAATATCGTAGAGGCGATGTTGATTTTATTTCAACTACATGCGTGAACATGTGCCAAGTCAAGCCACTCGAATCGTTCAAAGGAGGATACCACCCTATCATACCACATCACAACCATTTTAATAGCATGTTGGCATGCAAGGTAAACCATTATAAGCTCCTAGCTAATTAAGCATGGCATAAGCAACTATAATCTCTAATTGTCATTGCAAACATGTTTCTTTCATAATAGGCTGAATCAGCAACGATGAACTAATCATATTTACAAAAACAAGAGAGGTCGAGTTCATACCAGCTTTCCTCATCTCAATAAGTTCATCATATAATCATCATTATTGCCTTTCACTTGCATGACCAAATAGTGTGGATAATAATAATAGTGCACGTGCATTGGACTAAGCTGGAATCTCCAAGCATTCAATTCAAGAGAGAAGACAAGGTAATATGGGCTCTTTGTTAGATCAACAATAATGCATAAGAGAGCCACTCATCATTTTCATTATGGTCTTCTCCTCTCGACCCCCAAAGAAAAGAAACAAAACTATTTACATGGGAAAACTCCCAACAAGCAAGAGAAGAACGAGAAATCTTTTTGGGTTTTCTTTTTTAGTTACTACTACTACAGGCATAGAAAGTAAACTAACTAAAAGATATAACTAATTTTTTTGGGGTTTTCTTAAGGTTTATCAAACACACAAGAAGAAAGCATAAAAAGGGAAATAAACTAGCATGGATATTACAATGAAAAAGTATGAGCACCGACAACTAGCATGAGTGTGTGAATAGGAATGTAATGTTGGTGAGAAGTACGTACTCCCCCAAGCTTAGGCTTTTGGCCTAAGTTGGTCTATGTCCACGGCTGGCCTGGCGGATATCCAAAGTTGTAACTGGGGTCATACTGTGAAGGAGCCTCGGGTTGCCACTGGTTGGCAATCTCCTCCGGATCCCACTGGTAAACAGACTGTCGTGAAGGATCAAAATGTGGTTCCGACTCTGGCTCTGTAGCTGATGTGGGGTTTCGGTAGGTGTGAATGGCCTCTGGCGGAACAAGGTACTTGCCTGTAGATAAGTCAAACAAGGAAGGAGCAGGCAAAGTGATAGTCTCAGGGTGATTTTTATCAAAAATCAACTTTTATTTAAGCATCATTTCCTTATTATTAATGATAAAGTCATGTGCTACCATACTCTTATAGTCTAGAAAAACAGGAGGCATCAACTTTTCTTCTTTCTCATATTGTCTAATAGGTATGTTAAAATGTGCAGCGAGGCCCGAGGCGAAGATGCCTCCAAGGACGGGGCCCTTAGTGCGGTTAAGATTTAACCGCTTTGCAACAATAATGCCCATACTAAATGTGTCATCACGGAACAAGGCATGGCACAAAATAACAGTATCAGGGGCACTAAGGTTGCCACAGTTTCCGCGACCAATCAAGAATCTACTAGCAAATATTGCAAAGTAACGTAGAACAGGAAAATGTATGCTAGTAATTCTGGCATCAGAAACCTTCCTAGTTTCCCCTACAGCAATCATATCAATAAACCCTTCCACATTACTACGATGTGGTTCTTCTATGCTGCCTATAAAGGGTATCTTACAGACCCGGCAGAAATCAAAAAGGGACATCTCCTTATACTCATCATATAAATAGAAATCCAACGAAGGTGGTGACCTCCTAGCATGGAAATGAAAATTTTGCACAAAAATATTAGTGAGTAAGAGATATTGTTCGCGTTGGCCATGGAGGAAGTCGGTGAGGCCTGCATTCTCAGCCAACTCATAAAAATCATCATAAATCCCGACTGCTCTCAAGAAATCATCACAAGGCCATTCACACGGCCAAACTTCCGCGGTGCGAGAGAGATTATATTTGGGCCTCTTATCCTCCTCACTTTGCTTATCCTTCGAGCTTCGGCTCGATGAGCCCCTCAAAAAATCTCTTCATCTTTTTCTGAAAATTTCTGAAATTTTTAGCAACTTCAAAATAAAAGTGGACCAGACTCAACAAAATTGATAACAACTACTCCTACAAGTGCCTAGAGGATATTTCATGCATTAAAACTACTTTTGACCATATAAATTTGACATGCAAGATCAAGAACAGGGTCACCTAAGCAGCAAAACTTTGCAATGAATAAAGCACTAGAACAAAAACTAATTGAACCATTGGAGGAGTCACATACCAAAGAACAATCCCCTAAAGCAGTTTTGCGAATGGAGCTTTGAGCTAGGAGATCGAAAATGGCAGCAAGATGAGCTAGAACTCGTGCTTGAGCTGGTTGGTGACTTTTTTGGGAGGAAGAAGGAGTGCGTGGTGGCTGGAATAAGTGGAGGGGACCCATGTGGGGTCCACGAGGCAGGGGGCGCGCCCAGGGGGTGGGAGTGCCCTCCACCCTGGTGGGCACGTGGCTGCTCCCCCTGTTGTGTTTTCAGTGCCAGATATTCTAAAATATTCTAGAAAAAATCATATTTAATTTTTAGGGCATTTGGAGAACTTTTATTTTTGGGGTATTTTTTATTGCACGGATAATTCAGAAAACAGACAAAAAAAATACTATTTTTGCTTTACTTAGTATAAATAATAGAAAGTAAAAAGAGGGTACAGAGAGTTGTGTTTTCTAAATTCATCCATCTCATGCTCATCAAAAGGAATCCACTAACAAGGTTGATCAGGTCCTGTTAACAAACTCATTTCGAATAACATGAAACCGGAGAATTTTCAAATAACAGTAGGTTACCTCAACGGGGATATGCATGTCCCCAACAATAAGAATATCATATTTCTTCTTGATAGTAGGAAGAGGAAATTCAAAACCTCCAATAATAATAGTTGAAATTTTTCCAATAGAATTGATACTGTGGACTTGAGGTTGTTTCCTCGGAAAGTGTACCGTATGCTCATTACCATTAACATGAAAAGTGACATTGCCTTTGGTGCAATCAATAACAGCCCCTACAGTATTCAAAAAGGGTCTTCCAAGAATAATAGACATACTATCGTCCTTGGGAATATCAAGAATAACAAAGTCCGTTAAAATAGTAACATTTGCAACCACAACAGGCACATCCTCACAAATACTGACAGGTATAGCAGTTGATTTATCGGTCATTTGCAAAGATATTTCAGTAGGTGTGAAGTTATTCAAATCAAGTACAATAGGACTGGTAGACAGCATAGCATACTTTATAGAACCTATGGCTGAGGCATAGGGAATGACTTTTCATTCTCTTTCTATTTTCTGTTGTGGTCGGGTTTTAAGTCTTTACTCAACTTCACACCTTGCAACACACACAAGAACTCCTTCTTTGACTGTTCCATTTTGAACTACTTCAAAATCTTGTCAAGGTATGTACTCATTGAAAAAACTTATCAAGTGTCTTAATCTATCTCTATAGATCTTGATGCTCAATGTGTAAGCAGCTTTATCGAGGTCTTTCTTTGAAAAACTCTTTTCAAACACTCTTTTATGCTTTCCAGAAAATTGTACATTATTTCCGATCAACAATATGTCATTCACATATACTTATCAGAAATGTTGGAGTGCTCCCACTCACTTTCTTGTAAATACAGGCTTCACCGCAAGTCTGTATAAAACCATATGTTTTGATCACTTTATCAAAGCATATATTCCAACTCCGAGATGCTTGCACCAGTCCATAGATGGATTGCTGGTAGCTTGCTCACTTTGTTAGTAACTTTAGGATCGACAAAACCTTCTAGTTGCATCATATACAACTCTTCTTTAAGAAATCCATTTAAGGAATGCAGGTTTGACATCCATTTGCCAAATTTCATAAAATGTGGCAATTGCTAACATGATTCGGATAGACTTTTAAGCATCGATACAAGTGAGAAAATCTCATTGTAGTCAACACCTTGAACTTGTCAAAAACCTTTTTCGACAAGTCTAGCTTTGTAGATAGTAACACTACTATCAGCGTCTATCTTCCTCTTGAAGATCCATTTATTCTTAATGACTCACCGATCATCGGGCAAGTCAATCAAAGTCCATACTTTGTTCTCATACATGGATCCCATCTCAGATTTTATGGCCTCAAGCCATTTCACGAAATCTGGGCTCATTATCACTTCCTCATAATTCGTAGGTTTGTCATGGTCTAGTAACATGACTTCCAAAAAGGATTACCGTACCACTCTGGTGCAGACCTTGCTACCTCTTGAGCACTTGCGTTGGTTTTCCCTTGAAGAGGAAAGGGTGATGCAGCAAAGTAGCGTAAGTATTTCCCTCAGTTTTTGAGAACCAAGGTATCAATCCAGTAAGAGGCTACGCGCGAGTCCCTCGCACCTGCACAAAACAAATAAATCCTCGCAACCAACGCGATAAGGGGTTGTCAATCCCTACACGGTCACTTACGAGAGTGAGATCTGATAGATATGATAAGATAATATTTTTGGTATTTTTATGATAAAGATGCAAAGTAAAATAAAAGGCAATGAAAATAACAAAGTATTGGAAGATTAATATGATGAAGATAGACTCGGGGGCCATAGGTTTCACTAGTGGCTTCTCTCGAGAGCATAAGTATTTTACGGTGGGTGAACGAATTACTGTTGAGAAATTGACAGAATTGAGCATAGTTATGAGAATATCTAGGTATGATCATGTATATATGCATCACGTCTGAGACAAGTAGACCGACCCCTACCTGCATCTACTACTATTACTCCACACATCGACCGCTATCCAGCATGCATCTAGAGTATTAAGTTCATAAGAACAGAGTAACGCCTTAAGCAAGATGACATGATGTAGAGGGATAAACTCATGCAATATGATGAAAACCCCATCTTGTTATCCTCGATGGTAACAATACAATACGTGTCTTGCTGCCCATATTGTCACTAGGAAAGGACACCGCAAGATTGAACCCAAAGCTAAGCACTTCTCCCATTGCAAGAAAGATCAATCTAGTAGGCCAAACCAAACTGATAATTCGAAGAGACTTGCAAAGATAACCAATCATACATAAAAGAACTCAGAGAAGATTCAACTATTGTTCATAGATAAACTTGATCATAAACCCACAATTCATCAGTCTCAACAAACACACCGCAAAAAGAAGATTACATCGAATAGATCTCCACAAGAGAGGGGGAGAACTTTGTATTGAGATCTAAAAAGAGAGAAGAAGCCATCTAGCTAATAACTATGGACCCGTAGGTCTGAGGTAAACTACTCACACTTCATCGGAGAGGCTATGGTGTTGATGTAGAAGCCCTCCGTGATCGATGCCCCCTCCGCCGGAGCTCTGGAACAGGCCCCAAGATGGGATCTCGTGGATACAGAAAGTTACGGCGGTGGAATTAGGGTTTTGGCTCCATATATGATCGTTTGAGGGTACGTAGGTACATATAGGAGGAAGAAGTACGTCGGTGGAGGGTGCGCCTGGGGGGGGGGTAGCCGCGCCCCCTACCTCATGGCCTCCCTGTTGGTTGCTTACATAGGGTCCAAGTCTCCTGGGTCTTGTCCAATGAGAAAATCACGTTCCCGAAGGTTTCATTCCGTTTGGACTCCGTTTGATATTCCTTTTCTTCGAAACCCTAAAATAGGCAAAAAACAGCAATTCTGGGCTGGGCCTCCGGTTAATAGGTTAGTCCAAAAAATAATATAAAAGTGGATAATAAAGCCCAATAATGTCCAAAATAGTAGATAATATAGCATGGAGCAATCGAAAATTATAGATACGTTGGAGACGTATCAAGCATCCCCAAGCTTAATTCCTGCTCGTCCCCGAGTAGGTAAATGATAAAAACATAATTTTTGATGTGGAATGCTACTCGGCACAATTTCAATGTAATTCTTCTTAATTGCGGTATGAATATTCAAATCCGAAAGATTCAAGACAAAAGTTCAATATTGACATAGAAATAATAATACTTCAAGCATACTAACTAAGCAATTATGTCTTCTCAAAATAACATGGCCAAAGAAAGTTATCCCTACAACATCATATGGTCTGGCTATGCTCTATCTTCACCACACAAAGTATTTAAATCATGCACAACCCCGATAACAAGCCAAGCAATTGTTTCATACTTTTGACATTCTCAAACTTTTTTCAATCTTCATGCAATACATGAGCATGAGCCATGGACATAGTAGTATAGGTGGAATAGAATGGTGGTTGTGGAGAAGACAAAAAGGGAGAAGATAGTATCACATCAACTAGGCGTGCGGGCTATGGAGATGCCCATTAATAGATATCAATGTGAGTGAGTAGGGATTGCCATGCAACTGATGCACTAGAGCTATAAGTATATGAAAGCTCAAAAAAGAAACTAAGTGGGTGTGCATCCAACTCGCTTGCTCACGAAGACCTAGGGCAATTTGAGGAAGCCCATCATTGGCATATACAAGCCAAGTTCTATAATGAAAAATTCCCACTAGTATATGAAAGTGACAACATAGGAGACTCTCTATCATGAAGATCATGGTGCTACTTTGAAGCACAAGTGTGGTAAAAGGATAGTAGCATTGTCCCTTCTCTCTTTTTCTCTTTTTTTATTTGGGCCTTTTCTCTCTTTTTTATGGCCTCTTTTTTTAGTCCAGAGTCTCATCCTGACTTGTGGGGGAATCATAGTCTCCATCATCCTTTCCTCACTGGGACAACGCTCTAATAATGATGATCATCACACTTTTATTTTCTTACAACTCAACAATTACAACTCGATACTTAGAACAAAATATGACTCTATGTGAATGCCTCCAGCAGTGTACCGGGATATGCAATGAATCAAGAGTGACATGTATGAAAGAATTATGAATGGTGACTTTGCCACAAATACAATGTCAACTACATGATCATGCAAAGAAATATGACAATGATGAAGTGTGTCATAATAACGGAACAGTGGAAAGTTGCATGGCAATATATCTCGGAATGGCTATGGAAATGCCATAATAGGTAGGTATGGTGGATGTTTTGAGGAAGGTATATGATGGGTGTATGATACCGACGAAAGGTTCGCGGTATTAGAGAGGCTAGCAATGGTGGAACGGTGAGAGTGCGTATGATCCATGGACTCAACATTAGTCCTAAAGAACTCATATACTTATTCCAAAAATCTACAAGTTATCAAAGCAAAGTATTACGTGCATGCTCCTAGGGGGATAGAGTGGTAGGAAAAGATCATCACTCATCCCCGACAGCCACTCATAAGGAATACAATCAATAAATTAATCATGCTCCGACTTCATCACATAACAGTTCACCATACATGCATGCTACGGGAATCACAAACTTTAACACAAGTATTTCTCAAATTTACAACTACTCAACTATCACATCTTTAATATCACCATCTCCATATCTCAAAACAATTATCAAGCATCAAACTTCTCATAGTATTCAACACACTCCTAAGAGAATTTTATTATTAATCTTGTATACCTAACATATTAGGATTGTTTAAGCAAATTACCATGCTATTTAAGACTCTCAAAATAATCTAAGTGAAGCATGAGAGATCAATAGTTTCTATAAAAGAAATCCACCACCGTTCTCTAAAAGATATAAGTGAAGTACTAGAGCAAAACTATATAACTCAAAAGATATAAGTGAAGCACATAGAGTATTCTAACAATTTCCGAATCATGTGTGTCTCTCTCAAAAGGTGTGTACATCAAGGATGATTGTGGTAAACTAAAAAATAAAGACTCAAATAATACAAGACGCTCCAAGCAAAACACATATCATGTGGTGAATAAAAATATAGCTCCAAGTAAAGTTACCGATAGAAGTAGACGAAAGAGGGGATGCCTTCCGAGGCATCCCCAAGCTTTGGCTTTTAGGTGTCCTTAGATTCTCTTGGGGGTGCCATGGGCATCCCCAAGATTAGTCTCTTTCCACTCCTTGTTCCATAATCCATCAAATCTTTACCCAAAACTTGAAAACTTCACAACACAAAACTTAAAGTAGAAAATCTCGTGAGCTCCGTTAGCGAAAGAAAACAAAAGACCACTTCAAGGTACTGTAATGAACTCATTATTTATTTATATTGGTGTTAAACCTACTGTATTCCAACTTCTCTATGGTTTATAAACTATTTTACTAGCCATAGATTCATCAAAATAAGCAAACAACACACGAAAAACAAAATCTGTCAAAAACAGAACAATCTGTAGTAATCTGTAGCTAGCGCAATATATGGAACCCCAAAAATTCTAAAATAAATTGCTGGACTCGAGGAACTCATCTATTAATCATCTTAAGAAGGAATTAACTAAATATCACTCTCCAAATAAAAATGGCAGCAGTTCTCATGAGCACTAAAGTTTCTGTTTTTTACAGCAAGATTAACAAGACTTTCCCCAAGTCTTCCCAACGGTTCTACTTGGCACAAACACTAATTAGACATAAAAACACAACCAAAACAGAGTCTAGACAAATTATTTATTACTAAACAGGAGCAAAAATCAAGGAAAAAATAAAATTGGGTTGCCTCCCAATAAGCGCTATCGTTTAACGCCCCTAGGTAGGCATAAAAAGCAAGGATAGATTTAGGTATTGCCATCTTTGGTAGGCAATCCATAAGTGGCTCTCATAATAGATTCATAAGGTAATTTAATTTTCTTTCTAGGAAAGTGTTCCATGCCTTTCCTTAACGAAAATTGGAATCTAATATTCCCTTCTTTCATATCAATAATTGCACCAATCGTTCTAAGGAAAGGTCTACCAAGAATAATAGGACATGAAGAATTGCAATCTATGTCAAGAAGATAAAATCTACGGGCACATAATTCCTAATTGCAATAATAAGAACATCATTAATTCTTCCCATAGGTTTCTTAATAGTGGAATCCACAAGGTGCAAGTTTAGAGAGCAATCATCAAAGTCACAGAAACCTAACAAATCACACAAAGTCTTTGGAATCGTGGAAACACTAGCACCCAAATCACACAAAGCATATCATTCATGATCTTTAATTTTAATTTTAGTAGTTGGTTCCCACTCATCATAAAGTTTTCTAGGAATATAAACTTCCAACTCAAGTTTTTTTTTCATAAGATTGCAACAAAGCATCAACGATATGTCTAGTAAACGCTTTATTTTGGCTATAAGCATGAGGAGAGTTTAGCACGGATTGCAACAAGGAAATACAATATATCAAAGAGCAATTATCATAATTAAATCCCTTGAAATACAAAATAGTAGGTTCATTAACATCTAGAGTTTTGATCTCTTCAATCCCACTTTTATCAAATTTAGCATCAAGATCTAGAAACTCCGAATTTTTGGAACGTCTTCTAGGTAAAGGTGGATCATATTCAGTCCCATCATTATCAAGATTCATATTGCAAAACAAAGATTTAATAGGGGACACATCAATAACTTTTAGATCTTCATCTTTATTATCATGGTCTTCCAGTTTAGCGGCCATCTTATTAAGTAAGGTAGCCTGCTTATCCGAAACTTCAGCTATTAACTTCTCAAGACAAGCAATTTGGGATCTCAAACCATGAAATTCCTTAGACATATCATCGAGCTCTTTATTCATATAACTCATGCATAAAGCTTTTTTGTTCCTTAAGCTCGTTTCTAAAGAAACTATTATGCTCAAATTGCAAGACCATAAAACTCCTAACGTTGTTTTCGATTTCTTCTAACCTTTTAAGGTGAAGATCACCAAATCGGGGAAGAGCCATCGAGACAAGAAGGCAATCCAACACATAAGCAAACAAGAAACGGGCAAAAAGAGGAGAATAGAGAAATAGAGGGAGGATAGAGAGAGAGAGGGCGAATAAAATGACAGGGGTGAAGTGGGGGAGAGGAAAACGAGAGGCAAATGGCAAATAATGTAATGCAGGAGATAAGGGTTTGTGATGGGTACTTGGTATGTTGACTTTTGCGTAGACCTCCCCGGCAATGCACCAGAAATCCTTCTTGCTACCTCTTGAGCACTTGCGTTGGTTTTCCCTTGAAGAGGAAAGGGTGATGCAGCAAAGTAGCATAAGTATTTCCCTCAGTTTTTGAGAACCAAGGTATCAATCCAGTAGGAGGCTACACGCGAGTCCCTCGCACCTGCACAAAACAAATAAATCCTCGCAACCAATGCGATAAGGGGTTGTCAATCCCTACACGGTCACTTACGAGAGTGAGATCTGATAAGATAATATTTTTGGTATTTTTATGATAAAGATGCAAAGTAAAATAAAAGGCAATGAAAATAACAAAGTATTGGAAGATTAATACGATGAAGATAGACCCGGGGGCCATAGGTTTCACTAGTGGCTTCTCTCGAGAGCATAAGTATTTTACGGTGGGTGAACGAATTACTATTGAGCAATTGACATAATTGAGCATAGTTATGAGAATATCTAGGTATGTTCATGTATATAGGCATCACGTTCGAGACAAGTAGACCGACTCCTGCCTGCATCTACTACTATTACTCCACACATCGACCGCTATCCAGCATGCATCTAGAGTATTAAGTTCATAAGAACATAGTAACGCCTTAAGCAAGATGACATGATGTAGAGGGATAAACTCATGCAATATGATGAAAACCCCATCTTGTTATCTTCGATGGAAACAATACAATACGTGCCTTGCTGCCCCTACTGTCACTGGGAAAGGACACCGCAAGATTGAACCCAAAGCTAAGCACTTCTCCCATTGCAAGAAAGATCAATCTAGTAGGCCAAACCAAACTGATAATTCGCAGAGACTTGCAAAGATAACCAATCATACATAAAAGAATTCAGAGAAGATTCAAATATTGTTCATAGATAAGCTTGATCATAAACCCACAATTCATCGGTCTCAACAAACACACCGCAAAAAGAAGATTACATCGAATAGATCTCCATAAGAGAGGGGGAGAACTTTGTATTGAGATCCAAAAAGAGAGAAGAAGCCATCTAGCTAATAACTATGGACCCGTAGGTCTGAGGCAAACTACTCACACTTCATCAGAGAGGCTATGGTGTTGATTTAGAAGCCCTCCATGATCGATGCCCCCTCCGGCGGAGCTCCGGAATAGGCCCCAAGATGGGATCTCGTGGATACAAAAAGTTACGATGGTGGAATTAGGGTTTTGGCTCCGTATCTGATCGTTTGGGGGTACGTAGGTATATATAGGAGGAAGAAGTACGTCGGTGGAGCAACAGGGGGCCCACGAGGGTGGAGGGCATGCCTGGGGGGGTAGGCGTGCCCCCTACCTCGTGGCCTCCCTGTTGGTTGCTTGCGTAGGGTCCAAGTCTCCTGGGTCTTGTTCGGTGAGAAAATCACGTTCCCGAAGGTTTCATTCCGTTTGGACTCCGTTTGATATTCCTTTTCTTCGAAACCCTAAAATAGGCAAAAAAAGGAATTCTGGGTTGGGCCTCCGGTTAATAGGTTAGTCCCAAAAATAATATAAAAGTGGATAATAAAGCCCAATAATGTCCAAAACAGTAGATAATATAACATGGAGCAATCAAAAATTATAGATACGTTGGAGACGTATCAGACCTTACTCTGGTTGACCTACGAGGTTCGGTAGTAACTTGATATGAAGTTTCATGATCATCATCATAATCTTCCTCACTAATTGGTGTAGGTGTCACAGGAACCGGTTTCTGTGATGAACTACTTTCCAATAAGGGAGCAGGTACATTTACCTCATCAAGTTCTACTTTCCTCCCACTCACTTCTTTCGAGAGAAACTCCTTCTCTAAAAAGGATCCATTCTTAGCAAAAAAAATCTTGCCTTCGGATCTGTGATAGAAGGTGTACTTAACTGTTTCTTTTGGGTATCCTATGAAGACACATTTCTTCGACTTGGGTTCGAGCTTATCAGGTTGAAGCTTTTCACATAAGCATCGCAGCCCCAAACTTTAAGAAACGACAATTTTGGTTTCTTGCCAAACCATAGTTCATATGGTGTCATCTCAACGGATTTAGATGGTGCCCTATTTAACGTGAATGCAGCTGTCTCTAATGCATAACCCCAACATGATAGTGATAAATCGGTAAGAGATATCATAGATCGCACCATATCTAATAAAGTACGGTTATGACGTTAGGACACACCATTACGCCGTGGTGTTCCAGGTGGCATGAGTTGCGAAACTATTCCGCATTGTTTCAAATGAAGACCAAACTCGTAACTCAAATATTCTCCTCCACGATCAGATCGCAGAAACTTTATTTTCTTGTTACGATGATTTTCCACTTCACTCTGAAATTCTTTGAACTTTTCAAATGTTTCAGACTTATGTTTCATCAAGAAGATATACCCATATCTTACTCAAATCATCTGTGAAGGTCAGAAAATAATGATACCTGCCGCGAGCCTCAACACTCATCGGACTACATACATCAGCATGTATTATTTCCAACAAGTCTGTTGCTCGCTCCATTGTTCCGGAGAATGGAGTCTTAGTCATCTTGCCCATGAGGCACGGTTCGCAAACATCAAGTGATTCCAAAATCCCATCAGCATGGATTTTCTTCACGCGCTTTACACCAATATGACCTAAACGGAAGTGCCATAAATAAGTTGCACTATCATTATTAACTTTGCATCTTTTGGCTTCAATATTATGAATATGTGTATCACTACGATCGAGATTCAATAAACCATTTACCTTGGGTGTATAACCATTGAGGTTTTATTCATGTAAACAGAACAACAATTATGCTCTGACTTTAGATGAATAACTGTATTGCAATAAACATGATCAAAACATATTCATGCTTAACGCAAACACCAAATAATATTTATTTAGGTTCAACACTAATCCCGAAAGTATAGGGAGTGTGCAATGATGATCATATCAATCTTGGAACCACAGCTAACACACTTCACCCTTAATTTGTCTCTGTTCATTCTGCAACTCCCGTTTCGAGTTACTAATCTCAGCAACTGAACTAGTATCAAATACTGAGGGGTTGCTATAAACACTAGTAAAGTACACATCAATAACATGTATATCAAATATACCTTTGTTCACTTTGCCATCCTTCTTATCCGCCAAATACTTGGGGCAGTTCTGCTTCCAGTGACCAGTCCCTTTGCAGTAGAAGCACTTAGTCTCAGGTTTAGGTCTAGACTTGGGCTTCTTCTCTTGAGCAGCAACTTGCTTGCCGTTCTTCTTGAAGTTCCCCTTCTTCCCTTTGCCCTTTTCTTGAAACTAGTGGTCTTGTCAACCATCAACACTTGATGCTTTTCTTGATTTCTACCTTCGTCGATTTTAGCATCACGAAGAGCTTGGGAATCGTTTCCATTATCCCTTGCATATTATAGTTCATCACGAAGTTCCAGTAACCTGGTGATAGTGACTAGAGAATTCTGTCAATCACTATCTTATCTGGAAGATTAACTCCCACTTGATTCAAGTGATTGTAGTACCCAGACATTCTGAGCACATGCTCACTAGCTGAGCTATTCTCCTCCATCTTGTAGGCAAAGTGCTTGTCAAAGGTCTCATACCTTTCGACATGGGCATGAGTCTGAAATACTAATTTCAACTCTTGGAACATCTGATATGCTCCGTGGCGTTCAAAAAATCTTTGAATCCCCGATTCTTAGCCGTAAAGCATGGTGCACTAAACTATCAAATAGTCATCATATCGAGCTCGCCAAACATTCATAACATCTGCATATGCTCCTGCAATCGGTCTGTCACCTAGCGGTGCATCAAGGACATAATTCTTCTGTGCAGCAATGAGGACAATCCTCAGATCACGGATCCAATCCGCATCATTGCTACTAACATCTTTCAACTTAGTTTTTCTCTAGGTACATATCAAAAATAAACGGGGAAGCTATGTGTGAGCTATTGATCTACAACATAGATATGCAAATACTATCAGGACTAAGTTCATGATAAATTTAAGTTCAATTAATCATATTACTTAAGAACTCCCACTTAGATAGACATCCCTCTAGTCATCTAAATGATCACGTGATCCAAATCAACTAAACCATGTCCGATCATCACATGAGATGGAGTAGTTTTCAATGGTGAACATCACTATGTTGATCATATCTACTATATGATTCACGCTCGACCGTTCGGTCTCAGTGTTCCGAGGCCATATCAGCATATGCTAGGCTCGTCAAGTTTAACCCGAGTATTCTGCGTGTGTAAAACTGTCTTACCCCTGTTGTAGATTAATGTTGAGCTTATCACACCCGATCATCACGTGGTGTCTCGGCACGATGAACTTTGGCAACGGATACGTCCATTTTGCATCATGCTTTTATATCGATATTTATTGCATTATGGGCTGGTATTACACATTATGTCACAATACTTATGTCTATTCTCTCTTATTTTACAAGGTTCACATAAAGAGGGAGAATGCCGGCAGCTGGGATTCTGGGCTGGAAAAGGAGCAAATATTAGAGACCTATTTTGCACAGCTCCAAAAGTCCTGAAACTTCATGGAAGTCATTTTCAGAATATATAAAAAAATACTGAGTGCAAGAAGTTCTATAGGGGGGCCACACCCTACCCACGAGGGTGGGGGCGCGCCCCCTGCCTCGTGGCCCCCCTGGTGGCCCTCCGATGCCCATCTTCTGCTATGTGGAGTCTTTCGATGAGGAAAATATCATAAGCCAGCTTTCGAGACGAGACTCCGCCGCCATGAGGCGGAACCTTGGCGGAACCAATCTAGGGCTCTGGCGGAGCTGTTCTGCCGGGGAAACTTCCCTCCAGAAGGGGGAAATCATCGCGATCGTCATCACCAATGATCCTCTCATCGGGAGGGGGTCAATCTCCATCAACATCTTCACCAACACCATCTCCTCTCAAACCCTAGTTCATCTCTTGTATCCAATTCTTGTCTCTAAGTCCGGGATTGGTACTTGTAGGTTGCTAGTAGTGTTGATTACTTTTTGTAGTTGATGCTAGTTGGTTTATTTGGTGGAAGATCATATGTTCAGATCCTATATGCATATTAATACCCCTCTGATTATGAACATGAATATGCTTTGTGAGTAGTTACGTTTGTTCCTGGGGACATGGGAGAAGTCTTGCTATTAGTAGTCATGTGAATTTGGTATTTGTTCGATATTTTGATGAGATGTATGTTGTCTCTCCTCTAGTGGTGTTATGTGAACGTCGACTACATGACACTTCACCATTATTTGGGCCTAGAGGAAGGCATTGGGAAGTAATAATTAGATGATGGGTTGCTAGAGTGACAGAAGCTTAAACCCTAGTTTATGCGTTGCTTCGTAAGGGGCTGATTTGGATCCATATGTTTCATGCTATGGTTAGGTTTACCTTAATACTTTTGTTGTAGTTGCAGATGCTTGCAATAGAGGTTAATCATAAGTGGGATGCTTGTCCAAGTAAGGGCAATACCCAAGGACCAGTCCACCCACATACCAAATTATCAAAGTACCGAACGCGAATCATATGAACGTGATGAAAACTAGCTTGACGATAATTCCCATGTGTCCTCGGGAGCGCTTTTTCTATATAAGAATTAGTCCAGGATTGTCCTTTGCTACAAAAAGGATTGGGGCACCTTGCTGCACTTTATTTACTTTTGTTACTTGTTTCTTGTTACAAATTATCTTATCACAAAACTATCTGTCACCTATAGTTTCAGTGCTTGCAGAGAATACCTTGCTGAAAACCGCTTATCATTTCCTTCTTCTCCTCATTGGGTTCGACACTCTTACTTATCGAAAGGACTACGATAGATCCCCTATACTTGTGGGTCATCATGACTCTTTTCTGGTGCCGTTGCCTGAGAGTGAAGCGCCTTTGGTAGGTGGAATTTGTTAAGGAAAAATTTATATAGTGTGCTGAAATTTACTGTCACTTGTTACTATGGAAAGTAATCCTCTGAGGGGCTTGTTCGGGGTATCTTCACCCCTACCAGTAGAGCAAAGAGTTGCTCCTCAACCTACTAAACCTACTGAAAATGAAAATGTCTACTTTGAGATTCCTTCGGTTATGATAGAAAAACTGCTAGCTAATCCTTTTGCAGGAGACGGAACAATGCATCCCGATGAGCATCTAATATATGTAGATGAAGTTTGTGGATTATTTAAGCTTGCAGATGTGCCCGATGATCTTATTAAGAAGAAGGTCTTCCCTTTATCTTTGAAGGGAGATGCATTGACATGGTATAGGCTATGTGATGATATGGGATCATGGAACTACAAATGATTGAAATTGGAATTTCATCAGAAGTTTTATCCTATACATCTTGTTCATCGTGATCGCAATTATATATATAATTTTTGGCCTCGCAAAGGAAAAAGCATCTCTCAAGCTTGGGGGAGGCTTAAATCAATGTTATATTCATGCCCCAATCATGAGCTCTCAAGAGAAATAATTATTCAAAATTTATATGCTAGGCTTTCTGATAACAATCACACCATGCTCGATACTTCTTGTGCTGGCTCTTTTATGATGAAGACTATTGAATTCAAATGGGATTTATTGGAAAGAATTAAACGCAACTCTGAAGATTGGGACCTCGACGAAGGTAAGGAGTCAGGTATGACACCTAAGTTTGATTGTGTTAAATCTTTTATGGACACCGATGTTTTCCGTAAATTTAGCACTAAATATGGACTTGACTCTGAAATAGTAGCTTCTTTCTGTGAATCTTTTGCTACTCTGTAACACCCCCAGTGCCATGCTACAGTAATCCCCTGTTAATGGTGCCAGGTCACCATGCTTACTGAGCTATTTATCACTTGATGAAAATCAAAGTCAAATTCAAATTCAATTATGAGTGAAATTCAAAATTTCTCAATCATGCAAACTAAAATGTTCACTAAATAGAAAATAATTCATAACTAATTATCTTCAGAAAAACAACATCACCTAAATTCATTATGTGAATCAACAACAGGAAACAACATCAACCAGAAATTTAAAGTGCCTTATAATTTATTAAAAATTCAAATGAAATCATTTTGGCTCCAAACCATTTTTTGGCAGTGGTAAATATTGCACTATAGTTGTTGAGCTAAGTCATATATTTCACAAAACTCTAATGGTGGCTAAGCAATTTGCAAAACAGGAATAAATCAAAAAAAAGAAAAGGAAAGGAAAGCAGAGGGAGGAGAGAGAAAGCCCCTGCCTCACTGGGCCAAACGGCCCAGCTGGCCGTCGGCCCACGCCAGCCGGCCCAGCCACCTCCCTTATTCCCCCACCACCCGCAAACCCTAACCGATCCACCCCCACTCCCACTCCCGCACGATACCCTCGATCCCCCTCGCTCCTCTCTTCCTCCCCGATCGGTTCTGGATCGGGCGAACCGCCTTGACCCCTTCGCCCCCACCGCTGTGCCCCGTCGCCGTCGCTGCCTCACCTCGCCCCCGACGCCCATCTGCGCGCCGCCTCGTCCCCTTCGCCCCTGAATTGGAGTTGGGGCTCGGCCTCGACGCCGCCGCCGCTCGGAGCCCCCCCTCGCAGGAACCAAGCGCCGCCAACCGACGCCACGCCGTCGCCGGGCCTCCCCCCCGCTCGCCGGATCGTCCCCGTCCTCCTCCTCGCCGGCTTCATCAAGCCTCGACGCCCCTCTTCCCACGCACGCTGGTGAGGGCCGCGCCCTCCTCTCCTCTCTGCCTCATGCGCTACGGCCTCGTCCGCGCTAGCTGTCGACTGCCTCCCGCGCCCTGCGCTCACCGTCGCCGCCGCTCATCACCGCGCTCGCGGCCGCAGCCCACCCGCGCCCGACCTCGACAATCGCCGTGCCATGGCCGCGCCGGCTCCGCCCACTTCTGTCGCGGCTCGCCCCCACCGCACCTTGCCTGGCCGCCCTCATTGCTACATGCTCGTCGTCAGCCCCCTACACCTTGCCGCTGTCGGACCCGCACTCCCGCTCGGCCTCCCCGCGCTTGCCGCTGCCGCTGCCTTGCTCACCGCATGGTTGCTCTCGCTCGCCGCATGGTGCGCCCAGCCGCGCGCGCCTCGCCTCCACGAGCCCTGCTCGCCAGCGCAACCCCATGCGCTCCCCTACTTCACCGCTCCGACACCGTCCTACTCCCTCTGCGCCCCGAGCGACTGCTGCCGCAGCGCCCTCCTTCCCCCCTCCCTTGGCCATCGCTGCTCCCGCTCGCTGGTCCGGTCGCCGCCTTCGGCCGGGCACTTGGCTGCCGGCGCCTCGCTGCACCGCGGATGGCCTGGGCGAGCGCCCTGCCGGGCTGGCGCCCACGCGCCCTGCGCCCGTAACCCGCTAGCGGCGCCCGATAGGCTCCTAGGGCCTATGACATGGGGGTCCCACACCCCAGAACGTTTTACAAAAAAATATATAATTAAAGTAAATAAATAAATAATAATTAAAATAATTAATTAATTAAGTTAATTAATCCTATTTAATTAATCTAATTAACCTGTTAGTTTAATTAAATAGTAATTAATTAGCTAAACCCTAATTAAACTAATCAGTGTATGACATGCGGGACCCACACGTAGTTGACCCAGTCGACTGCATAGTTGACTGTTGACATCAGCATGATGTCATGCTGACATCGTCATTTACTATTCTGGATAATGTTGAAATAAATAATTAAATTCCAGAATTTAATAAAAACTTTAGAAAATCATATAAAATAAACCGTAGCTCAGATGGAAAAACTTTGTACATGAAAGTTGCTCAGAACGATGAGACAAACCCGGATACGCAGCCCGTTCGTCCACCATGCATCCCTAGCATAGTGAACACGCAACTTTCCCCCTCCGGTTCTTCTGTCCGAAAACGCGAAACACCGGGGATACTTTCCCGGATTTGTCCCCCCTTTGTCGGTGTCACCTCCTACCGCATTAGGTCACACCCGACACATCTTATTGCCATGTTATGCTTTGTGGTGCTATGTTTGCTTTATATTTGCTGTTTCTTCCCCCTCTTCTCTCCGGTAGACCCCGAGACTGATGCTGCCCTTGTGATTGACTACGTCGACGACGACCCCCCTCCTTGCCAGAGCAACCAGGCAAGCAAACCCCCCTTGAGCATTCCGATATCGCCCATTTCTTTCCCTCTCATGCTTGCATTAGAACTGCTACTACTTTCTGTATGATCCTACTCTGATGCATAGTCTGTTTTTGTTACCTGCTTTCATACCTTACCTGCTTATCTTAAACTGCTTAGTATAGGTTGGTTAGTGATCCATCAGTGACCCCCACCTTGTCCCAGTTGCCTTGCTTATGTTCGATGACTCGATCAACGTGATCGAGTCCAGGCCCCGACACCGCACATCACCCCCCTAGTTGTAAGACTCTGTAGAGTTACCATCGAGTGCCGAGGGTGGAACCTCTTACATCACTCCTGATGAGATCTTCGTAGTGTAGCTATATGGTCGAGGTCATTGAGGGTGACTTCCTCCTTAATCACTTCCGTTATGGCTCTGTCGTGCAACCCATCAAACGTGAACCTCGAGGGTGGATCCTCTTACGTTCACCTTGATGACAACATCGAGTGGAATTCACCGGGGGTGATTCCTCGGGTTTTCCCTTTGGTGTTAGACACACAGTTACTATGGTTACTATGACTTTACACTGATCCATGTTACTGAAGACGGGTCGACCCTGAGGGGTACCCGCACGAGCTTAATAGCGAGTGATGTGGAGTCGGGTTGACCTGGAAGGTGCCTGCGAGATACTTACGAGGTGTGGCCGCGCATTCTTAGCCCTAGCCGCAAGTACTCGAGACAGGGCGACGGGGTCACATCGATCGTGAGTCTCTGCTCGTTACCGCGCATTCCTAATCCACTATGATTTGGATATTTGATCCGAGGGGCCTCTGGCCTGATAGCACTAACCATCACGTGGGCATAGTATGGGCGTTCTGCGTCATATGCATCAGCCGAAACTTAATAGACGTCAGCGACTGAGCGGCGCACGCCGGGTTGGATTGGTAAGCACCTACCTTGTTGAAGGAGGTAGCTAGGTCTACTCACCGGCCGCGTACGCAACGTGCAGGAGTTCCTGGGGAGATGGCCCATGACCCCTGGGGGCATAGGTTTAGTCCGGCGTGCTGACCTCTCTATTAAGTCTAGGTCGGGTTGGAGCGTATTGTTTGGCCGAGGCCGGGCATGACCAAGGAAAGTGTGTCCGGCCGGAGTTAATCGAGCGTGGTGGGTAAGTTGGTGCAACCGTGCAGGGAAGAAAACATCTATCGATAGCCTGTCCTACGGTAACGGACACTTGGAGTTGTATCCCGATCGATAAAACTAGAACTGGATACTTGTGATGAGAAATTAATGGATGGTGATGAGAATTGGATTGTGATGATAACTAGATAGTATGGCTCTGGGATTGCTTTCTCGCAGGGAGTCGAGAAAGGATCTCTGGCCAAGGTTGATAACACTACTGCTACTTTACTTTATGCTACTCTACTCCCTCCTGTTGCTGCAAGATGGTGGTTTCCAGAAGATGCTAGTCTTCGATAGGCTAGGCTTTCCCCTTCCCTTCTGGCATTCTGCAGTTTAGTCCAGAGATACAACCCATTCCTTTGAAACAGATGCATACTTAGTTTAGATATGATGTAAGTCTTGCGAGTACTTTGGATGAGTACTCATGGTTGCTTTGCTACTTCTTTTTCCCCCATACCCGATTGTTGCGACCAGATGACGGATCCCAGGAGCCAGACGACACCACTGAAGACTACTGCTGCCCCGAGGGTGACTACTACTACGTGACGGCTGCTGATGACTTGGAGTAGTTAGGAGGCTCCTAGACAGGAGGCCTTGCCTTTTCAATCATTGTTGCTTTTGTGCTAGCCTTCTTAAGGAAAACTTGTCTAACTTATGTCTGTACTCAGATATTGTTGCTTCCGCTGACTCTTGTGTTTTCAAGCTTATGTATTTGAGCCCTCGAGGCCCCTGGCTTGTAATATAAAGCTTGTATTATTTTAATTTGTGTCTATAGTTGTGTTGTGATATCTTCCCGTGAGTCCTTGATCTTGATCATACACATTTGCGTGTATGATTAGTGTACGGTCGAATCGGGGGCGTCACAAGTTGGTATCAGAGCTGACTACCTGTAGGTAGCCCCTTTTCCAACTCCTTGGCCGAAGTCGAGTCTAGTCACTACAAAAACAGTTTTACTAACATGGTTGTGTGGCTTACGGGCCCACGCCGCCATTGGGTGGTATTAGGATCTTTTACTCCTCCTCTATAATCTAGGACTCTGATCTCTCTTCTATTCGGGTTAAATGGTTTTACTAACTTGCACATTAGGATCTCGTGATCACATCCGCTCGGAGAACCCCCTTTTTTTCAGATGACCGCCTGCTGCATCAGAAGATTCCGAAGATACTCTACGTTATTCTATCGAGACTTTGTGCCTGTTGCCTTTGCAATTCCCTACCACCGAAATATCCTTATGGATAACTACACACTTGCCAATCTTACATTCTATCCCATTGATCTTGTTATTACAAGATGCCCTGAACTGCTCTTCTTTTCCCTGAGAATTCTTTGAGCTTACTTCCTTGCAGTTCCTTGTCATCTGAATACCCCTACGGATAACTTTGTGCACCTATTGAGTATCCGCTCATCCTTAGTTGATTCTTATACTTCACAAAAGTCTTCGTAATACCATTCGTTCTTGTGAAAATCCTCAACAGCCTATTGTTCTTGAATTTCTTGCTTGGTTGCATTATGGTTAATACCATAAGACTAGTAATCTTATTGTCAGCCTTTGTCATTATCATTTTGAGTCCGTTGATACAATATGTTGTGAATGCTCGCAATCCTCAATCAGATCCTAGAATTTATCCTTCCGGCTCAGACATCATTTTAACATGTGCTGAATCTCGATCAATCAAATCGCCATCGATTGTACCCCTAAGGCTATTCTATCTATCCATCCCTAATCAGAGCATTGCTTCTGATCCCTTGTCTTGGAATTCATAATTCCTTTGCAATTGAGCTTTGAGTTAGTCAGTTGTTTCTATAATCTAGTCTCCTTGCATTCTTTCTTCCTCTGGTTGAATATTGATGCTCACATCGGATCCCTGGTGGACCACCAGACCCCCTTTTTCGGATTTTATCCGACAACGTCCTTCATATTCAATAAGCTTGTGAGATTTCCCTCGGATACATAATGCTTTTGGTAAATTGTATCCTCCGCTTTCTCAAGCATGCTCTACTACTGAGCTTGTGTTATTTATTCTTGGAAATTATGATATAGGTTCCTAAGATGCCCCGATGGGTTGAACCTATGCCTTCCCTAATCTGTGTGAACTCGAAAGTTATGCGGGTTATACTCTACTGGCTTTTCTCCAGATAAAATTTCAATACTACAGCTTCATCAAGAGCGAGAAATAAATGAAATAATATGCATTGAAGAAGTGGGAGTCGAGCCTGAACCTTGTGTTCATGCCCACGGACACGGTGTGGAATTTATCATGAAAGCTTCTTGCAAGGATATTTAATCATTAGAATATTCTTCCGGTATCGTAAATTGGATCCCTTGCAGTTATGGTCCCGACCATATTTCCTCCTTGATCCCATTTGCTGGGTAAGTTACAATTACTTATCCTCTGCAAATCATTCCCCCGTCCAACCTCTACTCCGATGGCATTACACCTAGTACTTGATATTGGGAAGCTTTATGCCCCTTCACATCATTCCTAGCCTGATCGGCTATATTTTTATCATGTCAACTTTTTAACTGTGCTACCTGGTCCTTATGCCCGGAGCAACTTCCGACGATGAGCTAAGCTTACTTCGATATTCCTCATCTTATCATTTCACCTCGAACAACAAGCTTGACTTTGAGCTTGTGTCGAATCCGTGGTTCTCATAGCCTTTCACTTCAACCTTCCTTTTCTACTCAATGGCATCTTCATAGAGTCTCTCGACAAAATTTTGTCACATCCCTAGCTTCTGGCATTGCACTAGGGTAACTTCATGTGTGCATCATGTTTAAACTTTGAAAGAAACTTGAAATGGGGATTGCCTAAACCCTAGCATTAAAGGAATTCACTAGGTTCAACCAAAATATTGACAGTAAATCCAAATGGCTTTAAAAAATGTTCATCATTCTTGGAAAAAGCTGGAAACAGTAACCAGAGGTGATGCACATTTTTGCATGACATATTTGGGCTCTGGATTAAATCATACTATATTTGCATTTGGGCATTTAAATACTATTAAATATTTTAAATGCTCAAATAATCATAAACTAAAATGTTTACTATAGGATATATTCCCAACAGTGATTATGAGTAGTTTCATGATTTTTGGAAGTGTCTAAGTATTTTTAATAAAGCCCTAAAGACTACAGAATAATAGAAAACAAAATTAAAACGGAAAGCGGAGAGAGAGAGAAAGCAAACCTGGCGGCCCAGCTGTGGCCCAGCACTGTAGGCCCAGCCCACCTCCTTCCCTTGTCTTCTTCCAGCTGCTGCCAGGAGGACGCCGGGCGTGTGCTCGCCGCGCGCGCCCACCTCCACCCTGCCTGGCTGCCTCCTCGTTGCTCTGGCCCTCCCTCGCGACGCCATGCATCCCCCGACCTCTCTCGCACTCTCCCTCGCCCTCATCCCCTCCTCTGTCTCTCTCTCTCTCATGCGCACGGCCGAACGCCACCATCGCCGCCGCCTGCAGTTGCCGCGGCCAGAGCCACCTCCGAGCCTCTCCGACGCGCCCCCGAGCTCCGCCGTGACGCCCCGGTCCTCTCCGCCGAGCCACATGACGCCGGACGCCCTGGAGCACCGTCGTTGACGCCATCGCCGTCCTCTGCCCCGATGATCGCCGCCCTTCGATTCGCCGCCTCCGACGCTTCCCCGACCCCGCTGGGCTTCTCTGCGAGTCCTCAGTGAGCTGCTCTTCCGTTCGCCCTTCTCCCCGTCGCCTCGCACGTTCCCTAGCGCTAGCGCCGCCGTGCTCGAAGCTCACCGCCGCCCAGCCATGTCACCGCCGTGGCCACCGTCACCTAGAGCCGCAACCGAGCGCACCATCGTGCTCAGCATGTCTTCGCGCAACTGTAGCCACCCCCAGATCCTCCTGCCTTGCACCGTAGCGCCGAACCCGTTGTTGCCCGAGCCTCGGCCGCCGCCATGAGGTCAACTCCGGCGAGCTCACTCCACTGCAGCCTCTCTCGCTTGCTCTAATGGATGCGCGAGAGTGCCAGCTCTCTGTAGGTGGTTTCCGCCGCTAATTTGGTCACCGGAGGGCAAAATTCGAGCCCCTCCGCCGTCTCGGCCTCGCCGGCGACTCAACGCCGGCAAGGTTGACCCCTGTTTGACCTCCCCGGTGTCCTGACGTGTGGGCCCGGTCCCCTGTTTAATTAGTGCTAGGTAATTAGTATTAATTAACTTAGTTAACTAGATGAGCCACTGACATGCGGGCCCAGCCCTAGATTAGTTAAGTTAATCACCTACTTAGCACTAGCAGGCACTGTTAGTTAGATGTGACACTGACACGCGAGTCCCACAGGTCAGGTTTGACCTGGACCGGGCCTGTTGACCTGCTGATGTTGGCATGACCTAATGCTGACGCAGTATTACTTTTCTGGATTTATTAATAACCAGGAAATTCCAGGAAATAGTATAAACTTCTAAAATTCATAGAAATTAATCTGTAACTCCAAATGCAAAGATTTATATATGAAAAATGATCAGAAAAATCCAATCTATCCATCTATACTAGTTTCATGCATGTTTAAACAAGTTAACTTGTTGTTTAGTGCAAAAAAATGATAAGCACTATTTAAGATCACAAATGAGTTTGAACTTTGAATCTTGGTTCAAAATAGCTGAAACCCATTTGGTTGTAGTTGCATTAGCCCAACACACTCATTTTACCATGTCATGATCATGCATCATATTGTGCATTGCATTGATTGTGTTTCTTTCTCTATTGCCGGTATTTGTCCCCTCTCGATAGACGTGGTTTCGACGATGAGTTTGATGACACCGATGAAGAGCTATAATATCTTCAGAAGTGCCAGGCAAGCAAAACCCCCTTGCTCATTTCGATACAATCCCACTCTCTCGCTCCTGCTCTCTTTTACTGGATTAGGACAACAACTATTCATCTTTTACTTGCTGTGGTAGTTGAACCCCTTATCCTCTGCATTACCTGTCATTGCCACAGTAAATAGATGAAACCCACTAGCATGAGTAGGAGTTGTTTGAGCCCTGATGTGCCTACTCATTCATGCTTGTTTGTCATGCCTGCTATTGCATAGAGTCGTGTCAGGTCTGGTTCATCGGGGATGAATTGGAGGTGTGTAAACATGTCCTACGGTGTGTGAGCTAAGTGTGTGAACACGATTTGGTAAAGGTAGCGGTGAGAGGCCATGTAGGAGTACATGGTGGGTTGTCTCACTGAAACCGTCCTCAGGAACTGAGTTATGTGTTTGTGATCCATGAAACAGCTACTACCACACATTGGGCCCTGAAATATGAACCCGCTTGACTTATTGACCCGTCTCGTCCTCTGTCAAGGAGTTGCAACTAGTTTCTGGTGTTTGTAGGTTATGTGTTGGCGGCCGTGCGTAGCGCTGACCCTAGGGGTGGGCTATGATGCGGTAGATACACTCTGGCCGGGTATGCCGGGCACCCGTTTGGCGTCTCGAGATCCTGTACACATCGTTTAGGGCCATTGAGGACACCCCGGCAGGATTTCCTTGCGGATGGAACCCGAATAGGCCATAAACCTGGACTAGAGACTTGTGTGGTTAGTCAGGTCGTGGTCTACACCCACGTCGGTTTTCGCTTGAAGTCTGCCGAGCACATGTCGTGTGCAGATGCTAAGTGGTGGAAACATGTGTGACGAAGTACACCCCTGCAGGGTTATAAATGATCTATTCGAATAGCCGTGTACGTGGTAAAGGACTTCTGCGTTGCCTATAACAGTTCATAGACAAGTGAAAGTGGATACTCTAAAACTCGCAAGATAAGTGTGAGTGCTATGGATGGCCTTCTCGTAGGGAGACGGGAGCGGATCCATAGTGGTGTATTGAATGGTGAATATGTGGACTCGTGTGCGCCACCTCAAAAGAGTTACTTGCAGTCGTAGTTTAAGATAGCCACCGAGTCAAAGCTGGCTTGCTGCAGTTAAACTCCACCACCCCTCTTTGTTGATACCGATGCATATGTAGATAGTTCTGATGTAAGTCTTGCTGAGTAATTTTGTACTCACGTTTGCTTAATTTATGTTTTGCAGAGAGACTTCAGTCTCGCTAGTAGTACCACGTGGACTTCGACGTTTAACTTGATACCTCAGCTACGATCTTGTGCCCTTGGCAGGATCTGGTAGATAGTCGGGCTTCTTAGCCTTTTTCATTTGTAGATGTCTGTACTCAGACATGTTAAGCTTCCGTATGTGCTTGATTTGTATGCTATGATTGTTGGTTCATGAGACCCATGTTTGTAATATCTCGCTCCTCGGAGCCTAATGAATAAATACTTGAGTCGTAGAGTTATGTTGTGATGCCATGTTGTATTTACACATATCGAGCATATTGTGTGTATGATTGAAATGCTTGGTATGTGTGGGACCCGACAATCTAGTTGTTTATCCTTGGCAGCCTCTTTTATGGGGAAATGTAGTCTAGTGCTTCCATGAGCCATAGTAGTCCGCTACAGCCCAGTTCACCGGAGTCCTATTAGCCCAACACTACTGCTCAGGACACCTGACTGGCCGGCATGTGTTTCACTTCATTCCTGTGTCTGTCCCTTCGAGGAAATGTCACGCGGTGACATCTGGAGTCCTGCCTAGCCTGCTACAGCCCGGGTTCCCAGAGTCCTGTTAGCCCAGTGCTACAGCCCGGATTCACACGCTGCTGACCGACATGCTCGATGTGATTCATGTATGCCTGTCCCCATAGGTTGGTGCCGCTTTGGGTTCACGACTAGCCATGTCGGCCCGGGTTCTCTGTCATATGGATGCTAGCGACACTATCATATGCGTGAGCCAAAAGGCGCAAACGGTCCCGGGCCATGGTAAGGCGACACCCATGGGAATACCGTGCGTGAGGCCGCAAAGTGATATGAGGTGTTACTGGCTAGATCGATGTGACTTGGAATCGGGGTCCTGACAAATTTGTCTTGACCACCGTCAACACTTTGGCTTCTTCTGAGATGTCAATTGAATTCATGGCTAGAAATACCATCCTTGCCTCTCGATGATTTGTGTCAGCATAAAAAACATTCTTGTCTTCACCCCAAAACAAACTTGATCATATTAATTTTGGGAATACGTCCTTTTTGACATGTCGATGGATTGCTACTGAACCCATCGGCCACCTCCTCATCTTTTCCCTGATAAAATAACATGAAATGTTCTAGAAATTCCCGATGCATCCATTGTGAATCCAAGGTCCAACCTTTACCTGATGACCATGTCAATGCTACCCCGAAGCATGATTGTGGTACACAAACATCAACAAGAACATTGGAAGCCTAATGCTAAATGTTTATTGTTCATGTATCCAAACACCATTGTACGTGTAACATCATGAATTCCCTCACCCCTTTACCTAATTGGTTATCTACTCACTATCCTGTGATGGATAACATCCTCTGCTTGTCCTTGGGAAGGATATACTCCTGTTAATTGTCTTTAAACACATTTTCCTTTCCATTCTTCTGATTAATATACTAACCATATTTTCCTTTCCATTCTTTTGTTTAACCTTTCCAGTAAACTAACTTATCCCAGTAGAGATAATTTCTTGCTTAGGTAAGCACCTCAATGTACAACTCTGTCAGTAAAGACTTATTATTGATGTTGACATTCCGGTAACCACCGATCGATGAGAACTTTGCCTATTGGTCCGCCTCGTTCAACGAGCAGGAAAATAGTTCTCTTCGTCCCTCACCCTTGGTATCAACGTTGTTGGCAACATAACTGACAATCTATCATCTGACATGTCTTGCTATCGGCCCCCTTTCTACTTTTAACCCACATGGTGGGCCCATAACCCACAGTTCCCCAGGATTGAAACCTGACTCTCCTGTATGTCCTTTATTACGAAGTATCATTTTCTCTTGGCTTTGTGTGTTGTCACGAGCCACCGTCTGAGAGATGATCTATTCCCGATGCTCTGAACCCCCTTCTCACACTCTGTTCAGGTATCGATCGTTTGTCCATTCGCTTGAAACTTCCTATTGTACCTTCATATTTTGCTCTCGGTGTTTTCTTAAGTTTCAACTCGAGAGATACTTCTGCCATCTTCACATTCTTCACTAGACAATTAACCCTATAAGGGTCAGTTCTCCCGAAGTTACTATTTACTTCACTACTTAAATCTCGGACGAGATTTCTTGTAGAGGAGGAGATTTGTCACACCCCCAGTGCCATGCTACAGTAATCCCCTGTTAATGGTGCCAGGTCACCATGCTTACTGAGCTATTTATCACTTGATGAAAAATCAAAGTCAAATTCAAATTCAATTATGAGTGAAAATCAAAATTTCTCAATCATGCAAACTAAAATGTTCATTAAATAGAAAATAATTCATAACTAATTATCTTCAGAAAAACAACATCACCTAAATTCATTATGTGACTCAAACAACAGGAAACAACATCAACCAGAAATTTAAAGTGCCTTATCATTTATTAAAAATTCAAATGAAATCATTTTGGCTCCAAACCATTTTTTTGGCAGTGGTAAATACTGCACTATAGTTGTTGAGCTAAGTCACATATTTCACAAAACTCTAATGGTGGCTAAGCAATTTGCAAAACAGGAATAAATCAAAAAACGAAAAGGAAAGGAAAGCAGAGGGAGGAGAGAGAAAGCCCCTGCCTCACTGGGCCAAACGGCCCAGCTGGCCGTCGGCCCACGCCAGCCGGCCCAGCCACCTCCCTTATTCTGCCACCACCCGCAAACCCTAACCGATCCACCCCCACTCCCACTCCCGCATGATCCCCTCGACCCCCCTCGCCCCTCTCTTCCTCCCCGGTCGGTTCTGGATCGGGCGAACCGCCCTGACCCCTTCGCCCCCACCGTTGTGCCCCGTCGCCGTCACTGCCTCACCTCGCCCCCGACGCCCATCTGCGCGCCGCCTCGTCCCCTCCGCCCCTGAATTGGAATTGGGGCTCGGCCTCGACGCCGCCGTTGCTCGGAGCCCCCCCTCGCAGGAACCAAGCGCCGCCAACCGACGCCACGCCATCGCCGGGCCTCCCCCCCGCTCGCCGGATCGTCCCCGTCCTCCTCCTCGTCGGCTTCATCGAGCCTCGACGGCCCTCTTCCCACGCATGCTGGTGAGGGCCGCGCCCTCCTCTCCTCTTTGCCCCATGCGCTACGGCCTCATCCATGCTAGCTGTCGACTGCCTCCCGTGCCCCGCGCTCACCGTCGCCGCCGCTCATCACCGCGCCCGCGGCCGCAGCCCACCCACGCCCGACCTCGACAATCGCCGCGCCATGGTCGTGCCGGCTCCGCCCACTTCTGTTGCGGCTCGCCCCCACCGCACCTCGCCTGGCCGCCCTCATCGCTACACGCTCGTCGCCACCCCCTGCGCCTTGCCGCTGCCGGACCCGCACTCTCGCTCGGCCTCCCCGCGCTTGCCGCCGCCGCTGCCTTGCTCACCGCACGGTTGCTCTCGCTTGCCGCGTGGTGCGCCCAGCCGCGCGCGCCTCGCCTCCACGAGCCCTGCTCGCCAGCGCAACCCCCTGCGCTCCCCTACTTCACCGCTCTGACACCGTCCTGCTCCCTATGCGCCCTGAGCGACCGCCGTCGCAGCGCCCTCCTTCGCCCCTCCCGCGGCCATCGCTTCTCCCGCTCGCCGGTCCGGTCGCCGCCTTCGGCCGGGCACTTGGCTGCCGGTGCCTCGCTGCACCGCGGATGGCCAGGGCGAGCGCCCTGCCGGGCTGGCGCCCACGCGCCCTACGCCCGTAACCCGCTAGCGGCGCCCGATAGGCTCCTAGGGCCTATGACATGGGGGCCCCACGTCCCAGAACGTTTTACAAAAATATATATAATTAAAGTAAATAAATAAATAATAATTAAAATAATTAATTAATTAAGTTAATTAATCCTATTTAATTAACCTAATTAACCTGTTAGTTTAACTAAACAGTAATTAATTAGCTAAACCCTAATTAAACTAATCAGTGTATGACATGCGGGACCCACACGTAGTTGACCCAGTCAACTGCATAGTTGACTGCTGACGTCAGCATGATGTCATGCTGACATCATCATTTACTATTCTGGATAATGTTAAAATAAATAATTAAATTCCAGAATTTCATAAAAACTTTAGAAAATCATATAAAATAAACCGTAGCTCGGATGGAAAAACTTTGTACATGAAAGTTGCTTAGAACGACGAGACGGACCCGGATACGCAGCCCGTTTGTCCACCACGTATCCCTAGCATAGCGAACAAGCAACTTTCCCCCTCCGGTTCATCTGTCCAAAAACGCGAAACACCGGGGATACTTTCCCGGATGTTTCCCCCCTTTGCCGGTATCACCTCCTACCGCGTTAGGTCACACCCAGCACATCTTATTGCCATGTTATGCTTTGTGGTGCTATGTTTGCTTTATATTTACTATTTCTTCCCCCTCTTCTCTCCGGTAGACCCCGAGACCGATGCTGCCCTTGTGATCGACTACGTCGACGACGACCCCCCTCCATGCCAGAGTAACCAGGCAAGCAAACCCCCCTTGAGCATTCTGATATCTCCCATTTCTTTCCCTCTCATGCTTGCATTAGAACTGCTACTACTTTTTGTATGATCCTACTCTGATGCATAGTCTGTTTTTGTTACCCGCTTTCATACCTTACCTGCTTATCCTAAACTGCTTAGTATAGGTTAGTTAGTGATCCATCAGTGACCCCCCACCTTATCCCAGTTGCCTCGCTTATGTTCGATGACTCGATCAACGTGATCGACGTCCAGGCCCCGACACCGCACATCACCCCCCTAGTTGTACGACTATGCAGAGTTACCATCGAGTGCCGAGGGTGGAACCTCTTAAATCACTCTTGATGAGATCTCCGTAGTGTAGCTATACGGTCGAGGTCATCGAGGGTGACTTCCTCCTTAATCACTTCCGTTACGGCTCTGTCGTGCAACCCATCAAACATGAACCTAGAGGGTGGATCCTCTTACGTTCACCTTGATGACAACATCGAGTGGAATTCATCGGGGGTGATTCCTCGGATTTTCCCTTTGGTGTTACACACACAGTTACTATGGTTACTATGACTTTACACTGATCCATGTTACTGAAGACGGGTCAACCCTGAGGGGTACCCGCACGAGCTTAATAGCGAGTGATGTGGAGTCGGGTAGACCTGGAAGGTGCCCGCGAGATACTTACGAGGCGTGGTCGGGCATTCTTAGCCCTTGCCGCAAGTACTCGAGACGGGGCGACGGGGTCACATCGATCGTGAGTCTCTGCTCGTTACCGTGCGTTCCTAATCCACTATGATTTGGATATTTGATCCGAGGGACCTCTGGCCTGATAGCACTAACCATCACGCGTGCATAGTATGGGCGTTCTGCGTCGTATGCATCAGCCGAAACTTAATAGACGTCAGCGACTGAGCGGCGCGCGCCGGGTTGGACTGGTAAGCACCTACCTTGTTGAAGGAGGTAGCTAGGTCTGCTCACCGGCCGCGTACGCAACGTGCAGGAGTTCTCGGGGAGATGGCCCATGACCCCTGGGGGCATAGATTTAGTCCGGTGTGCTGACCTCTCTATTAAGTCTAGGTCGGGTTGCGGCGTATTGTTTGGCCGAGGCCGAGCATGACCCAGGAAAGTGTGTCCGGCCAGTGTTAATCGAGCGTGGTGGGTAAGTTGGTGCACCCCTGCAGGGAAGAAAACATCTATCGATAGCCTATCCTACGGTAACGGACACTTGGAGTTGTATCCCGATCGATACAACTAGAACTGGATACTTGTGATGAGAAATTAATGGATGGTGATGAGAATTGGATTGTGATGATAACTGGATAGTATGGCTCTAGGATTGCTTTCTCGCAGGGAGTCAAGAAAGGATCTCTGGCCGAGGTTGATAACACTACTGCTACTTTACTTTATGCTACTCTACTCCCTCCTGTTGCTGCAAGATGGTGGTTTCCAAAAGATGCTAGTCTTCGATAGGCTAGGCTTTCCCCTTCCCTTCTGGCATTCTGCAGTTTAGTCTAGAGATACAACCCATTCCTTTGAAACAGATGCATACTTAGTTTAGATATGATGTAAATCTTGCGAGTACTTTGGATGAGTACTCATGGTTGCTTTGCTACTTCTTTTTCCCCCATACCCGATTGTTGCAACCAGATGACGGATCCCAGGAGCCAGACAACACCACTGAAGACTACTGCTGCCCCGAGGGTGACTACTACTACGTGACGGCCGCTGACGACTTGGAGTAGTTAGGAGGCTCCAAGGCAGGAGGCCTTGCCTTTTCGATCATTGTTGCTTTTGTGCTAGCCTTCTTAAGGCAAACTTGTCTAACTTATGTCTGTACTCAGATATTGTTGCTTCCGCTGACTCTTGTGTTTTCAAGCTTATGTATTCGAGCCCTCGAGGCCCCTGGCTTGTAATATAAAGCTTGTATTATTTTAATTTGTGTTTATAGTTGTGTTGTGATATCTTCCCGTGAGTCCTTGATCTTGCTCGTACACATTTGCGTGTATGATTAGTGTACGGTCAAATCGGGGGCGTCACATACTCATGTTGATCTCCCTAGGGAGAAGTGGTTTAAATATCATCCTCCCATAGAAGTAAAAGTAGCTGCACCTATTAAAGTTGAAGAAAAGACAGTCACTTATAATGATCCTATTGTTCCTGCTGCTTATGTTGAGAAACCACCTTTCCCTGTTAGGATAAACGATCATGCTAAAGCTTCAACTGTGGTTCGTAAAAGCAATACTAGAACCTATACACCTCCTGAGCAAGTTAAAGTTGAACCTAATATTGATATTGTTAAGGATCTCTTGGCTGATAATATTGATGGGCATGTTATTTATTTCTGTGATGAAATTGCTAGAATTGCTAAACCTTGTGCTAAAGATAAACATAGACCTGTGGTAGGCATGCCTGTTATTTCTGTTAAAATAGGAGATCATTGTTATCATGGCTTGTGTGATATGGGTGCTAGTGCTAGTGCAATACCTATTGACTTATACAAAGAAGTTATGCATGATATTGCACCTGCTGAGTTAGAAGATATTGATGTCACAATTAAACTTGCCAATAGAGACACTATTTCACCAATGGGAATTGTTAGAGATGTTGAAGTCTTGTGTGGGAAAACTAAATATCCTGCTGATTTTCTTGTTCTTGGTTCCCCACAAGATAGCTTTTGTCCCATTATATTTGGTAGACCCTTCTTAAACACTGTTAATGCAAGGATAGACTGCAACAAGGATGTTATTACTGTTGGTTTAGGTGATATGTCTCACGAGTTCAACTTTTCTAAATTTGTAGACAACACCGTGAAGAGGAATTGCCTAGTAAAGATGAAATTATTGGTCTTGCTTCTATCGCCGTACCTCCTAGTGATCCTTTAGAACAATATTTGCTAGACCATGAAAATGATATGTTTATGAATGAAAGAAGGGAAATAGATGAAGTATTCTTTAAACAGGAACCCATCCTGAAACACAATTTTCCTGTCGAAATCCTAGGGGATCCTCCTCCACCCAAGGGTGATCCCGTGTTTGAGCTCAAACCTTTACCTGATACTCTTAAATATGCTTATCTTGATGAGAAAAAGATATATCCTATTATTATTAGTGCTAACCTTTCGGAGCATGAAGAAGAGAGATTATTGAAAACTCTGAAGAAGCACTGTGCTGCTATTGGATATACTCTCAATGATCTTAAGGGCATTAGTCCCACACTATGTCAACACAAAATAAATTTGGAGAAAGATGCCAAACCAGTCCGTGATCATCAACGATCGATGAATCCTAAGATGAAAGAAGTGGTAAGAAAGGAAATACTAAAGCTCCTTGAGGCAGGTATAATTTATCCCATTGCTGATAGTCAGTGGGTAAGTCCTGTCCATTGTGTCCCTAAAAAGGGAGGTATTACTATCGTTCCTAATGATAAAGATGAATTGATTCCGCAATGAATTATAGGATGGTAATTGATTTTCGCAAATTAAATAAGGCTACTAAAAAGATCATTACCCCTTACCTTTTATTGATCAAATGCTAGAAAGATTATCCAAACATACACATTTTTGCTTTCTAGATGGTTATTCTGGTTTCTCTCAAATACCTTTGTCAGCTGATGATCAATCTAAGACCACTTTTACTTGCCCGTTCGGTACTTTTGCTTATAGACGTATGCCTTTTGGTTTATGTAATGCACCTGCTACCCTCCAAAGATGCATGATGGCTATATTCTCTGACTTTTGTGAAAAGATTTGTGAGGTTTTCATGGATGATTTCTCCGTCTATGGATCCTCTTTTGATGATTGCTTAAGCAACCTTGATCGAGTTTTGCAGAGATGTGAAGAAACTAACCTTGTCTTGAATTGGTAGAAGTGCCACTTTATGGTTAATGAAGGTATTGTCTTGGGGCATAAAGTTTCTGAAAGAGGTATTGAAGTCGATAAAGCTAAGGTTGATGCTGTTGAAAAGATGCCATGTCCCAAGGACATCAAAGGTATAAGAAGTTTCCTTGGTCATGCCGGTTTTTATAGGAGGTTCATTAAGGACTTCTCAAAAATTTCTCGGCCTCTGACTAATTTATTACAAAAAGATAAACCATTTGTTTTTTATGATGATTGTGTAGAAGCATTTGAAATACTTAAGAAAGCATTAATCTTAGCACCTATTGTTCAGCCACCTGAATGGAATTTACCATTTGAAATCATGTGTGATGTTAGTGATTATGTTGTAGGTGATGTTCTAGGGCAAAGAGTTGATAAGAAATTAAATGTTATTCAATATGCTAGTAAAACTCTAGACAATGCTTAGAGAAATTATGCTACTACTGGAAAAGAATTCTTGGCAGTTGTATTTGCTTGTGATAAGTTCAGACCTTATATTGTAGATTCTAAAGTAACTATTCACATGGATCATGCTGCTATTAAATATCTTATGGAAAATAAAGATGCTAAACCTAGACTTATTAGATGGGTTCTCTTGCTAGAAGAATTTGATTTGCATATTATTGATAGAAAGGGAGCTGAGAACCCCGTTGCAAATAACTTGTCTAGGTTAGAAAATGTTCTTGATGACCCACTAGCTATTGATGATAGGTTTCCTGATGAACAACTAAATGTCATAAATGCTTCTCACACTGCTCCATGGTATGATGATTATGCTAATTACATTGTTGCTAAATTTATACCACCTAGCTTCACATACCAGCAAAAGAAAAAGTTCTTCTATGATTTGAGACATTACTTTTGGGATGACCCACATCTTTATAAAGAAGGAGTAGATGGTTGTAACGCCCTCGATGCGGCTATATCTCCCACGTGTCGAAGCACGACTTAGAGGCATAACCGCATTGAAAGCAATGTCGCAAGTGAGGTAATCTTCGCAAACAACCCATGTAATACAATAGGGAAAGAGATACATAGTTGGCTTACAATCGCCACTTCACACAATTACATGAATAAAGCATTACATCATCCAAATACACTCAAGGTCCGACTACGGAACCCAAAATAAAAGAAGAACCCCAAATGCAACAAGGTCCTCGATCGACCCCAAGTGGGCTCCACTACTGATCAACTAGAACGAAACAACACAAAGGACAAGATCTTCATCGAGCTCCTCCTTGAGCTTGGTTGAGTCATCTGCACGGTTCAACGGCACCTGCAAGCTGGTTTGGAAGTAATATGTGAGCCATAGGGACTCAGCAATCTCGCACCCTCGCGATCAAGACTATTTAAGCTTATAGGCAAGGCAAGGTAATATGTGGAGCTGCAGCAAGCTACTAGCATATATGGTGGCTAACCTGTTCGCAAAAGAGAGTGAGAAGAGAAGGCAAAGCGCGAACGAAGAACTAGAGAACATCCTGCGACAAGCATTACTCCAACACTGTGTTCACTTCCCGGACTCCGCCGAGAAGAGACCATCACGGTAACTCACACAGTTGATTCATTTTAATTAAGTTAAGGTTCAAGTTATCTACAACCGGACATTAACAAATTCCCATCCGCCCATAACCGCGGGCACGGCTTTCGAAAGTTCAAATCCCTGCAGGGGAGTCTCAACTTAGCCCATGACAAGCTCTCACGGTCAACGAAGGATATACCTTCTCCCGAGACATTCCGATCAGACTCGGCATCCCGGTTCTACAAGACACTTCGACAAGTTAAAACAAATCCAGCAACACCACCCGAATGTGCCGACAAATCCCGATAGGAGCTGCACATATCTTGTTCTCAGGGCACACTCAGATTGTCCAAGGTACGGGTAGGCTAGCCCAGAGTTTCCCCTGGTGGCCACCGGCAGCTGACAGGTTGGACCAACACTCAGAGGAGCACTGGCCCGGGGGGGTTAAATAAGATGACCCTCGGGTTTCGGAAACCCAAGGGAAAAAGAGGCTAGGTGGCAAATGGTAAAACCAAGGTTGGGCATTGCTGGAAGAGTTTTATTCAAGGCGAACTATCAAGGGGTTCCCATTATCACCCAACCGCGTAAGAAACGCAAAATCCGGGAACATAACACCGATATGACGGAAACTAGGGTGGCAAGAGTGGAACAAAACACTAGCAAAAGGCCGAACCTTCCACCCTTTACCAAGTATATAGATGCATTAAGATAACAATATAATATAATGATATCCCAACAAGAAAATAATGTTCCAACAAGGAACGATCTCCAATCTTCACCTGCAACTAGCAACGCTATAAGAGGGCTGAGCAAAGTGGTAACATAGCCAATCAACGGTTTGCTAGGACATGGTGGGTTAGAAGTTTGACATGGAAATTTGGGAGGCATGATAAGCAAGTGGTAGGCATCGTAGCATAGGCATAGCAAAAGAGCGAGCATCTAGCAAAGCAAAGATAGAAGTGATTTCGAGGGTATGATCATCTTGCCTGCAAAGTTGTTAGAGTTGACTGGATCCTCGAAAGCAAACTCAACGGGCTCCTCGTTAGCGAACTCGTCTCCCGGATCTACCCAAGCAAGAAAAACAAGCGAAAGGAACACAATCAACCACGTGCAAAGCTCAAACAACATGATGCAAACATGGTATGCTATGCGGGATGCGATATGTGATACATATGCAAGATTTGACAAGAGATGATTGAACCTGGCCTCAACTTGGAAATCCAAGTGTGCCACTGGAAAGGTGAGGTGATTTCGCTTGAATTCGATATAAAGAACACCGGAATCGGACACACGGTTTGGAAATGGCAAGCAAAACAAATATGGCACCGCTCTGCGATAAATAGCAAGTAGCCATCTAAATGCAACGAGTTAAACATGCTACAACACTCCAACAAGACAACAAAATACATGGCAGGGATCCATTCATGATGCTTAACAAAAGATGAACACTGAGCTACGGCCAATTCATCCATTAACAGGTTCAAACAAGCATGGCAAAAGAGCAATTGGTAAACATGTTTCAGACTTGGTGAAATTAACACTTATCTGGAATTTCAGATCAGGTAGCACACTTGGAGCATGAAAACTAGATGCTACAGGAACTTAACATGGCAAAGTAAAGCATGGAATGAAGCTACTCAAAGCACTTAACAAAAGTCCCTTAGTGACCTTGAGCCAAAAGGGGTCAGAAAATACAATTGTAAGCATGTGAACATGGCAAAAACATAATCAGGTTACAGACTTAGTGAAAAGCTGGAGCATGCAAATCTGTTAACAAGTAGGCATGTATACGAGCTCGATGCACTCACTACAGAGCAAGGCATGACAATCTAAGCATACACCCAACAAGAATACATATTATACAAGCCAGACATGGAAAGAACAACAACATAGCATGCACGGATCAACAACAACATCCTCGGCAAAATCGCTAACAAGTAGACAATCTGCCCAGATTCATGAAATAACAAAAGTAGAGCTTGATTGACTCAAGCTAGGGTGCTCCATAAATGCAAACAAAGACATGGACGGATAGAGCACTACAAGATTAACAAATCATCCTTACTGATCATCCTCAAAAGAGGCACGGATCACTAGGAAACAACATGAACATATGGCATATTGATAAAACAGATCAAGGACTTAGTGGAATTGCTAAGTCCCTGAAATCAGCATTAACGAATGCACTACTTTGCAAGCTTGTGCTAGTCACCACACATGTCACAAAAATACATGGATAGCACCTCTGTAAAGATGGCAAAGCATATAACAAAACACATGTAGAGCTTAGGGGCATATCATGCACACATAAATCATGGCAAAAATGACAAATACTATTTGATGCAGCAGATCTGACAATTAACTCAAATAGCTCTCTTCCAACAGCATTTCGGGCATCAAGATGAGCTCAAATGAAAATGATGCAATGAGATGAAATGATGTACTCTTAGAGGCGAACATTTTGATATGCTGCACGCATGAATCGGAGCTACGGATGCAAAGTTACGACATGATGAACATGAGCATTTGAAACATGGAAATCTCAGGGACTTAGTAGAAAACGACCTCGGGTGAACAGTGGTCAACGGGGCAGTTCACGAGGATGGCCGGCTCGTCGGCGAAGGTCGCCGGAGACGGCAGGGGCGGCGCCGGCGAGGCAGATCCGGGGCGGATCTCGCCAGATCCGGGCGCTGACGCCGTGGAACGGGGCCGGACGGCGAGCGTGGCGAGGCGATGGGTAGCGGCGAGGTGCGGGCGCCAGTGAGATGGCGCGGCGGCG